>NW_024464939.1:20112500-21362500 GCF_017591425.1 Ochotona curzoniae | reverse complement strand
GCATTACCAAGTTAATTGCTTTTCCTGAGATTCAGAAATAAAACAACTCACTAGTAAAATAATTCCATAACCCAGTGAATACTCTTCCATCTTCAGATGTTTTCATTTAAAAAGTATACAAAGTTTTTACTCTGATTAAAGTATTTATGGCATACATTTGTCTAAACACTTGCAAAGAATTTTCAAACACTCCTCTGGTTGATCTTGGAGGAAGAGCCAGATAGAAATGTAAAAAATAACAATTATATAAATGCATAACAGACATTTTAAAGATTTGCTGCATCTTGTAGTCTGTTCATGTAGCCAAGCAAACAACATAGAGGGTGAGATGAATTTTTCATCAAGTTGAACCTGGTTCACCACGGTGGCTATCATCCTCTAAAGAAAAAAAATGTAAGCATAGAAAAATGAAAAAGAAGAGTATATTATTTGTATTTATCATATTTTATTTATATGCAGTTATTTATTATTGTTGTTGACAAATGTTACTGACTTCTGCACTGAAAAAGAAGTAAAATCTTGGTAGGAAAATTTGTAGCTTTGAAGACTAGAGATAATTCGGAACCTGTTTTCCTGCAATAGTTCTTGCTTAGTTGCATCCCCTGATTAGCTGTTAGTTATCCCAGGATGTATGCTTTGGCACTGATTTCCCTTGCATGAGTTATCTGATCCTATCAAATTGTCTTTCACATATGCATCTACAATTTCTCAGTCACTGGAAGTGTCAGGGCTTGTCCTTTCTCCTGAGCATTTAATCATGTAGTCTAATCATTGTTGCACTCCACTTAGCATTGCCAGTACTGACTGGACTCGTAGATTCTTGAACATTTTGCTTCCCCACCTTCATTTGGTACTCTCCTCAAGAGCCTGCAAGGTGCATCAATTCCTTCTGTCTTCTCACCTGCATTTATTTTCAAATTTTTACTTTGTTTGAGAATCTCTCTCTCCCTCTCTCTCTCTTACACACACACACACTCTCTCTCTTACACACACTCTCTTACACACACACTCTCTTACACACACACACACACTCTCTCTCTCTCCCTCTCTCTCTCTTACACACACTCTCTTACACACACACTCTCTCTCTTACACACACTCTCTTACACACACACTCTCTCTTACACACACTCTCTTACACACACACTCTCTCTCTTACACACACTCTCTTACACACACACTCTCTTACACACACACACACACACACACACTCTCTCTCCCTCTCTCTCTCTCTCTCTTACACACACAACTCTCTCTCCCTCTCTATCTTACACACACACACACACACACACACACAGACACACACACACACTCTCTCTCTCCCCCCCTCTCTCTTACACACACACACACACACACACACACACACACACACACACACACACACACGTAATGGTAAGAAGAGAGAGCGCATGTGTCTTCTCACTCTCCAGACATCTAAAATGGAAGAGGCTGAGTTGAGCCTCAGACCCAGAGCCAGTACCTTAATTCACTGTGCCATGTGAGTGGCAGACACCCAATTACTTGAGCTCCCATCAGTACTTCCTGGTTACACGTTAGTACAAAGCAGGAGCTGGAGCTTGATGTCAGACTCAGGTGCTTCAATATGCTACATGGATGTTTTAACCATTAAGCCAGATTTCCAGTCCCAAACTTTAACCACTGGCTGTGTCCTTTCAATAACACATCCTACTATTTATCTACCACATCTTTTTGCCACGAGTCCCTGTTGTTGTAGGGACTTGAATTTCAATGGCCTATCTTTTCTCTCTGAATGGTTAAAACACATACATGTTTCCCCAGTAGCTAAAGGATGAAGTAGGTTAAAGCCCTGGAGCAAACAAGGGTCCTTCCTAACCCTTGAGCACCTGTTTTGTCTTCTGACCCAACAGCTAGTGCTCTATGCCTTGCTATGTTTGCTATTAGTTGGCTCTTGTTAATGCTCCTTCTGTCTCTAGAAATTTAGAACACAAGTGTTTGTGTGTTCAAACACGGCCCTTCTGTGAACCCTCTGCTAATAGGTCACAGATAGAGGGAGAAGTACATATTGTGTACCAGCTCTCCTCCCCCAGAGATGTCTCTAAGGCCACCTGGCCCACTCACACTAACTTAACTGTGTACAGGAGTGCTTGGCATGAGGTTTGCAGAGACTGAACCACCTGCTCATAGAGTACTGGCTGAGCCTTTGGGTACAGATGCTCCCAAGTGCTGTATGCTTCTGAGATCTTGCATTGACACTCTCCCCAGGATGCCATGAGATTCTGGAAAACTGGACCCATGTTTACGGAGCTCCAACATGTTGTAGGCATGTACTAAATGCTGGCTTATTTGCGGTGTGAGTGAATGTGTGAAGAGACTTATTCAGCTACCTTCCCCCACCCCTCATGTTTTGATAGGTTTAAAATTAGGAATGGAACAAGATACCTGGGTAATGATCTCTGAACAGGGTGAGAAACTTTATAAAATGATGTGCCAACAAGGGAACCTCATAAAAGACAGAAAAAGAAAATTGACGACGTTCCCCAAATGCTTTCTCGGAAGGTAGGTTTGTTTGTGTGTGTGTTTCTCTTTTATATTCTCGCTATCTTATGTATTAATTTTACTTCATTTATTTATTTTCTTTAAAAAATGCTCCGCTAAGCATTTTTGAGTATTTTCCAGTTGTCAATAGGTAAGATAAAGGAATGGAAGGGGACCAGGATCATGACTCCCACAGCTGCTGCTGTGCCCTTTTGTAAAGGAGTAGAAGAGGTTCAGTCCAGGCATGGAATGACATGCATGCCGATTTTGTGGGGGATGAGATTACTGGTCTGTACTCAATGTGCAGCCAGAGCCTGGGAACCGAAGACAAGACAGGAGAGATTCACTATCTAAGCCGTAGATTAATTCAGTCTTTAGACATGAGGAGAGTAGATGAAGGGCATGTCATGTGAGGGCGGGGGGCAGCAGGTTGAGGAGACAGCCCAGTTTTAAGCATAGAGCAGATAGACTGCATTGCTAGGTGTCTGCAGAGAGCATTAAGTGGGTTTCCTTGACTGATCTGATCAGTGTGATACTGTGTAGTACAGGCAGCTCTTAACCTAGGCTGCGTTAGCATGTTTGCATAAATTACTTCTGATCTTAGAATGCAGACTTAATATGTGTATTTTTAAAAATGCATAAACCCAGCCTGGTGCCATAGCCTAGCAGCAAAAGTCCTCGCCTTGCATGCGCCAGGATCCTATATGGGCACTGGTTCTAATCCCAGCAGCCCCACTTCCCATCCAGCTCCTTGCTTGTGGCCTGGGAAAGCAGTTGAGGATGGCCCAAAGCCTTGGGACCTTGCACCCATGTGGAAGACCTGGAAGAGGCTCATGGCTTCAGATTGGCACAGCTCGGACTGTTGTGGTCACTTGAGGAGTGAATCATCAGATAGAAGATCTTTGTCTCTCCTCCTCTCTGTATATCTGACTTTGCAATAAAAACAAAATGAATCTTTTAAAAATATGTAAACTTTGGATTGAGAGTTTCAGCAGTTGATACAATTAGTGAAAGACAATTTCAGTTCTAGACTGTGGACTACATTAATAAATACTTTAAAACCCAAACTGCAAGTGAACTGTCCCATTTAAAACCTGCTGCTACCTCAGGCTAATAGTGATGTTAGGAAAGTTAAAACAGGAAGATGGTCACAGCACTTGTCTGCAATGCCCACCAGGATGTCTTCTTAGCTAGTTGTGGTTGCATATGACAGAACCACTGGTGCAATCCCTACTCCCAGCTCAGTGGAGGTATAGAAACGCCTTGCCTGCAGCTAGGGCTCACTTCTTCACAATGTTCCTCATTGGTAATGCTTTAGTCACTTGTGAATAATCTCAATGCATTTATCAACTGTGATGTTTTATAAAAAAGTGATGTGTTCGAGGCTATGAGTAGGGACTGTGCTCAGTTCTTGACTTGTATTATTTCATTTCATCTTTTAACTGTACCATGATACAGATAATCTTATTATATCTGGGTTATTAGCGAAAAAACAGGTTTAGCCTTACTAACCCAGCATCATACTGCTAGTGGGTATGGAAACAAGATTTGAAAGCAGGTAGACTTATGTCAAAGTACAGGATTTTAGCTACTGTTCTCCACCTTCCCTGACTGTCGTTTGGATGACTATAATCTAATAAAAGAATGAAAAGCATTTGAGCAATTTTTCTACTTGGTTGTTTTTTTTTTTTTTGAGATTTATTTATTTTTATTGGAAAGGCAGATATACAGAGAGGAGGAGAGACAGAGAGGAAGATCTTCCATCCGATGGTTCACTTCCTAAGCGGCCAGAACAGCTGGAATTGAGCCAATCCAAAGCCACGAGCCAGCAGCTCTTCCGTGTCTCCCACAGAGGTGTAGGGTCCCAGGGCTTTGGGCCATCCTTGACTGCTTTCCCAGGACACAAGCAGAAAGCTGGATGGCAAGCGGGGCTGCTGGGATTAAAACAAGTGCCCATAAATAGGATCCTGGTGCATGCTAGGCAAGGCCTTTAACCACTACGCTATCGCACCGGGCCCTACTTGGTACATTTTATGACTACATATTTTTAACATTTCATATTCCTTGATTATTTAACCTTATCCATTTTGTGTCTTGGGTTTTAAAATAAGTAGTAATAGTATTTTCTGATGCTGTCCCGGGACCTTTGCAGTCAGTACAAAAAGAAAATCAGTCTCAAATAAATTGATTTGTTTTATGTCAAGGTTTTTCAAATGTTAGATTTTAAAAATATAAGCATCTTAGCATTTTCTTTTTTGTAAAATATTTCTGTGTTTATTGGTCACTTAATGATAGCATGTAATTATTAAGAAAAATTACTATATTACTGAAGGCATTTTAGGATTCTAGGCATTGCAAGCCTTGTCCTGGGTACCTGCCATACCTGGGGAGCCTTGCAGTTGTGAAAGAAATGAGCTTTGTTCCTTCCTACCTGCAGCAGTTCTGATGCATGATTCTGCATTGGAGCATTTTTTTATGGATGATACTTTAGATACAATAATGAATTTATTAAATAATTAGCATTTCAAAGCAATGCTGTAGATTTTTTATAGATTGCCGTATTTTAATATTTTAGCACAGAAGAACAAATAATCATATATTTAATAGCCTATAAAATGTCCCTTTATTAACTTGCAGTCAGAAGTCCGAGTGAGCTCAAATGAATTCTGTTTAGGGGCTCACAAAGGCAAAATGAAGATGTTGGCCAGAGTGGGCTCTTAGCTGGAGGCAGTGGAGGGAAGTGTGTTTCAGGCATATCCAGATCATTAGCAGAATTCAGCTCCCTGTGACTATAAGAATGTCACATCTTTTCTTCGGGTACAGTCGGCCAACGCCTGTTTCTCTGTAGGCAGCATTCTTTGGTACATGGTCTTCCCATCTTCAGTGCCAGTCTTGGTGTGTCAATTTATTTTCATGCTGGTAATTCCTTTGACTCCCTCTTGAAGTACCAGCTAGCAAGAGAGCTCCGCTTTGAAGCAATCAGAGGATTGGGTCAGACCCAGTTGGCTAAGTTACAGATATTAAGGCCATCTGATTTGGATTTCAATTGCATGTGCAAAAGTGCCTCCACAACAGTGCAAAAATTAGTACTTCATTTAAAAAGTGAGGTGTGGAAGAGGGAGTGCGGTCAGAGGCTTTTTTGAGAATTCTGCCTGTTATGTGGGACATGCAGCTTTGTTTCTCCCTTTGGAATTTTCAAATTTACTGGGCTTCTGTGCCTACAATGCATGATGAAGACAGCATGACTCTATATAGCAAACCATTATTACTCTCCAGGGTTCTTTGAGCTATCTTTAGGATTGCTGCCTTCCCTAAGCTACTCTAAAATTTTCATTATGTGTTTATGAGGGGGGTTCACAGAGTAAATAGTTTGTTAAGTATAATTTAGGAAAGTCTGAACATGTGCACATGGATTTTCTAGAATGGAGTCCAGCTTAATTAACTGCGGGCTTTATATATGAGAAAAATTGATTGCTTAATGCATGAACATACTTTTATTAATGAGATTTCCTTTATATAGTTGATTTATTATTATTGTGTGGTACAGGTGGGCTTCCTGAGGGGAAGGGTAGCTAACTTTGTCACTGGCTTTCTATTGCAGTGAATTTGTATCATGGCTGCTGGAAATTGGAGAGATTTCCAGGCCTGAAGAAGGAGTTCATTTGGGACAAGCATTATTAGAAAATGGAATCATTCATCATGGTAATTATTTCATCAATTACTTGAAAATCTCTATACCCACAATTTACATATATCTTAATCTCTTTGCTCAGTTTAGTTTATAATTCCATGCATTATAGGATGGTTATCTTTTTGCCATGTTTTAATGATACATCCTAATATAGATAGAACTGTGCTTAAGAGATTATGGATCTCTATAGATTTGTGACCCTTAAGAGAAACAACTACTACACAGCTAGAAGCAGATAATGCCCATGGGATGTGAGGAAGGCACGATCAGTTCACTCTAGCATATTTTGGGTGCTTTGTGGGGGATGTGGCATTAGTGCTGGGACTTGTGGCATGATGAGCTACAGGATAGAAGAGCAGCCCACCCTGAAGAATTGATTGTGGAGAAGTTCATGGTGGCAGCTTGAGGAGCTGCTGAAGTTTCATGTGGCCAGATGACAGTCTCTGCAGGTGAGGACACTGGGATGAGGAATGTGGAGAGGAAGATGGGTAGTAACCAGAGCCCAGGTGTTCTGAGCCTTCTCATATCACATGTAGGCTTATTTTGAAAGAGATCAGGAGTTGATGACCTGTGCTAAGCAGAGGCGCAATCAGAACCTGATTATTGAGCTGTTCAATGTAGCGTTGTGGAACCTGCAGCAGACAGGTTAAAAGCTGTGGAGTAACAAGCCCCTCAGTAGGAATTCTTCACCCAGGAGTGAAACAGTGAGAGAACCTCAGTGGTGCTGTGTCCATGAGCCTGAAACGAGTGGACCTATTGAGATATTCTGGAGAAGGTCACAAAATATGTTCTTTCTATATGTGTGGGTATATAATCACCACAAGAATAATTGACACAATCTTTTAAAACCTATAATTGATCATATTTATGGAATATATTACAGAGTTTCAGTACACCACAAAGTATAATTGTCAGATCAGCATAAATGGTATATTCAGCATCTCAAACAAGTATTATTTGTGTTAGGAACATTCATAATCTTCTATGTACTTTGATAACTATTTGGACATGGAACATGAAGGGTAATGAGAGAGATCATGTTATTCTGAATTTAGGATCTGGATGACTGAGAGCAGTAACATAGGAGGAGGGGAATGCTGGAGAGAGATGAGGGATCTGTAATGGGTTGGATGTACATTGCCTCAGAGAGTAGCCAGCAAGTTGTTGATGGTAAATTGTTCATCTCAGAGCAGGAATAGGGTGAGGGATATTTAGGAATGAATTAGAAGAAAGTTCCAGATCCCCGAGAATATTGACAATGTAGAAAATAAGAAAGCAGTGTTAAGGGACTGAGAATAACCTCTTGAAAAATTTCTCTTTCATATGTAAACTATGGAGGAGAAAAAATTTTAATAAAAAGATCTTCCATTTGCTCGTTCACTCCCCAAGTGGCTATGAAGACTGCAGCTGAGCTGATTCGGGCCAGGAGCTTCCTCCAGGTTTCCCACGTGGGTGTAGGGTCCCAAGGCTTTGGGTCGTCATTTGCTGCTGTCCCAGGGCAGGGACATGAACTGGAGCCCATATGGGATGTTGGTTCTTACAGGTGGAGGATTAGCCAATGCAGCCATTGTGCTGCTCCCTTGCCAAAAAATTTTTTTAATAAACATATATATCTGGCTATATAATTTTTATATTCATCTGCTTTCTAAAATAGAATGAGCATAAAAATAAAACAACACAGAACAAACTTGATCCTTCCAGTTTTCCCCTCTCATGTACTGACAGCACCATCTGCCCAGCAAGGAATATCTTCCTAGCTCTTTCAGTTTTCTGCCTTCCATGATCCCCACATTCTTCCTCGAACCACCGTTTCTATTGTTGCTTTATTCATGTTTTGCATTCCTTAGCATTTATTCTTTTCAGACCATAGCTGGAAATAAAAAAAAAAACCTTGGAAAACATTGGAAAGGTCATAGCATTTCCATTTATAATCATCTAGTGTCTTCAGTTACTGGAACATGTGTATTATGAAAAACTGAGCATGGATTACAAAAATTTTTGTACTAGGATAACTTACCTTTTCATCATCTTCTATTTATTTTTTTCTATGAGTGATTTGAAGTATCCTTTTATAAGCAATGCAAGAAGGAGCTTTCTTTTGGATGATGTAGTAAATGATGGGTGCCCAGCACTCATAGATGCTCGATGCGTGTAATAATTCATTACACGTGAACTAATGATGTCTACATTTGATTCATTAGCATCATTTACACTTAAAAATGATATATGACTGCTTTTATCATCTAGGACACCAGAAAGCCTCATCAAAAACTTATGAGGGAAAATGAAAAGGTGTTGGAGACTGTGGCTTGCTTTTTTCCCCTGCTTCTTTTTTCATTGCTTTGATCTCAAATGCAAGCAGTACTCTTGGGAGCAAGATGCACTGCATCTGTTGGCTTTGCAGTTGTTGGAGCCATGGAGGCAGCAGTAGCAAGGCTCTGTGTGCAGTGAACATTCTGCAGCAGGAATTCCTTCTCCATGCACACTGTACACTTGGAAAGACTGTTGTCACTCAATAGAGCAGAGAAAGCCAGCAGCTGTTTATGGCTGCCTTTTACATATTCCTTTCCTTACTGACTCTTTCCTTCATTCTATAGGAAAAGTACATTAAAGTAGAAACATGAATCATCAACCTGTATTTATATTGGGTAGAATAATGTTAAGCCTGTGTTGGTACCACATCCTTCATGAAATCCGCTACAAATTGGCTTTCCGTACCTCCACCACCCAGGGAGAACTAATTTAATACAGAGAATATTGGGAAGAAAATTATATTGACTAATGTTAGCTTCTACAACAAATAAATACAAATGAATGTTAATAGAGTAGCTATTAGTAGTAAAGGTCTATCAGTGTTGGAGGAGGAGGATGTGACCTTCTGTCCCTTTGCACAGTTTAGGTACCTGAAACAACTCAGCCATTCTCAAAGTGTTGTTGTTCTTGAAGATCCCTTTTTTTTTTGGTCTTTGAAGTGCCTGTTCATTATCCACTGGCATCATGTTTGTACACATGTCATTGGCCACAGTTTAATTACAGGTCTACCCTTGACTACAAGATAAGCTGAGAAATGTGGTATAGAATTATGCCCAGGAGGTACAATTTATTGATAAACTGCTATCTAGTTTCTGCTTCTGAGATGTAGCGTCAAATTAAATGTAAGATCTAAGGAATTATCCTAAATATCAGTTACTGTATGTATATGTATGTATAAAATAGATATACTAATATATATTTAATTTGGTTGACATTTTACAGTGACACTTAAATTTCATAGCCTCAAAATACCTTTAAAATGTCTGTTTCAACACTTATCTTTATGATGTTTCTGTGTTTTCTGTTGCCAAATTCAATGATTTAAAATTTTTATGAATTGGAAATTTTGAAATTATCATAAGACTACATGTCTAAGGATTATGATATTCTGGTACTTTTGTGTCATTTTGTACTTAACTGTCTTCTGAAAGAGCTACACTGAGTCTAAGCATAGTATTTTCTTTCCTAGTTAGGGAATTCCTTGTAAAGATACAGGTACATTAGAGTAATTCTTCATTCCAGAGCTGGAAAGGGACAGTATTTTGACAATGGGATCTGTGAATCACATGAGAATTGTTGCTCATTTACCAATGAAATAGGTTTTGAAAATTGAAGACAGTGCTATCAGTGTAATGTTAATTGATTGACCAAAAACAAAACAAAACAAAACAAAACAACAAAACAAAACAAAAAACCCTCTTCTTACTTTGTAGACACAAGTAACTAGTTAAATGCATTCTGGGCAATTGCAAGGTAGTACAGAGTAGGATTGAAGTACTATTTATTAAATATTTTTGTGGACATAATCTTTTAATCTTATCTGTTCTTTAACTCATAACTGATTAAAAAATCTGAAAGG
The DNA here is from genome assembly GCF_017591425.1 of Ochotona curzoniae. Classification (NCBI taxonomy): domain Eukaryota; kingdom Metazoa; phylum Chordata; class Mammalia; order Lagomorpha; family Ochotonidae; genus Ochotona; species Ochotona curzoniae. The sequence continues at coordinate 21,352,400 of NW_024464939.1, read as the reverse complement.
ATCCACAGATTTCATAAAAAGAGAAAACCCATAAAGATTCTTTCAATGTGTTTTTCAAATTATTTTTACTTGTCTCTGAAAAAGGAAAAGAAAACCAAGCACGTCAAACTGGAAACTTCCAGTTCTAATCAATATCTTGACCTCAATCACAATTTTTCCATCAGTATAATTTGGAAAGGGAAGTGTTAAATGCATTTGAATTGTGATTTATTTTGAAGGGCCAACACTGTGGCTTTGCAGTTCAAGTTGCTGCCTGCAGTGCTGGCATTCCATATAGATCCTGGTTCGAGTCCAGTCTGCTCCACTTCTCTTCCAGCAGTGTGCTAAATTTCCAGGAAAGCAGCAGCAAATGCCACAAATGCTTGGATCTTTGCACCCATGTGTGCAACCTGGAGGAAGTTCCTGGTTCCTGGTTTTACACTGGCCTACCTCCATCATTGAAGCCATTTGGGAATGAATCAGTGGATGGATGATCATCTCTGTGTCTCCAATCTCTCCATCACTCTGACTTTCAAATAAAAGAAATCTTTAAAATATTTGGAAATTTTATATAAAAATATTCTAAGTATTGAATTATTGAGAATTGAAAACTTGAAAAGAATGATCGGATAAAACTTAAGTTTTTGCCGAGAAATATAGCCCTAAAAGCTTAATATTAATATTGTTCTTTTCATCACAGTTTGATTGTAATGTGACCTTGATTTTACTCTTACTAGGATTTGATCAGTTATAATGTAAGATACGGCATATAGAATTTTGTCATAGCAGCCATTTTTTTTTAAAAAAAGTTGGTGAACTAATGCAGATTCCACCAAGCTTAAAGTAGGAGACATATCCCGTTTTACATTAATGAAAGAATTCTATCAGAATGAAGAATTAGGAGCCAAATGTTCTCGTTTCATTTGTATGTTGTTTCAGCTGCACTTCATTGAAAATAGAATTCCTAAAATATAGTTGAATGAACCATCTGCTTTATAGAGATAAGCGAAATAAGTTGACTATCATTACTCTTATTAACAAATATAGTTGAAAACTTTGACAAAGCAAAGCCTTTCTGTAGCTACCTTGTGTTGAGGCACCAGATGCTATCAATGTGATGTGTGTCAATATTCATCTTGTCTGGCTCTCCTATATATAGTCTAAATGCTGATGTGTGAATTCTAATATTTCATTTGTTATATCCCGTGGTGTGCTAAAGTTAGCTCATACAAGCTAGTAAGGGCTGATAATAAAATTAGAAGAATTTTTGCATGCTGTCTGGTTGTTACAAATAATTATTATTAAAAGTTAAATCACATAAACATATAAGTACATAAATTACATTCAGAACAGCAATGTTTCATTTTTGTACCTTAGCTCTTTTTAATTATATTTTCCTGTTTATGGTTCTGTTGAGTTTATTTATGCCAGTTGGATCATTGATAATGCAGGGTCTTTTGTGGTTCTATATGGATTTTAGAATTGCCTTTTCTATTTCTGTAAAACAGACACTTTGAATTTTGACAGAGCTTGTATTGAATTTGTAGACAAATTTGGGTAGCATGGACATTATGTTAATATTTATTCTTTTAGTCCGTAAACATGGGATATATTTACTTTTAGATTCGGTTTCTTTCATTTGTGTTATATAGTTTTACTGTTTAGATTTTTCACATTTGTCATTTTATTCTTTTGTAAATGGAGTCATTTAAGATTTTTTAGGTAATTTATTTATGTAGAAGTGCTAGTGATTTTTGTATGTTGATTTCATATTCTGCCATTTTACTGAAATAATGTCTTGATTCCAATGTTTTTGAATTAGAGTTTCTAGAGTTTTAAGTGTGTCACATACTCTAGCTGCAATAAATAGTATTTCTTATTTTTAGTCTTATTCTGAATCCATTTGTCCTGCATAGGACTATGTTGAGTTCAGGTGAAGGTAGCCATCTTTGCCTTTTTACTCAGGATCATAGAGGACAAGTTTCAGTTTTCCCTGATGAGTGTGGTGTTAGCTGTGGGCTTGTCACATAGAATTATTATTATGTTAAGGTGCATACAATTATTGTTGAGGTTTTTGTATCTCTGCCCATGAACAATGTTGGCCAGTCATCTCCTTTTCTGGCAGTATTCTTGTTTGGTTTTGGTATCAGTGTTGCTGACCTTGTAAAGGAGTGTGAAAATTCCTTTGTCCTCAGTCTTCTTGCAGCGATTTGAGAAGGATTGGCCTGAGTTGTTCTTTAAGTGTTAGATGGACTTCATCAGTGAAACCATCAGATCCTTAAACAAGAATCATTATGAATATGAAAATCTTATCCTGAGAGTGATGAAACATGACAACACATTTCCACTGAGACATAAACAAATTTCAAGTGACTTGTAAGAAAAGCAGTTGTTTGTGTGAGAAGTGTTAACATTTTAGGTTCAGTAACATACTGAAATTATTTATTTGGGAGGTCTAAACACAGGACAAATGGCCAAGATTGGTCTCTGTAATCTTAGCTTGAACACAGCGGGATAGAATAGATTAAATGCTGAAATTTATTTCTAGGGTCGAGGATCAAATCCCAACTCACCATTTGGTTGTGTGCTCTTTGGAGCACATTTTTTCCCCTGTTTTGTGGCATTATGAATAAATATAAAATATGACCTCCTGTGTTTATATTAAATATAAACATACTTATGTATGCATAAATCTGTGAAGGTAAATTTGTATATGTATGAATGTATTATGTAAGTAACTATCAATTGATCTATTGATCTATGTATTATGCCAGCCAAATGTCATTTGTTAATGTCAGTTTAGTTCAAATGTAATAATGTGAACACTGGAAGTATATTAAGTTAGCATAATTTGTTTTGCCTCTTACTATCAGAATATTGGATTGGTCTTACTGTGTTAGCAAAGCTGAAGCTTGGTCTGGTGTGGTGGTGCAGTGAGTTAAACTGCTGTTTGTGGCACTGCTAACGATTATTCAAGTTCCTGGAGTCTAGGCTGCTCCTCTTCAGATCCATTCTGTGCTGATGTACCTGGGAAAGCACCAGAGAATGGTACCAGATCGTCATATGGGAGATGTGAAGGGAGTACTGGGTTGCTAGACGTCTACTTGTCCTAGTCCTGGCTGTTGTGGCCATTTGGAAATTGAAACAGTGGATAGAAGGAATCTCTCTCTCGCTCGCTCTCTCTTTCTCTCTGTGTAAGTGTGTGTGTTTCTTTTCTTTTTTTAATAATGGTTTTTCATATTGACATCATTTCATCTTAAATTAAGGCAAACGTGGTATCTGACCTTTTGGGATTGGCTCATTTCCCTTAGCATAATGGTTTCCAGTTGGGTCCATTTGGCCACAAAAAACTGCGGGTTTTTTGTTTGTTTGTTTGTTTTGTTTTTTTAATAGCTGAGTAGTATTCCATGGAGTAAATGAACCATAGCTTTCTTATCCAATCTTCTGTTGATGTGCATTTCAGTTGCTTCCAAGTTTTTGCAATTATTGATTGTCCTGCTATGAACATAGGGATGTGTTGGCAACGCCCACGTCGCCACATACCCCGAGCCTAGCAGAGGGACTAGGGTTATGAGACAGACAAGACAGACAACACACACAACACACAGAGGCTCATTCTTGTGAAGTGAAGCCCTTTATTCAAAGTGGAACTGCTCTTATATAGTCTGCTTGGCCCCTCCCAGGATTTTCCCAATGCTTAAGCAACACCTAAGCGCCCCCCAAGGGAATGCAAAAAGGGGAAGCAGGAAGGAGAGAAATTGCAGTCAAGCCAGGAGCTAAATGTATCAGGCCAAGATTGCCCTTCCTGTTACACCTTGAGAACCACAGCTTATGTGGAGTTAACGCTTGGGAGACCGGGGCCTACAGGGGTGCATGTTGGTTTCTCGTGTAACAAGTGTTTTGGATATATTCCTAGGAGTGCTATTGCTGGATCTTATGGTATGCAGATTTTGAGTTGTTTGAGTGTTCTCCATACTGATTTCCATAGAGGCTGTACAAGTCTGCAGCCCCACCAGCAGTTGAGTAGGGTTCTGTTTTCCCTGCATCCTTGCTAGCAAGTGTTGTTGGTGGTTTTTTTGGTATGCGTGCCATCCTTACTGTGTTAGGTGGTACCTCATTGTTGTCTTCATTTGGATTTTCTTTATTGCCACGGAGCTTGAGCATTTTTTCATGTTTGTTTGCCATTTGGATTTGTTCCTTTGTGAAATGTTTGCCCGTTTCCCATGCCCATTTCTTGAGTGGTTGGTTTGTTTTGGTGTTTTGGTTGTTCTGGAGATCTTTGTATATTCTGGAGATTATCCCCCTATCTCCTATGTAGTGCGTGAAGATTTTCTCCCATTCTGTGGGTTGTTGATTGTTTCTGTTTCTTTGTGTATCACTCTGCTTTTCTTTTTTTCAAATATTTTGTCAAGAAACATGGAAGATTTTGTAAAATCCAAAGTTCCATTATTTGGGAATGTGTATTTTATGGGTGTATTTTTTTAAGCTAACACTTTTGAGGTTGTTAGAATTTTAATGTATTGTTTCCTTGTTTTTAGTTACAGATAAGCATCAGTTCAAACCAGAGCAGATGTTATATAGATTTCGCTATGATGATGGAACATTTTATCCAAGAAATGAGATGCAGGATGTGATTTCGAAGGTAAGGACTTCTATTACAACATCTTCAGCAGAAGAGTTGTGTTGTCATCCTTCAGAAAGCCAAAAAACTAGTGAAAGATGTAAAAACTCCTTTAAGTGTGGAAACCTCATAAACTGAATTTACAAATAAACCTATTTTGTTAGTATTCTAGAAATTCTAATGTGAGGCTATTTTTATGTTCTCCAATCTAGTTCTGAATGAAGTAGTGGCATTCTGTTACTTAAGAGGTCATATATGTTGTAAATGGTTTCCTATGTATCAACAGGTGGTCCTGACACTTGAATTAGTACAAAGCAAACACATACACACATACATGTATAACAAAGGTAACACCAACTTTGTATGTACACGTGACAAAATTTATATTGACATGATGGTCATGTTATTTAACGATTTAAGTCGGTGTCATGTGATGTAACATGTGAATGATTTTTGAGATTGTGAAATGATTTGAGACAATTGACAGTGAACTTCTTTCAGATTATCGTTGCCATGCCCTTGAGTGTTCTCACTTCCTTTTGACATATCTTGATTTCATGCAGGGTGTAAGATTATATTGTCGTCTGCACAGTCTGTTTACACCAGTGATAAGGTGAGTCGGATTTCTAACTTCTGGAAAGCTTAAATGGAAATGCTTATATTACATATCACTAAGTAACAAAAAGGATAAAAGAATGAGTTTTTGTGGACTACCTACAACCTTCCCTATCACAGATACGCTATAAATATTTTGGGTAATAATACTAACAGAACTACATAACAATTGAATGCTTAATGTTTTTCCTCTATTAAACTAAAATAAAAAATAATAGTTTAATTTACCATGTCACTTGTGTATATGAAGATTGTGTGACAGTGTTAATATGTTGTGATAATGTTATAGCCATAGATATTTTATCAACAAAGTTTTGTTTTTTATTATTTATTTTTAAAAAGATTTATTTATCTTTATAGGAAAGGCAGGTTATACAAAAGGAGAGACAGAAAGATCTTTCTTCTGCTGGTTCACTGCCCACATGGCTACAATGGATAGAGCTGAGCCCATCTGAGCCAAGAACCAGGAACTTCCAGGGCTTCCATGCAAGTGCAGTGTCCCAAGGCTTTGGGCCATCCTTGACTGCCACAGGCAGGAAGCTGGATGGGAAATGAAGCAGACAGTATATGAGATCATGCCCATATAGGATCTCAGCGTGTTCAAGGCGAGGATACAGCCATTGAGCTATGGTGCCCGGTCCCAAAGGTTTATTTTATAAGAGCTGTTAAGAAGGAATTGTTCTTTGGCTAGAAGTAATGTTATGAGTTGTCATGAAAAATACATAGGAAAAAGTTGTGAGGCAGAAGTAATATATGCTAACCATGCTTTGTAGGAACTTGGCTTATAAGAAGAATGGTAGCACTGCCTGAGACCCCTTGTAGATGACTCTTTTCTTTGCTTGGAATATTCTAGAAACCAAGATGAGTTGAATGATGACAGATTTAAGATAATAATGCTGTTAATTATTGACTATAAATGTAGCCGATTTATTAGTTATTAATAAAAGAGTAATGTAGTCAGTTTGTTAATGAAATCTCAGAAATCTTGGTTGTATTTTGGGAAGTGTTTTAATGGAGTTGCTAGAATGCTATAACTCTTCATTGTAAATTATTGACCACAGCTAAGGGGCAGCAACTTAGGTTAGTATTACTTCCTTCTCATTTTTAGCATTGTAGATTTTGTGACAGCTTGAAAAATCTGTCATTCTCTCATTCCCTTTTTGATCCAGGCCCAGAAAATAAATGAATTATAGATTTCTACTCTCAGGGCTTACATCTGATCGTATTCGTTGGTGTCTAATTAAATGTAGAATAGTTTCTCAGTTCTCTAAAGTGCTGAATGAAGAGGCTGCTGGACGCAGCCAGCCTAATCCCCTGTTTCTCTGGGGATGTGGTGTCATTGTGTCCCACTCTGATCAGACCCTGTGCATGGCAGGCTGTCCGTGTGTCTCTCCTTTAGGACAGGACTGCTGGCTTTGCACTGCACCAGAGGTGAACGTATACAAGAAAGCCCGTCGTGCGATTGTAGTGGACACTCTTTGTTTTTACTTTCCACATTTCAAAAATTTTTCTGGTGGAATCTATTATAATTTCAAAGGAAGGAATTCTGTTATTTTCTTGTTTCATTGGTGAAGTATTGTATTTCTGGCTAAAGTATTATGCAAAATAACAATGGCAGTCATCTGCTGGATAGAGGAAAATACAGAGAAAGCGTCCCATTTATTTACTTACTTATTTATTCTTGATGGACCACTTCCCACAGTATGAACTGACAGATGTGTTCTCAGTTATTGCACGTTTCATAAATCTCTTCACTGCACAACTTGCAGCACAGATTCGGATCATGCAGGTGAACTTCCTGTTGCACACTAATGCTGAATGAAAGTGTTCCTGGTGCTTGCTTTATCCACTTGCTTATTGTTTTTGGTTTCTTTCTTTCAGAGATAAAGATTACCATTTAAGGACCTACAAATCTGTGGTCATGGCCAACAAACTGATAGACTGGTTAATTGCCCAGGTAAATGGACAAGCAAAAGTCGCTGAGTTTAATTCATTACTGCCTTAAACTTTGAGCATGTGGGTTATACATCATTTTTTGTAATAGCTGCCCAGAGATGAGAAGTAGTGAAGTAACTTGCTCGCATTCATACAGCTAATGGGAAAATTTATGAATAGACCCAAATTTAAGTATCAGACACCATCAATTGTTATTGCTTAGCTTCATAGAAAGACAGCATGGGAGGAGTTAGAAGTGGGAAATATGAAAATGTAATGATGAAAGCAAATTAAATCTATTAATCTCTTATTAAGAAAATATTATCAAAAAATAAAAGCCTTGTTTCAGCAAAACTCAAATACTCTTCCAATAATGGCTAAGGCGTTGGACAGATATGAATCTATTTAGAAACTGGAGAAAAGAACTAGCTCCCATTAAATTGTCTATAGATTGGGAATACATTCCATATCCTAAAGTGTTTCTCATGCTTTATGATGTGTTGTACAATTTCATATTGGGAAACATTGTGACTCGTGCTTTCTCCTTCAAACATTCTTCACTTACTATTGTGCTGCTTCTAGCATCATGGTTTAAAGTAAAATAACTTAGCGGCAGAAGTTCACTCCTTGGCAAATGAATTGCATAACTTCTAAAACACCATTTAGTCTATGTAAGTTGTAGTGTCACATTTCAAAATTTAAACAGTGTCTCATACCTTTATAGTTTTTGCTGTGCTTTCTTAGTGTTCACCAAATCTATGTGGTTACATGAAAACTTTTTAGAGGTATAAGAGTTAAAACATTACAGATCATATTTTTCACATAAGTGTATTCAGTGTAGTTTATTAGCTGACCAGCACAGATTTTGAATAATTAATCAAGTAAAGCACTCATATGTAAATTAATGTTAAACTAGCAATCATTGTAACCATGCCATTTAAACGAGTGCTTTGTTGATTAGAATAAAATGAACAAAATAGGAGACAGACTTGGATTTTGACTTCAGGGGGGCTGTTGGTCAGTTGGGCTGATTTCGGGGGCAGGCTATTTTTATAAACTCAGACTCCATTACAGTATCACTTCTCCCAGGAAACCTTATTGGTTAAAACCTGGGCTAAGAGTGCTCCTCTGTGGTCCCAGTTCACCTACTGGTCCTTTTCTGAGATCCCAGTTTACCTACTGAGTACATCTGTTTGATGAGAATACTGACTGCATTTGCTATGGTTGCTGTTATACACCACAACAAGTGGCCAGTTTATTATATTCGGGTGACATAAAGAAAAGTGTTTGACTGTCTTAATATTTTATCTCTATTACTGGACATGATATATAAAAACATATCTTTGAGTGAATGCATAAAAATTATGAAACTGATTTTGAAGAAAGCCAGGAGAATAAGCTGGAGTAATAGGTAAGTGCTTGGGTGTTAGCAAGATTAGATTGGTGAGGACCCAGTTTAAAGCTCAGTGACTAGCTCCTCGCCTTACACACAACGGGAACCCATATGGATGCTGGTTTGTGTCTCGGCTTCTCCACTTTCCATCCAGCTCCCTGCTTGTGGCCTGGGAAAATAGTAGAGGAAGGCCCAAAAGACTTGGAATCCTACAACCATGTGAGAAACCTGGAGGAAGCTCCTGGCTGCTGGCATTGGATCGGGTTAGCACTGGCTATTGTGGTGAAGGGCAACATTCGAAAGGAGCAGCACAGGTCTTCCAGTGCCAAAACTACTTCATTGGCTCATTCACTTCACATACCATCAGCTTTTCGAGCAGACCTCCTGGAAACCTTGTTTGGTCACCTCTCCTTCAGTGCCCAAAGAGCACAGGATGATGAAATCAAGCATGTTGAGCACCCACACAAAACAAGGATGTAGATACTCACTCCGGGCGCTAACCAGTGAACCAGTGGGTGGAAGCTCACTCTCTCTGTTTCTCCTTCTCTCTATAAGAGAAACTTAGCAAGTGAACTGTAATTAAGCAGACATACCAGATTTTTTTTTCTTAAGACCTTCCACATTCTGCATATATTCCATATTCTGCAGTTCACTTGCTAAGTTTCAGCACCTACAGCCTTTGCTCCAGACACATTGGTCTTCCCTACTGTTGACTGAATGCTCTGGATTCACATTTCCCATGTCATTGTGCAAACCCACAATGCCATTCTTTTTATTATCACACCTTTTAAATTCCACTTTACCTGTAAAAGATCAAGGTATGTTCCACCTAACACTGTGCCAACTGCAACCCTCACCAACCTAATCTTTTTTTTTTTTGGAAGATTCATTTCTTTTTATTGGACGTGCAGATTTATAGAGAGAAGGAGAAACAAAGAGAGCGAGCTTCCAGACTGTGTTAGACAATGTTGTCTGTTTTAAACTGTGGAATATGAAATTCCTGAGCAAGAAAACTGCACTCTATTAAAATGTGAAAGAAAGCCCAGAAAATATTTCATAATTTAGAACAAAGGTGAAACAGATGACATATTAGTGTTATCAGTAGAAATGGAATCAAAGCCTGAGAAAAAAGAGAACACAGGTGTTTCCTTTTCCTGACTGACCCTATCTGCTGATTCACTCCTCAAATGGCCATCACACCCAGAATTTGGGGCTAGGGCTGGATTAAGGAGCTATGAAAACAATCTAGATTTTCTATGTAGGTGGGAGTCGGCTGGTTAGTTTTGTGAGCTCTCACCGCTACCTCTTACAGTCTGGATAGGCAGGAAGCTGTTGTCTGGAGGAGAACGTTGTGTAACGCAGGCGCTGTGATATAGGCTGTGGCTGGGCCATCTAGACTGCCAGGGCAGAGTCTGTCCAGAGAGAGTTTGGGCCAAAATGTAAGACTGATGAGGGCACCATGGCATAATAAGTGAGAAAAAGTTGTATGAACTGTAAAACATAGCTAAGATTATATGTACATGATACATATGCATTCATGTATGTACATGGATTCTTATGTATATGAGTTACAGATGCTTCCTAGCTCAAAACCATAAAGGAAAGGTTTGTTTTGGGCTATGTTGTTGTGTTCAGTTATGTGACATGATTATTTTTTGGCAAGCTAGTGAATAAAAAGCCTGCATTTGCTGGTTCAGCTAAACAGTTCAATCTTAAAATTTTAGACATCACCAAAAATCAATAGATGACTTTATGTGTCTTTCAAAAGCAAGGCCACATGGTAGAATGGAGGTTAGTCACCAGGACCATGCACAAAGACTTTCATTTACCTTGAATATGTTGTTTTGTTCAGTAACAGGCTATTTCTCTATTACATAATAGGGATAGAAGAAATAAGAGAATGGATTCATTTCTAAGAAGAGTAAAGTTTCATTATATATTTTTATGTTTGATGAAGGATTTTTTCTCTGTATAGCAGAATCACACATCAAGGAAAACATAATTTGTTTTTTCGGGGCTGGCATATTTCACTAAACATAATAATTTTCAATGACATCCGTTTTTGTTGCAAAAAAGGATCCCATTCTTTTTTAAAAAGTTAATTAACTAATAATTTTTACTGCAAAGTCAGATTTATAGAGGGAAGGTGAGACAGAAAGATCTCCCATCCACTGGTGCACTCCCCAAGCAGCTGCAACAGCTGGAGTTGTGCTGATTCCAAGCAGGAGCAAGGAGCAACCTCTGGGTCTCCCACGTGGGTGCAGGGTCCCAAGACTTTGGTTGTTCTACTGATTTCCCAGGCCACTAACAGGGAGATGGGTGGAAAGCGGAGCCTTTGGGACACAAACTGGCGTCTATATGAGATCCCGGCACATGCAAGCATTTTAACCACTAGGTTACCCTGCTGGGCTAATCCTGTTCTTTTTTATAGTTGATTAGTATCCCATGATGTACACATACCATACTTCCTAACATACAGAGTAACTAAAGTAATGTGTGTGAGTAAAACTGAGATTTTGATCAGTGATTAAAGCCCTGGCATGTACTCTTGAGGAACAGTGGTTTTTCTATTTAAAAAACAGATTTTTTTCCTCTTTAGTTTTACTTATTTTTTTCCTTAATGTCAAAAGAAAATGTTTTCATAATCAAGTGAATGCGTTATAGGAATGAGTTCCATTGTGTCTTATGAAGCCATGCGTGGTACAACACATGATAGTTTTCTTTTTGTGCCATGTTGGGGATGGCACAGGTGGTAACGCTGGAACCAAGTCTGTCTTTGCCTTTTATTTCATACAGTATATATATTTTTAATCGACAGGGGGATTGCCGCACCAGAGAAGAGGCAATGATTTTTGGCATCGGACTTTGTGACAATGGATTCATGCACCACGGTAGGGAAGTTTCTTCTTGGTAGCCTACAGGTGTATTTCACTCTTTACTTTTCCTTGGGGACCTCACAGTATCTCAGTGCTCCCCAGAGGTCAGCATGACTGAATCCACGCTATTTCATTGCTGATGTCATTCTTGTTTCTAATTGCTACTTCTCACCAATAGTCATGGCTTGCTTCTGATTTTCCTACACTGTCCTGACTCCAGAGAAGCAATGGTTTCAGTACCACCTTTGTTACTTTTTTTGTTTCAGTTCATTTATGTCTTTGAAAATATTATTGAAATTATTTTTAATATTTTCCATAATGCAGTTTTATAGGTATAGAGATTACCCCTTTTCTCACCTCCCGCTTTTCCTCACTTTCCCCTCCCACTCTCCCTCCTCCCTCCCAGCCAATATTATTACAGCAGTGAGCACATGCAACATTTTGCCACATTCCAGCAACAGTTACAAATTCAACATCCTGCTGCCCACATGAACCATGGCATTGTAGCTATAAATAAAGGCAGAAGACCCAACATGAGATTACTGAGGTGTATTAACTAGTTCACTGGGAGACTGTTACGAATTAGTTTCATGAATTTCTGAAGGTGTGTTAGAGTGATTGAATGAGAGCACATATTGTAGAATATTTGTACATTTTTAGGGAAATGTTTTCCAGATTACTTTGAGCAAAATTACAGGTTCCTGAAAAAACTAATGGAGTCTTTTTAGCCATTGAAAATTAATCTCTTTCAATGTTTTACCTATCTCTTGAACTACTGAAAGTAGAAAGATTCATTTTTTTCTCTTCTATTGATAGAGTATATAAACCTGGTCTTTTTGATTATTGACATAATATGATTATGAAATGTTTTTGATAGGAATTATCCCCATTTTTCAGTTTTTTCCAAGGAATTATTATTACATTTTAGTGAAGGAAAGAATAAAGCAAAAATTACATCTATGTTGGCACTGTGTAGCTATATTTTTCTTGGAGATCCATCCAGTTTCACTCTTTCTGGATCCCTGTGTGGGTTTTGATGAAGTTTCAGGGTCCTTAAAAAACAAATATGGAGTGAGAGAACATAATCATACTTTGGATTACTGAAATGATATAATCAAACTGAAAATTTAGGTTATTTTCATCTTTGGAGGTAAAGTATTGCTGTAAATTAGAGCTATAATTTCTCTAAACATTACAGCCAAACTTGCAGTTAAGTCAATTTTCCAAACAAGATTTGTCAGTGAAGTACAATTGTCCTGACACATGCCTGTGTTGCTTGGTGGCCTGTCTTGCTCCTTTTGACAAACTATGAATTGTGAACTTTGGAAAACTAAGTGCATGAATAACTCAATCCAAAATCCATCTTTTCTATTGTCAATCATGACCCGGTTTTAATTCATAGCAGATAATTTTATTTGTAGACTCATGTTGCCAGGCAGTCTTTCCATTCAAAATATGCTCATCCATCTGGTCAACAACTGTTTGTTGAGTTCTGATAAAATAATGAAATAAATTAGGGGTTTTTTTTGGTTACTTAAAATTGTCCAGTACTTGCGTGTATTACTTCATCTTAGCTTTGTACAACATTATGGACATTTTATTGCTGCTATTTTATAGATGAGAATAAAAGTTGAGAGGTTTTCAGTAACTTTCTCAATGTCACACTGAGAATCAGTCTCTGGGGTGTGAGAGCAAGCTGTGTCCTCACAAAGGCTGATGCTCTCTGCTCTCTGCTGTGCCTTGGGACTGCTGTCTTCCCTGTAAAGCTTTCAAGGCGTCAACCTGTCCCAACAAGTACACTCTGAATTATTGAAGGGCAGTGGAATGAGAAATGGAGGAGACCTCTTTTCTTAAGCATTGTTCTAATTTTCAGGTTACTCTTGCTACTATTATGAAGGTATATTTTAAACTAAAGCTACAAAAGCATAAACCTTTTGTTGCTAATGTGTGCCAGGAGTCTCTAGGGGATTTGGAGATAAAATAGTAGCATTTGCATATTGAGAATAAAAACATTGACTTTTGCAGAAATAGGATTATTCAAGTTTGTTTTATTTAAAATGGAGTACTAAGAGTTTGTAGGAGGTAAACGCACATTCAGAAGACACATGAAAGTGACCACACGTGAATTATTTACACATAAAAGGACAGCACTTCACTCATTTGCATTTTCCCATGATTGTGCAGAAGATTAAAGACATGCTGAAAGTATTTATTGCAAGTTGGAAAGCATCATGCATTTATTTAGTTATTCATCTGAAAGAGAGACAGGGAAGTAGAGACAGACATGGAGTTCTTCTGTCTACTCTTTTGCTTTCCAAATATTCGCAATAGTCAGAGCTATGCCAGGCTGAATCCAGGAGCCAGGAACTCCATTCTGCTCTCCTAAATGGGTAGCAGGAAGCCAAGTCCTTGAAGTATATTCTGCCTTCCTGCTGGAGCAGAGAACTAGACCTGGAGCAGAGTAGTCGGACTGAAACCAGCAGTTTGTTATGGAATGCCGACATTACCAAGTGAATTTTGCTGCCCCACAACACTGCCTTCATTTCTTTGTTTTTACATGCTTTTGGATTGAGAAGAAGAAAGAGAGAACTCTTCCATCCACCGGTTCAACCCCGAATAGCTTCAGTGGCTACAGCTGAGCCAGACCAAACACAGAAGATGGGTTTTGCATGGATACTAGAGCCCCAGAATTGGAACATCATTTGCTGCTTTCCCAGAAGTATTAGCAGGGAACAAGATAGAGTTCTGGACAGTACAGCATCTGGGATGTGAACCAGTGCCCACATGGAATGCTGGCATTCCAGGTAGTGGCTTAACTCACTCTGTCACAACACTGGCCTCTCATTTTAATATTTGTATTTTGATTTTAATCTGAAAAGTGACAGACTTGGTTAAGTACAAAAATGTTAAAATCAAAAACAACACTAGTTAGTTTATAAATTCAAAACTCTTGAAGCCATGTTTAAAGACATTGCTGCTTTGGAATTAAAGAGAGAAAACCCCAGGAATTTTTGTGAATGTGACTTGTCCTAGGTATAGGAAGTTGAGGTATTTGTAGATATTTATTTATTTACCAAAAACATCCAAATGTGGAAAAAAGACTGATTTTTGTATTAATTGGAACAATTCAATCTTTCTGTTTCTGTAGTCCTTGAAAAAAGCGAATTCAAGGATGAGCCACTACTTTTCCGTTTTTTTGCGGATGAAGAAATGGAAGGGTCAAATATGAAGCACCGGCTTATGAAGCATGATTTAAAAGTTGTGGAGAATGTCATAGCCAAGTCATTGTTGGTAAGTTTATTGAATTAAATTTTCTTCTCGGTTGGAGATCAGCAGGAGAGTACGCCAGCACTCTTGGTGGGGCTGTGTTTTAACAACTCATTTTCTTTGATATCTTTTCACTCTTGTTTCGTCAATAATGGTAATGTTTTTGCATTTCAGATCAAATCTAATGAAGGCAGCTATGGCTTTGGGCTAGAAGACAAAAATAAAGTTCCAATAATAAAGCTGGTAGAAAGGGGATCTAATGCTGAGGTAATATAAATTAAGAATTTTCTTGCAAATTGATATAGAAGTTCCAAATAAATTGAAATTGATCTTTCCAATGTATTTACTGAAACTAATATCCATCACAAATAAGAAAGCTTGCTGTCTAACCCAAGTGTGAGAGCTAGGAGGGTGGGGTAGGTAGTGTAAAAGCTGAAACTTCTAACTGTGAGCTTCTTACCTTCATGGGTAGCTAAGTGGCCTTTTCTGAGTCTCTGGGGCTTCTCTAATCAATGACTCCAACCTGGAACCCTTTGGGTGTGATATAATGTTGGACTATACTACATGAGATAATTGTTTTGTGCCATCAAGGGCTCTGCCTTCCAACTCACTGCCACCTTTGATCAACATGTTTATGGATATAACTCCCAACAGTGGAACACATGCTTCGATTTATTTTCTCATGAAATCAGCACTGTTTGAAATTGTTTCACTTCACATACCTTGTCAACAAAGAAATCTCCTCATCATTCCATCACACATTTATTTAATACATATTGTATGCTGATCTGTGTTCTAAGTTTTGGGAATATAGCAATGAACCAAAAAGAAAATAAAAAAGATATATTATGTTTGCCTTGATTTAACTTGTAATTTTTGTTTGGTTGTTGGTTATTTTTTGAACCTGTCATTGATACTGTCTCAACCCAGATGTTTCGAAGAATGGAACTTGCATTATTTTTAACATATTGTTTACCCAATACTATGTCAATTAATTCCATAATGTTGTATATTGACACTGAGGTTTTGTTGGGGCTTTTAACTGACCGGATCTTTACTCTGTTAGCCCTATCTTCAGACTATAGAAGGTCTCCCCAAGAGGCCACTGAACTTATCTGGACAATAAGACGCTGGACTTTATGCTAGATATGTGTTTGCAAGGAACAAATCTCAACTGAACTTGAACTGTGGTTATGCAACAAGGTGGAGGAATCCACCATGGGGGGAGGGGTATGGGAGGGGTGGGGGGAATCCCCAGTGCCTATAAAACTGTATCACATAATACAATGTTAACAACAATAAAAAAAAAAGATATATTATGTCCTAATGAAGTCCTATGATATAGCCCAAGTATGAAATTTTTGAAACTCCTTCAGTTTTTGAAGTACTATCATCTTACAAGCTGCCCAACTTGTAAGACACATAATATTCAAATAAATGTCTCCTTATTTAGATCTTTCTTAGGGCATGTGAGAATTCATGAAACCTAGTTTTTAGCCTGAATTTATTTAAAGTTGGTGGTTTGTATCTTTTAGCAAAACACAAATGAAAGACAAAGGTTTCCCTCTAGCAAACTAATTTCAAACAAAATCTCATGTTGTTAGGGGACCTGGCCAACGAATAAATACCTTTACTGATTTTCTATGAGAAGGGAATGTTTCTCTTTGACGTTTTAGAGCATGTTCACAGGGCACAGCTTCCTTGGCTCTGCTGATGAAGGGCCTACTATATGGTCTTTGTTATTTAGCCAACAACTGAATCAGCAGGTAGTTTATGGGCAGCACTGCTGGTTAACGAGAATCCTGTGATGGGCATACGGGGGCACTGGCTTCCTTGTCCTCTTCTCAGCATTTTGCACATCAACAGCCCTGTGTTGTCAGAGTTCTCTCTCATGGATCTCATGTCGCTTCTGTACTCTGTGTCAGAGATATTAAAGCTAACATCAGGCCACACATGCATATTTGCTGGTAGTCAATATCTGTGTGTCTACACACACAAGTTGAAACTCTTTGAATTAATTGGATATAAATTAAGATATTGCAGAGAGGATAGTCGAGTGCAGCAGTAAAGAGGCTTCTCAGGATGCTACATTCCATATTGCAGGGAGCTGAGTTCATGTCTCAGTTCCACTTCCAGCTCTGGCTTCCTGCTGATGTGTAGCCTGGTATGCAACAGTTGATGGCTCAGATTAGGGATTCTCTGCAAGATTCCATTTGGGCTCCAGGCTCCTGCCTTCAGGCGATCCAGGCCTGGATGTTGTAAATGAAGCAGGGAAAGGAATGACTGTCTATGGTTCTATTTCTCTCTCTCTCTCTTTTGCTTCCTGGCTTTTTAAAAAGTCACCTATTGTTTGTGGTTAAAAGAATGAAGTAAGAAAAAATAACTGTGAAATACAATAGAAAAAATAATCACAAGAGGATTGTCATGTCATTGCAAAGAAGGAAATGGGAAAAAATTCAGTAAAGCTGTGTGATCAAATTTAAAACTAGGTCGAAGAGAATGATAGCTTTGTTAAGTCATTCACGTTCTGATTTGTGCATTTGTATAGTTTGTATACAACCATTGCAGATGCATTAAAATGTGTAAATCCTGAATATTTTCAGTTTCCAATTTCATGAAAAAGTAGATTTCTTATTTCACTATAATTTGCATTTTTTTTTTTTTGCAATCTCTCTATTAGATGGCTGGCATGGAAGTTGGGAAAAAGATCTTTGCCATTAATGGTGACCTGGTTTTCATGAGACCTTTTGATGAAGTGGATTGCTTCCTGAAGTCATGCTTAAATAGCAGAAAGCCTCTGCGAGTGCTTGTGAGCACAAAGCCAAGGGAGTAAGTTGTATTGATTCATGCGGAGTTTTGGTGGAATAATTACCCATCAGTGTGTGGAGTAGAAATATCTAAGTAAATGTTTATAATGAAGCACGTTAATTTTTTGGAACATTTGAATTTCATCAGCATCACTAATACTTGTCTTTAGATGATAAAGAGAACTGCTTTTTTATCATGCTTGCTAAATTAGGTATTTAAGCAGAAATAATGCTTTTGGGATACTTAAACTTTCTTGCTTTTAGGTAACCTGAATGTAATTCAATAAGAAAAGTCAGCAGGACACTGGAGAATAAAGAAGTGCATATTTGAGACTGGCATTGTGCTAGAACAAGTTAAATGTCTGCATTTGCTGGCATCTCATGTGTGTGCCAGTTTGAGTCCTCGCTGTTCAGTTGCCCACCTATCTCTTGCTATTGTACCCTGGGAGGCAGCTTGGGTCCCTGCCTTACATGTGGAACTCCAGGATGGAGTTAAGGCTTCTGACTTTAACTTGCTCCAGCCCTGGCCATTGTGGTCATTTTAGGAGTGGACCGTTAGACAGGAAAACAGTTCATCCTCTCTGTCCCCTTCCCTCATAGAGCTACATAGAAAAAAATATAAAACTGTAAGAATTTCTGGTGCTATGAGTTAATTAGCTTGAACTGATTAATGGATATTTCCAGATGGGATCAAGACTGAAAGATTCCATGTTTGTATGTGTTCAGTAATATGCCAGTTGCTTTAAAAATATCTATCATCTAGCTTTTAATGTGTTTACAAGAATACTTTACAAATTCAAGAGAAATTGAAACAAAAGGCACATGTGTTTTGGTGCTAAAGGTTTTGAAGTACCTGTATAATTTCTCACAATGCGCATTTTCCACGAGTTTTTGAAGTATCCTATCGTCTAGCATCTAGCAATCATTGGAAAAATATTCGTGTGTATTAAAATTTAGAGAATAAAATTATTCTAAAAGAAAATATTTTTCTTATAATCATATATGATCCACAAATAGCAATTTAATGTTTTTAAAGTATTGATAAACATATACATAGTCATATTTTATAGCATTGAATCATGTTTTATATACTGCTTAGGTGATTTTTTCATTAAAATATTAATCATATGCTTGAAAGACGCTGGATGTTCTTTTGCAAATCATTTCCATCTACAGTGTGGTATTCATTTATCTAATGTGCCATGGTTGTTTATCCAATTGATCAATTGAGATAATAAGTCACTTAGCATAATGTCTTAAAATGCTATGATTATATCAAAATTACTTAAAAATCTACTGACGGCAGTTATTGAGGGTAATGAGTAATATCATTAATTTTAAGATAAAATCAGTTTATCATTTCACAAATGAAAGATTATTTTAGCTACTCATAGAAATAATGATAAGTGTATATAGTATTCCTTCCTTGCATTATTTATTATGTATGTAATATATGCATTACATGTTCAGAGTAGCAGGGAGCACTGCATTCCATCTTGAGTTAAATTGCAATGTATCACGCTAGATTTCCTAGTATAAGTCTATGCTTACCACAGTGTTAAGTCATTAAGAAAGATGCTTTAGCTTCTGTGACCAGCTTAGGAAAACGTATCTCACTGAAACTATTAATTTAGAAAAGCTGGGCTAGAGGGTAGAAAAAAACCACAATTATTAGCACTTTTTCCTATACCTAGGATAGATTACCTAGCTACCTCCCTACTGCTGTTTTGGGGACATTGGAAGAAAAGACAGACTGACAGGAGTCCTATTTCAGAGCAGTCATTGGTAGTGGTAAAAGGTGCTGCTATGGCTCTCTGATGTAATCCCTTGAGGCGTAGACGTTTCAGCAGCTGGGAGACTTAGAGGTACTCTGTCTCAAGACTAAGTATCCAGAGGCAAATCCTGGGTCCTCGAATTAGCTGCTGGGACAGCAGAGTCGGGAGCTTTGTTTTCACACTCGTCCCTAAGTGTTTGTTGCACAAAATCTAGAACCTGAGATGCCAGGTTCACGCCTCTCTTCCAATACTTGCTAAATGTGTAACTTTAATGTCCTTATCCTTAAATGGGAATACGAGTACCTTTGCCGTGAGGCTCCCAAGAACACTAAATAAATGTAGGTTTGTGGAAAACAAAGTGTTCATACCACAATATCCCGTGATGTTAGATAAGATACTCTCATGCATTTTCTGATTTATTTCACTCCATTACTTTTTTTTCTTTTATTACATCAGGTACATATTTGTATTCATTAGAAAAGTTCCTTGATGGCATACTTACCTCTTCTTTTTAATTTGTTTGAAATTTATAACCCTTCCATTATGCCAATTTTCTAGCATATGGATACTGTGAAACCAGTCTCATATTTTTCTTGTAATACTGTTTGGGTAATTTAAGTAGCAACATGTTTGGAAAGAAAAATGTCAATAAATGAGAGGTAAAGGCAAGAGAATACCATGGAACTTTTCAAATGTGTGTAGTAGATAATTTAGTACTTTTATTTCCTGCAAGAAATAAAACATTCTTTTTGTGTAAATGTCATTCTTTTAATAGTTTCTTGTGTTTCCACTAGGGAAACATATTTGAAAGTGTTCAACCTATTAAGGAGTCCCATCGTTTCAATCAAAAACATCTCATGATGTTCTGTACAGTTTAATAAAAGAAAAAATGTAATGGTCGTCTAGAAGATTATAGCAGAGTAATGATTTTGTTTAGGAAGGTTGGAGAGGCTGCCTAGAATTGCCCATAATTAAAGAGCAAGCATCATTCATGGCCTGAAAGCTGACGTTGTTTTATCGAACGTAAATTATCATTCAAATCTAAAAGCATGACCCGACTCTGTTATTGTCTCCCCCCTCACCAGAATATGAAGCTATTCCAAATTTTCACTTAGTTATTTCTAATTTTCAGTAAAATTGAAAATCACTATGACATTCATTAGTACCTATGTGCTGTTCAGAGGAAATGGATGCAGCTCTGTACTCCAGAAGGTTGGAGGGAGTTTGAAGGGTAAATGAATTCTGTGACTGCCATCCTAGGTCATGCGTGAAGTTTTGGTAGTAAGTGTTGCCTGCTGGCCTAACTGCGGTCTATAGCTGTTGTTTTAGGCAGACAGTCCTGTGCACACTCTCTCCAATAGCTGTTTCATAAACTGCAGGTAGGTCCTGCTGTTCCTAACTCCACCAGCTAGCAGCTACAGTGCCCTTGAAGCGGTGACATTTATTTCCTGCTTAATTCATCTTTTGTAAAATGCTTAGTTCTTGGGCATCGAGTGTTATCCATCAAAATTTATTACATTGTGTTCATTTGTATTTGCTCTCTACTGCAATTTTTTGTACTCGTTTTTATTGTTATGATGATCCATCTTGTGTTCTCTGCTTCTCGTTGCTGCTGTCTGATTGCTGGCTTCCTTCTGTGGAGTGTCTCATTTATGGGTGACAAATTGAACATCCTTCATTGGTTTTCCATGACAGCTGACTCACAATCCCCATCCCTTGATATTTTTTTTTCCTTGTGAGTTCACTGGAAAGACTCCTTTTCTTTTCAAATTTACCTTTTGATGTATTATCCTTTGAAAATCTGACTGCACAGAAAAGGCATTAATGATATTCTTAAATTATTTTGAAGTCATGTTTGACAGATCTACTCTTTATAACCAGTTCTTTATTGGTATACTTTGATGAGGTTCCTGACAGGTAGAAAAACATTAACTCTGTTCTTTTATATGAACTTTTATAAATTTTTTTTCCACAGGGTACTGATTTCATTTGTGTTAACAGGAAACTAATGAAAGAAGCTGTTGTTTTGTTAAATAGCTAAATAGCTTATAGCCAAGAACAGAGTGTTTACCAACAGTATCTCTTTTGGGCTCCACCAGCACCATGCAGAGCAGATTTTAATGGTGTTATGTCTCTGTGCAGCTTTGTTAAATGATTTCAGGAATTTATCCAAGTTAGCCATCTGCCCACGTGACTGAGTGCGAATTCATGGTAAGGTTTGTGTGGCCTCAGCATGTGTTCCTGTTTAAGTTATAAGAAACCTTATTCATCTCCAGGGATTTCTAACCCAATGTCTTTCACACAGTAAACCCTCAACATGAATTTGTGGAAAGAAGGATGGAAGGGATGAATGAATATATTTTTAACCAATTGTGACATGGAGGCATTTGAAATTAAAAATACCTCTATTTTCCAATTCATTCTAGGACAGTGAAAATCCCAGATTCAGCTGAGGGGCTTGGATTCCAGATCCGAGGATTTGGTCCATCAGTTGTGCATGCAGTAGGAAGGGGTAAGAAGTGTCGCAGGGCAGGTATTGTGGCATCAATGACTAATACTGGCATCCTATATGGATACAAGGTTGAGTCCTGGCTACTCCACTTCCAACAGTTTATCAGCTCCCTGATAAACTGCTTGGGAAAGCAGTGAAAGGTGGCCCAATTGGTTGGATTCCTGAACCCACATGGGAGGTTTGGAAGAATCTTATGACTCCTAACTTTGGACTGGCCCAACCCTAGACATTGTGCTTGTTTAGGTAGCAAACTGACAGATGAAAGATATCTTTCTCCCCCTTTTCTTCTCTGGTTTTCTATGTCTCCTGTCTCTGCCTTTAAAATAAACATATAAATCTTTTTCTGTAAAAAAAAAATCCTTAGTTATACATGGAAAACAGCTTGCCAGAATATTTTGGGTACTCTTTACAGGTCAGGAATATGTTTATAATGTGTATGGTCATGCAATAATTTTATCTCATTGGTCTTGTTTTCACTGTATTAACTGAATGTTAGTACATACCAGAACCAATAATTTTTAAAAGTTTCAAAAATGCTCTGGTATATTATTATTGTTTAACATTTCATTTTAGAAAAAGGGGAGGGCAACATTGTGATATAGCCCGTGTAGCCACCAGTTCTAGCCCTGCGTGCTCCTCTTCCAAGTCAGTTCCCTGCTAATGAGCTGGAAAAGGCAGCCAAAGTTCAAGTGCTGTGCTTCTGCCAACCACATAGGAGACATGGAAGAAAGTGCTGGCTGCTGGCTTATTAGCCAAGGCTGGCAGTTGTGGTCTTTTGGAAAGTAAACCAGTGGATGAAAAAATGTCTCTCCCTTGTCTTCCCTCGTCTCTTGGTAACTCTGCCCATCGAATGAAAATAATTAAAAAAAAAAAGATTTGACTCTTCAATCTCAATTTTCTGCATGCTTCAATTTAGCTAAGTATGTAACGTTAAGATTGCTCATTGGTACTCTTGGGTGTAAATTTCTAGTATTTCAGATTTTCAGGTTTAAGAATGATCTGTAGGTTTTGTAACCCATTGTTGTATAATTTCTTCAGGTGTTTCCAAATCATGGGATAAAATCTCGCCAGGAAGAATATCTTACATAATTGTAGCCATGAGAAGCTTGCACTCGGAGTGTCCTTTGGCTTAGTTAAAACTCTGCCGAGGATGTCTGAGGTCCACAGGCGAGAGCTCCTGGCCAAGTTTCAGCTCCTCTCCTGGTTTCCGCTTCCTGCTAATGTGCATCCTGGGAGTAGACAGATTTTCTTGGTTTTCTTATCCAAGAAAAATGTAAACCTTAAAGAAAAGCTTTACTTTAGGCATTTATTCAGTGGCTACTTCACCTCTTATTTCTCTGAAGTCTGCAAATGCTGTCCTAGTTAAAATATAGAATGACATAGAACCCAGGAAGACCAAAGGAGTTGCGTGACTTGGGGATTTATAAGGTGAATAATTTTTCACGGGGGAGAGGTGGATTGAATTTCTGTGTTCCGTGTTGGCTTTGTGCAGCTTTTATAAACATTCAGAAAGCGAGCCATAGGAGGCTTTCCCCTTTCTCTGTCCGCTGCCTGCCCCCCTTTCTCTTTAGTTGCCTCTCTTGTCTCTTTCTCTCTCTGCCTCTCATGTAAATTGGATAAGTTAATATCCATTTATCTATATGTAATATAAGCAGAGTCACTGAGCAGTTGATGTTACCTGATTCATTTTATTTTCTACAAAATCTCTGGTTCCTGGCCCTTTGCACATATTCTGAACTCTTTTTTTTTTTTTTGAGAAAATGTAGCTCACTTATCACTTACTAATTGATGTGATTTTTTATAACAATTAATCTGATGTTAATATTTAATTGTTGGAATTTTAAAAAACAAAGCTAATACTATGTCATTACTTAGAGATTTTATGAAGGAAGATAAATGGGGCACATGTTTCTGACATTGTCTTTTGCTGTAATAAATACATATGTAGAAAGTTGGATTGACAAGACATGTAAAAGGGTAAGGAACTGATAAGGATTATGAAAGCCCCTTTGCAATCTTCCTTCAAACATTCTTACAGTAGGGAAATGTACTTTTTTTCACCTTTTAAAAAATTGTTATCATTTTATGATATAATTCCATAGGCCTTGGAATGTCCCTTACCCCCTGCCCAATCCCCCACCCCCTCTCTGGGTTCCCTTATATTATTACTATAGTACAGTTCTTCACACACACTCATATATCCATCTTTGCAGGCATGGACAATCGCAGAAAATCCAGCATCCTGTTGTCAACATACAGTAAACAGTTTCATGGGGAGTCCATCTTTAGTCTGGAAGTAGACATGCATACTGCATTGTATCCTCATATCTGGATATGATAGTGTCCATTACACAGTTACTATACATCCCCTCAAAGGAAAAGCCGCAATACAAAATCAACAACAGGAAGAAAAATAGAAATTTATGATGCCATGAAATTAAATAACATGCCACTAGATATGATAGTCTTCATCACACAGTTACTATACACTGTATTAAATGAAAAGCCACAAAACAAACTCAACAGCAAGAAGAAAAAAAAAATTACAACACCATGAGGTTAAATAACATGTTACTGAATGACTAATGTGTAGCTGAAGAAATGAAAACGAGAATCAACCTTCTTGGAAAAAATGATGCTGTTGTATGATCTATGAGTCATTCAAGAATTTAATAAGAAAGTGTTTTGAAGAGATGAAACTAACAGAAAAAATTAAAATCCATGGATTCTGAATTCAAAAGTAGAAAATGCCAAGAGAATATTGAGATCTGAACCTAAGTTTTTAAGAACATACCGTTTATTGCATTCTAAAATCACTTCCCTTATTGTGTATGTGATAAGAATGATATTATTCCTGAAGTTAGTTATTGTCAGTTTTCCCTTTCCTGTTTGAAGGAACTGTGGCTGCAGCAGCTGGCCTTCATCCTGGACAGTGCATCATCAAGGTGAATGGGATCAATGTCAGCAAAGAGACACATGCCAGTGTCATTGCCCATGTGACAGCCTGCAGGAAATACAGGCGACCGACGAAGGTAAACTGTGTTGCTGCTTACCTGGATCTGATTGGGTATTTGCTTAGCTGACCCGAGGGACACTGTGTGATGGTGCCAGAGATTGTGATGCTTTCCAATTCTAAGTTCACATTTGAACAGCACTGTAGATCTCATAATGATTGTCTTAACTGGATTGTTATAATTGTGTTTAAATGACTGTTTTACTGTGACAGTACTATTATTGGTTTAAAAAGTTCTCTGAGTGGCCAACATTCACAATGGTATGGTGGTGAGTTCTCCACTTGTGTCTCCAGCATCCCAATTATGTGCCAGTTTATGTCTCAGCTGCTCTACTTTTGATTTGGCTTCGTGTTAGTATGCCTGGGGAAGTAGCAGAGGATGTTTCAAGTCTTTGGGGCCCCTGCACCCACGTGGGAGCCTTGGAAGAAGTTCCTGGCTCCCAGCTTTGGGCCTTGCTGTAGCAGCCTCCTAGGGAGTGAACCGGTGGATGGAGGCTCTCTGTCTCTGCCACTCTCTCTCTCAGCAGCTCTGATTTTGAATAATAAAAAGGTACTCTGAGATATTTCATATTTGCAAGAAAGGTTTATCAAGATGAAATCCAATAGTTTGAACTATTTTCTTATGATTGCTTTAAAATGTGCAATGCTCATTGTGTTTCTGTATGCATATCTTATAAATGCACTTAATTACAAGCATTTTCTGAAAAATTTTAAAAATGTGCATGGGGGTTTTAGGATTTCGATTGATTTTTGTTTGTATTTACATAACTTGATTCTATTCTTCAATTTTTGGCACTGTGCTTTGATCCAGAAGTGCTATAGAAAAAATAAAATTCTATTTTATAAACAAAAGTTATCATCTCATGAGGAAAAAGTGAATATTAGACTATACACGCAGATTCTGTTTGATCAACTAGAAGTGATCTTGTATTTTTTCCTGCCCTTGTCAGTGATGTTTTTTATGGGTTTGAAATGTGATTTTGCCTCCAAACCAGGAACTTGAACATTTATTTTCTCAAATCCAGAGTAGATATCATGCATGAAAATACTTATCAAATTTTCTTGTTAATGTGGTCAGAGCTAGTATCACAAATTGAAATTTACCACAACTTGTAGATAATTCTAGTTGGTAGTAGCTTAACAAATTTTTCTTGAACTTTATTATTGAATGCATTTTTTAAAGATGTATTTCTGTTTTTTGGAAAGTGATATATACAGAGAGTAGGAGGGACAGAGAGGAAGATCTTTCATCCACTGATTCACTTCCCAAGTGGCTGCAACAGCCTGAGATGAGCTTATCCAAAGCCAGGAGCCAGTGCCTCCTCCAGGTCTCCCACATGGGTAGAGGGAGGGGGTCCCAAGGCTTTGGGTCATCCTCAGATGCCCTCCCCAACCACACACAGGGAGCTAAATGAGAAGTGGAACTGCTGGGGTTAGAACCAGTGCCCTTATGGGATCCTGGTACATGCAAGATGAGGATTTTAGCCACTAAGGCTACCGCACCCAGCTCCTGAATTCATTTTTAAAAATTTGATGAAGTTATCAAACTTGCTCTTTGAGACTTTTTACAGGTAGCCAAATTGACCTGAGTTCCATTCCTTTTCACTTTTCCCTGACTGCCACTTTAGAGAAATGTTGGTTGGTAAAATGATTATGAAAAGTAGTAAATTGACAAAAACAAACCAAAACACACACCATACATACACACACACACCCCACCTGAGTAACGCATTCTTTCAGGAATCCTTGCCACAAAAGTGACCAATCCAAAACTTAGTGACATGATTAAGCAGCACTGATGGATTATGATTCTTGGTTCTGGAGCTGACCGTGGCATTCCTGTGAAGTTCCCAAGGAGGATGCCTGGTACTGGGATCTGACTGGATGCCTTGGTGCCCTGTGGCAGGTTGTCCTCCAGACCCTTGCTATCTGACCCCCCATTCCAGCGCCCCAGCAGTGTTTTCCTTTCTGCGTGGTGTCTGGATTTGAAGAGTGATTATTAGCAGTGGTAAACCTTCTACTTGGATGGTGCCTGCTAGCATCCTGTTGGAACAATCAAGTTATGTTAGCTGTGCTGAGGGCCAGTGAAGGAGGAAACTATGCTGGTGTGGATACTAGGGACTGTGAGGAATTGGGGGTTAGAACAGGTGACCAAGAAATATTTGAATCATCTATTATTAATGAGCATTTTAATAATTTACAGCAGTATAATAAACACTAGAAAAATAGCCAATATACACTCTACTTCAATATGATTTGGCTTTATTTATCTCACTTGTTTATCCAAGAAAGTATAAAGGCTACCCATTAAGCATTTATTTACTGGCTTTTTAATCTCCTTTGTTTATATTAAGACTGGGAGTACTGTGTTAATTACATATAGGATGTTTTCTAATATGGAAAGATTAAAAGAGTTACATGACTTGGGGCTTCAAAAATGAATAATTTTCTAGTTTTTATAACAGTTTGATTTACAAAAGCAGTAAATGTATTTAAATGTATGTGACTGTTAGAACATTTAAAGGATTAGTATAATTATAGATAATTGATTCATTATAAAACTGCAGCATTTGTTTATTTCAAGATATGATTTATAATTCCTTTTAAGATGTGCTTGAGGCATTTAAGGAAGATGAGAAATTTGCAAATATATTCTATTTAAAGCATGTTCTTTGGAAGATAGGATTTACATAAATAACCATGTTTGGAAGATAAAATATTTAAGCTTAAAAAATTATTAAACTGTAGGTTTCATTGACTTTCTGTGAGTATTTGATGTTGATTTTTTTAAAAGTATCTTTATTGTTATACACACTAGAAGAATAAGTAGCATGGCAAACCTTCTGCAGCAGGAAAATAAAATATGCAGGCGCCGTAGGAGTCACACTGAGGCTTCCTTGCCTTTCCTTTTCAGCAAGACTCCATTCAGTGGGTTTATAACAGCATGGACAGTGCTCAGGAGGATCTGCAGAAGTCTAACTCCAAATCCCCTGCAGAGGAAGCTGGGGATGCCTTTGACTGCAAAGTAGAAGGTGGGCTCCTTTGCTTTTTCTGTCTCCCGCTATGCACATGCCTAATTCCAAATGCTGGAGTTTACTTTCGTATGTAATTTACAGATAAGATGTCAAGTCAATTACATTGCTACTTGTGAGTTAACATAACTCCATCCTGTTTTTGCATGGTTAATCTCATTCATAAATAAGAAACTGTGGCCTATAGGGGTTAAGGGACTTGTCCAAGTTAGTTCAATGGTAGGATATGGATTGAAGCCCAACAATAACCTCTTTCCTTACATGGGGTTTGAGTATCAATCAGGCCTTGTCACCCCAGTGTGACTCACAGACCAACAGGATCACATCTCCTGAGAATGAGGGAGAAATTCAGAATCTCAAACTCACTGAGGTCTAACTAATCAGAATGAATGTTTACTGAAGTAGAATGTGGCATTTCAGTACCTGCATCTAGTGTGTACCGATCAATGCAGGCTAATTACTTTTCCCTCTGTATGTCATTACATTATGATTGGAACCTTCAGTTTGTTCTGGGACTGAATCATAGTGTATTGTGATCTGTAGTCATCCAGCATGTTGGTTAGTGCCAAGAACTTACTGCTTCTATCTTACTATGAGTTGGTACTCAGTATCCAAACTCCCTCTGTCTTCCTCTAGTCCTAAGAGCCTTAGTAATTACCTCCATGTTCCAGTGGAGGCTTGTTCACCATCACATAATTGAGAAAATATACTGTACATGTCTCTCTGAGCCTGGCTTATGCCATTTAACACATGAGACAGTACCGTGCCTTCTGCTGCAAATGACAGGATTTTATTATTTCCATAGCTGAATAAATAATATTCCATTGTGTGTGTGTGTTTCATTTTCTCTGTCCATTCACTGGCTGATGGTCACCGCTGTAGTAATCATGGTGATGCATGTGTCTTTTTGATATGATGATTTCATATCTTTTGGATATACACCCTGTACAGTCATTTTCACAAGTTTTGGTTTGTATGCACATTAAGATTTAAGAAGCACTAGTCATGGTGGGCCATGATACCTTTCTGAATATATTCTTTGTTCAAGGAATTTGTTCCAACATGGACAGTGAAGAAAGAGGTAAATGTAAAAATGAGAGAGAAAGAAGAGAGATCTTTTGAAAAAGAGTCATATCATTTTGTTGTTTCAGTGATGCAAAAACACCAGTTCTAGTGTATTCAGTGGCTTCTTTGCCAAGGACAACTATGTCTGCATTTGACAGCTACCTTGAGTTATTGTTTCAAAATTATCTTACATGAGTCTTTTCTTTCTAGTATTTCTGGTGTCTTTCCATTCATTTTTTGGGTGGCTATCTCTGGAGATTATGTTGTTAATTCTGAACCAGCTGGGGAATTCTCTATTCCAAGTTGCTTTTACTCACTATGCCTTTGAATTTTTTTGTGTGGGATTTTTTCCTCCCCCCACATCAATAAATTTTCCAACTCTGTACATGAATTGGGTGTCTTACAATTCAGTTTATTTCTAACATTGACTACTAAGGAGTTGTAGCAGATGATACTCAATTCACAGGCTACTCCCATTTGAGACACCTGTCTCCAACTTTCAGATTTTCACTGGTATCTATGGCCAACTGACTATAGTTTCAAAATGATCTCATATCCTTCTTTATGGGTCTCACAGTTTTCTAGACTGGCTTAGGGAACTCAGGAAGATACTTTACTTACTACAGAGGGCAGAACACTCAGCCAAACAGGTACCTAAAGTGATATCCCTCTAGAGTTTGGTGCACATTAATGTCAGTTCTCTAAAGTTGGGCAGCTCCATCCTTCTGAAACGTTGAGTGAGTTTCCAAACCTGCAAGTTCTCCAAACTCTGTCTTATAGAGGATTCAATTCTGTAAACATGATTCAGTAAACTTTCAACCCCTGGTGATTGAATTTACTCTCTAGTCCATGTTCCCTGTCCCATTTCCAGACCCCTTAATTACATGATGGATTCCTTTGACCACTGCCTCCATCCTAACACTATCTTGGGAGTTGCCAAGGGTCACTTATTAGCATAAACTCAGGTGGTTTTGAAAGGAGCACCTCATTAGGGTGCTCCTGTGCTGTGTGTCTGTAAATTACAGGGGTTTCTGAAGTTCCTTGTAAGAGACTGGTGACAAAAAAACAAAGACATATTTTTTGTTTTTATATAATTCCTGTATAATTGATGATAAAAGAGATGCTTAGGAAAAACCACCTGTTTTCCTTTTTGCTCCTGGAAGTCTGCTTAGTTGGATTCTATTTAAATCATGGGTAATATCCGAAATATTATAATGTTATTAGATACGTGAGGGCACTATGATAAAGCGTAAAAATAGGACAAAGTGCAGGATGTTATCCTGACACTTTTAGTCTGTATTCAGAGTAAGTGTGCCTTGATGCCATATTCCCAAATGGATTGCTTGATAGAATGCTCTGGAAATTGGTTTGTAGGTATTCTGAGAATTGTTCACCTTAAAGTAAATCAATAATTTGTGTTTGCCTATTTGATAATTTAATTTTACGTTTACTTATTTGATGTTTACTGCTACAGTGCCCAGCAGTGTCTCACTTAGGATTTTAAATGTTGTTTCACTAGCAGACTATAGGTTAAACATTTATACAAGTTTTATTATAGCAAACAATGGTGGCTTTTTCTCAGTGACTCTTCCATGAAACTTCAGGTACTTTTCTGCTAAAGATTGTTGTACCCTCCTTCTGATTTAATATGGCCTTATTTATATATTTTTCCTTTTTTTAAGAAAATGCTTATCTAATGTTTGAAGCAGTTTTAGAAACTTTAAGTCCTGTATGCTTTTAGTGGATAAATACAAAATTTGCCTGTAGAGTGTTTATGTTGGCACAAATCGGTAAACGTATGGTTTGCCGAGCAATGAGGATGTTTAAAGATAAGACTATGTGTGTTAGAATGGTGAGATTTGGATCACTGAGGCATACGTAGTTTTGAATATTCTTGTTTTTTAGAATGTTAAGATTAAATACTTCATTTAACACATCAGATTTAGCCATGCTTTAAAAAACCCTTCACAAATTATTCAGATTCTCAATTATTTGAGAAGACTAAGAAACCCTTCATGAATTATCTGACTTAAGGTTGTCTTTCCTCCAGAGGTCATTGACAAGTTCAACACCATGGCCATCATTGATGGGAAGAAGGAACATGTTAGTCTGACAGTGGACAACGTTCACCTGGAGTATGGGGTTGTGTATGAGTATGACAGCACAGCTGGGGTAAAGTGCAACGTGGTGGAGAAGATGATTGAGCCAAAAGGGTTCTTCAGCTTAACTGCCAAGGTATCTTTTTCTTGTTGTCATTTTACACAATTCTATTAACGATTATCTTTATATAGTTGAGGATGCGTGCCCACATGGACCGCTGATCAGGGTGGGAAGGGTTGAGGAAAGGAGGAAAGTGGGAACCCAGGGATGAGGGACAGGCATTTGATATCGTCCTAGGGTTCCAGGTGTGGAGTGTGTTCTAAGGGTATAGCTTAAGTGGTTTCAATGGTTCTGAGATGCTGTTAATTTTGAAGCTCTAAGACTGAGGAAATTCTTCCAAGGTTCTTTGAGTGAAATAGTTCACCTTACAGTCTCCACCTGCTGAGATACTTGCTGTCAAAACTTGGCTGAGAGAGTTGTCCAGTTTATTCTGCCCTCCATCCTCTGCCATGGTACTATACGTCCTCTGCAGCCTCATTGATCTGTCAAGGCCCCCATGTGCATCTGTGCATTCCATCCAATGCAAAGACTTTGACTACCAGAGGCTCAGTTCTGATACATGCACTCTAAGTAAGACCATGTGGATGGAATTTTGAGTCCAACGGTCTAGTTGGGTCAGTTCCCAAAGAAACCTTGGTTGAGATTATTCGGAACTTGACTCCTGTGTGTGCCAGCAAGAGTGGGATGCAGATCAGTCCATCTATATCAGCCTATACACACACTCATGGTTGCAGTTGCCCAGTCAGTTCTGTACCCAGCCCCATCTCATAAGCAAACCAGTGGATACTGTGGTCTGGCTTATCCCTGCCCATCATAAACTGGGCCCTCACACACCAGTGGGAAGTATAGGCTAGTTGGAGAGACCCCCAGTAAGCCTCACCAGATTCACCCCCAGCTTTGGTTCCTGTGCATGCCAGTATGTACAGCAGAGTAGTTCAGGTGGTCCCATATCCCATTTGGTTCTTGTAGGTGTCCAACCCATACTCATGCTGGTGGGTGCCACCACATGTCCAACCAGGCCTACCATAAGCCCTGGTTCTCATGATCGCCTGTGGGAGCTGCAGCCTGTCAGGGAAGAGTGCCCACATTTTCACTACAAGGCACATTCCCAGCTCCAGATCTTGCACTCTCCAGGTGGTACTGTGGCCTAGGCTGATAGGACTTGTTCCCAATCTTAATACCTGCTTGCTGATGCTGCAGAGAAGTAAAACCAACCTGCACTTATTCTGACTCATGCATGAACCAATGGGTACCATTGCTTAGCTTACCCTGTCTTTCCCACTAACCCAGCTCACATGCAGGCCAATGGGCTTTGTAGCCCTGCCCAGCCTGGTCTGCCTCAAGTCCCAGTTCTGAAGCTTACCAGCAGGACCAGTGGCCCAGCAGGGGAGCTCTTGTAGGCCCCCTTATGATCCCTCAGATATCTCACTTGAGCTGGTGGGTGTTGAGGCCCAGTGGCATGGCCTGTTTCATCTGAGGGTTCATTGACAGGTATTACAACCTAGTTCCACCCAGCCTGTCCCCTGTTCCAGTTCATGCTGGTGGTGTTGCAGCCTAGCACAACTTGGCCAGTTCTCAGTCTTGGTCCTAATGTAAACTGACTGGTGTTGTGGCCCAACTATGCCTGCCCTGCAGCCCATCCTGGTTCTCACATCTGCCAGTGGGTGTTATGAACTGGGCCAGCCGAGCCTGCTCATAGATTTTACCCACGCTTATTCTAGTGTGTACTCTGTGTTGGTGGGTACTGTAACCTAGCCTTGTCTGCGCTAATCCCAGACTTGCTTTTTGCGCTCACCAGTAGGGACTGTATTCTAACAGAGGATTTCCCCAAGCTCCTCTGTCAGGCTACCTCCCATCACAGACCTTATACAACTAGTGAGTTGTTAGTCCAGCCTGACTTGGCCCACCTGTATCCCACCATTAACCTTGGGTACAGTAGCCTTGACTGACCCACATCTATTTCCGCTCATTCCATTTGGTGCTACAGCTCATCCTTTCCTGGCTTACCCCAGGTGTGGCTCTGATATGGTTCACTGGGTGCCGAGACCTAACCCAGCTTGTCCTCCACACACTCTGGCTCTTGTAAGCACCAGTGGGTTCTGGAGCGTAGCCCAGACTGTCACACCCGTCAGCCAGTCCACTCCTATGCCAAGGAATATGGCAGCCATATGTAGCCAAATTTATCATCCCCATGCCAGCTCTTGCACTCAAGAGTGGGAACTCTAGCCAGCACGAGCATCTCCTTAGCTCCCCAACCTGCCCCGGTCCCCACCACACATCTTGCTCATGCCAGTGATTGTTCTGACCCCACCAAGCTTAGCCAATCCCCCATCTTGGCCTTTGCTATCAGATGCAGCAGCCTCACCTGACCTAGCCAGACCCTAGTCCCAACTTTGGCTGATGAGTGCTACAGCCTATCCCTGTTCAGCTTGCCGTTCACCCCTGACTTTTGTGTAAACCAGTAAGTGTGATAGCCTAGCCTAGAATGGCCTACACCCTAACCTGGCTCCTGTATTTGCCAGTGTGCTACAGCTTGGCCCATCTCTGCTAAGTCTACTAACTGGAACCAGCCCATACACTGCTGACTAGTAGAGTATCCTTGTCTGGCCTAACAAACACCAAGTCCTGACTTACATAGTCTCCAGTAGGAGCTACAGCCCACCAGGGAAGTTCCCAAATTTCCTCCACCAGGCCCATTCCCAGACCCAGATCTCACATGTGTCAGTGTGTGTTATGCCCTTACCCAACATATTCCACTCTCCAAGCCTTGGCAGTTGTGTGTGCTGGTGGATGTTGTGGACTAGCACAACCTGTACCCAATTCTTGCGTGCACATGCAGGTGGTGTAGCCTAGACTGGCCCGGCCTGTTCCAATCCCAGATCCCACGATTTCAGTCAGTTTGGGGTCATGCCTAGCTTGGCCTGTCACCACCCCCAACTCTTGAGCAAACTAGCAGGTATTGTAGTCCTATAGGTATAAGCCCACCTATCCCCCGCAGAATCTGCTCCCAGACCCAGCTGTCTGGTATGATGGTTAGTGTCATGACCCAGCCTAATGTGACCCATCCTCTATTCTGACACTCAGCGGTTGGCACTGTAGTCTGTCCCTGCTAGGTTTTTCCCCCAACCTTAGCTTTTGTGTGTACTGGTGGACAGAGTTGATACCAACAAGCCCAGCTTAGATCATCCACATGAGTGGGTGTATTAGGTAGAGAAAGGTCCACCAGGTTCCCTCCTCTAAGCCACCTGGACTCAGCCCCCTTGTTTACCTGGAAGTGCAGTGGGCTAGTCAGCAGAGGTCCTACAGAAGTCATTCCTCACCTGTACCATTCTTCCTCCATGCTCTTCCCTCCTGCACATCCCCCTACTTCCTTCCCTGAGCAATCGACAACACCTCATGCCTGTAAATGCACAGGTTCCCAAGCCTGCTCTTCTGACAGTGTGGCGTCTCATCCTGGGGCCCTGCTGCCTGTCTGGGTCCCATACACATTTGTGCAGGGGTCCCCAAACCCCGGGTGCCAGTGTGCCAGTATGCCAGTATGTGCTCCCCACATATCTTAAAAAAAACAAATAGAATAGATAACTATACTGGCATATTGGTATAGTTAACGCAACACAAATTTGGCATTAGGCCAAGCATGCCTGCCAACTCTTAGCTGATTTTTCCCGGCAGTGGTAACATTTGCCTAGGCACAATGCAACCTGGCATTTGCCCACAGCTGGAAACTGCTAAGGTGTCAGTGTAACCTGGAGAAACACAAGTTTATTTGTTCTACATAAAGTAATTGGAACTTCCCCCGCAAACACATATGCACGCTTTAAAAAATGTAGGTAAGTAGACATGTTGTGCTTTTAGCTTGTTCAGTCTCTTTAGTATTTCCCCATTTTCCAGGGTGCCTGTAATTTTCCCTTTATAGATTCTTTGAAGCACAGTATTAACCTAGGTGGAGCTTGCCCAGGCAGGTTAGTTAATCGATAATGGCAAAACTGCACTACATACATTAGGTTAGCAATATCTGTTTATTCAATATCATGTTGCAGGCGAGTTTCTTTGGAAAGTAGTAGTTTTTTAAAGCTGTATTTAAAGAAAGTTATCAATTTACTTAAGAGGCAGAGAAACAGAAAATAGAGCTCCCATCCATTGGTCTGTTTCCTAAATGCCTGCAATAATTAAGATGGGCTCACTCTAAAGCTGGAAGCCAGAAACTCAGTTCCAATCACCCATGCAGGTGGCAAGGGGTATTTAAAAAATACATAGAAATATAGACAAGAGTTCCTGCTGAACCATGGTCTTTTACTTCATATTTGAACTCAATATTTAGTAGTGCCTCACACCTTCGAGTATGATGTAAAGTTAACATATGTTATGCCAAAAACTGTTAAATAATTTGAATATAATAATAAATTTTAAATAAAATAGGAAAACTTGCTTTTTTAAGTCAGATTTTCTAACATCATGCTTTAATGTAAATTCTTTTCAAAGCCCAGTAATTTTGTTGAAAATATATTTACATCAATTTTAAAATTGCTCACTTTTGTGGAATTTGGAATCAGAGATGATAGTTTTACTTGATTTTTAATAAGTGATATTTACATATGTTACAATGGTCCCACTGGCCTATTTCTTCCCCATAGGATGCAGAGTCTGTTATCAATATGAAATATTTCACCCAAGAAATAATAAAATGAAATAAATATATTGAATCCACTGAAGAGTATTTGAAATAGTAAAATAAATGGATTCCAATGTTTGATTTTCAGGGATGTATTTCTCATTTAGGAAGGATGTCACATAAGTTCTCTTGACTAATGCAAGGTGGAGAAGCAGGGAAGAAGGTTATATCCAACTGGGTAAAACCTGTGGTGCCAACAAGGTGAATTTGCGCATGCTTTGCATGCCTCCTGCACCTGCAGAATCAAATACTTGCTGTGCCCTTTACCAGACTGGGTGTTCCTGTTCATTCTGCCTTTATATCATCTTGGGAGAATTCCTCAGACTTTACAAGAAAAGAGAGATCTAGCTTTCCTGCTTTGATTTTTCATTCTTTCAGATTAATGCAATGGAGATAGATTTAACATTTATAATGTGAATTTTCCTAAGTTTAGAGGGAAAAAATGATATAAAGATCCAAATGATCTATTTTAAAAAGATTGTTTGTGTTCTAAAAGCAGATTTTAAAAATATCTCATCTTTCTGATGACAGTGCATAGCTAATCTCTTGACACAGAATGTATGTTTTCAAATTGCAGTCCTCTCCCACAAACATTCTAAGAGTTTTGAGGCCTCATTTTCTTGTTTCAGGTTTGCAAAATTGCATAAAATCTTTTTTTTTCTTTTCTTTTTAAAAATTATCTGCCTGGGCCAGCACCATGGCTCAATGGGCTAATGCTCCACCTTCAGGCACCAGCATCTTACGGGGGCAAGTTTGTATCCCAGTTGTTTCACTTCTGATCCAACTCTCTGCTTATGGCCTGGGAAAGCAGTGAAAGATCACCCAAGTCTCTGGGTCACAGCATCCATGTGGGAGACCTGGAAAAGGCTCCTGGCTTTGGATGGGCTCTGGTATGCCCATGGCTTCTGGATGGGCTGTGGCCATTTGGGAAGTGAAGCAATGGATGAAAGGTCTTTCTCTCTGTCTTTTCCTCTTCCTATAAATATGCATTTCTAAAAAGTGAAGATTTATCTATCTATTTGAAAGGCAGTAATAAAGAGAGAGCAATCTCTTCTGTCCACTGGCTTACTTCTCAAAAGGTGCAATCACTAGAGCTGCTTCAAGATGAAGCAAAGAGCGTGGAACTCCATCTGGGTCTCCCACATGAGTGGAAGTGGTTCAGATACCTGGGCCATCTTTCCCTGCTCCCCAGGTGCATCAACAGGGAGCTGCATCAGAAGCATCAAAGCCAGGACT
Organism: Ochotona curzoniae; assembly: GCF_017591425.1. NCBI lineage: Eukaryota > Metazoa > Chordata > Mammalia > Lagomorpha > Ochotonidae > Ochotona > Ochotona curzoniae. Next base: position 21,315,442 of record NW_024464939.1, on the reverse strand, counting down.
CGAATCTGTACTGAAGTATGGGATGTTGGCATTGTAAGTATCAGCTTACTCTCCTGCAGCACAATGCCAGCCCCTAAAGAATTATTCTACATGTGAAAACTGTAAGTTGTTACTGCAAATATGCATTTCCATTTTGTGCATAAAAATTCAATGAAATTAAGCAATTTGGCCAAGAGCATACAACAAATGATGAAGCCACCTGTGAGTTCCAGACTACTGATTCAACAAACATACTCCATTTTTCAGCCTCACAGGGAATTAGAAGTAGTGAGGAACCTCAAATAAACATAAATTCTACAGACTTTTTGTCTTACAGAATACTACAAAAATAAAATTTAAAGTTATAATCAATTCTTGTGATGTCTAAACAACCCCCTAGACCCCCCATAAATATGCCACATAATTAATTTTCAATTCATCGGGAATGTTCAGTGATCTCCTTTACACAATTTCAGCTCTCAGAATATATACTTAGCAATTGATTCAATGGATCAATACAATCAGTTAATTGGAAACAGCATGTGTTTGCTTTGATACTTTGCAGCTAGAGCTCAGGTACTACTTGTCATTTATACCTTACCGGTGTAAGTTCATCTATTGATTGGTTAAATGCACACAGACACTGGTTAAATGAACTCTCTGGGTTGTGCTGTCTGGAACAAGCAATTCTGTTTTCAACATCTACTAAACTAAGAGAAAATATTCTGAGTGATACCAACTGAAGTACAAGATTTGTGTGCCCCATCGGAATCTACTGATTCATGCAGCAGGGCGTCTTTGAAGTCCACTCAGCTCGCCAAGCAACCTTTGATAGCTAACAGACAGCACAGCCTCAGACTGCAGACAGCCAGGTCCAATCACTTCACCAGCAGTACCTCCATGGGCTCAGAGACTCTTGGGATCTACTGCGCGATGAATAGTCAGGAAATTCACCAGTGTGGTTCACTTATGTCCATTTTATCTAGCTAATCTTCATCATTTGACAAGACTCTGCTTGTGGGTGTGTGTTTATCACTACAGATTCTTGAAGCCCTGGCCAAGAGTGATGATCATTTTGTACAAAACTGCACGGGCCTTAATTCTCTAAATGAAGTGATTCCTGCTGATCTTCAGAGCAAATTCAATGCCATTTGCAGTGAAAGAATTGAGCATATATGTCAGAGAATATCCAGCTATAAAAAGGTAAAGATTCTATAAATTTAAACATAAGCATTACTAAAATGTCAAATGTAAATCAATTCATGCTGTTTTATTTACTGGTAGTTTTGCCTGTTTTAAAAATGTATAATTATCTCTCTTACTCTGTGTTTTTTTTTTGGTGCATATAGAAAATATACAAGATCATGTATAGATGATGGTTGATTTAGCTCAAAGTTCTGCAAACTGGTAAGCCCAATATTGATGTGAAAGTGTCTGTGAGGGTTTTCATAGAAGATGGATAGATACAAAAATAGATAGATAGATAAATTTAAAAGGCAAAGAAAATGAGAAAGCAAGAGAGGGGAAATTAAAAAGTACTCTACTGACTGATTTCACTCTCTAAATACAAGACTGGGACAGATTGAACCTTGCATCTGGTAACTCCATCCTGACTTCCAGAGGGATTATAGGAACTCAAGAACTTGAGCCACCATTCACTCATTATCCACATACCATCCAGGCACATAATCAAGGAGCTGTGTCAGAAACAGAGTAAAGCTGAAGGTTATATGCAGGCCATCTAATTTTCAAGTCAATTTTTTTTTAAAGATTTATTTATTTATTGGAAAGCCAGATATACAGAGAGGAGGAGAGGCAGAGAGGAAGATCTTCTGTCCGATGATTCACTCACCAAGTGAGCACAACGGCCAATGCTATGCCAAGTCGAAGCCAAGTTCCAGGAACTTCTTCCGGGTATCCCACATGGGTGCAGGGTCCCAAAGGTTTAGGCTGTCCTCAACTGCTTTTCCAGGCCAGAAGCAGGGAGCTGGATGGGAAGTGGAGCTGCCGGGATTAGAACTGGCGCCCATTTGGGATCCCGGCACATTTAAGGCGAGGACTTTAGCTGCTAGGCCACGCCACCGGGCCCTCAAGTCAATTTTTAAAATACACTGAAGCCCTTCTTTTCTTTTTCTCCCAATAAAGGGGGTAAAAACCTTTGATCAGTAAATACTTGGTCCATGATTGATTTTAAATGGATCAGTTACTTCACTCCTTTGATATAAGCATTGTTTAAGGTGTTAGTAAAATATTGGAGAATGAGGCAATATCTCTCTTCTCATAGTACTCAGATTCAATTGAGGAAAATACAAAGCAATTAGTAAATGCCTATAAATGAGAAAAAAATCAAATATTGATAAGGATTATGGAGGATTCTTCCTAGGGAGGTATGGTAGGAAGTGCTAGCTTGTATTCTTTAGACTGGGTGGCAGCAGAAAGCTTCTTTGAGAAAGAGTATATCGGATGAAGCTCAGTAGCCTAGCGGCTAAAGTCCTCAACTTACATGTCCCGGGATCCCCTATGGGTGCAGGTTCTAATCCCAGCAGCCCCACTTTACATCCAGCTCCCTGCTTGTCACCTGAGAAAGCAATCGAAGATGGCCCAAAGCCTTGGGACTCTACCCCCACATGAGAGAGCTGAAAGAAGCTGCTGGATCTTGGCTTCAGTTCGGTACAGGTGTGGCCAATGAACAGAAGGTCTTCCTATCTATATATCTGGCTTTCCAATAAAAAATAAAATAAATCTTAAAAGAGAAAGGGTAGATCTACATGACAAATACAACTTCCCACTTAAATTGGAGGATAATCATCAGGGTAAGAAGGAATAGGTAGAAAGAGCAGTCAGCTCTGGGGTCCAGCAGGAAAGTGGCCAGTCACTCTCCTCCTGTAAGCGTAAGTTGTAAGGATGAGTGTAAGTTGAACTTCCCCAGTAGTATTTAGGAATGTAATGCTTGCCTTTGTTAATAGGAAAATCATTTTGGAAGAAGTACGAAGGAAGTATTAGTTGGGAAAGAGTCAGATTAGGGAGAGTAAATGGTCATTTTTTTAACCATTTAGGGTACAAATCAGTGATGATTTGCAGTGCAGAAATAAGCAGTGTGGAAATACAGAGAGAATGGGGAGAAAAAGATCAGTTCAGGATGGATGAAGGGGTAAAACACATACAATTTTATCATGACTTGACTATGATTTCCAAAGAAGCTGTCACTCACTGGTTTGTAACAAAACTAAATTTGGCAATAAACAAACAAACAAAAATTCTGTTGTGGAGATTTGAAGTTCCTGTAGTACAGAATTTTTCACTGAATGGTGGAAAAATCTCAGAAACTCAGTTATGGTGCGTTCCATGTTCTCACAAGTAACTGAGATCCTGGAAACTTGTAAAGCAGAGAAGGATGGGAAAATGGGCAGTGATATTAGGTGATAAAAGAATACCTAAATTTTAAAAAGTAATAAAACCTCCTTTAAGTACACAATTGTTAAAGCACCAAAATAGCTGTGTATTACAATTCTCATTATTTCACATTCCTGTCAGGGAGGTTAAAAATTTGCATTTAGCTGGTAACCAGTAGACTATGTATCGACTTCTATGGAATGCTACGTACTTTGCTTTTAATTTAAACCGTAAACGGATTCTAAGAACTAAGTGCTTTATAGACACTGTTGTGTTCATTCCACTTGATCTTGAACCTACTGAAATAATTAGCTATCTTTATGACTAGATAAAGATGAAAAGTTAGCAAGAAAACATTTCAGGGCTCTTGTCAACTTGGATAAGATATAAAACCTCATGCTGCAGATCCAGTAAGTTGTATAAGGTTAGCTCTGTGTGTATATGAAATGCATGTCTACAGAAACCATAGTATTTATGAGATAAACTTTTAGTTTCTATGTATTTACTTTTAAGTTGCTGTTAGCAACATGGACAATAGTGTTCCATTTCTTCTAAATGAAGACTTTAAAACTGTTCACGACTTTAAATGTATCCATAGAAACTGAGATCTCTAAAAGGCTGGATTTGGTTTCTTCTTATTTTATAAGTTTTAGGTTTTAATAATAGAGACCAGCTCATATCTTTAATTTCTGTAGCCAGACTGCTGCAGCCGTAATAGGCTTCCTGGCAGATTGTATTTACAGATCGCAGAAGTGTGCAGCACATGTGTGAGACAAGGCAGGGCCCTGAATCCAAAGCAGCATTTATTCTGCATGAAGTGAACTATTTGGATGAATCAGATGCAAAACTAAGCCCTGCTTAGAAGAATGTTCTTTCCCCGCAATTACCTTGGCAAGTGTTAATTCTAGAATTATTCTTCTGCTTTAACATTATTTTATTTAGACATTTTAAGCATTGGGTATGCTGTATGTTATTCAAGGAGCAATTTCTATTTACATATAAATATTACATGTAGAAATTAGAAGGCTGTCTTTAATACTATCTTTTAAAAATATTGTATTTATTATTTCCCATGATACATTGTGTAGGTATAGGAATTCCCCTTTCGTTTGTCCCTTCTCCTGATTAATATCTCCCCACATATTATTAAGAGTATAGTTGTTTAGTAACAGTTACAAGTTTAATATTCTGCTTATTAAGTGCATCATGGCATTGTAGGTATAAGCAATGTTAGAAAATCTAGTATCATATTGCCAAGGTGTATTTAGCAGTTTCATTGGGGTCCTCCTTTTATTCGGGAGTAGAGATGCATACTGCAATGTATCTTCACTTTCTGGTATGCCAGTTTCCATTACACAGGTCATCTATGAGAGTATAGTTTCCTTTACTTATAAATGCTGATAATTTTAAAATGAATAAACAGGTGGGGGAATTATTCATACAGTTCTTGCCCAGATTCCTCTGGTAAGAGTCTGGTAAGGTTTTGTGCTGAGTAATAGTATCACAAGGGAGACTGAAAGAGCTTGTGACAGGTGCTCTCTTCAATAACACATTAATCTGTGGATAGACAGTAACTTGTGAGGGCCTCATCAAAGTGTCCTATTCAAATACCATTATCTGGGAATGGGGAGGGGTGCGACCTTGGGCCTGGGAGTTTAAGCTTCCAGCAGCCTCCCAGCTGCTGGTGGGTCTCAGGATGGGGCGTCTCATGCCTGGATCCCAGACGACAGACACCACGTGCATGTGGTGAGCTGTCCCTGCACGGCCAGTGTGCCATTTGGCGCCAGGCTCCACCTGCTGGCTGCCCGTCATGGACCTTTGGGGTTTTGGTTCTTTGAATCGCTGCTTAGGTAGCTCCAGATTGAACCCACTATGATTCTAGGATGTGAATCAATCCTAAAGACAGTAATTTTTCCTTTGGAGAACCTGTAATCTCTGAAAAATGATGACCACTAAATACCAGTCCATGCAAAAGCTATGGCTCGGGGCTTGTCCATCAGAATTATATCCTGTTACCTGTCGAGATGGTGGATCAGGAGAAGGGTCACATTAAGCAGGGCCATTACATTAACTAGCACTCGAAAACCATATCTAGGGGTAGATTCTGTGGGGGATATGTGGGCCAAACCCTGTGGAAATTCAAGCCCCACTGGTTAGCTCAAAAGTTGCGGTGGTGATGGACTAAACTAGGTGTGACCATGGAGCCTGCCATCAATCACAGGTAAAGGAACCGCAACAGTCTGGACTGGTCAGGGCAGCAGCACCCAAATGTGCGTCCTGAATAGGGTGTAGGGTGGGCTGGGCTGCAATGTTCACCAGCTCATACAAAGCCAAATGGAAGGCCCGACTTCACCGCAACCTGGCCTAAAACCAATGGCATGTATGAGAACTGGGTCTGGGAGTGGATTAAGTGGAAGAACTTGGGAAACTCCCTTGGTGGGTCATAGCTCCTGCTGGTGAACATGTGGTCCAGACCTGGGGGTCGGACAAGTTGGGCAAAGTAGCTGCAACAGCTGGCTAATGTGTCAACTGCTAATGGGACAGGGTGGACCGGGCAAGACTGAACAAACCTTAGCCCACAAGTGAAGCTAGAGACCAGGATGGAACACAGGTCATGCTGAGTTAGGCTCATGTACCTACTGGTCTAGGTGGGCCAGGAACGCTAAACCACAGTGTCTAACGCGGAGGTCGGGACAGGTAAGGGGCTTAAACAAGCTGAGTCAGAGCAACCACTGGCATGCTCAGGTTCTACAGCTGGGAACAGGCCCAGTTGGGGAGCTAAGGGGACAGCCCTAGCTGGGTTGAGGTTCCCACCAGGGGGCACATGGGCTAGAATTGGGGCTGCAATCTGATCAGGAAATAATTGTAGTCTCCCTTGGCACAAGTGTGGACTTGGATTGGGTGCACCAAGCCGGGCCAGACTCCAACACCCTCTGGTGTCCTGGAGGACCAGGGTAGATGTGGGATTGTCTAGCAAGGTCTCAACCCCTACTGAGCCATGTGTGAGCCATATGTAGGTTTGGACGAGCCATGGCTGGGCTGAAACATCCAACAGCAAGGACCAGTTTGGGTTGAAGGCCAGTCAGGAAAAGCCACTGTTCCTGCTATGACAGGAGGTGAACTGAGTAGGGCTGGCTCAAGGACCCCCTGCTATGCGCAAAATCTGGCATTGGGAGAGGTTCTGATGGAGGAGCCTTGGCAACTCCTCTGGCAGGACACAGACCTGGCAGGTAAGCGCAAGAAACATGATAGGAAACAGCTGAGACCAGGCCATGGAAAGTTACCCATTGGCACACATTTGGCATGGGTCGGGGACAGACCAGGCTGAATCAGTTCACGTCATCCACTGGCAAATCTGAGCAACAGAACAGAGCATGGGTTGAACCGGGTTTGGTCACAACAAAAAACAGTGCACAATATGGAATGCCAAGGTAAGGTTGCCTGTACCGATGTAGTTGCAGTGCCCAACCAGCATGCATGAGAACCAGGAATGGAGGGCAGAGCCAGCAGGGGAATATGGGGGGGTAGTTCCCCCTGCTGGACAACTACTCCCACTGGAGAGCATGAGCTGGGATGGTGGCAGACCAGACTAAGCAGGGCTACAACACCTGTGTGCCTCACGTGAACTAGATCAGGGAAAAGCCAGGCTGGGCTGATTATTCCTACTGGCACAAACAAAATTAGAGTGGGTGGAGGTTGTTTGGGTTTAGCCACAGCATCAGCTGGCAGAAGCTGGCACTGGGGTCTAATTCTGTCAAGTCAAACCACAGAACTACCTGGAGAATGCACAATCCAGGAGAGGGAGAGGCCTGGGAGGGAAATAGTGGGCTCCTCCGTCTTGGGTTACCACTTCCACAGAAGGGCAGGAAAAATAGGACAGGGGCTGGGGTGGCTAGACAGACACCCAACAGCATGTGTGTGCCTGTGTAGTGGAGCTGGTTAGAGGGAGCTAAGCTTTAATACCCATTGACATGTATGAGAGCCGAATGGGATGTGGGACAGAATGGACTAGTCTGCTATACATACTGGCAAACCAGGGTAGGGGGCGGGCCTGGTGGGGGTTATTGTGGGTCGCTCCAACTAGGCTGCAGCTCCTACTGGTTTATGTGAGGGCCGAGTATGTGCAGGGCAGAACCGGGCTGGACTGTAACGCCCACTGGTTCCAGTGGAAGTCGGGAGTGAAAACAGAACCAACCCAGCAATTGTGGCCACCAGCTGATCAGGGCGATGGACTGTGCCAGGCCCTATACTTGCTAGCACATACAAGAATCTGGTCTGAGAACACCTCAGACAAAGTTTCTTTGGAGATCTGCCCAATCGAAATACTGGACTCAGAACCATGAAAAGACAGAAGACAGAACAAGTCAATCAACCCATCTCAGCTATATGTTGGCAGTGAAATACGGGGCAAATGGAGACTCTATGATGGACTATGTCAATCAGTGGATTCTTCAAAGACCTCATAGTGCTTGGAGTGACAAGATTGGCAGTGATTCATAACTGGTGAACTATCAAAACCACTTGAGCAAGAACCTCGGAGCATACCCTACATCTGGGACCTGGGGAGGGTGGGATATTGGGTGGGCCTTCTCCCTTAATACCCCCCTTTAAACATGAAGGAAAGAATATGGAGATAATAGTCTTACCCACTTTCCTGTAGCCCCTGAACATTTTTACCCTAATTAACTATGTAAAAATTGTCAAAATATAATAAAAAACAAAAACAAAATACCATTATCATAAGAACCTGAGGGTTATGGATCATGTTTCCAACATATGAAATTTGAGGGACACATATTCAGACCTTAACTGAGACCCCAGGATGGACAATAGTGCTGCTTTGCCTCGGCCCTTCCTTCCCAAGAGAGGCTCATAGTGGCGGAGTTTCCAGTCACATGGGACATGCGGAACACATCCCTTCCAAGTGTGTGCACTTTGTCCTGAGACAGAGAGCTAAACTGGTTCCACAGCCAAGAGACTACTTCCTGATCGTCAACTTACATTTCATTATACTGCTCTGTTCACTTCCTTCTCTAGGTTTCAAATTACCTGGCTTATGTATTTGTTTTATAATTGTTAGATATACACATTTATACTTAGAGAATTACATATATATTCATGCAATACATGCAACTTCAATGGAACTATTGTCTATACCAATAATACTACCTTGTTTTTGCCTGGGATTTTACTGAGAGCTATATCTTGAGCATTTAGCACAAGGCCAGGAATAAAGGTCTTCCTTCCTATTTGAATGTATGGGTAATTGGGTAAAGAAGAAGAGAAGTGAAGCATAAATTTTTATTACAGTAGATGCTGTGACATAAAACCATTGATTTCTATGCTTTTGTGTGTGCCATGGGAACCTTATCTGATTTTACCCTACAACAACAGTGGAGAAAAATTGGCTAAAATTTTATCTCTAACCTTAAATTCTAAGTTTATCTTATATAAATCTCCACGTCTCAGTTTCTTCATTAATAATACCAAGAGAACAGGAATACTCTAACTTCTTTTCTTTGTTTGAATGTTTAGGATATTTGTATTATTCATTATTTTCAACTTTATTAGTATTTTTGTTCATCTAGATTTATTTAAATTCTTATTTTGACAAATTTGTGAGATATATTGCTTCTGATAAGTGATTTGAAAGCAGGTTGATACACATATGTATGAGCTCTCTAATGACCGGATTTTTTAAAATTAATTTTTCAGGGTAATAGGCAAGTTGGGCAGTGATTAATAGAAAAGTACTGTTCTTTTAGTGATCAAATTGCAGCTCTACTTGTAAGATAATTAGTATCATGTTATGGTTTTCAAGCAGGAAGAGCATTTAAATATTTTAAAGCATGTCTTTTTTTATTAGGAATGATAAAAATAACTGCTTTGTCCAGTATCTTATCAGTTACTGTGACAATTATAAGTAGAACACAGGTAGCACCAGGGTTTTTCAGTCCTTGGCTTGTAATACTGCAGTCCAATTCAGTCCTATGGGTTGCCTAATTGTGGTACCAAAGACAGATGGAATTACTAACTCCAAAGAGTTTACTGCTTGCCATAGTAGGCAGAAATAAGATGGTTATGTATAGCCAGGGAAAATGAACCTAGGCTAGAGATCAGGGAATGACCCTGGATGACTTATTGGACAGAACTTGAAAATGCACAGGGAGAAGTTTAGCAGTGAGGACAGAACATTCTAGGCACGCTGAAGAGCATCTATAGAGACCCAAGGTGACTAGATGGAGTGTGAGGACTAAGAGACAGTCAGAAGCATTTTAGAAGTAGAGTTTAAGACAGCTACATTAGCAAAGGGTCTGACTGAATGGCTTTATGGACCCTGGCAAGCAACAGATGCGTGTGGATGGAAACCCATTGCAAGGTTTGAATCCCTGAAGTGGCCTTCTTAGATGTTGTATAAATCATATGAGTATCACTTATTTTTTAATGTTTATTTTATTTTTAATTGAAAAGTTAGATATACGGAGAGGAGAGATAGAGAGGAAGAACTTCTGTCCACTGATTCACTCCTCAAGCGGCCAGTTGGCTGGGGCTATGCCGATCAGAAGCCACGAGCCTGGAGATTCTTCTAGGTCTCCCACACAGGTGTAGGGTCCCAAGGCTTTGTGCCATCCTCAACTGCTTTCCCAGGGCAGATTAAGGAAGCTGGATGGGAAGCAGGACCACTGGGATTAAAACTGGCGTCTGTATGGGATCCCAGCATGTGCAATATAAGGACCTTAGCTGCTAGGCTACTGCACCAGGCCCTTGAGTATCACTTAATTTTAGTGGCACAAAGGTAAAATGTGCCCAATCTCCAGCTGGTCTTGACCCTAGGATGTGCAGGAATTAGCAGGGAGCCTAGCAGTACACCTGCCTGTCAGGCTGGGTCAGCATCTTCACCTCTGGGAGTCTGATTTGTTCACAGACTCTTGTTTTGGTTTCATTTTCTTGTGATGCTGAGAACATCCTGGCTTCTTCGATCCTTGACCTGGCAGGCACTCGATTCTGCCATCTTGCCTCGCTTCAAAGATGTGGTTCTTGTTCTTGTATCCTCAGGTGCCAGTTTATGTGTTAGACTCTCAGCTGCTGGGAGCCTGCGATTTTGAGTTTTAGTAGATTGTGTTGGTCACTACTATTCATTTCTTTTAGCTCCTAACCTGGAATTTCAAAGGAATCAAATAGCTGCTGCCTATATTGCTTGTTTGTTTTTGAATTATGAAGCATGTCTTTATTTTGAAGTAATAATTTTGTGTAACTCAGTTTTATTTCACTTATTGCAGTTGACATGATTTAATTTTCTTTAATATTGTAATGGATCAGACAAATGAAATGTCTGAATTGTTATTGTTTATTCAGCTGAAATTTCTTTTTTTTAATTTGCAGTTTTCTCGTGTACTGAAGAATAGAGCATGGCCCACCTTCAAACAGGCCAAATCCAAGATCTCCCCATTACATAGCAGTGATTTCTGCCCTACCAACTGCCATGTCAATGTGATGGAAGTTTCTTATCCCAAGACATCAACCTCCCTAGGAAGTGCGTTTGGTGTCCAGTTGGATAGTAGGAAGCATGGTTCTCATGACAGAGAAAATAAATCGACTGAACAAGGTACGTAAGTTTTGAGACTTCGTCAGATTATGGGAGGTAATTTAGACACACTTGAGAATTTTGGAATCTTGACATTTAATAATTTCTGCTGTGAAGCTAACCTGAAGAGTTTACTCAAGTTTATTATTTGAATAGCAACACTTACGTGTATATAGGGTGAAAATAGTTGGCACTTTTACCTTCTTCCTTATGAGAAATGCTCATTTCTCTTCCCATGCTTCCATGTATGATCAGGCCCAGCTCATCTTGCTCTCAAATGGTCCTGTTACTGTGAGAAAACTATAGGAGGAACAGTTGCAGAATGCACGCTGCCTTTCTGCCCCATTGCAGAGGCACAAGGGTTCAGATTGCTTTGGTAGTGTTTCATTTCAACCCTGCACAAACTTGGATTCCTGAATTCAGTTCACTAATGGATGAGCATTTTATGTGAGCCTGGGCCTCTCAGATGAACTGGACTTGATAACTGTGCTAAGTTAAAAGTTGGTAATATTTCTATGGGTTGATTTCTCATTCCTCAGGGAAGCTGAGCCCCATGGTGTATATTCAGCACACCATCACCACTATGGCAGCCCCTTCAGGTCTCTCTCTGGGACAGAAAGATGGCCATGGTCTCCGCTATTTATTAAAAGAAGAAGACTTAGAAACTCAAGATATCTACCAGAAACTGCTGGGTAAACTGCAGACAGCACTGAAAGAAGTGGAGATGTGTGTTTGTCAAATAGATGAGTAAGTATATTACACTATGCTTTTGAACTTGCCTAGTAAGTATAGAAAGTGTGACTTGTTCAAAACTCTATAATTCTCTGTCATTACTTGTTATGGTATTAAGACATGTATGCTGCTAATATAGATCTTGAAAGTGCTTAAGATGATTAATATATATGGGGAGATTTTAGCAGTCTTTTTATACTGGGAAAGAGTGACCCAAGTCTCTTACAGAACACTAAATGAATCTCAGTGTGAAACTAATAGGCTGCAATGTATTTTTGAAGAGCACTAACTGTGCATCGGGATTCCCTTGCATCAATTACAGTTCAGGGCATGAAAGAACTCCAGAGTTATTTCTGAAACAGACAGATGATAATAAATGCTTATATATTTCTTTAATGAGTAAATGCAAAAGTGTGCATCTCTAGATCAATACTATATCTTACTCTGGTTGAGTTAATGTCCCAGCAGACAATAATGCAAAAAACTGTGTCAGAAATTAGAAACTTTCAAGCAAGAGAAAACAGAGGTAGTTCATGAGCACTTTTCCAACGAGATCAACTCTCATTCTTATTTAACAATTTGGTGTTTGGAGGATTGCCCAGGCTCTGCAGGATGATTCCTCGCCTTCTGGCTTGGGCTTGGGCATCTCGTCTTGACAAAGCAGCTGTGTAGAGTCAAAACAGTCTGGATTTGGGATAGCTCAGCATTTTCTTCCATAAAAAGTGGGTGAGGAATGACTAATTCAAGTTTGTGATAAAAATATATAAATAGACAGAGAAAAGTGTCAGTGTCGCATCCCTGTCATTGTGTTCGCTCATGCATTCGAAGGCTGAGAATTATTTTCTATTCCCACAGTTGGTAAATTCTAAAAACAGTATAAACAATATTATCCTGTTTTCACTTTATAAGGTTGTTGGTTTAATTTGCAATCAAATATGTGTTGTTTATACCACACATACTCTGTATTTGCATAGATAATTCAGTTTTGAGCACAAAATATTTAGGACATAACTCAAGACTTTGTTGAATTGCACATTTTATATTTAAATTATTTAAATAAGGTAAATCAATTTCACATATTTCACAATACAGATTTAGGAGTATAGTGATGTTTCCCACCCTACCCCCTTTCTCTGTGTTTGATGGATAATTTAATTCTAAGTATAAACATGTTTCGCATAATTCAATACAGTCATGTTAGAACAGTGACATTGTACAAATGCCTGGCTTCGCCATTGCCATCAGTGCAGTCAAGCCTAGCTAATTATGTAAAAATACATTTGCCAAAAGCATTTCTCACCATGTAGCAATTATTTTATGGGGCCAGAGATGTCTTTGCAGCACAGAAAAGCTGATCTTTGGTGCATTGGCAAGTATTAAGAACAATTGCATTGTAACTTCTCATTGCTAGCCTTTCTGGAAGTTATTCATTCTGATAAAGAATCAGGTGTTGAGCTTGTCTTATCATGAAATCTATTTACCCTGTCACTTGGGAACACTACTCCTAGAAATAAAATTGTCTTTAACACATAGGAATTTCACAAAATCCTCCTACTTAGCTTTAAATCCAAAATGGAATGAAAGATGAGTTTGCTGTTTGGTACCATGAGATAACTGGCATAAATTTAATCAAGGAATTGTAATTATTTTTTTTCCTTTCTGAAGCTAATGGGTTATTTTCTGGTTAATGAAACTTAGATATAGAAATAAGTAAAAGGAATAATAATGCAGAAATAATCCCAAACCCTTGATTGGTATGCAAAATAGAGGATTTGTGTTTTCTCACAGAGAGTTCATGAATTCAGACTTTTGGAAGTTGGTGAAAATAGAAAACTTGAAAATAGACTTTGATTTACAGATTCTTGATACCCAGGATTGAGTGATGAGCAAATTTTATCTAACGTGTAGTAGATGGGGCCTGGTGCAATGCTCTATTGGTTACATCCTCGCCTTGTATATGCCAGGATCCTATATGGGCACCAGTTCCTGTCCTGGCTACTTTGCTTCCCATCCAGCTCCCTGCTTATGGCCTGGAAAAGCAGTTGAGGACAGCCTAAACCCTGGGGCCCTGCCCCCGTGTGGGAGACCTGGAGGAAGCTCCTGGTTCCTGGCTTTGGATTGACTCAGCTCCAGCCATTGCGGCTATTTGGGGGTGAACCAGTGGATAGAAGATCTTCCTCTCTGTCTCTCCTCTCTGTGGATCTGCTTTTCCAATAAAATAATCATTTAAAAAAATCTTTAGGGGCCCGGCACAGTGGGGCAGTGGTTAAGGTGCTCACCTTGCACGCCCAGGATCCCATATGGGCGCCGGTTCTATCCCAGCAGCCCCGCTTCCCTTCCAGCTCCCTGCCTGTGGCCCGGGAAAAGCAGTCGAGGACAGCCCAAGGCTTTGGGACCCTGCACCTGCGTGGGAGACTTGGAAGAAGCTCCTGGCTTCGGATTGGCATAGCATTGGCCGCTGTGCTTACTTGGGGAGTGAATCATTGGACGGAAGATCTTCCTCTCTGTCTCTCCTCTCTGTATATCCACCTTTCCAATAAATAATAATAATAATAATAAAAATAAATCTTTAAAAAAAATCTTTAAAGTAGACAGAAAGAGAACTGAAGAAGATACATGGATGGTAGCTTGATGAACTGCAGAGAAAGGAATGCCTTGCGATTTAGTGACCTGCAGGTTACTGAAGAGGGATGGTGTTGTATGGTGATGGAATTAGCTCTAAGGTTTCCTTGAGTTTTCCAGGTCAGTGCACAAAAAAACAGTCTCATAAGCACCGACATATTGGCATATGTGCCTCACAGGGTTGTACTGATTACGTGCATTGATTCCTTCCATTCTTGTATACCCTCTGTGATTTGCAGTATAAAACAGGTCTGTATCACAGTTATCTCAGAATATTAATTATAACTTCCTCCTACTCAAGCCTATTTTGACCAGTCTCTTACCCACCTTCCTCTTCTCTGTGAAACATCTCCCTCTCTTCAGTTCATCAAGTCAGAGTCCAGGTGTCATACAGTTCTCTTTCCTTTCATTCAATTTCAACTACCTCAACATGTTCTATTACTTATTCTTCAGAATATATCCAGCATGATTGCTCTGGACTGAGTCATCCCTCATTGGCACCACCGTAGGCATTTCTAATCTCTGCCTCTCTGTCATATATTCCATGTCAGTAGATACCAATTGTGCTAGTCCCCCATTGAAACCAATCAATGACGTTATATTGCAGTTGAAGTAATACTAGGCACATCATCGTGACCTGTATGTTCCTTGGTGATCCACCTTGTCAAGCTCTCCACACTCATTTCACCATCTCCTACTTCACTAGCCCCTTGCTGTCTCTGAGAAGGCTTTGCCTGCTTAGGTCTGCTGCCTCCCTGGCACTCAAGGACCAAGCCTATGAGAGGTCCTTCCAGAGCCTATTCCTAGTACCCAACATAAAGTAATCTATTGCTCTGCAACCCATTTCTAGATGCCTCCTCAGTTCCTTTACAAGGCATCTCTAGACTTCATTGTTACATTAACAAAGGAACCTGCAGACTTAAAACAATATATATATATATATTTTTTTGGATCATGGGTCATAGGTTCTCTTCACCTTGGGTAATAGCTGACCGAGCCCTGACTGCATAGAAGAAGAAGGGAAGGCAGGGAAATGTGGGTTGGCATTATGGCTTTTGCCTAGCAGTGACCTGTGTTGCATGCACTCACAGTGCACTAGCTACATGGCTATAGCTTAGCCACATGGCTATGCTAGTCCTTGGAGTTCTAGCAGCAGTGACACGAGCCATGTGCCTGACACAACTGGCCGTAGTGGACAACACTAACAGTCATTCTACTTCTAGAATTCTGGGAGAAAGACCTGCTTCATTGACAAAGTGTGTATGTGCAACAGTGTCTCACTAATGATATTGATATTACTATTGATAATGATTATACTAGAGCTTGGTGTAATGGCTCAGTGGCTAAATCCTCACCCTGCCTCTGCCAGGGTCTGATACGGGTACCAATTCGCATCCTGGCTGTTCCACTTCCCATCCAGGTCGTTACCTGTGGTCTGGGAAAGCAGTCGAGGACGACCCAAAGCCTAGGGACCCTGCCACCACATGGGAGACTTGGAAGATGCTCCTGGCTTCAGCTCAGCTCAGCTCTGGCCATTGCATCCACTTGGGGAGTGAACCAGTGGATGGAAGATCTTCCTCACTGTCTCTCCTTCTCTCTGTAAATCTGACTTTCCAATAAAAATGAATAAATCTTGTAAAAAATGATGATACTAATAATTGTGATTGTAATATTTTAAAACACAGATAACTTCATTGTGCTGCATGCAAAACAGTTATTTAACTGCTATAATGACAAGCCTAATGTGGACTAATATACTGCTCAGTGTTTAATTAGTGAGCCATTAGTAGGTAACAATATTGAATAGGAGCATAATAAAGTAATATATATTTGCATGCAAAAATAAAACATTATACCTTAGTGCATTATTGGTGCTTTTTAAGTCTTAAAATTTCATTTAAAACATGTTGTCAAAGTTACGGTTCTCCTATGACTTATTTGAAGCTAAAACTGGATCCCACAGGGTAATTTCAGACATGATAGCAGCTGTTTATAATGAAAAGTAAATAAGTGAAAACAATTCCTATAACTTTGCAGAAATTATGTATTCTTAGCCTCCTGACTCCTAAGTTAAAATATACATAAACGTTGAGGAATTCTTGCAAAATGAA
This sequence comes from Ochotona curzoniae, assembly GCF_017591425.1. Taxonomy (NCBI): domain Eukaryota; kingdom Metazoa; phylum Chordata; class Mammalia; order Lagomorpha; family Ochotonidae; genus Ochotona; species Ochotona curzoniae. Next base: position 21,299,020 of record NW_024464939.1, on the reverse strand, counting down.
AACTCCTGCATCTCTTTCCTCGTTGTTATGCAGAATCTGCCGGTGCAATGCAGAGCCTCTGGTAATTAGAGTTAGTCTACTGTTTTCATCTTTTTGGTAGAAATGAATGCATACACAATCTGTCTCGTAAGACATAGAGGTATCTTTGTAAATAGAAAAATAAAAACCTTGTGTCTAGAATAATTTATGGTTTTCCACTATTGCAAATATTCACAGAACCCTAACAAGTATGATGCTGCTCCCCCAATTTTTAGTGGTGCGTGAGAACTGTGGCAGGCCAAATATTATTAAAATATCCCCACTCAGCATGAGACCTTCCCCAGCTGTATTATTTGAAATTGTAGCTCTGTGCTTTCTTCTCTGTATTTTCCTCCTTAACATTTGTCATTGTCTGATACGCTGTAAAGTTCACTTGTGTTATTTATATACTCATGGGAGAATTTGGGCTGCAAGCAGGCAGAGGCTTTTGTGTGTTGGTAAACTGCTGTATCCAAAACACGAAAAAAACCCTCCCACAATGATACAATAAATGTCTTTACTTAATTGGTGAAATCACTTAACAAATTCTTAGTCAAGGCACAGCACTGATTTTGGTGTTATAGAGTGTGGATAAGAATTATAAGACATTTCCATAGTTTCAGAACAGCAAAAGAAATGTTACATCATTATAAGAAAATGAGTATCAATGTATAATGCTATTGATGGGAAATAAATGTCATGGATATTTACTGCATAAGAAGGTGCTTGTTGGTCTGGTGAACTCTCCTGAGCCCTTTGTTTCCATATGGTCTGATCTATTTTGCAAGTTTTATCACATGCTGTTTGATAATATAGATTATTCTCTGCATAATCTTGTTTAAAAAGGTTTATTTACTGCAAATGCAGAGAGGGAGAGAGAGATACAGAGAAAGGGGTGGGGGGAGATATTTTTCATCTGCTGGCTTACTCCCTAAGTGACTACAACTGCCAGGACTTGGCCAGGACTTGGCCAGGACTTGGCCAGGACTTCTGTCCTCAGGAAAGTTAGCAAGAAGTGAACTGGAAATGGAGCAGTGTGACTTGAACCAGTAGTCCACTATAGGCTGCTAACTTTGGGAGCAGTGTCTTAACTTGCTGCACCTCAGTACGAGCTCCTGAACAAAAGCATTCTTCAGGGAATATACAAGACTTGTGTTGGGGACTCAGTAGGTACTCAAAGTCTCCATTCAACCTTGAGCTACCATCGAAGGCTCGTTTTGTCAGTTGCGTAACATTTCAACCTGACTGCATGACAGCTTGGACTAGGGTTGTCACATGCTAGATGTATCTGCCTAGTATCTTATAATCATTAAGTTCAGATCCCCTGTCCATCTTGAGCAATGGGAAGGAATGGGCAGAATGATGTGAAACATGGAAGCTTGGTAGAAATATTTGTAAACTTAACATAGTAAAATAGTAGCAGCCAGTTGAAATGTACACTTATTATGTTTTTTTTTTTTTTTAACATCACAGCCTTCTGTCTTCGATAACATATTCACCTAAGCTGGAGCGTAAGACTACAGAGTGCGTGATCCCAACAGACAGTGACAATGAGAAGGGAGAACGCACCAGCAAGCGAGTCTGTTTTAATGTAGCAGGAGATGAACAAGAGGATTCAGGTCATGACACCATCAGCAACAGGGACTCTTACAGGTAAGTTACCAATTCTCCCAACTTGTGGCATCAACAAATTCAGATAGGATTATGAATTTTCTATACAATTCTTGAAAACCATTTTTTGTTGTTGTTGTTACTTGTTTTGTTGACTGTTCTTTCAAAATAGTCACCTGCTGTTATCCACAGTTGCCCTTTGATAATCTCAGTAACTTGCACAAAAGCATTTTTCTGCATCTCTATAAATATAATTTCAGAATGTAAATTAGCCTGATTTTTCTCACCCAACCCTGTAATCAGCTGCAGTTTCAGATTCTCTTGGATGCTTTCTGTGTACATATTCTAGGACTTGTGTAACACAGCAGCAAGGTGAGGCGCCTTCACAGCAGAGTGATTGTGACACAGTTGCCAAGGCCAGAAACCTGAGCACCAGGGTACTGGTTGTGTTGATTCCTCTCTGGGGCTATGATGGATATGCCAAAGATTTTCTGACCTGCAGTGAAATCATCTAAGTCTCTTCTCCATATGTGTGTCCCATGTCTGTACTGCTCTTCTGTATTTTGTTGTATGATTTATTTGTTTGAAAGGCACAGTAACAGGAATGGGGACTTGGAATAGAGGAATAGAGAAAGGAATGGGAGAGATCCAAATCATTCATCTGCTGGATGATTCCCCAAATATCTGCAACAGCTGGGACTAGGACAGGCCAGATTCTTGGCTAAGAACTCCATCTGGGTCTCCTCTATAGGCAGTAAGAATCTCAGCACCTGAGCCATTGCCTGCTGCCTCCCAGGCACATTGGCAGGAAGCTAGACTGAAAGCATAGCCAGGCAGGGTCTTGAACTAGGTACTGAAGTGTGGGAAACATCCCAAGCAGTGACTTAGCTTGCGGCACAGCACAGCCTCTATGCTTCCCTTCTTTTAAGGACACCAGTGATATTGCACGAGGATCTACTCTAGTGATTTCTGTCCAGAACCTGTCTCCATACAGGACCGCATCTGGTGCATTGGAAGCTAGAATTCAGTAAACCAGAATTTACAGAGGAAGCAATTCAGCTTATTCCTCCTACCTCATAATCCCTGTTGTTTGTGTGCTAACTTCTCAAATGATGGCTGTTCCAGTGGCATTCCTTAACTGAAAGTGCTTTTGCTCCCTTCTTGAATCCTTGTATCACCTGCAACTAACTTCAGGGAGGATCATTGTAATCAGAACTCTGGGAGCTTTGGCATCTCACATTTCATTCACAATTGTTGAAGCCAGAAACTATCATAGTCAATAACCAATATTGTTTAGTATGCAATATTTTACATGAAAATTTAATGTATTCATACATATGAATATATATAATGTATTCATTATATATATTCATCATATATATTCATTATATATATGCTAAGGGAATAGATTTAGCTTAGTGGTTAAACTTTTGTTTAGGATGCCTGTTCCAGTCCCTGATTCCAACTTCTATCCAAAACAGATCATGGGAAGCGGTGGTGGTGGTGGCTAAAGTGACAGCATACCTTCCCTCCACATGAAGACCTGGATTGCATTTGTGACTCCCAGCTTCTTTTGCAAGCACTTGGGGTGTGAACCAGCCACCAGATGAAAGCCCTTTCTCTGTATCACTCTCTTTTTACAGTTTCTCTGCTTCTCTGATCCAGACACATGGGTGAATTGGATGACTTTACCCAATTCCCTTCCCAACCCCATGTGTTAAAAACTGTTATTAACTGTTTTACATATGAGGAGCCGGAAGCTGACAGAAGTTACGTGATTAGGTGGCCTGGCTTCATGGTTTACCACTTAACCACTCTACTTCCCCAGTTTCTTTGTTTTTGAAAGGAAGTTTAACAAATGCAAGAAGTTTAGAGATTTAATGATGTGTAACACAGATTAGCTACCTTTACCATATCATCATTTTCTTTTAGCTTCTAAGGAGACCAACATGTTCTTTAGTAGGGATCTGTAGGGTTTTTTCCCCATTGGGAAATTACCTGTCTAAAAATACTTTTGTACCTGAGTTCTAATTATCAGATAATTAAAATTACCCTCAAAGACTCTTTGGACTAAGGTAGAGTTTTAAAATGTAAATCTAAAGTTAAGTAAGTTTTTCCTACTTACTCTGAGAAAGAATAGTATTTTATGTCTTACCCTATTTCTGAAATATATATTACATCCATATCACATACCAACCTTTAAGCACTCTTTCCTTCAACATTAATAATGCCCAAATACTTGAACTGTGTGGAGCTCAAAGGTATAGACAGACAAGCTGCTTTTCCTGGGAAGTTCAGAGCATACCCAGTAAACTACCAGATAGGGCTGAATAAAAGGAGAAATCATGAACCATGACATGTTATCTATTAGCAAGTTATCTAGCTACAGATGTGTATGCTCAAAGACATTATGAAACCTTCGAAATGTAATTTGACTCCTAGTTTTTTTTTTCTTAAGTGAACATTCAAGAATATCCACTGGGACTAGATTATTTGACATAAGGAAGTATGGGATATGCGTGAATTTAAAATGTTTCCTTTTAGAAGGATAAATTTGATATAGTGAATGTGTCTGTGCTGTAACTTTCTACAAGACATCCTAGACAAGCTTACATTTGTAGAATGAGGACACATAGGGAAACTTGGACAACTGCACTTGTAAATAACATGGTTCATTCTTTTCAGTGACTGCAACAGCAATCGGAATTCGATCGCATCCTTCACCAGCATTTGCAGCAGCCAGTGCAGTTCCTATTTTCACAGCGACGAGATGGATTCAGGTACATTTGGTGAAGGCTTGCGTTCTTTTTGATGGTAATTCCACTGGAGATAACTTTAAGGATTGCTTTATTTTAGTGTATCTGTCTCACTTTCTATCTATCTATCTATAACTTTTTTAGTCAATTTTGATGACTACCCATAATGTATTTCAGTTTCAGTTGCTTGATGAAGTCAGTATCCTTGGCCCATTATAAACAGCATTGCCTATACCTGCAGTACCATCACATACTTCAATAGCAGAATGATGAACTTCTGACTATTGTTGAAGGATTGTGTTATTGAAATAAAATAGGGGAAATCAACAGGGCCAGAATAGGAACGGAATGGGGAGAGTGGGAAGGGAAATCCCTGAGCCTATGGGACTCTAGCATGAAAATAAAAAAAAAGAAAAAAAGAAACTTTAAAACAAAAATAAAAGCCTTTTTATATAAATACATAATTTATGAAGGATTATAGTTACACATGAAACAAGACTTACTAAAAGCATTAGGCATTGTTCACTGGGATAAGGAAATGAGGAGCATCAAACTGATGAATTAGGAGTTAGCCAGTGCACCTGAGCTAGTCTTATACGTGTCTACTTTAAAAATTTCATGCAAAGGGGACCTGTACAATGGTATAATAAGCTAAACCTACTCCTGTGGCTCCAGCATCCCATAGGTGCACCGATTTGTGTCCCTACTGCTGTACTTCCCATCCAGCTCCCTGCTTATGGCCTGGGAAACAGTGGAAGGCTCAGTGTTTTTGGTCCTCTGCACTTACATACAAGACCCATAAGAAAACCCTGCCTCTGAACTTTGGATCAGCATGTCTCTGACCATTGCAGCCATGTGGGGAGTGAACCAGCAGATGAAACATCTATCTCTCCTCTTTGTGTAATTTTACCTTTCAAATAATAATAAAATAAACTTTCTAAAAATTATTGCAAAAGAGAACTGAAACTAGGTTTGTTTTGATGTCAAATAATTTTGAAAAATATGCATAATTTTTTTTAGTAATACACATGCTCTGTCAATTTTTTAAACTCCCCTTGTAAGTGGGAAGTAGCTAGAGAGGGATAATGAGAAAAACATAAATATGGTAAATTCCTTATAACACTTTATTTTTTGGGTGTTAAGAACAAATACTTTTCTTCCAACTAGGAGAAATTTGAATATGTGAATTTAAACATTGAACTGTAAATCATTAGGCAAACACAACATTGGAAAGAATCGTTACCAAGTGTCCCTTTTCTGCTCTTATATGTGTCCTTAAGGAATCATACTCTGATAGTCTGGGAGCTGTTAAGTCTTTGGGATTTTTTTCCCTGAAATGAGAATTAGTACATTGAATGAAAATGCTTATTTATGCTGTTGTTTATATATTGATAACTACTGGATTGTGTGTTGTTTTCCTTTTTTCTGTTTTGACACCTAGGTGATGAACTTCCCCTCAGTGTTCGCATTTCTCATGATAAACAGGACAAGATACACAGTTGTCTGGAGCACCTGTTCAGCCAGGTATGATTGGGGCATGTGCAGCTCTATTTCCTCCCACAATAACTCAACACTCCTTAGTTAGACACGGTAAGAAGAACCTGAAGTTAATTGAGAAGGTTTCGATCACTCCCTGCTTCTCTTTCAGTTTAGATGAATACAGATCCCTCTGTAGCTAACCCTGTAAGTACTGTGCATTTCAAATAGCTTATAATTCTCAGTAAAACAGAAAACGTTGTATGCAAAGGAGATAATCCTTTTGTTATTTGTGGAAGTCGTGTGGGTTTTCAGAATAGTTTGTGATGTTTATTCCTTAAAAAATAACAGCAACAACAACAAAAAATGTTTTATCCCTAGCTTCAAAAGGTAGAAGATTCTCTTGGCAGTCATATGGTTGTCATGCATTTAAGAAAAACATAAGCATAAGTGAAAATGTTTCCAATAGAACCTTGTATGATTTGAAAGGTGATGTCAGTAACTCTTAGGATTTTAAAATAATTTTCCTGATTTTTTTGCTTTCTTTTGTGAAACAAATTCATATTCTGCATGAATATGTGGGAAAATAAATGTTATAATGTTATTAGGTGAACAGGCAAGTTTGTCACAATATTTTATTTACACAGATTTTGCAAAACATAATAGAATTTCAAAATAAGAAGAGCAAAGAACTGTTCCTAGGAATCTGTTATTACTGTTATTGTTACAGATGAGTAACTTGGAATCTTGCTCTTGGTAGGTGGATTCAATCACTAATCTCCTAAAAGGGCAAGCTGTGGTGAGGGCCTTTGATCAAACCAAGTATCTTACACCAGGACGAGGACTGCACGGTAAGATTAGGAGATAAATGCTGTTAGACATTGTAGCTGTGAAACAAAACTTATCAGGTAATGAGGGAGATTCTAATTTCTCAAGGTTCATAATTCACTGAGTACTTCTGTTTTGGTAAGATTTGAATATGAGAAGTAATCACTTTAGGATATTTTACATTTCTTCGAAAATTTAAAGTATTTAAACCCGATAGAGTTCAGACCAAATGGAAATGTGATAATTAACAAGAAGTATTTGGATTTAACCAAGTTTTGATGAAGCCAAACATAGTGCTCACTTGATTATACTCATGTCCCGGTAGCGGGTAAGAGATTTGGGGAAAGTGAATTGGCACAGAGTGGCCAAACTAAACAGGGTAGAGTCGCTTCCAACGTCCTGTTTACCCCCTTGAAAAAAGAGTTCTCAGCTAAATGTGCTTCTTTGCTTAAACGTTTTTAAGAAAATAACTTAAAGGTGTAGCATTTGAAATTTAGCAATTTTCTGTTGTGACTTAGCAGAAGATATTACCTTCATGATAATACATCAGGTTGACAGTAAAACACTATTAAAATATTGAAGGTCTTGGGAAATTGTTGAGCCTTACAAGAGATTTTCTACACTTACGTAGAATTTCAGCAGGAAATGGAACCGAAGCTGAGTTGTCCAAAAAGATTACGGTTGCACATCAAACAAGATCCTTGGAATCTCCCCAGCAGCGTCCGGGCACTTGCTCAAAACCTCAGAAAATTTGTTGAAGGTCAGTATGAAAAGCAGAGAGCATTGCATGGTATCAGCATAGTCGCTGAAGAACCCATTGAAACCAAATGTTCAATGATGCCTGATTACATCTGCTGTGTTCCATGTTGTGAAAATAAAAGAATACAAAATGGTGTGGGAGGAAGAGGGAAAGAGGAGATAAAGTTGCAGTATCTCGATGGCGTGTATAGTAAGAATATTCTGCAGTATAATGAAGACTCATACTTGTGGAGACCTATGCAACATGGAGAGATTTTAATTTATTTGAATATGAAACTATCAGAAGAATGGTATTACAAAGGATTTTTGGAAACATGAAGCTGTGGAAACTAAAAAGTAAAATTGTGAATCTGTGAAAATCAAAATAACTATATAGGTTGCTTTTAAGTAGCTTTTTTCTTTTCCAGAAGTCTTTGTCTAAGCTAATTGTTTCTAGTTACCATAACATTGTTTATATGGGATTCTATTTCATAGGGCCAGTAAACTGGGGATACAGAACATGGAGAAAACTCCTGTGACACCAACTGTATGTTGTTTAGGCTCAGAGTTACTAAGTAGGAAATACTAGACATTCCAAAAAGATTAAGATTATCTAGTTTGTCTTAAATTAGACAATTAGATAATGTTAATTTAAACTAACATTATTAGATAATTAACATCTAATTCAATAATTTTCTCCCCAGTGATTAGACGAGTGATTGACCATACCTGGACGCATTTTTGATTGTCACAATTCTGGGTGTGCTCTTGGTAGCTCATTGGCAAACTCCGGGGCTGCTCTTAAATATTGCACAAGGTAGAAGAGTCTCACAACAACAAAAAAACTTACTGTTTCCATATGCCAGTGATGGTAATGTTGAAAAATATGTACAATAATTGTAAAACCTGTGTTTATGTTTTTATCCCTATGTCACGTTCATGTTGGTTAGATGTGACAGGAACATTCTGCTGAACTGTAACTGAACGCTTTGCGTTTTCAGGAGAAGTGCAAAGTAGTGTACTTTGCTAAGAAAAGACAACTCATTCCATTGGACTCTGGACTTACTTAGCTTCCTTATTCAGCAAATGAAAGAAATGCTTTAAACCTTCTGTGATTACTAAGTCTTCAGCATGGAAATATATTCAGACATAATATTTTACATATTGTTCCTATGTCAATAGAGAGGAAGTTTATACAGACAGGTTGCTTCACAATAACACTGTTTTGTGATGAAGTCTCTTTTCCTTAAACAGCTGCATTTCTTGGCTGATTCTTTTTTTTATATAAAGATTTATTTGTTTTTATTGGAAAGATGGATATACAGAGAGGAGGAGAGACAGAGAGGAAGATCTTCCATCTGATGGTTCACTCCCAAAGCAGCCGCAATGGCTGGAGCTGAGCTAATCCAATGCCAGGAGCCAGGAACTCCTCCGAGTCTCCCACACGAGTGCAGGGTACCAAGGCTTTGGGCCATCCTCTACTGCTTTCCCAGGCCACAAGCAGGGAGCTAGATGGGATGTAGACCTGTTGGGATTAGAACCAGTGCCCATATGAGGTTCCCAGCGAGGACCTTAACCACATTCAAGGCGAGGACCTTAACCACTATGCTGTGGCGCCGGGACTGGCTGTGATTCTTTAGTGCTTAATATAATGACCTCCTGTGACACTATGTAGTTTCACATTTGATGAATTCAAAATTCTGAGTTTGAAATTCTCCAAAGTAATCAGTAGTAGTGGTGATTAATGCATTTATGAAAGACAGTTTAGTGAATTTAAGTGTATGCATTACTGAGTAAAAGGCATATTTTTAGTAAATAGATGCCAAACACATCAAGAAGTTATAATCCTGCACTGGTTCTTATGGGAAATTTCAAAGTAGTTTTCATAGGGACAAAGGATTTTGAAAATGTGCTCCCTCAGAGACTGTTGAATTTAAAATATGATGGTTCACTCAAGTAAAAATGTAAATTTAATATTGATTAGAAGTGGGGGAATCCTTAAGACTTTTTTTGTTTCTTTCTTTAAAAGCCTTTTTCTTTAAAATGTGAACTTTCAATGCAGATCAAAAGCTCATTGTTTCAAAGTTATTCATATTAAAAGTCTCAGAACATTGTTTACTGTGTACATGCAAAGACTGTTATTACTGTGATATGAATTTAACTAGGCTTATATAGAATTCTAAATATGACTGGGTAATATTTCATATAAGTGTTAAATTTAGACTGAGAGGAGTAGAAATATGAGTGGAAAACGAATAAAGTACTTGCCAAGGAATAGGATAGCAATAAGTAACAAATTTCCAGCAATCTAAGATAGATTTTATCATGTCATCAAGAAACTGAATTAGAAAGTCCCTCTGAAAAATGACTTCTAATATCATTAGATGAGTTTAGAAGTCTAGCAGACAATCACAAATCTCTGCTATGTAGCACTAAAATTATGAACGTAATATTTTAGGAAGTTGAATCTGCTAATGGTGCATCAGAATCAGAAAAGACAAGAATATTACTCAGAAAACCACTGGCATTTTGAGCTATGATTGAAAAAAGGAAAAAAGTTAGGTGTATGCTAAGATATTGAGACAGAAATAGAGAACCATCAAAAAAAGTAGAGCAGATTCAAAGTAGTTTTGGGGGACAAAGGATTCTGAAAATGTGGTCCCTCAGAGACAGTTGAATTTAAAATATGATGGTCCACTCAAGTAAAAATATCTTCATTCAGATGATCATGTGAGACTAGAAGTCACTCTGTCCTTCTCTCCTTTATCCTCAGTTTAGCAATCATCAGTACACCACTATGCAGTTGTATAGATTTTGTTGGTGCTGCAGCAATCCTTCCTAACTTTAGATCATAACATTTTATGTGATTGGTTTATTTATTTATGTATTTATTTGGAAGGCAAACTTAGAGGGAGAGACAGACAGACAGACAGACACACACACACACCACACACACACATACACAAAGAGAGAGAATGTGAAAGAGAGAGTACTAAGTGGCCTCTATGGTTAGGACCGAGTGTGGCTAAAACCAATAGCTTCATACAGATCTCCCATGTGGGTGGCGGGGCCTAAGCAATTCTGCAATCTCAGACTTCAGTTGCGATCTCAGGTAGATAAGCAGGAATCTGGATCTGAATTGTAGCAGCTGGGATAAAAATCAGCACTCATAAGGGATGGTGCCATCAGAGGTTGTGGCTTAACTTAGTATGTCACAATTCCAGCTTCAGAATTGTTTTTGATGTTCTAACTGATACACATTTGATGGGATAGTTTTAAATTAGAGACTAGCCAATCTTTTATAAAGTCATATCCATTTCATATATACACCAGGTGGCCAGGTGACAAAGGTCACATTTCTAGCTAAGACCTAACTTCCTATTAGATTGTTCTTTGAATAAAGAGCAGTTAGAAAATAGTATGAAAAGTACTTTAAAATTTAAGTAAGATAAACTCTTGCTAAACTATTGAGGTTACTCTGGGGTCCTCTATACAGTGGATAACTTATCTCAAGGAAATCTCTAAAAGTTTAATTAATAATTGCAAAAATACTTTTGGAAAGTATAATGACACAGACTGTACTACCTTGTGAGTTTAAAGACCAACTGGTAGGTGAAAACGGCTAAGGATGATTTGCAAAATTGTAGAATTGGCCTGGTATTTCATCTACTCATATTATTTAGAGCTGGAAGATGTTTGACATTCTAGGGAGTTGGAATAAGATTTTCATTGGAAAATGAGCAAGTGCAATATTTAATATTGATAGGATTTTATTCTCTAATTAATGAACTTAAGAAATTTCATGAAAATGGTGTTTAAGTTTACTTTAGTGTGAAAAATGTGAGATTTATGAATTGTGATATGTTGGCTTATTACCAAATGCCTAGACTAGTTAGAATAGGACCAGACTGAAGTCAAAAGACCAGAACTCCATATGGGTCTCTCATGTGGGTGGCAGGGACACAAGTATTTGAGCCATCACCTCTGCCTCCCGGGCTGTGCATACCAGGAAGTTACAGCAGCGGCAGAGTGATGAATATTCAAATATGATGCAGCTGTCCCAAGAAGTAACTTAATTTCTGTATCAAATGCCCACTCCTTCATAAAATTTTTGCAATCAACAGTTATCAGGAACTTTTTTTTGAAATAGAACAAAATCAATTTTTTAATGCCTGGCTTCTCTGCAAGAAAATACAATCACAATACTGATTAATCAGTTTGTTTTGTGCACTGATTCCTTTCTCCAATATATTGTTCCCAGTGGCTGTGATGAAGGTGAGCAGATGTAGGTACACGGGTTTATTCCACATTTCCGTAGAAACATCAACTGTTCAGTTTAGAAAAAAGCATGACGGCATTAAACTAAGAGATTGCAAAATTATGCGGAAAATGAAGTCCACTGTTAGATCTTAAAGTTAACCATTTTGATCATTAACACACAGGATAGGTCAAATATCTTTGAGCAAGTTCATTGATTCAAGCTCAACTCAGTGACTGCATCTGAAAAAGGACTATTGGATTCAAATCCTCTTCAGTACTTCCCTTCACTGTCTAGACAGAAAGCATTTGCACATTACTTAGTAAACACATTGTTCTTTTAAAACTTTCTAAAACACTTTGATTCTCTTTGAACCAATTAATTGACAAATTCACTTCTTTGGGTAAGTCCTGACACTGTTGTAATAATGAATCTCCATTTATACTAACTGGATAATAATTTGAAGTATATTCTGCAATCACTCTGGAAGTACATGCTCAATCTAATTGTATTTCTCTCAGGATAATAATAAATGTATTTACATTTTCTGAACATGAAGTTAGTTTTACTTGTAAGAAGCAGTTCATACATATGAGTATGTTATTAAATAAATACCAGGATTAATTGGCATCTGTGGATAATGGGCAGCTTACTAAAGTTATGTGTAATTTGTCAATGATTTGTCAATGAGTGTTTAGAATTCTGATTTGGGATCTCTCACATATATTTTTTAAAAGTCCACAGTATCTAGAACCTGAACAGGAGAGTAACAAAATTATATGTGTCTCACAAATGTCATGGTACCCAATTTCAGATACATCAAAATTTGGCTGTAATGAGAGATAAGAAAAATTATTCTTGTAATGGAAAGAGTGGTACACTAGAAACAGTCATTTAAAAAAGTTGGAATGCATATAGTAACACATGTTTTAAGCCTTTGGTAGAATCAGTGAATTACAGTTTTATCAAAAACTGTGTTGAGAAGTATTCCCATAAGTGTGTCCTTTTTGGGAAAGGGGTCTGTAACATCCATCAAATTCTGGAAGTGCTTGCATGCCAAAGTAAGTTAAAAATTACTTTGAGGGTTAACAACATCTGCCTCTTCACTCTTTCATAAAGGGAAGATTTTTACCGGATGGTACTTTCTCAAATTTTTCCCCGGAATGATAGCCAAATCCTGCTATAAAGCTAATGGCATAACTTGTAAAAGTTATTCTCTACTTAGCATTTTTCAAATGTTTACTAGGTGTCAGGAGAGTGCTAGAGGAAAGGGGTAACATGATACTATTAAAAACACCGGTAGTGTTAAATTACATCATCCTTCTGTGTGTGTGTGTGTGTGTGTGTGTGTGTGTGTGTGTGTGTGTGTGTGTTTTCCAGCTTTCTCTTCTGAAACTGCAATGCTGAATGCTGCATTTTGAGAAAAGCAAAACAAAATATTAAGTTTAGTTATCATAGATATTTTATGTGTTCTAGATGGGATGTGACCAATGGGTATAGGGTTTGGGGAACCATACATGGTGCACTAAGCATATGTCCTCTATTCCTAAAGTGATTGCTTCTTGTTTTTCTGGCTAAGACCAAATGCAGTGTTCCTGATGTGATGTCAGCAATGCTCAGGACTTATGAAGCTTAATCAGAACAGGGGCTACCTGGGGCAAAAAGAGAAGCAGATTATTGACACAGTGATCGATTGTATTAGGGCAGAGGAAAATGGTGAGAGAAAAGAAACAGTAGATGGATTCTGAAACATATTCCAAGGGTAGAATCTCCAACATGTGGTAACTGATAAAAGAAAAAAATGGGAGTGACACAAGCGAATTTCTATGGTTTTTAACTTGAATAATTGTATAGTTCTAAATACTGGGAGTGCAGTTAGGAAAGAAGAAACTGATTAGGAAGTAAGTGAGAAGGCAAGATGTAGAAGCTGGCAAAAACATATGCATGTGATCTGCATCAGACACAGAGACTTGGAGTTCATCTGAAGCTGGGTTTGGGCCTCGTTGCTGTATTGTATAGCAGATAATGCATTGACACGAAGTAGTATGGTGTGGCACTCATTCTCCCTTGTGGCTTCCTCTAGACAAAATTTTGTAAACAATAATGATAATCTCTAACATGTGAAATCATATAAGATTCATGAAAGCATCATAGTTATCAGGAACTTCTTGAGGATCCATCACAAGTATGGATTCAAAAAGTTTGGACTTAAAGGACCTTTTAAGACAATTGTGTTTTTCCTTGCAGTTGTTGAATAAATCTCTTACATCAGGAATCTGGTGATTTTTCCTGCACATATAATTTATAATGTTTATGGCAAGCAACTAACTGACATGCTTTTTTTCTCTGCAGAGGTAAAGTGTAGGATACTCCTGGCCCTTCTTGAATATTCAGGTAACATGTTTTCATTACAGTTTTTATTGTTTCTTGTATTTGGGGTCCAGGATCTTAAGTTTCTTTTTATCTTCTGCTTTTCACAAAGATAATGAAGATTGACACCTGCCTTCTCTAATTCCTTTGAAAGATGAATAAAGAACAGAAAAACACATACTCATCTTCAAGTACAGGTGTCTATCTGAAAACCCATATAAACATATTTAAGTAGAGTGCTATTCCAAAGAGAAATGGAAATGGAAGTAGGTTTTGGTAAAAAAAAAAAAATTGTGAATAGAATTTATTGTAAAACTCTGTGATTTTTTTGTTTATGAACCAGCAAGTATGCATTTAACACATCTTATTAATATTAGATCATTTCTGTCATGTACTTTGTCATAGTTAAAAATGTTGGCAATGAACAGTTACACAAAAACATAGTTAAATATTGGATCAAGCCATGAATTACATATGAAGACTGTTGGGCTCATAAAGTAAGGCACTGTGTTTATTTTGATCATCAACCAATACATAAAATAATGTATGTCACATAGTGTTCAATAAATATGTGTTGTACTAATGAAAGAAAAGTTTTAATGAAAAAGAAACAATCTATGAAATATTCCAATAAGCTTATTACCCAAATGTAGTTAGGAGGATATGTATCCTAAAGATTGGGAAAACTCAAGTATTATTTAAAAGATTGAAACATTGAATATTACTACCAACTCATCTGTAAACATAAAGACATAGGTATGTTGATTGACAGCCAATACTGGGATGCTTGTGTGTCAATAAACCTCCTTATTCTTTTTCATCACTAAGCTAATAATTATGGAGCTTAGATATCAAACAGCTGAGTAAAATGAAGTGTTAACAGTTTAAAGCACGGGTTGCAGCAAAGATTATAATTAAAACTAGTTTATTTGAATGCCAAAATTTTGAAATTTATAGCTCACATTTTTCCCTTTTAGACATTTCCACATCCTCCCCCAAATAAAACCCCACTTCATAGAATGCAATTCATGGAAAATGCGTATCACAAGAAAAATATGCATAGATTTCACAACACTTCTGTATCGCACTAAAATTATGTTTTAATTTCATTTTCCCACAGACTTTTAAAGTATCTTCGTTCACAGTAGCAGAATAGACTAAATACATATTTTTATACAATAAGAAAAATTAATTTGAGAGCTCAAAAGCAATTTTCAGATAAGTAGAATCTAACCCTTATGATCTCTACTGAAACCAGTAATTGAACAGATCCTTCTACATTTTGCTATTTCTTCCCACTCTTAATTTGAGCAATTTCTATGCAATTAGATTTTATTAAATAATTGCAGGTTCTAGGTAGGAGCAATTCTGTCAAAGCTACTGAAGTATTTTTTTTAATTATTTAGGCTTTATGCCTCACAATATGACAACTGAAAAACAAAGTAAGGAACATGAAAGGAAGATATGGAGAAAATTGTGCTTTTTTAGCTTCCATCTTGAAGCTTAGTTCTTAAGCAGAACATTTGAGCTAACATGTTACCTTTATAAGTCAAAGTAAATCAAACATTTCAAGAAACCAGAGAATGGACTCCTGTATTTTAATTTCATTTGTTTGTTATCTCCACTATTGTATTATTTCCATTTATTCATTCATTGAATATTTATTACACATCTGATCTGTTGGGAATGTTATTTTTGCTTTGGTAATTGTATACAATGACGTAGGTGCTTTGGTGAGGTAAGAATTGAACAAAGTTCATTCCCAGCTTAGACAGCTTATAATTATATGTAAAATACTCTTCTATAATAGTACATGCCTTGAAGTGTGTAAAGGGAAATGTCTGCCATATGTTGGTTAATTAGTAAGTTGAACCATAAGGAGTTACCATGGTTAACAATTTTGATCTATCAATGTAGCATGTTCATATAGTTCAATCTAATAAATGCTTTTAATATGAACTTAAACACTTCTAATAGCTAATCCCTTTGCAAGAATCAATTTTCAAGAATAGTTGTTACGAATGATGAAACAACACAGAGCAACTATGTTATACATATCACATACCTTTGATGGTTATTTAATACAGTTGTTCACTGTTCTTGGTAAACATTCTTAAAAATGATTCTTCTTTGTCAGTAAACAAAGGCTCACCACTGAATAAGGCAACATTTATGTGCAAGACACACTCTAATACTGACAGTGCTTCTTCATTTCAGAAAATAATTTAGACCCTGGAATATTCAGTAGACTTGAAGGGGAGATTGCTTTTCTCTTTTTTGTCCTTTGGATGCAAGTAATTTTTCAACAGACAGAATATGTGGCTTTGTCTTTATGTAGTTTACAAATACCCAGCCACCCAAAGAAATGAATGCTGTGTGTTGCTTTCTTTCCATTTGGCCAAACTCCTGGTGAAGAGTGGCGATTACAGGGCATACTTCTATTCAGAGTGAGCCAATCAAAAATCCAGTCAAGGACAGGGTTGGAATTGCAGTAAACGCATAAAAATTAGTTATGCTTAGCCTAAATATGTTACTTATGTCAAAGCAGAAGAATTCATATTTCTATCAATTTGAACATATTTATAGCTCATGAAATTTAATAGCTCAACTCAGGACACATATATTTATTTATTATTACAAGCAGTTGAACAGCTAGTACTCTTTTTTCCATGTGCATTTCACATTAATATTTTAGTCAGTCTAATAGGTAATTTAAAATATCTTTTTTCTAATTCTGTGGGGTTGGTTTTTTTTTTTTTTGGTCAACAGATTTAAATTTTCTTTAGGAGAGTATACTTTCAGCAAATGCAAGTAAAGAAAATATAAATATGCAAAGCCTTATCTTTCCTCAGATTTTATAAAACAATTTAATGATTTCACGAGAGGGTCACAATATCAATTAGGAAAAACTGTGTTAATTTCTGTGTTTAATTTTTTTCCATAAAGCATATCTGCCAAAATATGTGTTCAATAATGAGAACTCAAATTTCCTTATTTCACATCACTTGAGTTTAATGGGACATTGCCATACCAAGGCCTGTAAATGCTGAATGAATTGAGTTCCTCCATCCATGACATTTATGAAAACTGTGTTCTCTGACTCACAGACAGTGAGACACAGCTCCGGAGAGACATGGTTTTCTGCCAGACTCTTGTGGCCACCGTCTGTGCCTTCTCTGAGCAGCTCATGGCAGCCTTAAACCAGATGTTTGACAACAGCAAGGAAAACGAGATGGAAACCTGGGAAGCCAGCAGGAGATGGCTGAACCAGATAGCTAATGCAGGCGTCCTTTTTCACTTCCAGTCACTTCTGTCACCCAACTTGGTAAGGAATCACTTGACTTCCACTGTCTGTGTCAACTGTAAGCCTTGCTGTCACATGTTCCCTCATCTTCCTTATTAGATCCACATTCATTGAAATTCTTTAAAGGGATGTATTTTTCCACGGTTGTTCAAGTTTTAATAAGGGTACAAAATGTCTTCCTTCTTTCCTGGTTTTTCTTTCTCCTGCATGACTGCTAAAGATGAGAAAGCCTTCACCTGTTACTAATTCTTAAATCCCTAAGCTTTGACTGAAAAAGGTCAACAGGAGAAGGGGGTCTGTGTGCTGCTGTTTCTTGTTTTCAGTTGGAAAAAACAGCCTTCCACAAACTCAGAGCTCCCATTGTGGGTGACATTCTGCAACAGGCTTGCTAGACAAGCACAGACAACTCTTGTGCCACATTGTCTGACAATCTGCTTAAAATTTGCATGCATTAAATAACTTTAGTTCCTTCCTGTATATGCATGCGTATCCCCTCAAATCTGAAAGCACTGAGCTGATTACCATAACATATTCCTTGTTTATGCATCAATTTTTCCATAGTGAATATAGGGAAAACATTTTGAAACACTGGAGAAGTAAAACTTTGAACTATGGTGAGTTTGTTCATGCATTTTTTGGTATCGTCGTGATGTTTAAAAGCAAATGTTCGTATATTTGCTTTTGAATATAAGCTTCAACTTCAGGGACGCACTGCATAAAATGATCATCTTAAGCATGAGTGCCCATCTCATCTTTTAACGTACACATAGAAAATGTAGCTACCAAGTAACATGATTTTTTAATAAAAATGTGAGTTTATATGTTAAAAATTAATTTTTTCTTAAGTGATGGTAGGAGTAGGGAGACAACTGCTGTACTGCACTGACATGAAGGTTCTGAAATGGTGAAATATAAGGGGTTTCATCTCAGTGTACTTCAAAAAAACAAGAGTGCATTTTTGTAATATTCTGTGTACTCCATGTGAATGTGCCATTTATCACTAATACAGCCGAACAGGAAAAATTCAACTAGTGAAAGATTTGAAACAACACACCTTTAGAGAAGTGTTTAAAGACAAAATCGGGGCTAACTAATCCTCTATCAGTTGAAAATTACTTGTGATAGAAATCACACTCCTAACACATGATAGGCTTTATGTGTTTGTTGAATGAGAGTATGATTAAATAAGACTGTATTAGTACTCTATTTTCTTTATTTTAAAATTGTCACTGTGTAAGCATGTGAGGATAGCTTTATCCTAAGTTTCATGTGATTTAAACTCTCAAGGAATAGGGAGAAAATGTATAAACCTCATTTCTGATAAGTGGCATATGTCCAGAATATGTAAAAATACCCAGTTTATAATTGAGCAAAGAATTTTAAATAGGCATTTTTCCATGAAAGACATACAAATCACCAAAAAGTTTAGGAGCAGACATTCTATCTCATTAGCTATTGCAGTTCAA
This sequence comes from Ochotona curzoniae, assembly GCF_017591425.1. NCBI lineage: Eukaryota > Metazoa > Chordata > Mammalia > Lagomorpha > Ochotonidae > Ochotona > Ochotona curzoniae. The sequence continues at coordinate 21,280,195 of NW_024464939.1, read as the reverse complement.
AAATTCAAAGAATTACTATGTTTTTTTTGTGTTGTGCTTGGTTGAAGTAACTCGAAACACAACAACTGTGGATGAGATGTGGAGTAATTACTACACTTAAACATGGTTAGTGGGAATGTAGAACAGTGCTGCGATTTTGGAAAATAACTTTATAGTTGGTCAAATGTTCAATGTGTACAATTGTCACCCAATAATTATACTCTTAGTAAATACTCAACTTTATATATAAAACTTTATATAAAGCTCTACACAGATGTTCCTAGCAAGGTAATTCTCATTTATTTTTACTAGTGTCTGTTATTGACACCTCACACACAATTACTTGTTTCCTGGTTTGTTGAAGCAGTTAAGTCAGACAACTCTTGCCCCAGTAATGCCTGTCAAAGTGGCTGACTGTGAGCACTCTAGCACAACACTCATCAGAAGGACTCTTCTGATGTAGAACGCTGATTGTACTGTTCTCATCCACCTTGGAGTACATCAGGACAATTAGATTAAACTTCTTTCTCTTTCTTGTGCTTCTTGAGAGTGGGATAAGAATTCTTTTTCTTGGCATCACTACAGAGTCTTAACACAGGTTGAAGAATGGACTCCTTTTAAATGCTGTAATCAGACGAAGCTGGTCTGTTTTCCAGTTGCTTACCAACAAAGACCAGTCTTTACTGATAAGGAGGAATTACTTCCTTATTCTGAATTTCAGCTTTCACATTTTCTATCATATCCAAAAGCTCAACCTCAAGGGTGATAGTCTTCCCAATAAGAATCTTTATGAAGATCTGCATCTTGGCAGCTGATCCACTACAGATGGCAGATCTACATTATTCCTAATGCCTAGGAACATGGAAAGAACCCAAATACCCACCAACTAATGACTGGCTAAACAAAATATGGTGTATTCATGCAAATGCATATTAGCAACTGTGGCTAGAAATGAAGTACATGAGACTTGAATTGATTATATAGAGTGAAATGAGTCAGTCACACAAGATCTCATGCTGTTTAGTTCCATTGGTATGAAATATGTGAAATGGGTAAATTCTGTCATCTGAAGGTAGACTACTAGAGGCTTAGGATAAGGACTGGGAATGGATGTCAGTGCACACTGATTTTCATAGAGAAGAGATAAAAATAGTGTAAAATTAGATGATGGTGTCACTAGTCTGTAACTTTACTGAAAATTGCTGAGCTTAACACTTTAAATAAGCAGATAAGATGTTATATGGATGACATATCAATTTTGTAAAACAAAAACTTATCATATGAAACCCTAAATATAAGAAATTGATGAAATGAAAAAAATCCAAAAGTTGGTAAAGACAACGTTGTTTTGTTTTTTTTTTTTTTAAAGGGGAGAAAAGTTCCAGTCTTTCTGCCTCTATAAAAAGAAATATAACTACCTAGGAACAAAATAGCTTTCTGGGAACTCTAGGCAGAGGTGACCTATGAGTCCTTGAGCTCTCAGCATAGTCAGTTGCCATATGGCTGTCACTTGGACCACAGATGCATGATGAGTGTGACTTTGCAACAAAGCTCTCAGTGGCCAGACACTTTGGAACACTTTTTCCTTTATGTGTTCTAAGACTTTGGGGTAGGCTCTACAAATTTGCTGGGCCATAAGCAGGGAGCTGTATGGGAAGTGGAACATCCAGGACTTGAATTGGCACCAATTTGTACCTGGTCTTTGCAAGGTGAAGATTTATTCATTAAGCCATTATGCCAGGCCCAAGAAGTGGCTTTACTTCACCCCCAATGAAATCCCCTGATTCTTCAATCATCTTGTTTCTTCCGAGCTCATGACATTTTTTTCCCTACCATTCTAAAAGTTTTTGTTTTGTTTTTTGTTAATACTGATCTAATGGGCGCTCATCCAGTATTCACTACTGTGAAGTAAGAACCCAAAGTGGTGGGTTTTTTCACAGTTTGTTTCTAAGCTTCTCCTCTCAGTCTGGGACAACCTTCCTGACTGTCTTCTCATTCAGTGGAAGTGTTTATTACTTCCTTGTGCCCTCTACTAATGCCTCAAAATATGGCTGCAGGCTAACAGCAGCTATTAAAACTGTTGTGCAAGCATGTTGAACTGCTCTAAGATTGAATTCATAAACAGGTGTTATCTTCAAAAAAAGAGTGTGTGATAGGATGAATTTTACTTTCATAATAAAAATAGTAGAAGATCCTGTAAGGATCACATAAATTGCTAATGGTGAGGCTGCGATAACTCATCAGAAAGGTGTCCCTAATGCAGGAATTGAATTTGTTACCGTGTGTGAGCCTTATCTTTCTCAGATCATTTACTGTGAGAATGGATGAAATGGTTAAAACAAATTGGGTCTGTTAATTCACAAGACGGTACACGATGGTTCCCTAGAGACAAGTGACATGAAAATGATTCTTGCCCCCATACTCCTTGGAAGAAAAATAATTGTTTGCATGAAAATTCCTTTTTATCACAGTTGTAACAAACAGCAAACTGAATAGTGACTAAATTATCCTATAAAATAGAATGGCCATTATCTAATGTGACTTTTGAGTAAAACAAAATATCTGCCGTTCAGATGTTGAATTTATGATGTTTTGAAGAGGCAAATAGGAATTTTTTAGTGTATTTCTTTGTAAATAATATTCTTTGATTAGAGTCTATAAGTTAGAATGAGTCTTTGTGGAACCATTTAATCAAGAGAGAAAAGGAAAATAGAACATCATAAAAGATGTTTATAGTATGAAAGGTTTGCTGATTTCACTTTGGGCCATATCTGTGGGTAATTTGGCCTTGTATGCAAACAAAACATAAATGAAGTTATTTTTTGGTGCGTATTTACATTAGGTCATGCCACATTATATTGCATTTTGTCATGTTATGTTATGTTTTGTTTTTGTTCCTTTGTAGACAGATGAACAAGCCATGCTCGAAGATACATTGGTTGCACTGTTTGATTTGGAAAAGGTTTCCTTTTACTTTAAACCATCAGAAGAGGAACCATTGGTTGCAAGTCAGTAACTAAATATTTAAAAATTTATTGGATATTGAACAATAACATAGTGCAGTTTTGATATTACCATACTGATATGGAGTACTTCATGAACTGAAGGATTGAAAAATTTTTCATGAACATTTTAATATGTATTACTTTATGGCTTAACTATTGTTTAGAATTTCTTTGAATTAGCAGTTTTCTACTGTTAAACCTAACAAAGGCAATATAGAAATTGCACAGAGAAGTAGCAACATGCTTGATTTAACATTCATTCCTTTTAATTTATGCAGATTAGTTATCTACTACTTCAACACTGTTGTAAGTTTAAAACCAAAGAAATCTTCAGCATTTTGTTATTTTTATGTGTCTCATATTTTACATATGGAGGATACTATATATTACTGTAGAGATGATAAACTTTTTCAGTGCAGAAGAGGCTCTTATTTTTCACATCCTCAATGTGTGGTACAATAAATAGAGGCTCAGAAGATTGCAGTGTAATCTATGACCTGCTTTTAGAATGATATTCATCAACAATTTCTTGACAAGATACTTCTTGATAAGGCTCTTAGACTCTTAGTTATTAGATTCAGTAGAGTTAACAAATGAATTCTCTCTCCTGGGAATCATTTTCAGGTTATCAGAAATAACAAGACAAAAATGATAATCTTATAGTAACGTAAAAGACAACCATGCAGATGATTTGAAGGCAAATAAAGGAGATCGGAGTATAGGGGTGGGGGCAGATAAACAGCTGCAAACAACAGGAAGTGAAGGTCTCCTAAGAAACACCAGATCTCCGATGATGGAAGGACTGAACAGTGTGGGTGTCAGCAGGGAGACCTCTCACACTGCTTTGATGCAAGGGTGGGAGTGCATGCGATGGGCTCCAGCAGGGTACCCAAAAGGCCTGCATGGCTGGAACGGGTCCCCAGGGAAGACCAGGCCAGAACGGAGAACAGTCAGCCAGACAGAACCATTCCATTGTGTCCTCCCTCCAATGTCAGTGAGTAGAGGAAGGAATTGGTCTTGCATATCAAAAAGCCGACTGCTACATTGAGAAGACATTCTGGAGGCAAGGGCAGAAGTCCAGAACCCTTCCAAAACTACTGCCTGACCAGCTGCGAGATATTGATGTCTTGGCTTAAGGGGAACAGAAGAGATGATTTAAAAAAAAAGTCAATGCTGTTTATGTAAATGTATGAAAAACAGAGCAGAGTTTCATTAAGGTTTCATTTCCACTGATGAGCAAAAGAGAACAAGAACATGAAGTACAAAATTAGACATTTAGGACTTATTAAAAGGAAAAAAATTCTTGGCAATATTTGATGAGGATAACGCTATTTGACCAAATTATGTGATTTTCTGCACACATCTCTGGAGGAGGATACATTATATTTCCATTTTCTTTAATAATGTGGGCATAGCTTTGCTGATGGAAGAGAGAACCCTCATTCTGTGATAGAGCCCAGTGTGCTCTTTATTTGCAGTTTTGCCTGCAGGGCTATAACCTCATAGAAGCACTGCCTTTTGTGGTTTCCAGTATGACATTATTGGCAAATGCTCTGCTGAACAAGTTTGAAAAGAGCCAATATTATAAAAGTATTAAAATATATACTTATGATATGTCTCCTGTGAGAAATTTAACTTTGGCATGTTGAAAAGCATACTAAATATTAAATACAATAGAGGCTATATAAAGAACAATAGTGTAAATGCAGTGTCAAACACAAAAGTGAAAGATCGCTTTCGAGGCCATACAAGCAAGAATTCCAGGAAAATTAAAAACTGCAATGATAGCTCTAATAGTCAGTTCTCCATAAAAGCTTATTGGATTCAGTTTTGCTGGCCCCTCTGCTTTGGGCTCTGGTGAAGACGGCCATTGGTGGTACATGTTATATGTATGCAGCTGGGAATGGAGATAAGCTTATGTCACTTTATAGGAAGTCAAACTAGACTCGCAATTCTTTCTAAGAGCGTACCTCCAATGATCCCGAATGACCCAACTTCCAAAGATTCCAGCACCCTTCTTATCAGCACCCAGTAAATAAAAAACTTTTTATACAGACCTTTGATGGGCACCCAAAGTCCAAACTATACAAAGAGAATAATTCTTATCTTAATGACTTGGCAAAGACAAGATTTACCTAGTTTCTATATCTTTGTTTTAGAAAGCAGACCAAAAAGCCCTTCTTTTTCCTATTATTAAAATGGTGTTAGTTTTTATCCCTTTTGCTAAGAAACTTAATCTCTTTTCCAAACTAAACCTTTCATGTCCCCCAAATTAAATATTGTAAGAAAAATAAAAGAAGCCTCATTACATGGAGCAAAGGGAGTGTGAAGTATAAGGGTACTGTCACCTTTTTTGGTAGGCAGACAAAAATATATAAATTTAATAAGGGGCCTAGAGTCTGTGATCATAACCTTAAACTTTACTTCTGTATTGAGTTTTATTTTAAGACAAGTTAGAAGCAATAAATATTGAATCAAAAATGTGCACTAAATGCTAACTGCATGGTGAACTTAATGTATAATTGTTGACATAACTATTCTACCTTTATAGAAAACTTTTATATTGTTTTTAATGAGGTAGGAATATTTGTCACCAATAAATATTGTAAAATAAGGAGGATTTAGGATCATATTGTGAAATAATGTAGTATTTTAGCTTTCCAAGTGTTTTAATCAATAGTTACCTTTAGATATTTTTAAACAGCTTTAAGAGTTTGAACAGATAACTTGTAATGACTGTAGGCACCAACAAAAGATAATGTAATTTTGATCTGGTGCTCAGGGAATGGAGTTTACAAGACACATGCTAATTTTTTAATGGTTGCTATGTACTCAATTTCTTGCAAACTGCTCAAGAAGTTTACCCCAAGGACTCATTTTTAATAAACTATGAATGAGGAAGTTACCTTGAGAGATTTTGAGTCCAAACCATATGTAGCTAAGCTCCTCATTTAGCTGAGTGAGACATCTGATCTTTGAAAATGCGATCAAGTTTCCCATTTCAGATTTATATATACAGTTTAGTAATAAACCTGTTATTTTAGCTAATGAGAATCTGATTTAATATCCTTATACTAAAAGCCCTCTCTGTCTTCCCTGGACTTGTTCCACATAAGCTGTTTCAAGGTAATGCTTTTTAGTAATGTGCAGGATTGGTTTCAAAGGTTGGCAGCTATGCCGTACAGCATGGCCTGATGTTAAGGAGTAACAGAACACTTGATGTCGTTGTAGATGTCCCCCTGACATATCAAGCCGAGGGAAGCCGGCAAGCTCTGAGAGTTTACTTCCACATTGACAGCTGTCATTTTGAGCAACTGCCTCAACGGTTGAAAAACGGAGGAGGGTTTAAAATTCATCCTGTTCTTTTTGCGCAAGGTACAAATCATTTTATCATTGTTTGCGAATTTAACTGTGATAGTCACATTTTGCTTTTCATTAACTTCAAAATCCCTCATAGTATTTAGGCAGTGTGTTTCCTTCTTATAAGATAGTGTCTTGTGTGATTTAAATCTTTATCTAATAAGAGTTCCAATTATGTGCACTGAAGGTATAAGATATCAGCAATGTAGTTAAATGAAGGTAAGTTAAATTTGGCTATACAAATTAAGTTGAAACTGTGGTAGAGACATTTATGCATGGTCAAGCTATTCTTTGATCTAGAAAATATCTGATGCTATATGTAAGCAGTTGATAAAAAAGCTTACATTTTACTTTCAACTTTATATGTATCTATATACTCATGTGTTGAATGTTTCAGATATATTGTTGAACTGATGCTTTTTGTTATTTTAATGTTTGTCAGTTTTTCTCAAGGATTTTGTATTCTCTCTCTTTTTTTCAAATAATAATGAGTGTTACCCATAGCAGAAAAAATTAAAATTAGCATGTAAGAAGATGCTTGCATGCAGTGTGTATCCAGGGCACAGTTCTGGTTCCTGGGTGCTTCTTGCTTCATAGCATGCTGCGTTGAAAAGATCTTAAATGGTCTCTTCTAGTCTAGAATACCTGCTGTGGTCACAGTGTTACCTTAGTTTTCCTGAATGATACTATAGAGAATTTTTCTTCTTTTTTTGAGTTTTTAAGAACAGCACTGACTTTGCTATAGGACATTAACGTTCTATGAAAAATCGAGAAATGCAAGAATTTAGGTTATCTGCATAACTAGAGGACAGATAAGCATATTGAAACCAAGTATATCACCAATTGACATTTTTGCTTTGTATCATGTATTATTGTTAAACCTTTGTATTTTAAAATACAGATGATTTTTTTCTTCAGTTGTTCTAGCTTTAAAACTAGATACTTAGGAAGAATCCTTTTACTAGAAGAAAATTTCAATAAGGAGAGGATGCTAAGACTAGACAGAAGGGTTTGTTTTTTTTCATTTCTCTTTGGAGGAATGTGATTTATAGGAAGGTCTATGTAGGTCATAAAGATTTTGTGATGAAAAGGAATAAAACAGAATGAGCAAAAGTAGATTGCTGAAAATATGTCAGGAGAATAGTTAAACCTACTGTCTGTTAAAGGCAGTTACTGGTAAAGGCAGTTTGATAATACAGAGAAGTATGTTTGTATGGGATGTTAATTTTTGTGGAGCTTAACTGGGGTTTACAGTTACAGAAGCCTCTTCATTTCCTTTCTTTACTTTCTGTCTTTGTAAGATTTTTGTCTTTGAAATCATGACTCAAATGACAGATGGCACTAATGATCTCCTTAAAAAATATTGCGTCTGTGACACATTGGCCATAAATGGCCGAGGCATCAGCTCCAACAGCCCATGTGCATTCAAAGAAGAGTATTTTGCAAGCAGCCTCTGCTTTATAATTCTAAATGTGTGTAGTTCAGTGAATATTATGCACTTCAAAATTTAATTTAGAGAAAGGTTATGGTATACTTTTGTGTTTAGCATTCTGGTGGCTAAAAAATGAAAAGCGATTTAAATAAGCTCCCGAGGGAATGCTTCTGCGGCAAGGTCACAGATAGGTAAAGCTGGCCAGGAACAGTTTGTTTCGCTAGGAATCTGTTTGGTGATAAGAATGTTTATTTAAAGGGGTGCAGAAGTTCCTCGGCCTTCATGATTCCCGGGAGGAATCTTCAGTAGCTCTTAGTATGCATCAGATTGGGAAAAACACAGGAAATTCAGACCTAGCTGGAGGAGATTGCCATCTGGCAATTGAAAGTGGTGCTAGATGAAAGAGACTTCAAATGGTGTCTAATCCTGATGAATGTTTTTCTGAAGAGTTTCAGGTTTTAATAAGATGTTTTAAATTCTCTTTTTAATTTTTTAAAAATTTTATGAGAGGAATGGACAGAGACAGAGAAACATTTCGGCTACTAATTCATTTCACATGCATTTGCAACAACCAGGCCTGGGCCACGCTGAAGCCAGGAGTCCTGAACAGGATTTGGGTCTTCCCCGTGATGACAAGCACCCAGCTACTGCCTCCCAGGGTGGATGTTAGCAGGAAGCTGAGATGTCAAGCCAATGACGAAACCCGGCCACTTCAATAAAGGATGCAAGTGCCCTAAGTAGTGTCTCAAACAGTGTTGCTTTTGGGGCTTGTTTTGTGGCATGGTAGGTTAAGCTGTCACCTATCATTGCCAGCATCCTGTATGAGTGCCCATTTATGTCCTGGCTGCTCTAGTTTTGATCTGACTTCCTGTTATTGGCCTGAAACAAGTAGTGGAACATGTCCCAAGTTCTTGGACCCTTCACAGACATCGTAGACTCAGATCAAGCTCCTTGCTCCTGGGTCCTTGCCTCTAGCTCCTGGCTTCTTATTTCAACTTGGTCCAATAATGACCCTTTTTATATTGTGACTAAGCAAATGGAAGAGCTCTTGTTGTCTCTCCTGGTCTCTGAATTTCTAACCTCCAAAAGAAACAGCTAAATGTTTTATTTTTACAAAAGAATTTTACTTCTTTGTGTTCTTTTATGAATAGTTTGTTTGCTAGCCAATTAAAATTAAAAATTTGAGATACATTTCAGAGTTTTTTGAAACGTCTTTTGAAGTTAGCTTCCTGAAGTTGAAGCAGACTTCAAGGCCAAATTTATCACTTTCTTCCAATTTTTCCTGGCTCCCAGATGCTAGGGGGGAGGGAAGGGAGAGTTCACAATAGTTGATGGCTCTCTTGCAGAGCTGGAACCATCCAAAGAGAGCATATTTAAAGAGATGTAATTGGCAAAGGCCAGAGCTACAGAACAGGAATCTGGGTAGATAAATCGATACTGTTTTCCAAGGTAAGGAATACAGAAACAGGATAGTTTCGCACAAAATGGGATCAAAAGGATAGAATATGACGATCACACTAACACAGTCCTGTAGCTAATCTTCCCTAAGTGATCTGTAGGTGTCCTAGAATCAGCACCATCGGGATCCTTGGTGCAGTAAAGAAACTCTAAGTAAAGTTTGGTGAAAATGGAACACAAGGAAGGTGAATATTTAGAGTCACTTTATCCTCTCACCACTGACTTTTTTCGTGTCTTTGTCAGCAGCCCTCAAAACTAGCTGCAAATTCATCAAAGGATTTTCAAATAATACTTAAGGACAAGGTCCCCACCAGGTCAACTAAGAATGAGTCTAAAGTGTGGGATCAGAATGCTAGGATATTCTAGAAGGTTTCCAGGTGATTGTGGAGTCTGTGGGAGAGAGAAACTACTGGTCTGTGTGGATTATAAAACACCATGCAATTATGCAGTTAATCTTTGCTTAATGAGAGTAATTCATTTCACAGATGCTCCATGTTTTCAGATTCTGGGATGATATTAATAGGACTAGGAACAATGCAGTGTATTTCTCCACTGGCTGTAACAATGTTAGGATATGAGCATTCTTTCCACGTGTCTTTTTTAAAAGATGTGTTTATTTACTTGAAAGGCAAAGAGAGAGAGAGTGCCTCAGTTAGAGTCCTGGTTCCATCTTGGTTTCCAGCCACCTGCTAATGTGCACCCAGGGAGGCAGCCAGTAATGGCTCAACTGATTGGGTTTCTGCTTGCATTGGGCTGCCAGCTCCTGGTGTTGGCACTGGCCATTGTGCGTACTCGGGGAGTGTACCAGAGGATGGGAGCTCTTTCCCTGTTTCTGCCTCTATCTGAAATAAAGAAGCAAATAAGTGAAGCTGTAGAGATGTCTGTCTATGCTCAGAGAAAAATAAATTACCCAGGAACATTCTGTTTCAGATAAAAGGGAGCACATTATTGTAAATACTATAATTTTCTGACATGACTCCATTCAAGTATTTTTCCACTCCAGATCTCTTCTTAAGAGTCTCTAAAAGACTAATCTTTTTTCTCTTTCTATATTTTACAATATTTTTCATTGTGACCGTAGTATTTTTAAAGAGGAAAGAACAGTCTCCAGGGTGGAGATGTCCCTGTGTCAAGAGTCTGTATGAGTTTAGGGGTGAACCTTCTCCTTTCTGATAATGGAGTGGTCAAAACTTATTTTCGTTTCGATAACTGTAGCTAACTCTGCGGCATTCTGACTGACTGTGAACATTGATGGAGAATTCCTACAATACCTATGCTGGGTCTTACCCATTGTGCTATTAAAAGAGAGTGCTAGTTGAATGACATGACTCTTAAAATTATTCCTAAGAGATTCTATGGTTTTTGAATTAAACCCTGTCACAGAAGAGCCTCAAAATGTTTCTGAATGAAAATGGGGCTCCCTTTCAGTCTTAGAATACTTTAATACTTCATTTTCTTTAATGTTTATTAGATTTCCCCCTCTTTTTACTGTCTTATCTTAAATGTTTTTCTGTAATTCAAATGTAATAAAAGTAAAAAAAAAACAGTTCAGTTTGTATTTTAAGTACTTCTAAAAGCTGGTAAGTAACAAACATTTCAGTCAAACAGGTCAATGCTGCTTTGCAGAACTTATTATCCTATGCAGGAGAACAAGGAATGCTAGACAAGATGAGGCAAAGAGAGACCCAGCCTTGAAGTAATTAATATAACATTGTGTATGTAAGCTACTTTTGCTGAAGGAACTTTGGTGTTGCAGTGTTTTCTCATTTCTTATAACAGCAAATAAACATACATAGGGAAAACTGTCTTTTTGCTCTTCCTGGCCATACAGTTTAGCTTTTAAGTAAATGTCTCATTGCTTCTTACTATTCATTTCTCACAGTGCTTTACATATGCCACGTTCTTCTGAGTTTTTTGTTTTGCTTTGTTTTGTTTTGTTTTTTAAAGAGGCAGAGTGTCAGGAGGTTGGAGTGAGAGTGGGAGTGAGAGCAGCAGAGAGAGAAAGCATCGTTCAACCTCTGGTTCTCTCCTCAAATGCTCACAGTGGCCAGGGTTGGGCCAGTGCAAAGCCAGAAATCTGAAGCTCTGTCTGTGCCCCAAGTGAGTGGCAGGACCCAACTAAGTAACCACAATCTTCTGGCTCTTGGGTGTATTTCCAGGGAATTGGATCAAAAGCAGAGCAGCCAGGACTTGAGCCAACACTCATTTGGGAGGCTGGTGTCCCAGGTGGCAGTCTAACCCACTGCACCACAACATGAGCCCCTGTCACACACCCCTTGGACACACACACACACACACACACAGTCCATAGCATCAGAAATGCTGATGATGCTGTTTGGATTCCCAGCTGTTCCACTTCCAATCAAGTTCCTTAATGTATCTGTTTTAGCCATGAAAGATGGCTTGGGTCCCGAGAACTGCCTGGGAGACCTGCATGAAACTCTTGGCTGCTGGCAGTGGCTTTCTTGAGTCTGGCTGTTGTGATTTGGGGCAGTGAACCAGCAGGTAGAAGATTTCTGTCTCTAACTCTGCTGCTCCCTCTGTGTAAAGCTGCCTATCAAATAAATAGACAGATAAATCTTAAAATTTAATAAAAACAGTCATTTAAGAAGGTGTGGAAATATCCATTAAAGTTATATTAAATTACATTATATAATTGTTCTTATATTGTAACCACCTTTTAGAATAGGACTGATCATACTGGCCATAGATCTTTATAAACATTAGCTTCCATGTCCTGGTGCATGTAGGCACACATGCACGTGTACACACACACACACACACACACGCCATGCTGCTCCTTCCCATTGTTTACCCATCTTGCTGACTGAAAATCCACTTCACAAACTGAAGTGAGCTTGCATGAATCCTTTCAGCTCCCCACACTTTCAGATTGGCTAAACATACTGGTATGGAATCTAGCTCACAGAATCTGAAATAGGTAACTCCTGAAGAGTATTTGGCATGTAGCATAGTACATGAAAGGTATTAAAAAAAAGACTTATTTATTCAAAGTCAGAGTAGGAGAGACAGAGAGAGAAAGAGGGGTTTTCCAGTTGCAGGTTCACTTCCCAAACGGCTACAATTGCTGGGGCTGGGCTGGGCTGAAGCCAGTTGCCTACAGTTCCATCCAGGTCTTCCATGTGGTTGCAGTTTTCCAGGTACATTAGCATGGAGCTAAATGAGAAGTAAAGCTGCTGGCATTCAAATGGCACTCCAATGGAATGCCAGAGTCACTGGCAGCAGATGAACCCTTATGCCACAGCACTGGCTTCAGCTTTCTCAGTAACTGTGTAACTGGTAGAACTGTTGCTTTTCATGAAGAACCTGGTGATCTCAGATATTTATTAATTGGTTTACTAATGAACAGAAACTACCGTTTTATTCTGATTTAAGGGCTTTCCTCATTAACTTTCTAACTAGTAAAAGTGACTAGAGTTGGGTGTAACTGTTGATAGACTGAGTCCTCTTGAAATATTTTCTTCTGAGGGACAACAGCTTGTTTAAGGAAGTGAGTATGACATGTATCTGAGGGTAGTTTATCTAGCAGAAATCCTTTTATTTCCTGTGTTTATTTACAACCAGAAGTTTGTTAAGCTAGTTCCCAGCTATTATAATTAATGCTTGCTGGAGTCATAAGGAGTAAATAAAGAAATCCTTGAAACAAACCCAAAGATGATTTGATTTCCTGTACTAAAATAGATGCCGTAGGCTTCTATTCAGATCTCCCAAATTGATTTTCTCAATTACTAACAAAAAATATCACTTGAATAACTGTAATTTTGCAATACTTCTCCAAAGTTTTATTATTTGCTCAGTGCTTACTTCCTATGTTTGCCTCCAAAATGATAAAAGCTTCATCAGTTTGAGAAAACTTTAACAGCTCTTGCATGTAAGAGTTGTGAAGCGAAATTAGTAGTAGCAGTTTTGAAATGATCTGCAGGAACCTAAGGTCTGTTAGTAGTAACCCATTTGGAGGGACAACGATTTCCATGCATGGATAGAGCGTTACTATTCCCGAGGCGAGCAGTCTTTCCACAGGAAACGTTTCATTTTTGGACCCTTTTGTGTGATTTATTTCCTTTCCTAAGATTTGTAAATACAGCCTCATAGAGGTTAATGCAAAAAGAAACCGTCAGAAGTTCAGTAACAAAGAAAATCTGTACCAATCAAAAACATTGAAAATTAGTGAGATGTCATGTATGTGTTTATTTTTAATTCAAGTAGAGGTCTAAGATCTCATTCTATCTATGCTTTATGCTTATGATGTGAATATTTCTTATCTGAAGGGAATGCAAAGAACCATGCAGCTGGTAAGGGTAAAACGAATAGGGAATTACTGGTGTACTAGTGTACTGCAACTGCCTCCTTGATGTCAGTGTGTGACACCCACCGACCTTCCCAGGATGCAGCTGTGTCTTCCAGAACCAGTAAAGTGACACATGATGTTCATTTGGACAAGCAGGAGAATCTCAGAAATCTTCATTCGAAGGACCAAACCCCATTTGTTTATTCAATTAAGGCATCACAACTGGCTACATGAGAGATGCTGATAATGAAAGAGAGCCTTTTTAAACTTTTTATTATTTATTGTTTTTATCCTTGACCATATTTAGGGATCCTGTCTGGCGTCCCTGGCGTCTGTGCTAACAGACAGTAGTCTGACACTCATGGTAGGTAGCTCTCCATGTGAGGTGGTCCACATGCCCATGGGAATGTCGATTCAAGCTGTTTTACACTAAATGGATTCCTCTGCTTGGAATTCTTACCGGTGTGACAGTAAGAGCCTCAAACAAAGATTGAGACACTTAGGCCCCAGCATAAATAAGTGGAGGTGACAGTTTCTTTTTCTTTTGCCATTTCTTAATGTAGTTCTGCTGGTCACACACATATGCATAATATTATGTGTATATGTGTGTGCAATGAATATGTAAGAAATTCATGTGAAATATGTATTGTGAAAAATATGTGCATGGATTTCAAAGATACTTTATGCCAAAACTTTTAATTCTGCTTTCCCACATTTTTTAAGCACCCAAGTGCGTAAGTAATATACCTGAAGTTTGAGTTTATCTCACAGGAACATTTCTGAGGAGGAAACTAATTTCCTTGGTACTGTTCATAACGTGCACTTGGGGTGGATCACTGTGACCAAAGACAGATTAAAAACAAAAAAGTTAAGTTTAATAACACATATACATGGAGATGCCCTAGAAAAAAGAGAAGCAATTTTCAAGAGTTAGCTTTGCAGGTAGGCTTAAATTCAGTAGATCTGTGTATTTTCTTCCTGCAGTTTTAGCTACCTGAAATCATCTATAGTGTAAAAATATTGAATGGTAAATTACAGAAATTTTTAAAAATGTAAGTTGGTGTGTGTGTGTGTGTGTGTGTGTAATTTGTTTTGTTTCTTTCAGTTTACTAAATACATAAAGAGAAAGAGGCAGGCAAATGGAGGGCTCTCACCTACTGGTACGTTCTTCAGGTGCCTGCAGTGGTCAGAGCCAGGAGCTGAGGATCTAAGCCAAGTTTTCTAGGTGTCTGGCAGGAACCCAGCCACTTAAGCCATCACTGTGACTTCCCAGGGTCTTTATTAGAACAAAGTTGAAATCACAAGCCAGAGCTGGGAATTGATTCCAAATATGCGACAAGGACATCTTAACTGATTAACCAAACACCTCCCTCAATTCCTAAGTTTTAAAGTGTGTGCTACTCTACCATGATAAAATCTTGCCCTGTTCTACTCCATCCTGTGGAGGACATGAATCATCTTTTTTCTCCGGGGTATCCACACTCTTTATGCTGCCTGCCCATTGTCAATTATTTGTTTTTCGTTTTAAGATCATTGATTGTGGTGATACAATAGTTCTTATGTCCAAGTAGACCTTGTTTTACTAAGTAATGACTCAGAAGTGCAAGAGTAGTGGTGTGGTCAATTCAGATATGACAAAGGGAAACTATAATAAATAAACAAAGAAGTGAATTTTTGAAAGCAGTGAAAAACTGAAAGTCCTGGACCTAATATGATGTCAATAACAAATCTACCTCTAAAACTGTAAAGAAGGAAAAAGAAATGTCCTGTTAGTTTTACTATCACACCTACGATTGCAAAGTCATAGCTATGTGCATAAACTCTTAGTTAAGATGGAAAAGATGTCTTAGATTTGTGTTGGTGTGTATAGATACGTACAGCATCAAGATTTTGGTGCTATCTGCAGTTGCTGTGGTATGCTGCAGATACTGGAAGGTGTTCCCTCTGGGACTGGGAAGTGAGTGTCTCTGACTTTTATCCATTGAAAGAAAGTCTTGGGTAGGCCCAGTTGTGAAAAGGTGCCAGGAAATGCACAAATTAAACAAGTATAAGGTCTGTTATGCAGATCTAAGCTGAGGTTTCCTCTGAGTCTGTAGTGATTAAGTTACCCTTCTTTTATCAGTAAACACAGGGAGACATCCCTGTAAAGCGATATTTTAGTTACAGGTATACATCTTCCCATCCAGACAGTAACTTCTTTGTTTTCAGGATTTCTCCTATGTCTGCAGTTTCTCAAAATATTCCTCATGCCACAGAGGCACATTTTTGGGTAACATATTCTGATCTCCTACAGATATATTTTGGGGTGGAATATTTTGGTTTTCTCCACTGCATGCAAATGTTGTAGAAATAGAGAATCATTTAAGCTAGAAATTTC
This sequence comes from Ochotona curzoniae, assembly GCF_017591425.1. Classification (NCBI taxonomy): domain Eukaryota; kingdom Metazoa; phylum Chordata; class Mammalia; order Lagomorpha; family Ochotonidae; genus Ochotona; species Ochotona curzoniae. The sequence goes on along the minus strand of NW_024464939.1, from coordinate 21,264,275 downwards.
CTTTGCCTACTTAAGAGAAAATCACCAAATGCTTGATGTTTATTTTGAGAGCAGAAGAACAGTTTTCATTCATTTTTGGACTAGTTAAACATAATTTCTTGCACATATGTGCATGCTTGGTTCTATTTTTCACAATTAGTAACAATCAAGGAAATTAGATCAACTGCGGAGAACTTAAGTCATGAAATTGCATGTAACGTGTATTTACTTCTCTTCACAGCACTGGAGAGCATGGAAGGCTATTATTACAGGGATAATGTTTCGGTGGAAGAATTCCAAGCCCAGATAAATGCAGCCTCATTGGAGAAAGTGAGACAGTACAACCAAAAGCTCAGGTGTGTAACAGACCAGGTTGAATCTATTTATTGAAATATTTGACAGGAATGAACGAATAAAATTTTTGATATTCTTCACTGTAGTAGATTATGAATGATGATAACTATTGTACTAAAAACTTTGATCTGGCACAGATTATTTCAAGTATCCTAGTAGCTGTACTTTTTATGTTTCTCCCCCGTTTACTTATTTATTTCATTTTTTCAAGAGTTACAAACTTTTTTGCTTTATATTTTTTAAAAAATTAAAAAATTATCTATTTGATGATAAAGTTTCATAGACAATGATTTCTCCTATATTATTACAGTGGTATATTCCTTCAAAAACACTCATAAGTTCATCATTCTGTTCTTGAAATGTGTGCTAACATTGTAGGAGTAGGCAAGGCAGAAAGTTCATCCTATTTCAAGATATATTTAAGTTTTATTGTCTGTACTTATTAAAAATAAAATCATTAATATAAAATATTTTGGATATTTTACAATAATATTTTGATTTCTGAAATAGGTAAAGGTAGGTGATTAAAATATATGGTAAATGATTTCCAGGAAAAGTAAATTATTGACATGTATTATGGTGTTGCCCCTGAGGGGTTCATTAGAGTAAGGGTAACACAGGTTCTTTTTTTTAAATGAGTCTTTTTTTTTTTATTTTATGGTACAATTAAGTAGGGTCTGAAATTCTACCACTAAATTCCCTCCCCTCAACTGATTTTCCCCATATTGTTACAATAGTACAGTCCTTCATAATAAATTATAATTCAGTTTGTTATTTGAGTGTGCCCCCAACATTGTTGTTACAGATAATGTCAGACATTCCAGCATTCCAGTGTCTAGACATTTCCAGCAGTTTCAATGGGAGTCCATCTTTGATTTGGAAGTAGTCATGCATATTGAATTGTATCTTCACATCTGGATATAGTAGTGCCTATTACTTCACCACCATACATTCTCTTAAGTGAGAAGCCACAAAATACAGTCAACAATAGATATAAAGCTAAAACAAATACAAAAAGAAAAATTAAAAAAATACATCTCCGTAGAGTCGAGAAAATGTGCCACTGATTGACCAACACATGGGTGACAAAAAGAAAACATAAAAGCCTAATTTGTATGATGGTTTCCTTTTATTAGAGAGAATAAATGATATTTGTACTTTTGGATTTGACTTATTTCACTGAGGATGATGGTCTCTAGTTGGGACCATCTAGTTATAAGTGGTATGATTTCATTCTTTTTAATGGCTGAATAATATGACATGGAGTCGATGTACCATAGTTTCTTTAAGCACTGCTCTTTGGACAGAGTTGTTTCCATGTCTTTGCTATTATAGATTGGGCTGCTATAAATATAGGACTACAAATATTTTTCTCATATGCAATTTTTATTTCCTTTGATTATAGTCCTAGAAGTGGAAATCCTGGATCATATGGCAAGTTTATTTGCATTTCACTAAGTACTCTCCATACTGATTTCCATAGTGGTTGTACTATCCTGCACTCCCACCAGCAGTGAAGGAGGGTACCTTTCTGCCCACATCCATGCCAGCATGTGTTGTTAGTAGAGTTCTGTATTGGAGTTAGGTGATACCTCAATGCAGTTTTCATTTGTATCTCCCTGGGGGCTAGTGAGGCTGAGCATCTTTTCATATATCTGTTAGCCATTTGGATCTTTTCTTTTGAAAACTGTTCATTTCCTTTGCCCATTTTTTTTTCACAGGGTTGTTTTTATGACTGTCCCTGGGTTTCTGAAGCTCTTTGTAAATCCTGGATATTAGTCTCCTATCACTTGCATAGTATACAAAAATTTTCTCCCATTCTGTTGGTTGCTTGTTCACTTTGTTAATTCTTTGCTTTACTGTCCAAAAGCTTTTTCATTTGTTTATTTGTTTATTTTGTCTTTGACTACCTGTGCTTTTGGGGTCTTTTCTAAGAAATCTTTCCCTGTTCCTATTTCTGGGAGAGTGCTTCCTATATTTTATTTCAATAGTTTTATGGTTTCTGGGTATAGATTTTGGTCCTTGAATCATTTAGAGCTGGTGTTTGTATAATGTACCAGATGTGGATCTTGCTTCTTAATTCTGCAAGCTGCTGTCCAGTTGTTCCAACAGCATTTGTTGAATAGACTAGATTTTTTTCCCCTGGATTGTTTTTCATTTTCTTGTGAAAGATTAGTTGGCTGTACATGTGTGGGCTCCCTTCTGATGTTTCTATTCTATTCATTGATCTCTGTTTCTGTACCAGTACCAGACTGTTTTGATGACCACTGCTCTGTAGTATGTCTTGAGGTCTGAAATTGTGATTCCCCCAGCTCGATTTTTATTCTTCAGCATAGCTTTGGCTATTCATGGTCTCTTGTGTTTCCAGATGAACTTTTATATCTTCATTACTATTTCTGGGAAGAATGTTGCAGAGATTTTAATTGGGATTGCATTAAATCTGTATATTGCTTTTGGTAATATGGATATTTTGATGATGTTGATCCTGCCAATCCAGGAGCATGACAAGGTTCTCCATTTTTAATGTCTTCTTCTTTTTCCTTTTTAATTGTTTTGTAGTTTTCATCATAGAGCTCTTCCACATATTTAGTTAGCTTAATTCCTAGGTATTTAAGATTCCTCTCTGTTATTTTAAAGAGGACTGTACTTACAATTTCGTTCTCAGCCATGGAATCATTTGTATACACTAGTGCCATTGATTTGTGGGCAACACAGGTCCTTAATATACCAACTCACAGCTGTGGCCCTCGTGCAAAGACATGCTCAGTGTGTAAGATGTGAGAAGCTATGTGCTGGGTGTGTAAAAATAAGTACTTGTGAATACATATGTCACTATTTGCATTTTAGTGTTTTTCCCTTAAAAAGTCTGTTACTGGTAAATAGAAGGGAAATTTAACCATAATAAATGAAATGTTATAATTTAGAAACTGATGTTTTTAAGATTCATATATTTCACTTGAAAGAGTTAGAGAGAGAGGAAGCAACAGAAAGAGAGAATCAATCTTCCATCTGTTGGTTCACGTTCCAAGTGGTTTCAGTGGCCCAAGCCGAGACAAGTCAAGCCCAGCATCCAGGGGACCATCTGGGTGTCCCATGTGGGTGTTAGGGGCTTACACATTATCGTCACATACTTTTATAGTGTTGTATTTTGGACCATCTTCTGCTACTTCTCCTAGTCCATTATCAGGGAGTTGGATTGGAGATAAAGATGCATAGTTATGAACTGGTGTCCACATGGGATGCTGGAGTCACAGGCAGCAGCTTTACCCATTACATCATAATATGGGCCCTGAAGTCTTAATTTTAAATATATTATTATCATGTGCCTTTCTTCTGTAAATTTTCTTGTTGTCAGGTCACTTTAAAGCCTGCTTGACAGATTAGAGTTTTGAGTTTTAAAATGTTTTTGTTCTAACTTTAGTCTTCAAAACTCATAGGTATTATTGTGGCATTGCTTACTGTTTCATAGTCAGTATGTGGAGATCCATCCATTTCTAAAATACCCAACAGGGGGCAGTATTGTCACCAGTATTTCAAGTCAATTGACTGGCTATTTTTTTTCTAGTAGGCATGCTTTTTTCTACCCTGCCTCCCACACGCTTTCTTCCCCAGGATTCTTTGCTTTATCTGTTGCTTTATAACTTAAAGCCCTCTTCTTTAAACCCCAAGATATTTTTTTAATGATTCATTTTTTTCTCTTCCAGCTAAAATGCTGTTGGAGCTCCCGATTTTTCTGACACAACTGTCAATTAGACTGCCCCAATTTTATTACCCTTTCTAAATTACTATTTCTCAAAGACATATAACATATTGACTCATGTTACAGGAAAAGTATTGTTGAAAAATCTTGAATTCTTATGTATATCTCCTAAGAAATTCTGACTTTAAGAAGCTTGCGTTTAGTCTCATGAAAATTCTTTCTATTGATAACCATGGTACTATGAAAGACAGGCTGCAGGTTTAGAACTGATGACATTTTATCCCTGGATTATGTTTGAGATGTAGCTGCAACATTAAAGCATTGGGGAAGAATACATGGCCCTGAGTCAACAGGCTAGACCTCTGTTTGATAGCGCTGTACTCCATTGCCTCAAACCAAGGCTGTGGTGACCACTTCAGGATTTGCTTCCTGATGATGGTTTAGACCATGTGCCTCACCACGTTGCTTTTCTGTTCTGAGGACTTTAGTGACTTCTTACTGCTCTCAAAAAGGTATCAAAGTAACCCCATTGTGATAGTTACGATTTTTCTTGACTTGATGCAAGATGTCTTTTCTCTACCAATATATCATTTACACTATTTTCTGTTTCTAAGCATGTACTTTCCTGCCCTGTTTCATGCCTTAGTACCCATCATGTTTCAGCTCTTGGTAAAACTTCTCTTCTTGCAATGCAATATATGCCTCTAGTGTGGCCTCCTTAATAAAATAAATTTTCTGAATTGGAGTCCGGGTGATGCTTCATCTAGGTTTTCTAGAAGCACCTTTGGATTGTCAGGTGCAACCAGAATTTAAGAACAGACTTCACATAGAGGTAATTCTCACAGATTGAATCTTGTCTATCAACATCAGTGTCCTGGGTGAATTGGCTGAAACTCTTGGCTTTCCTGGTGATTTTTGTAAGATTTATTTTTTATTTTTATTGGAAGGGCAGATATACAAAGAGAAGGAGAGACTGAAAGAAAGTTCTTCCATCTGCTGGTTCACTCCCCAGTTGGCCACAATGTCCAGAGTTAAGCCTATCTGAAACCAGGAGCCAGGAGCTTCTTCCATGTCTCCCACAGAGGTGTAGGATCCCAAGGCTTTGGGACATTCTCTACTGCTTTTCCAGGAGACAAGCAGGGAGCCAGATAGGAAGTAGTTCAGCTGGGACAGGAACTGACCCCCCATATGGGATCCTTGTGCATGCAAAGTGAGGATTTAGCCATGAAGCTATTGTGCCTGGCCCTTCCTGCTGATTCTTAAGCAGAGATTTCCAAACCAGTGTTGCTTGGCTAAATGACTGTCAGGTGACCCTTCCATGCTCTCATTTTACTTTGTGGTGATTCAGTTTTTCTCCTTTTTAATACAATTGTGTGCACAAATTCTTCATCATTTAATTCCTGTGTGGGCTCTTTGAGATGAAGTGTAAGTTGTCTTGGTGTCTCCCATTGTGTATGTTAAAGTCTTTTATATAGGAATCTGTTCATGAATTTGTACTTAGTTGTGTTAGGATTTAGATATACTCTACGATGTGGGAAGGTGAGAAGTCAGTTCCTAAATAGTCTCTGTACCCAGTTTCTTATTAATTCTTGATCTGGGTGATGCCCGGGCACTTGTCACCTGGGGAGCTTTAGTTTGGGGCTCTTGTGTTTTGGTCTAACCTCAGCCTTCATGTTCAGTACCAGGCTTCCTCTTTCTGCCCTAGGCACTCCTAGGTCATACATAGGTTTCCTTCTGCCTAAGGAAGAAGGAACATCAGTGTCTTGCTTATGGTTTCAGTAGCACCTGGGGCTGAGAACGCTGCTGGCGTGATTTTAAACTGTGTTGTCACCCTTTAATCTTTTTGCTCTGCCCTAACTGGTGATTTGGTATCTGTTGCTCTTGGAGACAAATGAGTCTTACCTGTTTTATCTCAGGTCTTTGGATAATAGAGGGATTTCTCAAGAATAGTAGTGGAGGAATGCACCCTTCCCCCTTTTTTAGAGGCGGGATTCATTGGATGACAATGCAGACTTCCTTCATCCCATTTATTGTCACCTTGTGGCAAAGCCCCCTGCCATACTTCTGGGACTTTCACTAAGGAGCTGGGCATACTGCGAGGCTGCTGGCTTCCTGGTGCTGTGGACTTTGGGACAGTTGTTGAAGCAATCACCAAAGTGGTTGTGGAGCCAAGGAGCTACAGGCCTAGTTATGTGTGCTTTGCTTACCTTGCCTCATTTGTGGCCTATGGCACCATGAAACCCTGCATATGTCCGTGACTTTGCTCCTTCCCCCTCTGCTGCAGCCGTTGTTGAACCTCTTGCCAACAAGCTTGTTGCTTTCTGACTCTCTCCCATGGCGTCCATGCTGTCTATGCACGAGCACCCAGGTTGTTCCCGAACAAGATTACTGCGTACACTCAGACTGTTTATCATCTTTACCCGAGCAACTTTTAAGCCCAACCTTCCACTTTGCTTGAGCTCCAGGCTTTGGAATCTGAGCAACAGGGTCGTAAAGTCAGCCTATGCAAATGCATTTGGTCTTTAGTTCTGACTTAATCACCAGAATCTGTGTAACTGATCCAGTTCTGTTCTCTGCAACCTCCCACCCTCCCCACTCCATGTTCTCATGTCCCCTTTTTGGGTGTTCCTGTTATTTTTAGGAGGTCTAGGGTGTGGCCCTTCTGGGAGACGACTCTACTTTCATTTCTGTGGCCACTTCTTCAGCTGACATGACTTGCTGCTTTCCTCCCCCTGGCTTACTCTCCAATAGTATGGTTGCACAAATCTGGGTGCGTTCAGCAGCCCATGGAGTTTCACTCAGGTTTACCTTGTTTCCCAGGTGCTGGGGACAATGCTTTGCTCCTGTGGTTAATTGGTTGGTTGGTTTGTTTGTTTTGCCACCTGAATTCCACCTGAATCTCCCTTTGTGTCAGCTCCAGATCCACAAGACTGTTGTCCACTGGGTGGACTGCCTTCCCATAACTTGGTTCTTGCTCACCTTCATCTTGAGCTTTGGGCTGCAACTTGGGCATTTTCAGCAGCTGTTTTTGTCCAGGCAGCTCCACCTTCCCTCCCAGGCCTCCTCCAAACTCTGCTCTCCTAATGCAGGCATTTTCTTTTTCCATTTCTGCAATGCACCTTTTCCCTCTCTGCTCTCTCTGCACTCAAGGCTACGTCTTCCTACCTGACCTGCTCACTTGCTCCCTCCATTTATTGTATATTTTATAAAGAACTAGAAGAGAGGATGTTGAAAGTTTTTAATGGAAAGAAATGATCAATGATTATGGAAATGGAATATTGATTACTCTGATTTTATCATGGCTTACAATGTCCATGAATCAGTTTTTCATGTTATATACTATACATATGTTCACTCATTACACTCTCTTAAAATATAACTTTTAAAAATTATAAAAATGCTGAACTTAACTAGCAAAGAAAAATGAAAACATAATCCATCATTCATACTTCATTCAGCCTTTTCTTTTGTATATTCATAAAAAATGGATACCTGAGAATATGTTTATTAGTGATGCTTCATTTAAAAAGCACATGTATCAATTATATAGTAGCTTATAAGAGAACTTTGCAATGTTTTCTTCCTGGAGAATGCATTTTAAAAGCACAAACTCCTCATTACACATTAGGCGCCTTCTCTAGCAATTACCTCAACTGTATCTTGATCTTGTTGCATATTACATTTCCTTTGCACAGGAAGACACTTATCTTCTGTTATTTCAATGGTGTCTCTCTTCCTGCTTGTTTCCTGAAGTAGGTGTTGATTTCTTCTTAAGAATTTTCGCCTTGTACTCACAAATGCTGTGTTCTGAACTGCTCTGAGCAATCCTTTCCTGGTTGTCAGAGCCTCACCCATGCTCATTCATGCTTCTTCAAAGGGTTATTTACTATCAGTCTTGAAAAGAAGCTCAGACATGTGAATCATCTCCATATATCCCAGTACCTTTTGTACACTTTCAGTGGAACCATTCACTGAGCTTCAGACTTCAGACTTTTCCTCCTCTACAGACAACAAATTTTTGGATTTTTTATTATGAAGAAACTTTTAGATTATGAGTTTCACAACAATCTCAAACATGTATAAGTAAAACATTGTAATGACTTGCAGGGAAGATCCAAGGGCTGAGTCTGCTTAGGGGGGTAATGAGTGTACGAAGTATAATTCTTCCTGTGTTTATTGGCTCTTTTTGGGTGGTGTGATTTCAGGCTCAGTCAGGGTGGTTTCCCATGAGGGTGAAGATAGACACTACAGATTAGTGTTCCATTCTTGGAAGAAGAGTAGATGCCAGCTGGAACAGAAGCTTTGGAGGAGGCATTCATTAGCATGACCTGTGTCCTCTCCTGAGTGGATTCTGTGCCACGGAAGACAAGAGAACCAATAAGAAGAGTGATGGTAGGCTGGACAAGACAGTGAACTCCATTGCAGTTAGGGTGATTGTTGCAGAACTGGAAGGAATAAGTGAAAGTAGTTTTCTATTTAAAAGAAAAGATAGGGAGCGGCATTATGCTGTGATGGATTATTAAGCCAATGTGTTGTGACTTCAGCATCCCGTATATGAGCCCCGAGTCCAATTCTGCTCCTAAGATTCCGAATCAGCTTCTTACCATTGAACTTAGGAGGTAGTGGATGATGACTCAAGCACACAGCTACCTGTCTCACACATGAGAGACCGGAGACCTGGATAGAGTTCCTAGCCCTGATTGCTATTAGCATTTAGGAGGTGACCTTGTAGATGGGGTATCGATTCTCTCTCTCATTCTCGATAGATAGATAGATAGAGAGAGAGAGAGAGAGAGAGAGAGAGAGAGAGAGAGAGAGAAACTAGATGCATCAATCATTTTTAGATAAGTGTTATTACATTTTCTTAACATATCAAGTCAACCACAGTACCTTGTAGTTAATGTAGCTTGCTTAAAAACCAAATGAGGGTAGGCATTGTGAAATAGTAAATTTAGCAGCTATTGGGAATACTGGAATTCTATGTTAGAGTGCTAGTTCAAATCCAGGCAAATCTGCTTCTCCTTTTTTAAAAAGGCAAAGTTACAGAGAGAGATGGCGTTGAGTAATAGAGATCTTTCTTCCACTGGGTCATTCCCCAAGTGGCTGCAATTGCCAGGGTTTGGCCAGGGCAAAATCAGGACCTTGGAACTTCATCCTGGTTTCTCACATGGGTACAGGGACTTAAGAACTTCGGCTATCTTCCCTTGCCTTTCCAGGCACATTCATGGGGAACTGAATAGACAGTTCAGCAGCTGAAACTTGAGCAGGCACCCATAAGGATGCATCTAATTTTATCTACGTTCACCATGAGGCTTGACCAATCCAGCTGCTTTCTAATGCTTCAGGGAAGCATTAGGTAACAATTTGAGTACCCTAGTCCTTGCCATCTGCCACGAAGACTCAAATGGAGTTTCTTGTTCCTGATTTTAGCCCTGCCCAGCCCTGGATGTTGCTAACATTTACAGAGTGTACCAATGGATGGAAAATCTCATTCATTCTCTTTCCCTCTCACCTTTTTTTCTTTCTTTTATTTTAATCGTATTGTTGATAATGTTTACACAGTAGAGAAGGATGGACACCCATGTGGACCACTGATTAGAGTGGGAAGGCTTGAGGAATTGGGGGAAAGTGTATGAAGCAATTGTTTCAACCTTTTTTTTTTCTTTCTGTATGTGGAAAAATAGATGTGAAAAAGAAAGGCTGCTTCCAGCAGCCTAACACATCTGTACCCGGGGATTTGGTATGGCCACTTGGTGTATTCCTAGGATCCCCAATGTGCAGCATGTTCTTAAGGCATTGCCCAAGTATTTCGATAATTCTTAGGTATTGTTGATTTCACAATCCCAGAGTTGAGAAAACCCTTCCAAGTTTCATTTTTGATATAGTCCACCTTAAAGTCACCCCTTGCCCAGATACTTACTGTCAAAGCTTGGCCACACAAATTGTCCAATTTGCTCTGCCATCCATGGTACTCTGTAGGCCTCAATGATCTGTCATGTCCACTGTGCCCAGGCCTCAGCAACTGAAGAGGCCCAGTTCTGACACATGCATTCCACAGTCAGATCTCAGATTCTATTTTCAGTTGTTGGTGTTTAGAGACCAGTGGTCCAATTGATGGTGGTGGAGGCTGGTCCTCAAAGAAACCTCATCTGAGGTGACCCCAGACCTGACTCCTGTGTGTGAGGGATCTGGCTCAGTCCATCACTCCCTCAGTCCATCACCCACTTCAGCTTACACACACCACTGACTGCTGTCGGTGGGGCACTTCTGTCTCCAGCCCCATCTCTTATGCAAATCAGTGAATGCTATGGCCCAACCCAACCCTACCCCCACACACTTTGCCCTCACACACACCAGCAGGAAAAGTAACCTAGTCAGAGTGACCCACAAAAGTCCCCACCAGACCCGCCCGTATCTTGGTGTGTGTGTATGCCTGTATGTCACAGACTGATCACATCAGTGGGTGCTACAGCTTTGTCCTCAGCTTGACTGATCCCTCTCTGCAGTTCACACTCATATCAGTAGGTGCTACTGCCTGTCCAGCCAGCCCTGCCACAAACTCTGCTTCAAATGCTCACTGTTGGGAGTTGCAGCCCATTAGAGAGGTGCTCCCAATTGACCTTTTAGGCTCACTTCTAGCCCCAGATCTTGCGCTTTCCAGGTGGTGCTGTGGTCTGCCCTGACAGGACTTGCCCCTGATCCCAGCACTTGCCAACTGATCTGCACTAGGCCTGACCAGCCTACCTACTCTGGCTCCTGCATGCACCAGTAGATATGATCACTTAGCCTAGCCCAGCTCACCCCCTAACCCAGGTCACATGCAAGTCAACAGGTGCCCAATTTGGCCTGTCTCCAATCCCATTTCTCACCAGCAGGAGCAGTGTCCAACAAGGGAGACCCTGCAGTTCTTCTACCAGCTTATCTGCCCCCCACCAGATCTCACATGTGCTAGTAGGTGTTGTGGCCCAGTCTGATATGAGTCACCTCACCTCAGCATTTGCCAGTGGGTGCTGAAGCCTGGTTCCGCCTGGCCTGCCTCCAGTTCCAGCTCATGCTGGCAGTTTCTGTAGCCTAACCCAGCCTGGACAGTCCCCAGTCTCATCCCTAATGTGAACTGACGGCTGTTGTGACCCAACCTGGCCAGTCCTGCACCCCATTTTGGATCTCAGGTCTGCCAGTGGGTGTTATGAACTGACCCAGCCCAACCCACCCTCAGAACTGAATCACACATATGCGTAGTACTTTAACCTGGCTTCATCTGGGTTGTTCCCAGTATTGGTTCTTGAGTTACCTGCAGAGATTGCATCCTGACAAAAGAGCTACCCAAACTCGTCTGTCAAGTCACTTCCTAGTCATAAATCTTGTGCATGCTGGTGGATTCTTGGTCTAGCCTGACTTGACCCACATACTGTTCAAGCAGATACAGCACTCTTGCATGACTGGCCCACACCCTTTCCTGCTGTTATTAAATGCTTCAGCAAAGTCCCACCTGGCCCACCCCCAAACCCATCTTTAGGGTGCCAAGACCTAGCCTAGCCTGGCCTACAAACACCTTGGCTCTTGCAAGTACCAGCAGGTACTAGAGTCTAGCCCAGTCTGGCCCACTCCACACTCATGCTGATGGATGCTGCAGCCACGCCCAACCCAGATTCTGGCCCGCAGTCCAGCTTTCAAGTTCACCAGTGAGAATCTTAGCTCAGCCGAATCCCTTTAGATACCCAATGAGGCCTGCTCCCAGCCACAGATCTTGCACATGCCAGTGTTTGCTCTGATCCCATGCAGCATAGCCCATTCCCTGGCTTGATCTTTGCCTTCAGATGCTCTAGCCTGTCCTAGGCCAGCCTCTCTCCAGTCACAGCTCTTATTGGTGGTGCTGCAACCTAGCCCTGTGCAGCCTATCCCCATCCCGGGCTTTCATGCAAACTGGTTGGTATGATAGCCTAGCCTAGTATGACTCATATCCCATCCTTACTCCTGCAAATGTCAGTGTGCTATGATTTGGCTTGGCCCTGCCAGTCAGATCTGCTGTCCCAAAGCCATCCCACGCACCTACTATTCCTAGTCTGACCAAAACCCAACCCTGACTTGTATGCTCACTAGCAAGAGCTACAGCCCACCAGGGGAGTTTCCCAAGCTCTCCCACTAGGCACGCTGCCTGACCCAAATCTCATGTATGCCAGAAGGTGCTAGATCCTTACATGGCCTAGTCCAACCCCCTCAGTCTAGACCTTTGTGTATGCTAGTGTATGTTGTGGCCTAGCCTGTCCTACTCCCAAATCTTGGATGTGCCTAAGGGTGTTGCAATGCGTACCAGCCTGGTCTGTTCTGAACCTTCATACCCATGGGTATCAGCGAGTTCCATGGTTATACCGATTTTGGCCATTCACCACCCGCAGCTCTTGAAGAAACCAGTGGATACTGCAATCCCACAGGGACAAGCCCACATATTCTTCTCAGAATTTGCCCTAAATTTGGTTCTCTTGCACACTGGTTAGTCTCATGGCCCAACCTAATGTGACCCATCACCTGCCCCAACACTCACCAGTGGGTGGTGTGGTCCAGCCCTGCAAGGTAGGCCCCAAGCCCTCATTTTCATGTGCACTGGTAGGTGGTGGGCGATGCTAACTAGCCCAGTTCTGGTGGCAGTGTGGGCGGGTGTGTCGGTCTGACCCAGGAAGATTCTATAGTTCCCTCCTTGAAACCTTTGGGTCTGAGCACCCTTGCTTACCTTCAAGTACAGTGTCCTTGTTGGCAAGAGTCCTCCAAAAGTCATCCCTTACCTGTAATGTACTCCCTCAGCATCCCCCCTCCCCCACATATTCTATGCCCCATTCCCTTTTAAATCCACAGCGTCTGCGCCTGAGAACACATGGAGTTCACCCAGAATCAGGTGCTGGTCTCCTTTCATTTTCTTGCTCTTTGTTGCTTTAAGGCTACAGTCAGGGATGATGTTTGAACATCAGCATGAATCAGACACAAGAATTCACCCTTGCCAAATCTGGGGTGGTTGGGGGGAAGATCTTGGCAAGCACACTCAGGCCATTTGAGGCATGGAACAGGCTATCATGCTTGAAAAAGACATGGAGAGTCAATGGGATTCTAGCACATTGAGGAGAATGGTGCATGCTGAGAAATATTTGCAGGGGCCTATTTATGTAGGCCATGTACATGGCAGACATTGTACATAGTTGGAGATCTGGATTTTATTGTAAGTACAGTAATGATTGGAAGGTTTTTGTTGAATCACTGTGGTGCATATGCATGATATGCATCATTTGCAAATGCAACTGAAAATAGTTAAAAGTTTCACAGGCAGTGGTGAAGCTGGTTCAGGCCTGCTGGTTGATCTCGTTTTTCCTCCTCCCGTCTCCTGGGGCGTCGCATCCTAAGCTGTGCTTCTGAAGGTTGCTCCATGCTTTCCGGGCCTGACACTGGCTGTCAGAAGACTCACTCTCTGGTTTAGTGGCTCTCCCCAGTGACTGAAGCTGAGGCAGCAGAAATTTTGAACAGTTGTTTCTGAGTTATAACCTCCCTCTTGTGCCAAGTCAAACTTATTGATTGATTTCCTTCTCATTATTGGAGAGTAGCAACTTGTGAGTTGTTGAACTTTGGAACTACAACAAAGAAACTCCTCGTGCTCTTTTATTCTTTTTTTTTTCCTACCCAATGCTGTCATTTCTGTCAACCTCATTGTTTCTGTTCCTCACAAAAGTAATTTATCATTTCCAAAGCCTTTATGTTAACACCTCCTGATTTCTGGGGAAAAGCACCATGTTGACTTGTAAGGTCCATACTACTTGTGACCAATGTGCCATTTGTCCCGAACTTGCTTTTCAGGGCCTTAGATTATGATTTCTTAAATACTACTTTCAGTATAAAGCAAAGGGTAAGTTAAAAGAGAAAAATCAAAAAGAAACAAGTTGTTTGTGTGACTGGGGTCATTTATTCCATCTGTGAATTGACAGCTTCCTGCTGATTGTGTGTGTGTGTGTGTGTGTGTGTGTGTGTGTGTGTGTGTGTGTGTGTTTACATTTTTGGATATTTAAATGTAAGTTTACAGTATTAAAAAAATAAGAAAATTATTCTAGATAAATGTTCTCTTAAGTTGTGCTTAGTGGATGGAGGATGACACATTTTCTTAAAGCTTTTATGTATTGACTTTTACTTTCATTCTATTTGAAAGCTAGAGAGACAGAGGAAGGAGAGAGGTCTTCCATTCAGTGCTTCACTGTCGAAATATTACAGTAGCCCAGACTGGTATAGGCTAGAGCCAGGGGAAATGATAGCTCTTAGCTGGTTGTCCCACATAGATGGGGAGGAGCCAGGTGCTTAAAGGCAACATCAGTGTGCCTTCCAGGATGCCCATTGACAGGACGCTCTACTAGCTTTGGGTTGCAGGTTCTGAACTCAGGACTTAAACATGACAGCAAATGCCCTCCCCTAAAGTTACTGAAAAGTTTTAAAATAAAAATATAAAAATATTTTTATATAACTGAGAAGAAGGTAGATATTTTAGTAATTAGTAGGAAATGTTTGAAAAATACCCATCTTGGCACCATATATATGCTTTGGACACTTTGACCAAGGAATAGCTGACTAGAAGGTTTTGGAATTTTTAAGATGTACTTATTTTTATTTAAAAGGCAAGTATTTTAAAGGGGAAAAAGGAAAGACAGAATAGGTCTTCTGTCTGCTGGTTCATTCCCCATGAGGTTGCAGCAGCCGTAGATGAACTGATCCAAATCTGGGAGCCAGGTGTTTCTTCCAGGTCTGTCGTGTGTATGCAGGGGCCCATGGACTCTGGCAATGCTTCACTGCTTTCTTAGGCCATAGGCGGAGGGCCGGATCAGACATGCATCTGGAACAGGAACCAGTTAGTCCCATATGGGATACTTATGCCGCAGAGTGGGGCATTTGCGTGCTGTGCCACCAAGTTAGCCCCAGAAGGGTTTGTTTGACTATTCCCATGATTGGATCCCTGTGAAATCCGGCAGTTGTGCAGAAAAAACACAATTTCAGTTAGTATTCTCCCTTGACATATGATGGATATGAAGAATGGCCTAGACAGATTACTGCCATTTCACAACCTGTAGGTGCAGCTGCCAAAGAGCACAAATGAAAGCACAATGGGACTTCGGTGTGTGCACCTGGTCCTGGGGCTCGACTCAGATTTGCAACCCTAATCTTCTTTGTTCAGAGTTCTCTGCTCCCCATCTCTTGCTTGGATAGCAACAGAATATTCACTTTAAAACTGAAAAGCTTTTATCTGTGAAAACTACCATAAATATGCAAGAGTATGAGCTTAATAAACTGAGAACAAGAGCATGAGAATTAGAGAGAGTGTGACTTAGTATATACGTAATGCCTTTGCATTAAATTGTTTTCCCATAGAAAACTGCGGCTTTAAAGTTAAGTGATGTGACTTTTTAAAATTAACCAAAAAATTCCAGCAGGTTTATATTCTTTTTACTGTTTCCCAACAGAATTTCTTTTTTGCCTAAGGTGTTTCTGTACTTGCTGCCATCTAAGACAAGCTATAAACCAAGCTTGAATGTTCAGTTCCTTTCTGCTTACCTATTGAGAT
Organism: Ochotona curzoniae; assembly: GCF_017591425.1. Classification (NCBI taxonomy): domain Eukaryota; kingdom Metazoa; phylum Chordata; class Mammalia; order Lagomorpha; family Ochotonidae; genus Ochotona; species Ochotona curzoniae. The sequence goes on along the minus strand of NW_024464939.1, from coordinate 21,248,658 downwards.
TACAAAGTTTTTGATTTATAAATCTTTGTTTTATGTAATAAGTGATTCTTGCATTGCCAAAGAAAAAAGCTGTCTACAAAAAAGTCAGTTTCTTTATAAAGCATAAAAGTTTTGTAGACTTCTTTCTTGTGTATGAAATACATAAACTATTATCATTTGCAAAACAGAAGCTATACCTGAGTGCCAATTTCTCATACAAAATAAAACTAAAGAAACCACTGAACAAGTATCTTTTCAACAGATTCTGTGTGTCTATCAAGCACCATGGACAACATCTCATTCCGTTACAAAGCAATAAACTTAGTATGAATTATGATCAGTATCATAGAACTTCAGTAACAATTTATACATTAATTACGTAGGGTCTGGGGTGCCATGCATGTGTGCAAGAAGGAAATCCATCTTTCTGGGATATGACAAAGTGGTTGAGAGTTTCAGGATTACATTTTTTGGGGAAGTAATCATTAAGCTTTTAAGTGATCTTTAACACCCCATTACCTCCTTTGACATCTGGGTTTTCTTCAGTTTTTCATTCAAAACACTCATTAACTCCATTTCAATTTTCTGTAAGAGTATAATTGTTTAAGACCCATCTTTAACTCCTCTTCCTGCAGGAAGCCTTCCATTACATTCTCGGCTGGAATTAATCACTCTTCTTTAAAACTTACCAACTTTTTTGGTTTCATTTGCAGGTTTTTTTTTTTAATTTGTGAATATTTTCATGCATTCCTCAGTATGTGTGGGAACAACCTGGTCCTAATTCCACACTGTGCTTGAAATGTAGTATTATTAAAGCTGTTTGAATTGGAAATCAGAATAATTGGACTACAATGACCATTTTTATGATATTATCATTTTATTGAATTTTTTCCTGTACCCAGTCTATTTCTCTTAACATCCAAAACCTTCCATGCTGTTTGAAGGGTGCAGATGCTGACTCTGTTGGAGACCTCTCCAGAAAACTCATCAACGTTGCCAAGGTTCATAAATTTCACATGAGACAAGAGCAGATAAAGTTGAAATTGTAATGACACCTTGAGAGCAGCACATCTCTTCTTTCCTTGAAAAATGCCGTAATTTCATTGAGTCTCAGCACCATCACCCTACTGGGGATGTGAAATAGCTGCACATACATTTATGTATATACTTTTATTTCATTTGCCTGGGCTATACTTATTTGAATTCCAACTAATTCATTTGCCTTTGAAAAGATATGCTTATAAGTAATACTCATTTTATTTTTACCTTAAAGGAATTTTTTCTTTTAAAAATATTTTATATATAATGCAAATGATTTCTTATGTGTCAGGATACATATTAAGAAGCATAATGTTGTTCCCCCACCTTCTCTCCTGCCCGCATTTCCTACTCACCCACCCACCCTCCTCCTTCCTTCTTTCTTTTTCTTAAAATTTTAGAATGATATACGTTTAATTCACTTCAGTATCACAGGCTTAACACTCTGTTGGGTAAATACATCAACCAATAACAGGTAGAAAAAAAAAAGTGTCCCTCAAGAGCAGGGGCAAAGGCTAGAAACAGCGATCAAATTTCAAAGTATCCATTTTACTCAGATTACATTTTTTGGTCCGTGTGGTGGTCACTACGGGTCAGAGAAAACGTCTTTTTCTTTCTTATGCACTAGCTTATTTCGCTAAGCATAATGGTTTCTAGTTGCAAGTATTTTGTTGCAAAACATAGGATTTCATTCTTTTTTTATGGCTGAGTACTATTGAAATGAAATGAGTTAGTTATTTGCAGGAGGGTGAGCAGAGGCAGGCACATAGGCTCTCAGCTACCCTCTGAGAAACCTAGGTCAAGCTAACCGAGGGGACTGCTGAACTCAATGCTTATTGCATTTCAATTCACAATAGCTAAGATACGGAATCAATCCAATGTCCATCAACAGATGACTGGATTAAGAAAATGTGGTTTGATACATTGTGGAATACTACTCAGCCATATAGGGAATTTAAAGGAATTTTTTTTAAGATTTTTATTTTATTTTTATTGGAAAGTCAGATATATAGAGAGGAGGAGAAACAGAGAGGAAGATCTTCCATCCAGTGATTCACTCCCCAAATGACTGTTACAGCTAGAGCTGTGCCAATCCAAAACTAGGAGCCTGAAACCTCCTCTGGGTCTCCCACGCAGGTGCAGAATCCTAAAACTTTGGGCCGTTCTCCACTGCTTTCGCAGGTCACAAGCAGGGAGCCGGATGGAAAGTGGGGCTGTGGGGATTAGAACCAGTGCCTATATGGGATCCTGGCACTTTCAAGGCGAGGACGTTAGCTGCTAGGCCACCACACTGTGCCCTAAAGGAAATTTTTAAGTAAACACAACAAATGAAGTTAGATTACTGAGCTATGAGTTTCCACATTTTTGCAATAAATCCTTCATTATGATAATATTTATAAGCATGAGTAGATATACTGGCTTTGAAGGATCAGCAAATAAAATAATCTTTATCCACAAGGTATCATTTGAAGAGTCACCTCCATTTTGTTGCTAAGAAAAGCTATTGTTTTCTGTTTCAAAGCGGATAAAATGTGTTTTCACCAAAGCAAAGGAATAATCCAAGTTCCTTGTACTCAGAAATTCCTTTGAAATAGACCTGCGAGTATCAAAGAGAAAAGAAGCATATCGTGAAAATCATGGAAATATACTTTGTGATGAAAGTACTTTTTGCAAGCAACATTGACATTTCTTTTAAACTCTGCTGACTTCTCTGTGTGATCTCAAGGGCAATCAGCCACAAAAATATACACAAGGTATCTTAGTCAAATAATCTCCATTGGTGATTTTTTTTCCTATTGTCTTTCTTCTATTAATTTTTGTTCACATTTAAGGCTTCATTTATTTTGTTGAAATGCCCAAAGACGTGTGAATTATAAATTGTCTTTAAAAACTTTTCTTGTGTTCCAGTCAGGAAATTTGGCCTGGGTCCAGGAATTTTGATATTAGCAATGTGATTTTTCGTTAACAAAGTCTACCATGGTTGTACTGAAAGTTTCAATTTGCATGAAGGAGCAGAGCATTGGGTTTGTAAAATTTGCTGCCTGGTTAGATGGACCACCCTGTGTTACCAGGGAGGTGAGATGGAGGTTCTATCTTGTATCAATTCAAATTTCTAAAATACTGCTAATCATTAAAAACAAAATCAAGCTCGTTTTGATTTGGTCTTTCGCATGTAAGCCAGGATGACTCCAATTTTAATTGCTTTTGCCAGTTCTATCAATCTCTCCTAAAACATCATGAGTGATCTTTTTACCTTCCCTAAATTAGTATTTTTTCTGATTGCTTTATATGCCCCTGTTCAAGAATTTACTCTAGCATGATTATTGCTCTCTTTAACTGTCAGCTGTTTCTACTTTTCACCTTAGCCTTTTTGTTCTTTATCATTGCTGACAATATATCAACTGACAGAGGATTAATATATACTTACGTATGTAGAAGTGCCCGATTTCTTGATGAAGACTGAGTACTGTAATGTCAGGTTAAATGAGTCTTCCCAGCTTCTCATATTTCTTCTTTTTTTAAAGATTTATTTATTTATTGGAAAGTCAGATATACAGAGAGGAGGAGAGACAGAGAGGAAGATCTTCTGTCTGATAATTCACTCCCTGAGTGAGCGTAGTGGCTGATGCTATGCCAAGCCGAAGCCAGGATCCAGGAACTTCTTCCAGGTATCCCACATGGGTGCAGGGTCCCAAAGCTTTGGGCCATCCTCGACTGCTTTCCCAGGCCACAAGCAGGGAGCTGGATGGGAAGTGGGGCCGCCAAGATTCAAACTGGCGGCCATATGGGATCCTGGCACGCTTAAGGCGAGGACTTTAGCTGCTAGGCCATGCCGCCGCACCTGCTTCTCATATTTCTATGTTGAAAGGTATTCCTTAGTATTCTGTGATATTTGTTGTGCTCTCATATGCTGGTATAGGAGTATTCACAATCTTGGGAAGAAGTAAATGAATTAGGCAATGTTCCCTTACTGGTCTTAAAATGGAAAGAATCAATGTACAAAGCAGGATACTGAGAAATAGTTCTGCTAAACACCACGGCAGGGGTTTCACGATGCCCAGAAAGCACAGTTGGACTCTGGGGATGCTACTGAACAGATGATGCTAGTGGAGGTCCAGGTGGAGGAGAAGAGAGGAGCAATTCCAAGGATCAGAAGAACATGCCCAAGAGCTCTGCTGAGCCATAAGTAACAAGGAAGGGTGGAAAGCCAAGCAGGAGGGTAAGTAGAGGCGAGCACATAGGATCTCAGCTACCCACTGCGGAACCTCGGTTAAGGTGTCTGAGGGGACTGCTAAAGCTTCATGGAAAAACTATTAAATGGTGGTTTTTTTGGGGGGGTGCAATTTTTTAAAACATGCATGCTTTTTTACTTTTTAATACATGTTTCCAATGCTCTGTTTGAGGACAGGTCTTAAGTGGATAATTTGCTGTGAACTCTTAAGTGGAGAGGGTTAGGGAAGGGGTGTACCTTTCAAAATATGCTGGTGATACCACTGAAGACAAGTTAGCATGTAGCGCTGACTAAAATCAAACTGACTGGTTAGGAAATTAAAAGCAAGACGTTTGTGTTACTTGAAAGCAAAGGAAAGTATCTGAGTCTGACTGTGACTCAAGCTCACTCAGTGTATTTTGGGCCTCATAGTGAATGAGCCTTGTGGAGTATTCACATCATCAGAAAGGATTCATCTGCACCAATTTTAAATGTCATCACAATGCATCATCAGCCATGCTCTTTGTATTATATTTCAAAGTATACAAATATGTACTACATAGTATTATAAGACACATAATTGTATAAGATTAATAATTATATGACTATTACTAAATCTAATATGGTTTAATAGAATAAACCTGAACTTAAGAATATTTCCGTTAAAATCTATTCATACATATCAAGACATTTTAGCCACATAGAATTGAAAGGCTCGTAATTCTGTCCCCATTCATAGCATGTTGAGAATGATTGTGAGCATGTTAATAATTTAAAAGCCTTCGGTTTGCTTCAGTTGAATAAATTTTGGACTTCATCTACTTGAACTATCAGTGGAATCAAATGTAAAATTAGATGCATTCAGGAAGCACAACTGATGATGACAGGTGAACAAATCTCTTACTGCTTTTCAGAAGATATGTTTTTGATATTTCTGATATGACATTTCTTATCTACCAAATGGAAAATATAGTAATATTCCTAATAGACCAAAGTATATTCCAACCATGGTGGGGATACTTTTCAGTTTATTTTGGGACATTAAGAAATGTTTGCAATGATATAAATGAGAAGAAATGAGTAAATAACATGGAATTGCTTGCTGTGTGAAAATAGTGAAGGCTGTAGCATTGACAAAAAATCAGATTCTATTCCCATAACCTGGATGAGTTAAGGCATGTTGTCAATTTCTCCAGGTCAACTTTCCTTATCTCACTGTTGAAGCTAATGATGCTACATGGGCTGTCATTAGCACTGGCCACAAGGAATGATGTACTGTCCTTGGTGTTTTCCTAGGAAGAATGAGAGAGATCTACCCATTGGCTTACTTCCCATTTGACAGCAATGGTCAAGGCTGGATCAGGCTAAAGGAAGGAGTCTGGAACTCCATCCAGGTCTCCTTCACGAATAACAGAGGCCCAAGCACTGCGGGCCAACTTCCTCTGCATTTCCCTGCAAGTGAATGAGCAAGGAGCTGGAGAAACAAAGCAGCCAAGACTCCCAACTCGTGCTGATTAAGGATAGCAGCATCACAGGCAGCAACTTAACCCTCTACACCACAATGCAAGCCCCCTTGTTTAAAATATTTGTACATCTTTGACTTAGTATTGGCAAACTGACATTAAAACCTTATAGCACAAGGGACTTGATTAAAGAGTCTCTAAACCCTTTCAGTAAGATAAATGCCATAGGTTTCCATGTTGGAAAAATGTAAATTCATACCCAGTCTCTAGGTTCTCACAGTTTCTTTAATCTACTATCCATATTTTGAGTGGCACTGAGCTAGCAGATATTGTGGAATAATAATAGTAAGAAGAAGAAGAAGAAGCATTAGCAGAAGTAGTAGTACCAGCAGTACAGATGGCTGGCCTAGTGTTTCAGGAGCTGGTTAGGACCCCTGCACCCATACCTGAGAGCTTAGATTACAGCCCTAGCTCTGGCTCCCAGTTCAGGCTGCCTGCTATCACTATTCTAGGAGGTAGTATAAATAAGTGAAGTAACAGCTGCAAAATCCCAGCTGGAAGGCCTTCACTGAGTTTCTAGCTCCCAGCTTCAGCCAGGCCAGGTCCCCACCACCCCCGGCATTTAGGAGGTAGACTAGCTGATAAGAACACTGTGTTTCTCTCTCTCTTTCCCTCTCTCTCTCTCTCTTTCTCTCTCCCTCCCTTGCTCTCTCACTCTCTCTCCTTCTCATATTAAGAAAAATCCTATTGAAAGATATAACTGGTCGTGTATGTATTTTTGTATGTTCCCTAAGGATGAAGGACATTGGAATGTGAATTGCTAGTACATTTTGAAGTGGGGAGAAAAATCTCAGTTTAGTTCCAGATAAAGAAATGTCATTAAAAGCAACGCTACAGAGGGGCTTATACTCACAAAGAAAAGCAGGTGTAGAGTCCTACAGAAAGGGTCGGGGCATGCCAGAATGCAAGCTCCCTTAGGGAAGGATTTTTTTCTCTTGTTCACTGCTGTTTTCCTGAAATAGAAAGCGTCACTTTGTATCCAAGTGGTAGGTACTCAAGCAAATATTTGAAATAATTGGATGCACTTAATAAGACCATACCTTTATAGCCATAAATCATTGTATGGAGTTAGTACTTTATTTATTCTTAAATCTTTTCATTGAATGCTATAAAAATTTCAGGATGGTTAGAAATATTTTATAGTAATTTATCAATAATAGGAATTAAGAGAATAATTAAAATCCCACAGCATTCACCTTTTCACTGCTGCTACAATATAGCACAATCAATGATAAATTAAAAATATGCTATTTCTTAGTTGGCCCTCCTTCGCTACAACCCTTTACTCCCACCCTGTTTCCTAAATGTCTGCCTTCTCTTCTTTTGTTTTCGTGTTTCAGCTATTCTTTCCTCCTCCATTCACATACTACTCATGTGTCCTGAGTAATCCCTTCAATATTTCTTGTACATTCCCCTCTCTCCAGGGAATTAAGTAGCTTTGCACAGATTTTAGTTTTGTGATCTAACTGGAACATTTCTTTTCTCTTAAGATTCTCCTTATGCTTTAATGACTTTTCATTTCCTTTGCCTGAGTATTACCTGCTGTGCTATTGTGCTTAATAATGGACTTTTCTAGCCTATCCCTAACCTCTCTCTTGCCCCCCACGCCCCCACACACACTGAACATCCACTCTTTCTAAAACTACACTGTTGATTCTTTGCAGATAAATAGTATCTTACATTCAGCTTTTCATGCCCAGCACTTGGCATTGTGCCTAATTTGTGATTTTTTTTTTACATGTAAGTAGAGTTTAATCACATCTTTAAACAAGAATGTTGGGCCCGGCGCGGTGGCGCAAGTGGTTAAGGTCCTCACCTTGCTTGCCCGGGATCCCATATGGGCGCCGGTTCTATCCCGGCAGCCCCGCTTCCCTTCCAGCTCCCTGCTTGTGGCCCAGGAAAGCAGTCGAGGACGGCCTAAAGCCTTGGGACCCTGCACCCGCGTGGGAGACCCGGAAGAGGCTCCTGGCTTCGGATCCGTTGCGCTCACTTGGGGAGTGAATCATCGGACGGAAGATCTTCCTCTCTGTCTCTCCTCTCTGTATATCCACCTTTCCAATAAAAATAAAATAATAATAAAAATAAATCTTTAAAAAAAAAACCAAGAATGTTACCATAAATTAGGTAAGAAGTTGAATATAAAAGACATGTTTAGGCAAATGTAGTAAATGCCTTTAATTTTAAAGCCAGGTCTAAGCTCATTGGCCACTGAACAAGTAACACAGTTATAGTTCACAGAATTGACAGCCACTTTTATTGATAACCATTTACAGTATAATTAGGAATGTCACTAGAAAATGTAATTTTAATAATTTTATGTTCTAGAAAGATTTCATCATTTTGACTCCAACAGTTTGTGAAATAATCTAATCAAAATTGAGGCAGAATGCTGTCTCAGCTAGCTTCAGAGTTCACAGAAAAGAGAAGTTTACAAAACCTTTTGCATAGTGTCTGATGGTGCCAGGGCTTCCCATTCCAGCAAAAGGTTTCTCAGCTGAGGGGTGTGTGTCACAGTGTGAAAAACACTGACTTCAGATCACATCACTCTGAAAAGACACTGGTATCAAAAGTCAACCTACTAAAGATTTAAACAAACAAGCATAAAAAAGGAACCAGTTATTTACAGAAACTTAACAGTTTAAACACATTTTGTAAGTCGCATCTTGATGTAGAGTAAGAGCACTATTGAGCTTCCAGCGTTAACTACACTTATTGTGTAAGCTATTTTCCCAAGGTGTTTTCACCCTTAAGCTCCAGATGATACAATCCCCACTCACTGTGTCTGTCTAAATTCAGCTCATGATGTCTGTATACCTATCATTCTAGCTGTGTTAAATTCTCCCTGAAATTTGGGAGCAGAAGTAAACATCTATAGATATTTCTGAAATTCATTTCTAAATTCTTGTCTGCTTGATATTGAAGGTGATGGTAACCATTCCATGATGCTCCTGCTGATTTTAACTAAGCACAAAGTTTACAATAGGATAGAAACATGCTTTTTGAACAGGTTGCCTTTCTTTTATTTGAAGGATGGCTCAGAAGAGAAACAGTGATTCCAAGCTTAGGTTTTGTGATGGTGAAAATTATGTTCTGCAATTTTAATGGCCAATAGCTACTGTCTTGGTTTTTTTTTTCCTGTTCCTATCACAAAATAATTGAGATAAGGGAATTTGTAAAGAGAGAAGGTCATTTGGCTCATCATTCTGGACACTAGGAAGCTCAAGAGCCTAGCTCCAGCATCTGCTCAGCCTCTGGTGAGGGACTTTCTGCTGTGTCATGACCTGGTGGAGGGCAGCAGATCAGGAAGCTGCATGTGTGCTGGCTCAGGTCTCCGTTCTCACTGGTGACATCATGTTAACCCCACACTCATTGCTCATTTAATACTAATTACCTCTCAAAGACTCCACCTTCAAAAGCCATTAGCATAAATCATGGGGATTGTGTGTCAGACACATATATTTTAGAGTGACACGTAAACTGTAGCAGCTACCATTCATTATAGATTATATTCGATACTGTTTGAAACAGAATGTTACTTGAAGACACAGTCTCCTGGAAATAGTTTACCACGATCATTTATCAACAAATTTTGAAAATTGTTTACTTCCTTATTCAACCTAAATATATCAAATGCTCATTGTGACTTACTCTGTGTCCGCTGCTGTACCCTAGGGCCTTGAATTATTCAAAATAAAGGAAAGCTGAGCTTTTCATAGATTATATTGCAAAAGTATGAAGTCCAAGACATAGACGCTTAAAATCGTGGTCTGATAGTATACACCATGTTTATTTTAGTGTGTTCTCATTTGAAGTGAAACAGGAATGTCAGTGCATCATTTCTTGCTGTGGTGTTATGCTAAGGTTCGCAACAAAGCCTGAGAATGTTTTTCTTGATTATAGTTGTCACTTAGTGAAGGATTTTAAGACATCCTTAAGTTCTGATGAGTGTTAAATACTTGAAGTATTATGGTTCAGTGAATTAATATTTGTGAACTTAAGGAAATTCTTCCTGTGTGTGAAGAGTTCTTTGTAAAATGGGCACAATGATGATTATCTGGAAATTAAAACGCTCCCTATCAGGCCTTATGTATTTTACTTGTTTTATAGCACCATAACTGCAGCACAATCTTTCTGGCTCTCATGATATAAAATTCAATTCAACTCAATCGAGTTCAGTACTACATCATGTATGATGCACATGCTGTTGGTCAGGCATTACTTTATATTATGATATTATATTTTTAAAGGGTCTCCACTCACTAAAGTTACATAATTTAGCATAAGTGACAGAGTAAGTGCAGTTCAATATAACAGACTAAGATAAATTTGTATTAGAGGAGAGATTAGATGTCATAGTTGAGTCAGGATCTGAAGGAACAATAACATTTTTCCAAGAAGGAAATGAGAGAAAATTCCGAGCACGAGAAAAGAACACACAACAGTTGCAGAAGTTCATTTGTGGATGGCACATTGAGGGGCTGAGCACGAAATTGCAGGACACATTGCTGAGAGATGGGATTGGAGGACTTTGAATAGATAGGAAGACCCTCAAATACTGTGTGTTGTGGAGAGATTGAGGTGATTTAAAGTAACATAATGAAATGACAGTATTTGTTCCTCTGTAATATGAAAGATAAATTTGAAATAGTTAAATGATGTATGCATAGAAAGATGTGAAAATGAGTCAGCCTGTCAACTTACTATTAACAGTGTCAGCAGGACTTTATGAATTTGTAGCAAACAACTTTTTCTTTGATATGAAAATTGCAAACTGTATTGACACATAATTATAGTAATTAATTGAAGAGTAGAAGTTCTGCTTGAGTTTAATGTTTTTTTCTGAGTGTATTAAAATATGTTTTATGTTGTATAGTTAATTATTTGGAAAGGCTGTCTCTAAAGGATTTGATCCTTTTCCTGTACATTTCCACAGATTATTTCTGTATCGCCATTGGAATACAGACTTAGATGCTGTGTTTAATGGATGATGACATCCATGACACTGTGAATGAAATTTCAGGCTCATAAAAAGGATTATCACATTAATACCCCAGACGATTCAAACAATGAGATGTGAAAGTGGAGTGTAAGATCATTTAGAAAACAGGGAACAGGATTGTAATCCTATCATATCACTGAAGGTCCTTAAAGAGGAAAAGAAATGAGGTTATCTACGATGGTAGAGAATAATAATGTTTGTCTTTTCTACCAATGACGGCATGATCAATCAGAGAGGACATTTATTAAAAGAGAAATGTTTTTACTTACATGAGAAAATCTTGTTCTTTTTGGTCTCAGAGGTTATCATACCCCAAAACTCAAGTAGAAATGAAGTTGTTCATTGGTAAGACAACTATAACCTTGGGTTGACCAAATACATCCAGAGATATTCAAGATTATCTCAAATAATCTTCATGTAATGTTATGTAAAATGTATTCCAGAAAACTGAGGACTAATGTGAATGTAAGGATAGATGAGTTGGAGGTACAAATTAGCTTTTGCCTGCCTTCCCTTTCAGATTCTTCAAATACACGTGACCACAGATTGAAACCATCTGCCTATATTCATTTATTCAAAGCACCAGAATCTTCTTATGAAAAATTTTATAGATTTTTCCTACTTTATTTATATAGTATTTTACTTATAAAAAATGAACTGATTTCAACTATTGCTTAACACTGATTGAGGAACATAATGATACTTCTCAGCCTAATTTGACTGGTTTGGTAGTCAGTACAGTTGTAACAAATACTCATGCAATATCAGTCACAATCTGAGATCAGCTGCTATATTATGGCAATGATGACATATTTAATCATGTCTAGGAACAATATTCATGATTGTCTAGATGCTGTTACCTTTCCTTTTTGAAATGCAGAGTAACTGCTAAAATGCAAAATACTTCTAGAATGTACAAAAGCAATTGGGTACAATTCAGATTATTTTTGGGAAAGGACACAATATTTGGAGTGTTTAAGTGTCTGTTTAGATGAGACATTTCTGCAAATGACTATGGATGATCTCATAAGCAAAGAGCTGGAGAACAAGCAAGAATGTAGCAGATATCTGGGCTGATCTATTTACAAAACACTGGAAGCTCCTATGCCTTTCAGAATTGGGGAATCTTCCAAAATGCCTAGAAACTGTAATGGAAAAATAGGAATGAATGAAATACCACTTTTTTTCATAGATTTAGCATTCCATGTCAAAATGATCTGCTTCCAGCACTTGAAATGGGATTGTTGCAAAAACTTAACTGAAAATCTAGTCTTCATTGGCTCTACAACCAGATCAATTGAGCTAGGAAAACCCATTATTTCTGCATTTTAAGAGGCATTTTCCTAATTTTTGAATTAGCATAATAGCTTATCTTGCTCTATATAAACCAATCTTGATGTTTCCCAAAATTGCTTTCTTTCTCCTATCATAAACAGCAGTCTCTTACTGATATTATCATAGTTTTAACATAAATTTTATAGGATGCTTTCTATTTTTATGTCTTTTTCAATTCTGAATGCCCTAAATATTCTTGAGTTAGGGGTCACCTATCTTCCCCACTCATTTAAGGCTATTTAATTGATATCTAAGTCTTGGTTTGCAACATTTCTTTTTACAGTTTAAGAAGTTAATGTTTAAAGTAGCATTTAATTTCATCACAATGCCGATGCAGCCTATCTGACCAACATTCTTTATCTCATACTCTTCAATCAAATTGGTTTCATCCCTCCTGTGCCTACTCGTTTATTAGCAGATTGCTTCTTCTTTAATGTCGTTTTATCATTTTCAACTATCTGCACTCTGTCCAGTTTCTCACCCACCCATCAATCCATCCAAGTTCAGCGTTTATGCCATATTCTGTTTTTTTTTTAAATGTTCCATTTGTTTTTATTGGAAAGGCAGATCTATAAAGAGAAGGAGAGACAGAGCTTATTCAAAGCCAGGAGCCAGGTGCTTCTTCTGGATCACCCACCAAAGTGCATGATTCCAAAGATTTGGGCCATACTGCTCTTCCAGGCAATGAGCAGGGGGCTGGATGAGAAGTGGAGCAGTCAGGATGTGACAAGCACCCATATGGGATGTTGGCATTTGTAGGCAGAGCATTAACCGACTGAGCCATCATGCCAGCCCACATGCCATATTCTTATATGAATTCCTATTCAGCAATCAGCAACTCTTTACATCTTTTAAGTTACGTGTTACTTTATGTCTCTGATTATTCATACATGTGCATTTATCCTTATTATTAATTAGTATACAGTAAATTCCAAGATTAATTTCACTATCATCATTTGGTTTGTTTTAAGTTATGGTAGTATCACCTCTCTCATATAGGAAAAATGAAAATGAAAAGTGGACCATGACATATGTATTTTGCATGGTGAAGTTCATTTACAAAGATTTGACACTGAAGCTGCTGTGTGCCAGCATGAAAGGAAAGCCAGTGTCCAGCCTCACATAAACAGCAGCAGCACTTTGGAAATGACTGTGATTTCAAACAGAAGACCATGACTTCATTCTCACTCATCTCAGAAACATAATAAACTACCGTCAGTTTTGGCTTTAACCCAATTTTTCCATTAGCTTTTCCCATAAATGTGATTAAGGAGCATTGTAAGACTTTTGTAATTAAGGATAGTGCATTAGAAATTTATTTCCTGTCCACAGTTTGTCATTTTCTTAAAAAAAAACAGTGAATTTCTGTGAATACTGATAAACTTATGGCTAATAAAATATCTGGCTGAGCAGCTTGTTTTTTTTTCTGATGAACCACACCTTAAATTAGTTGTAGCCTCAAATTCAAATTCTTGCTTTAGCAATCAGTAGACTTTGAATATTTTTGCTATTTTTGTTAAATAGGAGTATCAAAGTAACCATATCCCCTGCTCTAAATTTCATTAGGACATAGGTATGTTATACAATTCTTCAATTTTATTTTTTTATTCTTCTGTATTTCTAAGAATTTTCCAATAGATGCTTTCCTCTGTGTACACTCCAACAATAGTCACTATTGCTTGTCGAGTCCTGTTTGCTTAGCACAGTTCCTAGCATGCCACATGCACTAATTTAATCATCACTACTGGGCTGTTTGAGAAAATGAAGCCCTTGGGGCCATTGTGTGATGTAGATATCCACATAGGATTGTAGGTTTGAGTTTCAGCTGCTCCACCTACAGTCCAGCTCACCCCTATCTAATACGTCTGGGAAGGCATTGGAGCATAATCCAAAGACTTAGTTCATACCGTACATTTGGGACACCTGGATAGAGTTCTGGTTTCTGCCTTTGACCAGGCCCAACTGAGTGTCCTCTCCATTTTGGGAGTAAACTAGCAGACAGATTCTTTCTTTCCTTTCCCCTCCATCTCTTATACTTTATCTTTTTTTATTTTTTTTTTATTTTGAATTTTATGGTACAATTCCATAGGGCCTGGAATTTCCCCAGCCTCCCAAGTTCCCACCCCTTGACTGATTTTTCCATATTGTTATAATAGTATAGTTCTTAGTAAGCAGTCATAAATCCATCTATCTGTTATTTAATTGTGCCCCAACGTTGCCGGTACAGACAATGTCAGACAGTCTATCATCCCATTGTTTAGATATGTCCATCAGTTTCATTGGGAATCCATCTTTGATTTGAAGTACAAATGCATACTACACTGTTCTAGAGATCATTGTGCTCAGCGAAATAAGTCAATCCCAAAAAGACAAATACTGTATGTTCTCTCTGATGTAAGGCAGCCTTCATGCAAATTGTAAGATCAATAACCCTTTCCATACTATTTTTGCTGCATTCCACGTGTTTTGTTTTCATTTTCATTTCTTCCAAATAGTTTCTTTTTTCTTGTTGAATTCATCACTGGATCAAGGATTGCACAGTAGCATCCTTTTACCCAAAAGGCTTTTGTGTTTTCTGTTCACCCATGTGTTGGTTCCTCAGTGGTACATTTTTCGACTCCATGGTGTTGTAAACTTTTGTTTCAACGTCATACCTGTTGACTTTGTTTCATGACTTCTGCTTTAAGGAAATGTGTAGTGAAGGTGTAGTAGAGATTATTATATTCAGATGTGAAGATACAGTGCAGTTTGCATCCCTTATGCTTTATCTTTCAAATAAATATGTGAATAATTTTTTAATATTGACTATCTATTGTTGAAGGACTATAGTATTGCAATAATGTAGGGGAAATCAGTGGGGTAGGGAAAAAAAGGGTGGTGAAATGGGGGGAGGAATTCCATCATAGAAAAATTTTTTTAAATGGAAAAAAGAAAAAATAATAAAATAAGTATTAAATTAGTCTGAGCATTAGCTTAATAAGCTTATATCTTAAAGTAGTTGCAACTGTATAGTTTTCTCCAATAATTTCAAGAAAATGTATTCTGATTTTTAAAATATTTTTACAAGTATTAAGCACTTCATCTCTGCTATATATGTTTCTAGGTATTTTATCTGCACTGATTTTCTCTTGATAGCTTTATGAGATAGGAGTTAAATTACCTACAACAAAAATGGACACAGATGAGTGATTCTTTAAAGCTTTAAAATATGCAGTATAGCTGGATGTTTAACCTTTTTTATAAAAGAATACATTTGATTTTTGTGCAGCCTCAGCCCTTGTAACACTCAATGCTTTTGTTTATTCACTGGTCTATAAAAGTAAGTGAGTAAAATTGGGATGTCTTCCTGCATTTTAAGTTTTTCTTTTTCTAACAAAAATTGATAACTTCTATGGATTCTTTTTTACAGGGCCTTCTATCTGGACAAATCAAATTCACCGTCAAACTCCACATCCAAAGCTGCCTATGTAGATAAGGTAAAAAATAAGATAGTGATGTTTACTGGTGCATTTTTATTTACGTGCCTCTCTTTTTGAATCTTGCCTCTGTTATTTTTGAGCAGCACATAATTATCCAAATTTGTAGATACTGATTATTTTACATCTATAACAAAATATTTCAGATGGTTCATTCAAAGGCTGTAACAGGTGTGAGTTGTATCCCACTGAAAGGATTTCTACCAAACATGTTGCACTGGATGTGTACCATTTGTTTTTTTCCTGCAGCTGATGAGGCCTCTCAACGCTTTGGATGAGCTTTATCGACTGGTAGCCTCGTTCATCAGATCCAAGCGCACAGCTGCCTGTGCGAATACAGCCTGCAGCGCTTCCGGCGTTGGCCTGCTCTCCGTGTCCTCGGAGCTGTGCGACAGGCTAGGAGCCTGCCACGTCATCATGTGCAGCAGCGGCGTGCATCGGTATGTGGTTGCTTTCCCACCCTCCTGGCTACTTGGATATGCTGCGTTGCCTGGAGGGACTTTTCTTCACATTTCTGACTCCATGAAGTCAAAGCTAGAAACATTTAATGGGTTCAGATGTCTTTGCAATAACGTTTTAGATGTTTTCTGGTTTTAGTTCTTGTATTTTCAGGGACCACTAATTTATAGAAATAAGTACAATCCCACATTTATATCACTGTGAATTATTTATTTATTTATTTATTTGAAAGTCAACATTGGAGAGAAAGGGAGAGAGAGAGAACGCTTCCATCTCCGTTCATTCCCCACATGGCCACGATGAGTCTGTCTGAAGCCAGGATGCAGGAGCTTCTTTTAGGTTTCCTGTGAGAGTTCAGAGGCCCTGGGGTTTCAGTCACCTTCAGCAACTTTTCCTGGTGTAATAGCACGGAGGGGAAATGGAATTGGAGAAGCAGTCTGGGATGCTGGTGCCTCCAACAGTGGCCTTCCTTCATATACCTCAGTGCTAGCCCCACTTTATTTTACCTGGTATATATTTTGTGATCCACTCTAAACCGAGTAAGAGCTTAATTGAAAATATAGTCTACAACTGTTTGAGTCAAATATTATTTTATAACTTATTTACTTCTGATAAAATTGTGTTTACTCATTCTCTTATCATTTATTTCCTCATTCACTCAGTCAATAAACATTCATGGAGTACCAATTACATTCCAATACTGTTCAAATTGACAAGATCACACCACTGAAAGAATAAAGTCTCCATTGATAAAATAAACAAAAATATGCAATGTTTTAGGTGGAATAAACATAGGAAGTCAGAAAAATAAAATGTATCGGTATATGAGAAAGTGGTGTACCTCCCAAGAGAGCAGCGCTATTGAGTCCTCCCTGACGTGAAGGACTGAGTCACACAAATGTCTCAGAGGACTGTCTCTTGAATGTAGTGGGTAGCAATGCGAATGGCCTCAGGCGGGAGCGTGCATGCTGTGTGTAACGTGGCCTCAACAAAATGCCATTGCCTTGATTGGATCCATGGGAACAACCGACAAGACCTGTTAGACTTTGAACTTACAACCACATGGCCTTACTTCCACATCTAATGCAATTAAAGCTTCATGCAGGCAATAATGCTAATGAGATCAATCAATATAATTAAAGTTGTCTTATCCCTAGAGACTGTGACCCCATTATCCAAATTATTCTTAGCTATATTCTGTTAAGAATTCTTAGAATTTGACAGTTATTCTAAAATAGAAACAGATCAACTTTCTGCAGTTCTTGCATAATTTCTCTATTTTGGGTGGGTTGTGTCGGAATCACAAGTAACACTAGATCTTTGGAATAGTTTTTTTTTTCTTTTTAAAGACAAAATAAATACAGCTTTATTCAGTTCATTTCAGGAGAAATTTACTAAAATATAACCACAAATAGCAGATGCTAAATTTAAGGGTAAAACCTTGTGAAAAGTGTAGTTTTATTTTTTTATTATGCAGAATAGAATGAGGGCTTGACATAATGTTTAATTTTTCATTGAATGCTATACTTAGATTTTCCATGATGATAAAATGGGTGCTAATTTATATCAGCATCCAGAATCCTGCAGAAGGTTGTTCCTAAAATAACCCTTTAGTAGTTCTAATTCTGACAGCTAGAGAGGACGCCAAGCAGCTCTACACCTGCACAAGCATAAAGATGCAGGTCTACCTTCAGGGTCTGACAGAGGGCAGAAATTCACAGTGTGATCAGGTTATATTTGCTTTTTTTTTATCACTAACTTTTAAAATCAAGATGAGAAATTGTCAGCATTAGATAAACAAATCTTTGCCTTTTCTGATTTTATTGTGCAAAACTGCAGGATTTAAAATGATTTTTAACGTGTGGAATTATATCACATGTTTGATGTTCAAGGAAACAAGGTGGTTTTTCAGTATGAAAAGGCAGATTTAATTAGCATTAATGTGTAGCAGCTTTAATGCCAGCCTGAATCAGATGCCAAGGATACAAACAGCAATGAATATGAGATTAGTAGCAAAAGAATTCAGGATGAATTATTAAAATCTTCTCACAGCATTTTGCCTTGCATCATTTCTTTAATCAGATTTCTTCACTGCTGATTCTTTTGGGCACTACAAGTGTTCTGATCAACTTTTATATCTGTCTTCTGCCATCCAACTTAAGCTCATAATTTTCATTGCCATTGAATCACAAAAGAGCATGGGACTGTTTTTTTTAATATATATATATATTTTTGCTTTTAACAGTATAAACAAGATCAAAAGATAGTTAAAGAAAACTTCAGGAAATTTCTTATTCTGAAAACTAGCTTTGCATCTTCTCTCACCAGTCTGTCCAACAACATAGACATAAACATTGTCTTTTAATCTAGAATAATGTCGTAGGCTGTTTGTGCCATTGTAACAAATACCTACACTGAATAATGTATCAAGAACCGAGATTTATTTTCTCCTAGATGCTTGGAAGATCAAGGTGCAGGGGCCTGCAGATTGATGTCTAATAAGGACTTAATTTCCAAGATGGAAATTGAAAATTTTCCTCATATGGTGGACAAGAAAAAGAGCAAAAGAGGCAGGCAACTGCTTTGTGTCTTAATCACTTCCATTTTCATTTCTTAATACTATGACACTGAAGATAAAGTTTCGGCATGAGTTTTGGAGGATGCATTCAGACCATAGCATATGGTTTAATAACCTGCCTTATGCTCATAGCAATTATAAATACATTTTCAAAATGTGCACATAGACTTTATATATACTCCCCAAGCTCCTGTATAGGAGACATCTGCATTGCCATAGTGTTGGGAAGTATGGCCTGACAAGATGGGGCTAATCATAATTGATAGCATTAGTGCAGGAATGTGTTATTGTGAGTTTAGCCTTCTCTTGCTCTCTGTTCTTGAACTCTCTTGTCCTCTTGTCTTCTGTCATGAGATGAAGAAGTCCTTCAACAACTTCTAGTCACTTGACTTTGGGTTTCATAGCCACCTAGCCTGTACGAAATAAATATGTTCTTTACGAATGGCTGGTCTGAAGCATTTTGTAATAGTAGCACAAGACAGACTGAGACAGTATCCGTTTTTATTTCTACATAATATTCTAGCCAGTTGGTGTAGCACAATCTTTCCAACTCTTAGTTTACCACTTCCATCTCTATTGCGTAAGGCTAACATGAGGCATCTTTAAGTCTGTTGCTGTGCAGATTTTTCCTTTCTTCTCTTTTGAAAAAGTTTGCTATTTGAAAGGCAGAAACAGACAGAAATAGTCTGTTGACTAATTGACTCCCCAAATGCCCACAGTATCCAGACCTGGGTCAGGTCGAAGCCAGGAGCCCTTAACTCCATCGTGGTCTTTCATGTGGGTGGCAGGGCTAGAAATACTTGAGCTGGTCCTGGCTGCTTCTCTGGGTACATATTAGGCAAAAGCTGGAATCCTAAGAGGCGTACTGACTCCAGCACAGGCACTCTGACATGGGATGCAGGCATCTCAGGTGCTGTCTTAACAGCTGTGCCAAACACCCACCCCCAGATGTCAAATTTATTTTCCTTAGGCTAAATAAAAACAGCTGAAATAACAACTACAGTCCTCCAGGTAAAATTACAATGTGAAAAAGCCTAAAACTTTTTCATTGATATTTTGCTGTTCAGGTTCCCAAAAGGATTTTCCTCATGTGCACAATAACTAATAGGTTTAATAGTTGTGTGGTTCAATACTCTCTACTTTGTCTTCAGAGGGTGTTAGAATTCAAAAGATTGTGTTTCTTTGCTAGATATGCAGTTGCAGTTTATTAATGCATTATTTTATACATCTTGATTAGCAAATGAAAGCATTTGATACTTTTTTAATTCCTTGCAAAGATTTATGCTATTTATGTCGTGCAAGTACCTGCTTTGTAGGCAAAGTCATTTTTGCCAAATTGAACCTTACTAAGATGTTGAATCAGCAATGTAGCTTCTGAAGTTCTCTTTTGTTTCTGCTCCAGTTATCTGTTGCAAAGCGCTTACTGCAAGATTTCCACCTTTTGGTTTGACTTCAGAATGTAGCATCCTTCCATTCACTGCAGCATTTTGTTTGGCGCATTATTCTCGCCACTGCTTAATAACCAATTGTTATCTTTAGACAATGTAAATCGATATTTTGCAAGTGTTATAAAACCAAAGGCATGAGTCTAACTTAATCCAAAAACATAGATATTGTTTTCCTCCCACTATATTAGTTTATGCTTCTTTCAGCCATGGAAACAAGTGACTAGAAGTTTGCAGAGTTTACCTGAGAAGATAAAATCTGTTGGAAATAAATTTCTAATGAGGACAAGACATCTGGAATCAGTATTTTTTTCTCAGAACTTGTTTCAGGGATTGGTACTCTCTATTTTCTGTGTATTTTTAATGATCGGTTGTCAGTGGTTTGAGAGTCTTGGCGTAGCCACGTCGGAGATTGAATTGTAGGTCTCTTGGTTCTGACTAGACTGTGATGTCTTTGAACACAATCAGTGAAGAGCCACATATGGGCATTACTTTCCATCTCTGTGCTTTATTGTGAAGGTGAATCTCCTCAGGAGACAGGGCCCCCTTTTTGTTGCCCAAGGAGAGGTTGTAGCCACACTAATAGGAGGGCCAGTGTGCAGCGGGGCTTCGCAGGCACCAAACTCTCGTTGATGCTTTAACTCCCTGGAGTATAGAACCCTGCCTAGGCCGCAGAAGTTGGTAATCTGTGAATTTTTTGGGCCTGTTAGCAGTGTTAAAACATACAGTAGTGTGTTTCATTCTGAGTCATCTCTTCCTTCCTTGCCTCACCAAGAAAAGCTTATGGAGAGCAGGGGGAGGGTTGGAGAAAAACTCACAGAGCTGTAGAATTAAAGCAATGGTGGTGTTTGAAGCAGCAGCTAAGCTGGCTGGGTTGCTCCCATCGCATTGTAGAGAGACTGGGTTTGAGAATCAACATCACTCTATTCCAGTGTCCTCTGAGGGCCCACCCCAGGAGGCTGTGGCAGGTGGTATCTCAGGTCTTTAGATCCCTACCAGTCACATGAAAGACCTGGCTTAGGCTTGACCCAGCCCTTTAGAGCATGAACCATAAGATTCTCTCTGTCTCTCTCTCTCTCTCTGTCTTTGCTTTTCAACATAAATAAATAAGCAGACAAATAAATTAAAATAATGTGCATTTCCTGTTAATGTTTTGGAGTTCAGTTATAGGACCTCAAGTATGATTATAAGCATTTGTTAAAGAGATGGAATCCAATATCTACAATATAGAAATTATCAGAAAGAAATGTGTATTATTTATTTGGTTAATGGAGTCATTTTTATTTCAAATGAAAACAAATGATGTACTGATTCAAATTGCAAAAGTCTTATTCAGGTAACTGTTAATTAGCTAGTTTTAAAAATACTCCTGTTTGATCTTTTAAAGGAATTTTTCTTGTAATGTTTATTCTGTCATTACTGTGACATGAAAGGACAATTTGACAAATAGGCCCAGATTAGGTAGTGCTGAAGTTTGTGAAAGTGGAACATTCAAGGTAACCTGGCTTAGGTAATCAGAGTGCCCACAGGGTAGGTGATGAAGCTGCAGCTTTTCTGGACTACATGATGAAGGCATATTAAATGAGAAGAGTAGGTTTAATCTCCAGGGATTTCCAAATGCAGGATAGAATTCAGTAAGCAAAAGATTTTTTATTGTATATAATTCCTTTTTTTTTTCATTAAAAAAAAGTGTTGAGAGCTCCAGTAGCAATTTCAGATAGAGACAATTGAATTTTATGTTGTTAGGAATTGGCTAAGTAAAATATAAAAAAAGACATGTATTACATCATGACCTGGGATGTTGTACATTCCCAATAAGGAACTCTGAACTGTGTGCTAGTCAGAATGTGTTCTCCATGAACTTCTTGAATACCCTTCATGGCATATATGAGTACAGCCCAGAATTCTGGAAAAGCAAGTATGAGAGTGATGAATTAGTACAGGGACAAAGGGGCTGCTTTTGGAGACAACTTTACAGTGATACACAGTCAGTCTGGGCTTTAAACATTGGCTAGAATTTTCAGGAAATACAGTGAGTACTAGGAATAGAAAAGAGGTATTGTTGGAAAAAGCACCAATAGCAGGTGAGACAGTAACGGCTGTAGGGAATGAGTGCAAAGGAGGAAGTTAGCCTCGGTTCTTGTCTCACATGCAATAAGCATTTCTATGCAGACAAATCAATGTGCCAAACAAGGCTTGTTAAAGACAGAAATCTTTTGCCACAGCAGTCAGTATGGGAAATTCCATTGGATGAATACCTAAACATGTGCTTGAAGTAAGCACAATTTTGGAAGGAAAAATCATGCAACAGCAGCTAGCAATCAATTGGAGCGTGGGGACAAAACTCCACAAAAACCATCAAAAGGGTGTGATTAGTCAATTATTTGCATTCTCATGATAAGCTAACAACCCAGAAGGGTGAAATCTTTATCTTCTCATGATTCTCATGGTAAAACTAGAAACTAGGGAATGGGCTTGGTGTTTCCACCTTCCAAAGGCAGATGCTGGGGAGAAGCAAGCCTCCTCTATGGGAGCCTGATTTTCACTGCCTTTAGTCTGCGTGACTCCTTATGGCCCCAGGGAGTACAAACCAAGAGAGAGATTGCTGGTTCCCTGCTCCCCTGTGCGTCCAATGAGGAGGTGCCTCAGAATGGAATACCTGAAGACTGACTGGACCAGGCATGAGAACAAGTCCTATGGGTGCCTTAAACAGGTCAGAGAGAAAGCAGTGACCATACAGACTCAAGAAAATCCAGCACTATCCCCTTCCTGGGGTGGTGATGTCATCAGAGACCCTCAGTGGAGTAAGGACAAAGCCTGGTGGCAAATTAGAGGTGGTAAGGAACCACAAGAAGCTGGAAGAGGTACCCAGGTCATTCAGTTAAATCCCAAGAGGCTGAAATAAGCCAGTGAAGACACTAGCAGGTAGAGATGCTGATTCAAACCTGGCATCACAGGTATTTAGTGTCCTTGCTTACAAGCAGCTGTCTAATATTCATAGACACTCGCCCGTAACAAATGGCCTATGTGCCTAAGTGCTCAGTCACCCAGCCCCGAACAGTCAGACATCACCTCTGTCACAAGGAAAGCATGTCAATGAAAACTACTCTATAAGCTGCCTGGACAGAAAGTATAAGGCATGTGCAGTGTTTTGGCCTGACAATTGATTTTTAGGCCTTGGTTTAAAGATATACATTTGGTTTAAAGATACAAGAACTTTGAGAGAATGTATTCAATGCTGTAATACAAATGCCCGTTATCTTTAATGAGGATTTCATGGCTAACTCTTTATGCACTGCTGAAAATGTTCCCCTTAAACTCAATTGGGTTTTTTTTTTTTTTTTTGCCTGAAGATAGATGCAGTGAGTGGAGGATTCAATTCAGTTGTGCATCTGCTGTCAGGAGCTCACTCCAGCTGTTGCCCGTGCTTCTGCATTCTGTTCTGATACTTTGCACAAGGCATTTCTGCCTGCTATATCTTTGCTTGCCTTCCAAAAACTCACTAACCTCTTGTTTTTTAGCTCTTTGACTAGGAAGCACAAGAACCCAGTAACATCTTCGGAAGATTTCAGTAGTTCTGTCTGTCTGGTTATAGCCAGTAATATTGGAAACATTAAAGGATATCCAGAGGTTATTGCTGTATTTATAACAATACTTTCCTGAGTGTTTGTGAGTTATCAGATTGATGCTATTATACTACAAATTTAAATTTTGCTAAACACAGACTAAATATTTAATATCTGTGTGTGTGTGTATGTACTGGCACATATAACTGTTGGGGTGATAGAATTCTTAGTTGAAACAAATAATCTCGTCTTTTTAAAAAATTCATTTTTTTAATGCATATGAATGATCAAGAAGCAGAGACAGACAGAGGTACTCCATCTGGTGGGAACCCACTTGCCTACAACAAAGTAGGCTGGCCCAGTCTAGAACCAGCAGGCCGTAACTTAGTGCAGGTCTCCCATGAAGGCGGTAGGGATCAAATGCTTGAGCTGTGGTGTGTTTCTGGCCAGAATTCTCATTAGCAGGAAGCTTGAATCAAAAGTGGATCCAAAGGGCTGTGGCATAATAATCTAATCTTCCACCTGCAGCATCTCATCCCGTATGGGTGTTGGTTTGTGCCCTGTCTGCTCCACAGCCCATCCAGGTTATTGCTTATGATCTGGGGAAGCAGCACAGGGTGGCTCAAGTCCTTGGCCTCTGCAGTCATGTGGCGCACCTGGAGGCGGTTTCTGCCTTCGGATTGACTCAGCTCCAGCTGTTAGGGCCGTTTGAGGAGTGAAATAGTAGATGGAAGATTCTGTCTCTCTGTTTCTGAAAATTTGCCTTTCAAATAAGAATAAATGAATATTGTTATATTTATGTATATTACTATATATGTCATTGCTATTTATTATCATATATGATACTGCCATATTTATGTAGAGAGAGAGCCAGCACTCAAATCCAGATGCTGTTTTGTGGGCTGCAGAATCCCAAGTGCCATCTGCACTGCTACACCAAATGCCTAGCCCTGCTTGTTCATTTTTCCCACCTGGAAATATTTCTGTATCAAAAGTTTGTCCTCATTACAGGGGAGCCAAGGCCATTCATGTTTGGTTTTTGAAAGCCCCACTTTGGCAGTTAAATTGGGGGAAATTTTGGCAATTTTCTCAACCCTCCCATTTCTCACCAAGGCACAGGTGAGTACGAATAAAGTGGAAGGAATCAATAGGTCAGCTTCAGTCCATGCATATGGATTTTGTAGAGACTGAGCTACCCGGGGACTAATTAGGAGTTAACATACTTTGTTAGCCATCCGGTGTGCAGTTCCTCCTCAGTGCAATATCATAGAAGGGACCAGGGAAAATAGAAACATGCGACATTAAAGAATTCGTTTTTTCCATCATTCCAGTTGTCAATTGACTTCCCACAACAGAGATGCTCTGTAAAGTAATTAGAAGCCAAATAAATCTAATTGTTGGAGGAATGAACACACGTTACACAGAGCACTGCTTTTTATATAGAAAAATGCAAATACAGGGTTGAGAAGGAGATCGTTCTCCTTTGAATTTATTTTTACTATTTGGTTGCTTTACAATCAATATACTTAGTAAGCCTCAAATGTAGTTGTGTTTTATTCATGAATGCATTTCGGTATGATGTGATCTACATGCATAGTAAAGTAATACAGGCCCCTAATTTAACTACCAAAATAGTGCATTCCAACTACAAGTGCTGAGCTCAGGATTGTGATTGCTGAGTTATAAAGGAGGGAGCTTGACTTCGCCAAATTTGTTAATCTCTATGATATGAGTTCGTTGCAGTAAGAATTCTGGATTTTGAATTAGCAAATGATATAAACTTACTGTGCACGTGACTATTGTATCACCTGGTCTCTCAAAGACTTATTGGTGAAACGAGGTGAATGATATCTTTCTCACAAAGGTATCAGGAAGATTAAATGAGCACTGTAAGAAAAAGGATCTAGTACCAACTGTAGCATTCATGAAGAGATAGTTCAATCTAAATCTGTGTTTTCACATAATGAACCTTCTCTCAGTGCGGTTGGAAATAGGGAATGTATCTGTTTAAAATGGCTAGATCATGCCTGCTCAAACAGGGAAACCCTGTAAGAACTATGAGAACTCACAATAATGACCACTAAAGGAAGAAAGGTGGAGTATGGAAAAGAGAAGCCTTAGTTCCTTTGATCTACAGGAAAGAGAATACATAAGACGCAGGGTACTAGTATAGCTTACTTTTAGAATCCTTTGATATTTGCAGGAAACCACACAAGAGCAGCAGAACAGATTCCCTTGAACTCAGGGACAGGAAGCTTTCTTTCCTACTGTCAAAAGCAGAGAGTGTGTTAAAATAAAGGCAAAGATTTAGAACTTGAAAAGAATCCATTCCTTGCATTTGTTTATTCATTGATTTGCCAAGAAAAAAATAAACTAGGGAGGCAGGTGTCTGGCTAGTAGAAAAGATGTTAGTTAAGATGCCTGCATCCCACATCAGAGTTGCTGAGTTCCTTACCCAGCTCTGGCTCCTGGATCCTGTTTCCTGCTCATGTTAGACATAAGCACGTGAAACAGCAGTTATGTTTCAATGGGTTTGGTCCCTGCTAGGCGAGTGAAAGGCCTGAACCGAGTTCTCAGATTCACTGCCATTGTGGGCATCTGGGGTGTGAACCAGCAAACGGAAGTGTATACACTCACTCACGCTAATCATCTTCTCTCCTCCAACCCTATACTCTCTCCCTCTTTTTGGCAAATAAATATTTTTTGTTTTTAACCTGACTGCCAACATGGTTGGGTATGAAGTATGAAGTGTACACCACCTAGAGACACGCCAAGGTCGTACCCTCTGCAGTCTGAAGAGCCTGATGTCTTGACAAGGGAGCCACACTGGGAAGCTGCAAGGCCATGTTGCATAGCATCAGCCCTCTTTCGTAAGGACAAGAGGAGAATGATCAAAGAGTACTCAAGCTGTGATAAGAATAGTATATAACTTGTCTTTCTACTAATATAAAATAATTGATTCTACTGAGATTTCAGAGGTATTTTAAGCCAAGAAAATATTGGTAAATAAAAAAGGGCATTTTGTTGGTAAGATATTAATAGGATTAATATAAAGCCAATCAATGGATCAATTTATTATTACATATGTTGTCTAACTATCACCACAGCTCATCCACAATTATGAGCAAACAACCCAGCATTCACCTCAGGGCCTAATGTGTACTGTCCCTGAAATGATCTCAGAAACTCCATTTCTTCTTTCTTTCCACCTCTATTAATACATCTCGCTTTATGTTCTGCTACAAAAATTACTCTTCCAGCCTATCCCCACCTGATGTTAGGGTTTGCTTCTTTCTTTTATTTTTCTTCTAGTTAAAATTTGGTCATTAGAAGAGATGAAACTGAGCTTTTTTCCATACTTGCAACCTAGAAAAACTGGAGTGATTTCAGATTTGGGATGTGAAGTTGAGTGCCCTGTTCAAGAGGAAGAATAAGCAATTACAAAAAAAAAAAAAGGAAGGAAGGAAGGAGGGAGAAAGAGAGAAAGAAAGGAAGAAAAAGAGAAAGAAACAAAGAGAAAGAAATGACATTACTGTTTATTCAGAATGCAATTGAAAGCAGTGATTCTTGTGCATGCAGATATGTGCAGCAAACTGGTCCAGTCTGTCCCACATCCCATGTAGCTCTGATATGGATCAGTGGGCATTGCAGCCTAGCTCAACCAAACCATTCCCACTATCCAGCCCACATTCATGGTGGAGGACAGCACAGCCTATCTAGACAGGCCCTCCCCTAGCTCTGATTTTTATGCTCACTAGTGGGAGTTGCAGCCCATGAGAGGTACCCACAATTTCTCTACTGGGCCCACTTCCAGTCCTGGATCTTGTACCCTCCAGGTAGTACCATGGTCTACCCTGACAGGACTTGTTCCCAGTTCCTGTACTTCCCAGGTAATGCTGCAGCAATGCCCAACCAGTCTATACTTACTCTGACTCCTGCACGCACCAGTGGATATGGTCGCTTAGCCCAGCCAGGCTCTCCCCCTAACCCAACTCACATGCAAGCTAACAAGTGTTGTTACCCTGCCCAACCTGATCTGGCTTCGCTCACTAGCAGGAGCAGTGGTCCAAAAGGGAAGTCCCCACAGCTTCCCTGCTGAGCTTGTCCCCATCCCAACTTACATATGTTAGTTGGAGCTGTGGTCCAGACTGTCATGATTCGACTTAGCTGGGCATCCACCAGCGGGTGCTGCAGCCTGCCTTAGCCCTGCCTAGCCCCAGTTCCTATTCATGCACATGTGCTTCAGCCTAGCACAGCCCAGCCAGTCTTAGCCCTAATGTGAACTAGCTGATGTTGTGACCCAACCTGGCTAGTTCTGCACTCCAGCCCACTGGCAGTGTGCCGTGGCAGCCTGGGGCACATCATGCCTACCTAGGACTCACACACACCCACACGTAGTTCCCCAGACTCTGTTAGTATGCTTGTGTCTTCTCCCCCACATATCTTTTTTAAAAAATAGGCAATTATGCTGGCATACTGATATGGTTAACACAAATTTGGCATGAAGCAGGCCCAGAATGCCTGCTAGCTTAGTTGCTTTTCTCCCAGCAGTGTAACACTTGCCTAGGTACAAGGCAACTTAGGCAGTTACCAGCAGTTGGGGGAAAATAATTGTTCAATAAATCAATAGAAACTTCTCTTACTCTGTGTGTCTTCTATAACATTGCCAAATGTAAGTGTCATTCCTGTTAAATCAGACCCATTAACTATAGATTGCATTTATCATGATGAAACTGGACTAAATATTTCAGTGGTTTGAAATCTATTCACAGTATGAAATATGTCAAGAAAATGTATTAATTATAAACACTTTGACCTCTTCCATTTTCTATAAGGAAATTGGTATTTTTGTGTTTGTGATTTTGCTTTCATATTCATGTTTTGTCCCAAGCACATTCTAAACAGAGCCATTAGTTGGAGGATTTTTTTTTACTAAAATTATGACAAATTTCCTTTCACGCATATATTTGCATTTTATTAAAGACAAATGCCAGTGCATATGACATTTGTTTTATTATTTATGTCAGATAAAGAGTAATTGTTAAAAAATTATGTTGCTGCTAGAAATATCTCAAAAATTGAAGGCACACGTCTCCAGAGAGAGTAAAAATACAGATTTATTTAATTTTTAATTTAACTGTCCAAGGTGAAAACAGAGGTTGTGCTAGAAAAAAACCTGGGACAGGTAAATCAGGCAAGAAGCCTCGTACTGAATGAAATTTGCTTAGACTTCCACATGTTTCCTCTGCTGCTTTCATTATTTTACCCCAGGTTACCAGATAAGCTCTCTGATAATCAAATGTATTTGTGAAATGAAATAATTCCTTGTAAGTCCTCACTGAACATTCATTTCTACCCCAGTGTAAACCCTGGGCCGTTTTCGGTACCCAGAGTCATTGTGAGAATATCAAATCAAAAGGCCTCCAGCACCTGTCGTTCAGGTTCTGATGGTTGACAATCTTGTGGTCCCTTGACTGCGAGGCTGTGGAGTTGTTGCTTGGCTTTCTTTCTCGTGCTCTGAGTGGGCAAGCTAGACTTCGGTGGGATCCATCGTCCTGAATCAACAGACAACCCTTCCCACATGTCCAACATTGTCTCTTTGTATTCGAAACTGATTAATAATTTCACATTAATATTTAGACCTAATTGAGGCATATACAATGTTTAGTATGAAAAGCGAAACCACTCGTTTTCGGTATCAGCCACCTGTGATTGCTGTTGAAAGAGGTGACTGCTGAGGAGGTCATGCTTTGAGCCCTGGAGCGTTTTACTCACCTCATTGATTTCCCAATTTTGGTAAAATCTTTTAAGGTCTTTATCAGATAATTTGCTACTGCTTTGCTCTTTATTACAGCCTGAAGTAGGGAGAGATAAACCCATTTCAAAAAATTTGAGAACATGAATAAAAATTACATGTTGCCTGTTAAAAACTATTTACAGTGAGTGGTTTTTTTTTTTGAATGGAGCAACTCATGCTTCATCATGTAAACACAGACATTGCATCATTTTATATATATAGATATTTTAAGATTTATTTATTTTGAATTAACTATGGCAAAATAAAATTTTATTTAAAAAAAAGATTTATTTATTTTTATTACAAAGTCAGATATACAGAGAGGAGGAGAGATAGAGAGGAAGATTTTCTGTCCAATGATTCACTCCTCAAGTGAACGCAACGGCTGGTGCTGTGCCGATCCGAAGCCAGGAGCCAGGAACTTCCTCCAGGTCTCCCACACAGGTACAGGATGCCAAAGCATTGGGCCATCCTCGACTGCTTTCCCAGGCCACAAGCAGGGAGTTGGATGGGAAGTGGAGCAGCCAGGACTAGAACTGGGGGGATCCCGACGCGTTCAAGGCAAGGATTTTAGCCACTAGACCATGCCGCCGGGCCCTGCATCATGTTTTTAAAATGATAAATTTTTGTTATCTGTATGCAGCAGGTATAATGAGCATTATTGATTGAAATGTTAGATCAAAAA
The DNA here is from genome assembly GCF_017591425.1 of Ochotona curzoniae. Lineage (NCBI taxonomy): Eukaryota > Metazoa > Chordata > Mammalia > Lagomorpha > Ochotonidae > Ochotona > Ochotona curzoniae. Next base: position 21,218,567 of record NW_024464939.1, on the reverse strand, counting down.
GATTTCAAATTGAATTAGAGGAGACTTTAAGGAAGAGCGAAAGGTTGTGGTCGATTGAGTAGGCTGACTTAAATGCTTTGTAGAAAATGATTTGTTTTGTTTTTTTAAAGATGAGCTGCCCATTGTACTGGCTGGCTTTCACTGATCTAGATTGCTCTATGGCATGCATATCCATGTCAAAGAGATGCACTGATAGCAGATTCATACTCTAAATGTTTTTGACTGTCATTTACAACCAGAAGTTAATTATAAAACTTCAGCTCATCTGGACACATGATATTACAATTTCAAAAAAATTTTGTGTGATGAGAATGAGGATGCTGTTTTTTCAAGTTGGTAATAGCCTATGCAACTTAACATGTTTCTCCTTAGGACACATTTATGTGTAATAAAACAGTTGCATGTTGTCAAGTCCTGTGTAATATTATTTCATTAAACTTTCAGTTCCCCTTTCCCTTTACTTTTAATTCCTTAGCGTTAAAATTGACCAGATGTATTGTGCATCTCTGTTAAACCCTCATAACCAAAGATAATGGATTAGATATTGTTCATATAGAAGCAGTCACACTGTAGCATTTACTGTCATTTGTAGGGGAAAAATATGTGTATATGAGTAAAACATCAATCTTCAGGAAGCTGAATATAAAAAGGTTAGGTTTAAAAACTTTTTGAATTATCAATAAATTAAGTAAAATTACATCTGATGTGAGTTTTAGGAAAACTTTCTAAAATTGATTTGCATTTTTCTGAACTTAGTGCAAAAAAAAAAAAAAAATCCTAGAAATACAACCCAGAGAGCAGCTCCAGAAAATGTTAGCAACTAAAGAAACATAGGCCCTCAGATTTGCCATAGAGCAAGAGTGAAAAACACACTTAAATAACAGACTGATGGAATTATGACTCCTTATGAAGGACTATACTATTGTAGCAACATGGGGAAAATCTGTTGGGGGTGGGAGTTTGTGGGGAGGAACCCCAGTCGATACAAAATTCTACCATAAAATTCAAAAATTCAAAATAAAAATTTAACAAAATAAAAGAGTGAAAGAACACAAAAGAAATGCTTTAAAGGGGAATAGAAGAATGAAGGTTCATGGACACTGTCCTCTCAGGGCTCCTCTGGACATTTTTTACTTCCCAGTATAACTAATTACAAGTTCCTTTGGAAACTTTGACAAGTAATCCTTCAGATCAGGTCTGAGAAGCACATTTATTTAAAGTCAATCATGACCTTAGTGAATAGTAATGTCACTATTTATTTTTCTAAAAGATGCATGCATTTATCAATATATAGAAGTGAATGATAAGCATTATGTAGTACCTTCTTCTAAACTCCATAAAATATGAATAAAGAGTAATATTTCATTATAAAATTGTGTAGTCTTACCGTATCATTTTGTATAGTCAAGTACTCTCATAAACATACTTCATTTGGTAAATGTTTAACTCATGACTTCCTGAAAGTATTATGGCATCTACTTTTAAATGTTCTATGTAGAAGCATCAGTGGTTTGTCGTTTGGCTAGTTTGATTTAGAGTGGTGCTTTCTGATTCTGAAGTCTGTGACTTGTGCTGTGTTGCAGAATATAGGAAGGACCCATGGGTCTCATGGTGTCTTACTTGTCCTTGCCTTGCCCACAGGTGCACCCTGAGTGTGACTTTGGAGCAGGCCATCATCCTGGCCAGAAGCCATGGACTGCCTCCTCGCTACATCATGCAGGCTACAGACGTGATGAGAAAACAGGTGAGTCTTGTGTGTGTGTTTTAGAGCAATTGTTTCACAGAACATGGATTTGAAGCTTCCTGTGTTCACTGACCAAGAGTCTCATAGGTGCCAAGCAATGAAAGGCACTTTTCCAGTTTTGCATTTGCATGAGGGTACTCAAGACTCTTACAGAAACCTGAAGAAGGAGGTATATAAGCCAGTAGCCTGACGGAAGAAACAGACTTGGCCAAGCAGAATGGAGCAGGAGTGCAGCGGGGGCTCACTTTTCATGTCTATAACTGAATAAAAAGACATTTTGGGAATTGTGGATTTTTTTAGTAACATCAGGGAAGACCTGGCAAGAGACAGGCAAGGAGGAAGAGGAGAGAATTGAGGGCTGTGCTTGCTTCTTTCCGTCTCATGTCATGCTAAAAAGGGCGTGCCTTATCCCAAAGATGAAAGCGTTATCTTACACTTTTTTAGAGAATAAGAGCAGCTTCTGCACTCTGGGTCACAAGGTGCTTGGATATGAGGATGTGGTCTCTTACACATAGAATGAGCTTTCTAGCCAGTAGCCAAATAGTATTTTTTTTTAAAGTAGCTTAACTTTTAACCCCTAAAATTCTCATGAAAAGCTACAATGATACACTAAATCAACTTTAATGAATAGGAAAATGCTCAGCCTAAGAAAACACACACCCACCTAATGGAAAGATTTCAAAAAAATGAGACAACTGTTTTACCTTTTCTTCTACCATCTTCTTTGGGCCACACAGAAAACTGACTTAGGAACCAGTATTGTGGTACAAGGGTAAGACTCATGTAGCCTGCAACGTTGGTGGCATCTCACGTGGGAACAGAGTCCCAGCAGTAATGGGTTCGAGGACCATCTACTCTTTCCAATCCAGCTTTCTGTTGCAGTGCCTAGGAAAGCATCTGTGATGTCCCAAGAATTGTTACCCTTGCCATCCATGTGGGACACTATGGAATTTTGGGTTAATGGCTTTGGCCGTGAAACAGCTGAAACTAGCTGTTTCAGCCATCTGGGGAATGAATAAGCAGAAGGATAGACCAATCTTTTTTGCTGTCTTTCCCTGCCTCGCGCCTTTTTTCCGCGTTCTCTCCCTGCCTCTGTCCCTCTCAGTCTCTGTCACTCTGCCCTTCAAATAAGGGCTGAAATAATAAATCTACTTGCTGACTTGGATTGGGATGGCCATTCCCAGTGAATATATTAACTTAAGGTTTGCTTTCATAATAATGACTGCTTCATTTATTAAAGACTTAATGTTTAATTCTCAGGCAAACATGTAAATCTCTTTGGGCTTACTCCCAATATTACATGCAGAATGTCAACAATTCAATGAAAAATCAATAAAGGAAGCCAACAGTAGGCTGATTTCTGCAGTGCAGAGATCTGGCACCATGAGGGCGTGTTGGCTGGCACCTTGGGTTAGGTACTCATGAACCTGAAAGCAAAGAGCGGTTTGCTAAGAGAGGTTTACTAAGTAAAGGTTAGACCCACCGAAAAGGTGTAGCAAAAAGCAAACACAAATGTGAACTGCTAACACATTTCCAAAGGCTAGAATTGGGAGTTTAGAGTTGGATATACTCGTTCTGCTTTAAAGAGTAGATGAAAGCAAACTTGTGATTATTCTAATCTGAGTTGGGATTTGAATTACTAGAAGAGAGTAACTCCTCTTCTGTTTTACTGTGTTGCCTGTAAATTTTACAGGTAGCCTGAGAGAAACTTACGGATTGCTTATGGCAAGAAAAAAAAACACCCTGAAATGCCATGATTATTATGAGTTGTCCACTTGAAGAATCATAATTGTATCTAACGGTTTTTACTTTCCAAAAGCTGAAAATGAAAATTAAAAATTTGAAATGAGATTGATAACGCATATTCCCTAATGGCTCATTTTACTGATGCAAAAATGTGAGACAAGCACAAAAATATATTTGCTCATTATAGTAACATAGTATTACAATGTGTTATATAAAATACAATGTCATGGAGAAGAGAAGCCATGTAGTTTCATATGAAATCCTTGTTGATTTATAAACTGCACTATTTTCTTTTTAGTATTTCTCACTCTTTCCTTCCACTTTTTTTCAAATAACCACATTTAAAAGAGCTTGCTTTCTTCCTTTGTTGCTCATTTCCTCTTTGTCTGCTCCAAATTGTGATGTCCCACATGGTCATAAGAGACAAAGAACTGATTTGTTGCTTCTCAGTGTCCGATCCTGGAGTTAAGACTGTCCCTTAGAGGAACCAGGCAATCTGTCGCACAGCTGTAGCAGCTTTCTACCCACTTAGGAGCTGAGCAGCAAGAATGCAAGCCTCCATCAAGGATCTCCAGTGAACCCTGAGTCCCGTTTGCATCTCAGCCTTTGGAAAATTCACCTTACCACTTACAGCCATTTCTGCACAGAATGAGTCGTTAGGGTATTTGCCATCTTAAGTCTGTACTGGAACATTTGATTGCATTATCACATCTGAATTTGTATAGTATATACAAATATATATTATATATAGTATATATATATTTGTATATATATATATACTATATATATTTGTATATATATATATAAATATATATATATAGTATATAGTAATATATTTGAGGATAGGTGTCATGGCATTGTGCATTAAGCCACCACATGGGATATATGTTTTCGTTGTCAGACTGCTTGCTCAAATCTCAACTCTAATTCCAATTCAGCTTCCAGCTAATGGCACATGAAAAATTTGGATGGGGTTTTTGGTAATTGTGAGGATTTGGAAAGTGAAGTAACAAGTGGAAAATGTGTGTGTGTGTGTGTGTGTGTGTGAGAAAGAGAGAGAGAGAGAGAGTGTGTGTGTGTGTGTGCATCCTTTTCCCTTTGTCATTATCCCTTTCATTTTAGTAAATAAATCTTTAATATTATGAATATATAATGAATACTATATAATGAGTATAATAAATAAGAACTTGCATTTCCTTTGGGGAGCAAGTTTTCTGGCTTGATCTATTCTTATTTGTAAGCACAGTATTGTTTTAATGTATACATTTTGTGTGCATACTTGTTATAGAATTGTTTTAGCTCATAACTTGAATTTGCAGAAGGATGAAAGATAGAAGGGAGAATACAAATATCCTTTCCAATATTTTGGTAATTACACTGGTAACCATGAGCAGCACATTTTTTATAACCAGCTGATTGATTGTTAAAGTCCATATATATTCTTATAAACCAGTTTCCTATGCTATACATCATACATTCCTATTATTCTTTGGTGGATATTAACATAAAATTTTCTTCTTATCCTTGTACATAAAAACTAGACTCTATAGTATCTTGGTTTCTTATCTATAGAAACAAGACATCATAGTAACTAACCATTAAATCAAACACATGGGTTTGATGTGATCCTCATTTAATCTCATGCTGGACACATCTATAGTGAAATCACCAGGCTATCTACAAGTGCTATGAGGAATGTGAAGTCTGTGTCAAGACACAGAACAGGGAACAGCTGAGTCATTGGTGAGCTCCTCCATGCCTGGAACACTGTTCTTACTCATTTTGGTTGGCTAGTTTCCTAGAATAATACCTGGTACAAAGTAAATGCCAACTGATTATTTGGTGAATCAGTTCTAACTAGGGTAACCAGAAAAAGGCTTTATGTGGAAAGTAGGCATTTGATAATGCCTAACTACAATCTGTTGAACAAACAGCCTCAGTTTAAATCCCACCTGTGTTTATTGTCTGTATGGTTTGGAATAAGATATTTAGCCTCTCTTTTAATAAGTTTCTCGTGTTAAAATATGGATGATAGTAATTGTACTGTCTCATAGTGCTGTTAAGAAAATTAAATGCACCAACATATTTAATGTATTTACAGCAGTACTGCAGTAGTGAATGACTAGCAATTGTTAGCTAGGTAGGAAGATCCTTTAATTGAGTCATGAAAGATAAAGGGAAGGTGACAGGGAGGGTGTTGTGGTGTGGGGAGCAACATAAGCAAAGTTGTAAAGAAACAATAGGTGGCGTGTTGAGGATTTGACTCATTCATTATATACTTTAATTTGAATTAGACTCTTGCCAATTGATTTGTTCAGCAGGGTTTTATTGCAAAGCCTTTGAGAAAGAAACCTCATTCTATAATTTAATGCGATACTGTGAGATCAGAGATAAGAATAATTTACAGGAAGCAGTATTCTTGTTAGTGAATTTTTTAAACAGATGTTTGGCTAGAAATTCCAAAATATAATATGCATGATGGAACTAAACAGAATGGTAAATATTTTGTAAATAATGAGAGGCAGATTTCTTATCATCTAACAAAGATGTTACAATTTAGGAAAGAGAGGGATTGGAGTTTAGAATGAGCCCTGCAGTACTACATTAAGAGACATCAATCTGAACACAATATAACACATACATTCAGTTATAGACAGGTATAGAAATGAATATAGGTGTGTAGATATGTTTGTGTCAGTAAGCCAGCCCTGTCTACTACATAGGAAGCTGATTCTTTCTCTAACAAAAGAGCTGGAGTCCTGTGAAGAAATGGTGAATTACCTGCTTATGCAGAGTGATGAGTTTGAAATACCTGGGGGTTCCAGAAAATAATGAAATACTAGAAAATGATGGATGCTTATCCAAAGGACACAAGAAACAACAAGAAAGATCTCCTAATGGTCAAGTCTGGAACAATATGAGAAAAAAATGCTTGTTTCTTTTTCAAAGAATAAATGCCTATAAGTTCATACCAGCTCGGGTGTACCTTGAAGCAATAATTTGGGGAGAAGGGATCACTCTTCTTTACAGAAGCATTGTGGTTCATTTTGGCAGACATGATTATCAGTGGAAACTAAAATCAATGATCAACAGTTTAAAGACAAAATTTACATGAGTCCTACCATCACCAACAACGTGGTGATTAAATATGGACATGAAGGTGGTAACTGAAAGAGGAAATATCTGGCAGACATCACTTTAGCTAAGAGACCAAAGTTATTGTCACCTAAGATGAGACTTGCATCATGCATCCCCTAGTTGAAGCAGGCACAGCATAACCTCTGTGTGCCTTGCCAAACCTGCAGTTCCCTTCTCTAATCATGAGGGAATATCATACAAACTATAAACTGAGACATCTTACAAGATATATGACCATGCTCATCAAAAATGCCACAGAAAGGGGAACAGTAAGAACTGTCACTCTGTGGGGTCCTGGAATAGGAAGGGGGATATAGTGGAGAAAATAGAGAAATTTTAATAAGATTAGAAGCCAATTTTGATCACCATGATGGATCAGTATTATGAAGGATTAGTGTTAGTGGCAGCTGAGTGAAGCTTGTAAATTCTCTTATGTTTTTGCAGCTTTAAAGTTACTTCAAAGTAAGATTGTTTAGCTACTTAACTGCAGTTCTGAAATTCCTCTCCACCTTTCATTTTCCACCCCCCTTTTTTTCTATTTGATTTCTTTAAAGAATGTATTCTTTGTTCTTTACTTCCTTTCCATTCTTCCCTTACCTTAACTCAGAATTTGATAACTGCAGAGTTGCAGTTTTTAAACAACCTCCCATCATTTATTTCCAGACACAGACCAAGATGTTGCATTTCACATAGTAGTTAATTTCTGTGAGGGACTGATCAAGAATTATAACTCCTTTTATGACTTGGCACATTATGAAAACGTTTTTATTGCTAAACTCTCTTTGTCCTATAAACTTATGGAGACAGATTTAGAATTCATAAATCCACATGAGCAAGCCTTTCTAAACATGGCTTTAGAGCTCTTAAAGACAATATTTTCAGGACAGACCATTGACACAGTAGTGTAGATGTCACTTTGGATGCCCACCTATGGTGAGTACATTAAAGATCTTCTCATCTAAGTGTTTTCAAGGTATATAACACAGTACTGTTTATTATGCTCATGCTGCTGTGTCATGGGACACCAGAACTTACTCTTCCTACTTCACTGCACTCAGATTTGTCCCTTTGTCTTTATGCAATAACTCCTGTGTCAAATACAATGTTGGAATAACAGTTCCATATGCATATGTTAATACCATTGAAAATAATTTCTAGTGTACAGCTAAAAGTGATTTTTCCTAACTTTCAGGGAGCAAGAGTTCAGAACACAGCAAAAAATTTGGGAGTCAGAGATCGGACCCCACAGTCAGCTCCTCGGTAAGTGCATCCCCGGATCTGCTCCTTCCGGAAGTGCTGGCCAGCAGTTCCTGGGCAGCGTCACTCAGTATGCACCTTCTCTAGAACATCCCTGTGTTGTGCTTGCCTGAATGATGGAGGTTTCCATGGTCAACATCCAATATTTAAGAACATTTAGACATAAACATAGCCAGAATTAAGTGGACATTATCCCGATATAGAAATACCATCGTGAATTTGAAAGACATTGACTCAGCTAGGAATGTGGTTCACATTGGAGTCTGCATGAAAATCTTACCTACTCACAGAACCCATTTTTTTATTTTTTAAGATTTATTATTTTTTTTTTTTTTGGTAAGTCAGATATACAGAGAGGGGGAGAGATAAAGAGGAAGAGCTTCCGTCCTTTGAGTCACTTTCCAAATGGCTGCGACAGCCTGAGTTGAGCTGACCGGAACCAGAAGCCAGGAGCTCCCTCCGGGTCTCCCACGTGGGTGCAGGGTCCCAGGGATTTGGTCTGTCCTCGACTGCCCTCCCACAAGCAGGGAATTGGATGGGAAGTGAGGCTGCTGGGATTAGAACCAGTGCCAGTATGGGACCCTGACATGTGTAAGGCGAGGTATTTAGCTACTGGGCGATTGCACTGGGCCCAGAACCCATTTTAAATCTCATTTTCTTCTATGAGTTTGGTTTGGGTTTCCTTCCATTCTGACCTCCTGAGCATCTTATAACAAATCTGTGATAGCCTTTGTCATATTACATTGAAAATAACATTGTATGTTTCTTTTCCCAACATGAATATAAGTTTTAGGAGTTAGAGAATATGTCTTTTAGGTTTTATTCATTGCTTATCTTAGTGACTATGTGCTAGATTAAAAAAAAAATCCAGGCTAATTCAAGAATGATTAAGAACTGATTGAATAACTGTTATGTTGTTACTACAAATATTACAAATTCATACATTATCCTAAGAAAGGACACCAATCTACCTTTACAATAATTGAACATAGTTAACAACCACCCGAGAGATATTTTCTGTTTGTCTTTCCTGGTTATTAAGGTGGGCATCCATCTACTGTGAAGTGAGAAAAAGTTAAAAAAAATTATTTTAGATTGATTTCTTTTGTTATACTGGCATTTTAATAAAAAAGCAGGCTCTTTCAAGCACTGCCCAGATCAGGCTGTCTTTGTTTCTATTTACAAAGTCGTTAGCAGCGTGAGAGTGATGACTCCAGCATTTATGAAGTGATATTTCATTCTGAATAACTATGTGGGCAGTGAAAGTGCTTTCAAGAGGGAAAACATATTTTCCCCCTGAAAAAAGGATGGAGTACTTGTGCTCTAGCTGCATTTATTTTTAGTGCTGACTCCTAACTCTATTTAATCCTCAAGTTTTGTTCCTCTTAGCTTTCACAGTTGATTAGATTGGAATCTAAGACTTTCTATTGCTAAAGAATCATCTCACATAAGCTTTCTTTGCTTGCTCCTTTGGCAGACATTTTGTACTTATATAATAGACCCACTAAAGTGCTGAAATTCCAATTAAAATAAAAAAAAAACAGATAATGGCTCAGAATGATGTTCTTAGCTAGAGCTTATAAACTAATAAACAGTGGGATAAAGATAAGACTTCAGCATCCCGATCAATAAACCAAAATGCATGCTGAACCCAAGAAAAATACTTCATTGAACTCACTTTTTTCTTTATTAGGCTATGCTTAAAGCCCTTGAAATGAAACACAATAAAATGAGGCTCCTGTAAATGTTGACAAGGGAATAATTATCCTGAGACAGAAAAGAAAATTAATTTTAAATTGTTTTTTATTTATCTTCTCATTCATTCTGCAAGTATTCATTGAGAGCCCAAGAAATGTGAAGTGCTCTGTTATGCTCATGGCTAATATAAATCCTGATAGATGTAGCTCTGATCCACAAGGAAATTTCGGTTAAAGTGATGAGAAGGGGAAATTAGAACTACTAGGAAAGGCGAAGCGTGAGGATCACTCTGGCGCAGAAACATGGCAGAGAAATACACAAGGACTGGCATCCCTCCCATGGAAAGCAGGGCTCCCGTCCCAAAGACAATGGAGAGGAGGAACCAGGCCATTTCTGGCAAAGATGGGAAAATAAATATTTTCTTCATAAAGTTTGCTTTAACAGGGACTGCAGTGTGTTCAAAGTTGCAGCCGGTTTCCTTTTAGAATGCACTTTCTTTGTATGTTTAAGGTTTGTAATTATTGAGAGAGACAGACTGAAAAGGTGAATGAGCGAGTGATCACTCCCTGTTTACTCTCTGAATTCCATCGATGACCAGGACTGAACTTGACCCGAGCTAGGACTCGGGGATTTAACTCAGATCTCACGTGGGGATGACAGAGTGCCAGCTACGTGAATGATCATGTGCTGCTTTCCAGGGTCTGCGTTAGCTGGAAGCTGGAACCGCAGCCAGAGCTGAGGTCAAACTTAGGCACTCCAGAGTTGGATGCTTGCCACTAAGCATAGTTAAGGCCTAGTAAGGCCGAGCAATGATTTCTCAATTTTTTTTCAAATTCATTCAAAAGTCATATAATCACTTTCTGATATGTATCTGTTTGTGGAAGATCATTTGTGAAGTGCTAGGGTTACATACGGTTTTACTTTAGTTTTTGGTGTGTAGTAGACTTACAGGTGAAAAAAGCAAAAATGTTATATACCTTATGGTAAGTGCTATGATAGAACAGGCAAAGATATAGAGTACAGATGAAAGATGGAGAGGAAAACTCACAAAACACTCTTTAGCCAATGAACTTGGTAATGATTTCCTGTACAGAAAATGCACCCATGACATTCTGGTTGAGTGTGACTAAAAAACTGTGCAAAATGAGGCTGGAGTTGTAGACAGGGGCCAAAATCAGGCAGAAACATGAAGGTGCACTGAAGAATTTTTAAACCTGCAGAGAGTAATGAGACATGAATAAGCAAGCTTCCTTCCTGGAGGATTTTGGTGTGTTTGTTCTTAGCAACGTTAAAAGGGCCATTTGAGAACAGATAAAACTGGAGACAGGAATGAGAAAGGAGATTGTGGCCGTATTAGAAAACTGAGATGAGAGTGAACTAAACAGATAGAGAACGGAAATAATAGTTTGGGCACTAATTGGGCGAATGGGAGTTAGGAAAGCAAAACTTCCTCGTGACAACCAAATTTTTGGCATGAATATGAAGGGGGTGGTGATTCTGATCACTGAGATGGTGGTGTTTGCAGGAGAAAAGAACAACCCTGGGAAAAGATGGTGAGTTCAACTGGGAGCACTGGAACATGAGACACCATGTGGAAACGCCTTGTGAGCAGACCTATCTCTGAAGTCAAGGAGGGAGGTCTGTGTGTGGCTGTTTTCCTGTAAGCCGTCAATCTTTAGGACATAAATGAGAAATTGAAAGTGACTGTTGTTAGAATGATGAATGGGTTAGAGATGAGAGAAGGAGCTTATGAAACCACTACAAAATCAACAGTAAAGGCAAAGTGGAAAAATAGGGGTTACAGAATGTTAGATGAACAACTGAAGGAGTGAAAGGAGCCAGGGTGTATTTCTTCTGGCTCCATGCCCCAATCCCTGCCTCCTTCTAATGTAGAACTTGAAGGACAGTGCTGATTGCTTAAGTAGCTGAGTTGAAGCAATGCACATGAGAGGCCTGGATTGGGTTCCAGGCTTTTGGCTCTATGGGCACTGGAGGAGATATCTAGCTCATCCCAGTTCTAATTGTAGCTCCGTTCCAGCATTAGCTCCAGCTTTAGTTCTTTGTCTCTCGATTAAAAATAAAAATGTTATGGGAAAGGGAGATTGATCATAGTCACAGTATGGAAAGGGTGAATGTCGTCATTTAAGAAATCAGAAGGCGAGAGTAAGTGATTTGAGATGTTAATACTTTTGGGGTCAGCTGATTATGGGTGGTGACCAGGTATAGCCTGCTCCTAGGAGTGATGCTTTGTAGGCATCCTCAGCTTTGATGCATTTTGCATGCCCTCCTTAACAATCTGTGTTTAAAATACATATTAGGATCTGCCTACATTCAAGGAACTTGTAGGCGAACATATCCCTGAAATGACTAGTTTTTGTGTCCCAGTGAATTAATCCTCTGCTTGTAAAGCTAGCATCGCATGCCAAAGTACCAATTCGAGTTTGGGTCGCTCTGCTTCCAGTCCAGCTGCCTGCTAGTGTGCCTGGAGAGGCAATGGAAGATGGTCCGACCACACTGTCACCCACTTGGGAAGCCAGAATGGACTCTGGTGTTAGCCAGGCTCAACCCTAACTGCTGCAACCATTTGAAGGAACGAACCAGTAGATGAAAGATCTCCGTAGTTTCTCTATCTCTCTACTGGTTGAATGAATAAATAAATGAATAAATTTAAGAACAGAGTTTTGTGGAAAATAAGATACAAAATATTTTGGTTCAAAAAGTTTTGAAATATATACATACAAAGACTCCTCAAGGGGCTGGTACAATAGCATAGTAGCTAAAGACCTCACTTTGAAATCACTAGAATCCCATCTGGATACGGATTCTAATCCCAGCAGCCCTGCTTCCCATCCAGCTCCCTGCTTGTGGCCTGGGAAAATAATAGAGCATGACCCAAAGCCTTGGGACCCTGCACCCAAGTGGGAGATGCAGAAGAAGCTCCTGGTTTTTGACTTCGAATTGGTTCAGATCCAGCCATTGTGCCCACCAGGGGAGTGAACGATTAGATGGAAGATCTTCTTGGTCTCTCCTCTCTGTATATCTGCCTTTCCAATGAAAAAAATAAATAAATCTAAAAAAAAAAAAAAGAAATAGAATCCTAGAAATGTTGCTGGATATGGTTTTGTGAAAAGCTGTGCATATTTTAAATCTTTGCACTAAAATAAACTTATTTAATGATATTTTTACACCTTTTTTGAAGTATGCTTTTAATTTAGAATGACAAAAGTCCATTTGAGTGAGCATTGGAGTAGGATGTGAGTAGTGGTTACAGAGGAGGCTCTTCTTCTCCTTTACTTCTGCATAAACATTGGTCTCCGAATGTATTGAAGATTTGCTTAGCAGTTTGGCACATTGACCTTACTTTCTATTCTATCAAAAACATGGAACTGGAGCTAGTGCTCCTTATAACAGGCTTATAAGCTTCTGCCTGTGACACTGGCATCCTCTATGGCCACTGGTTTGGGTCTGGCTGCTCTGTTTCTTATCCTGCTAATGTGCCTGGGAAAGCAACAGAATATGACTCAACTACTTGAGCCCCTATACCCACAGAGAAGATCTGGCAGAATGTTGGCGTTCATGGCTTTGGTCTGGCCAAGCCCTGGTCATTGGGACTACTTGGGTGGTGAACCAGCAGATAAAAAATCCTCTCTCCTCTATGTAACTCTTTCTGATAAATGGACAGTCTTTTGAAACTATGAAGCTGCTGTGCTATGAAAAGTTGATTTTTTATTTACATGTGAGGCAGCATAATACAATACCTAATAAAGGTATTAAGAAATGTTTGAGTCCCACCTCTTGCTAGCTTTGTGACTTTATTTACTCAAACTTTTTCTTCATTGAAACTTTTTTTTTTAATCTGTGAAATGCAGAGAATTGCCTTGGGACAGAGTATCATTAATGTTTTAATCTTGAAATAGGCATATGTTTATAGTCTCCCTTTTTAGGATCTGCAGATAGAAGCTTAGCCTGATGTGCCATCTCAATGGCCCCAGAATTTACTTATTATTTGGAAGGAAGATGTGACATGGAAATCAAAAGCCCAGTCCTTAGCACTGTGTCACTTATCTGCCACTGTCACATCCTTCAGCATAGATTTTACTTTTTGCCATGTGGAGCGATTAAGGGCATGATGTATAAAATTTGGTTGGATGATTCTGTTCTCTGCATATTCTGACTTAAATTGAAAACACTGGGCTCACTGTCTGAGCCCAAACAGGAACAAAAGAAAGTGGGGCCATGAACCAGCTGCTCTATGCAGAGCCTCTAAGTGTGCATGGTGAGTGGAGTGAGAATACAGCGAAGGCCCCAAGGACTGGGCAAGCAAAAACCCCCCACTGCCCAACAAGTTAGGTGACAGACAACAAATGCCTTAGTGCAGAATGAGAGTCATACTCTCACCTACTACATTTCACTTCCAAACTTCATCTGCCTGCTCTAAATTCCCTAAGCACCACAATTTCCATTACAAATGTGTCTGAACTCAAATAACCCTGAGTCGGTTCCAAGCAGCCGCATGGCAGCTGAATCTGCTAGGCTCTGTGGTACCCAGAGCTGTTATTTCATTTGGTTATCACAGGGGCTTGCCTTTGCTCCTGTTGGCAAGGCAGACATTTCCAAAAGCATGGTAATGGAATGTGATGACTCAGCCCAGATCTCACGGGCAGGACATTTGCCACTCATGTCCCCACTTCCTTCCCAAGGAGAACCACTGTGCTTTTTGCTCTTCATTAGGCAGCTCTTTCAGGGAAATAAGAGGATAGAAATTAAGCGGGTGTGGGGAAGAACTTCGCGATTATTGCATTATTCAATCTTAGGGAATGCAATTTGAAGCAACGCTCTGTCCCTGAGCTAGCTGCAAAAGAACTTTTGAAGTATGTTAGCTCAATTTCATGTGTTCTTTTCTTTGGGCAAGATGAACTCAGCTTTTCTGATGAAATGTCCTTAACTCAACATTCACCTCTTCTATGGAGATAATACCTGGAAAATAAATCTTCCACACTTGAAATATGTTTTTGCATACTTCCAAAGGGAAAAAAAAAACTACTTCTGTTTCGAGACTAAAACATTCATTTAGTTAGCCAGATTTAGGACTTGATGCTCAACCATTCTCAGTCTTTACTTTTGAAATTAAATACCAAAGGAGAGAAAATGTGTAATTTGCTAAATTGGTCAACAATTCACTTAAATTGCTCTGTAAACATGATTGAATCACCATAGTTATCCCTGGGCTTGGGATGCTTGTAAAAAGTTCAGAGTGAAAGCTGTGGGTTATATTTTGAGATTAAAAGATCAAGCTCTGCAGTTGGAAAGACTAACAGGGCCATGGACACAAAGTGGAATACCTGGGCACTTTCAGTTGTTGCAGAACAAGCCACTAGAACTAGTGAAAGAGTAGCTATACAACCCCTATGCCTGAGTCCAATCACTGATATCAGGGTAGTGAAAATTTATTCGCAAAATGCAGAGCACAGAGACAGGAAACTTTCCATTAATTCCCAGGATCGCCAAAGGTCAGAGGTAAAGGTTCTTAGGACTTACGTTGGAGCTGAGTAGTACGTAATCAGCCCAAATGGAGAGACGTGACGTTGGTGGTTATAGGCTGCTCCAGACCTCAAATTTCCATAAAGAAATCTCCTTCGGACAATACTGGCTAACAAGATTTTGTCTATGGAGAGGCAGATAACGTTCTGAGTCCTGTGGTTACAACCCTGTAGGGCCAGTTTACCATACCCTTAATATTCAGTGAACTCTGTTTGATAAATGGTTAATCCAAAAAGGACGGACAAGAATACTTTGGGCGAAGGGAGACAAAGAGGCTTGGTGCTGGTGATGTCTTGTCTCTTCATTAGGGACATTTGTCTAAGGATTCTGTCTCATAATCAGACATCTTTTTTAAAAGATGTATTCATTTAGCTGAAAGGCAGAGTTACAGAGAGAGGGGGAATGGCTGGAACTGGACCAATCAGAAGTTAGAAACCAGGAGATTCTTCTAAGTCCTCCACCTGGTTGCAGAGGTTCAGGCACTTTGGCCACCATCCACTGCATTCCTTGGCACATTAGCAAGGAGCAGCCAGGACTGAAACAGGTGTCCATATGGGATGCTGGTCCTACACTGGCTGTTTACCTGATATGCCACAACACTGTCCCCATGTAGTCTTCTTTCAGGATATACACTACAGTTACCTGACAGCTATTATGTTTTCTTTTAGATTGGTTCTGTAGCTAGGATTTAACTATCCAGGAAAATGCAGGGCACTAGACATGATACAACCCTAGTTAGTCTCAGAGCTTTGCAGTGATATTATATGGCTTTAAACTAGATCTGGAATGTAAATGAGGAGCATCTATAGACATCTCCAGATGCAGGTGGGTTCCTTGACCGACTTGGAGATCCATCAAGTCTGTGGGGCCTGGGAGAGACAGATGGTGAGTTCTTAATAAATATATGCTAATTGGACCTTTGAGATTTGAGATTCAGGAAATCTGCCACATCAGCCCATCCTCAGCCAACTGCCTGCAACACGGGGATAATACAAAATGAAGAGAATTTCTAAAATTAATCTTAGAACCAGCAGACCCTTAGGAAAGAGGGGCTAACCTGCTACAAGTTACTCAGGACAGACATGATGGTAATTACCATGATAGTTCCACCTCTTAGAATTCAGAGAACATGTTTTATTACCAGCCTGTTGGCAACACTGAAGAAAAAAGGCAACAGGTATAAAAAATGTACCATTGCTTAATCAGTAACCGTATAGATGTGTGAAGAGACATGGACATGCACTAAAATTATAGGACAAAAATGTTAGCACTTACTAATTACCATGTTATTTTTAGTGAGATAGGCAATGTGAACGTGACTCACAAATGGAGAAATTGTTGGCAATGTGTTTGTTCTACCAATAAAAAGACTTCCCATAAGAGCAAGACTCTGGCAACTGCTCAACGTTTCTGTTCCTTCTCTAGATTGTACAGATTGTGTGAGCCACCTCCTCCAGTCGGAGAAGAGTGAAATGAATTTCAAGGATCCAGGCAGGCAGAAGCTTCTGAACACCAGCCCAGCTGCAGCGCACGCCGGTGCAGTATTCTCTGCTGCAGATAGAGAAATGCATTTTGTCTCTACAGCTATTTTCATGATGTGAATGACTAATGTTCAATTTGTACTAGAATATTTCCGCTGTAAATTCATAAGCATTCATGTGTTCTATTTACCATCACAAACTGATCTGTGTATTGACATTTAATATTCGTTCCTGGAATTAAAAAAAAACTATGAGTAAAAATGAACCTTGTACTAAAATTTGCTTTGTTTGTTTTCATCTTCCTCTAATGGGTATATGTAATAATGGATATTTCCATTTGAAGACATCTGTCACTGAAGAAACATGACCGCATTTGAAAACTCATCTTACATAAATGTCTAGGATGGTGCAGCCTGGGAGACATAGATGTTCACCCCTGTTCGCATTTGAGAAAGTCGTTTATGTGTGAAAAGGCATGTGTTACTTCTAATAGGGGCTTAAGAGCAAGCATGGATTACATATTTTCCTTTTTGCACCTAAATAAGCTTATATTTTAAAACCACTTTCTATGTTTTTTTTTTTGTTACTCCCACATTTCTTAATAGAGAACTGATGGAAGCTTCCAGAAAGAGTTTCTACCATTGCTTTCAGTCATAGAAATTTGATAATTATTTTGAAGTTGTGCATTGCATAACAACAATATAATGTTGTATATGCATGAGATGTGTGTGTGTGTGTGTGTGTAAATAAAATGCTAGCCAAGGATAATAGTTGTTATCAGGCATTTTAGACCTTTCTGGTAAGCTCATGTGTATCATGAAAAATGTGGAAACCATGATCAGAGTTTTCCAAGAAAAAATTGAACACTTGAATGTGGTAAGGATAGGTCATTTTCATAAATCATACATATTAAATATACCCTTGACTTTCAAGGCTTTTGCATTCTTGATATTATTGTCAAGGGATCCTGAAGGCTTGTGTACTTTGTACTTTTCATATACTGAAAATGTGTTTTTTTCATTGTAGGCTTGAGGAGTGAAAGAGCTAATTAAGAGTCAAATGCCATTGCCATTACTATTTTCTAATCACTATTTGGGAGACTAATCCTCAGGCAAGAATTCTGCTGTACTTGCTGTATTTCATGGAGCAAGTTATCTGCAATTGTATTTTTAAACTGATGCATTTCTTCTGTCCTGTGTATTGGCATTGCTTAATATTGTGTTGAAGGTTAATTATAGAAGTACTCCATCTATCAGGGTTCGTGATCCTTGCTCAGTGCTAAAGGTTGGTAATGGTTTATAGGAAAACTTACCACTGTTATTTTGATTATAGTAAAAGTTTCAGCTAATAATGTACCTAGTGACCATTGTTGGTAAAGTAAACCTCCAGTTGTCTTACTCGTGGTCTCTTGTTACTGATTCACTTCATCATCACAGAATGATATAGAGAGACACAGTGTGTATCGCCAGATTTGTGGTTGAGGCACTGAGAGAGTGGCCCAGGGGCTTGCCGGTGGTCACATGATTGGCAAGTAGCAGAACCAAAATTTAAACCAGTTTTCTGTTAAATGATGTATCGAATATCTAAACATAGGAGAATGAGAATATAGAAAGTCCCTTAAAATCCGAAAATATGTTTGGACAGTTATGATCCTGGATAAACATTTGGAAGGAAGCCAATGCTGTAGCAATCTGAAAGGGACATTTTATATCACAGCCCTCATAACTAGAGATAGCGGTCTTAGATGTGCTGTGCAAGACTAGAATTAGCACATTACGTAAGCTTTGAGTGTAATTCCGAAAACAATTGTAACAATACAAAAGTAATCTCTATTGGATGCATGACGGATTTTTCAGTAGCAGAATGCAGCTGCATATTACACTGGACACATCACTGGCCTTGAACTTATAGGTGTGTTTATATAAATGCAATGTCACCTTCCAAAAGCAGTGTGCCTTCAGACATTGCCGAAGCCTAGGCAGCTGCACTTCCAAGTTCTGGGTTTGAACTTCTGCCGCTCTCCAGTGCAAGGAAAAGGGCCTGGGTTTGCTAGAGGTCCCGAGAAATGAAATCACTGCTATGACCTAATTCCTAGCCAGTACATTTAAGAATTAAGAATTCCAAAATAGCTTAGAAAAAGGTCTGATATTACAAAAAAAAAAAAACCCTTGTGAAAACTATGAGGAATTTGAGAAACTAAAAATGTGTATCTCTGTTACCAGTTGAAAAGATGTAAAGATTTCTGTCTAGTTTGTACTTCCATTGGATGTTTCATGTTGTGTTTCAAGGGTAAGCTTTATTTTATAAATCATTGCAGAAATCTGAAGTTGCCCTGCGGCTTAGGTGCCCTGTACCATCATTAGCCATTTTTCTTGCAGCAACAATGTGCATTTTAAAATTGGACAAGTTCTTTTTTCTTTTAAAAAAGGTTTATTTTTATTGGAAAGTTAGGTATACGGAGACGAGGAGAGACAGAGAGGAAGATCCGTCCAATGACTCATTCCCCAAGTGGCTACAACAGCTGGAGCTGTGCCGATCCAAAGCCAGGAGCCAGGAGCCTCTGCTGGTTCCCCCATGCAGGTGCAGGGCCCCAAGGCTTTGGGCTGTTCTCAACTGATTTCCTAGGCCACAGGCAGGGATCTGGAATGGGAAGCGGGGCTGCTGGGATTAGATCTGGTGCCCCTATGTGATCCCATTGCTTGCAAGGTGAGGACTTTAACCACTAGGCTACTGGCTACCGCAATGGGCCCACAAGTTCTTTTTTTAAACAAAAAATCTATCTGAAACTCATAGAATGGCAGTCACACAGAGAAAAGGAGAGCTCCTCTTCACTGGCTCACCCCTGACCTCCCAAGTCCCCGTAGCAGTCAGCTCTGGACAGACTCGAAGAGTCAAGACACCATTCAGTTTTCCCAGGTCACAGGAATTGGGATGCATAAGCCATCACCACTTCCTCCGAGGGTGTGTGTAACAGGAAGCTGGAGTCATTAACTGAGCCAGGATTCACACGAAGGCCATCAAATGCAGAACATGAACATGTTCGTCAGCATCTTAGGCACTGGATCAAAACCTGCCCCAGCAGTAATCTCCTATCATATCATCAGACAGAAATATATATATCATATACATATGTCACTGAAATAACATGCTGCAACTTAAGGAAAAAACTATTTTAATCTCTCAAATATTTTATAGTTAAAATTAATATGCATTGATTGGGAAACATTTGGTTGAGGATGAAATGGTTGAAGCTAATGCATTTGTATTTACAGTACTAGACTTTGAGTATTAGTACTTTGAGTAGTTTGGATAGATCTTTTCTTACATTATATGGTTTAATGCCTCATAGTAGACATATTTTTATTCACTTGTATTTTGAAAAATGATAATATTGAAATGTAAAATTATTACCATTACTTTATATTCATCTGCATTCACATTCTACTTTAAAAGTCATTTGTACCCATTTTGCACTAGTGATAATGCAATAGACCTTTAATACTTGACTAAATTTTGTATGAATTTTTGGAAAAAAATTTATTTTTAAAACTTATGTGCATTATCTTACAAAATTAGTTTAATAACTGCTGTGATCAGTAATAATTTCATTGACATGTATTATATTTCCTGAATGCATTTTCAGTTATCCCACTTGAGGACTAAGGAAGAAAGCTTATAAAATGGTTTAACATAATGTCGATTTTCATTAAGAAAAATCTTCTTTACCAGGTATTTAAAATTTTAGTCATTCATCTTGGCTAAGCTACACCCTCCTGATCAATCAAGAATGGCACCAGATTATTTCTTTTGAAAATATTAACAATAATCTCCCTAGGTGGTGTAGTTCCATAGTTGTTATAATGCGAAGTGTGGTGTCAGAAGAATGTTGTTGCTTCAGTTGCTGGCAGTGACTGCAGACTCAGTGTGCGTATGGCCAAGCATCCACTGTGCGTGTGTACACACATGTTGATGCGTGTTTTCTACATCCTTAGGAAGCAGAGACACAGCCTCTTTCCTCAGAATCACTTGCTTCTCTCACTGAGAAATGATGTCTCAAGTTCACGAAATGAGATAGATATTTGTATAGATATATGTCTACATGTGTGATGTGTATTTACTACTTTTATGAAAATACATCATAAAAATTGCTTGTTCTTTAGTTTTGTAAGAAGATATAAGAAAGGCAGTTGTTCAACGGGTTGAACATATGTACTGCACATATCAGAACTCTGTAACCAGGTAGGAAGTTTACCTAGTAGAACACTCTCACTGGTGCTGATTTGCTATTCAACGTGAAATCAATTGCCCTGCCTGACTTTGTCCTTGAGAAATTGCTGAAGCAAGTGAATGGTTGAATTTTTAGCTGTATTCCTATTAGAGATAGATAGCTTTAGGTAGCTAACTTTAGGTATAAGTAATATAATAAATGACATTATTTGAAAGAAACCTATTCTCATACCGTATATGTATATATATATTATATGTAGCCAAGAATACTAACTAGGTGAAATGTTTTGGAAAAACCACATTTGGAGTTGAACAATGTCTCAAGCAAATTTATTAGCTTCAGATGAATATATATATTTTTAATGGTCAAGTAAATCGATAGAGTATAGATTTTCACTTAAAATATTTTTATAAGTACTCATTTATACATTATTCATTATTTTAAATAATACAGTATCAAACTGGCCATATAAATAGTAACTGTTGTGAAGATATGCATATTTAACATGTTGTAACACCTAAAGCTTAATGATGAATTTCATGTGAATGTGCTATACTAATCATTTTATTCTTTGTAAAATATCCATGTAACATAGTTTTGATCGCTCTGTAAAATTATCAAAGTGCATTATGTATTTTATATCATTTATTTTTACTTGCATAAAAGATGGGGAAATAACATTATATGATAAATTTCAATAAAGTGAAATGTAGTATGACCAGCATTCAGCTTCTTACCATTTAAATCTAAATCCTATTATATTCTTACCTGTTTAAAAGACCAAAGCCATGAGAGATTTTGTCTTCAAAGAGTTGACCAGATCAATGAACCTGGATCCATGCTTGCAACGAACCTCATGGAACTGAAGATAACTGTTGTAAAGGGGCCGAGAAAGACTCTTTCTGTAGGCCACAGCACAGGAAGGCTTCCCAAGGGATTAACTTCTGCCACACCCTGAACTAACCTGGCAGTCTAGGCAAGTTTACTCAGTTCTTACTTGTAAGCCACAATCCTCCTTGAGGGTTTTAAAGATGTACATGATTTCCAAATGTTAAGGTTGAGGAACTTGGTGATTGATGTAATGCACAAACCCAAGTGGTGAGTATAAATGTAGCAGGACACACCAGGATTTAAAGACTAGGCAGTTAGAATCTTGGACTATAAAATCCACACATTATGTATCAGATGCTGGTTATATAATGCAGACATGTATATGACCAGTGCCATGATTAACGCATAGAGGGGGAGAATGTTTCAGAAAATACAAAAGTGGTAAGAGAAGTTTCAGAAAATCCAAAAATGGTCAGGAAAAGTAGGCTGCTTTCATGAAGTGTAAAACAAAGCATCAGAAGGGAACAGCATGAAGACTGCACTGAGATGTAAATGCAACAGATTTTGAGGATGGTTCCTTGCTCTGTCTGAATAGATGGTAGAGATTGATATATGTGGTTAAAGAGAGATATGTGTAGAAAATAAAATGAGCCAGGTGACAATGGGCCTTTGGATGGCGGGCTAGAAAGTCTGGCCTTTGGACATTATGAGCTTGATAAAACAAACAGCCGTTCTTGATCATAATACATAATTGTGATATCAGAGAAGAAAGTTTAGAGAACGTGTATTTTATTGATTTTGCAAGATGCCCAAAAGTATCAAAGGCAATAGAGGAAACACAAATCAATAACTACATTTTACTTTTTGCAGACTGCTGTTGTAATCTGACTTTTGTAGTTTTAGTATGAGAGTCATGGTGACTCTTTCAGGGCAGGCTCCCAGGTACTCATGTTCCAGGGAGATGCTGTCAGGTTATGCTCTGAGGTCTTTCTCTCTCTCTCTCTCTCTCTCTCTCACACACACACACACACACACACACATATTTGCAGTTAAAATAACTTTTAAAAACATAGCTTAACAGATTGTTGTAATACTGTCCCAACTTTTTGATGTGTAGCAAACTATTCTGATTTGACAAGACAGCAGTGTTTTCCAAATTTGCAAGAAAATAGATAAGCATAGCAAAAGGTGTGTATTTCTTTGAGACATAAATATTTATCAAAACACAAGATAGGAAAACTCATCTAGAAATTCAATAGCATCAAAAGAAAAGGTGTCAATTCATTAATAACAGATGATGCAGTCTTTATCTAAAGGGATGCCAACCAGGCTTAAGGGAAGAAATAATAAATTTCAGCATGCACGAATATTTATGTTGGACTAGAACTAAAGACAATTTGTAACATTGTATTTTTTATTCTGTCATCATTCATCAGTGTTCAAGGTCACCCCCTCTTTAAAGAAATGCAACTATTTCCGTTCCTTTTTAATCACTCCAGCCTTATGTTGAGATTTTGGATTAGGTGTCACATAATCATTGCAAAGGTAGGCTTCAGCTTGCCATGAATTTGTAATGCTTAATGGCCAAAGTACCATAAGTTGGCATAGTCAAGCTTATTTTCTTGACCAAAAAAGTAGTTAAAAGACATAGGCAAACCATGAGGTTTTCTGGCTTGGCAATGGCTATTTTAAATACATCTGAGTGCAGCAATACCAACCTCCAATTGAATTCTTGGAGCCGGGTTCCGATCACAGAACCCAGATTCAGGAAGGATTTAGTCCCACCAACACCTGACTCTAAGATTCTTTAGGATCAGGAACTGTCCAGATTTCTACATGGATCTCTTGACTGTTAAGTGAATACATGGGAGGATGTTTCAGGGCAGACTCTGGAGATTTCACCATTGCTGCCCTTGACTAATGATGTTGGTCTCACTTAGGAGAGCTCTTTGCCATAGAAGGGATAAAATATGTTTCCAGAGCTGTGTGCTCCCAGCAAAAGGCAGTCATCACTACATGATGTAATAGAGTGTTCAGCTGAGGGCACTTTAATTCAAAGTGTTGAAGACAAGCAAGAACATAAATAGTGGCCAAAGAATGACTAAGGACAGGGAGGGACTGACTGCCAGGAAACATTAGGTCTCCTGAAAACTGCTTCTGCTCTTAAATGCCCACATGTTGGCTCGCTGTAAAAAATGTTTATTCCAGATACTAGATGTTAGCATGGTACCTAACTTTCACATGCAGGGATCTGGAAGTGGTAAGCAGAAAAAGAGGAAAAAAAGTAGTCTCGATGATGATATGAAAATAGATTTTGATATGTAGCTATTGATAAGCTTCACTGAATCACTTAAGACATCAACTGAAATCTTAGGATAAGATTTTGCTTTTTTTTTATTGTGGTGAGATGCGCATAACCGAATTAACCATGTTCAAGCATGCAGTTCAGTGGCACTTGATGTTTTCATGATGTAGTATAGTCATTGTTTTATTGTCGTTCCAAAACACTTTAATCACACTCAGATTTTTTGAAGTAAACTTTATTTTGAGATCAATTCAGATTTATATCTTTGAAGGAAACTTGAAAAACAATGAAAGAAAAGTCAAATTTTTGATAAATACTGCACACCCCTCAACATAAAAATAATCCTTGAGGGCCCAGCATGGTGGGTCAATGGTTAAATTTTCACCTTGCAAGCACCAGGATTTCCTGTGGGCTCTAGCTGTCCTGCTTCCCATCCAGCTCCCTGCTAGTGGCCTGGGAAAACACTAGAGGACTGCCCAAAGCCTTGGGACCCTGCACCCATGTAGGAGACCCTGAGGAGGTTCCTGGTTCCTGGCTTTGGATAAGGTCAGCTCCAGCCATTGCTGCCCTAAAGGGAATGAGCCAGCAGATGGAAGATCTTTCTCTCTGTCTTCACTCCTCTGTATAAATTTGATTTGCCTTCCAAATAAAACATAAATCCTTTTTAAAAAGTAATTATCTAATACTTTTAAAAAATAATCTACTACCTATTCTGCTTTATACAAATATCATACAAACATCACTCCCCATGTGGGCACAAAGGCAAAACTAAACCAAGCCAAAGCCAGTAGTTTCATCCTGCTCTCCCATATAACGGGTTTAAAATGTGAACCATATTCTGTTTATTTCCCAGATGTGTTAGCAAGGAGCTGAATCATAAGTGGAGTATCCAGGTACAAAATGGTGTCCTTATGGGATGCTGACTTAGCAAGCAGTAACTATTTGCTATGCCACAATTACACTCTAAAAATGTTACCTTTTGGGGAAAGTAGATAAACAGCAGACATGAAGTGCATAATTATTTACAAATGAATGCCACTCTATAGATTATCTCAATTAAATTTTAATTACAGAAAAGCCAGCACCTTATATCTGAGTGGGAGTCTGACTAGTTCACTTTCAATGCAACTCCCTGTTGGTGTGCTTGAGAAAGCAGTGGAAGATGACCCAAGTCCTTGGATCCCAAAAACCTATTTGGGAGACCTGATTAGAGGTGCAGACTTATGACGTCAGCCTGGGCCACCTGCAGCCAATGCAACCTCTGGCTAATGAACCAGTGATTGGAAGATATCTCTTTGTCCTCCTATCAAATAAACAAACATGTTCTTAAAAATAACTAAAGCTGGTGCAGTAATCCAAACAATATTTCTCAGAATAAAATTATATTTTGAAGTCAAGCCCTTTATAATCACTTAAAGAATTAAACCTCATGGATTTCATTTTTAAATAAGCTTTCCAGATATTTTTTAATACATTTGGGTTTGAAAATAATGGCCTAAAATGAAGTAATGGAATTCTCAACTCAGTGTTAGAATAAAGAATGTTAGTTGAACTTCAGAAATATCTAGGAGGTAAGTTTGCAAGACTTACTACAACATAGGAAGTTAGGAAGGTGAATTACAGGAAAAAATTGGAATGTTCTAAATTTCTTGGATAATTTGTTTCCGTAATAAGAGATGATATGATGATTTCAAATAACGGGTGGAAAAGGAAATAAATACACTTCAAAATGCTGTATTGAAGATATCCAATTGGAGGTAAGTCAATAGTTCTTTAAGTTAAAAATGCAGATTGAGGGCAGGTGATACAGCGCAGTAAGTTGAGTTGCCCATTGGGAAGCCCACATCACTTACCAGAGTATCAGGAATTGAATCCTGCCTCCAGTTCTGATCTAACTTCCTGTTAATATATTTGAGCACATGTACTTGGGTTCCTGTCCCCCACCCATCCGCCACCTGTGTGGTAGACCCATATGATGTTACTAACTCCTGGCTTGGGCCTGGCCCAGCTCTCACTACTGCTGGTATTTAAACAGTGAATCAACAGATAGAAGATTCTCTCTCTCTCTCCCATACCATGTGTTTGTGTGAGAGAGAGAGAGAGAGAAAACCTGCCTTTCAAATAAGTTGGGATGACCCACTGGTATGCGCGAAAACTGGCATTGGGAGAGGTTCTGGTGGAGGAGCCTGGGCAACTTCTCTGGCAGGACACAGTCCCATGCAGGTAAGCGCAAGAAGCACAATAGGGAACAACCCAGAACAGGCAATGAAAATTATCCCACTGGCATACACATGGCATGGGTTGGGGGCAGACCAGCCTGAATCTGTTCACATTACCTTCTGGTGAATCCGAGCACCAGAACAGAGTGTGGGCCGAGCCAGGTTCGGTTGCAACACATACCAGTACACAACAAGTAATGCCAAGGTGAGATGAGCCGTACCAGATGTGGCTGCAGCACACAAACAGCACATGTGACAATCAGGGAGGAGGCAAAGCCAACAGGGGAACGTGGGCACCCCTGCTGGATAACTACTTCCATTGGAAAGTGTGAATGCGGATGGGGGCAGTTCAGACTAGGCAGGGCTATAGCACCTGTGGGCCTCACGGTGAGCTGACTGTTCTGACTGGTGCAAGTTAAAATTAGAGTGGGTTGAGGGGTGTTTGGGCTTAGCCACAGCGTTAACTGGCAGAGGCTGGTACTAGGAGCCAATTCTGACAAGTCAAATGCCAAAACTACCTGGAGACTGCATACTCTGGGAGTGGGTGTGGCCTAGTAGGGAAATAGTGGGCACCTCCCTCAGGGTTACCACCCTCACTGGACAGCATGAAACCCAGGCTAGGAGCAGGGGTGGCTTGACAGAAAGGCACCTGCCAGTGGGTGTATGGGCTGGATAATAGGTTGGTTGGGTTGAACCAGGCTTCAATGTCCATTGACGTGTGCGAGAGCTAATTGGGATGTGGGACAGACTGGACAAGCCTGCAGTGCATACTGGCAAGCATGGGAACCAGGGTAGGGGGCAGAACTGGTAGGGGTTTTGGGGAGTCGCCCCAACTAGGCTGTAGCTCCAACTGGTTTGCATGAAGACCGAGTATGAAGTGGGTAGAATCGAGCTGGACTACAACACCCATTGGTTCACAAGGAAGACAGGGCTGGGATCTAATAAACAGCTTAATAATACATGTGAAAAATTAAGGCAACCCACATGAAGTAGTGCATTGTTGGAATAACAGAGAGCTGAAGATAAGACTCTGGGAAATAAAACGGAAGCCAAAGAAAATGTTCTGTGAGTGAAATTCACAGCGAATATTTGAAGTGGTGGGGTGGAAATCCACAGAACCGCATGGCCACAGATGTCCAGAAAGTACAATCGAAAGGGAGAGCTATCAGGTGCTTAGGTATTGTAAGTATATCAAGATGTTAAGACATTCAGCCTTTGTTTTACTTTTACTTTCAGCATTTTGTTACTCTTCACATTGTTACCTGACTTTTGTATGATCAGAAACTTTTAAAAAAAGATATGTATCGATTAACCCCACCAGCTACCCACAGCCTAGAGCTTTCGACAATATCCAGATTAATCCAGTACTCTATGTAAATGATAGAAATCAACTGACCAGATTCATCACAAAAGAAAATGTACAAAAAAAATCCAACAGCTATGAAATGGTCTAAGTGGATCTTGTGGGCAAAACTAGCCTTTTGGGTGCTACATTAGGATGTTATGAGAAACTTCTCTCTATCTCTTAACTTTGCTCTCCCCTGTCTTGCTCCTTCATATTCCTATAAATATATCAAAGTGTTCCTTACCTTCACCAAGCAGATCTATTTTCACATACCAGCCTCAGAGTTCCAACAGTTGCCACCCAAATGCCTACCTGTGAAGGATGTGTCTAGACTGAGCCGTGAGGTTTCACCTGAGCCAGTCATAGAGTCAAGTCAGATGTCATTGACCAGCCCTAGATGACAGTCTGTCTCTAGATTAACAGAGAATTGTTCCAGATTTACTAAAAGAAAATGAGTGTGTAATTACCAGAAGCAGGAATGGATTGCAAGCAGGTGTAAGCAACAGATGGCCATCAGAGCAGAACTGGAGCATCCATGCACTGATATTCACTCTGTCCTTCAGCTTGCGTTGACTAGCCAATCAGTGTGCTTTCCCCTGTGAGAATTTACTGATCTTTAAAAACTTGAGCAGGAAAGAAATTATCTTTAAAGGAGATCCTTGATGCAGAATCCAAGCTACAGGAGGTTATATATTGAGCAGGAGAACAAAAAAGGCAAAGAAAGTACAGATCAGTTTCCTTTGAAAGTTACAGAGAAAGGAAAAAAATCAAAGTTCTGAAGGTTTTAGTTTCTTGGCAGGATTCTGTTATGATTTATGTTTCTTTTAAGAATGAAAAAAGTTGCATATTTTTTCACATATAGTTAAAATGCTTCTCAAAATAAGGATATATAAAAATTCAGGTCTTGCATTTTTTTTTGTTCTGTGAAATTTCATTTGGCTTTGACTCTTGGAGATACATTACTGTGGGTTTGTCATTCAATCTCGACCTTGATAGAGATCATGGTTTTTGAGAAAATGGTTTTAAGTTTAATGAATATTTGGCAGGTTGATCCAAACATGAACCTCATGGTTTATATCGCATATCCTTCCTGACTGAAAAGCAGTAATTTAAATAATACAGGGTTTACTATAAATATATATCTATGTATTTATTTGTTATACACATTTGTGGTATAACACAGATGATTAAGCCAGCTGCTTTCCGAATCCAGTATTAAATTACTTGGGATTGAGTTTTGGCTAATCTACTTCTGATCCAGCTTCCTGCTAACGTGCCTAGGAGGCATTTGGATTCTTGCCACCTGCGTGAGAGACCTGAAGAGGGTTCTGGTGTCCTGGTGTTGGATAAGCCCAGCCCTGGCTGTTTGGTGTTTTCAGACATTTGAGCGGTGAACCAACAGTTGCAAGTTCTCTCTCTCTCTCTCTTTCTCTGTGCACACACGCCTGTCTCCCTTTCTGTCACTTTGCCTTTCAAATAAATAAATATTTTAACATGAATTGCAAAATTACAGACCATGTTAAAAAAAATATACTCCTCAAATATGCAGTACAGAAATCTTGAGCACACATGTTTGAATTCAGATCTAAACAATGCATGGAGTGTGTTGACCTGAGTTTTTCCTGTCTACTCCATTTCTAATAACAATAAAAACTTAGGAGTAAGAGAAACATGATGATGAGCAAGAAAGCAATTACTTAAGGCTAAAAAGCAAAAATCCAGAAATAATAGCATACTCTGCCATTCTAAGTAGAAGGAGATGATCAAAAGCCACCATCCAGTGTTTTCATATCTGATGCTATGAATCATGAAAGATGGGTAAGAGGCACTGCCTGTGGCTTTTTCCCCAGCATTCAGCATGCCTTTCAAGCATCCTTGGAGTGATTTTAGCCCATTGTTATTTTATTCTTCCACTGGAGAGGAAGGAGGATAAAAGGACTTTGAGTTTCATTTTACTTAGGACCATTTCATCAAAGTCGATGACATAAACTCAACAGCTATTGGATGCCTGAGCTCTGGGCAGTCAACTACCCTAGATTCCAAGTCATGCCATACTTGCCTTCAGAGAAGAGGCAGAATGAAAAGAGAAATTTTTGTTGAAATTAACACTTATTTTAAAAATAATCAAGAGAACATGAGTATTTGAGAGAACTTTAAAACAATTAAAAAAGCAAACCCCTGTCTACAGTGCCTGCCAAAGCTCTGAAATGTCATAGTTGAATAACACCTCCATTTTCAAAATCAGAATCATCATTATGTTAAAAATAGAGACAGTGGAAAAATAACATGCAAGAAAGTAAGGGGATGATTCTAGCAAGGAGACTTTTTTTTTTCACACTGAAGGCAGATTGAATTGTATCATTGGCAAAAGGAGTGCCTCTGATTCTGGTGAGGCCTAGTGGGTTTGAAAACTCATCACTTGCTGACCCTGGAAATGCCGCACCACCTACACCCAGTGGAGATGATAAGCAACTGCCCCCGCCCCAGTTGGTTTTTCACATAGAAACTAGAGCCCACATTCCCAGCCATCCCCTTAATTGGGCTCTTACAATCCAGGTCAGTCTCCCTGTGCCCTGGTAGGAGCAGCAACAGGCAATGGTAAATGAGGAACTGCCCTGACCTTAAAGCCCACTGGAATTATTCAGTGTGTGTAGAGGAAAACTTGTAGTTTGGACAGGTGGTAACAGAGATGAAATTCTAGATGTATCAACTAGATTCTAAAGGTGGAAGAGACAAGATCCAGGCCAAAGGATTCGTAAGGAATCAGCATTCTTGACATTTATTGGATGATAGCTCTTGAAAGATCTTTCCTTGCACCATCCCCTAGAAGCTTCAAACGTAACCTTGGAAAAAGCATCTGTGAAGATCTGATTATGCTCAAAATCTTGAGAAGTGATCATTATTATAAGAACAAAACAGAAAGATATCTGCTTTGATATCAGGAGTAAAGATTGTGTGAAGACCATATGGATGAAACTGAGGGACATTATACTAATTGAAATAAAGGGGACACACAAAATCAAGTGTTGAATAAATTCACCTGTTTACAAAGTTTAAAAATGTCAAACTCACATTTTGAGAATAGACAGGTGGGTTCTGGGAACTGAGGGGAAAGAGTAAGGGCAAATGGAATTCTACTCAAAGGAAGTGAAGTGGTGGGAATGCGTTCTGAGATCATAAGCACAGCAGGATAATGAGAAACAATGAGTTGTATAGTTGGAAGCTACTGTGATTACATGTGCTCTTATTTGTGGTTAATATTAATTAGCTTGATTGGAGTAATCCTAATATGTATGTACATTAAAATACCATGCTCTGTACCTTACATTACACAGTGTTTATTTGTCAATTACTACTAAATAAAAAAGGAAAAAAAAACAAGTAGGTAGACATAGCTTGAACAACTAATTAAGGAATATCTGAAGCTCATAAAACTGGAAGGGATAAGAATCTTAAGTTTGAACTTCTAACCTCCTGATGTATCAGAAAATAAAAATCCATTGTTTTAAATCACCAAGTTGCAGACGTTTACTTCAGTAACCTAAAAACCACTTATGGTCTTGTACTTACTGACCTAATATGATTGAGAGGCCAGGCTGAAGCGTGTTGTACCTGCTACAACAGGGATCTGGATTAACCACATGAGGATACCTAGGGCAACACTCATTACGTTCACCCCTTTCTTCTCATCCACAACCATCCTATCTTTATATTTAAAACTTTAGTATAAATTCAAAATTTTTTTTAAAGATTTATTTTATTTTTATTGGAAAGGCGGATATACAGAGAGGAAAGACAGAGAGGAAGATCTTCCGTCCAATGATTCACTCCCCAAGTGAGCGCAACGGGCCGATGCTATGCCGGTCCGAAGCCAGGAGCCTCTTCCGGGTCTCCCACGCGGGTGCAGGGTCCCAAAGCCTTGGGCTGTCCTCGACTGCTTTCCCAGGCCACAGGCAGGGAGCTGGAAGGGAAGCGGGGCTGCCGGGATTAGAACTGGCCCATATGGGATCCCGGGTGTGCAAGGTGAGGACCTTAATCACTGCACCTGCACCATCAGGCCGGGCCCTAAATTGAAATTATATTTACATGTTTTTATAGGGTTTCAGGTGATGTTATGATTTATAAATATAGTTTGTTTCTCTTTAATTTTGTTAAAAGATTTAGTCTATATTTTTATTGGAAAGACAGGTTTACAGAGACAGAGAGAGACAGCAAGATCTTTCATCCACTGATTCACTCCCCAAGTGACCACAACAGCCGGAGCTAATCCGATCTGAAGACAGGAGGAAG
This sequence comes from Ochotona curzoniae, assembly GCF_017591425.1. Lineage (NCBI taxonomy): Eukaryota > Metazoa > Chordata > Mammalia > Lagomorpha > Ochotonidae > Ochotona > Ochotona curzoniae. Next base: position 21,186,744 of record NW_024464939.1, on the reverse strand, counting down.
GAGCTTCTTCCAGGTCACCGATGTGGGTACAGAATCCCAAGGCTTTGGGCAATTCTCAGCTGCTTTCCCACATCACAAGCGGGGAGCCGGATGGGAAGTGAAACAGTCGGGAAACGAACTGGCGCCCAAATGGGATCCCAGTGGGTATAAGGCTAAGATTTAGAAACTGAACCATTCTGCTGGGCCCTATAAATATAACTTGCAATAATTAAATGATATTTATTTTGTAGCCCTTTTAAATGTTCTATTGCTAACTATATTCACCATGCTGCACACTAGGCCTTAAAAAAACAAACAAACAAACAAAAAACCCCTTACTTCTTCCATTTGAGATTTTGTACTCTTTGAGCATAATTTTCCCACTCAATCCCCAGCCTCTGTAGCTACAATTTTTATTGTTTGTGTTAATTTGGTTGCTCTTTTTTCCAAATATATGTGAAACCATGACAAGTGTGTTTTTCTGTGTCTGATTTAGCATAAGGTTCTCAAATTCTATCCGTATATTGTCACAGTTGAAACAATTCCTTCGTATTTAAGGCTGAATAGTATCAATTACATATACATTCCCCCTTGTCATTATCCACTCAGCTATTCATGGAATTTTTTTAAAGACTTGTTTATTTGAAAGTCAGTGTGTATGTGTGTGTGTGTGTGTGTGAGAGAGAGAGAGAGAGAGAGAGAGAGAGAATTTTCCATACTGTAGTTCACTAATGGCTGCAATGGCCAGGCTCTAGACAAGGCATATGGGTCTTCCACGTAGATGGCATTTCCCAAATACTTGAGCCATCCTCTGCTTCTTTCCCCAGGCCAGTAGAGGGGATAGATTCAAGTAGAGCAGCTAGAATATAAACCGGTGTCTGTATTGGATGCCAGCATTGTGTTTGGTGGCTTTACCCGCAACTCCACAATGTCAGCCCCTGATGGATTCTTACATTGATCCTATAACTTAGTTATTGTCAATACTACTGCAACAACTGCTAGAATACAGACATATCTGACAAGCTGACTTGAAATCTTTTGGATGAATCTCCAGACATTATTTACTGTATCCCTTTCAAAGTACTTACCAACTATAGCCATTTTCTAGGGGAAGATACAGCTTTTTGTCCCTTTGGCTCCTTGTCTCAGAGTATTAAGAAGCCAGAGGAAAAAGAAATTCTTTACAAAGACAGAAAGATGAATACAATAATCTCCCAAACTCCCTTAAAGTCTTATACTACACTTCTTGATTTGTTTGAAGTCATTTTATCTGGAACTATCACTTGGCTTAATATTTTTGGGGGAATTTTTGGAGTTACAATCACTGCCTGCCTCGTGCTTAGTCTTACTTGGTGCTTCACATAATAATTTTTTAATTCTATGACATTGTGTTTAGTATCAGAATCAATTTTTACTTTTATTTTCTACTTACATTAGTTAAATAATCAACATCAGGATCTTAAGGGAAAAGCAAAGTTTAGTTATTGCTACTATCAACACTAAAGTAAAACGTTGTGAAATTCTTTCAACTTTGTTCTTTCTGATCAAGGCTTAAGCCCTTGTGGTAAGTTCTATCTGATTAGGGTCAGGTTCATAGTAAAAACCCTGCCAATCACTACAACAAAATTCTCACATTATGTGTATTTGTTGACGCTCTAGGAAAATACTCCACCTTGCATGTTCAAAGAGCTGCAAGAAATAGTGCAACAAAGAGACATACGTGCATGCAACAAGAATTATTGGTCAACAGTCTGTGTAAGTACCAGCTAACCAGGCGCTTTGATTGTCACCCCCTTTCATGGATTGGCTGTGTAAATGAACTAATATGACTAATTGCTTACAATGACTCCTGGCACATGAGGGCACTCAGTAGATGCTAATTATTTCTCAAGCATCCTTTCTCCTTTTTTTTTTCAAGATTTTAATTTTCTGTTCAGCTTCAGGGAAAACAATCCTTATACTGGCACATTTATGAGTCAGCAATGCTTTTAGGACATCTGATTTTCAGGTTCTGCTAATTCAAACTTTTACCAGATAGTCACTAATTTCTTTTTTTGTTTCTAATTGCATTGCATTATGTGACACAGTGTTATGGGCACTGGGATTGCCCCCACCCCCTCCCCGAACCCTCTCCCCATGGTGGATTTCTCCACCTTGCTGTGTTACCACAGTTCAAATTCAGTTGAGGTTCTTTCATTGGAAGTATTTACCAAGCATAAAATCCAGCATCTTATTATTCTAGTGAGTGCAACGATTTCTTGGTGAGACCATCTCTGGTCTGAAGTTAAAGCCGGCAAAGTATCATCCCAATCAATTAAAAGCCCAGACATAACATCAGCAACAATTTATAACATTATGACATTAATTGACATGGTATTGATTAACAATATGTTAATAGATGGTCACTAATTTCACTCATGTTAGAAGTATCTATTCTCATCTTAAAATATTGGTTGCACTGATTCAGCAGGTTATTTCTACTTTTTTCCCCGTGATAGTTGAGTGACTTAGGCAGCAGCAAAGGCAGGTTTCACAGATCGCAGAATATTTATGTGCATTCCTGCTGCTCCTGGGCTGCGGATCCATCCATCTCTCCAGATCCAGCAGATGGAGCAATCACTGCTGACAGGTATGAATAAGAGCATCTTGGAATTGGCCATGAACTTGGCCAAGACCTGAAAGATGAATATGATCGTTAGGCGAAGTTAATAAAGAAGAGCTGTTCAGAAATTAAAAAATAGCAAGCATAACAGCAACATATCCAGTGATGGTACACTGGGGAGTGCCATTAGGATATTTCTATGAGAAACTCTTAATTTTTGTTAATAAAGGGCACATTGACGACAAAACCTGTTAACAATTTCAGTCAAAAGAGCAGATAAGAGCATGGGAAAATGGAAGTTAGCAAAGCACTCTGGAGGTCACGGAGAAAATATACACAACACCTCTGAACCTGTGCTAAATGCTTCTCCATAAAAACTGAAAGCTGTAGGTAAGTTTAGAAAATGATTTCAGTTCTAGATTCTAAGTTGAAAGGCACATAAAGGCTTCTTTGTGGGGACTAATATCACCATCATGTATTTTGCCTTAAAGTGTGTTTTTTTTTCTTTAACCTAGAACCTGAGTGAATATATTCAAGTGCAAGTAGCATGATATACTGAAATTTTAAGTGCAAGAGAGATGATTGTTTAGAAGTTACATCACTGCTTGAGAATCCCACATCTGATGTTAGAGTGCCTGGGTTCAAGTTCCAGCTCTGCTTCCCATCTTGCATTCTTGCTAATTTGTACTCTGCCAAGCAACAGATGATGGTTCAAGGAGTTACATTCCTGCCTGTGTGTAATACCCAGACTGAGCTCTGGATTCTGGATTCAGCCTAGCTGTAAACTGATATTTGGGGGGAATGCACCAGCATATGGAAACTCTCTCTGTCTCTCTGTCTCTGTCTCTGTCTCTCTCTCTCTCTCTCTCTCTCTGTGAGTGTATATGCATGCTGCTCTCATTTTACATTCAGATATATAAAAATAAACTCCTAGAACCTAAAGAAGAAAAAGCGTTAAAAGGGATCATCTTTTGTCCTATTAGGTGGAAAAATATGAAAAAAGAAAGAAACACAAATAATGGAGGCTGCGATGTGATGACAACTGAATCTTCCTGCAGATGGTTAAGGTTGGGAACAGGGATAGGACCAACAAAGAATGTGTGTGATTTTCTCCAACCAGAAAACAAATAGGAGATGGTTTAATCTCAGTAACAGGGAAGAATCAAGGGTTAGATTGAACAATTAACCCAAATGTCCCCCAGAAGAAAAGAAACAAGGACTTTACTCAGAAGTGACACCAGAAGCAATGATCAATGTGGCACCTGCTTCCAGGATAAAGTTATGAAGAGGTGATGATGAGGCAGAGCCCTAAGGAGAACGCGGGTGACCTTCAAAATAAGGTTTGTGATTATGGGGTGAATAGGTTGAGAGAGTGAGGTGGATATAACAGAAAGAAATGTTGGGGATTCAAAAAACAGAGATTGTTGCAAGAACAGAGTGGCAGGGTGAGGACACAGAGGTGACAAAGGGACTGCAAAGGCTTGAGCTGATGTCGGTGTGAAGGGTGGCAGGGAAAACAATCTTGGTGTCACCTAGCTGATTTAAATATTCTTACTAGATCATGGAGGTAAAGAGATTTCCCCATTAATATACACAGGACCCTTTGAAGCCAGACAAAAATCTGCACTGTGGCCAACTGTCTGTCTTAAAAGACAAGCTCCCTTTTCGGAAAAGGTAGGTGGAGCCTCTCTTGGGTCAAGGCGACTCAATGTTCCCATGGAGACACATACAGGGATGTGGGCAAAGCAGTGCCTCTTCTTTAAGGATTATCCAGGAGGGTCGGTGTTGGCATTGAACATATTGGGTAGACTACACACATTTATCTGAGCTAGGGTTCAGGATCAACATCTCTCTGATGCAAACAGACCTACGGAGGCAAGAGGGGTTGAAGGGATGGAAAAAGGGAAAATATGTTCACAGCAAATACAGTCCACCAGAATTCTGTCCAGCCATGGAAAGCCATAACACTGGCATTACATCTTTCCACTTAAACAAAAGATAGTGTAATATTTCCACATCCCATTCCCCTGGCTTGCATGTCTGGGTTTGATTAAGGCAGTGGCATGAATAAATATAATTATGGTTATGAACACACTGGAAATTTAAGTCGCTACATGCAACTCTGTTAAGATTAGTTATTAAGCAGTATATAAAGGTCAGAAACAAATTATAGCACCTAGTACAGAGCAGCACCTTCATTCTGTCCTCTGGAAAGTGAAGTCGTGGGAGGACACATTTTACCCATCCTTTTTGTCTGTTCTGAACAGTGATCTCAAGAGGCTGCAGGAAATAAGTGAAGATGGGAGACATGTCTAGAATCACACAAAGGCCCCGGTGTGTCAAATGTTCTCTTTCAGCATGACCTGTGCAGGACCAAAGTGTATACACTAGAAGCATCCGTAGGTCAGTTTTCTACTTAGCATGGGATTGTTTAGAATTCATCAAACCAAACACACATCTTAATACAATTCGAAACAAAAGAACAAGAGGGAACCTGAAAAAGCCTTAAACCACAACTGACCTTTTAAACCCAACAAAAGAAGAATGTGCTAAATAAAGACTAATGAATAGTGATGAAAATAGCGACTAAACCCCTCCTCCAGAAGAAAATGGCACTTCGATGTTGCTAATACATGTAACAGGTATTGGTTGGAGTCTGTTGAGCTGTTGCAGTAGCAGCTCCCTTCACAGGGTGGGGAGTGAGGTCTTGTGTGTCAGGTTTTCTGCATACCAAATTTTCTGGTGTGGCTTTATCTTGATTCTTAAGAAAATAATTTTTTATTTGTAGTTATTTAGCAACTGTTTGACTCAATGACCTAGTCAGGTATCTATTCAGTATTATTCAATCACTATTTTTAAGTAAAATATAGATGAGAAAAAATGATTATGAAGCTCTAATATCTGATGTAGAATAAAATAGATTTCCCTGATATGGTATATATTTTTAGCTTTTGGACTTCAAATTTTTAACAGATGTGGTTTATTTTTGTACAATTATGAAACTATGTGTAATGCATTACTTTGCAAAAGAGGTATTTCTTTGAAAGGCAGAGTGACAGAGAGAGAGAGAGATTTTCCATTTGCTGACTCACACTCCAAATGGCTTATAAAGGCATGGTTTGCCCAGGTTGAAGCCAGATTTCCAGAACTTCATCTGGGTCTCTAATGGCAGTGGCAAGGGCTCACTGCCTTTCCAAATGCACTATCAGGGACCTGGATCAGAGGCAGGCCAGTGGGCATGCGCAGGCACCCAGTTATGGGATGCTGGCGTCACAAGCAGAGGTTTAACTTCCTGCATCACAAAGTCAGACTCTATATATTTTTTTAAAAGATTTATTTTTTATTATTTTTTATTGGAAGGGCGGATATACAGAGAGGAGAGACAGAGAGGAAGATCTTCCGTCCAATGATTCACTCCCCTAAGTGAGGGCAACGGCCGATGCTATGCCGATCCGAAGCCAGGAGCCTCTTCTGGGTCTCCCACGCGGGTGCAGGGTCCCAAAGCTTTGGGCTGTCCTCGACTGCTTTCCCAGGCCACAGGCAGGGAGCTGGAAGGGAAGCGGGGCTGCCGGGATAGAACCAGCGCCCATATGGGATCCCGGGCGTGCAAGGCGAGGACCTTTAACCACTTGCGCCACCGCGCCGGGCCCGACTCTACATTTTTTAAAAAGTAGTGTATGAGTGACAAAGGAAGATGCCCTCATTTCTCAGGCCCCCCGCTCTGTTAAGTCAGGTCACACACGTGGGCACATGCCCCATCTTCTGATGGGAGCACTCACTGTACTGAGTTCAACAGATTCTAACAGAGGACCTTAGTAAAAGGAAGGCGCATCTGGACACAGAATGATCCTTGGCCACAAAAGAGGGTAGATAACCGCCTTGAAACTTGAAATTCTGTCCAAAATAAGCATGGGAACCAATGATCTGACCCATTTTGAAACGCTCTTTTGGTAATGCTTTAAATATGCTTTATATATAACATATTCTTTATTTCATTTAAAAATTCCTCCTTATATTTAATTTACAGACTTCCTTCCCCTCATTATTAATCATTTAAACCTAATCCCTCCAGATGTAATTAAAGCTCATTTCCTCTACTTTGGTAATTAGTTAAAAAGAGACAGAGGAAGGGAGAAATAAACAATATTTCTTTCTGAGGCTGTGGATTTTTTACTTCTTATCGTTGTTTTAATACTGTGAATGAAACCTCGAATAGGACCATTAGCAAGAATAGAATATAATTGTTTAAACTTCAGTTTCTACCTTATTTTTTACATAGATTCCATTTTGATATTACTGGTTAATTTAGTTAATTTAGAAAGGTAATAATGAAAATCCATTTCAATTTGTTAGCTCATCAAGGTTGATGTGTCAGGGTCCACAGACGTGGTATTTAACCATACAGAAACAAATGCAGTTGAATCTTATCAATCATCTCGATGCAGATATAACATTTTGTATAGCACATTTTCCTTTTCCTTCTGCGTCTCACAGCACTTTTCCTTTTGCAGCCTTTGGGGATCTGACATCTGCTTTTCAGGCCCTGAAGTTTGGGTTGCCCTGGGCTGATAGCTTTTCTGGAGAGAAGGTATTCTTTTCTGAAGCCTTTTTTTTTTTTTTTTCCAATCTAAGAATTACTTCCTCTGGGAAGCAGTAATGATGAAATACTTTTTCCAGTGAAAATTCTCCAGTAATATATCAGGGCTTTCCAGCAGTTTATTACTACCGAAGGAGGTAATTTAAATCCAATAAAGCATCATCCTCATTTAACCTTTTTGCACAAGAGATAAGTCTGTTCTAAAACATTCTTCCATGTTTAGACTTAACAATAATCATACAAATAAAGCAGTGCCAGTGGATGAGCACATGGGCTTTTACAGTTAAAAAGCCTGGCTGTTCTTTTTTCACTAATCTGTCTCATCGTAAAATTCCTTCATCTGAGAAATGTGGAAATAATGAGCAACCAAAGGTACTAGCGAAGACGAATACGAGTTGAGCAGCACAGTGAGCAGTGAACAGAAGGTAGAGCTTTACGTCAATTGAATTATATTAGTTTTCAGGTACAAACTGTTTTCTTTTAAGATTTCATTTACATTCATCCATTGCAATAACTCTGGTGTAAGAATATTAACAAAGGGTTAGGATAGAGAAGGTGACTGAAATGAAAAAAGTATAGAATACTTATAGAAATACATATCATGGCTCTTCAAAAAGTTATTGAAAATGTATACTATGAAAAAACACATGAATTTCAATGATTTAAAAGATTTGTGTATTTTTTTATTGTAAAGTCAGAGTTACAGAAAGAAGGAGAAACAAAGAAAGATCTTCCATCTGCTGGGTTGCAACCCAAGTGGCCACAACAGCTGGAGCTGAGCTCATCCAACGCCAGCAGCCTCTTCATGTCTCCCATACAGGTGCAGGGTCCCAAGGCTTTGGGCCAACATTGAGTGTTTTTCCAGGCCAAAAGTAGGGAGCTGGAAGGGAAGTGGAGCAGCTGGGACACTAACTGGCACCCATATGGGATCCCAGTGCATGAGAGTGAAGGACTTCAGTCACTAGGCTACTGTGCTAGGCCTGAATTTCAAATTTTTGAACCCAAATAAATTTATGTTTAATTTTACTTCCAAAACCTTTTTTGATGTACCCTTGTGCTTCATTGTATATTTATTAATATCTTATTTTGTTATAATATGTATGCATTATATAATATGTTTATAACATTAAAATGTGTTATAAAATATGTAGTAATAACTATATGTTATATGTATATATTTCTATTATTATATATTAAATATAATTATGTAGACTTTATTTATAGTATTTAATACATTTCCAAGTGATTTCTTGTAATACAAGACATCAGTTAGTTAAATATTTCAATTCATAAAATCTATAACACTTAGAAGTTCCTAGATACAGAATATTGAAATAAAGAACATTAGTGACTAAATTTAACCAAGTTCAAAGTATACAGATGACTGATTGGACCAGAGCAAAACATAAAATTAGCAGAGTAAATATTCAATTGTAAAGTATTATGTCTGTCAGTCAAGGCACACTTCAAAAAATATGTGGAAAATGAAACTAAAAGATACCTATTTTGACTCAAAGAAATTTTAAAGCTTTTTTATAGTGTACATTTTTATAAAGTTTTTGAAAGAATACTACACAAACTAAAAGGCAACACAGCATCTAGTCAAATTTAGCAGCTGAATACTAGGAATATGGACATGAGCAAATCTAATTTGAATCTAGCAAGTTCATCCAGCAGGTTTATACATTACAAGTCGATAGCAAGCCATCTTGGTTTTTTTTTCAATTTTTAATATTTTTTAAACTAAAACTTTTTACTAGCCACTAATTGCATGTTTTGGAAGCATGCTCGTCTGTTTTAAAAGTAGACACAATCATTTAGGGTTTCTTCTGTCAAAGCTGGAATGTCCCCACAAAGGAATTTTTGAGCAAGAGAACAGCCGTAGATTTTCAGAAATATCCGTCTTGCAGGAAGGTATTGACTCAACTGAATGCCAGTCTTGTTCAGCTCAAAGAATAATTCAGAGAAGTAGAAGCTCAATTGGAGGAAATAGCACAGACTAGAGAAGAAAAAAGAAAATTTTTCTCAAAAGCAAGGTTGACATGGATTATGCAAGATTTACAACATATTTCCAGTTAATTTATTTTTATGCAATTGCTTTTTTAAAGATTTATTTATTTTTATTGGAAAGTCAGATATACAGAGAGGAGGGGGGACAGAGAGGAAGGTCTTCCATCCGCTGATTCACTCCCCAAGTGGCCACAATGTCTGGAGCTGAGCTGATCTCGCCAGCAGCCTTTTCAGGGTTTCCCATGTGGGTGCAGGGTCCCAAGGCTTTAGGCTGTTCTCCACTGCTTTCCCATTCCATAAGCAGGGAGCTGGATGGGAAGTGGGGCCGCCGGGATTAGAACTGGCTACCATATGGGATTCTGGTACGTGCAAGGTGAGGATTTAAGCTACTAGGCCACTGCACTGGGCCCCAATAAATGTTTTTATATGGAATCTTTTTTTAAATCAATTACATTGCATTATGTGATACAGTTTCATAGGCTCTGGGATTCCCCCAACCCCTCCCCATACCCTCCCCCATGGTGGATTCCTCCACCTTATTGCAGTATTACAGTTCAAATTCAGTCAAGATTCTTTCATTGCAAGCATATACCAAGCATAGTGTCCAGCATCTTATTGTCCAAATAAATTCAACGGTTTCTTGGGGAGACCATCTCTGGTCTGAAGGCAGAGCTGGCAGAATATCATCCTGATCAATTAAAAGTCCCAATAAAATATCAACAATTTACAGCATTATGGAATTAATTTATGGTATTGAGTGACCAATGCCAGTTCTTAACCACATCCTGTGACTACTTCATTGACTTTTCAATTCTAGTTTATATACAACTGGTTTCTATATACCCTTAAGTGACTATATGGTACTATTCAGCTGTCTCAAGTCTATTTTCATTTTTTGTATTTAGCAGTTTATAGTGTTGAAGCATAATTTTGCTGAACTTGGCAGATTTTAGGATAGTCTAAACTGGCTTATAACTCTAACAAGGCATATGTCAACAGTTGAGGCACAGAACAGTTTTAGGAGGGATGTGCAGAGAAATCTTCAATACCTTAGTGAGGAGTAACTAATCATTGTGTCCTACCTAGTAAGGTATGTGTGAGTCCACACTGACCATTTCCTGTCTGGTTCTAAGCCTTCCCTGTTGTTCTCTATCTATCCTAATTTCTTTTTTGTGGGGAGGATGAACCGGAGTGACCCTGATGGTCATATCAGGAGAGGGTGGGGATCCAAAGTTGGAACTAAGTAAGTACCAGAGAAAACTCCTCTCCCTAGTCCCGAAGGGAGTTTACTGTTCTGTTTCTGTGGACTGCTCAGGGCTCCTGGCTGTTGTTCCAATGACTTTGGATCCTGCAAAGAAGGATTTGGGTTTCTTCCTTCCTATATGGAATAGTTTTAATGGAGCAAAGACGTACAATTGTTAAAGACAAATTTCACTTATGGATCTCCGCTGGGGGGCAGCAATGAAGCTGTGGTCTGCAACCTTGGCAACCCATATGGACTCCAGTTCCTGCCCTGGTTGCTCCACTTCTAATCCAACTCTCTGCTAGTGAACCTGGGAAAGTAGTGAAAGCTGGCCCAGGTCCCTGAGTACCTGCATCCACATGAAGACGTGGAAGAAGCTCTTGGTTTTGATCTGGTCCTGCTCCAGTCCTTGCAGACATTTGGGGAATTAATCAGTGGGTGCAAGGTCTTTGTGTCACTCCATTTCTCATTGTCGCCCTGTCTTTTAAGTAAATAAAGTATATCTTGTTTCAAAGAGCCATATTGATTAGCTATAGAATATTCTACAGGGCACCTTCTCTTTTGCCTGATTGCTCACCTTCTTGCTTGAAACCAAAAGACAAAATTCTAAGTTTTAAGATATTGAACGACCAAATGCCATGATCATGGAAATCTAGAAAGAAGTAAAGTAAAATTATGACTTAATAATGTTAACCCAGCAATTAATATAATTTCCCTCATTTCTTATTTTTGTTTTTTGCTCATTTTTAGGTGTGATTTTCTACAATGACATGTAGATGCTAGTATAGGCGGGTCTCCACTTGTTGCCGTTATGAGCTCTGATCCCCACAGCTTTGATCTCTGAGACCCAGCGCTGTGCGGTTTCTAGCTGACATCAACAATATCTTTCCAGCACTTAGTCAATTTCTCAAGTTGGGTGTATGGGGAAAACTTAAAATTTATATTCTCATTTCTGCTGTTTCCACATTCTCCTTCCCCTGTGGCTTCCCCATGAGGGATATAATCACCTCTCCCCCCCCCCTCTCTTTTAGAGAGATTTTTTTTTTAAAGACCTAATTACAGAGAGGAGAGAGAGAGTGCATGTGCATTTCCATTTACTGATCCACTTTGAGGTGGCAACAATGGCCAGAGATAAATCTGTCTGAAGCCAAGTGCCAGAAGCTTCTTCTGGGTTTCTCATACGGGTGCAGAGCCCCAAGGACTTGAGTCATCGCCCACTGATTTCCCAGGTCTCATGCAGGGCGCTGGAGGAGAAGTAGAGCAGCAGGAATATGAACCGACACCTGTATGAGATGTTGACACTGCAGGTGGAGAATTAGCCTGCCACCGTGCCAGTCCCCTACTCCCTTTTTGTAGGCTTTTACCCCTACTTATTCACATAAGGATTTTGTTATTCTGTGGATCCATTTTTCACTCCTTTCTTAACATATGTCTTTATATAATCTATTACCACACTCGGATATAACTACTTCCCTCCACACACATCTTATATAATAGTTTATCAAATGATATTGGGTTTTGGACTAGAGTGCTGATTTCAATGAATGGAAAAATTTCCTGTGGCACAGAGAAATGCAACCTAAGTTCTGAGTTACTTAGGAACAGTAGTTAAGGAGCTGGCTGTCCTCGTGCAAACAGAGGCACAGGCATGGAGGGCCCTGTTGTTTGCAGGTGGCGCTTTGATGGATGTGTGTTCACTGTGGTGCTGGGAATGTCTTTTGCACTGAACGATAGGCAAGTTTTCATTGCTCTAATTTTGAAGTGCCTCTTGGAACAATGCTGCAGGTCCCATGAGCTGTTGGGCAGTGTGGCTGACGCTGTTAGAATCCCTGGGCAGTATAGCTACAGGATGCCCTCAGAGAGCATTTTATATATTCTTTCAGTCATTCACCTGTGAAAGCCAGGTCCTGCCTACCTTTATTAGACTTTGTGAACTGTGAAATAGTTCATAGTTTGTGGCTAAATGGAAACATGAGAGCCAAATAAATAAATGCAAACTCCATTTAGTAGAAATTGATTTGGATTGGATTATGATTTCTCTTGGCTATGAAAAAATAGCCACCTGTCTTGAAACAAGTGACATCCAATTCTGCTCTAACATAAACTGGTTAAGGAACCTTAGAGAAGCAAGCTGTACCTTTAAGAACAGAGGCTGTTTTTCCAGTTTCTTCCCATGAGCAGTGCACTGGGACTGCTGCTAGGGGAGTTTTATTCCCCGTGTGACAGAGACTAAGCTTATTTCATCCAAAATATTTTGTGGATATTATTTTATGTCAAAGTGGGTGTTTTCGTGATAATGTGAGACAATGTTGGCAGGAACGTAGCCAGGCGTGGTTTATCTTTTACCTTCAGCTGCCTCAGGACAGAGTGAAGAGCAGCTTCAGATTCGGTCCATTGTCTGTAGAAGCGATGGTTTTGTCTTTTCATTATGGATGCTGCAAGCTGAGCTATTTTAGAGATTTTCCTGAGTTTCCTTTTCTCTTATCTTCACAAAGAATGTTCTGTTTTTGTACCTAAACGGCTAGTGAAAATTGTCAGCACAAAAATGGGGTCACCTGTGTCAAATTTAATACATGAATAAAGCTGGCAGGTTGTGCAGGAGGCTCTTGTGCCTGTCCACCTGATGTAACAGCAACTGTTCAGAAAGAATCCACGAGAGCCACAATCTTGCCCCAAAGCCACTGCGATCTTACACATTAAATACTTCTGCAAGGACATCTGTCTGGTGACTTTGGACTGGTGCCTCTCTGGCTAGCATTCTTGTCTCAAAAGATCTTATGTAATTCTCCTCAGTTTTGACTTATTTTTTCTTGCCGCCACTGCCTTGCATACGCTCACAGTTTACTACAGTATGTGTATTCCCGTTGCAGTGCTACTCTCTTCCCAAACAAGTTTAATTAACCTTTAGAGAATCTCTGCTAGGTTGACATCTTGTTTTTTATACAGGTCACTTCCCGCATCCATCATGTTAACTACCAGCTATTTGCTTATGTCAAAAGTCTAGCTATTAATTCAGGTAGCAGAGACTTACAAACGAAAAAATTCTCCATCCACATTATAGTGTGCAAAAATAATGATGGCAAAAAAAAAAAAACATGTTCCTTCATGGTTCAAGGCAAATAATACATTTATGCATTTGAATTGAAATGGAAAAAAAATGCTATATTTCCCATCACCAAGACAATATGGTATAAATTGTGTATCTGTACATTTTGCAAAATGAGGCACACAAGGGCTCCTTGTGTGCCTCATATTATAAAACTCAACTTTGTTCCAAAAAGTCTATCGAAAGTAACAGTAATTTTATCTGAAGAGCAGTACAGTTAATAGACAACTAATTAAAATACTAGCTCCACATTTAAAACTTCGTAAACTTGACATTAAAAAAAATTATTTCTTTGAAAGCCAATGTGATAGAAAGTTAGGAAGATGAAAAGAGAGAAACAGACACAGAGATCTTGCTTCAATTGGTAAACTCCCAGACGACCGCCAGAGCTGGGGCCACAGCAGGGTGAAGGAGGGACTCAGTTGGGTTTTTGCAACGGTGCCTGTGACCCACGTACGCACGTCTTTTACTGCTCTCCTGGAGACAGTGGTTGAAATCTAGATTTGAAGAGAAGCAGCCAGGATTTAAACTAGTGTTCACATGGGATCCTGGCTTTGCAGCAGACTGCTTAACCTGAGGTGCCATGGTTTGGGCCTCTTGTGAAACTCAGCTTTTAAATAAACCAGAAACAGGACTCTTCATTGGATCAATACAAGGGTCAAGAAAGAGTGAATATATCGAGATATTTAAACTCACAACATACTATGATATTGTTTGATGTTGGAATAGTTGTACAAGCATGGATTTTAGCATCATTCTGTGTAGAAGTTATCTAGTGCTCATACCTTCTGCAATGTGCAAGCAAAAGTTGATATGTCATCTCTAAAAAAAAAGTCTCTCTCTATTCAAAACAAACAAACAAACAAAAAACAAATGGGCAAGCGTTATGGGATAGCTGTGTAGGCATCTGATTGCAATGCCAGAATCATACTCGAGCACCAGTTTGAACCCAAGATTATCCAGGCTGTGCTTGGGGAAGCAGTGGAAGATGGTGCAGAAATCTGGGTCCTTAACACACACCAGAGACACTTGGCCAGAGTTCCTGGCTTCCGGCATCAGCCAGACTCTTCTCTGGCCATTGAAATTATTTGGGGGAGTGGCCCAGAGTATGAAATATTTCATTTTGTCTCTGTCTATCCCTCTTTCTATCACTCTGCCTTTCAATCAAATAAAATAAATATTTTTAAAGAAAAAATAAAAGATTCATGAATATTTAGGGAGAGATTGTCAGCTACTATACAGAATGTTGGCAATACCATAATTCAGTGGCTTATGCATTCTAGCTGTGATTCATTATTCAATATCATATCCAGAGTCAAACATTTAGAAAAGAGTATTTAAGAAAATTATTAAAAAAAAAAAACCTTTTTATTAGAAAGGTAGATACATAGAGAGGAGGGGTGACAGAGAGGAAGATCTTCCATCTACTGATTTACTCCCCAAGTGGCCATAACGGTGAGAGCTGAACCAATCCAAAACTAGGAGCCTAGAGCTTCTTTCGGGTCTCCTATGTGGGTGCAGGGTCCCAAGGCCTTGGGCCATCCTCTACTGCTTTCCCAGGCTACAAGCCAGGAGTTGTATGGGAAGTGGGGCTGCCAGGATACAAATTATCACCCATATGGGATCTTGGTGTGTGAAAGATGAGGACTTTAGCCACTAGGCTACCACACCAGGGCCATAAAACTATATATTTATTTTTTTTAATTGTTAGAGAGTTTCATCTATTAAAATGATATAAATCTGATTTTCTTGGTTCTTAAAAAAATGTAAGTGCTTATGATCATATCAGGTATATACTTCAAACACTGAGTCCATGTTTGAATATGCATTTGCCAAATTTAATTTCATAAGGTGTCATAATTGAAATTTTTTCTTGAACTGGCATTGTGGCAAAGCATCTTAAATTACTGCCTGTGACATTAGCATGCTATATAGGTTCAAGTTCATATGCTGGCTATTCCACTTCCAGTTCAGCTCCCTGTTAATGTTCCTGGGAAGTCAGTGGAGGTTAACTGAAGAGCCTGGGCTCCTAAACCCTCATGAGGAGAAACTCGTGGTAGCTGACTTTGGTCTAGCCCAGCCCCAGTTGTTATAGCAATTTGGAGTATGATCCAGTGGGTAAAATATTTATTTCGCTCTCTTTCTGTTAACTCCTTTTTCTAACTTTTTCAGATAAATAAATAAAATAATTTAAAAATGTTTTTCCTAAGGTAGACTTAGCTGGAAAATGAATTTGGGTGTAATATTTGAATACATGTTAGTTTGATATCAGTAAGCTCAGCCAGTATGTTTTTCAAAAGAAATGATAGCTGATTTTGATATACTTGTTTCCCAAATGGAGTTATCTTTGTAAATATTCTGAAATTGTACTTTTTTTCCCCACAGCATTTGCGAGAGTGTGATCACATTGTTAGTTAGGCTGCTGTTCTTCAGTTTCATCATGGTTGACTTGTGATGATATGATGTCTTTTGTGTCCCTTCTTCTTCTACAAGACAGTGAATAACAACGCTGATTGCTATGACATGATTTCAAGAGACTCAGTGTTGCTCTGTGGTGGGAATCAAATGATTTAGAACACCAAGCCCTTCATTAAAGCCCAGGCACAGAAACAGTTACCACCACTGAAACAAGGGGAAGCACAACCCAAGGCTAGGAGAGGGTGCCTCTGACCGAGACGATCCTTCCCTCCACCTGCGTTTCTTGATTTTCATTGCTAGGGATCTCTCTGTTCAACAGTACTGTGATCTTTTTTGAAGGTGATCATTTTTGAAAGCATTTTGTTACCAATCTTGTTGAGGGTGTTGTTTCAACTTTTGACTAAGTGAAAACTTTCAAAATCATTTTCAGATCTGATTCATCCGTAGTCTTCATTCTAATGGTTTCCTTTACTTGGGTGGTTGCCAAGTTGAGCTTCAATTGTACAAAAACAGATGCATGGTCCCATGTTGCTTATAGGGTAAATAAAGTCTCCTGTTTTCTTTTCGTCTTAACTTTCCTCCCAGTTGCCAAACCTTTACACCTTGTAGTACTATTTTACCTAAACACCAGGAAGATTGTTAGTGATCCATGCTATTCTTGGGTCCGTTCTCAGCTCTGCCCACAATAACTGTGTTACCTGCCTAAGCTGTTCAAATTTCCAATTCAGAGTCTTTTCTTTTTCCTAACTCATATAATACCCCTGCTATGAAAATGGTTTTCTTAAAGTACATAAGGCATTTGCTAGTTCACAGAGACATTTTAAGAAGCCTTTCCATGGATTTTTTAAATTGAGCTAAATGTCCTTGTTGATATTTAAGGGGTTTGTTTTCTGTTGTTTTGATCTGGCTTCCCTTTCGTTTAGTTCCTGCTGCACTACCAGTATCCTTTGCTCAAATCAAAGTTAACTGCAGGTTGATTGATGTGCTCTATGCTTTCCCATCCAGTCTTCCTTTAAGCTCCACGCACTTCATATAATCTCTTTTGAATATAATTCTATCCATATTTGTTGACACAATCTTTGTGGAGCCTGTTCCATCTAGTTCATCCTTTCAGTGCCTGTGGCTTTGCATTTGAGATCTCTTATGCACAACTATACCTCCTCTTATTTATAATGGTGTGTGAATCCACTAGAGATATTTCATTTAGTTATTCAAAAAGAGAATGACAGAGAAAGATATCTTCCACCTGCCGGTTCACTTCCAAATAATTGCAAGAGTCATGGCTGGGACAAGCTAAGGAGGAATCAGGAACTCCTTCCAGCTCTCTAACATGGATGCTAGGGACAGCAGAACATGAACCTCTTATGTTGGCATCTCAGGAATATTAGAAGGGATCTGGATCAGAAGTGGTATAGTGAAGACTTGAATTGGCACTCTGATACAGGATGTTAGCTTCACAGTTGGTGGCTTAACCTGCTTCCCCATACTGCTGGTCCAGGGTAAGCCTCCCATGAGCAGTGGTTTTTAAGCCCTTGAAGGGTCAGCATCATTGTCCTCATTTAGCAGTTCCGGTAGCAGCCATCCCACTGCTGTCCATGGGATTTCCTCCAGTATCATGGTTATGCTTCAGATGGTGACTAGTGGACCTCTTCTTACTGCTGTTGAATATTTAATTTTGCAAATTTACCTCATTTCTAATTTTTAAAGGCATATTTTTTATTGGAAAGTCAGATATACAGAAAGAAGGAGAGACAGAGAAGAAGATCATCCGTTCAATGATTCACTCCTCAAATGAGCGCAATGGCCAGTGCTGTGTCGATCCAGAGCCAGGAGCCAGGAAGTTCCTCCAGGTCTCCCACGCGGGTGCAGGGTCCCAAGGCTTTGGGCTGTCCTCAACTGCTTTCCCAGGCCAATAGCAGGGAGCTGGATGGGAAGCAGGGCTTCTGGGATTAGAACCGGTGCCCATATGGGATCCCAGAGCGTGCAAGGCAAGGACTTGAACTGCTACGCTACTGTGCGGGCTCTCTACTTCATTTCTATATGTTACAAAATGAAAGAATTCTAGGAAGACAATTCAGGAAAGAATAGAAGCCCCTAGAGAAATGAGAGGGGAAAGAGTGAAGCTGTAGCTATCTCACTAAAATAGAATTAGAGCTTGATGGTGACTCATAAGCATCTTGAGCTTTAGCTGCAAGATCCCTGTTCCTACACCTTAACCCTTACTCCAGGAAGGAACACATCAGGGAATAGACCACTATTCAAGACAACAGGATTACCAATAAAATTGAACTTGTATATGAACTTTGTGGGTTCAGAAAATGATACCTTTAGTTGGCAACTGGGCATGCTGAGGACTTTGAAACAAGTCATCAAAAGGCCTGGCAGACTGTTAACTTCAGACACAGAGTTCCCTGAAGGCAGAATGCTTTCCTAGCTCTCACTATTTCTTTTCTCTCCTGATGCAAGTGATAAAAATGGGTACTCTCCCAATACCAATGATAGAATCTAGAGCCTCTTTTACCATACATTTTATTTATTTATTTTTTAAAGATTTATTTTTATTATTATTTTTTTTATTGGAAAGGCGGATATACAGAGAGGAGAGACAGAGAGGAAGATCTTCCGTCCGATGATTCACTCCCTAAGTGAGCGCAACGGGCCGATACTATGCCGATCTGAAGCCAGGAGCCTCTTCCGGGTCTCCCACGCGGGTGCAGGGTCCCAAAGCTTTGGGCCGTCCTCGACTGCTTTCCCAGGCCACAGGCAGGGAGCTGGAAGGGAAGCGGGGCTGCCGGGATTAGAGCCGGCGCCCATATGGGATCCCGGGCGTGCAAGGTGAGGACCTTTAACCACTTGCGCCACCGTGCCGGGCCCTACCATACATTTTAGAAAGTTATTCTAAACTTCCTCTATCCTTACATGAGAAAACTGTCATTAGAGAAATTCTCTGACCTTCCTCATCTTACAGCATATTATAGATTCCTCACTGCAGGAGGCATCCTTCCCATAACTGGAAGGAAGGAGTAACCCAGGGAGAGGCCAGGACCAGTTTGACCGAACAGGCTTCACCGGGCTTCCCCACTCCTGCTGCTTGCCATTGGATCATACCCTGTTGTCCGATTTCATTTCAACATAGCTCATCCTTGCTTCAAGGAAATAAACACAGCTTAAACAAGACAGTTGTTCCTGAATATTTGTGTCTTCAAAAAGGTTCCCATGTCATACGAAACTCTAATTAAATAAATGTGTTGTGCTCTTCTGTTGTTTTTCTGTCTTTGGCCATGATGCTTCTGAAGGACGGGAAAGGAGTTCAGAGATTTCCAGCCCTACGAACTTGAACCTGAATAGTCAGGGTGCTGAGCCTCATCCAAGGAGTAATGAGCTTACCTCTGTGGGATGAGCTTCAGCCTTACATGGGCAAGCAGCGGCAGCTGAAGGAGCTAATTCGATTTGGGAGCACCAAGAGCCGTGCTCACCTTCCCAGCACAATCCTCAATAAAGAGTTCATTTTCGTTGATTTTCTTTTGCCGCTAATTTGCAGTGGGATGTTTGATAACATGCTGTATTTGATCTCTGTAATTTCTGTGAACTCAGCATTACTTTTCCATTTTGTAGATGGTGAGATTGAATCTTAGGGAGATTAAGTAATTAATGGAGTATAACTATGAGATTCTGGAAAGCAATTTCAAGAACACAGTCCTAAACTGTAGGTAGAATTAGAAGTGAGTCTGTCCAGCACTGAAAAGTGGATACAGCAGACATAGTGATGCTCTGTAGAAGGCTGCAAAGCCCCAAGATGGTCTCTAAATGCAAATATCCACCAAGCTGTAGATGATCTCAATGCACAAGCAGTGTTACAAGCTGTTCTTTTTATTTTTGCTTTGAAAGCCATTTCAACGGTAAAAAGAAACAGTATTCTTGAATGCTTCCAGGGGCAGAAATGTTTTTCAATTTTTTGACACAGCCTAGGTTGAGGTCAACTTTTTATATTAAGTCCAAGTTTTACTGATAGTGGAGTATGGCTTACAGTGACACACAGGGGAAATCTGACACAATGACATTTTGTCATATATTCTCCATTCATTGTGAATCATACTTATCGCCTGTAGAAAAGAAATGATTTAATTCTACAGTTTCCCATTTGAATGGAGAACTATACAGCTTTTAGAAAATATAACAATATTGTTCCTCTTAGCCAACACAAAAATCCATTTAATTAATAAATGATATGTAGATCAATTCTGGCATTTACGAATGCAGCCTATTTAAAAGCTTTTAATGTCTTCAAACTGAGAGTTTTAAAATAGAATTATGGGTAACGTTTTTGCTGAAATATAATTCAATTATTTTTTATTGTTTATAAAATAACAATAGGAAACTGAAAGCAAGCCCAGATAATGATTCTATGTCTATGAAAGCAGTAAATTCCTTGTTGTTCAACAATTGCAAAACATTTTGCTGTGCTTAGTAATATGGCTTCCATAAAACTAGACGGGCTACACCACTCATAGTTAATGTTCTCATATAAAGACAGTTTTAGTAGGAGCAGTTAAGTCTCCCCATCTGAAAACACGACTGGAAATACCTTTTTGTTTAAATGGCAGCATACTTAACGATGGACTATTTTGGGATGATTGTTATTTTACTGACTTGAAATTATAGTTTCTGCTTTTACCATTTCAGAAAAAAAAAGAAAGAAAGAAAGAAAAAGAAGTCCATTATGTCGTAATGTTTTCTTCACCTTTTCTTTACAGCAGTGTGTCTGTAGTGGACTTACTAAATTTTTGATTTCTAAAATATTGGGAGCTCAATGTACAAATTGATCTTTAAATAAAGTGAAAGTCTTTTATTTGTTTATTGCAAGGGCATGCTCTCATTCTTCAGAGATTTTTCTGAATCTTACTAGCTTATCAACATCTGTAAATTTCCCATTCTTGTGCCAGTACCAGTGATGTTTACTTGTAGCACAGCTATTTCTTTGTACATTCTCTAATCTTGCTTGTTTGTTTGCTTT
This sequence comes from Ochotona curzoniae, assembly GCF_017591425.1. Lineage (NCBI taxonomy): Eukaryota > Metazoa > Chordata > Mammalia > Lagomorpha > Ochotonidae > Ochotona > Ochotona curzoniae. Next base: position 21,165,775 of record NW_024464939.1, on the reverse strand, counting down.
TTCATCCAATGTAGCAATTTTGTCTTCAAGTGTGAAGGCTGTATGCATTTTAATTAATAAGTATTACAGTTGCTTTAATGCTCTTGCAACTTGCTTTCCATTATTCTGATCTGTTCTTTGTTTGTTGTCCATTATTTCCCCCTTTCTGACTTCTTTTGTATTTATCAGATGTATTCCTAACTGCGTTTTTCTCCTCTTGTTAATTTTTAGTTCAACATATTTTTGACTTTTAGTGGTTATATTTGAAATTACATTTCAATTGCATTCAAAATTTTAAACACTGTATCTTAGATAAATAATGTCTAAATGGTACAAAAGTTTAACAGAAGCCACTCTCCATCTGCCTTCCTTTTTTTTTTTCAATTATACACATTTGTGGGGTATAGTGTAATAACTTGACAAAGATATATATTTAATCCTAACTAAATAAAGGTAATTAATATTACTATCTCCTAAAATGTTAACAATTTTGTTGGGATGATTTGACTTTTTTCCCATCAATCTGGGACACCTTTGAGAACGAAAAGGCATAGTGTTTACAGTCATGATGCAGGAATTGACATGACCTGGGGTAGAACTAAGCTTGGGTAGAACAAAACTTTCTAACTGCGTAACTTCTGACAAACTAATTAAAATGTGAAGCCTTAGTTTCCTTACTTGTAAAACAGGGAAACTTTGATCAGGTGGGATCAAACACATACAAATGTTTTAAAGCCTAAAACATGTTTTTCCATCAATAGATGCTTCCCTTAACTGGAGTTAATACATTGCATTTGTGAGAACTCTGTATTGGCTGATGGAGAGGTACTGTCCGGAGTGTTTGCTGGATTGGCCTGTCTGCCCTTGATATTGATATTTGCAAATACATATGGAGTATGTGACTCTCTTGCATACAAGTCTTTGTACATTGACTATCCCCTACTCTGAGTCTAACTTACTAAATTGGTTATGGATGTCACTAAATCATGCTTGCCCGCTCTTCTACTATAGCCTACAGTCTAATACATGCAAGTACTTGCTAATCTCTCCTCAATAAAAATCAAGATTTTGAGAAATTGTGATTTCAAGGAGTGTTTACTAATTCATCATGCATGTTTTAGACAAATTGGTACCTTTTCTGTGCTCTGATATTACTTGGTATATGCAGGCAAATATGAAAGCGAGGTAAATGAGTATTTTGAGAGTTAAGTAAGTAGAGCAGATCCATAGGCCAAAGGTGCCTTGGAGATAACATTTCCCCAACCAGCATTAAGAAAGCTGCAATGGTGCTCCTCACCCTATATGGGGCACTGCAAGATATTTACAAGTTTTGCTTTTTTTTTTTTTTGGTGTTGTAAGAATGACAAAAGGTATAGTCCCTTCTGTTGTGATGCTCATTTTGAAGCTGTGAATTTGTTCCAAGGCAATTAAGAAATTGGAGAACAACTTGAACATGAGCAAGTGTTGTGTTTGTTTTTTTGCAAACTTTTGTCCTTGGGAAATGTTTAGGTGAATGCAAAAGACTGCACTTGCACTAGCCTCGCTACTGGGTACACACAAAATGTACTTGATGCTCATACTTTGAACACCTACCAGCTAGCTATGGTTACCATGTGTTTTATCTTAAAAGATTGTGCATTATTTGTAGCTATAAACATATATCTCTCCATATACGATTTTAAAGAATAAGCATATGCATGTATTTATTTTTAATGATTTGCTGCTTTATTTATTTGAGACACAGAGTGACAGAACATGAGAAGAACGGACAGAGAACAAAGACCTTGTAAACTCTGGTCCAAATGGCTACAAAAGCTGAGACTGTGCCAGTTTGAAATCAGAACCCTGGACTCCATCTTGGTCTCTTATGTGGGTTGCAGGGACCCGTGTATGTGGACCATGTTCTGTAATGCTCCTTCCCATGTTTGTTAGCAGGGCACTGGGTGGGAAGTTGAGCTGCTGAGACTCAACCTGGATCTACTATTTGGAAGGACAATGTTGCAAGTGATGATGTAACCTATTGCACCTCGCAACAGTGGAAAGACAGATGATATACAGATATACTGTATATACACTGTATATACAGATATACATATAAACACTGGCCACCAGTGTGTGTTTGTATACTAAATCTCCAGGGTGAAAAACACGCCCTGGGATTGCAGACTGAGAAATATCGCTGAAAGGAGGGCAAGACAACAGCCTCATCTGCCTCTGGTGTCCTGACCTTGCCAATGATTTCAAAAAATCCTCCTTCCTCCACTTCATGATAGTGTGCAGGTGTAGCCCTTTCAGTGATTACATCCTTGAGCAGATTCCAAGACTTCTGCCCAGTCAGGTGTGATTCTAGTGTTGATCTATTCGTTAGTCACTGAACGTTTAGAAAATTGTGTACCATGTTCATGAAATTTCTATCATTTTTAAATATGTGGCTGGTAACATTTTAAAAATTGTATTATTTATTTTAATTTTATCTGGAAGAGGTGGGGAAGAGAGAGAGAGAGAGCGAGGTAGAGATCGAGATCTGGTTTACTTGTTTATTTCTTGAATAAGAAACTGCAAGTTTGGTCATCTATGTGGCTTACAGGGACCAAAATGCTGAGGTTCTCACTTAATATGCCTTGCAGGTGCACAGTAGCAGAAAGTTGAGTTTCAAAGGAGGCAGGATTGCAGTCAGGGACTCTAACAGACTGTTTGGGAGTCCCAAAAGGAAACTTAACCACTATGTCAAACGCCTACCCCAACTAAACACCTGGTGTTGTGTTCAAAATCCCCAAGGTTAGCCCAGTAACTTTTAACTGCACAAATTTTATAGCAAGTCTCTTTGAGGAATGTGAATGTCATATTATAGTGGAGCTGAGTGTACTATTGCCATTAAGTGCATCATGATTGATAGACAAAGCCTTGTCAACTAAGCTTTTTTTTTTTTTTTTTTCTTGGAGGTTAGTTGCAGTGTTCCTTTGGGCTTAAATGTAGACCAAAAAAAAAAAAAAAAAGAAAATCCTGTTTGTAATGGCTGAACACAAAGCCCTATGCAATTCTCCATATAAATGAGAATGTTTCCCAGCACTTTAAATTTAAGAGCACACCGAATTTTCAAGAAATGCCTTTGCCATAATTGAGGGGTTATTATATTTTTTTCTGAACTGTTGATTGCTTAGAGAAGGCAGTTCTCTGACAGCAGTGCCAATTAGGATATTGGAGTCAGAAGAAAGGGAAAATAGAAACAACAAAAATCTCATTAACAGTCTGCTGTTGTGTCATATGTAGAGTGATTCTCACTTTCCTGTGAATATCCATCTGATTGTACCTTGTTGTTTTGTCATAAGTAAGCTTTCATGTATTAAAATACATTCTACAAATTATCACTGAAGTATAGTTCTTCATACACAGTCATATGTCCATCATTGCGGACACGGACAAAGGCAGAGGGTCCAGCATCCTATTGTCAAGATATAGTAAACAGTTTCATTGTAAGTCCATCTTTGTCTGGGAGCAGAAATGCATACTACACTGCATCCTCACATCTGGATATGTTAGTCTCCATTTCACAATTACTGTACATCCCCTTAAATGAAAAGTCACAGTACAAAATCAACACTAGGAAGAGAAATAGAAATTTACAATGCCATGAAGTTAAATGTAATGACGGGATGACATAGTAATGACATAGGAGAACTGAGGGGAGGGGATAAGGGGAATCCCAGGAGCCTTTTTAACTGTATCATAAAATGATAATAATAATAATAACAAATATAATAAACAAAAAATACATTCTATAAATTAAATTTAACAGCTAGGACATAATATTGTGTTATCCATGTCTTTGACTTTCTGTATTTAGGAATATTATAAATAGTTCCAAATTGCTGAGCCAAGACAGGCTGTCCCTTCCACGGTAAAACAAAGATAAACTCACCTGTGTTTGTACTCATCAGGTCAATCCAACGCCATCAACAGCTTTCTGTAACAGGCCCTCGCATTCCAGGTTCCTAGCCATTTACCCCCAAATACACCAGCTAAATACCAGACAAACAGGGACAGTTCTGAAGCCCAGGAGCCTCCTGAAATCATTCAGCCTAGACTGAACTAAACCCATTTATTCTGCCATACCTCTCCTTTCTTAGGGAAATTGCAATAGAGACACTTGACACCATCCTCTTCCTCACTGCTTTTTTGACCTGTTCTGGTATTTCCCTACATGGCCTTCCCTGAAGTGGTGTGCTCCTTCCTCTTGAGAACTGTAACAAAGTTTTGATTAGCAATCACCTTCTGATTTTAAAATTTTACCGTAGTTGAACTTTTGTTTCAGCATAACTATATATTGAAAACAAACATTTATTTAAAATATGAAGTTTGACTTCATTTTCTATCCGTTTCATGGTCATAAAGGAGGCATTACACAATATATGTTTTTAAAAGACAGCATTGAGTCTAATAAAGTTGAAGACTGCTGAACTAGGATTTGACTCTCTCCTATGGAAAGTAGCAGAATAATTCTAGAAAGGTTATGTCAGCCATGGGGTTTTATCTAGTTTTGATCTGAGACAAATGGCACATATTTTGTCTGAATGTGTTAGCAATGATGATTGCAGAGGCCAGTGTAAATCCGGTTTTCATCCCCTACTATGTGCAGGGGGATCTGATGGAGTTCTCAGCAAAGCCTCAAATAAAATATTTTTGAATATACAGAATTTCAGGACCGATTTTGGTACTGTTTTGGTATGATCTCATTTGAGTTGCTAATTTATTTAATTACAAATGTATTCAATAATTTCTAAATTTTATATGGAAACTTCTAAATATCAAGAAAAGAAGCTATCTCTATTTCTAATTTCCATATTTTTCCATTGCTGACATACTGTATTTGGAGCCAAATTCATGGTGTGTTGTACATTTGACCACAGAACGTGGGAGAGGTAGTGATTGCTCTTATTTAGGCCTTGTTAAATAGAGAGGAAAACATATTTACAGACCTTTACCAACACAAGAACATTTTAGAGTTTTTAGTTTCATATATTTACTAGAGAAGCACCTGCAAGCTCATACATTTTATTTTCTGCTATTGCCCTCAATCACAACACCAATTTCTCCAAGTTTTGTGCATTGAAGTTTAATGTAGGCTCAATAAAGTTTAGAGTTTGATATCAGCATTTCATAAAGAAGATACAAATCAATTCCACAAAATAATTAGTTTGAAAATAAAACAGGAAACACCAACATGATCCAGTAGTTTTCTAGAAATATTGGGCTGTTGCCACATGGAAAAATTCTGAACGAATAGAGAGAAGTTTTTACTGCAGAGTCATTTTTGGTCATTTCATGCTTAAATACTGAAATGCATTGTGTGTCTTCAAATGAAGCTGGGGAGTAAAAGTTCTAGAAATATAGGGGAGGAAAAGAGATTATACACTTAAGTAACTGTAATAAAATTGCTCTTTTCTAATGTACAGTGAGAGGATTCATGCCAACTGCTGCTGTATTTGATTGTTTTTCCATTATTCTTTTTGTGTGATTTATTTTAAGCAACCTTATATGAGAATTGTTCTTTTAGAGGTCATTTAAGTGGAATTGTCAATGACTTAAGTAACTTTCTTTGCTGCATAATGCCTTAAGAATTCTTCAATGAGATTCCATTGCATATAGTACTGCATATTTTTAAATAGATTTTAATGTGAAATTACATATGTAACTTTATAATGCATGGTATTTACAAAAGGAAGCATAATGTAAAATGAAAATATCTTCTTTTCAAAGGCTTCAAAGAGTAAAAGATTATCTGGTAATGCATTAACTCATTTCAACTCAATTCTCAACATTCCTATTTAGTCCTCAACCAAGTACTTCTGGGAAGAGATTTTCATTCATATTGTGCAGGTGATGCTATAATCTCTGAGCTGAAAGTCGTATTACCTGTCTACAAATATAAATTAAAAATGCATGTTCTAAGTCTATGATATTTTGGAAATCAGCCTTGAGATATTAATAAAATAATAGATCCCAGAGTTCTGCCAAATGAATAAGACTAGACAGAACAAATGAGCCAATTTTAAAAGATAGACCAGATGGAATAATATCAGCTGATTGAAAGGTACAAGGAGTCTTTAGGAACCTAAGTTTCTACCTAAGTATTCAGGACAGGGAATATTAATGCTTCAACACAATCATTTTTGATAACTTTAAAAGTGTGTAATCCAATATAACAAAGACCAAAGTTAAGGTAATTGTTAAAAATTGATAGTGTCAGACAGTATTTGCTGAATTATCATTCTGTAAGAAGAAAATCAAAGACTGAATTTTCGTATCTAAAGAAAATGAACTGTGTGCCAATATGGTTCTGGCACTTCTCAGGTACCCAGGTCCCTCAGTGTCTTCAGATAGGCATAGAGTGCTGGTTCTAAAAGCAGGAGGCTCTAGCTACAAAGGAGGAGGCAGCAAATAGCAGCACTCAAATTCTTGCAAACACAAGTACAAAACAAAACACAAATTAAGAAGCAAGATTGAGGATTACTTGGAATGGAACCTCGGTATATTTAATCCTCAATCTTGCTTCTTAATTTGTGTTTTCTGAGCAACCTGAATCTACTCTTTGGCATTCACAAATTCTCCAGTTTCCCTGATAAGGAAATATTTCCTTTTGTTTTGCAGGGCCCAAGGGCTTACATCATCTTCTGCTCCTTTCCCAGGCCATTAGCAGGAAGCTGGATCAGAAATAGAACAGCCAGGACTTGAACTGGGATTTATATGGAATGCTGAAATTGCATGTGAAATTAGCCAGCTAAGCCATGGTGCCTGCTTTTGCTTTTGATGTATGCGTTTGCTTCCCCAATGCAAGAATGAATGAATGAATGAATACAAGAATTTGTTTTAATGCTGGTAAAATGTTAATTACATGTCTCCTAAAACTAATACGACTTTGGCTTCATGGGCATTGCCTTTAATGAAGCAATAAGTAGAAGCATTTGAATTTTGTTGCTTTGTTAAAACGAAGCAAAATAACACCAACCCTATGGCTAGCATTGTGGTACAGTGAGTTTAAGCTGCCACCTGGGATGCTGGCACCCTATATGGAATCTGGTTCAATTGCCAGCTGTTGCCTTTCTGACCCAGCTTCCTGATAATATGCCCGGGAAAGCAATGAAATACAGGCAAAGAGCTTGGGCACTGCCTCCCATATGAGAGACCCAAACGAGTTCTTGTTTCCTGGGTTCAGTCTGACCCAGCACTGGGCAGCCATCTGTGGAGAGAACTAGTGTGTGGAAATTGCCTTTGTCTTGCCCTCTCTGTAACTCTGCTTTTCAAACAAAAAAAAGTCTCCAAAATAAAAAGTCCCTTATAATCACCCAAGGACAATTTGTAAAAAGAAAAATGAGCTTAAAAATTGGAGAGCGAAATTTCAGAGCCTAAACTAAGCAGGGTCTGTATCAACATCCTTTTGTTTCTTGACTAACCAAAATCATCTTCACATTTAATGTTCTTATTTCTTTTGCTCCCCAGAGCTCTTTAGCATTCTATGATTTTCACTTTCATTTTGTTCTTCATTGTATCCTTATGTGATGTGATAATTTTTGCTACTCTTTATGTCGTTTTTGCTTTAATAGTATTTCAATTCAGCTAAATAAATCCAAAATGTTGTCATTTCAAAGTAATCCTAACAACATGATGAAAAGAATTTAAATTCTTTATACTATGTCTTCAAAATCAAGTGTATAATTTTATGCTTGCATCACATTCCATTTCAGTAGTTAAATTTTATCACATATACTCAATTACTATTTAGATCATACAATCTTTACACTTGAAAAAGAAGAACATGTTTATGTTGTTGCAAACATACTCAAGAGTTTCCCAATAAATAAATTTAATATCCATTTTTTTAAAGTTGAATTTATACTAATTAAAGTGAAAACATTGCCTTCTCGTTATTGCTGGCTGGGATCCCATCTTATGCAGGGAGCACAGTTATATGAACCATTCACATGCAGAGTGATGGTTGAGCTATTTTTAGTTTTCGCAACTATAACAGTGTTGCTTTAAATATTTGCATATAGGTTTTTTGATGGACATCTTTCATGTCCCCCAAGTGAATGTCTAAGAGTGGGGTGCCTGCTCATATGTCAAATCTAACTTGTATTAAAACTTTATATTAAAAAACAAAACAAAAAAACCCTGCCCATTTCCCAGAAGGCTCATACTATTTTTCATTCCCAGCTGCAAAATCTGAGAATGCCAGTTGCTTGTAACCACATCAGCCCTTGATATGATAACTTTCCTTTTAATCATTCTGATGTGTCGGATGCAGTGTGCTTTGCTCAAAGCGCTGGGTGTTGCACATTGTTTCTGATATTTAATTGCTTTGCCTGTATCCTTTCTGGTTGTGCATCTGTTCAAGCATTTGCACATGATGCCGAATTGATAAGCTGTGACTTTAAGAAAGAAACTTATATAAAGTGAATATATATATTATAACATATAATCTATGTTTATTATTTAGATTATAATATATTATTTATTATAACATATAATATATATACATAAACTTACATATACTACTTGTGTAGAGAGCTGTTTGTCGTATCTGAAACACTATTCATTTCCAAAGCCAATTAATTCAGATCCTTTCTTCCTTCAGGGAAATTGTTTTACACATGTATAACTCATTTGCATTATTTTATCATATTCTGCATTTCATCTTGAGGTGAAACTCTTCTAAAAATTTACAGAGGTTGATTCTTTTGGCTATAAAGTTCTACGGCTGTTAGCAAATGCACTCATGCTAGATATTAGAAGAGCATAAGAAATATTCTTCCTGCATTAAATAAATATCCTGTGTTTCATCTGTCCAACAATCCCTGCCACAATCCAAATCAGTTGACTATCTCTATAGTTTTGCTTTTACAAAATGTCATATAATTGAAATCACAACTATTTTAGATAGGCTCATTTTAATTTGCCGCATTTATTTAACATTCATGCATGTTTTTGTTTTTGATTTGGTGGTGCATTTCCTTTTATCACTAAAGGTGCTGCACTGTTTGGATCTTTTACCTGTCATTTGTAGAGAGACACCTTGGTTGCTGCTCTTTTTTGGCAATTAAGTATATTGATACTGAGGTTTTGTTGGGGCTTTTAACTGACCGGATCTTTACTCTGTTAGCCCTACCTTCAGACCAGAGAAGGTCTCCCCAAGAGGCCACTGAACTTATCTGGACAATAAGACGCTGAACTTCATGCTAGGCATGTGTTTGCAAGGAACAAATCTCAACTGAACTTGAACTATGGTTATGCAACAAGGTGGAGAAATCCACCATGGGGGGAGGGGTATGGGAGGGGTGGGGGGAATCCCCAGCGCCTATAAAACTGTACCACATAATACAATGTAAACAACAATAAAAAAAAAAAGAGAGCATTTGCTGGATCGTGTGGTAGGATTATATGCAATTTTGTAGGATAGTGCCAATGATGTTGCAATGGGCTGCATCATCTTGCGCTGTTATCAGCAAGGAGTGAGAGCCTCTGCTGCTCTGGTATGTGATGGTACTGACAGGCTTTTGAAAGTAAGAATAGGGTCATAATTCAATGTGATATGTCCCTGATAAGGAGAGACATCAGGAGTTTGTTCTGTGTACTGAGAAAAGACCATAGGAGAACACAATGAAAAGGCAGCCGTCTTCATGCCAAACAGATAACTCAAGAATTCCCAAACCCATACCAACACCAAATTTTGGAGCTCCAGTTTCCAGGACAGTAGATTCAGATTGCTTAATCTACCTGGTCTCAATATTTTATCATGCCAGTACGAACTTACAAACACAATTTCAAAGGTTTCCTCCAAGAAGCTGCATCGTTCAAGTTTTATATTTATATGTCTATGGTTTACTTTGTGTAAATTTTTATTATAGGTATAGATCTGTGATTGTCTTTCTTTTTCTTTTCTTTCTTTTGCATATGGATGTGGAATTGTATCAGCAAGAGTTGTTTGAAAAGACTCTAGGAGATAGGAAGGTAAATATTAGCTTATGTGTGTAACAGGGCCAATGGGAAAAAAGGAGAAATATTCATGCATAAAAAAATGTAGCCAACTCAGAAGTATGCCTTTGAAGCAGCCTAGCATGTTACACATTTGAATTATGACCACACACCTGATGGCTATATGTAGTCCCAACCACCCCCCCACACACACACACTGGAAATACCCCAAGAGGTTCTTCTCTATCTAGGCCAAGGTAGCTATTCAATCTTATTACATTGGCAATAAACTCTTTCATGAAATTTCACAAATTTTGTATTAGGAAACTCTTTTTCCAAGAGGGGAGGGCATTAGGAGCAAGTAGACCTATATCCATCTAAACCACATGCTAATTTTGGCATCATCTGTCAAATGCTCTACCACATCAAACCTGGTCAGTTTACTTACTGTTGTTCTCTGTCTCACCTGAAATTCTTTCATTATTGAAAGACAAAAGCCATTTCTGTTGACAACACCATTTCTGTTGATCTACTGAATTGCTTTTGTATTGTTGTCAAAGGTGTTTGACAATAAGAGTGGGGCTTTTTTTTTTAAACTATTTAAGCAAATCAATATGAAATAAAATTTAAAACTTAAATCTTAGCTGCAAATATACAAGTAATCTTAGCTCAGTATCTACTTAGCTAAAAACTAGAATGTCTTGATTTCTATGACTTTTCTTTATCTCTGCCTGAAATTTTCTTTTCATAGATGAAGTCAGAAACATTTATTCCTTAGGAAAAAAAAATTAATTTCAGAAAAACATCATTGATATATACTGGTAGTTGAGGAATCAGGCTCTAGGCCATCATTTTAAGTGTAATTTTGCATATCTAACCACAGACAAGCACATGGACTGTACCTGGCTGCCTCATGGCAGAGGTAGTTCCACGTATCAAACATGGGACACTTGACTGGAGGGAGATACAGGCAGGGTTCAATTCCCACCCAGTTCTTCCCTATTATCTTATCATACCTGGAATTTCAGCATAAGTATCTTCATTCTGACACATTATTGGCAAAGCAAAGGGAGGCTCAGCTGAAACACTGTTCAGGTGCCTCTGAAGACTTACGGGAGCATTTCCAAGACACTCCTATGCATTCTCAATCAGTATATGTGTATTCCTGTTCCTCCCTCTCTGCAGACCTATAAAATGGCCAGACTTGTTGTTCAGAACTTCAGGAAAGTGAGATAAATCTCCGATTCCTACTCCTATCACTTGTGCAAATGCATTCCTCTGATGATGTCCCTGTGGGGATCAATGAAACATTGAGAAATCCAACATCTTCGTTCACTTTTCCACTGCGGAGTAAGTGAATAAAGGCTTCCTTGCTACTTCCAGCTTGGTTTGTCATCTTTTTTTTGTAAAGATTTATTTATTTTTATTGGAAAGACAGATTTACAAGAGAGAAGGAGAGGTAGAAAGATCTTCCATCCACTGCTTCACTCCCCAAGTGATCATAACATCTGAAGCCAGGAGCCCTGAGCCTCTTCTGGGTGCAGAGTCACAAGGCATTGGGTCATCCTTGACTGCTTCTCCAGGCCACAAGCAGGAGCTGGATAGAAAGCAGGGCAGCCAAGACATGAATTGGCACCCATATGGGTTCCTGCTTCATGATGCAAGGGCAGGACTTTAGCCACTAGGCTATTGCACCAGGTCTGATTTGTCATCTGAAAATACTACCTGGACAGCTATAGTTCTCTGATAGTATTTGTCAATTCTTTCTTGCCTGTCATCTTCAAGAAATTGCTTTATTTGAAAAGCTGCAAGAAAAAGGAGGAAGAGAGAGAAATCTTCCATATACTGGCTCACTCTTCAGTTGCCCACAACAGTCAAGGCTGAGTGGGGCAGCTGGATGCCACAAATCTGGAATTCAATCTGGATCTTGCACAGATGTGACAGAGACCCATTCTTGAACCATCATCTGCTGCTTCCTAGGATGAGCATTGAGAGGAGACTAGATCTGCAGGCGAGCTGGAATTCAAAACAGCAAACTGTCACCATGTGGGAAGCAGGCCACGCTAAAGTTCTTCACCACTGCACCGAGGCCCATGTGACAGCTTCATGCATCCTCATTTCCTTCCAATGATCATTTGGCTTTTCTTCACCTGTATGCCACCCACCTTCCACTATATCCACTCTTGCAAAGACACTTTAATGAGTTGGAGCTGTTGTGGTGAGAAGATGGAACCACAATCTGAGAACTTCCAGGAGCAGGGAGCTCACAGCGCCCCTACATCTTCAACTTCTGCAGTCCAAACATGTAACACTGTCATGCTCATGAAGGCAATCATACCAAGTTGGCTTTAGGAAAAGCACATGATTGGCATCCACTAAATTACATTTATAACCATGGCTGATATCACAGTGTTTCTTAAATTTCCCTAAAGATAAGGATTGTTAGGATTACTTTAAAAATCAAAATGTTAGGAGTTACCCTAAACTAACTGGAAAAATCTTCAACAAAGCAGCTGGGAATGATTGTGATTGAATGCCAAAACTCCTTATTGTAATTAGAAAAGTTTTGGTAATCATTATGGGCTCAGAGTTAAATGCATATTTTGCCATGAGAATGTTGATCATCCATCTTTGCTTTGATTAAATTGCTGCAGGATGTTCTGAGGGCACCAGTGTATTCCTTTAGCATTTCTGTGAGCTGCTTTTTAATCCTTCCTATTCTGGAATTCTCTGGACTCCATTTAATTTAAGCAAACATTCTCATAGTAATACCTTCATTGTTTTCACTATTGGGGGTTAGGAAGTATATAAAAATGCTCAGAAAATTAGTAGAATACTTATTTTCAGACACATATATGATCTGAGTGTCACAACATTTAAAATTGTAACTGAAAGTATGAGATTTAGAGAAACAGCTGAGATGCAAGAATGGGTACAGGAATAGAGAACCCAAAACACTTTGCTATTAGAGCTTGTTTTGCAGAGGAATTTCCAGGAGGACTTCTTATTAGAGCACCAGTCAATGAATGAAAGCTCTGAGATGCCAGCATGGTTCAGAGTTTTAAACACACATACATGAAGTTGTGTGATGCTTCTGTGAGATGGTCTTCTTCCTTCCAATTCTCTCCCCCCAGGACACTCCCTTAATTGTTGCTGTAAAAAGCTTGGCACACTGTTACTCATGGAGGAAGATTTTTTAGGAAATCTCTACCTTTCTGATCATCTCCTTACTGGCCACAGACATAAAGCTTTCCTCTGACCCACTCATACCACAGGCAGATAGTTCGGTGACACTCCAAGAAAATAGACCCCTAGCCATCTGCCAGCACACTGATGACACACTTCTTTATCGTTTCACTTTTCTGTATGTTCAGAATCTCTGAAATTGCTACTTCATGTGATCTTAGGCTATTCAGATCTTAATCATATTACATTTCCTTCTTCCACAATTGCATCTATTTGAAATTTCTAAAGAAGCCTACAAAACTTTGACTTAATTACTTGGAGAACTTTATTCCATTGAATTTATACAGTTGCCGGTATCCCCTTCCAATATTTAGTAGCATGAAGATCTGTAAAAGATTTGGGCTCATGTTGTAGAATAATCCCCAAGTTTGTCACTTGCAGTGGAAACACAAACTTTTAAACATTTTAAGTGGTTTTTCCATTTTCATCATTAAGTAGACTGTAATTCTTAACAAGCTGTTATATATATTTATCCAGCTGACACCTGCAAACATGAATACACTACTTTTCCAAATAGATATGCATATTTACAAATTCATTAGGGAAACAAACATCTCTCCCATATTACATTTTGCAACAATAACCATAGTTGCACAAAGGACAGCAGACTTGATGCTACCCATAATGAATGCACTTGAACTTACAAGAGGAAGCTCTGAATTACCATAACTTAGAATTTTAAACACTTGAATATAAAGTAGTCTTAGCCACTACTTTCCCAAGGTGTTGATAAGAGCACACACACCGATATACACAAACAACTGTACTCCCCACCCCCAACAAAATGCTATTATGAAATTAAGGTAGCAGCATTTACCTGGGGACAATTTGTCTATTCCACAAACAAAATTAATCCTGGAATGTTATTGACAGGCATCTTTTTTTTTATCGTCATAGTGGAGAGGCTGCCACTTAGTAAGCTGAGCTTCTGCCTTTACAAAATTCCCAAAGCAGTGTCTCAGTTTTTAAAAGGGAAAAACAAAGAGTTTCAATGATAAACGTATTTTTTAAGTAAGCATAGAAGGATGAGTTAGCAGGACTTCAGATATGTCAGAGACATTCACGAAAGGTGTTGCTAAGCTGGATATGGAAGAAAAGTAGTTCTGCAGCACAGTAGAGAAAAAAGGGACAATTGAGGAAGAAAGCATCTGTGTCAAGCAAGAAAATAGTTCAAATAAAACATATGTGATATCCTTGAAGAGGGCAGTTGTGGAGGATTTGCATCTTTGGGATTGATAATAACCTTACTTAATTTAGCTTCATTATAAATTAAACATTAGACATTTGACTATAAGCCATGACATCCCCCAGGAAAGAGCATTTGAACATATTATGTCAAAATGACCAAGAAATCTCAGCAGGATTACAGTGAAAAAAATTCTACTACTTAATCAATTCAAATTTTGATCAGTTGCATTGTCTGCTCTTAGTGGATTTTTTTAAAAAATGAAAGGATAATCAAAAATTACCAGTTGAGGATATTTTTGGGGTATGATTGACACCTACAATAATAAATGAGAAAAATTGTCAGAAGAATCAGCAAATGCAGAAAGTGACAGAAAATTAAAAAAAAAAATAAGTTAGTGGGGTACTACTTCCTGCATGGGGCCCAAGTAACTTATGCTAGACTGAATGTCCTTTGCTTACACCTACAAATCCTGGACATAATATAAAAATCAACCCTCAGAAGACAGAAGAGAAAGAACAAGATTAAGTGAACTTTGGAGAAGACAGAAGAATCCTTACCCATATCTTTTGAAATGGTTTTAAAACTATAGGCGGTCTAGGGGCCCGGCACGGTGCCGCAAGTGGTTAAGGTCCTCACCTTGCACGCCCAGGATCCCATGTGGGCACCGGTTCTAATCCCGGCAGTCCTGCTTCCCATCCAACTCTCTGCTTGTGGCCTGGGAAAGCAGTCTAGGATGGCCCAAAGCTTTGGGAAGCTCCTGGCTTTGGATCGGCATAGCATCAGCCTTTGCGCTCACTTGGGGAGTGAATCATCGGACAGAAGATCTTCCTCTCTGTCTCTCCTCTCTGTATATCCGCCTTTCCAATAAAAATAAAATAAATCTTAAAAAAAAAACAATAGGCGATCTGAAATTTTTGGCATATCAAGTAGATAGATAATTAGAAAGAATCTTTCTGCTCTGAAGAAAACAGAGTTCAGAAATGTCAGATACATTGGCGAATGGACATATATTGCAGGCAATACATGAGCAAGGGAAACTGATCCTTCAATTTTATATATAATCCTTGGGAAAAACTTATTTGGCAGGCACTGTGGAACAGTGGGTTAAGCTTTGGTTTGCAGTGCCTGGATCCCATCTCAGCCATCTGGTTTGACTCTTGGCTCCTCCAATTCTAATTCAACTTCCTACGAGTGTGCTTGTAAAGACAATGGATGCTGGGCCAAGTTCTTGGGTCCCTGCTACTTGTGTGGGTGACCCCGACAGAGCTCATGGTTTCTGACTGAGCCTGGCCGAGCACCATTGTTGCTGCCATTTGGGGAATGAACAAGCTGATAGGAAACGTTTCTTTCTGTGTTTATACCTTAATTAATGTTTATATAAAGCTCTTTATCCCTGCATATGTAAAGCAAACTGCCAGTTCCCTACTCTGAGTTAAGCCAAGTTAATTTGGTTCCAAAACAAAATTCAGTACCCTTCAGAAAACATCAGAAAACTGTCTCTAAATAATAGAATTCAGAATTAAAGACAGATTGACAAAGATGGACTCCCAGTGAAACTCTTATATCTTGGCAACAGGATGCTGGAATGTCTGCCATTGTCTGTACCCAGCACGTCAGGATACACATAGATAGCAGATTGATGCACTTCTGACTACCTATGTAGGACTATACTATGAACAAATATGGGGGAAATCAGTGGAGGAGGGAAGGATTTTGAGGAGAGAGCAATGGAAATCCCAGAAACTATGGAATTGTATCATAAAATACAGACTAAAATTAAGAAAAAAAGACAGGTTGAAGTACCTAGGAAAAATATAGACTGGTTTGAAATATGTAAAAGCATATGATTATCAATATAGTAATAAATATTTTGAAAAGCAATTACACTGAAATCTTACTGCTAGATCCTATGGGCTAGGCATTTTGACATATTCTCTAACTTTTAAAAATTTCAATCTATATGTTAAAACTTCAACAACAAATACTTGGGGAAAGAAAAGCATCATGACTAACTTCTGAGAGAAGAGCATTCAAAAACAAGATGTGTAACTAGGGAGCACTGCAACAACTATAAGCTATTCGTGGTGGAAAATTGGAATTAAGGCAACATCCACCAAGAAAAAGAGATGGACAAGTGTAATAAAAAGGGAAGATATTATATCATTAGGCAAGGAGATCCAACTGGCTCAGTGATGTTCCAGACTGTGAGAACTGACAAAATGGAATTTTGTCAAGGAATTGACAAGTAAATAATAATAATAATAAATGGTCTAAACACTCAAGGGAAAAAATACATTTTAAATTCTGTGTGATGGGTCCGGTGTGGTGGCCTAGTGGCTAAAACCTCACCTTGAATGTGCTGGGATCTCATATGGGTGCTGTTTCAAATTGGCAGCCCTGCTTCCCATCGATCTCCCTGCTTGTGGCATGGAAAAGAAGTCGAGGACGGCCCAAAGCCTTGGGATCCTGCACCTGTGTGGGAGATCTGGAGGAAGTTCCTGGCTCCTGGATTTGGATCGGTGCAACACTGGCCATTGCGGTCACTTGGGAAGTGACTCATCAGACGGAAGTTGTTCCTCTTTGTCTCTCCTCCTCTCTGTGTATCTGACTTTGCAATAAAAATAAAAATAAAATAAATTCTGTGTGACAGCACACTGGAGAAAATATTACCATAATGAAGAAAATTCAGAACACTAGACATGTTTTGCAAATCTTCCTCAGCATGGGCTTGAAACAAAACCTGGGATTTGGATCGAATTGACATCTCAACTGAAGCCGGAAGATGATGGAATTGTGATTCTCAAATTTTGCATTGATTCCTATCTAGCATTTTATCATCAGTCAAGTAGTGAGGATAGAACAAACCATTCTAAAAGCTAGAACAAACTGAAAAAGGAAAAAACAAAAAATGGGCCGTTGTGAGTCATTTGTCAGATATCTACTGGGTGGTGCTCAGCCAGGATAAACTCACAAACTAGGGAAGAAAGGATGTGGAACCTGCGAAGCAGAAACCCTGCACAGAGTGACACAACATTAATTTTTGAAATGAAAGGGGATATTCTATAATCGTGCTGAACAAATTAGCCTTGGAAGCCACCTTTCCAATTTTTTTAAAGGTATGCAGGGATTCTGGAAGGCTTGTTCTAAGAAACAAAACTATGACACATGCTTGCTATTCATAAGCAAGTTAGAGGAAATTGTATTCATACAAATAGAAGTGTGTCTATCCATGAGTGAGTGAGAGGAAATAAATAAGACCTTGATTTTCACCAAAGAAATTTTTTAAAATACATAAGGAAATATTTTCTTCATTACCAATTGCACAGATTATTTTCTGCAAATGTTATTGTCAAATTGCACATTTGCTTGAAATGATAGTCATTAAGTGCATATAGGAAAGGGTACTCTAAGGAATTAAATTTACATCTTCTATATTATGGAGTCAATAAACTGTGATATTGAAAAAAAAAGCAAGGATAATTCACTCCATGTATGAGTTTAGTAATTTTTAAAAAGGTTGCTTATTTGAAAGGTGGAGTTATACAGAGAAGGAGAGACTGAGGTTGAGAGAGAGAGATCTTCTAGCCACTGGTTCAATCCCTATACCAGTAACGGCCAGGCCAGGCCAGGCCAGAGTCAGGAACCAGGAATTTCATGATCTCCCAGGTGGGTGGCAGGGGCCCAAGCACTCAGTCATCTTCTTCTGCTTTAACAGTCCTGTTAGCAGGGACATGGATTGGAAGTACAGTATTGGAGACAGGAACTGGCACTCCATATGGGGTGCTAGCATTGTGGCAGAGAGCTTAACGTGCTGTGCCACAGCACCAGCCACAGCTGACAAAGTTGATAATAAATACCGGAAGAAGATGACTTTGGCATCAGTTTCTCTAGAGAGCTCAGAACAGAGCTGAGGAAAGAACCTGCAGACAGGCCTAGACTTGGTGGCCCACTCATGGCCCTCTGGGGACTGAAGCAGAGTGATGAGATTTCCTCTCCTTTCTCTCTCTCTTTCCCTCTCTCCCTCTTGCTCTCTCTGCCTCTCCCTCTTCTCATAACTCTGCTTGCAAATATATAAAATCCTTTCAAAAAATTAAGGAAAACTGATACACTCCAGAAATCTCTGTTCTCCTGGGATTTGTTTAAGACTACTGGATAGTTGAAAACTACACCAGCAAATATAAGAAATATGTGTGTAGGATACTGAATTCATTCCAAAGAAATGACTTCTATGAACTTATTGTGTTATGTACAGATGTAACAGAATATGTCATGGACACAAGTTGATGCAGCATTGATTTCCATAAAACACAGGCCTGGGCAGATCACCCCGAGATCAATAATATCATCTCAACCGCATAGCCTGCAAATCGAGTCTGCATTTTCTACTTTGACATTTAAGGCTCTGTCCTTATACTCCCTTCCTAAATAATTCATTGCCAGTCTCCCTTCAGTGGAGTCAGACCACACTCCCAGCAGCCCTTACCACGACTGCCTCATTTCTCTCTGCCATGAGTTTTTTGGTATTGATTTTGTTAGGGATGCTCTTCACTCTTTGGGAAATTCTTTTAACCTAAAAATGAACATTTTATTCTGAAATTGTTTTATATTTAAGGTGTTAAGTTTAATTAGAATAAATACATTTATATTTAAATGACCTTAAGGTTAAAATTGTATCCAAAATAATTTAAGCAATTAGAAAACAACTCTGGGGCCCGGCACGGTGGCGCAAGTGGTTAAAGGTCCTCACCTTGCACGCCCGGGATCCCATATGGGCGCCGGTTCTAATTCTGGCAGCCCCGCTTCCCTTCCAGCTCCCTGCCTGTGGCCTGGGAAAGCAGTCCGGGACAGCCCAAAGCTTTGGGAACCTGCACCCGTGTGGGAGACCCGGAAGAGGCTCCTGGCTTCAGATCGGCATAGTATCGACCCTTGCGCTCACTTGGGGAGTGAATCATCGGACGGAAGATCTTCCTCTCTGTCTCTCCTCTCTGTATATCTGCCTTTCCAATAAAAAAATAATAAAAATAAATCTTAAAAAAAAAGAAAACAACTCTGTTAACTTTATATCTCTTTTTTGTCATTAGATGATTTACCTTCATTTACAAATTTCTTCTTGCAAGTACTGGAAGACACTGTGTTTAATCTGGAGTTCTTTGACTAACTTAGGAAAAGCAATGTCAGAAGAATGCTAAAAGTTATAGAGACAATGAGATAAATAAGCACCAGATAAGTTATTTCCAGGTTAGCAGTCAGCAAATATTTTCCAAAGAGGGCCAGGATTTTTTAGTTAGGTCAATTGGTTTATCAGTTTACCTCTTTACCTATCTACGAGTCAAACTAACTGCCTTTATGTGTCTGTGTAGCTCTATCTAGCTATCATCTATGTATAAATGATCATCATATATATATGTATCTTTCAGGCTTTGGGAGTCATTAGTCTTTTGTATTTAGTCTGCCAATGTAGCAGGAAAACAGCTACATATACTACATATAAAAATATGTGTTCCAAAATACCTTATTTTTGTCCCAGCAAAAATACATGTTTGATATCCTGTCTCTAAGCTTTTCTAATGTCCCCATATACACCGCCTAGGAAAGTTACTTGGTTGAGTAATAGGTTATAGCCTCCCCCTAGTTAAAAAATAAATAAATAAAAAAATAAAGAAAGGAGTAATAGAGGCCACTAGAAAGTGGAATTCAGCCCAGCACCCCCTAGCCCAAGGAGGAAGACATAGAGACAAAGACAGCCCTGGCTCACAGAAAGCGCTCATGAATTTTTGATGAATGATTGACATTCTCAAGGTTGCATAGGTGACAAATCAAAGAACATGATCTGGGTTTTCAAATTCACATTTGAAACATTAGTTCTAACTCAACCACTCAATAATATCTTCTCATAGTTACAAATTGACAGCATTATTAACCAAAACATATTAAGTTGTGCTATGGTAGCAAACAGACCCAATTACCTGTTATTCTCTGTGGGATCCACATACATGACCTTGGAGTGAGTAAATGTCCTTCCCATGTATTCTTTCCCCACCCTCCCTGATGTGTATAGATGGCAGAGACTCAGTACTCCATTTGCAGTCATCACCACAGATAGAGAACAGAGTGCAAGTATCTGTCAAATGTTACATCCTGAAATCTACACATACCACATTTTCCCATAATCCACTAGGTAGAACCAGTCTCCTGCCTGCGTCTAATTTAAAACAGCCAGGAAATACAATATAATACAATGTTCTCATGTAACAAGTGAACAGGTATTCCTGAATCATGAGTGATGTGTTAGGAAACCTATAAAGAAGTTGGCTTGTAGGTCCACTATATAAATCAGACATATTTTGCTAGGAGTTTTCTTTTGCCTCTTCAAGTTAGAAATCGACTAAGTCTCCCTTTCATGTTGTAAAGCTCTCAGTGAAGTCCAAAATTTGAGTCAGTAAAATGTGCAACTATACACCATGTCACAGATTAAAATCTCCACTTTGATTTTTAGCTATGGTGTCACAAAAAAAGGGAAAAAACCCTTGACTCTTATACACGTGTGAGAAATGAGCTATAATAGTAGAATACATGTTTTTCCACGCATGAGAAAACTCTAACTGATCTTGAGGAAATCACTTTCTTTTTCCAAATCTCCCAGAAGACAATGTGCCCCTCCTTGTTTGTGCATGGGTGTTATGCCCCAGAGGAAGCTATTAGCTCATTATACTTGTGATATATCTACACTCGCATTACTGTAGAATATTCTATATTATCAGGTTTGATGTATGGTCTGTGTAGTGAGCCTTAATCAGTTTATTTCAATTTAAATAAATATTATACTATGTCTCCTGCATACAATTGTGACAGTGTGTATATGTCATGATAAGGTGTGTCACATAAATTTCTAGGAGTCTATTGAGTGGACCGAGCTCCAGCACTAGACAGCACTAGACCAGATTACACTCAGAATGGAATCACTCATGTTAAACACATAATAAAATTATGTTTAAAACAGAACAATTTTCCATAAAGCAGAAAAATCACAGTAATCAATGCAAATGACTGGCATTTGCAAGCTTATAGGATAAGAAAATTCCTTTTTTAACCTCTCAAAGAGAATAAATCTGAAGTAACCAATCCACGGGTCGTTCCTTGTTTCCGCTCTCTTCCTGTGGCGTCATGCCCTCTGCTCAGCATAGTGGAGCACCTGTTTTATAGGAGCCAGGAAATTTCTCCAGGTCTCCTACACAGGTGTGGGATCTCATGGAACTGGCCCATCTTCCACTGCTTTCCCTGGCCATAAGCAGTGGCCATATGAGATCCTGGCGTGTTCAAGGTGAGGACTAGCTGTGCCAGGCTCAGGAAAGATCATTATTAAAAATATCCTGTGGATAATAAAAACTATGACTAATATTCATGATTCCATTATATCAATTTTCCAAAATATAACATAGCACAAACTCTTGATTAAATTCTAAGCATGTATGAATATGCATTCCTTACTGAATTATTCCATAGTAATTTTATCTTCTCTGTGGCTTTGTTTTCTGAAGTTACCAGGGGTCAGCAATAGTTGGCTAGATCCTCAGAGGCCTAAGTTTGAAGCTGTGCACCATGCTGGGTAGTTGGTGAAATCTCCACATCATATCCTGCTTTGGCTTGGCCTCAGGTGAGTACCTGCTCTGTCCGGTGGCTCCTCCATACCTTTGCTATCCACCCATCAGTCACTGAGTAGCCATTCAGAGGTCACAGCATGGTAATACAGTGCTACCTTCAACTAAGCCTTATTTTACTTAATTATGTCTTCAAAGTATAGCAGCATTGGTACTGACCATTCACATATACCAGAGGGGTCATAACGTGGTTCTTTTTCAGCACAAAGGTGAAAAATTCTCTATTCAAAAAAAAAAAATATGCTGAGCTTGCTGAGACGCATCATAAGAACAAATATTCTAATCATGAAATTGTGAAAAGGGAGAAAAATCAGGTTATCATTGCTGTCACACCTCCAATTGCAAAAGTTATGGCTGCATTGCATTCAAAAATGCTTGCTCAGGATGGAAAAATTGTTAAATGTTTCTTTGTTAGATTTTATACCCTGTAGAATCATAGGGTTCAGTGTTAATCCAGGCTCCGGGTATCTACTGGGAGTCTTGGAAAATATCCCTTGCAGACATTGGGATTTAACACCAACCCTCTAGGATAGGCAATATCATTACTATTCTTATATATGAATCAACTGAGTCCCAGAAAGAGATGGTGCATGCACAAGGTCACACAGAACGGGGATGCAAACCCGGGCAACCTGGCTGCAGAGCTGCCACTGTTATTGCTATGCCATGCTTCCTTACTGTTGACTAATGAATGCATGGAAAAAGCTTCGTGGCTCATCGTAGTTGCTAATTTGATTTAACTTCCTTTCTTTATGATGTTCAACATCTGGGAGGTATTTAAAGATTGCTCAGGTGCTGAAAATCCTGTTAGGGCTTGAAGGCTGACAGTACAGATAACCTGAACATCCTCCAGCTACCAACACCAAGAATTGCTCAATAAATTACAACTAACGTCCTTATAAATGCATGGCTGGACTGCTCAGAAAGGCGGGGAGAGTGCCTTGGGCCAGAAATGAAGAAGGAACTGAACATCAGGACAGTGGACTGCAGAACCAACACTGTGTCAACCCTGAAGTATTTAATGTCTTAAATAATAGAGTGATGACATGTAATACTGATACAGGGAGCAGGAGAACTGGGACGGAGACCATGGGGCTTAGTGTGACTGAGCATTTTGGCAAAGGAAACTCTCAAAGGTTGTGGGAAGGATTGTAAATTTATACAACCACTTAGGAACCATGTGACAATGCCTGGTGAATTTGAATATGTGCATTCTCAAGAGCAAGTAGTTTCTTTGTTAGATTTATACCTTGTAGAAATTCTGTACCATGGGAAAGTCAGATAAGGACCAGAATTCTACTACAGCATTGTTCATCTTAGTAAAATCTTGGAACATGAGGGAAAGAAATGAATTGTATTGCAGTCACATAATGGAATACACAGAGCAGTGAAAAATCTGTGTACTGTGGACACATATTCTGAGAGATAATTCTCAAAAATGTCATTTTGTGAAAAAAAAGAAAAAGTTGCTTGCTATTTATAGCATTAACTGTTACATAATGCTAAAATGGAGATGGTCAGGAAGAATAATTTTTTTTAATGTGATCCTTAACCTAAAGAGACACACCACCCCTCTCAAAAATGAAATCTGCATCCGTGTTGTAGATACAGTGACTTTCCTTTGGTGCAGCAGTCTATAGACATGTCCCCTAAACTGGTCCCTCAGCAAGCAAGACAGACGGAATGGAGATTTCATTGAATATATCCTGAGTATAAAGAAAAGCCACATAAAGCAAAAGTAGCATAAGATTGTATTTTTCTATTTGGTTTCTTTCATAAAATCCAAATTAACTCAATGTAACTGTTGTTGTGGGGTGCGAGCGAGGTCACGCCAGACATGTCTAAGGCTTATTAAGGAGTCTTTATTTACCAAGCTTGGTGATAATAGGGCCCACTAGAAATAGCAAATCACAAGTCCATATGGCAATCCAGTCAATCGTAACCCCAAGAGGAACAGATAGTCATTACCCTGAAGCCCATCTGTTAAACTGAAGACCTATGTCCCAGCTTCTCCAGCAATACAAATTATCTTAAGAGACATGCCATAAATAACCTGGGCTCGCCTACAAAGCTGCAGGAATTCATCTTTCCTTTGCTTCTCTGCCCATATTCTACTATCCTTAGGCCTCACCTCTCCTGGAACTCCTGATGTAGACAAATTAGAAATACAAAGCATCTTAGCATTGCTATCTTCAGTGTCCTGCCCAAGCAGTGAACAGAGGGTGAGGAATACAGACATACAGGGGCCATGCTCAGAGGCTACCTGTCCTCAGAGTCTGTCTGTGGGAAGCCAGAGAGCAAGCAGGTGCTGGGAAGGCTAATACTCGGAATGCCAGAGTGATGGAAGCATAGACCAAGGCAGTGAGCCTCTCCTTATCATGAGCCTTTACAGGGGCTTGTGAGGGGGTGATTACACAACAATGCAATGCTGCCCCCTCTGAGGTTCCAGGTGAGGATAGGTGAGCATCACAGGGGGCAGGAGGGAACACCTGGATGGTGGCGGGAGAGACTTCCAAGCCAGAGATTCTGAACTAGTTGCCTACCTCACCACACTGTTGCCTCCCTCAGTACTCCACTTCCTGAAAGACAAAATGCATGTAAGTCTAAAACTAACAGTCATGTATTTCTGTTGCTTTTAAACTTACGATTTTACCTCCTTATGTGTTTACCAAAAAAGGTTCCTTTTTGGGATCTATTACCCTGTGTATTCTGATGGTATTTTTTTTCTTTTTCAGAAATACACAAAAAACAGGAAAACAAGATCCATAAAGCAATTGGATCCAGCAAAAATTGGTTACTGTTATTTTTTAAAATTAACATTAATCCTGAAATTTAATTCACAAGCCAAATAAATGAACTACTGAGGGTAAATGACTGCATGTTTTGTGAGGAGTGATTTGAACATCCCATCTTGGATCCAACACAGCTTCCTGCTTCCACTTCCCACTGCTTGTCAAATTTGCAATGCTCTGGTTATCCACCAATGAAGTGTAACCTCCTGGTGTCTTACCTGAGAACCCCGCCCAGCAATCTCTCCTGGCCCCTTCCCCAACCCATGCCCACTTACCAATCACCCTTGGGCAATCAGCTGTGATAATCTCAGTCACCAATCCCTTGGGCCCTACCTACAGCCCCTCCCATTTCCCCACAACCCCGCCGACCTTGCAGGTTCACCTGAGTTGTATAAATGAGCCTCCATGTGTGCCCCCTTCCTCATTCTTCGCTTCCGCTTCCCTTCCCTTTTCACCTGTTTCTCCCCAACCTCCATCTTGCCCCCTGCCTTGGCAGCACCACATCCTGCCACCATGATAGGAGACATTTTTCTTCCCTTTCACCCTCCAAGCTCCCCTTCCCCACTCCCATTCCTACCCTGTTAGAATAAAGGACCACCGAATACCTCATCACGGCTGGCATTTAGGCTCATGGTAAACTAATCTGAAAAGGAGACTTGGCTGCAGGAAATCAGCTGTGCGTAAGAACTTTAAGAATATAAGTACTTAAGTGCACTTTAAAACCTAACATTTTTTATTAGAGTCAGGGTTGTATGAACATCATCAGAATATATTTTAGAGCATTTTCATCACTCCAAAAAGACATTCCACAATCACTAGCAGCTGGTCCTGATTCCTCAAGCTTTTTGCAACCCTCAAACCTTCAGAATGCCTCTTACCCCTTCCTCTCCATCTTCTGTTGTCCCACTCGTGCCACTAATCTACTTCCTCTCTTCTGGACTTCCATATTGATGGAACCATGTCATACGTGCTGCTCTGTGACGGATTTCTTCCACTTTTCATATTTTCACGGGCCACCCAAGGAAAAGCCATATATATCTACTAAATTCATTTCAGTATTAAGAATATTAGATTGAATGTGCAGTATTATATTTAGTCCTGCATGAGGTGGTAAATATTTGGGTATGCAGATCATTTCCACCTTTGACTATTATGAATACTTTCATGAGTAGCTTTTTCTGCGGGCTTGTGTTTGAACTTCTCTTAGGTGTAGATCCAGGAGTGGAATTAGTGGGTCACAGGTTAACTCTGTATTTAATTTTTGAAAAACTACTGGACTTTTTTTTCAAAGTGACTGAATGATTTTACAAACTCATCAGCAATTTATAACAGCTCAATTTGGGGACACTTTTACCATCACTTGTAATCACTGACTTTGGTTATGGAAAACCATCCTAGTCAATGTGAAGTTGTATCTCAATGTGATTTTTTAAAAAAGATTTATTTTTACTGCAAAGTCAGATATAAAGAGAGGAGGAGATATGGAAAGAAAGATCTTCTGATGATGATTCACAGTGACCACAGCAACCAGTGACCACAACAACCAGTGCTGCACCCATCTGAATCCAGGAGCCAGGAACTTCCTTCAGGTCTCCCACACAGGTGCATGGTTCCAAGTTTTTGGGCTGTCCTTGACTTCTTTTCCAGGCCACAAGCAGAGAGCTGAATGGGAAGTGGGGCTGCTGGTTTTAGAACCCATGCCCATATAGGATAAGGAAAGAAGCCACGCCCAGTCCCCCAACCATCCCAGGGTCCCCAGAAGTGGGGCATGCTGCAAGGGTTCTGCTCAAGTGGTTTTGAAAGTTCAACAGTACTGTGTTGCTGCCGATCTTGTCTAGAATTTTTATTTATTTTTTAAATATTTATTTATTTTTATTGCAAAGCCAGATATATAGATAGAGGAGGAGAGAAAGCGAGGAAGATCTTCTGTCCACAGATTCATTCCCCAGTGACTGCAATGGCTGGAGCTGCACTGATTCAAAGCCAGCAACTTTCTCCAGGTCTCCCATGTGGATGCAGGGTTCCAAGCTTTGGGTTATCCTTGACAACAAGCAGGGAGTTGGATGGGAACAGGCCACTGGGATTAGAACCGGGGCTCATATGGGATCCTAGCACATTCAAGGCAAGGACTTTAGGTTCTAGGCCACCGCGCTGGGCCCTTGTCTACACTTTTTTTTTTTTTTTTTTTTTTTAAAGATTTATTTTTATTATTTTGTTATTGGAAAGGCGGATATACAGAGAGGAGAGACAGAGAGGAAGATCTTCCATCCGATGATTCACTCCCCAAGTGAGCGCAACGGGTCGATACTATGCCAATCCGAAGCCAGGAGCCTCTTCCGGGTCTCCCACGCGGGTGCAGGTTCCCAAAGCCTTGGGCCGTCCTCGACTGCTTTCCCAGGCCACAAGCAGGGAGCTGGAAGGGAAGCGGGGCTGCCGGGATTAGAACCGGCGCCCATATGGGATCCCGGGCGTGCGAGGCGAGGACCTTTAACCACTTGCGCCACCGCGCCGGGCCCAGTCTACACTTTTTAAAGACAGGTAGTCATGAAGGCCATGTAGGCATCAGTGAGGTTTGAGGCATTCACATTTCAACAGTAAGTGGGAGTCTCATTTCCTCCGGCTGTTAGTTCCTGTCTCTCTGCCTGGGGGACAGGGAAGCACCTCTCTTCTTTGTATATACAATCAGTTGGTCTCAGTCAAATAATATCCAATCAATTATTCTCATACAAATGACATCCAATTAATTTTCATCCTGCAAACTAGGAAAAAAAAAAACGTTTCTTTTTTCCTAGAAGAAGTAAGACAACGAATTGTGGCAAAGCACAGCCCTGCACTATAGATATTTTTGGAGAAGAGTTAGAAGCAAATCCTGAGTGGAAAGCATTAGCAATTGGAAAGAGAAGAAAACAAATTGGGACTTTGATTCATCTTTTAAGAACCGCAAGGAATATCAAGAATGGTCTGAATCTGAGTTCTGGTTTTGAGAATTAACATTGTAGAAGTCAGTAATAATTTCTTGCCACAGTATAAAATGAATTCTTTTAAGAATACACACTACTTTGTTTAGAATTATCATACAACGTAGAGTACCTTAGTTCATAGAAATTTAGGCTGGAGAAAAAAATTCCACACACACACACACACACAAACCAAAAAACACCCTGAACTTCTGTGAGTTATTTTGCATAATCCATGCATACTAAATAGCAAATTCATAAATATGTTATTAGTTGACATTCTTAAGTCCATGAAGAAAATATGTTTCAAACTATATTTAGAATACTTGTGATATGTGAATGTGTTTTCCTTGTGTATGAACATTAATATGAGTCACCAAATGAAAAAATGTTAGACTGTCAACAATTACTTTCAAGCTGATTTTTTTCTGTATTTCTTCTATTTTTTTAATTGTTTGAGATAGAGAGAGAGAAAGAGAAAGAGAGTTCTCCCACCTTGCTTGTTCACTCTTTAAATGCCCACAATGGCCTGAACAGGGCTGGGTTGAAGCCAGCAGTCCAGGTCGCCACTGTGAGATGGCAGAGAGCCAAATACTTGAGCCAACACCTGGTGCCTCCTAGGGTTGATGTTAGAAGGAGCTGGAAGTGGATATCAAACTCACTCTGAAGTTGAACACAAATGCATTTTTGTAAATACTTTATTCTATTTTCAATGATGTTTACATAGTTGAGAAGGATGTGTGCACATAAAATTAAAAGTTTTTAATCACTAGGCCAAATGCAATCGCTTTCCAGTTTTTTTTTTTTTTTGCTGTTTCTTTTGCCATTTTTGGTCCATTAAAGTATTAAATATTAGCTTCTTGTTCAAATGGCCATTTAAAACACCATTTTTTTTCCCTAATAGGCAGAATAGAAAGGTGGGAGCTATTGAAGAACAAGTGGTGAAAGAAAAGAGGAAGACCAACTTCTCTTGGATCAAATATTGATTACCTTTCATATGGGCACAAGGAAGAGGAAAAAATATAGATGACCTCGTGTCTTCTAGCATATCCACAATAACTTAGTTCATATTTATTCAATAGCTGCTTACTCCTTGGCAGACATCAACCCAAGCACCCGACATATTCTTGTGTAAATTTATAGTAGCCTTGAGACCCCTATCTATTGTTTCATTTTCTGCATGAGGGAAATAGAATTTAGAGAACAACTTTCTAAAATGTACAAGTTGGTTATATCCGAGAACCAGGATTTAAATCCATGAGAGTGTATTTTGTGTTCTTTGAATATGGCAATAGCACGAGACATAGAAAAGGGCCAGAAAAAAAAAAAACAACTAAAATGTTAGGGTACCAACCAGCACAAGTATTGAGCAAATATGAAGGAAGTTCATCTATTCTGGGAAAAGGGTTTCACAGACTGCAGGAAAAACTCAGTCTCACTCTCGTTTGTCTATTTTATGAAGTGTCATTCTGTGGCTAATTTATTTCTGTTTGAAATGTTGAAATAAAACATTCTGTGAAATGTGGAAGATTGTCTTCTCCCTCCTTGAAGTTAAAAACATCCTTACTGTCAATGTTTAAATTCGAGACAAAGTTTTTCAGAACATGCCATTTTCTTACAGGAAAATGTAAGAATGAATCACTGTGTGCTGAGGTTAAGGAAAACCAACGTGAAATGTATGAGAATTCGCAAGCAGTGGTAATGATTTGGCACACGACTGTGCTGAGGGGTATTAACTGCCAAAATCAAGGGTTTGCAGACAAAGAGGTTTTAGCATATGTTTTAGAAAATGGATGTAGCAGAAAACATTTGTCACAACATTTGTCATTTGTTCCACCCAATTGGTTTTCACTAACAATTGTGTACAGTTGTTTCAGGCCCTGCCTGCAACATGAACAGAACTCCCTTCAAAAGAAGAAGAAAAAAAAAAAAAGGAAAGGTAAATAAGGGAGAAAGAAAAGGCAGAAAAGAGATAGTGACAGGTTGAAAAGACTCTGAAAACACATAAATATGAATCAATGTTGTTTTCTGATAGAAGCACTATTATTTAAAATATTGAAATTATTTGAAAGCATATTTTAGAAAGCGAAATCAGAGTACCCCTATATATAGGGGTGTTTAAATGAAAATAACCAAGGATGTGATTATTGGATGTGCCCCAGTGTTACCTAATGAATTAATTTATTCTTTTGGCTACTTGTTCACTTTTTGGTTTTCCAATCTTCCCAGGCATAGTTCGTTCAGTCACTGTTTTTTACTGCTCCGTCATAAATCTTTGGTGGCAAGACAGTGTGATCCTATGTTCCTTTCAGAAACCTACTTTCTCCTCACGATACCTTGTCTTCAGGGACAAAACTTTCTGAGTCTTGAGGGGTGAGTGTTACCCACAGGGAATGTGATAGCTGAAGAAGACAATTTACTGTATACTTTCGATGCATAGGACATCTTTATAGATCTGAAGGCATCCTTGTACTTTTTTTTTTTCTCATGACTTAGATTTGCTCTAAATTTAGGCAGTGGTGGTTCAATTATTGTGCCACGAAGCAACTTTAACCCTTCGTGCTGGGTACAAAGTGGTGAGGCACTTCATTAAGACTGAGCACCAGCTGGCATTTGCAGAGGCATGTTTGAGAAATACATCTCATGTCACTTACTTCTTGATAGTGAGACTGCAGCAGTAATACATTCTGTCCTGGGCAGAGTGCCTAACTCCCCAGGGTGCACACCAAGCAGAATTGTTCTGCCTTACCACATCATCTTTTGTTTGCTTAGCCGCTTTTATTTTCCCCCCCATCCTTTCAGTAAATTCAGTATCATGTTATGATCCCATAACATGTTTCATTGCTTAAGGATTTTTAACTTCAATCAGACTCTCACTTAATAGAGTGAAACATCAAGATAATATCATTTTGGAAATTATAAGCAAAAAGCAGATCAGGGTTGATTGAGTTTATTGACAATTTCAATGTATCTAACATAGTCAGTTACTTGAGATGCAAACAAACATGTTATAAAATGCTATTGCCACAAACAATTTTAGATAAAGAATGCTTGTGAGTATCCCAACATGAAAAGATGAAACACATCCTTTTGTCTCCTATGTACTATGGAAGTCAAATGAGCTATTAACACACCTGTTGGTCAAAATCAATTCAAAACAAAGGAAGGTGACACCACTAGAACATAGGTAGTCAGGAGTTTGAATGTTTAAAACACGAGCAGTTTTCCGATATGGATTTTATTTGCTAGCCCTAACCTTGAGTGTCTTATTAATCTGCTGAATGCCTCAATTTCCTTATCTGAAACAAACAAACAAATAAAGCTAATAAGGTTAACAGCTTCATCGCTTTACTCTGGCACTGAATTAGGTGGTGCAGTTTATGAAGTGCTTGCAGCAGTAGTTAATGCATAGGAATGATATATCCACATTGTCTGTGAGAGGCCTTTAGGCAGAATTGTAGGCAGCTGTGCCACTCCCATCTAAAGACCAGATGACTCCTGCTCCAGGTTCTTGGGTAAAATATTTGTCCCTGCTTGTTTCAAAGATATAAGGTGAAAAGGATTCAGGAAGGGATAAGTGTGCTTCAAAACTAGTAATCTAAATTCAAAAAATACAATCTCTCTGCTTGATGATTTCAATATTTAGTTAATTTGAGTAACTACCTTGTTAATATGCCCTAATTGGGTCAACTAGATTTCACCATTGCTCTCCATCTCTCAGCAAAAATCATTTGTTTAAGGAGTGTGCAAAGCATCTTGCAAATGGACTTAGACAAGAGCCTTAGTACATTCTATAAATTGCATTCTGTATACTTGTAAATTATGCTGACAGGCACTTCTGGAGCACAATGAGGTCAAAACGGTCTCATTGAAGAAGGCCTTTTCATGTACCCGAGCCGATAACCGAAGCAAGGATCATAAGGCCACCATGTCACATGTGAAAAAGTTATTCAAGCCAATCTAACACAATAGTTACTTTTTAGATAATCTTAAAAGAAGCTGAATAATGCAATTCTTAAAATGTATAGCAATAGAATAGGATCTCACTATCAGCTTTGTTGAGACAGAACCAATTATATGAAACTGTATGTTGCAATATGTAAAGTATAAAAACCAACCATACTAAGCCATTATTTCACAGTATTAGAGGGCTTGTAGTGTGAAAGGGAACCACTGTCTGCATGCAATTAACAAAATTAAAAAAAAAGCAGAGTATAAGTATCATAAGCCAGAGGTTAACCTGAAAGAACAAGACAGCATTGAATTGATCTACTTAATTCCAGTTCATTCATGTAACTGCTGTTTAACAGGTCCTACTATGTGCCAGGTCAATGAACCTAGCCCTATGCTCAAATTGTCATCTCTAATTTTCAGGTTGCTTCAACTCCAGAGCTAGAAACACCTGAATCAAAACCAAGTAACCCTCCCCTAAGAAACTAACCAATTATACCCTGCCAATAATATATTGGGTAGGTTGCTCAAATCATTTATAATTTTAATGTTAATTAACACTCTTTACAAAGCATCCTCTGCCAGAGTAATGGCTCAATGGCTAAATCATCACCTTGCAACCACTAGAATCACATAGGGGTGCTGGTTCGCGCCCAGCTGCTTCAGTTCCCATGCAGCTTCCTGCTTACAGCCTACGAAAACAGTATAGGATGGCCCAAGCCCTTGGCACCCTGCACTTGCATGGGAGACCTGAAGGAAGCTCCTGGTTTCTGGTTTCAGATCGGCCCAGTGGTTTCAGTCACTTGGGGAGTGAACAAACAGCTTTCTCTCTGTTTTCCTTCCATTAGTCAATCTGATCTGCCTTTACAATAAAAATTAATGACTTTTTAAAAAGCATCCTCTTTATGGCTGGAGGAGGAAAACATCTGTTTTCTGTAAACCATCCTGATTTTCCTGTACAACTTGAAATGAAAGCACTGGGCTTTTTACCTAAACCAAAATGTTTTTCTTAGGGCGGCTCTACACCATCATTTATGGCAGTAGAAATGTTGATTTTCATCCTGTATACTTAATTTCTGCTAAATATATTTGAACAATACTTAAATACCTTTGAACAACAATGGAAAACACTTGGTAGACCCAGGCACCTCACATGGTCAACTTAACTTTCCACAGACAGGTCACTTTGCATTTGATTGAAAAGATAGAGCTTGGCCACTTACCCATCCCAAATCATGCCCATTTCAGGCTGTCGGTGAACTTTAAACTTCTCATTGCTCTGGCAATTTTTCATATCTGATTATTAAGTGGAAGGGCTTTTCTGCTATATTCCCGTTTGGGAAGTACAGATTACAGCGGAGGAAACAGAACGCCCACAAGGATGGAGTGCACTTAAAGGAAAAGTAGCCCCATCGTTCCAAATGCTAATTTTTATGATCCATACTTCTTTTGCTTTCGGCAGGGCATCAGGACTGGGACTCTGGATATTGTTTTTGGGCCCTGGGTGCCTACTCACCTTGTCACTAGCTCTGTTTAGAAATTTGAGCTGTCTGTGTATTTCCTTCCAGTTGCCTAAAATCAGAAAAGAACTGGCTAAACTGCAGGAGCTCTGGAAGCATCTACAGGTGACCCTTTGCACCAGGCTAGTGCACCCTACTGATGTCCAAGGCATGAATTAAGAAGGCAAACCTACAAGGGATGGGCTGGCTGGCTCCTTTCTATCTCCCCTCCCCTCCCTCTCAAATCCCAAAGGGTTACTCCCTCAGCCCTGGCCTGCGTGAATTTGGGAAATTTTCAGCTGGTTTTCTGTCTCTATTCACTCAACTCCTTGCTCTCCAGGACAAGCCAGAATTTAAAAAGGTTGGTCAATCTCATAGCCGAGGTTTACACCTTTAGATCCGCCCACTTTGTCCCGACTCTGGTCTTCCCAGACCTGAGCTAGTGTCCTAGGTCGAGCAAAAGGTGTCCAGCATCGGCTCACGAGGGGAGGTGGGGTTAGATCCCCTTCCGAACTGCATTTGTAGCTGCCAAGGAGTAGCCAACAAGCATCAGATTTATGTGCACTTTGAAAGAAGCACCGTCACCATTGGCTTTTGGAGCGGCGCTGTCGCTAGGAAGCGTGTGGTAGGGCGAGCTCAGCTTCAGGCAGAAGCAGCTCGGGCAGTTCACTGCAGGAACCTCGGGGAGGGACACTCCCCACCGCCGTGGGCGCGGCGCGCTCGCTCCCACACTCCCGCGCGTTCGAGCCCCGCCGTCGCTGCCGGGCCGCGTGCGCCCCCCGGCGCGGCTCTCGGAGCTGCAGCACCTCGGTGCCTGGCCGCCCGCCCCCTGATTCCTGCTGCTGCCGCCCAGAGGAAAGCCGGAGCGTAGACCTTTCAATTTCCCCGCTGCAGCCGGCGCGGCGGAGAGAGCCGGGAGGGTGGGAGCCAGGCAGAGAAGGCGATTCAGGAGTTCTCCCATTGCTTCGGAGTTGTGTGAGTTGGCAGCAAGCCGCTCGGGTATCCTTCCCTCAGAGCTCCGAGAGCTCGCGGCTCCTCGGGCTGCCGCCCACGCTCGCCCGCCCGGCCGAAGCAGCGGCGCTCTGGGAAGCCGAGGCTCGGAGCCCCGGGCCGGGAGGGCTGTGCCCCACCGAGGCGCACGGCGGCGCGAGCTTCCCGCACTCTCTAGGCGGCCCCATCTATCTCCTCCATGGCGTCTCACCAGCAAACGCGGATCCAGGCTTACCTGGAGAAGAACAAGATCGGTCCCCTGTTTGAGGTAAGGTGCTGTGGAAGAAAACGGTCAGGTTTCTCTGGGGGAAAGGGTGCAGAAACAAAACCAAAATCACTCCCAAAGGATGGAGCGCGGAGGAAAAAAACAAAAACAAAAACCAACCCCCCCAAAAAACACGCGCGCGGGAGAAGGCGTCCCGGGGGCCCAGTTCCTTGGCACCGTCCTGTCAGCGCCAGGTGTCCTGGAACTCGGCGAGGCGGGCGCTTCGCCAGTCACCTGGATGCGGACAGGTGAGCTCAGTCTGGCAGGGGAAGTTTGAATCGCTGTCCTGCACTTCACAGCCTCGTGTCCATCACCCAGAGAGGCTGCGACAGGTGATGCACACGGGTGCGCGCAGTGAAACTATTTTATCCACTCTCACCCTTTTCTTGAAATCCACGCCAGCTTTCGTGTTGGATTTTTATTTATTTATTTTTTAAAATATGAGTAGTAATAGAACCCGAAAAGGGAGAGGAGGTTCTTAGCTACAGGAAGGACTATGGCAAACCGGAGGCAAGCTGAATCAGTGAGGAAGGGTGGATTTATAGGCTCTGGTGTGTTGAATGAAACTAGCTGCTTGGGGGGCTGGCAGTCACCTCTGGGTGAAAGGAGATATATTTGTGTGGCAGACTCTACTTGCGTTCGAGGAAGAAGGGTTCCCGAAGAGTACACTGGTGTTTTAGGGGAAGACATAGGTGTTTCGGACCTGTTTTCACGACTCTGCAAGAAAGGACTGATGACAAAAATACAGGAGGGAAAAAAAAAAGAGGGAGAACAAGGGAAATTAAGAGCAGAGGGTAGAAACCCGCACCTGCAAAGCACCCTGCCAGTTGCATGAGCGCTGGGCAGAGGCGGGGCATGCGGGGCGGGTGAGGGCAGTGGCCGGCTGGTTGGAGCGCCCAGGATCCCTTCTCTCTGTTGGGACCTTCAATCCCGTTGCCTACAAAGCAGCTGCGAAAGACCGTGGGAGGGACGGGGTATCCCGCCCCCAGAACAGGTGTAATCGTTCTCTGGCGGAGGGGGAGGTGGGGTGAGATTGCAAATCCCCCAGTGAGGAAAATTCGGAACTGCAGCAAGAGGAGTGGAATGGATTGGAGATCGCGGATGATGGGGCAGGTTCCCTGAGTCCGAAAGGAAGCGGAAGAGCTCTGCAGAGAGAAAATTAGTACTAATGGGAAGTAGTGCCTCTGCACAAAAGGGATGCAAGAATAAGGGTGTGGCTATCTAGGGAGGAGGGTCTACAAGCAACCAAGGTTTGCACGATACCGTGCTTTTATTTTCTGCACAATTTCAGCCACTGTCTTGAAAGAGATCATTGTTCTCTGTAGCAAAGTCCTAATGGACTTTAACCTTGTTTCTTCAAGAGTGTTAGTGAAGAAACTCCCTAGAAGAGTAAAATTGAGTTGTTGTAGCTACCCCAATTCTTTGATCATACTCTTCCTTATTCCCTTATTACTACTATAGTTGTGTATGAGGGCAGACAGATCATACTTCTCTGTGAAACAATGTATTCATGGTATCTAAACAATTACAATAAATACACTTGGAGTGTGTATTTGTTGACAGCTGTGCTGGAATGTAAAACCCAGGTACCAAGCAATAGATGAATTGTTTTTAATAGTGCCAATTGTCGTTTATTTGCTAACTTGTTTAAAAAATTCTCAAGATTCTTTTCAAGTGATAAGAGAATTTGGAATATATGCAGATTTCTGCTAATTGGGGAATAAACCCAACTTGATCATTCTCACCTGCCCCTCCCTTCTCTCTTGATGCTCACCAGTTACTTCTGCACTGAAAAGTTTTCAGTGATGGATGGCAAATTATCTCATGTAAACTTTAGCTCTCTCTCTCACACACACGCAAACACTGTCGACCATATTTTATAGTTTGTAATTTGCTGAATATCTCCTAAGCAATCCGCTTGAGCTTTGGTTGTAGTAATGAGTAGTTAAAGGTTCATGAGCCCAACTTTGCAATGTAAGAGAAATAATGGGTAAATTAGGTTCTAAAAGCAGGATGGTACACAGATCTTTCTGCAAAAAAAAAAAAATTATGATAGAATTTAGCTTTCGTTTTTAATTTGTCTGTTTCAAAGACAGACAGACATCACTCTGCTGACTCACTCCCCAAACGCTCACAACAGCTGGGGCTTAACTAGGGCTAAGACCAAAGCCTGGAGCTGTGAATTCAGTCCAGTTCTCTACCACCGGCTGCTCCGAGGGTCTGCATCTCTGGGAAGTTAGAATTAAGAGCAGGAGATGGGACTTGAACTCTGACACTCTGAGACAGGATGCAGGTGTCCTCACTCCAGTGCAGACATCTGCCCCTTGACCTTTGGACAAGAATTATACACTTGTCCTAAAACTGGAAAAAAAATCTCACTAGCTTCTCACATACTGGATCATGCTGGAAAACCAGTGCAGACATCACTACTTGTGAGTGTTAGGACTTCAGGGATTTACTCAGTGGTTTTCCTAAGAACTGATTCAAGAGGTCAGGGTGTGTGTGTGTGGAAGGGGGTGGTGGTCCTAGGAGTCTGAATTTATGTAAGTGCAGCAAAAATTATTACTATTGTTTTCATTCCGGGGCCATATTTCAAGCAGCAGTCGTGCAAGGGAAACGTCAGTTCACCGATCACAATTTGAAATAGGCAATTCTAAGCCCTGTCTCTATGCTTGGCTGTGATTTGCTGTATTGAGTCACAGGAGTTGCTAATATGGTCATCCTTTCATTCTGAAAATCACAGTATCAGAGTGTTTCCTTTGTGAACTTTGTAAGTTGTAAGGTGTGTTTTAAGTGAAGTTGTTGGAGCGAGGCACCTTAAAAAAGAACACAGGAATGTTATTTAGAACAATAACAAAGAGAACGCATAACTGGTACTGTGAACCCCCAGGTTCCCATTTTTTAATTGTGGAGTTTATTTCCTTAGTTTGGCTGATTAGTTTATTAGTTTATTTCTGGTATATATATATTTTTTATCATTTGATATGTTTCGAAAGTGTTGCATGCACTACGATATTCCAAAATGACTCTGGATTGAAGTTAATTTTCTTTCCAGGCAACTTATAAGCATAGGTTTATATTACCTTTAAATGTGATTTAGGATGCTTTGAAGTATTGCAAAGTCATGCATCATGGGTAATGATGACTACTTAGGTTTTTAATAAAGAATTATGAAGATATAAGGTAAAAATGGCTTATATCCCACAAAAATCTGACACTGTTGTAAGCCGTAATCATTCTAATGTTGTGAGTTCATTTAAGTCAGGCAAGCAGGCCTAGACATCGATCTCTAACAAGTGGCCACAGTATTGGGGAACTATAGACCTAATTTAATTTCCACGTGTCATTCCTGATTTAACTGGCAAGGTATAGAAGCGTTTAGCTCCCAGCAAGGCAGAATATTCTACCTAGGCAAAGTGCAAGGTACAAACAAGGTACTTGTAGAGGCCTTCTGTCAAACCCTGAGGCCAGCCAGTTGACAGTTGAAGTTGTCCGAAAATCTGAAACTAAAAGTTGTCTGGCATGTAGCTGTTATTTTGGGTTAAAGTAACCCATTTTGCCTATAGTGTAAGCAATTCTACTAAATTCTAGACAGAGTGTATGATGTGGAAAATCATAATAAATTTCTTCTTTTTCACATAAAGGAGCATACCATGTTGAGTTCTCCCATTCCCATCAAATAGGACAGTTATTTAAGCATTGTTGATTGGAAGGATGTACAGGGCAGTCACATGTCTCGATTCAGGTCTCGTCTCTCTCTGGGGAGTGTGGTTTCCCAAAGCCCTAAGCAGCACAATGATGGGGGCCCCCAGCAAGTCACTGTTGACTTTGTGCACCGAGGAAGTGGCAAACGAGCCACATTGCTGCTGGTGTGCTCTGACTCGGTCTAAACGGAATGAAGCCATTTTGTCAGTGTAACTGTTCAGCTCAGAATATGTCAACTCCTGTGATCTGCATTGGTGTAACTGATGGGAAACACATATTATCAGGAGGGACCTGTCAGGCTTACAGCCACCGTAAACCCACTTTTATGCAGTTGAGACACTTGTGTATGTCTGAAAACAAACACTTCTTGTGATTACAATAGAAGTTGAAAGTATGCCATTGCCCACATTAATACAAAAATAAGAAAGGAAGCAAATGGAGCATGGAAATTATCCTTATTTTCCTAAAACTGTATCTGTGAAGTACATGAAAGATCTCTTGATATAAATAAATAACTAAGCAAACAAACGAACAAACAAACTCCGTCCATCTTGGCTACATTATATGGCTGTGTAGAACAGTGGAGTTGAGGAAAGGTATGAGTTCCTCCTTTATGACCAGAGGTAGAATTCCCCCACCCCAATTTATCTTTTTTTTAAAAATTTATTTAATTTTTATTGGAAAGTCATATATTCAGAGAGGAGGAGAAACAGAGAGGAATACCTTCTGTGTGTTGATTCATTCCCCAAGCAGCTGCAATAACCAGAGCTGACCAATCCAAAGTCAGGAGCAAGGAGCCTGTTTCGGGTCTCTAACACCAGTACAGAGTTCCAAGGCTTTGGGCTGTCCTCAGCTGCGTTACCAGACCACAAGCAGGGAGCTGGATGGGAAACAGGGCTGTCGGGTTTAGAACCAGCACCGTTATTGGGTCCTGGCGTGTTTAAGGTGAGGACTTTAGCTGCTAGGCTACCACGCTGGGCCCTCAATTTATCTTAATGCTTAAAAAAAATAGATGTAGAAAGATGTAAAAATTTCACTACAGTTAAAAAATAACTAATGAAACAATTTTATTTCTACAAATGTGTTTCATAAAATATTTTCACATATGAAAATTTTTTGTAGGGCATAAATTGGACATTATATGAAATGATCCAGAGTGGTGAACCCTCTAAATGTCTGGGGAGAGAAGAATATCTAGATTACTGTTTACGCATGGATTTTGTTTCTTTTATTTTATTAAGCAGGAAGAGAGGAGGAAGTGAGGGAAGAGAGAGATGATGACTATGTGTGTGTGTGTGTGTGTGAGAGAGAGAGAGAGAGAAAGGAGAAAACTCAAGAGCATGCAATCCTCCATTCACGGGCTCACTCTCTGGATTCTCAAATCTGCCCGGGCTGGGACATGCTGAAACCAGGAGTTTACAGCTCAGTCTGGCTCTCCCACAGACGTGAGAACGCAAGCCCTTTAGTCACCGTCTGCTGTTTCTCGGGATTTTCACTAACAGGAAGCTGGACTAGAAGCAAAGTCCTGGGATTCTGAGATTGAACAGTTCTGTATGGGAATTCTGACCACTGAGTCTTATTTGCCCATATATTACTTTTTGTTTTCTGTTTTATTTGAAATTTATGATACAATTCCATAGGCTTTGAGATTTCCTTCACCCCCTCACGAAATTCCCTCCCTGCAACTGAGTTCCCCCATATTACTGCAATAGTATAATCCTTCATAAGCAGTCATAAGTCAGTCACTCTGCTATTTAAGTATATCCTGACACTATGGGTACAGATAATGGCAGACGATCCAGCATTCTATTGTCAAGATATATGTAACAGTTTCAATGGGAGTCCATCTTTGGTCTGGAAGTAAAGATGCATACTGCATTATATCTTCACATTTGGATATTAAAGTCTCTACTACACAATTACTATGCATTCCCTTAAGTGAAAAGCCACAAAATAAAATCAACAACAGGAATAAACTTTAAAAATCTAGAACACCATGTAGTTCAGTACCATGCTACTGAAAAACCAGTGTGTTGATGAAGAAATGAAAAAGAAAAAAACAAATCTACTTGGAAAAAAATGATGCTACTGCACGATTTATGAGTCACTGAAGAATTTAAGGGGAAAGAAGAGTTTTGAAGAAATGATGCTTAAAAATGTTAAAACACATGGTTGCAGCAGAAAGAGTATTGAAAGGGCTGTTGATCTTGTATTTTGCATGAAGTTTGCCTTATATCAGAGGTAACATATGCTGTTTTTCCTTTTGGGATTGACTTATTTCGTTGAGCATAATAGTCTCTAGTTGGGACCCTTTAGTTCCAAATCATAGAATTTTGTTCTAAATAGCTATGTAGTATTCCATGGAGTAGATGTACCACCGTTTGTTTAACTCTTTATCTTTTATTCTTCTTTAGATGGGCATTTAGGTTGTTTCCATGTCTTTGCTATTGTAGATTGTGTTGTTGTAAATATAGGATTACAGATCCCTTTCTCATATGGAGATTTTCTTTCTTTGGATATATTCCCAGATTTGGGATAGCTGGGTCATATGGCAGGTTTATTTTCAGTTCTCTTAGCACCCTTCATACTGACTTCCACAGTGATTGTACTAGCCTACACTCCCAGCAACAGTAAAGGAGGGTGCGTTTCTCCCCACGCCCATGCCAGCAGGTGTTGTTAGTAGATTTCTGAATGTAGGCCAACCTTACTGGACTTAGGTGGAACCTCAGTATGGTTTTCATTTGTATCTTTCTGATGGCTAGGGAGCCTGAACATGTTTTCATATTCTTAACACATCCAGCTAAGTACCACATGTATTTACATATTGAACACATAAACTGACATGCAAAGATATCTGCAATAATAATTATTTTATTTTTTTACATTTTATTATTATTATCATTTAATGATACAGTTCCACAGGCTCCTGGTATTTCCCTTATCCCAGCCCCATTCTCCCCCCGACCCCTGCCTAGTTCCTCTATATCATTACTGAAGTTTCATTCTTCATACACAGTCATATGTCCATCATTGCGGGCATGGACAAAGGCAGAGAGTCCAGCATCCTATTGGTCAAGATGTAGTAAACAGTTTCATTATAAGTCCATCTTTGGACAAAAGAAAACTTTGTTGGATATGTTATCCTAGGCCAGCAATTTTTTTCTTTTAGAATCTGGAATATGTCACTCCATTCTCTTCTTGCCTGTGGAGTTTCCTGTGAGAGATTTCCTGTGAGAGATCTCCTGTGAGTTTAATTGGCATTCCTTTATATTTCAATTGATTTTTTTCACGTGCACATTTAAGGATCTTTTCCTTATGTTCAATTGAAGAGAGCTTGATGATCATGTGTGTTGGTGGAGATCTCTTTTGATCAAGCCTGTTGGGAGTTCTGTGCCCCTCCTGGATCTTGTTTCCCAATTCTTTCTCTAGATCAGGGAAATTTTCCTTTATTATTTCATTAAATATATTTGTAAAACGAATTTCTTTTTTTGCACCTTCTGGGACTCCCAGAACTCTTATATTTGGCCTCTTAATAGTGTCTTTCTATTCTTGAATACTTTTTTTGGCTTGACCTAACTCTGCTTCCAGCTTTTTGTTCGCTTCTCCCTGCTGACAGGAAATATCTGCCAATTCTGAGATTTTTTCTTCAGCTTACTTCTTTCTACTTTGGAGACTCTCCATTGTACTTTTAATTTGCTCTACTGTGTTCTTAATTTCTGATATATCAGCCTTGATTTACTTTATTGCTTCCTTAAATTCTTTGAACACTTATATGTGCTTCTCATTGTTGATAAGAAGCTTTAAAAATAGTTTTCTGAATTCTGTGTCCCCCATTTTCTCGATGTCTTCCTCAGTTAACTCTGAGGTTGGAAAAGGGTTTTGTTCCTTTGCAGGGGAGTTTTCAGTAATATTCATTGTGCCTTTGTCTCTTCTTTTGCTCTTGATCATTGTATTTCTGGTTAGCAGAGTCTTCTTCTTGGGGCAGGTTTCTAAGCTGTGTCACCCACAGGTTGACAGTTCAATTTTACTTATTGCAGTTGGTACACAACTCTTTGCTTGCAGCCACTTGTGCCACTCCTTCCAGGGAGTTCTAGGTCTGGGTTCTTATGTTAGATTTCCACCAAGAATTCTGTAGCCCCAAACTCCTGGTTCACCAAGCTCCAACTCCTGTGATACCATGCTGAGGTTGCACCGTGGTCTCTGCAACCTTTCTCCCACTTCTGGTTGGAGCAGGTCCCAGGATTAGATAGCCACATGGTCTTATATAGCTAGGTTGTTGGTGGTGCTGATCTTGCCAGAACCTGTTGGACGTTAGTTCTGGGTGCCACACGGACCTATTTTGACCTGTATGATGCCACAGTCGGTATTATTTTCCTGCAGGACCAGTGCAATCCACTGAACTTAGTGAGTTCTCATGAGCTCAGCACATGCACAGTTCACTGCTGTACCCTGCAGTCCTAAAGCATTTGCCACAGTGTATAAAATGGTGCCTGAAGTATCACTACTAGAGTTCTTGATCTGCTGGCTGTCAGATCTGAGGGCTACCAAGACCTGTCTTGGGTGGAACCTGTAGAATGCCTCGTTGATGCAGTTCACTGAGTCAGAAATGAGTTCACTCCCAGCTCAGTACATGCTCAATCCTTTCCCTTTCCTTTGCCTTCTTATGCAAAATGGTGCCCAATTCGGCTTTAGGGGGCTGACTGGGCTCTGAAATCCACCCTGTTCTCGCACTGCCCATCTGGGATCTGCTGCTCTGTCTCTGCTCCTGGTCAAATCAAATGGACCAGCAGGATGGACGGTTCTTTGGATTCACCTCCCAAGCTCCCAGTGAAAGTCCCTTCCCACCCTGGTTGCTGGTGGAGTTCTGGCTGCTGGTGGAGTTCAGATCACTGTTAGCTGAATGCCGCTGGAGTATCAGTCAGTGCAAAACTACACTGTTGTGTCTGCTGCTTTCCTGGGTCTGTCAGTCTACAGGTACCCCTCTGCTGTTGCTCTGTCCTCTCCTATTTCCTGGAATGTGTCCTTTCTGCTTCATCTTGATTTAATGTTTTTCCGTTCGTTTAAACATGTCGTCTACCCTATTCCGCCATCTTGATTCTCCCAATAATTATTATTTTTAAAAAGTAATTTTTTATTAGAGAGTCAGATTTACAAAGAGAAGTAGAGACAGAGAGGAAAGATCTGTTTGCTAATTCACTCCCTAAGTGGCTGCAACAGCCAAACCTGAGTCGATCTAAAGTCAGGAGCAAAGGACTTCTTCTGGGTCTCCAACACAGGTGCAGAGTCCCAAAGCTTTGGGCCATCCTCAACTGCTTTCCGGGCCTCAAGCAGGGAGCTGAGTGGCAAGTGGGGCAGCTAGGATACTGACCACTGCCCATATGGGATCCTGGCTGATACAAGTTGAGGACTTTAGCCACTAGGCTTCCATGTTGGGCTCTGTAATAATTATTTATAAAGATGCATTTATTTATTTTGGAAGTCAGAGTAGGAGATAGGGAGAGAGAGAAAAAGAGAGATCTCTCATTTGTTGTTTCACCTTTCAGATGAATGAATAGGTATGCTGCAAAAGTACATGTTTTTATGCTTTTTGATATCTTTTTTATGAATGTAGAGCTTCAATCTACAGGGTGAGAAGCAAGTGTTTTGTTTCATGTTTTATTGGTTAAGGATTGATGGGCTATGAACAGGGGCCAGTAGGTGTCTGTTAAAGTGAACAAAATAGTGATTCATGTGCTCTCCTCAGATACAATTAGTAAGTGAATAGCCTCTTAATAGTTATCCCATTAACCTTAAAGAAAGTATCTCCATACATTTAATTTACCTTTACACGTGGCAAATAACTTTAATTGTGTACTTAGGTACATAATCAGCTGTTGGCCATTTTTTCCTATTTTAATATTTGCTTTAAGAAAGGAGCTTATAAATTAATCCATATCACAGGAGAGAGTATAATACATAATTCCCTCTGAAAAGTGCATTTGCATTTAAGAGGCAAATAATTACATGACATAGCTATAGATAGAATGGGGGCAGGTACTCTTTGGAAATTATTTAGGAAAAAGAATCACTGTTCAAGCTTTGGAAAGTCATTTCATCTCTGTAAACATTAGTGTTTTGATTTGCAAAGTAATAGAAAAGGAGGATTTAATGAGAAAATAAAAATGCCAAGAAACCTGGTTTGTGCCTGACACTTGGTAGACGTTCAGCTAATTTTGACTTCCATTATATTAAATACTGCCATCTC
This sequence comes from Ochotona curzoniae, assembly GCF_017591425.1. Taxonomy (NCBI): domain Eukaryota; kingdom Metazoa; phylum Chordata; class Mammalia; order Lagomorpha; family Ochotonidae; genus Ochotona; species Ochotona curzoniae. The sequence goes on along the minus strand of NW_024464939.1, from coordinate 21,121,331 downwards.
TCTTTTCTATTAAAATTAATGGTGCAGTGACAAGCTCAGGTGGATAGATGCTTTTGAAGTTTGGTCTGGTATCCTGGAATTCAGAAAGCGGATTGACTGTTTTAAGTTCTAGCTCTGATGGTTTTGGGAAAACACCATGGCAATGGTGTAATGGAGGGGACCACTCATCCAAGCTCTGTGTGTGTGTGTGTGTGTGTGTGTGTGTGTGAGAGAGAGAGAGAGAGAGAGAGAGAGAGAGAGAGAGAGAGAAAGAGAGAGAGAGAAAATAAAGAGAGAGAGTGAGAGACAGAGAGAGAGAGAGAAAGAGAGACTGATTTTTGGGGGGCAGAGAAGGTCCTGCTATTGCATCACCACAGTGAAAATGTAGTTTGGAAAAATCTGTAGACATTTTATATGCCTGGAAAACAGTCCAGAATATCTTACTGGTTCAGACAGGCCACCTGCCTCATCCTTAATTGAAATATTTTACACAAACCAACTTTCCTTTTCTTCCCTGTAGAAAAATTGTGTTTTAGTTTATATTCCTTATCTTCATTTGAAATGATTCTGTTGGACTGACTCTTTTGATTTCTGCTTACAGTCTGTTTGTTCTTACTAGAATATAAATCGCTTAATAAAGAATATTTTGCCAGGCTTTGTCAGTGCTTATGTCTTCATGCCTAGAAAGTGTAGCTCATGCTCTACTTGGGTTGTTTCAAGCATGAGAGCCACTGTTGTTGCTCAGTGAGTTCAGCCGCTGATTGCAGTGTAATGCTGGCATCCTATACAGATGACAGCTGGATGAGTTCTTCCCACCCTGCTTACAATCCAGCTCCCTGCTAATGGGCCTCAGAAAACAGCGGAAGATGCAAATTATTCGGCCCCTGCCATCCTTACAGGACACCCAGATGGAGTTCCAGGCTACATGTCTTTAGCCTGGCTCAACCCTGTCCATTGTGGACATTTGGGAAATGATTCATCAGATAGAATATTTCTTTCTCTTTCTGTAATCTTTTTTTTTCAAATGAATAAATGCAATCCTCTTTTCACAAATGAGTTTTCAATGCATTTAAAAATAAATTCAATCCTTTTTTCACAAATGAGTTCTCAAATGCATTTAATATTGTGATTTACCTTTTATAGGCAGAGAGAAAGAAAGACAATGAGAGTGAATGACAGAGAGAGAGAGAGAAAGAGGCTGAGAAAAGACCAGGGAGATGCATAGACAGGAGTTCCCATATTGTTGCTCACTCTGTGAAAGCCCACAGCATTCTGGGCTGCGCCAGGTTGAAGCTGAAAGGAAGGCAGTTCAGGTCTCAGGCATTCCGCTACTTGAGCCATCAGCTGCTGTGTTTCAGAGTGTGTGTCAGCAGGAACCTGGGACTTTTTTTTCTGATGCTGGTATCCAAAGTTCTGACTTAATTGCTAGTCAAGTGTCTATCTGTCTTATACGTTTACAAATGATACAGGACCAATCTCTCATATCTGAAATGTATGTGTGGTCTATCACTAATCATTTGCCACTACAAATTTGAGAATACTCTCAGAAGCATAAGGGAGATTTTACTTTGTTGAAAATTCATTCAGTTTGTCATCTTTTCAATAGCTATTACATTCTTTAGTATGTAATGTTTGCAACTTCGTTTACATCCCTGGCACATACCTACGAGGTGCTGATACATACACTGAGAAGTACAACACAACATTTTTTTTCTCAAAAACTTTAGTGTGTTTGGAAAATGAAAATCTATTTGGGGCACTTTAACCTATTATATTGTAATGATTTTAGAAAAGCTTTCTTGGTTTTCTGATTATGTGTCTGCTCATTGCCATACTCATCAATATATTACATTATTATAATGCTGAAAAATAAGGAATGCTTTGGCATTGGTTTTTGAGATACTTCCCATGGAATCAATTACATAAACCCGTTAAGGCCAGAGGCATATTTATTGAATAAAGCAGTTTCTGTTACTGTTGCTTTGTTCTTGGATTATGTAACATATACAGAAGATTACTTTGCTACTGGAAGCATTCTACATAAAAGACATTGAAGATCTTACAGTAAAAGTTGTTCCTTTTTACAAAAATGTGAGAGAAAGAGAAGTTCTTTTTTGAAGCATAGCCTGGAGGGTTTAGGAGTGTATAACTCCTGCTATTGTTTCGCTGTTGGAACATATTGATCTAAATTCATAGTGACAAGCTATATTGCATTGAGAATGTTTTGATTTGTTTCCACATGGCACACCATATCTACTTTTATGAAATAAACTTCATTTATCAGATTTGTTGTAGCTGTTTGTTTTTGAGACATTATCTCTAATTCAGTTTTCCTTTACTTCTAAGCATTCTCTGTAGAAAACCTACTATTGTTTTGGTCATTTTATCCTTTTCCTTTTTGATTTTCTAAAGACTTATTTATTTGAAAGGCAGAGCATTGGAGAGAAAGAAAGAAAATGGCCACAACAGCCAGAGGTGGGCCAGTCCAAAGCAAGGAGGTGGAAACTTTATCCTGACCTGCCCCCGCTTGGGCGCCAGGGGCCCCGAGCACTTAGGGTATCTTCCACTGCCTTCCCAGGTACATTAGCAAGAAGCTGAATTGGAAGCAGAGAATTTGGGACTGATATTAAAAGTCACAGGCTCTGGCTTAACCCATCATGTCATGATACTAGCAAGTTTGGGTTTACTACTTTGAAAAGTATAATAATCATCTTAATATAAAATAATTTGGTATTTACATCAGTGATAGTTTATTAAACACAGAACATTCTGTTCTGACTGAAAATATGCAACAAGCAGTTCTATAGTGTCTTTATTCTTAGTGATATTCTAATGATATGGTAAGCAATAGCATTAGGTTTATACAGATGACAAATATTGTACCCTGTGTAAGTTCTGAGAATGTCCATAGTTTCCAGAAAGTTCCAGCTTTCACTGAATTCACTATTCAGCCAAAACACAGAATTGTGTATATAACAGGCAACATTCCATTCTGAAAGTCTACAGATTGCTGGGAATACAACATTACTAGGTTTATCAATACTTCAGGTTTAGGAAATAATATTCCAGAAGAATTTTTGAGGCTCTTATATATTAACTTTTAAGTTATTGTGAAAGCCTTTTTGAAGAAAATGAATTGGCCTTACCCGGGATAAACATCGTGCAGAAGGATGGCTCTTGAAGGATTTCTTGCCTTGAGTTACACTGTGGAGCGGAGGTAGAAACTCTAGTGAGAGTCAATGTAAGACTCACATCAAGAAAAATGTGGTCTTGTCTACTGAAGGATACTAGAGAGCAAAATCTTAGCTGCATTAGCAACTTTTTATGAAGATTAGTTATAATTTTGTAATATACACAAAATTCATGTGAATGTTTTGTATTATACAAGTAGCAGTTTAATAGCATTAACCCTCTCCTGCCACCCTTTGTTTCCCTGCCCACCTGTGGCAAATAGTGTTGTGAAACTTACAGTGTAATCAGACCCAGAATATTGGGCATTATCGTAAAGAGTTAGCCTCAAAATTTTCCCATTTTGTTTTCATCTTTTTTCAGTTTATCTTTTTCCCTTCCAGGATTTATGATGTATATTCAGACTTCTTAGGGAAACACCTTAAATTCTTTCTGTAAGAACAATGAAGATAACTCTGTCAAATGTAGCATGAAGCAACACACACTTAATCTAAATTAATTTTGGGACATTATAGGATATAAGCTGTTTCTGTTGATACATGTCATTGCTACTAAAAATATTTATTTGGCTCATTCCAGACTTTTTTTTTTGCATGAGAATTTTTACTTTTCAGTATTGTTTCCTGGGATAAGTCTCATGAAGAGCCAAGACAAAGCTAATTGAAAAGGGAAGGCTTAGGACTTGGGGTCTTTGCATGATCTGTTTTTTTTTTTTTTTCTGACATCATGCCATCCAAATCCTGGATTAAGCATTTCATCAGAGAAAACCTCACCGAGCCTGCCTCTCATCACCTTCACCCTCAGCCCCGTCATCACACACGATTCATTTTCACTGCAGTTTTCATCAGTCACTGACATTCTCTTATTTATTTGTTCAGTGTGGGACACCTCCCTAAGAACAGGTATTTGTCAGCTTTGTTTTCTGAAATACAGTGTTTTTATAATGCACTGTAGCGAAAACCCTACAAATGGTCATTTATTTGTTTTTGACAGTGTTTGTTTATTTTAAAAATTGGCAGATAAGTATTATATACCTATTCATTCTTATTCCTCTTTTTAAACATTAAGGATTAAGCAATGTTTCCTCCAAGTGGTATATAGTAGAGCCATTAAAATGTAGAAAAATTTATTTAAATTATAAATGCAATATTTTATCACTGTGCAAGAAATGTAGAAAGAATAAAAAAGAAGAAAATATATGGTTTATAAGTGATATTTTATGTTAATGGGCTACATTTAAAAGTTAGATGTACAAAATTAATAAACTCCTTTTTCTTAACAAGATAAACTTGACATATGGCCTATTTTTGCTCCTGTGCAATTCATCCAAATGTTATAAGCTTTTTGTATTATTGCTTTATTACATTTAGATGGGTTCCTCTTACAGAGTCCCCTATTGTCTCTGATATGGTTATTGTATTGTGTTTAGGATTAGATTTATTGTCAGCTAATATCTTTAATGGAGATTTAAAAAAATATTTATTTTTATTAAAACGTCAGATATATAGAAAGGAGGAGAGATAGAGAGGAAGATCTTCCATCTGATGATTCACTCCCCAAGTGACTACAATGGCCGGTGCTATGCGGATCTGAAGCCAGGAGCCAGGAATTTCCTGCCGGTCTCCCATGCAGGTGCAGGGTCCAAAGGCTTTGGGCTGCCCTCGACTGCTTTCCCAGGCCACGAGTAGGGAACTGGATGGGAAGTGGAGCTGCTGGGATTAGAACCAGTGCCCATATGGGATCCTGGCACATTCAAGGCAAGGACTTTAGCCCCTAGGCCATCATGCCGGGCCCATAACGGAGATTTTTTTTTGCGAAGGCCTAGAGGAAATCTCTGCTTTGATATACCAAATTAGGAGCAGAAATGAGAGGACCACAGTACAGAGAATGAAAATGACCATCCCTTGAGTAGGAATAGTGCCAGTAGGCAGGTGAAAAGAATGAGTCAAAGTTTTCAAATACAATCCCACTATCAAGCCACCTGCATTCCTCCCTGTTCCTTGAAGTCCTCTTGTGGGGAAGGCATGCCACCTGGCTGCACAAAGCTTCGTATTACTTCATTTTGGACTGTAGCTCTTTGTAGGAACATTCAGGGCTGAAACACTATACACATGAAAGGCGAGAGCTAAAGCAGGCTCCAGGAAGTAAGAGATAGCCTTCTTGTAACAGCTCCAGTCCATTGAGTCTCTCTGGACATGTCTCAGGCCACGTTGAAATGTACTCTGCTATTAACATGTCAACAGCTGTCTGCACAGGATGGCTATTTCACAGAAGTCTTTGAGTGAATAAAATTTGAAGAGCTTTTTATACACATCATCTTATAGGTAGATTACAAAAAAAAACACACACACACACTGAGGTAGCACAAAATATTTTACACTTCTTTCTTTTTGTTTCAGCTATGATTTAAAATTTATGCTCATAACCCAATGATTACTATCATCTTTTTTTCTTAAGTAAATATAGCTAGCAGATTATCAAATAAGTTCAATGAGTTCTTTTTTTTTTCTTAAACAATTTTTTTTAAGATTTAGTTTTATTATTATTATTTTTTTATTCGAAAGGCAGATATACACAGAGGAGAGACAGAGAGGAAGATCTTCCATCCGATGATTCACTCCCCAAGTGAGCACAACGGTCGATGCTATGCCGATCCAAAGCCAGGAGCCTCTTCCGGGTCTCCCACGCGGGTGCAGGGTCCCAAGCCTTTGGGCCGTCCTCGACTGTTTTCCCGGGCCACAGGCAGGGAGCTGGAAGGGAAGCGGGGCTGCCGGGATTAGAACCGGCACCCATATAGGATCCCGGGCGTGCAAGGCGAGGACCTTAACCACTTGCGCCACCGTGCCGGGCCCCAATGAGTTCTTTACAATGTCTTTGTACCATTTTTTTTTATTGTCAAATTAGTGCTGGTGTCAATACAATTCGATTGTCCTGCCTCAATCTATTCTGCTAGTGACTGATATGTTAACCATACCAAATAGGAATATTCATATATGCCATTTCAATGGAAAAAATAGGTAGAAATGTTTGTTGTGGTAATTAAGATGACACTAGGGAGTGCCTAGGCTTAAATCCCTCTTCCATTTTAAAATTTTCTTTTCTTATTGATTCATATTCTGAGCGATAGTAGCTGATGACTCAAGTACTTGGATCCCTGCCAACCACATGGAACTCCTGGATTGACTTCAATACTCCTGACTTTGGCATGGTTCAGTGTAGGATGTTACAGGCATTTGACAAGTGAACTGGTGAACGAAAGATCTATTTGTGTGTCTATGTTTTATCAAAAATAAATGTAAAAAACTACCTAGTATTGTTTTCCTATTTCTTGTAGCCATGCTTTTTTCAACAGGGGTGTGCATTGGTAACTGTGAACAGAATGCAGAATTCATATACACTTAAAGGATAATCAAGGTTTAAAGGGTCCCCTTGCTTGTGCTTTTTTGCTTTTAGCTGCTCCTCTAGATATCCAGGAGGATGAATTCATGGCCCTGGATTACAGAGGATGCAAACCTCTTGAAACAGTGACTTACGGGGTGAATCCAAATTGCTGTCATTCCAGGTCTTCCATGATTTTCATTGACTCCATATACTGCCTTTGGTAAACGCCAGGCTGTTTTCCAGTTTTTTCAACATATACAAAGTGCAAGTTTTGCTTGATAATCTGTTTGAAACTCCTTTTTCACCCTAGAATCTCGTGGACCAGCTTATTGCAAATAGAGCCTGAGATGGAATTTTTCATGCATATATTTAGTTGTGCTGTACACTTGGGAGTGGCACCCTGGAGAGAGCCAGGGACGTGTGTTTGAGTAGTATGGTTCACCTACACAGCTCTGGAAATGGAAGATAATGAAGGCTTGTTTTACAGAAGCAGGGTTGGGTCTATGTACTTGACAGAGCCATCTTCAAAAGCAGACCGTCTGGAGTCAGGTCTTGAGGGAGGTGGCTGTGTTCCCTGAGAGGACAATTCTAGAAAAGGCCTTTTATTGACGATATCAGTAGCCAAAACCCCTTGCAGCTGGCAGAACCAGTGTTTATTTCCAAAGGAAGGCTGTGTGCAGATCAGCACAGTTGAAGGTGTTTCTCTGTCAAACTCTTGAACAGCCTTAGATTTTCCACTCCTGTGAGCTTCCGATGCCCATAAGAACTACTCATTCTATCCATTATTGTGGTTCATCACATTGTCACTTAAATGCGCCCTGGATTATAGGTTGTCTTTCTATCTATATTGTTAGATTCTTTTTCTAATGGTCTTAAATGTATAACTTAGCATATACATGTTGTAAAATTCCCATCAAGGGGGCTAGCTTTGTGGTATAGTATGTAAGGCTACTCAGGTATCCATATGGATGCTAGTTCGAATTCTGACTGCTCCACTCTGAGCAAGTTCCTTATCAACATGCCTGGGAAAGGAACGTGAGATGACCCAAGTACTTAGGTCCCTGCACCCATGTAGAAAATTTAGAAGAAGTTCTCGTTTTCTGCCTTCTGTCTAGCACAGCGCTGGCCATTGCATGCATTTGATGAGTGAGCTAGCAGATAGATGGGCACTCAATTTCTCTCTTTCTCTCTTTTTCTTCCTTTCTGTCTAACTTGGCCTTTCAGATGAAATAAGTCTTTAAAGAAAAATTTCCATTGAATACTTGTTGAATTTATAAATGACTATAAGAGAGCATAGTGTGCAACGACACAAAATAACATTTGCCTTATACACGAATCAGGTAGACTTTCCCATTGTTTCCAGTCTTCATGGAGGAAACACACGAAATGTCTCAAAGCAGGTGATCTATACAAATTAAATGAATTTTAATGTCTAGGGATGGTTATATGAGTCAGTGGATCTTTCTGTGTTTAAGCTAGATTGGTTTGAATGTTCTATTGTTCATGACAGAAGGAGTCCCAAGTTAAATAAATTGCAAATATTGTAATTGCAAAATCATAAACAATTGCAAAAATGTGTAAATAACATCCACAGGAAAAATTTATGCATGATTCAATCTGTGCATGAATAAGATAAATACAGTTAAATTGGCATCTGTTTGATTGCCTTCTTTCTCATATAGATGGAAAATTTGGGATTCAAGTAGAGGGTTTGGTTTTTTTTAAAGATTTATTTTTATTATTTTTTTATTGGAAAGGTGGATATACAGAGAGGAGAGACAGAGAGGAAGATCTTCCGTCCGATGATTCACTCCCCAAGTGAGTGCAACGGCCAATGCTATGCCGGTCCGAAGCCAGGAACCTCTTCTAGGTCTCCCACACAGGTGCAGGGTCCCAAAGCTTTGAGCTGTCCTCTGCTGCTTTCCCTGGCCACAGGCAGGGAGCTGGAAGGGAAGTGGGGCTGCTGGGATAGAACCGGCGCCCATATGGGATCCCGGCGCGTTCAAGGTGAGGACCTTAACCACTTGCGCCACCGCACCGGGCCTGAGGGTTTGGTTTTTATGGAGTCTCATACTAAATAAGCAATGAAAGATGTTCATTACAATAATGCAATGCGTACAGATTAGTTCTGAATTTGATGTTTTCCTTGTTAATTCAGCTTTTGTGTCTTAGTATCTGGATGTCATGCAGTGGCAAACTAACAAAAGATAGGTTGACAATTGTTGCTTTACCTGTATTGTTGTGGTGTGGTCAAATCTATGTGCATTTATTTCTATGTTCTCTTGTATTGAACATGTGTTGTTAGAGGAGCATGCAGCTCACAGGAATGACTTGTAAGAGCTTCTGTTCTCTGCAGAAGAGCAGCTTATGTAGAGGACTTTGTACAGCAATTGTATTTCTCTGAATTGAAGAGTAGATTTAGTTATGATAAAGTGAAGTTTTCACCTAATTATAATTGTGGACTTCGAAGTCTGCTAAATTTCCTTCTTATTTTTCCTTAGCTTCACATTTTGAGCTCCCTATGTAAAAACCTATTGCTTCTGGAATTGACAGTGTTGTTTCTTTCCAGTCGCATCTTTTATTTTTTAATTTTTTCTCTCAATGTCTCTTATTGATAAAAAATTATAAAACATGAGTTATTTTACTCCTTTTTTTGCATTTTTTTAAACTGGTCTCACTCTACCAATAAGATCTCTAATAAAATGTTGAGTAGAAGTGACAAGACTTAGTGTTTCTTTCCTGACTTTCAGAAGAAAGATTGTAATATGAGTAGATTTTTGTATGTGGATATCTTTGAATAAGTTGAAAAACTTTACTTTTTCTAATAGTTTGGTAAGATATGGGATATGCATACCCATGAAACAACTTAGTATTATTTTCATTTTTATATATTTCCAAGGATGCATTTATATTGACGATTGATAGAAATTGTGTGTACTGAGAAATAAAGATACTGTATGGTAAGCATCTCAACTTCTGAATAAAAGTAGAAATCCTAATGGGGTCAGTGCAATGGGTCAACTGGCTAATCCAATGAAACTTTTGAATATATATCTTAAATGTTATACTGTGTTTTTTTCCTTTGCCTGTATATATCATGTCATGATACATTTAAATGTCAGAAAGTTAAACTTGTAGCCTGTATTTAGAGAGTATACTACTGTGGTATATTATGGGGAAATATGGTGGAGGGGAAGGGACTGGGGTGGAGAACAAGAACAAGGGGAGGGAGAGGGATAAATCCCTATACCTACAAAAGCGTATTATGGAAAGGAATAAATTGAAAAAAGAAAAGAAAGAAAATTCAGAAAGAGGGAGAGAGACAGAAACAGACTCAGAAAGATGGAGAGAGTGAGAGAAAGAGGGAAATTTCCATCTGCTATTCACTGTCTACATTGCCACAATGGCCAGAGGTGTGGTGATCCGAAGCTGGGAACCAGGAGCTTATTCTGGGCCTTCCATATGGGTGCAGTGCCCAAGGCCTTGGGCTGTCCTAAGCTGCTTTCCCAGGCCATTGGGCCTTTTAATAATGCCTTTCAATTCTTGAATACTTTTTTTAGCCTGATCCAGCTCTGCTTTCAGCTTTTAGTTTGTTTCCTCTTGGTGACAGGAAATATCTTCTAATTTTAAGATTCTTACTTCTGCCTCCTTCATTCTATTTTGGAGACTCTCCACTGTACTTTTAATTTGCTCCACTGTATTCTTCATTTCTGATATATCAGTTTTCATTTGATTCATTTCCAGTGTGACATATTCCTTGAATTCCTTGAATGTCTGCTTTCCATGCTTCTTGTTGTTGATAAGAAGTATTATGACAAGTGTTTGGAATCCTGTATCGCCATTTTCTTGATGTCTTCCTCAATGAACTCTGAGGTTAGCAAAGGGTTTTGCTCCTTTGTGGGGGAGTCTTCAGTAATACTCATTGTGCCTCTGTCTCTTCTTTTGCTCTTGGTCATTATATTTTTGGTTATAAGATTCATCTCCTTGGGACAAGTTTCTAAGCTGTGTCACCCACAGGTTTACAGTTGGTTTTACTTATTGTGGTTGGTACACGTCTCTTTGCTTGCAATCAGTTGTGTCACTCCCTCCAGCAAGTACAGGGAAAGAAAGTACATTCTTGCCAGCATTTACTTTTGACTTTTTTGACAATATCTATTCAAACTGGACTCAAATGATAGCTCATTATAGTCTTTATTTCAAATTTTCCAATGGTTAGCATTTTTTCATGATTTTTAAAGTTTTGATTTTCCTTTTCTTTTTTAAAAAACATTTATTTCATTTTTATTGGAAAGTCAGATTTACAGAGAAGAGGAGAGACAGAGAGGAAGGTCTTCTAGCTGCTGATTCACTCCCCAAGCGGCCACAATGACCAGAGCTGCACTGATTCTAATTCAGGAGCCTGGAGCCCCTTCAGGGTCTCCCACATGGATGCAGGGTTCCAAGCTTTTGGGCCATTCTTGACTGCTTTCTCAGGCCACAAACAGGGAGCTGGATGGGAAGTGTGGCTGCCAGGATTAGAACCTGCACCCATATGGGATCCTGATGTGTGCAAGGCAAGGCTGTTAGCTACTAGGCTACCGCATCCCCCTTTATTTGGTACTCCTTCTTTAAAAAAAAAATGTCTTTCAGACATTTTTTTTTTTGTTTTACCATTTTTTATCCATGTTATTTAAAGTTTTGTTGAGTTCTTTGGGTTTCTTATATATTCTGATTGTTAAATCCATTATTAGATAGTTTGCTAATATTTTCTCCCATTTTGCCAGTTGTGTCTTCACTCTGTTGATTTTTTTTTTTTTTGGTGTGTAGAAAGTTCTCAATTCGATACAATCCTAATTGTATTGTATTTTATTGCTTGTATTTTTGGATATCCTATACAAAAAAAAAATTGCTGCCTACGCTAATGTCTTAGAGTGCGTCCCCATTTTCCCCCAGTTTATTCACATCTTACATTTAGATCTTTGATCCATTTGGAGTTGATTTTTGCAAAGTGTTTGCAGCAGAGACCTTATCTACAACTTTTGTGTGTAACCACTGTTTTTCCGTGAAGGAAATGTCCTCTGGCCTTTCTAGAGTATGTGTAAGTGAATGGAAAGTTTGCACATAGTTGGTTCCTGAAATTATTTTTACCTCTGTAAAACTTTAGATTATTTCATTTGTTTCATGATGCACTGTGGACAGCTTTTTTTTTTGTCTGTGGACTCTGAATAACTACCTGAGCTGTCTTTCAACTGTGTATATTTGTTCCTTAAGATCCATTCCATCTATTTGTTTTCTAGAGTTGATAACAGCCTTTTTGCTGGAAGGCAGATTTTAGTAGACAGCCCAGCAAACTAATTCCCTGCCTTTGGTGCTGGTATCCCATATGGGAACCAGTTCAAGTTTCAAGTACTCTGCTTCTAATCCAGCTCCATGTGTGTGGACTGGGAAAGCAGTGGAGAATGGCCCAAGTCTTTTGGTCCTTGCACCCACAGGAAGACCTAAAGGAAGCCCTGGCTCTTAGTTTCAGAACTACTCAATTCTGCCCATTGTAGGCATTTGGGGAGTGAACCTCTCCTTTCTCTCTCTCTCTCTCTTTCTCTTTCTCTGTGTGTCTCTCTTCTCTGTAACTCTGACTTTAAGTAAAAATAAATAATTCCTTAGAAAAAATATATTCTCTCTAAAATATTTTCCCTCTAGGCCCTATCGTGCATGGGTCATTGCAACACTAATGATTGATCCAGTTTGACATTTCTCACAAAGTGCTGTGCAGACATGTTTAGAGCCTCCTAATCTGTGAAATTTGCACCACTTCCTCTGTTCTCAGCTTTAACTTTTCAGCTAAAACAGAGGCAGTGTGAGCTCTCTCATCCTATAAGCTATCACACTGATAATGTAAGAGTAGAACTTATTTCTGTTGTTTGTTATATTTTGCCAATAGTAGTGTTATGGTAAAAAAAAATCAGGACATTTTTCTATATTTTGATTTTGAAACAAATAAATAAATAAGTAAATAAATATTATCCAAATAATAGACTTGGCACATAGCATAGTTAAAGCTGTAATACAAGAGATTATTTTTGGTAGTAAAGATAAAATGATATATTACAATTTTCTTAGGGATTTGATGTTTATATTTTGGAATTTTTGCTGCAAAGTTTATATTAAACTATTTCCTATATGTGTCAGATAGATCTACAGCAAATACATAATGAAAAATTTAATCCTTGCTATTCAGTTTCTCTATGAAGTATGATTAAAAATATTTTTCCATATTGCTGAGTGAGGCACATCAAATGCAAATCAATTTTATTATTTGTATAAGACAGAATTTGTTATAATTTGAAACAGACCAGACATAGTATATCATTTATGGCCCCAGTAATCCCCCAATACAAATGGAAATATCTGAACTTCTTTGTAATTTTTCAGTATGAGCTTTGGGATTTGGAGAGTGAATCTCCATGAACATCATATATGTACTAAGATGTTGCCTTATTTCACTCTCCCAATGCTACAAAGAATCCCTATGTGAAATGTATGAAGTGGTGACAATTAGTTATGATTTCTTCTTAAAAAGTAAATGATCTGGCTTAAATAATTTACATAATTACCCAAGATCACGTCGAGTGTCGAAACTGGAGTTCTGCCGAAAGAAACTTCTTGGATATTACAGTGACAGAGTGTTCAGATACCAGCAATCTCTTTTTACTGGAATCGTAACTCGTGTCTTTAGCAGATTACTTAGCTCTCCAGCTTCCCATACAACCAACCATTTGCAGGTTATATTGTTGCATCCACTCCACCACTAAAACAAAATGTTACATACTCCAGTGATGATCACAACAAAGTTTTATTACAATGAGAATTAAGGCAACTGATCTACCAAAGACCGACACCCCTTTCCAGAGTGTGCCCTGAACAGCACATTTACAGCATTTTTATAGGGGCATTTTACAATAGATCATTATGTCTGGACAGCTTTTACCCATCTCTTCTTTGATCCTGCAGTCAAGAATACCAGACTCAGGCCTTGATTCCTGGGAACTGAGGATTGTCTGTGCTGAAGGTCACTTAGGCAGTCCAGCCTGTGAGCTCACACAGTCTCACAGTTTCATAGCCAAGCAAGCAAAGCTGAAGTTACAGAAGCGCGAAGTATTGCAGTAAGCCATGAGTGATGTTTACTCCATTCTGTTTTCAGCTCTACAATATCCTCTACCTTACTGTAGTTGAGAAGATTAAATAAGGATGTGCATTTTGAAATAGTAATTAGTGGAAACAAGATGTCAGTGCATTTCTTTCTTCACATAGTAAAAGATATTATAACAATGTGTGTCAATAAGAGGCTTTGAAATGTTTTGCTATCTCATTAGCAAAAATAGACCTGTGAGGACTCCTTTTCATCTTCTTAATTGGATTTACTTTTAGCAACATTTCTTTTTTTTGGCTATCTCCTTATTTGTTGACAGACTTAAGTGTAACTTTCTACTGAAACAATAGGGGAGCAACATTTTTTTTGGCTATCTCCTTATTTGTTGACAGACTTAGGTGTAACTTTCTACTGAAACAATAGGGGAGCCTATTATAGAATAAAATCCACTGTACTGACAGCAAAGCCAGGCTGTGTTGAACCTTGGTGGTGTTGCTAAGGAATTAGACTGCACATATGGAGACTTTCTTATCTAATAGAACCGACACTTTTTAAAAAATTAAAGTTAGCATTTCTGTTATTTGCAGCCCTAAGTATCTTAAATGATATCTAAATATAATTGGTAAGTTGGTGAATAATTGATAAAAACAAAACACAAGATGCTTGTGCTGTGAAGAACTTTTAAAGACTTGAGCCAGTTACAAAGACTGACATTAAGAATACCAAGATAATTAGCTTATAAATTATAAGTTGCAATAAGTGAAGATTTATCTTGAAAATGAGAAGGGAGAATGAGACATCAAGCATTTATGTGAATTTCCAGTGACTTATTAAATGCTTTTAAGTTTCTTCCATATGATTTTCAGGGAAATGAGACTTACTCTATGAACAAAACAAGCACGCTTATATGAATATCACCATACTGATAACCCACATGCACTTATATAACTCAGTGAATTAAAATTGGACATTGCAGGCCTGGCATGATGGCCTAGCAGCTAAGTCCTTGCCTTGAATGCACCAGGATCCCATATGGGCACCAGTTCTAATCTCAGTAGCCCTGCTTCCATACAGCTCCCTGCTTGTGGCCTGGGAAAGCACTTGAGGACAGCCCAAAGTCTTGGGACCTGCACCCGTGTGGGAGACCTAGAAGTGCTCCTGACTCCTGTCTTCAGATTGGTACAGCACTGGCCATTGCGGTCACTTGGACAGTGAATTATTGGACAGAAGATATTTCTCTGTCTCTCCTCCTCTCTGTATATCTGACTTTGCAATAAAAATAAATAAATCTTTTTAAAAAAAAGTGGACATTGCATTGATTTGTACATAGCAGCCTAAAGCTAATTTTAGTTTGAAAGGACAAAAACATAATGCAATTCTTGAGTCATCGGTGACTGTTTGAGAGTCTCAAGCTTTGCATCTTATAGAAACGACAGTGTTATGTTGTTTTTCTAGTCCAGATCCCAGCAGTCCTAATGGCAGTAATCAGGTCATCTTCTGAATAAAACCCTAGGAAGAATCTATTTCCTTTCCCACAAATAAAGACTGTCTATTACACTTTTCACATTCCAACTGGTAAATTAATCAAGGATAATGTTTATGTAATTCTACCTCTGCCCATACCTCTTTGGCACAGAACTGTTTTAAGTAAAAGTTACTGGATTGCTGTTGTAATCATTGTTTCTCTAGCTTTTCTTTCTGGCTTTGTTCACACTCTCTCTCTCTTAAAATTAAAAGATCCTTTTTTGTGCAAAATATCTTAAGATTGCTGCATAATTTTTTATAGTATAGTAGTCATTTGCGGTGAGCTTTTGTTTAAAGTTACAGGCTGTAAGCAGATTGTCTCAGTCCGTTTTCTGTGGCTGACATAAAATGCCCGAACCTGAGTACTAATAGAAGAATTGAAGTTTATTTGACTCCTGGAAACTGGGAAAGCCCAGAGCATAGTTCAGGGACTAGGTGAAGTTTCACTGCATCTAATACAGCAGAGGGTGTCAATGACGGGACGTGGCTACTAGCTCAGTGCTTTCCTTATAAAGCCATCATCGGTGTCCCTCCCTTACAGTCTTGTCTAATATTAACTACTTCCAAAGGCCCTGAACTCCAAACAGCAAGAACAAATGCATTTGTGAATTACAGTTCCACAAAGAGAAAGTATAGATGTTCCCTTTGCTTCCACTACTTCCAAGGTTCAGACCTTGCTTTTGTTTTTCTTTGCAACATTATCTCATTCCCCCTAGAAATCTCTACTTTCTATTTGCACATACAAGCTAAAATGTAAAAATCCTGACTAGTGTAGTCCAGTTTTGGAAAAGAAGGCTGGGCTCCAATCACTGCCTAGCATAGTTATGCCCAGGCACCTGTTGGCTCCTTGTGAGCACTGGTGTATGCGTCTCCATGTTTCTTCATTAGTCCCAACTCTACTTAGGGTTAAAGAAAGTACTTTTGAGCCACTGAGTTTGTAATTTGGCCAGATGTGCCTTTAATTAACTCGAAAAGCTACACAAACACACACACACACACTCATACACATAGACACAAGCACACACATGCAGACACAGATGTGCACACACACCTCCATTTACCCTGATAGGAACAAAATGTACTTGAAAGAGGAATTGAATTCAGCTCAGAAAATAAGATGTAACCAATAAATGAAGCTTGAATAAGAATCTAGCATTTAATTGTGCTTAATTATCACTGTGGAAATTACTGTTTATAATATTGTCATTTAAAACAGGATATTTTCAGAAGTGACATTTTGATTAGGATAATTTTCTGCTTTTGACATAGTGCATTTTTTGTCATTATTTGACTTCGTGGCTATCAAGCCAGCAAAATTATTGATGGAGTTTCTAGATTGGATGAATGCCCCAAATGCTTTGATATACTAGCTAGGGTTTAGTGAATGCATCTATGTTTCATTGATATAATAAACCATTTTATGTCACAATAACTGAATTCACTCATACAAGTTGGCAAATGGGTATACATATGGCAATGTTGAGCTCAGCGAATATTTTATGTGTGCAATTTGGAAAGACATTCAAGATTGAATTTCAGGCTGTGTTGTACTCAGTCTGAGACAATTAAGAGACCCTCAGAAGATTGTTTTGGGAAACATACACTTCCTGTGTGGTCAATTACACATTGAGGCTATATGCTGGTAGTCAGAATTAATAAATGTTGCAAATAAATGTAAGTGGAGTTTGGGGTAGGGAGAAGAGAGAAACTAAAAGGAAAGAAAGCTAGTATGACCAATAGTGTCAATAAAAGAAGGCTTGGAGATGACAGAATTACAATGTTGGATATTAGCGACCGTAGTCTGTACTTTTTATTTGTTGGACATTCTGGTTAGCGATACATAAAGCCTGTGGTTTTAAAGTGAATTAAAAGTTTGTTAAAAACAAAAATTGGGAAGAAAATAAAATGCAAGAGTTTGAGGGAGAAGGAGCGAGAAAGTATGGCTATCTTAAAGTTTTATCTATGAAATACGTGAAATATGCTCTCCTTATAGTAATATAAATTCTAAAGAATTTAACTATTAGAGACAGCATGGTAGCATTACACACTAATCCTCTGCCTGTGGTGACAAAATTCCATATGGGCATTGATTCATGTCCCAGCTGCTCCAATTCTGGTTCAGCTCCTAGCTTATGACTGGGAAAGCAACAGAGGATGGCTTAAGTTCTTGGGCACCTTCACCCACATGGGAGACCTTGAAGAAAGCTGACTCCCAGCTTTGGACTGGCTCAGCAATGTCTGTAGTATTTGGGGAGTGAACCAGAAAATTTAGGATCTCTCTGCCTCTCCCACTCTCTGTAATTTTGTCTTTCAAATAAAGTAAGCAATTTTTTTTTAAGTTAAGAAGTATATTAGAGAAACAAAGCATGAAGTATTTCAGTTATTTAGGAGAAGAGAGCTGAATGAAACAGGGTTTCAGTATCCTTTGTGATTATTTTAATATGTGCAAATAGATGCTAGACGATATTAACTATTTTATTGTTCTGAAAAGGAAAGACTGGTAATTCTTAACTAAGATGGGATGCAATAACTTTTCACGAATTTGAATTCAAAATTTCTCAGCGTGTCCAAAGAGCCTTTGAGTTAAACATAGGTGGTTCTATGTAACCCATCAAATACCTAACTACAAGTCAGTGCTGTATTGCTAGGTTTGTAAATGTTGCCTTTTGTCTATTTTATCATCACTGGTAGACTTCCATCTTTGTGTGCTATTTTTAAAATGGCAAGGCAGTTAAAAAAGGCACATTAGAAAGAGAGAGAGAGAGAGAGAAGAAGGGGAGGCATCTTCTACAACAGTCAGGCTGCAGCCAGTAAGAGTAAATAGTCATCCTTAGCATTAATTCATTTAGTAACCACTGTACCCCATAATTACATACAATTATAATTATTTGAATGTTAAGCTAAATGAACAGTAAATATGAGGAATCTTCAGAAAGTTCATGGAACATATTTTGAAGAAAGTATATATATACAAAAATTTTTGGTAACAAAACAGAATTATCTTTTCTTGAACTTTTTAAAGTATCCTTGTACATGGGCAAGAAAGTTCAATCATACCATATAACTGCTTTGCATCCTTGAAAATTTCAATTAAGATCATATTTCACACAAAATTATTGATAACTCACTTTATACAGGCATTCCATTTTGTACATTAATTATAGCACTCTTAACTCATCATTTTATTGGATGTTTGTAAATTTTCATGTTTGCATTGATAATGATGGCTGTGGTGAATACATGTACACATGATTAATTTCAATGGTTGATTTTTGTCGACCAACTGCTGTACAGAAAAGATGTATACAGTTTCTGGTTTTTGCATTTATTACTAAATAACTTTCTAGAAGGACTTTCGTAACTTATTATTTCAGTAATGACATAGATTACCCTTGGTCCATAACATGGTCTCTATTTCCTCAACTATAAAAACAGGAATAATGATAGTATTTCAAATTTCAAATTTTTGATTTCAGAAAGATTTGTTTGTTTTAAAATTCAGAGTTAAAGAGAGGGATACATAAAGAGTGATCATAAGTCCACTGATTCACTCAATAATTACTGCAACATCTAGGAACCAGAAACCGCATCTCTCATCTCTCACCTGGATGTCAGGGTCCACGTTCTGTGGTTGGACCATGTTCTGTTATTCTCTGGCACTGGTAGGAGATTTCTTTCTTTTCAGCACCTTTAGCTAGAGGGCAACTAGCAAAGAAGGTCACTACAAGAAAAGGTCTTTGAGATTGTGAAATCCAACATTTACCTGGGAAGGTCTAGAGTAACTCTGGATATTGCACATGCCTGAGTACATGGGGAAAAATGCAAAACCTACCTCTTGTAGAATGTACACCTGACAGAATGCCAGGTTTTCCTTGCTAAGAAGATTCACAGCTATCTCATTTGCCAGCAGTAGTTCCCATTATTTTTGGATGAAACTACATTGGATTTTTACGGTTCCTTAGGGACATTGGTAGGGGCAATGGGAACCGCATGTGATGGCCTTGCTTGACATAATCTGAGATGAACAAATGTATTATTCACACAAGCAAGGTTTACTTTTGTAACTGAAGGACCTCTCTGTTCATAGATGGAGCTCAAATGAGCATTGCCAGTGTTTGCCTTTTGACTCAACCTTCGATGCTACTGAAGTTCATTATCTACATCCTAGCTGGTGGATTTTTCTTTTTAGACTTGTTAAGCACAATGAAACATACTTAAAATTACTTTTTAGATCACTTTTTATATTTGTTTTCAACAATTCAAGGTAATTTTAGGCTTTTGCTTATAGGTTTATCTATTTTCCCATTTGTGAATTTTTGAAAGTGTCACATCTAAAAATGATTCAATTTAATGCTTTTTTAAAAAAGGATGGTAGCAACTTTATTCAAGGATAAGATCAAGCTTAGAATTACTTTAAAGTTTTTCCAAAACAAAATTCTTCAAGTGCTCACAATTAACACATTAAACAATCTGATTTTATTAATTGATTGATTTTCAGTGGACACATACTTGAGTAAGATCACAGATTGAATTACAAGTCAGAAGAGACTGCTCCCAGACTCCTCAAATGGAAAAAGGCTGGGAGTACAAATACTAATGCAATTCCACTTTTTCTTCAGTCATAATTCTGTAACTGCCTTATACCTCTAATGAGTCCAGATTCACTTGATGTAGGATACTAGGAGCAAGTAGAAATACCTGGATATATAAAGGGAAGAAGCAATACATTTCCTGATGATGTAGAACTTTGGGGCCAGCCTCCATTTTACACACATGAACTGAAGACTCAAGCATTCTAGCAAGACCTCTAATTACAGTCTGATGAAGGCATGATGAGTGACATTTAGCACTTTACAAAGCATGTTTTTTTCAGCTTTGTGGATAGAGTAGTACATGTTGCTTTTAAATATTTCTAACATTTATTGTTCAAGTCAACTTACATGCTATCAATTTCATTCCGATTTCATAGTCATTGTTTTTCAAGTTTACCAAATGTTGATATTTCTTTTTGTATTATTACATCCGAATCTACTTATCTGAAGTAGGAAAAAAAAGCTTATTCTCAAGTTTCCAAGTAAAAGTATTTCCAGGTTATTGAGAAATATTTTCAGGTTATTCCAATGTAATTTTGTTCACATGCCAAGATGATATATTAATAAGTGACATGAAACAATACACTATTTTTAAAGATAAAGGGAATTCTATTACATTACATTTAGATACACAGACTACAAGTATACCTTTTCTAGGTTATTTCATCAAGTTACTTACAATGTACACATTCCTGAGTTTACTCATTGCAGCAGCACTGTTTATTTTGGAATTTTTCTGCATTCAGCTTAAAAGGTATTTGTTACTGAGAAACTGAACTTTTCTGTCAAGTGCACTTGAGCGAATAAGAGAATTGGGCTCATAAAATGGGTTCATCACAAACTTTATATATAAATCATAGATATCAGTAAAGAAGTTCTTGAGTTCATCTTCTTGCCTTATATCATGAACTATAATAAATCTCATATGTCCTGCAGTGACAAAGGTCAACACAAACCACTTGTTGAACTTGTCCACAGTATTCAAGTACATGTTGTTCGACAGCCACATGTTCTCATCCACCAGATCCAGGGCTGCATGTGCTATGAACTGGTTCGTATGGCTATGAACATCTTTGGATCCTGCTTTCCCAGCTGGCAAAAACTCCATTTCAAAACCTGGATTATCATGGTGGCCAACAATTACAAAGTAGAAGCTTCCAGACATTGTCTTCAATGTACAGCTTCAACAGCGCTGGGCAAATGTTAACCCTTTTTCTTGTTTCTCACAGTTGAGATATTCTTCTTGTCTATGACAGGTTTCATTCCAAGCCTATAGCAAGGTGCAGACAATGCAAGAGCTCAGCCAGCCCTTGCTGCATTATTGGGTCCTGCTCTTAGGCAGGGACTCTGGAGCTGTCCTCACCCCTTTGAAAGCTTCTAATTATGTCGTTCCTTCTTAGAAATCATACCTGTTTGCACATGAGAAATTTTAAGCTTGTTGAGTTATATAATTTGTGCACAGAATATTATACTTAAGTGGATGAATAGCTATGAGCATAAGTTTGAGTCTTGATCTCAGAGCATGCTATTGAACATTGTACTGTTTTGCTCTCTATCTTACATTCTACACTGTACATTCATCAGCCACATATGGCTATTTAAATTGAATTAAGTTAAATAGATTAAAGTTGTATTCTTTAGCCTTAGCAGATGCATTTCAAAAACTGAATAGTAATGTGACTGCTAGATTGGACACAGTGAATCTAGAGTACTGCCATCACTGTAGAATGTTTTACTGCTGAATGCCACAGATGCTTGGCTTCAGAGGCATTCTTGTCTCCCATTCTCCCTGGCTCCCAGCAATTCCACCTCGTGAGATACTGCTTTGCCTGGGTCCCAGTGACATCATCCTTTCCCAGCTCCAGCCTCTTTAGACCATTTCATTGTGGTTTGTTCCATCTCTACCTGCTCTTTAAATATTGAAAATTTCTAAGGCTCAGTTCTGGATCCTATCCCTTTTACAATGCATGCTTTCTTTTTGTAAAGCTCTTGCACTTTTATGGACTCAAAAAGTCTTTCTATCTGATGCCATTTCTGAATTTTATACTGGCATTCTGTAGCCTATTTTCTGATCCTGTATGATTCCTTGTCAGGTGGATTTATTTCAAGCTCTTCCTGGATGAGAGGGAGCATAGCAGATAAGAACTGGAAGTTGAGAGGATGACTCCAATGATTGGAGGTAGAGAACCCTCAGCTCTTTTGGCCTGGACATTGGGTCTGGATAAATAGGAGGCTATTTGTTGTAGCATGATGTTAAAGACATAATTAGGCTGGGCCTTAGGAAATATTTAACACTGACAAGGTACAGATTTCAGGTCCAGGTCACTATTGAAGGTGAAGTTATTGGCCATTTCTATGAATGTATTCATATTTTTATGTCACTAGTCTTTAGCAAAGCTTTTATTGGGAATTCTCATTATTTTGTTAGTTATATAGCAATACTGTTAAAGAGGAAGTTCTTTGCTTGACATTGGGCCAGCACGTAACCATGGAATTATGTCCTCCATCCATTAGTCCCCTACCTCAATCCCTGCTTCAATCCCATGCCACGGTGACTGATTTCATTAACTTCTTAGAGATTTCTATCTTATTATTATTATCATTTAGTCACTTATTCCATCATGAAATTTTCCTTCCAGTGTTAGTGGTGAAATTTCTAGCTTTTATGTGATTATATATATGTATATATACATGCATATATATATATATATATATATATATATATATACCCTTCAAATGTTTTTGCTAGAAAGAAGTATATTTGTGTCCAGAATATTTCTCCAGTGTTTCTTGTGTAATAGGAGTATATTCATGCACATACACAATGTGAGAACAGCAAATGTGCTTCTGAGTTATCATGTCTTGATTTAAACTTTGAGCTATTGAGGGTGTGACAGCGCACCCTTCTGGAAAAACCAAAATAGAAAAACCTTCCCCTCCCCCTCCTCTGTCCATCCTTGTCCTTTAACTTCTGTTGCAAATTGCTCATATCTTTTTTATTGTCACTGACATCATCCCCATGAGCATCTTGCACCCATTTGCCTGGGAGATGATCCTGGCACTGAAAGAAGCATTTGAATCAAAGAATGCATGTTTGTAGAAGTAACCAGTCTAGGTGAGGTTGTGTAGCTTCTGCAGCAGTTGGAAAGAGGAATATTTCTGCTCCAATCAAACAAGAATTACAAGGCATTAAGATACACATTGGTGTTTTTCAAGTTGTCTGCATTTCAATTATACATCCTATTTTGAAGGAGATACCTAATGATGCAGTTCCTTCTCAACAGGCATAATAGCAAGAGAGGTTTTTGCTGTAAAATGCTTTAGAGATGAAAATTTGGGTTACTCCAATGTGATCTTTGTAACTATCATTTTAGAATTTTGCCTGCTTCCTGCATCAATATCAGTTTATAGTACTTAGCCTTTTTCTTTGACATTCTAAAAGGCTTTTTATTTATAATGGGAGAAAATATCTACAGATCAAATAATGGACTAATGGAACATGAATTTAATACTTGTTGCCAGTTTACTGTTCAAGGTATGAACACGTTTTTATTTATATCAATTCTAGGTGTGCTGCCTGGCCCACCCACATGTTTTGAAGGAAGGCATTCTCTGTAATATAAAGATGGCCTCTGCTTCTGGCTCTATGCTTTGGTTGCTATTCTATTGCTTTACTATTAACCAAAAGAAGAAAGGATTAATTGTTTTATGGTAAAATTCTAGGGTGCATGATTAACTATGGCTTAGCAGCAAAAATTATATATTTGGGATGATAAAGTTGCTTGATAGAAGCCACTAGTTCTGAAGCTTACATGACAGAATTACAATCTGTCCTTTTCTATTGTTGGTCACCATGAGATTAATGGGCTGAAATTAATCATTTAAATATATGGATGTACTTTAATTCATTTGTTATGTGTAGACATAATTATTATTCACATTCAGTCAAAAATATCGTTCTTTCTTCCCCATCTCTTTCTCTCCGTATTTTGAAAGATTGTAAATGTAAGTTCTAATAATAACATGTTAGGACAAAGCTCATAATGGGAACAGATGGTGAAGTTATAACAGATGCCATGAGAGAGTAGTAGAATTCAACCTTTATTTTACTGGCATATTTTCTATCAAAGAGGATCATCCTTTAAAAAATACAAAGTAGAGCATACCTGATTAAGAAGAAATTGAAAACCAATAAATAGGAAACATTGCAATAAGCGTTTACCAATTTGTAAATCTGAACAGTATGAATTGAAGTCTCAGCTCTATTGTGTATACTCACTAACCGATAAGCCAACCCCTAATCCTAATTACTGCATGCAGGCAAATTTTCAAGTAGCAGGTATTATTTGATTCTTTATTTGATACCATTATATGGCAATTTTGTTAACGTTGTGGTAATGACATGGAGATACAGAACAGGTAAGTGAATTGTCCAAGGTCACACATTAACCAAGTGGGGTAACAGATTAGGACTCACAGATACTTTCATACCAGCCAAACTGGTTGCTTGGGAAGCTAGCTGATAACTCAGTGATGGCGTCTCTGCCCTCCAGGTGGGATACCTGAGGGGAATTTTTAAAAAAATTTTTTTTAAAGATTTATTTTTATTATTTTTTTATTGGAAAGGCAGATATACAGAGAGGAGAGACAGAGAGGAAGATCTTCCGTCCGATGAGTCACTCCCCAAGTGAGCGCAATGGCCTATGCTATGCTGGTCCGAAGCCGGGAGCCTCCTCCGGGTCTCCCACATGGGTGCAGGGTCCCAAAGCTTTGGGCCGTCCTCGACTGCTTTCCCGGGCCACAGGCCGGGAGCTGGAAAGGAAGCGGGGCTGTCGGGATTAGAACCAGCACCCATATGGGATCCCGGGTGTGCAAGGCGAGGACCTTAACCACTTGCGCCACCACGCCGGGCCCGACTCTATATTTTTTGATTGCTGTCTTTGTCCAGTTCCAGCCCTGCTTGGGAAGGAGGTTTTTCTGATTGCTTCTGTCTCTGGTCTCTGTGTATTTTTTCTCTTTGTCTCTCTGCCTCTCGCCATACACATGTATACACACACACACACACACACACACACACACACACACACACACACACACACACACACACACACAGAAGCCAGTGAGACTTTGCAAGAAACATCATTCATTCCACATTAGCCCTTTTTTAAACAGAAAAATTTGGCTCCCAGGTAAGATCCATGGAGGTGACAAAGCTTATCTGAGATTTTTCCCATACAATTGTAAAAGGCTTTCCTATGCAACAAGACGGATAGACAGATGATGGAAAGATGTGCAATGAGTGATAGTGCAGACACGATGGTTTATTGAATCACTCTGCTCATGAGGATAGATTGTTGTTTGTTGCAAGCCTGCAGTACTGTCCCCAGGGACTTGCCAGTGCCAGAACATGTCGGGTTCAATATTCTTACCCAAGACTTCGCTGATGAAAGGCAAGGGTCATTTTTTTATACATTAAAAATAGAATATGAACTTAAATAATATGAAACTTCATAGGGATAAATATTAGGTTCAGAATTGAATCTATAAGAGTTTATATGCAATTTTCACTACCCGAAGACTGGGTTCATGAGAAATGTTTGAACTATTTAGCAATGCAGATTTAAGAAAAAAACTTAAGAAGAAAAGGGTATATCACACAAATCTTAAAATGTATAAAAGTTTGTTTTTTGAAAATGCATTTGTTCTTTATATGTTCAGGAGGCAAAGTTAGAAGTGTAGGTAAAAGTGGCATAAGACCTTGCTGATAATATCAATTGTTTAGAAAGCAAATGGGTGGTTGTTTTGTCTTCTCTGAGCTCCCTGTGTCTATGACATAACAGCCTGGCATCAGGTAACTGCCAATTCTATTTCTAGTAAGGGAATCCCCTTACTTCTTGTCAAAATACCTCCTAGCAGTAGATCTTCTGCAAATTGTGATGCATCCAAGATGTTGCTGTAGCACAGCACTGTTGATATTTTTGGACCAGGTAAGTCTTTGTTGTGGGAGTGGTTGCACACACTTTGGAGTGTTGCTGGTTTTTCACCCTGTAGAGGCCAGCAGGATCCACCAACTTTATCTCTACTGTGCCCCAAGGATCCTATCATCACAGGTTGATAAATACCACCTAAGACATTGAGATTCTTGTTAAAATGCAAAGATTAGTAGGGAATATATTAAACAGGTCATAGTAGTGAGGTACATGGGACATTTCGAAGTTATATAATTAGGGTCATCATCTGGTGTCCTCACCAAGTAATGGTACAACAGCTTTCTTTATTTCTCTCTCTCTTTCCTCTTCTTCCTCTTCCTTCCTTCCTTCCTTCCTTTCTTTCTTTCTTTCTTTCTTTCTTTCTTTCTTTCTTTCTTTCTTTCTTTCTTTCTTCCTTCCTTCCTTCCTTCCTTCCTTCCTTCCTTCCTTCCTTCCTTCCTTCCTTCGTTCCTTCCTTCCTTCCTTCCTTCCTTTCTTTCTTTTTCATAGTACTTGGGAGGTCTTCAAAAAGTCGGTGAAAGATGTGTATGGATTTCAATGAATTTTTGCTTCTGGCATGATTAATTTTATTATCATTTTCCACGAACTTTTTGAAGCCCACCACTATATCATATATGTGGATCTATATAAAGAGTACAATATGGGGACAAGTGTTTAACCCAGTGGTTAAGATACTCAGTTTTCTTATAATAGTACTTAGCTTTGATTGTTAGTGTCAGCTCTGGCTCCAGAGTCCAGCTTCCTGTTTCTGCAGAATGTAGGAGACAACAATTTAGGCTCAAGTTAATTGGGTGAACACTACTCATTGAGGACAGAAATTGTACATTTAGACATACTACCCATAGTCTCTGCTTTGCCATACCATCTGTTAAAACATCTTGCCAAGTAGATGCTCCAGAGAATGGTTGTGGAAAGAATAAATGAAGCAAGTTATAATGTGAAATATAATAAGGGATAGGGATGGACTATAGAAGATACATGAAGGTTGAATCTTTTCTTGGGGGAGCAGCTTGATGTGCTGGTTCTCAGTTTATGAGTAGAAGGAAGCTGGAAGGTTGTTATGGGATGATATCAGGCAGGAAGTACCTGCTGACTTTGGAGGGTAAGTGAGAGTGCCTAATGATATTCAGGCAGACAATGGTCAATGAATTGCTGCACTGGAAAGACTGATCATGCTAATGATGTCCACAGTGACCTGGTGTAGAGGAGTAGATGGCATTAACTCATGTTTATTACTTGGAGAGAAATGAAAGACCTGACCTAGAATGATAGTTAAATGGGACTGGGGAAGGAGAAGCAGATGGAGAGTATTAAAGAAGAGCTATAATTGGCTATGGAGTTTGAGAGCTGGACAAGGATGATCCTTAGATTTCAAAAGTAGATTTCAAAAGGTAGTGTTTGTTTCTTTAAATGTAGAGGAAGGAGGGCAGCCATGGAATAGAGAGGGTGACTGAGAAATCTGAACACACACTAAATTTTTATTCAAGAATACTTAGAAATAGATGGAGATTTGCAGTGAACAAATTGGCTTTCCTTAAAAGAAAAGCAAAAAATCATGTAGAAATACACCTTTAATTGTTTATATAGAACCAGAACTAAGCCAAATAGCTCATTGTATTACATGGCTTGTTCATTATTTATTTAAACCTAACATATGAATTAGACATGGTCCATTAGAATGTAATTATGAAATTTCTTGTCTTTTTCATATAATTTTGATTTAAAAACGCCTCCTTATCCAATACTTAAGCATTTAGCATGCGTTAATATAAAAACCCCTAATAGCTCACAAACTTGGGCATTCTACTCTTGTTGCAGATTTTCCTGATTTAGAGAAACACTTGAGATGAGTGATTTTCCTGGTAGTTGTATTGCAGTTCATTTGATTGTCTTTTATTATGACAGTTGTTTTCCACTGATCATTTCTAATCATGAATTCCATGAAGATTGCTTCCAGGTTTTGTTCTCATGACCAATTAGTTTTTCAGATACAATAGACACTCAATTTAACTGCTTTTCTCCTCCTCATTACTCATTATTCTAGGAGAAATCCCTCACAAAGCCTGCATGAAAGATTTGGAAATGAAAGGCAATTACTTATAGTTTGAATTTAGTCAATTCAGTCATTGAACTTGGTAGTCTCTTTGTATTTTGTTCCAGAGACTCAGTGGAGTCTGACCTGGCCTTCCTCCATTCTAGAGTTCATACATAGTATTGCTTATTGCCTGAGCTGGCTGAGAATCAACTCTCCTATGAAGCATGAAATAGTTGGACCACTTTCTACACTTCTCATTGTGTTGTGGGTCTTGATTCAAATACTTTTCAAAATTTTACCTCCTTGAGAATAGTGAGCCTATCCTTCCAGTCCCGGATAACACATACATGTAATGTGGTGTAATGATGTTGAGTCTACTGAAAAATGAATAAATGGGTCTATATGGCATTGTTTTTAAGATTATTCCTTCTTAATACAGGTCATTTGCTTGATGCCAAAGCATAATGCTGGAGAAAGCAGTGCTACAAATGTCTAAAATAACTTAACTTGTTATTTGTCATTAGTGGAATAGATGGACCTCACATGCTTTGATGCCTCCTTCTTGATGCTTTCATTACACTTGTTCACACAACTTTGATGTGTACCAGAGTCATGTAGAGGACTTGTTAAAACAGATTTCCAGGCCTCATTCTTTGAGTGTTGGATGCAAAAGATATAAGGTGATATTTAAAAATTTATATTTCTGGTTCCCAAGCCTTCTGTTGCTGTTGGTCTAGCAACCAAATTTTGATAACCCCTGCCCTAAATGGAGTCTCAGAGGAGAGTTGTTAAGTTTCTCAATAGCCGTTTCTGTCAGGTAGCTGTGGTGCAGCAATTTGTGTTGCCACTGAAAACAAAAATTCATGTACCAATGCAAATTATAAGCCATGGTAGTCAGCAAGTATTCGATAAATTGAAGCTTTATCATTGTTAATAAGATCTGGCATCTGTATTTTTGTCGAGTCATTACACAGAAATTTCTTAAATATCTAATTTCTGTTTAAAAAGGAAATGGAATAGTAAGAAAAATGGCATCCTCATTCAGAAAACAGAATGGTTAAGTAGGAAGGTACAAAGTTAAGGATATAATTTCTCTCTCAGTTTCTTCATGATCTTTGATTTGGGTATGGTTTTTACTTTCCAAATGTGAGATGGGAGACTGAAGTGGCATATATAAGTGCATCTATGCTATCATGTGCTACTGAAAAATGAGGTACAAAGTTAAAAAATACAACATGATCCTAGTGCCTGAGAAGACCATGGCAGGTGTTAGAAGATGGTTGTGGAATATTGTGTGGATGACATACAGGCACCTTGTAAGCACATCCAACATCTAATTGTATGTGCAAGCCACACTGTTGTAACTGGGGCCCCAGCCTCCAGTTAGAAGATGGGAGCAGTGACTTTGTAAGTATTGTGTTGTGAAGGTCATAAATGACTACCTTTTTCAATTGCTACTTAGGAACGAGGAAATGATCAGGTATTTAGAATTATTCATCCAAGGGGTTATATAATAAAATACAAATGTGAGTAAATTAATCAAGATTAAAGTGATTTTTGGATACATATGAGATGTTTTGGCAGTTTTCTGTTTATTTCTGAGAAGGTTGGGGAATGTGGAGAGCAATTTATTTACTTTTCATGTGAGAAACAAAATCTGGTTCAAGGACAGCTTCTTAAGATCAAAATTATTTCAGGCTTATATAATCCCAATGATGACTACTTTTTGTGACCCCCTTTTAAGGGTCTTGTGCACTAAGGCCTGTGAGTAAGCATTTTGGAGAACACAATTCCTGTTGAAGTGACTGTCACTTCCATCACTATTAGCGGCAAGGTGACTTCTCCATTCTGCCAAATTTAGGTTGTCTATTTCAAATTTAAATGTGCTTTGCCCTTCTCTTCGCTGTTGTATCTTTGTTTTCAAAATTGGTGTCTTTTTCTGCCATGAAAAGAAGGAGAAGGAAGTGGGATATGATGAGCATACATTCATTCTGGAATGAGTTACGTTGTTCTGCCAGTCTGTTTCTGGACCAATCCCCTGACATGGTAGTACTTTGAATTTCATGCAATTCAAGACTGTGGGCTCTCTTTCATGATGTATTTATTTATGTTGGAAAGTCAGATTGACAGAGAGAAAGATTTTCCAACTACTGTTTCACTCCCCAAATGGCAGGAATGGCCAGAGGTGAGTCAATCTGAAGTCTGGATCTCCCATGTAGGTGCAGGGACCCAAGGTGTGGACCATCCCCAACCTTCAGCCACTTATACAGGCCATAAGCAGGGAGCTAGATGGAAAGTGGAGCAACGAAGATGCAAGCTGACACCATATCGGATGCTGGCAGGTAGAGGATTAGCCAATTCAGCCATCACACCAATCCTATGGGCCAACGTTATTGAAAAAGTCTGAAAAGTTACTGATTTTGCTGATTAAATCTGTGAATGATTTTCAACTAAAAGAGCTCTCTCTGCATGTGTATACACACACATACACACACATATCATAAAGGAATCACAAAGAAATAGATTGCAATAAGAATCTACAATGAGAAATGCTTTGATGGAAGTTAATGGATGTCAGAAGAGGTTATGAATGGAAAATATATTGCCCAGTATTCTTCAAAACTAGGATAGTCTTTCTTTCCATTCCTATCATTTTTCCCCTTCCTTACCTGCATCCTTTTTTCTCAGGCCATAGGCTTTGGAGCAGAAATATCCAAATCTGGTTCCAGCTTCACCATTTATTACCTTAGTTAAAGTGTTTAAAATGCAAATAAAATTTACCTTCTGGGGGAGTTGTAGTCTGTATTGTCTGTGTCCTCTAAAGAAACAGATTCAATGTGCTGGTTCACACAATGGCGGATCCTCACAAGTCTGGAATCTGTAGGATAGTTTTAACAGGTTGCAATTCAAGGAGCAGTTGGTGTATAGTTGAAACACCGAAGTTCTTAAATAAATTTCTGGTCTTCAGGTTGTTGGGTGAGGCTACCTCCTTAGTCCAGTGTAATAGAACTAACTGAAAGTCAATTGTAGCTGTTAACCACAGCTTCTAGGAACCTAACAGCAATACGTAGTGTTTAATAGGTATTGTGGTCTAGTCAAGTTGTCGTAAAACTATCTATCACACAGTCTTCGCTGCCTGAGCTAGGTGTGTAGATGATTTCGTTTAACTCCTATCAAAACTATGGAGGGGGGGGAACAAAAAAAAAAAAACTATAGGGACAGATGGAAGTGTAAGGTACTTTGGTCTCATAGTAACCTGCACAACCATTGCAGCCAGGCCATGTCTGCAGTAACCAGCATGCTGTCACACTATATTAGTAGTATGACATTAGTTCAAATTTTAACTGGGGAGGACATTTTAATTAACTGTCTCAAAGTCTTGGGCTGTATTGTCACACTAGTGGTCCCGTTTCTTACCCGTGAAGTAAGCTGGCACGAGAGCAGGAAACCCGTATGCTTAGAGAAGTGATTATGAGCGTCAGAGGCAGGTGACCAGGAAAGTTTCGAAAGTATTTTTGGTTTTTAAAAAAATTTAATTATTTGCTTGCTCTCTTAAGTAACTTGAGCTGGGTTTTTTGTCACTTGTTATCAAGATCCAGCAGGATACTGACTTGTTACTATAAAATGGACCATTAACAAATCACTATCAAGTCTCAGGTCAGCTGAATCTGTGCCGTGCTCCAGTCGGTCTAGCATTCTGACTGGAAACACGCATGCGCTGCAGCGTGACTAGGGACTGTAAGCACCAGAGCAGACAGAGTCATGGGAGATTGTGCCCAGGCTCTCACAGGCTTTCACTCAGAGCAACAGAAATCACTTCTGCCCACATTTCATTGGCTAATCAAAATCCCAGTGTTCGAGGAACCAGGACAGTGCTACCCAGCAAGAGGAAAACTGAAGACTATCAGCAATAAATATTGTAAAGTTCTCAGAACTCTTTACTCATGCAAAACACTTTGGAAGGATTTGTTGGATTTACTGAGAATATAAATTCTGATTTCAAATTTACTAAGCTTTCTTGTGTTACATGATCTTAACTTCTTATCATAAAAATATTTTCCTTCTGTGAAGTTACAAAGATTTTTCTTTTGTATTTTTCTTTTAATAGGCTTTTTGTTGTTGCTCTTACATTTAGGCCTTGAATAGATCCGAAATTCATTTTTTCTATGGTGATTAAATCATAAATCTGATTAAAATTTTTCTTTTTTACAAGTAGAAAACAAAATGTTCCAATACCATTTATAAAAAGCACACTTTGGGGCAGTGGGGTAGTGTGGTGTGATGGCTCAACAGATAAATCCTCCACTTACTGGTTTGTGTCCCACCTGTTGCACTTCTGATCCAGCTCCCTCTTATGGCCTGGAAAGGCAGTAGGGATGCTCCAAGTCCTTGGGCCCTGCACTCATGTAGGAAACTTGGCAAGAAACTTCAGATTGGCTCATCTCTGACCTTGAGGCCCTTTTGGGAGTGAACTAGGGGATGAAAGAGCTCTCTCTCTCTCTGTCTTCTCTCTGTAACATCTACCTTTCACATGAAAATAAATAAAATCTTTAGGGACCGCAGCGTCCAACCAGCCTGAGAACAAGAAAGGAAGTGGGCAGAGCCAGCAGGGGAATAAGGGAGGGTTCCTTTGCAGGACAGCTACTTCCGCAGGAGAGCATGGGCTGGGATGGGGGCAGACCAGACTAGGCAGAGCTACCACACCTGTGCGCCTCATGTGGACTAGCTCAGGGAAAAGCCGGGCTGGGCGGATTATTCCTACTGGTGCAAACAAAATTAAAGTGGGCGAGGTTTGTTTGGGCAGCATCAACTGGAATCTGGGAATGGGAGAGGCCTGGGAGGGAAATAGTGGGCTCATCCCTCTTGGGTTATCACTTCCACGGGAGGACATAAAACTAAGACAGCGGCTGGGGTGGAATGGGGTGTGGGACAGACTGGATTAGTCTGCTACACTTACTGGCAAACCAGGGTAGGGGGCGGGCCTGGTGGGGGTTATTGTGGGTCGCTCCAACTAGGCTGCAGCTCCCACTGGTTTAGGTGAGGGCCAAGTATGTGCAGGAAAAAATATATTTTTCTCCTGTGATATATAAAATCATCTGTAAAACATAATTACTCCCCCATAATTACTGAGGAGCATAGAGAATTTATATTGTTTCAGCTTTTATTCTACAATAGCCCTGAAAACAAAATAATGTATTTAGCTTTTTACTTAAAAGTACTGTAATGTTTCCTGGACTGTTCTTTGTAAGATTTTCCTGAAATATAGAAATTAGTGCTCTACCAGAATATTAAATATTATTTTTTTTCTTGAAGTTTTTGTAGATATCACGGACAAAATTCTGCACAAAATAATTCATTACTTGATATTTTCCACCCTGAGTTACTTACCATGAATGTATTTCAGTTAAATTCATAAAAAAGCATGGCCTCTGAGAGGTACTTGAAAAGAAGCTGACCTGAGTTTATCCTCAATCTTCTCTCAGGTAAAGAATATGCCCTGGTAGGAACCGCAATCCTATTTTCTTCTTCCTAGGCTATTATGATTTTGAAAAGTGTTAACATCACATCATGTCCTTGGAACAGGTAATAAAGACTAAGCTTTGGAAAAAAGCCCAAGGATTTAGTACTGACCTTGGAGATTTTTTCTTTTGCAATTTATCAGAAAAATGCATTAGTATCTTAATTTTGTTTCATACATTAGCCAGAGTTTCATTTTCTTTTGTAAAACAGGGTTGGAGTTTCATTTATGGCCAAGTTTTAGCATGATTTTCTGTTTCACTTGGCTTCCTGACAGTGGCAGGTAGGAATAAAAAATTAATGAATAAAGAATAAAGGGGAGGGGCCCAACAAGAGAGAAAGACCAACATTTACAAGGTGATTTGGCCAAGATAAATATACAATTTGAGAATAAAGAAGGGGCAAAAGATGAAATTGGAGGATTCATCAAGAATAAGTTGGTTATATGATGGTCAGGTATTGACGGAGTCCAGACAGGTGAGTAGAGCGACTGACAGGGGCTTAGAATGATAATCTTGGAAGTGTGAAGAATGGATCTGGAGGGCAAACAGTGGAAGACAACAACACATAGCTCAGGTGCTGTTGCAGTGATGCAGGAAGGGCTGGTGGCTGGCCTTATCCTGGGACTGACGTCACTACTGCAGACTACTGACTTGACACAATATTCGTCATTCAGACTCAGTATTCAACAATTCATGTGAGTTGAGAGTGGAGCAGAATCCAAGACCAGTGTCCCGGGCAGTGAAATGGAGTAGGTGGGCATGCTATTTCTGAGATAGGAAATATATAACCCTTGACAATTATTCTGTGCTTTTAAAATGCCAAGTATTTCCCGTTTCTGTGTCTAATTTTATTTCATACACTGTTAATGAGGTATTTGATCTTGTTTTTAGACACATGTATGCTATAATAAATGCACAATTTCTCATTTTGTCAGTGAAGAGAGTTAATCTCCAAATAGTAGTAAAAGTAGTGGTTTTTTCTGCTGTTGCCCCCTAGTGGCTACTCATGGTTGTGGAGCCTATCATTTAATGTTTTGTTCAAGATTTTGTTTCTCAAAGAATATCATACTAAGGACCGTAGTATTGTAATAACATGAGGAAAAATGGAGGTGGTGGGGGAATTGAAATGGAGGAAGGGGAGGTGGAGGGTGAAATCCCTACACCTATGAAATCACATGGGGAATAATAACAATAAAAATATAAAGAAAATACCATTGTAAAATAGGTCATGCTATAGTAAACACTAGGTATTAGAAGGCAGCTTCCTTGAAGATATTAGGCATACCTGTCATTGAATTAATCTTAACTTTTAAAAAAATGTTAGTGTTGAAGATACTTAAATTTGTTTTATAGTTGAAGTTCTTTAGTTTAGCAAAATATTGAAGGGTAGTCTACATTTCTTCAGTTGTGTTAGGTAAATTTTCATTAATGGCACATATATGAGGAAGGCACAAAACGATTCTTAAAACTGTCAGAAGCAAGCTTTTTATATTCTGGGAACTACAAACTAGGAACAGAATGTGTGCTGTTCTCAGGGCGTATAACTGAAGTAGAGGATGGAAGAAAAGTAGAATATATTTGTTTTTCACAAATCAAACACGCACGCTTGCACGCATGCACACACACGCACACACACAGGCTAGCAGTTGTTAGCATCTGCAGGGGACTGCATATTCTCATTGAAAAGAATGATCAAAGCTCATTGGGAAATGCTTGATCTTGGGAATACATTTTTCTCACCTCATCAAACAAAAATGAAATTCAAATTTAAAAGTCTCATCTAATGTAATCATTTCCCTATGTTATGAAAATTTTAGCAAATATGCATGGAAGAGAACCAAGATTCTTCTTTTTTTTAAAAAAAGATTTATTTATTTATGGGAAAGTCAGATATACAGAGAGGAGGAGAGACAGAGAGGAAGATCTTCTGTCCAATGATTCACTCCCCAAGTGAGCGCAATGGCCAATGCTATGCCAATCTGAAGCCAGGATCCAGGAACTTCTTCTGGGTCTCCCCACATGGGTGCAGGGTCCCAAGGCTTTGGGCCATCCTCGACTGCTTTCCCAGGCCACAAGCAGGGAGCTGGATGGGAAGTGGAGCAGCTGGGATTAGAACCGGCGCCCATATGGGATCCCGACGCGTTCAAGGTGAGGACTTTAGCCACTAGGCCACACCACCGGGCCCAAGAACCCAGATTCTTCATGGCTTAGGAATTTATAGTCTGTTATAGGAGTGACATATGGACAGCTGTGATATTAGATATGTATTAATAGAACAAGTAAATAGAATAGCAAGCAAAGTAAGTGGGTAAGGGGATACATGTGTGCCCAGTAGAAAACTAAATTAGCTTGTTTTCCTGACTAGAACTGTTTTAAGGGATAGAAGGACAGTGTCTATACTCTTTCTGAATTATTTGATAAAAGGAAACCTGCAGAACTTAGGGGAGGGTGAAGAAGTGTGCCAGTTACTTTCAACGGCATTTCATAACCAATAAAGCCATATACTGTAAGTTTCTTCCCAAGGAGACAGTGGATGTAGAAGGTTATTTATGCATATACTAAATAATATATTACTGTGCCCTGCATATTAAGGCATTTTGCAATTGTGAGAAAAAATAAAGCACTTTATTTAAAACACTTTCAAGCATTTGGGAATACTTTTTCTCAACTTTTCCCCTCTTAGCATTCTGTCAACCATAAAAGACATTTTACTCACCCCAGGCTCTGGCATAGAGCATGGCACTGTGACTTTTGAAGTCACTCAATTTGGGACTGGCACTGTAGCCTAGTGGCTAAAGTCCTTGCATTGCATGAACCAGGATCCCATAGGAATGCTGGTTCATATCCCAGCTGTTCCACTTCCCATCCAGCTCCCTGCTTGTAGCCTAGGAAAGCAGTAGAAGATACCCCAGAGCCTTGGGACGCTGCATCCATGTGGGAGACCTGGAAAATACTCCTAGTTCCTTGCTTTCAATTGGCTCAGCTCCAGCCTTTGTGGCCACTTGGAGAGTGATTCAGCAGATGGAAGACGTTTCCTCTCAGTCTTTCCTTCTCTATATAAATCTGATTTTCCAATAAAAATATTTAAAAAAAACTTTTATAAAATCACTCGATTCTTGTCAATGGAACTTCCTTAATTTTTAATGATTGGTTGATCATTAAAATGCAACAAGGTGGAGGAATCCACCATGGGGGGAGGGGTATGGGAGGGGTGGGGGGAATCCCCAGCGCCTATAAAACTGTACTACATAATACAATGTAAGCAACAATAAAAAAAATAAATAAATATTTATAATGAAGAAATGATGAATTCCATTTTGTTCCATGTGCAACGCAACGCTTAATGTCTTTGCAAATTTGGCCAGTCAGTTCAGTCCTTTGATCTTTGTTCTTCTCTTCTGTAATGCATGGAATTTCTACAAGGTTATTTTGAGAGTTGTCCCTAGTTCTAGTTGCCCTCCACGAGTAAACTGGATGTTGGAGTCTAGTTAGGACAGCATTTGGGAAAATGTAAGGTTAATCCTCATGCACTATTTCTCCATCATCATATTTAATCATGCTAATCATCACAGACATGCACAGATGCTGAAATATACCCAGAGATTTTTCTGTAGCCATTTTAACTGACAGAAGTCTGAAGTGCTTCTTAATTATTTAAAGGCTTAATATGTGTATTTAATTAATGTTTACATGTTGTTTAACATAAACTATAAGGGAATACCTATCAAACAGTTATCGGGTATTGAAATAATATTTTTGAAACTTAGCAGTTTTAGTTCACTATGTGTAATATATCAAAGCATGTCTACCTTACATCACGATTTAAAAAGAAAGCAAGTCAGAATTCTAGTGAAGAAGAGTTTACTTATATAACCCAGCAGCTCTGTTAACAAAATGATTTTATTGCAAATTTGAAAAAGTTTCAAGAAGTCTTAAAATACTATCATTATATTTGAATATTTTTTTTTTGCTAAGTATGCAGTTTTAACTGGGTAAATTTCCTGAAGAAGGAGTTTACAGTCTGCACAGCAGCGTCTGACTCAGCACCTCTTACTGTTCCTTAGTTAGGGCTGGCTGCCTGGGTGTGGGAGCTGAATAGACACTGCACCCTCCCTTCTTAGGAGTCCCCATTCTTGATTCTATGCCCTGCTTCTGCCATTTGGCATTCCTAATTAATTTGCAGCAAAGGGTCCCGCATTTTCATTTGCACTGGGTCTAGCCAACTATGCCCCCAATTCTACCTACCCTTCATATAATTTTTCATGGTGACAGTTTTTTAAATGTATTTTTGAGTCAATATTCATCGAGCCAATTGTACGAAATGTTCTCTAGCTAAATTGATGTGAGTAAGCCCATCTAGCTTGTAACCCCTGCGAGTGAGACCTTGGCACCCTCGAGGCAGTGGGCATAAACCCTGGGCATCCCATGAGGTTTCCCCTCTTGAGTCACTGAGAAATTTATTTTGTTTATTCTTAGTTTTTATCTCCTTAGTAATATTTTCATACACATCATTCATTTATTTTTTGCTTATGTGAAAGGCAGTTACGAAGGGAGGAGGAAGAGGAGGAGATGCAAGTCTTGCATCCATTGATGCATTTCGCAGATGGCCACAACAACCAGGGTTGGGCCAGCTAAAGCCAGGCGTGCGACAGAACTTCTAGATCTCCCACATGGATGCAGGGGCCCGAGCACTTGGACCATTTTCTGCTGCTTTCACAGGCACATTAGCAGCGAGCTGAATCGGAAGCGCCGTGGCTGAGTTTTGAACTGTGCCCATGTAGGATGTCAGTGTTCCAGTAGGAGGCTTAATTTGCTATGCCACAACACCAGTTCCACTCTACTCTTTTCTTTATCTGTCTGTATACGTTATTGCATTGCATGAATTTTTGTTAAAATCATTATTCCGACCTCTATTTCTGGCATTTCATATATTCCCTTCTGGAGAACTTTTGTGTTATTTGGGAGGCATCCTGCTATTTTGCTTCTTTATCTCCTGTGTCCCTATGTTTACATCCCCCTTCTTCATGGAGTAGGTGTTATTGGAAAAGAGCTTATGGTTCAGATGGAATGCAGAACATCACTTGACTTGTTGCTTTGTCTTTGGCCCAGTAGGTATTGTCTCAGATTTTTTTTTAAATTTTGTTTTAATCAATCTCAGTTGTTTCTTTAAGTAGCATAGAAATCTAGTCTGCTACAGTTGGCCGGCATAAAGTATGGCTTTGAGATGGATTTGTGTTTCCTAGGGTGTGTGTCTTCAGTCCACAGTGAGTTTTTTGTCAGTCTGTCTGGGCATTGCGGTCACCAGGACCTTGTTTTTGGTGCAGGGAGAGACAACACCAAAACCCCTTTTCCTATTAGTAATCCTGAAGGCTGCTGGAACATTGGAACATGTGGCACCAAGAACTGTGGCTCTAGATCTGCTAGCTGACTGATGTGAATGGGCCGTGCACAAGTGCAACTGGTTCTGTGGCTTGGAACACAACAGCACCCGTCCCAGAACTCAGGGATGTGAAGTGAACATTGCTCAACTCCTGCAGGAGGCATGGAACCAGTCCTCTGCCTAACCAACTGCCTGACTCTGACCGTTTCTTGTAGCTGTGGCACAGAGATGAGTTACATAATTTCTTACAGCTGAGATCTGTGTTCAGCAGCCATGACGACCCGGGGATGTTGGTGGTAGAAGATAATGTGGTTCACCTCTCAGAGCCTGGCTACCACTCAGGCCTGCGTTGGCTTTCCAGGTTGGAGTAATTATGGAACTCTCTCAGCTGAAGTTCCCAGTGATGGTGTACATGACAGTGTCTTCCTGCCTTGATTGATAAGATGCTGACTACCCACTGGCAGATGTTGCAGCAGTGATTCTGTCCTCCTCCTCAGTATTCCAGGCTGTCTTCATTGTTTAGTCACTCCGCTACTAGAAATTTCCATTAGTCAGACTTGTGGAAGCATGGTCCTTCCTTGGCTCTTTTGTATTCTAGGGAGCTGAAAACAGTACAGCTACCTCTTATTCAGGTAAAAACAAAACAAAGCAAAGCAAAGCAAAACAAAACAAAAAACACCCACCATATCTTTTTAAGATTTACTTATTGTTATTGGAAAGGCAGATTTTCAGAGAGAAGAGAGACAGAGAGAAAGATCTTCCATCTGCTGGTTCACTTCCCAAGTGGCTGCAACAGCCAGAGCTGAGCTGATGCAAAGCCAGGTACCAGGAGCATCTTTTGAGTCTCCCATGTGGCTGCAACTTCCAAGGCTTTGGATCATCCTCTACTACTTTCCCAGGCCAGGGAAGCAGCAGAATGAAAAGAGAGCAGAATGAACAGGGAGCAGAATGAAAAGAGAAGCAGCACCGGCACCCGGGTGGGATCCCAGTGCTTGCAAGTTGAAGCTCCTTCTGTACCCTGTCCAGGTTCTCAGATCTGCCAGTGCATGTTATGAACTGGCCCAGCCTTACCCACCCTAGGACCTGAACCACATGTATACCAGCAAATATTATAACCTGGCCTGGTCTGGGCTGCTCCTTCCCTTGGTTCTTGGCTCATCTGCAAGAATTGCATCTTTACAAAGGAGTTTGCCATGCTTCTGTGTCAGGTCTCCTCCCAATGCCAGATGTTGGGCATATTGATGGGTCATTGGCCCAAGTTGACTTTCTCCAACTCTTGTCCTGGCAAGAACAATGTCCTGGACCAACCAGCCGACACCCATTCCAATTCTCCCTGAGTGCTGCAGCCCAGCCATACCTGATCCACACCCAGACACATCTAGCATGCACATTTAAGTATCTTTTCTTAATGTTCAATGGAGAGAGCTTCATTATGATGTGATTTGGTGAAGCTCACTTCTAGTCATGTCTGTGTGGGGTTCTCTGACCTGCCTGTATTAGTATTGCCCTTTGTTTCTCCAAGTTAGGGATTTGTTGTTGTTGTTGTTATTGTTGTTTATTTAATTTAATATATCTTTTAATCCAGCTTCCCTTTCCATGCCTTCAGGACTTCTCATGATTTGTATGTTGGGTTGTTTGATGGCGTCAATGATTGGATGGCTTTGCTAGCTTTACTCAATTCCTCTTGTAGATTTATAACTGTCTTGACATTTTTCCATGAGTTGTGTTGCAGCTATTTGATTCTGTCTCGTGTTGTTCAGACTTTCTATTGTATTTCTAATTTGTGCTAATGAATTCTACATTGCTAATAATTCAGTTTGATTTCATTTCAATGCTGTTATCTCCTGGTCAATATATCCCTTAATTCCTTGAACTCCTGGATCTGTTTTTCACTGTTTTTGAAGAGTTTTAAAATAATAAAAAAAAATTCTGTATCCAGCAGTTTCTGGACCTGTTTTTGGAGAGAAGTCATGAAATGTTAAGTCAGTGATATTTTCCTAGTAAGACCAGTGAAATCTGTTTGTTTTATTGTTTATGGAGAAGTCCTTTGAAGAGCCAAATGTGGGTTCTCTCCATGGTTGGCACGTGTCCCTATGGCCATTTCTCCAGGTGCTATGCAATCTCTATGAGGGATCTACTCAAAATGGTGCCCAAAGTGGTAACTGTAAGCATCAAAGGGCTGGGGTACACACTTCAGCCAGATCCTACTACTTTCTGCAGGGGCTGTGCTGTGCATCTAGGCTCACATTCAAGCACAAGACCAGCGGAACCTGTGATTCTATGACTTGAATCGCCTCCAGTGTTTCTCCCTTCCCCCTGTCTCTTCATGGTGCTCTGGTCACTGGCAATAAATCTGCCCACTGCTGTGCCACTCAACTTTCTGCTGCTTGTTAGTGTCCTTGGGTCCTCTGATATTTCTCTACTGCCAACCTGTCAACATCTGCTACTCAGGATTAAACCTTTCTGCTTCTCTGTCATTCCTTTCTGTTCATTTAAAATGTCCTCATCCTCTTCTAATACGTCGAATCTTCCTAAGTATCTATTCCTGAAGATATTTTTTTACACAGGATGTGAAGGCAATAAACTCTGGGTCTCAAATCAAAATATTCTCGTTTCTTGTCCCCACCTTTGTCGTCAAACTTGACATAGATTTCCTAAAGCTTCTTCTTTTCTTAAAGATTTATTTATTTTTATTACAAAGTCAGATATACAGAGAGGAGGAGAGACAGAGAGGAAGATGTTCCATCTGATGATTCACTCCCCAAGTGGCCGCAATGGCCGTTGCTGCGCTGATCCGAAGCCAGGTATCCCACACAGGTGCAGGGTCCCAAAGCATTGGGCCATTCTCGACTGCTTTCCCAGGCCACAAGCAGGGAGCTGGAAGGGAAGTGGAGTTGCCGAGGAACCAGGGCCCATATGGGATCCTGGGAGTTCAAGGCAAGGACTTTGGCCGCTAGGCCACACCACCAGGCCCTTTCTAAATCTTCTTACCTACATCCCATGATGAAGGATCGTAAAGCTTTGCTGCATGTTTGAAATTGTTTGTTTTGAAAGGCAGAATTCCAGAGACAGGGGTGAGAGAGAGAGACAGAGAGAGAGAAAGAGAGATATGTTTGATTTACTGATTTATTCTTCAAATGGCCCCAATGGTTGTAATTGAGCCAGGCTGCAGGCAGCAGTCGGGAACTCTGTCCAGGTCTCCCACATGGGTACAGGGTCCCAGAAATTAGGGCCATCTTCCACTGCTTTCCTAGGCACAATAACAAGGGTCTGGATTGGAAACAGCAATTTGTTATAAGTACCTTGTTTTGATTTCTCCCAACATAAAGAGAGTCCCCTCTCTAGCTTCTCCTTGATTTAGTGGCTGAGTGAGTTGGCTGCATAGAGTAGTAAATGAAGTACCAAAGGAGGCATGTGATTCTAGGGGGCAGAGTATTATACTGTGATTCATTCCTAGACATCTGCTCTCACAGGCTGTGAGATGTGGCGCTCAGCATTATTCACAGTTCCACTTTATGGCATCCAAAAACTTTCCAGTGGCTAGTACTGTAAATGAGCTGTCTGACCCCACCTCGTGGGTGAGCTCCTCTGCTCTCTACAGCATCCTTTAGAAGATGGAGCCAGTATCTCAATTAATCCAGCTGCTTTGATAGCAGTGCTTGAATGATCAGGCTAGTGCCTTCCCCTTGGCCTCTGGTTTTGCACTTTAGTTCAAACATTTTCTTCCATTTCAAGGATGGAACTTACTTTTGATTTCTTGGGTTGTAGTGGTTCACCTGCTCCATGGTCATCAGTTATCCTTTCAGCTTCATTTTTTAATTTTCAGAATTCTCAACATTTCTAGTCCATTGATAATATACTTTCTTTTTTTCCCACACCATTGTATTTTCATTCTTTAAATGACATCATTTCTGTTATTGTAATAGAAACTTAGACGCCTAAGGGAAGGATCAGCCAATGTGCATGTGTGTAAGTTCATTGCCATGGGTTGCAGAAGAAACCGAAATGTGTTTAACTTGTTGTGCCATTCAACAGAGGTATATAGTTTCCTCAAAGCATTTGTGACATGGATTTCATTTTTAAGAAAATATTTTTGCTCAATTACAATGTATAAAAATACAAATATAGTTCTTGTATGTAATTAACCTTTTAAATGAAAGATTTATTTATTTTTACCAGAAAGGCAGATTTATAGAGAGAAGGAGAGACAAAGGGAAAGATCTTCAGTCCACTGGTCCACTCCCTAAGTGGCCTCAGCAGTCAGAGCTAAGTCGATCTATAGCCAGAAGCCAGGGCCTCTTCCAGGCCTTTCATACAGGTGCTGGGTCCCAAGGTTTTAGGCCATCTTTCACTGCTCTCCCAGGCCACAAGCAGGGAGTTGGAAGGGAAGTGGAGCAGCCGGGATATGAACTGGTACCTGTATATGATCCTGGCGAGTGCTGCAATGTGAGGATTTAGCCACTGAGCAAGTGCACTGGCCCTGAGCAAATAGTTTTGAAAAGAAGTTAGCATGGTTAGTCATCAGAACTGCAGAAAATGATTTTGCTGAATTATTCTGAATCTTTCTATATCTGAGGTTTTAGTGGCTGAGGTGAACTCAGACTCCTTGAAATCTCATTGAAACTGAATGCTGCTTATTGTCAGTTGAGGAACTCTAATTTTAAGCACAGGATGTCTATTTTTATCAGAACTAATAATGCTTCCAGATTTTATATTAAGTGTGTAAGTGAATTCAACAGATGTCTTCCACCAGTGTGCTCTCTAGTATCTGTCAATCATGAAAGTATTACCGGCAGTCACTGGTGAGGCCTTTGTCATGCTCTCTTCCAGAATATGTGATGTCCACATAATGAGAAACTAACTTATGTACACTTTATATGTAGTGTCATGTCATATTATAATCTTGATTTGGGACTGCATGATTATCAGTTAAGTCAGTACTGATAGTTGGCAGTTTTCTTTAAAAATGAATTTATGAATGTAAATATTAATGTATTACTTTTTAACTTTGGATTAAAATAGTGCTAGCATAATTTTTCAGATCTGAGAAAATATTTTCAATGATGAGGAAAGATTACAATTAAAGTGCTTCAGTTGTGCTAGACTCAAAAGGCACTTTTAAAAAATAAGCCTGTCTTTGAACTCTTGTCATCAGACTGCATTG
The DNA here is from genome assembly GCF_017591425.1 of Ochotona curzoniae. NCBI lineage: Eukaryota > Metazoa > Chordata > Mammalia > Lagomorpha > Ochotonidae > Ochotona > Ochotona curzoniae. The sequence goes on along the minus strand of NW_024464939.1, from coordinate 21,077,452 downwards.
CCTCAGTTTTTCGTTTTTACTTTTGTTTAAGGATCACTGGGTCATTCTCTTACATTATTCAAAAGATTTGGTTCCAGATTGTTTCTGCCTCTATAATACCACACCAATATTACCTTTTGGGGGGAGCTTTTTAGATTCATGCAGATGCTCTTTCTAAAATCCTGCATACTTTGCTGCATCCCTGTGTGGTTGTCCTTTTTTGGTCTAATCTATTTTATTTTATTTTTTTCAGTCACTCCTATTGCTGCTGTCATGACTACAAACTCCTATTATTTACTCAAAATTTTCTCACTTCATCTTCTGCTTCCTCCAAAACTCATTTTATAGTATCCCACACTCAACTCTTCTTTGGATCAATTTACACATCCTGTCATTGAATCTAATAATTTGATTTTGCGTTGTTCTAGCTGTGCTCTCTAGCCAGCAAATCCGGAACCAATGGCTAGTCACTGTAATCACTTCCTCGCATAAACTTTGGAGAGGTTTACGTCTCCCAGTTTGTAGCATATAATTAGCTAAATTGCAGCTTGCTTAAATAAAATTATCTGCCTCTTTCATTCCTACATGTGTATGATGAACATGGATATAAGGAAAGTTTGATAATTTCCATGCTAACTTGTCTTGCTTTGAAATTATAACCAGTACACCATCAGAAACTTAGTACAATTACTCTCATAGTCTCTTGGATCACTATTTCACATGCTTATGTTCTTAAAACCACTCCAGTCCTCTTCTCCCTCTCTAAGTTTTTTTTTTTTGAACTATTCTAACTGGTGCAATTGGCAAGGAACTGCTTGATCCACCTCTATTGACTGCAAAGTAGGAATATCTTTTGGTTTGCTCCCTGAACATTGGCAATGCACAGTGCTTATTTTACAAATGTTCAATTAATATCTTTTGAACAGATAAATGAAACCAATCATTCAGAAAGAGAAGTATTAAAGGATGTTCATGTTTTTTGGTGACTTGTATTGTGGCAACATGGATTAAGCTGCTGTTTGTCATGCTGACATCTCATGTTGGAGTGCTTGTTCAAGTCCCAACTGTTTTGCTTCCAACTCAGCTTCCTGCTCATGTGCCTCAGAAGGCAGTAAATGATGTAACCACTCGGGTTCCTGGCACCCATGTAGGAGACGCAGAGTTGCTGCTTTCTGCCTTTGGCCTGCCAGTGATGGTCATTTTTTTTGGAGTGAACCAGCAAATGGAAAATCTCTCTTCTCTCTGTTATTCTGTCTTTCACATCCTTAAAATCAAAGCACACTAACTTAAACGTGGCTGCAAATGTTTTATCTGTACTTTACAACCACATTAATTCTTTAGTTAATACCCAAATTGAAACCTTTTTTTTTCCCCACCCATTCAAACTTGACACCTGGATGTGATCCGTTTGGGACTGCTTTCATCCATTCCCCAGGCCAGGTCCAGTTCTGAAATATGCATCAAATTAAATTGTCTTTTCCATATTTATTTAAACCACCACTGTCGATATGTTTGCTCTGAACAGGTGTGCTCAATTCTTCTATTGAGGATGGAAGAGTGTCACATCTGTTGAACGTATGAAATGCCACTCCTTTCCGTAACTCTCTTCACTGACGTTGCACTCTGTAATGCAATGACCAGACTGTGGGCTTGAGCAGAGGATTCTTTGAATGGCCTGGCTCCAGCTCGCAGGCTGTTCCATCCTTATGGCTATGTGGCAGCTCTAGAGAATGCCAAGGTATCCAGGGCTTCTGTGAGCATACAGTCTTCTCAAATGAATTGCCAACTTCATGTCTGTCTCCAGTCTTCTCCTCAGGTCTCAGGTAAAATAGGATATCCTCGGGGAGGCTCTTTTGTTAACCCTGTGTGATACATTTCACCACCATTTTCTCAAGTGTATTACTCACACATTTTCCCCAGAGACCTTGGGAAAATGTATATTGTCTTATTTATTATTTTAGTATTTTTTTAGTATCTGCTCCAATTAAGCATGTAGGCACCATAGACCCTGGATCATGGAGATTTTGCTTATTCTGAAATGAGAGACTCTTGTAAGTATGCAGCATGATGGTGAAAGATGTTTCAAGGAACCTGTTATTGTGACAGATGAAATTGCAGATTGGAACCAGTTTGCAGACAGTTTTGAATGCTATAATAGAAGGAATGTATTTTGGCAAGTAACTACACAGCTACGGAAGGCTTTTTAGTAGCCTGTTGACATAATTTATTCAGTTATTCATTGTTTCTTTTAGCAAATGGGCCAGGAGCCATATTTTTGATCTTGCGAAACAGGGAATTCTAAGACATGTTTCCTGACCTCGTGTACGCCGGAGACAGCTGCATTGGCAAAACACGCGATTTAACCGAGTGTTGTACAGATTTCTGCTTGTGATGTTATTCATGCTTATCATAAATAACACTTATCATGTCTAACTACTTGGGGCATATTGTGAATAATCAAAGTTATTTATTTTATCAGCAGCTTTCCAGTTCAGGCTTAGCATGTAGGTTCTGGCCTATGTTTGCAGACTTTAGTTTCAATGTCAGCTAGGTTTCTAGAGCTGTGGTAATGCTCTGGTTTGCTTTATTCTTCTAATAGTGCTGGAGCTCTCACTCAGCATCTGCTGCTACAATATGCAAAAACTAAAATTCTTTCCTGGAACAACTTACATAAATGGACGAGACAGATATTCTTTTGACATGTGATGGAAGAATCGGGTGAATGGATGAATCTGATTTGTGGAGAGAGGGTTTGTCTGGCCTGGGAATTTGCTGCCGCCACTTGTGGGACATTAGACCCACCTCTGGTCCCTCGCTTGCTTTCAAAGGCTGACAAGCCTAAGGCTTTGGTAGTGTTGCTACTGCCAGATCAAACTGCCCACATCTACTCGGTTGTAGAACAAGAAGTGAGATGCTGCTCGGTTTCTGTAGATATTTCATAGTTCTTTGTTAGGGGTGATTTTTTGTTTTATGGTTTAATTGAGTTCTATTTGTCTATATCCATTGTTGGTTCCCAGTAGTCCACTTCTTTGTCTCTCAGGTTATATGAGGTATTAGAAAATGCCCTGGAAGCTCCTCAGATTGTCATTCCTCCTAGCCTAGTTATTCTTTCTGATTTCAGAGACCTTTCATTGCTCTTGTTGAATAATTCCAGTTAGTTAAATGCATTGAGAAGGGAAGGATGAGGGAATACATCTAAACCCTCTGTTTCAGAAAGTGAAACAACTTTGTTGTTATTTTCTTTTCAATTTGCAGCATTCCTATAATACATTTACATTTTGTTTTAAATTCATTTGCTTGTGGCTCATTAATAATGTATGAAGTGATGCCTCTCACAATTGTGTGAAGTTGCCAGCTGTGTTCTTCAGTTAGTTGTTCTGCTTCATTCTGTCTCTGCTTCCAGAATCTCCAAGGACAGTGGAATACACATTTTCCCAGTGTATCAACTGTGGTTATATTCTATTTCCTTTTCCTCTAATTTTGTTTCTATTTGCTTCATTCCACATATTAACTTCTGATCATTTTTAATTTTGTTTTCAGCTGTGTTTATCTTGAGATTAATCCTGTAGCTTGAGCTTTTAGTTTCTGTTATTTGTTTTTTTTTTAATTACACTTAGAATTTTTTTGTTAAAATTTTAGTACTGCCTCTTCTCTCCTTGAACTCAGTCTGGCACCTTTCATGTAGTAGCTCTAGGAGAGCAACAAAGGAGAGGTTGGGTATCTAGGAAGATGGAAGAAAGTAAGAAAACCAAGAGACTACAATGCAGTTTAGGCTTACTAATGTGAGTTCTAGTCACCTGTCATTATTGCCAGGACATCCTTTCTTTTTAACTGTATAAATTTTACTTTTGATGATTTTTACATATTTGATTAGAGTGTGAATGGTCAATGGCTAGAGGAAAGTAGCTGAGACCATTGTTTGACATTGTCTTTTTTCCTTCCTGTATCTGGGGGAGGGGAGAAATAAGGGGAGAGATAAGGGGACCATCCAGGGTCCCCGGATATGGGGCATGACCAGAGGATCCTGCTCAAGTGTTTCAACAGTTCTGTATTGCTCCTGATCTTGCTGCTCCAATCATGATGAAATCTCTCCAAAATCCACTGGCTGTCATAGTCCACCTTAGACTGGTATTCACTGCCAACTCTTTGCTGGGGTAATTGATCGATTTATTCTGTCCTCCATCCTCTGTTATGGTACCAGGTATCCTCTGCAGACTCCAATGTACTGCCTTATCCTCTATGTGCACCTGGATATGCTGTCCACTGCTCCATCTAAGCCACTGAGGAGGCCCAGCTCTTACACATGCATTCAATGGTCAGACCATGAAACCTGCAATTTCCTCCATGGTTGGAGTTCTGGGTTCAGTGGTTCAGTTGGGGGGATTCCCAAAGAAACTTCATCTGAGGTGATCCCAGATCTGATTCTTGTGTGTGCATGCTAGTACAGCGTCCGGCACAACTGGTCACCAAATCGCAATTGGTGCGTCCGTTATCTCCAGCCCTGTCTTCTACACAAACTAATGGATATTGCAGTCCAACTTGATCCTGCCCACCGCACTCGGCTCCCACTCAAACCAGTGGGAGTTGTAGTCTAGTTAGAGAGACCTGCAATAACCCCTACCAGGCTCACCTCCTGCCCTGGTTCCCGTGCTTGCCAGTATGTACAGCTGACTGATCCTCTCTGTCCCACATCCCATTCAGCTCTTATACATATCAATGGGCATTAAAGCCTAGTTCAACTCAACCAGCATCACTATCCAACCCACACATGTGCTGGCATTTGCCACTCTCTGTCTAGCCAAATCTGCCCCTAGTCCTGGTTCTCATGCTCACCAGTTGGAGTGGCAACCCAAGAAGGAGGTGTCCACTGTTTCCCTACTGGGCCCATTCCCATTCCTGGATCTTGCACTCTCCAGGTGGTACTACAGTTTAGCCTGACAGAGTTTTCCTCTTGTGCCAGCATCTGCTAACTGATGTGGCGGAAAATCCCAACCAACCCTCATCCCCCTGTGGCTTATGCATGTACCAGTGTGTACAGTCTGCCCAGCCTAGCTTGTCCCCAATCCAGCTTACATGCAGTCCAACAGGTTTTCTAGCCCTGCCCAGCCTGGTCTGTCCCCAGTCACAGCTCTCATATTCACTAGTGGAAACAGTGGCCTAGCAGGGGAGCTCCCTAAAGATAGCCCCTCAACCAGGTTCACCTACGCTCCCCTGGGTCTCACATGTGTTGGTTGGGTGCTGTGGCCCAGTCTGGTATGCCTTGCAATACTTTGGCATTTGCTAGTGGGTGCTGTAGGCTGGCCCAGCCTGAGATACCCCCAATTCCAGTTCACACTGGTGGGAACTGAAGTCTAGGTAGCTCAGCCAATCCCCAGTCCCAGTCCTAATGTGAACTGGCTGGTATTTCAGACCAACCTAGCACCCCATTCTGGCTCTCATATTTGCCAGTGGCTGATATGAACTGGCCCATCCTGGTTTGCTCCAGATCTAAACCAAAGGTAAGCCTGTGAGTACCATTCCTTGGCCTGGTCTGGGCTTCTACCTTTCTTGTTCTTATGCTCACCTGCAGCAACTGTGTCCCAACAGAGGAGTTGCCAAGCTCCTCCATCAGAATATCTCTGAAAGTCAGATCTCATGCACACCAACGGGTCTGTCAGCCAACCCCGCTTAGTCCATCACCTGTCCTAGCTGAAACAGTGGCCCTTTCCTGACTGGACCTCACCCATTTGGTTCTTACTGTTGGGTGCTATAGCCCAGCCAAGCAGGGTCCATGCCCAGACACTGCTCACACGTGGCTCAGCAGGGACAGACCTAGTCCAGCCCATCCTATTCCCATCCTAGTTCTCATGAGTGCCAATGGGTGCTGCTGTTTAGCCTAGTCTTGCATGGCCCAGAACCAGTCCACACCTGGGCCGAGGGAGCTGCATCCATATCTAGACCAGACCTCAGCCCCTACTCTGGCCCCTGCTCTCACCAGTGGGATCCACAATCCAGCCAGTGCATCCCCTTGCTTCCCCAACCAGACCTGATCCCAGCCACAGATCTCACGTGTGCCAGTGGTTGCTCTGACCCAGCTTGGCATAGCCCTTCCCTTTTCTTGGCCTTTACTTTTGGATGCTGTAGCCTGGCCTATCCCAGCCAGCCCTCAAGCCCAGCTTTTGTTGGAAGGTGCTGTAACCTGGCCCTGCTTAGTCTGCTCTCATCCCTGGCTTTTGCAAACCAGTAGATGTGGCAGCTTAGCCAGGTATGACCTATGCTCCATCCTGGTTTCTGCACTTGCCAGTGGACTATGGTTTGCTTGGCCCTGCCAGGTTTGCCCCCTTCAGAAACCAACCTACATACTTGCTGAGGGATGGAGATAACCTGTCTAGCCTGCCCAAAACCGAGGTTTGGACCATGTGTTTACCAGTGGTAGCTATGACTCACTAAGGGAGTTTCCCTGATTCCCTGCTTGGGCCACTGCCAGACCCAGATCTCACGCATGCCAGCAGGTGCTTGGCCTTTACCTAACATGGCCTGTCCCATCTGTCCCTGCCTTTGTATGAGTTGGTGCGGCCCAGCCATCCCCCCCACCACACTGTTTTAGGGTGCTCATGTGGGTGCTTCAGCCTGGGCCTGCCCTGCTTGTTCTCTGTGAACATTGGTGAGTTCCATGGTCATGCCTAGTTCAGCCCATCACCAGCCAAACTCTCAAGCTAACCAGCAGGACTTGTAGTTCCATAGGGTTGGGCTCACATATCCCCACAGAATCTAACCCTGGACCTGTTTCTCTTGCATGCTGGTTGGTGTCATGGCCCAGTCTAGTGTGACCCATACCCTGATCTGACACTTACTGTCAGGTACTGGGATCCAGCTTTTCTTGACAGGCCCCCAGCCATAGCTTCCATGTGCACTGGTGTGTGGTGTTCAGCCATGTTTCTTACTAACAAGCCCAAGCCAGGACTCTTGTGTGGGCTGGTGCATCAGTCTGACCCATAAATATTTTCAGGTCTCTCCCCTCCAAACCACCATGTCTCAGTCCACTCACTTACCTTCAAGTACAGTGGCTCTATCGCTGGGTGTCCCTCAGGATTCATTCCCACCTACATGTGCTGTGACCTTATCCATGGATGTCCCTTAAGACTCCAGAGCTCACTGCCAGGGAGCCAGTAAGCGGATCCCAGTGCCGGTTGGTGCTCTGGCTGCCCACCCGCCCAGAACCCTCCCCATGCCTAGCAGTGGTGGTTGGGATGCTAGGATCCCCAGCAGGAAGCCTTGGCCTGCACGGGTACCCCCACCCAAAGCCACATGGCTAGGGGATCCAAACACCCATGCCACTGCTCAGACCTACCTCAACTTTGCCCCCAGGACATCCTTTGATGAGGCAGCTGCTTTCTGCACAGCATGTTGTTCTGCTTTGTGAATTTTGCATGAATGACATTACAGTGGTTAGTAGCTAAGTTGTATCAACTGCCTGGAGCGCTGAGAGTTGGAGAGTGCTGATTTGAACAATCACTCATTTTTGGTGTATCACTATTCCCCAATAACCCATTGAAAGCAGCCTTAATGACATTGATCAATTTGTAAATGTCCTGAAAAAAAAAGATTGGAACACATGAGTCAGTAGAAACTGCTTTCCTCACATCTCTGGATAATATGAACTCCAAGTGATTCACTTTCTAAGTTTGGCATAGTTAACAACACCAGGACAATCTGGTGGGACTATACAGAATGGACCACAGACAGATTCACCCACAGACTCTGGCAACCAGCAGAGTGCGAGCTGGGAACCTGCGCCATCTTACTGACTATAACATGGCTTTCATCACAAACACTGTGTATTTATGAACATCTTGCACATTTTGCTTTTTTGTGTTGAAGATATATTGAAAGATTTGGAATAACTCAAAGAGGCAATAAAGATGGATGTTAATTATCTATTACACTTCTAAGAACCAAAAGAGACAGGAACAATCAGTTCCATTGATTGACAAAATTTTAGCTCTATTCTGGTTGTCTTTTTCTGTCTTCTCTGACTTTGTAGAATTAGCAGTGCATTTCAGCACTTACCTTGGAACTGCTCCACACTGAAGACAACATCAGATGGATGGGAGTTGCAGTGGGGGTGAAGTTCCTCTCAGTCCCTGTTTTTTGACTGGGAAGGGTTATTGGATCCTTGAGAGTTAATACAAAGTGATACGACCTAGACAGGGAGCTTAGTAACTATAATCATATCCACCCCTTCTACATGTATACAATATAGAAAAATAGATATAGTTAATAAAATATATACACTTATGGAAACAGCCCCAAGAGAAGTCTCACAGTGCTTTGCGTCCAATTATAGTCCATCAACAACCCCTTTTACTCTCCAATGGATTTCTGAAACAACCATTGAATCTTGATTTGTCAATGGTCTTGTATCTGAGGGTAAAGTAGTATTCTATGTGATAAAATTGTGTTATGTGCTAGCCATCAGTTATGGCAAGTTTAAAACATATTCTGGCTAATTTAAATGTCATTATATAACTTGTTCTTCTGTGATGGTGGTGTGGGAAAAAGTACCAAAAAAATAGTTGAGGAAGAATTTGTATTATTCCATTTTGAGCTACTACATCAAAATACATAATACTCAGTAATTATAAATAACAAATTCATCTCTCCTAGTTCTTGAGACCAGGGAATTAATCTGTGAATATTTGGCTTTTGAGCTCTTAAACATAATTTTGTTGTGTCTTCAAAGGGTAGAAGCAGTGAAAAGTTTTGCAAAACATTTTGTGAAATCATCTTAATTCCATTAATAAAAGAATCATCATAATTTATTCACCCCTTAAACACCACTCGTCTTAATGCTATCACATGGCAATAATTTAGTTTTTATTGTTAAAAGTGTTAACTAATATAAATAGAACAGATTTCATGTATTTCATAGGTACAATTCTTGGAATATATCCATATTTCCTTCCTTCCTTTCTCTTCTTCAGTTTTTGTGGAGACTCAAACTATGGTAACGATTAATAATTCATTTCAAAAAAATAAAATATTTAGGTATGAAGCTAAAAGATTCATGTATCAAATTTCTTTGGTAAAAATGCAGAATGCAGACCTGACACAACAGCTCAATTGGCTAATTCTCAAACTTCAAGTGCCAGGATCCCCCATGGTTGCCAGTTTGTGTCTCAGCTGCTCCAGTTCCCATTCAGCTTTCTTCTTGCAACCTTGGAAATCAAAGGAGCAGCAAAGCTTTGGGACCCACAGCCATGTGCTAGACCCGAGAGAAGCTGCTTGACTGCTTTCTCTTGGCTCCGGAGAGGCTCAGCTCTAACCATTGCAGTGATCTGGGGAGTAAACCAGCAGATGCAAGATATTTTTCTCTGTATCATTTCTACACAAACCTGCCTTTGCAATAAAAAGAAGAAGGAAGGAAGGAAGGAAGGAAGGAAGGAAGGAAGGAAGGAAGGAAGGAAAAGAAAGAGAGAAAGAAAGAAAGAAAGAAAGAAAGAAAGAAAGAAAGAAAGAAAGAAAGAAAGAAAGAAAGAAAGAAAGAAAGAAGAAAGATATATTTTAAAATGCAAAATGCAGGACAAGATACTTAAGAAAGATTTAAGTAAATTGAAATACATATTGTGCTGATGATTTAGAAGACTACATCGTAAAGTATGGCAGTTATAATGAGCTGGGAAAAATCACTATGGCTTAAAGTATAAGATATGAATATAAAAAATCAAGATGTGGCAAGGTGACGATTAGACATGGAGATCAGTGCAACAAAATAGAGAAACTAGAAACAGGTACACAAAAACTGTTCTGAGCATTTTTTAAAAGAGATATATATATATCTGAGTTTGCAATAAAAATATATATATATATTTTATATATTTATATATATTTTTATATATTTTTATATATTTTATATATTTATATATATATAAGAGGAGAGACAGAGAGGAAGATCTGTCCAATGATTTACTCCTCAGGTGGCCACAACAGCCTCAGCTAAGCCAGTCTGAAGCCAGGAGCTCTTCTGGGTCTCCCACATGGCTGCAGGGTCCCAAGGGTTTGTGCTGTGCTGTCCTCCACTGCTTTCCCGGGCCACAAGCAGGGAGTTGGATGGGAAGTAGGATTAGAACTGGTGCCCATATGGGATCCCAGCATGTTCAAGATGAGGATTTTAGCTGCTAGGCCACCATGCCAGGCCCCCCAGGAACAAAAGCATGTCAATGAAAGATGATCTTTCAGTAAATAATATTGGATAAATGTTTTCATAAGCAAAAATTGAACCTTAAATACAAACCTTGAAACTTGACTCAAAATAGATTATTGCCTTTAGTCAAAAATATAAAATTAGGACAGAACTTAGTGAAAAATCTTAAGGATATAAAGGATAGTGAGGCGCTTTAATGGCCACCTACCAACATGATCAATACATGGAAAACTTGAAATGAGATCTCTTCAGAATTAAAAACTTGTTGTATCACAAAATCCTTTCAAGAGAATAAAAGTGAAACTATAAAAAGGGATGAAATAATTTAAAATCACATCTCCAACAAAGACATACTATCTCTTGTGGATAATAAACTTTGAAAACTTTGTGGAAAAAAAAACATTGAATATAAAATAGGACATAAGCTGTATAGACACTTCACTGAAGATGCAAGATGCTCAATGAGCACAGCAAGAAATGGTAAACATTCTGAGCTCTTAGAGAAGCACAGATAAACCTACAAGAAGATAGTACAGTAAGCATGGTGGAGTGCTAAAATTACCTGTGTACTGCAATTCGAATGTTAAATGCTAAAATCTGCAAATAGTATGCCAGTTCCTTTTAAAACTATCAGTGGGGTTAACATACAACCCAGCAATTACACTGCTAGACGTTCACCCCAGAGTAGGAATGCCTAAGGTTTGAGAGACTGCCCATGGACAAATGCTCAAGCATTGTTATCCATATTATTTAAAACCTGTAAAGTAATGGAGTGTCCTTCAATGGTTATTAATGGATGGTCAATATATCCTATGCAGAAATGGAAAGGAATTACGCAACAATTAGGAGGAAGCTCAAGAAAGTTAAGCTGAATGTAAAAACAAAGTCTCAAAAGCTCAATTCAAGTTTCTTTTAAAAAAATATTTTTACCCACCATGGGGGGAGGGTTGGGAGAGGGGTGAGGGGAATCCCAGTGCCTATATTGAACTGTGTCACATAATACCCATCTGATTTTCCAATTAAAAAAAATATTTTTAAGAACCATCATCATCAGCACTAATTCATATTTAGTATTCATATCATTAATTTGCCAGCTTTTTATGTGGGAAAAAGGTGTCAGTTATGGGTTATTTTCTTTATTTCACTAATCTTTATATTTTGTATATAGTGCATTTATCAATATTTATCACTGATATATGCTGTGTAGATGAGTTTTCCAGTTTTTAAAGAAGCATTTATCTTCATATGTATTTATGTTTAAAAAATAAACATATTTTAATCAACACCAATAACAGAATGATGATGAACAGGGGCTATTTTAATACATAGAATATCATGAAACCAAACATTGCTGCTCATAATAATTTATTATAATAAGCAATAAACTAATATAATGATAAAGAACATTAATTAGTTATAGAAACAAATAAAAAGCTAATGTACATGCACAAATACAGTATAAAAGATATATTGATACATTGAGGATCCATCTAACACCAGTGAGATTGGCCTACATTCAGAACTCTACTAACAACACCTGCTGGCATGGAGGTGGGAAGAATGGGACCCTTCTTCACTGTTGCTGGGAGTGTAGGCTAGTACAACCGCTATGGAAGTCAGTATGGAGAGTGCTTAGAAAACTGAAAATTGACCTGCTGTATGACCCAGCTATCCCAAATCTGGGAATATATCCAAAGGAAGTGAAATCTCCATATTAGAAAGGGATCAATATTCCTGTATTTACAGCATCACAATCTACAGTAGCACACACATGGAAACAACCCATATGCTTGTCAAATGAGGAGTGGATAAGCAAACCGCAATGCATCTACTCCATGGAATACCACTCAGCTATTAAAAAGAGTAAAATCCTACCATTTGTAACTAAAGGGTCCCAACTAGAGACCATTATTCTCAGTGAAATAAGTCAATCCCAAAATGACGAATATCATATGTTACCTCTGATATAAGACAAACTTCATGCAAAATACAAGGTTGATAGACAGGTAAGCATGCATGTATATATAGTCATCTAGAGAAATGGTATAAGGGAGACTATCACAATGAGATGTGAAGATACAGTGCAGTATGCATCTCTACTTTCAAATCAGAAATGGACTCCCAATGAAATTTAAATATGTCTTTACCATAGGAGGCTGAACTCTGCCATTCTCCATACATACAATCTTAATATATACTTAAATAGCAGAGCAATGGACTTAAAACAGTTTTTGATGAACTATATGATTGCAACAAAATAGAGGAAACCAGTGGTGGGGGGAGAAGGGTTGGAAATCCCAGAGCCTTTGGAACCATATCATAAAATAAATTAATTAATTCTAAAAATAATATATTGATGACATTAATAGTAACAGTAATAAAATTAGAACTATAATTAAATGAATAAATGTGTTATGTGCCTTATACGTATTAAAATAATAATAAATATTGCATGATCATTTAACACTTTTGGTGGGATATGTTAGTAAGAGTAAGTCAGCAAGAGAGAAGCCACTCTGTTACTGGGTAACAGGGGGTTAGTGAAAATGAGTATATTTGATGGAGGGAGGAGAGGAGGCCAGAAAAACACTGCAGATGATTTTCAAATGCTTCCCTTTGAAGCTGCTAATTTCTCCAGTTAGAGCTGTCACGATGATTCCAGGCTGCCGTGGGATTCACCACAACACACTGAGAAGCTGCTGGTTCTCCCATGTGTGCCCTCACATCTGATTCCTGTCAGCTCCAGAGGATGTTGTCCTCTGCTTCTCTCCACTTGCACAAAGAAGTCGCTCTACTCTAAATCATATGAAGGAAATTCTGGGGAACAGTTCTCAGCCCAAGGTGGAAGTGTTAGGCAATCCATCACAATAGGCTACATACTAATCAAGCATGCATCAATGCTTCAAAATCATTATTTTTTAAATCTCCAATTCAATTGTAATATAAGTAATATTATCATTCACATTCTTTTATAGGGTATTGATGGTTAAAGAGATTAAGCGTCTTGCACAGTCACACAGCTAGTCTGGAGAAAATCAGTTATTTCAAAAAAAAAGCTGGTTTCAGTGTTTGCGTGCCTTTTCTTTTATCTTCTGTCTTTCTAATGCCAATTCTGTTTACATTGATGTACTTGATGTTAGTACGCATGAATTTAATCTTCTGATGATGACAATTGCTTTTATATGAACATTTTATTTGCAACTGAAATGTTCCATGTTTAACTATCCTTTAAATGCAAAAAAAATCACATTAAAATGATACCTGCATTTCACCAATACCCAAGTTTATAGCATAAATTATCTGTAAATATTTTGTCAAAGGGCAGCAATGTTATGGCTGTTTCTGCTGTTCTTTCAGTTTGTAAATACCTATGGCCAGCATCTTCCAGGGAAATCACACATGATGACTTTTGAACTAGTGGTAAGAATTGTAGTCAGGCCTGGTCACTGACCTAGGAAACACTGTTTCCTAATGAAATTGAGCCTCTACATCTGACACTAGTCTGAGCTACGGAATGCGTTTTTTTCCATTGTATCGAAGGATCCCTATAAAGCTCCCTACAATTGGGTTGTAACTCCCGCTCGACAGTCCAGTTGCATAACTGTACTCTCTCTTACTCCAGTGTGTCAATTCCTGAGTTTTATATTTTTGTCTCTGAATCCTACTGATGGAAAAAATCAATCCATTTATTACCAGGAGTATGTTTGCAAATCTAAGGTTTTCAATCTTATGGTAAAGGGGCTTCTATGAAGTTGAATCCTAACGCCAAAGAATACATACTTGAAATATGTATGTTGTATGTAAAATCGTCTAAAACTATATATGTGCTCAGTTGAGACAACAACATAGCCTAGTGTAGACATTACACATTTTCCCTTTTCTTCTGATTGCATTTGCTTGGATGCTGACATTGTAAGCTCATTAATAGAACCTGATACAGATGCATTTAAAATTAGTTACTAGATTGATAATATCATTAAAACTTGGTAGTGATGATAAGGTTTATTTTAGTTGCATAAACTTCTTTTAAACAGGACGTAGGAGCACTTCACTTGGGCTAGCAGGTAGGGCATCTCAGCTCTGAGTGTCTGGGTCCTGTTCCAGGCTCTGCTCCAGATTCAGGCTTCCTGCTGCTGAGCACCATGGGAAGCACCAAGGAATGGTTTTAGGAGATTTCACTTCTGTCCACCTCCTTTATTTCATACTGGGTTCTGCTGTTGGCATTTGGAAAGTCAACCATTTCATGGGCTGTCTCTTTCTTCCCTTCCCTTTCGCTTCTCTGCTTCTTAGTAAACTAAATAAATAATATAAAAAGTACAGAAATTTCCACTTAAAATGTAAAAAAAAAAAAGCCAGTAGAAAATGAACACAAAAATATCAGAAGTCTTAGTATATAAAGTACTGTCTTCAAAGCCCTTTTATCTGATAATTTTATGCTGTGATAAAAGCATAAGATAAAGCATTATGTGGGAAAGGTAGCGTCTTTTTCCCCTAAATGTATTTTTCTTTCCGTTTTCTAGTATGTGTTGTAATGTACAATGATTTCAAATAGAATATAACCTATCTCTCCTTTGGAAGCAAGATATAAAATGTTTTAGTTGCATTCTACTAGCAAGTTACTTCAAGAAGTTCACAGAAAATAGAAAAGACAGTTTTACTTTCTAAATTAATTAACTAATTAATTAAATTTTGAATTTTATGATACAATTCTGTAGAATCTGGGATTGCCCTCCCCACCCTCGATTCCCACCTGCTGACTGATTTTCCCCATATTGTTAACAATAGTTGATTCAATCTACACATTTTAAAATCATCTTGTCCTCATCTAAGAACAACTTGGGATCTTATTATCTACAAGATTTGTTTAGCTTTCATGTAGGTACATCTGTGTTCCTACACTGTTAAACATATAAGTAGATATTACTGGAAACGTTATGACACTATTTTCTTAGGGGGTCAGAAGATTATGTAGTTTGGTGGAGAAGAGAAATCAATGACTGCTGTAATAGCCATTTATGGGTCCAAAAAGAGATTTTCTTCCTTCCTCCCACCTTCCTCCTTCCCCTTCTCCTTCCTCTCTCTTCCTCCCTCCATTCCCTCCTTTTTTTCCTTTCCTGCTTTTCTTTTTCTCCATCTTTTCCTCGTCTTCCTTCTTCCTCTACACAATCCCTGTTGTAAGACAGAGTTCTAGGACCTAGGAAAAAAGTAGACATCAAACTAGGCAAGTTCTGAACTGCAGAAGTGACAGACAGAAAACAGGGAAAAATATTAAATAAAATAATTCTGTAAATTGACAAAAATAAAATAAGAAAAATTTACGAAGAATGGCTGGAGTAAGCCTCATTTAGAAGTTATTATTTGAGATTGAATAATGATAAGCCAGCTAGCTGAACATCTGAGAGAACATGAGGCATAACAATTAGGCTACCGACAACAAAAAAGAGAATGAGATAGGGGATCTCCATTAACCCTTCCATTCGCTCTCCTAGTATCTGAGATGTCTGGCCTCCTCACTAGAATGTCTGTCTCTCATAGAATTTGAACCTGAAAATGACAACTGACATACTAGAATTTTGAGCTCACATTAACAGAATAAACTAACTTCTATGACTGTGAAACAACGCATGTAGGTCCACAAACCCAATTACGCATTATAAAATGAAATCTACATGGCATGATAGCTGTTCACATCTGAACAATCTGGACATTCTTATTGACCACAAATTTGAAATTGCCCTTTGCTGTTTCTCATTGAAACAAAAATGAGTAGATTTTATGTAGACTTCTGCATAACTTAAGATATCATTAGAGCTGTCTAAAAATGAAGCAGCTTGCGTTACATGTAGAGAACTCACCAGTGCTTAACACATTAGATAATGGAGAGTTAGGAAGGAGAGGAAAGAAGAAAAAAAGAAGGTATGTTGATTATCAGGGATTTTTGCAAAGAGAAAATTCTGTGTTATTTGGAGACTAATTTAAGACATGTTCTATTTCTATAATTTGTTAATTGTTTATTCATCCCAGCAAAATTTTCTTGATTTTTAGTATGTTTGTATCCCAAATTGAGAAGGGAAAATAATGTTGATTTATAAGACATGTGGTGAAGTTTAGTGAGCATTTAGCATTTAATGGCATTTCTCGAAATCCTTATTGAAATTTAAGGTTCTTAGATCATAATTTTTAGAAGAAATTTAGATAAAATTTCTAGTATGCTATTGACTAAATATAATAAACATGAAAATAAATGCTGAAAATATACTTGATTTTGCTATATTTTAATTCTGCCAAATGAGGATAATTATATATATCTGCCTGAAAAAATTATTATGAAGGTTTAATTAGTTATCAAAATAAGCAGAACAGTGCCTAGCAGCAGCAAATGCCAAGTTAGTGTTTGCAGTTATTGTTGCTGTTACTGCTCGATGTAACTGTGTCATTTATTGTACCTTCAGGAATTAATGACCAAGTTAATCACTGAGACACCTGACCAGCCCATCCCATTTCTCATTGATCATCTTCAGTCCAAACAAGGAAAAAGGGGACAACTGCAAAGAACTCTGTCTGGATCTGCAGCTCTCTGGGCAGAAAGCGAGCCATCAGGTAAATCAAAATGAAAATTTTGCTATTAATATTGGATATATTTTACATTAAAAAAATCCCCAGAGTTTTTGGTTATAATAAGAGGAATCTAGATGGCTAGTTATGATGGAGGGTTTTCTTAAGTTCATGTGTGAATTTACCCATGTTAAAATTTGTCACAAAATAACCACAACTTCAGTATATGATGAAATGTTTCTAAAATACAAAAACCTGGGGCTAACATGATGGCTCAGTGAATGAATCTTCCACTTGCAACACTGCTATCCCATCTGCTGCTTCAGTTCTTATCTACCTCTATGTCGTGGCCAAGGAAAGTAGTACAGAATGACCCAAGCCGTTGGCCCCTACATTTGTTTGGAAAATCCGGAAGAGGCTCCTGGCTCCTGGTTTTGGTTTGACTGTTAGATTTCAAAAGCTTCCATGGAATGATGCCATTACTTCTTTTCTTCCTGCTCATTGTGATCTTGTGAAAAAAAATTGGATCTTTCTTGAATGTATTGTCATTTCAGTGCCTTTCAGATACTGTTTAAAAGCTTCTGAAATGGAATCAAGAACAGGACATTCCCGGAAGGGTTTCTACATCTTTAGTGTTGATTTCTATCTTAAAAAAAATTAATAAGCTTTGGCATACAGAAGAAACAACTCTTTCTTTTTCTTGACATATCTTTTCTGGATTTCAATTGTAAATATGGTGGCTATCAAGGCTCGGGCTAAATTGGTTCTCTCCATGGGAAAGCAAATGGACATTGGTGAGCCAATTTAAGCTTATGTGAACCCATATTATATAGGTTGAGGTTTCTACAGAGATGGTAGCATATTACTAAACTCTGTGTTTTTACTCTGCTCCCATTCTGTTTGAGTGTGCATGAATGTTAGAGATCTGGGTACAGCTTAGCTGACTCCTCTTTTTAGCCCCATTAGGGCTGCACA
The DNA here is from genome assembly GCF_017591425.1 of Ochotona curzoniae. NCBI lineage: Eukaryota > Metazoa > Chordata > Mammalia > Lagomorpha > Ochotonidae > Ochotona > Ochotona curzoniae. Next base: position 21,059,760 of record NW_024464939.1, on the reverse strand, counting down.
TCAAGACTGTGGATGGATTGCATTCTTGTCTGGAAGCTGGACCAGGAGAGAATCTGCTTCCTAGCTCATTTGGGTTGTTGGCAGAGTTAGCTTCCAGCGATTATTAGGACTAAGATCCCTGTTGCTTGTGCTGGCATTCAGCCAGAAGTTGCTGTCAGTTCCAAATACAGTCCATAGTTCCTTGCCACATAATTTTAACATCATGATAGCTCACTTCTTTAAAGCCAACGATAATATTTCTCCCAGGTGTGCTTTCTGGAGTCTCATGTAATACAAGAAGATTACAACATTGACATCCTAACAACACCTTTGTCATATTTAATGGTTTGAGGCAGGTCAAAAATCCTGCCTGCTGTCAAGGAGAGAGATTTGCTGAGACTTTAGAATGTTCATGGAAATGTGGTAAATATAAATTTGTTTGGCTTAAATGTTTTATTGTAAAATTGATTGTATTTTATCCGAAAGTCAGAGTTAGGGGAAAGACAGACAGGAGATAGGGAGAGAGAGAGTGCTCTTCCATCCTCTGATTCATGCCCCATATGGCCACTGTGGCGAGAGATAAGCTGATCTGAAGTAAAGAACCAGGAGTTTCTTCTGAGTGGGTTACAGGGTCTCAAGGCTTTGAGCCATCCTCTGCTGCTTTCCCAGTCCACAAGCAGGAAAGTGGATAGGAAGTGGAGCAGCTGAGACACGAACCAGCGACAATATGGAATTCTAACACTGTAGGCAGAGACTTAGTTTATGACATCGCAACGCCAGCCCTGAAATAGCCTTTTTTAAATCCATGTATATGAGGAATCTTTGAGAATTTTATGAAAGAGGAATATTATGAAAAAAGTGTAATTTCACAAATTTTGCAGCAATAAACATCCTTTGACCACATTTTTGATAAATTGTTTACGATATGGTCTTATAGGGCACAGCACCAGGGTCAGAGATTATGAGTTAGTGTACTAATCCATTAGTTTCCTTAGAATGCTGCTGTCCACAGCAATATTGACTCTTCTCTTGAAGAGCAGGTAAAGGGAGGAAATTATTATATTGCCCTGCATTGTTGAGAAGGTAATGACATACATATTCATTTAATAATTTGTGAGAACATAGAATAAAATTTAGGAAGAAAAATATAAGTTCTGTTTAGTTTCTATTGATTATTTTTTCTTGGGGTCATCTTTTAGAATTTATTTTAAATTTATTTGTTTAAGTTTATTTAAAAGGTGAAAAACAAAGAGTTCTTTTAATTACTGGTTATCTCCTCAAATTGCTGAATCAGGTCAAGCTGGGCCTGGACAAAGCCAGGTATCTGGAACTGCAACCGTATGGTTGGCAGCGTTCCCATATTTAAGCCATCATCTGCTTCCTCCCACATTGCTGATTAGTAGGAAGTTGGTATGAGAAGCAGTGAACAAAACCCCAGGCACTCTGATGTGGGAATGTGGGCATCCCAACCTGCGACTCAGTCACTGGGCCAAATGCCTGATTCTATTCTGGGGCTTGGTAGACAATTAACGAAGACACTTGACTGTGAATCCAAAGCTCTGGGGGTTGGCGAGTTGAAGCAGGAGCCCTAGACATGAGAGTCATTCACATTATACAAATATATGAATATTATACAGAAATGCTCTCATGACAGTCCTGAGAGTCAAAGAATGGAGGAAGATGTTAAATTATAGAGCAAGAGATGGGCTTGCAGAAGGCGTGTATGAGATGAATGTCTAACTCTAGCTTTTGTCTGTTTATGAAGTGTTGACGCTTTGACTAACCCTAAGAGGGTCAAGGATCAGATAAAGAAGACTGAACAAGTGATGCAATTATGAAGTCACCAAGATAAAAAGGAAGAAATGGCAAAAAGAAATTGCACACTATTAATAAATTCTGAGTCTTGCTGAAGTTGAAATCATGAATTAATTTGTAATTATTATTCATTAATTATGAAAACCACCCACTAGATTGTAATATTTCTCCAGCAGTACTTAGAAGTATTGTGTAGGGAGAAAAGACTTTGAGAGACAGATTGAGAATCGAGCTTGTGTTTTTAAAGTGAGAGAAGAGGGCCCAGCGCAATAGTGTAGTGGTTAAAGTCCTTGCTTTGAATGTGTCTGGGATCCCATACAGGTGCCAGTTCTAATCCTGGCAGCCCCACTTCCCATTCAGCTTCCTGATTGTGGCCTGGGAATGCAGTCAAGGATGGCGCAAAAGCTTTGGGACCCTGCACCCATGTGGGAGAACCAGAAGAAGTTCCTGGCTCCTGGCTTCAGATTAACTCAGCTCCAGTCATTGTGGTGGCTTGGGAGTAAACCATCGGACGGAAGATCTTCCTCTCTGTCTCTCCTCCTCTCTGTATATCTGCCTTTCCAATAAAAAAATAAATAAATCTCGAAGACAAAAAAAAGTGATAAAGTGAGAGAAGCTGTATGAGTAGTGTTGCAAAGTAGACCAGAAAATTAATTATGTGAGTAAGTGCAGGAAGACGCACACAGGAAGTGACATGGAAGACCCAATGATTGAGGTAAACACTGCTGTGAGCTCCATGCAGTGAAGAAATGTCAGAAACTGAGTTAGGGTGGAATAGTTCCAGAAAATTAGAAGATTCAATGTGCGTCTTTAGTTTGGAAGTGTTTTGAAGTATCGGGAATTGAAGCTGTTCAGATTTAGGGAGAGCAAGGAAGTCAACAGGCTAAACATGCATGGTTTGTTTAGGAATAAACCAATCACCAGATTTTCACCCAAGTTGTTGAAGGGTCAAGAGAGACCATGCCATTGTTTTAAGGAGGTCTCTAGGAGTGATCAGAGGCAGAGATGACAATTGAGAAGAACTATAAATAGTGTTAAGTGGCAGCATTTCCACAAAAGTCTATTTTTCTTTACCTATTCTAGAAGCATTAAGAAACAGGAGATCCCTGGCCTACATTTACAGCCAGTGACGCGGGGAGAGGTGGGAACATCTTTCATTTTAAGAAGCTGTGGAAGAGGGAGAGAGAAGGGGAATGTATGTTAAGATAGATAACATGAAGTTGTAATAGGTACCAGAGGAGAAAGGGGGGAAAACCTTTAATGGGATGAGTGAAGCAGGATGGAGAGAAAAGCAAGGCTGTTACTGAAGAGGTTATACTTTAAGTGATGGTAAACTATGGTGGCTTAACCTTAAGTTAATTAAAATTCTTTAGAAACAATTTGAGCTACCTGAAACTGAGTATTCAATGTACAGAAATACACTACTGAGAGAATTAAGATGGCAGAATAGGATAAGGATATGTTTAAATAGATGGAGAATCATTATCCAGGGTGAGGCAGAGAGGGAGCATTCTAGGAAACAGGAGAGAACAGGCCGATGGCAGAGTGGCACCTGGAGAATGACAGACATGGGAAAGCAGAGAGGACAATGGTGTGGTGCAGCGGTGACCAGATAGTCCAGTGGCAGTCAGCAAGTAGTGATCTGAGCTGCACTGGAGACCAGAGCTCCAGGAGCCAGGTGGGAAGGAGAGTTCACTGGGAACTCAGCAGTGAACCTAGGCAAAGAACTGCCCAACCTACTGATTTGTTTTGATTCGACCAGGAGCAGAAAGAGAGTAACAGACCCCCAAACAGGCTGTGTGGGAAAAGGGTGCATTTTATATCTCAGATATGCCCCAGAGCTTCAGTGGGCACCATTTTGTGTAGGGAGGCAACAGCTGTGAGACAGGATTGTGCATAGCTTAAGTTGGTAGTGAACTCATTTTTGGCTCAGTGAATTGCGCTGACATGCCATCCTACAGGTTCCACCCAAATTCGGTGTGGTTAGTCCCCAGACCTAATGGCCAGCAGATCCAGATCTCCGCTAGTGACACATCAGGCACCCTTTTGTACAGTGTGACAAAGGCTATCAGACTGCAGGGGCAACAGTGAACTGCACATGTGTTGAGCTGGGAGCAAATTCACTTTCAGCTCAGTTCATTGCACAGTCCCACAGGGAAAATAATACTTTGGGTTTCTATGGGTCAAGATAGGTCTGGGTAGCCCTCAGAACTAACGGCCAGCAAGTTCTGGCAAGATCAGCACCAACAACAGCCTAGTCAGTTAAACTGGAAGTGGAGGAAAGGTTGGACAGACAACAGTACAGCCACAGCAGGGGAACACAGGAGATGGAGGGTGGTGAACCAGGAGCTGGGACTTCAGAAACTGTAGTAGAATAGGTAAAGAAAAATAGACTTTTGTGGAAATGCTGCTGTTTAGCACAACTCACAAGAGCCCAGAACTGAAGCTCACTGGAGGGAGTGGCACAAGTGACTGTGAATGAAGAACTGGGTACCTAACACAATAAGTAAAATTGAACTGTAGACCTGTGGTTAATACAACTTAGAAAACTTACCTAAGGAGAAGAATCTGCTAAGCAGAAATACAGTGACCAAGAGCAAAGGAAGAGACAGAGACACAGTGAATATTACTGAGGACTCAACTGCAAAGGAGCAAAACCCTATGCCAACCTGAGTTAACTGAGGAATATATTGAGAAAATGGGGGATATAGAATTCAGAAAAGTTGTTATAAAGCTTCTTTCAATAATGAGAAGCACATACACAAATTCATGGAATTTAAGGAATATATCACATAGGAAATAGCAACACTGAAACAAAATCATGTTGAATTATTGGAAATGAAGCTTACAATAGAGCAAATAAAAAAACAAGTGAAAAGTCTCCGTAATAGAATGAAGGAGGCAGAAGAAAGAATCTCAGAATTGGAAGATATTTCCTGTCACCTGGGGGAAGCAAACAAACAAAGAAGCTGGAAGCAAAGCTGGGTCAAACTAAAAGAAAGTATACAAGAATTAAGAGACACTATCAAAAAGCCAAGTATGAGTGATGAGGGTTCCAGAAGGAACAGAAAGAGAAGCTGGATTTAAAAATGTATTTAATGAAATGATAAATGAAAACGTCCCCAATCTGGAGAAAGAATTGGGAAACAACATCCAGGAGGGGCACAGAACATCCAACAGGCCTGATCAAAAGTGATCTTCATCCCTGCAACTGATAATAAAGCTCTCTTCAGTCAAACATAAGAGAAGGATTCTTATATATGCATATGAAAAAAATTAACTGACATATAAAGGAATGTTAATAAACTCACAGGAGATCTCTCACAGGAAACTTGACAAAAATCCCAGAGCATATGGAACCGTATCATAAAATAATAACAATAATAAATGGAAAAAAGAACATATTCACTACAAAAAAGTACACAAGTATGCTACTTTTCTAAAAAAGTGTTTTGTTCCTCCCTTTATATATATATAGCAGTTTGAGACAGGATATTGTGGAGGGAAGTGTGAAAGTTTAGCCTTGTTTTGAAGAACAGAAACCAAAAATTTTGGATGCTTATAAATTTTTCTTTGCTTTTGATGTTCACAAGTTTTGTTGGGCTGTGAACTGTGACTTTTGCTGTTGTGCAAATTGAGCCCTCTTTATTGTCTTGTTTCTTTTGTTGTCATGGTTTTCTTCTTGCCTTTCCTCCTGGGTGGCTCTCATTTGTCAGGTGAGGTGTGTTGTTTGTGTCACTGATTTGATTTGCTATAGTTTTGATTTTCTCTTTTTTGACATTGAAAATAAATGTGGAAGTCTGTACTGCATTTTATTTTCCTGTAAGTAATTCCTTATCTTTTTTTCTCTTATATTTTTGTGTACACTAAACATTTTTATTTGAAAGGCTGATACACAGGGCGACAGAGAAAGAGCATGGTCATAAACTGGTTTTCTTTCCAATGCCTGCCATGGCCAGAGCTAGGTCAGAGGTAGGGTCAGTAACCAGGAATGTAACTTGTAACTTTCATTTGGGTGACAGGAGCCTGGTCAGTGTTAAGTCATTACCACTGCCTCATAAGGTCTGTGCTAGCAGAAGGTACAGTCAGGAGCCAGAGCTAGGAAATGAACTCAGGAACCCTGATGTGGGACACAGGCATCTTAAGCTGCAAGGCTGTATGCCTGTTCTCATAGCAATACTTTAGATCATCATTAGCTGGGTCCACTTTCTTTTATTTTTGAAAAAACAGAATATGCAACATCCTAGTTTGTAGTAATTTAATCATAACTTTTCATTAAATTCTAAAAAAAACCATAATTTCGTGTGTGATATATATTTTGAAAAGATGTATGTGTTTATTTGAAAGAATTTTTAAAATGTTTATTTATTTTTATTGGAAAGTCAGATATACAAAGAGGAGGAGAGATAGGATGATCTTCCATCTGCTGATGCACTCCCCTCAAGTGGCTGGAAAGGCCAGAACTGAGCTGAGCAGAAGCCAGGAGCCAGGGCCTTCTTCTGGGTCTCCAGTGCGGGTACGGGGTCCCAAGGCTTTGGGTCACTTTCTCAGGCTGCAAGCAGGGAGCTGGATGGGAAGCAGGGTTGCTGAAACAGAAACCAGCACCCATATGGGATCCTGGTACATGCAAGGCAAGGCTTTAGCCCCTAGGCTACAGTGCCAGGCTATCTATCTATCTATCTATCTATCTATCTATCTATCTATCTATCTATCTATCTATATATATATATATATATATAGTGGGAGAGAGAGAAAGAGAGAGAGAGATTGATTGATTTTCCTTCAGCTAATTTACCCTCCAAATGACTACAATTACCAGAGTTGACTCAATCCAAAGGCAGGAGTATCTTGTGATCTGCCATATGGATGTTATCAGCCAAAGGACTTAGGACATATATTATTGTTGCATTCAGGCCATTAGCAGGGAGTTGGATCACAAGTAAGCTAGCTGGTATCCAAATTCATGAGCATGTGGGATTCTAGACGTGTCAGTGGTGGTTTATCCCATTGCATTACAGTGCTATCCTTATTTAATGTGATATTATTTAAATCAGCTAAATTGTATAGATGGACTCTTAGGTGTCTGCTTCTTAAATAACTTATATTCTCAGAGTTTTAGATGCAATCATTACTGATCCTGAAATTTCCACTATCACTTGAATTCTGTAGTCTTTGCTAAACTGACGAGTGATTTCCTGTCATGTATTTTCAACCAACTAGAGAGAACAATACCCTTTCTGCATGATTTGAATTCATGTGAATTTTTTTCTTGCCAGAAGTAATGAATAAAGAAAGTTACTAAACTGGTGTATCTAATTGCTCCTTGGCTCCTTTTCATTTTTGTATCAATATACACTATATTTTATGATCAAGTTTCTTCCTTTCTTACTATTCGTTCTTATTCTGCATTTTCATCTTAACAGAACCTAAAGGAACAAGAAGGGATTTCAGATGCTATGATAAGCCTTGGCAGCTAAACGCAAAGAAGCCTAAAAAATCAAAAAGTGACCTTGCTGTGTCGAATATTTCACCACCATCACCAGACTCCAAATCATGTAAGAAAATTTCTTATTCAAATATTACTCTTTGTCTGTAGCCTATGTTGTTATGACAGGGAGAAAATATTTTAATTAAAAGTAAAAGTTGCATCTGATATGTCTGACAGTTCATCCTAATGACTTTCACCTTCAACATTAACATTGCCCTTGGTTTGTTTCTACCCACCAGCTCACCTGAACTCTTGGACTGTGTAATTGATTTAGTAGGTATTTTTTGAATGAGAGGTTCTTTCAAGAATGTAAAGTACATGAAACAGGTTCTGTAGATCTCATGACCAGTTGTAGCATTGTATCCAATTCAAAACAGCACAAAGCTCCCTTATAATAAAGGACATATTTATTTACTCAAACAGTTAAGTGAAGAGGGAGAGAAAAAGAGAAAGAGAGAAAAGAGACTTCATTTGTTGGATCGTTACTCACATGACCATTGCTGTAAGGCCAAGTGCTCGCTTCGGCAGCACCTATATTAAAATTGGTATTATACTGCTAGACCAAGAGCCAGGAGCTCCATCTGGGTCTCCCTCATTGGGGGCAGCAGCCCAAGTACATGGGCCATCTGCTGCTACTTTCCCAGGAGCTTTAGCAGGCAGCTGAACTGGATCCTAAGTAGCCATAACTCAATCTGGCACTTTGATACAACATGCCAGCATTGCTGGTAGCAGTCTAACTTACTATATGAAGATGCTGGCCCTTTGAATTAAACTTTTAGAGCAGAATCAAAAGATAATTCCTATTCAAAACAACTTTTTAAAAGGACTTTTTGCCTGCTTGTTTTTCTTTTAGTCTTCTTCTTCTTTTTCGGTTTTTAAAAATCCTTTTCCTTGGATCTGCCTGACGTCTGGTGAATTGTGAACAAAGCTCTGGTGTGTGCTCTGTCCTCTGTTACTCTGAGTTGTACCATTTGCCTCAATGCCCCTACTTCCCCCCTACTTCCCCACTACCTCAGAAGCCTCTGAATTCTCCAGCTCCCTACTAGCTCCTCTCTTTGTGTCTTTGTTTTCTGGTGATGGGCTTACAACCTCAAAGGGTAACTGATTTGTTGGGTCAGTTTGGGATTCCTTCTCTTCACTGAGGGGTTCATACCAAAAGATCTGTTCATTGTACAGGCCCTGTGTTTTATACAGGTCTGTATAAACACGGGAATGTGTTGCTGGTGGTCTAGTTTGATTCTATCACTTTTTGCCTAAATAACCTACTCCCAATATCCAACTCTGTAAAATACCAAGATTTTAAAAGTGATCAGCATCATCACCATCATAGTGTATTTTTAAAATATAACATGTAGAGATAACATATTAGATAATGCATTAGAAATAAATTGTCAAACTCTAAATGCTCCCTGAATCAGTAGAATGTGCAAATGAATGTGCACAAATCAATCCATCTTACAAAACTGAGGCAAGAAAAGAAGGAAAGAGCCACAAAGAACCAATTGGAAAACCAAGATCAAATGCTAGGAATTGCTGTTTTAAAAATCTGTAAATTGAACTGATGTTGTGGCATAGAGTACAAAACCACTGGCTGAGCTACTGACATCCTGTATGTTGATGTCCTAGCTGCTCAACTTCAAACTCAACTCTGAGCTTATGATTGGGAAAGGCAGTGGACGATGGCTCAAATACTGGAAAACGTCACCCATATGGGAACTCTCAAAGATCTTGGCTTTTGTATTTGCCCTAAGCAAGCTCTGGCTGTTGAAGTTGTCTGGGAGTGAAGGAGAAGATCTTAGATCTTTCTACGTGTTTCTCCATCACTCATTCACTTTGAAACAAAAAATAGATATTGTTAAAGTTAATGGTTAGAATTTGAATGGATGAAACATCTCACTTATAAACTAAATATTGATGGGAAGGATAAAAGGCACACATTCAAAAATAAGAAGTGTATTATGTACATATAATATATAATATGTGTATATAATATACAATGCATGTATATAATACAATATGTGTATATGCACATAATATTTATGTACATTGAGTCTGGTTCAACTCTGGCTGTTGCAACCATTAGGGTGGAGAATGAACCAGCAGAGAGAAGCTAACTCTCTCTCTTCTGTCCCTGCCCTTATATCACTTTCAAATAAGCAAATAGATTAATGAATGAATAAATAACTACATGTTTAGAAAAAGAAGCCCAGGTCTTTCTGCCTCCCACTCACTCTCCAATATTTTCAATTTTAAAACATATTTTCAAATGAACAAAACATGAAGGAAATTACACAGAACTTTGGGAAATAAAACATATAAAATTATTAGAATGAAGCTAATGTGATCCTAAATGAATCCACAACTTTAATGTAGAAAATTTTAAAATGCTTGGATTAGAAGTGAAAAATGCTGTGAAATCAGTGCTCACAGCTTTCATTTTAACAATATAGGTAAATAATTCTTGTGTTTAATAATTAAATGAAGCATATATACAGGAATAGTAGCTATAAGGATAGTAAAATTCAACATAAAACATTAAAACAATATAGAAAAAAATTAACTCTTAAGTTGTTTAATGGAAAAAAAATAGAAAAATGGCAGAGAAGGCTCTTGCATAAACTTCAAAATAATCATAAAGGCTGGAGCTGGGCCAGTCTGAAGCAAAAAATCAGGAGTTTCTTCTGTGTCTCCCAGATGAGTGCCGTAGGCTTGGGCCATTTTTTTTTTTGCTGCTTTCCCCGGCACATTAGCAGGGAGCTGGAGTGGGGTAACCAGAGCATAAAGCAGTGTCCCATCAAAACCTTCTCTTACAAAAAAAAGGTAGGAATAACCAATTACAAATCTATAATTCAGCAGTCTTTAACACACTTACAATATGGTACTGTATGGCTTCTACTGTCATTTAATTAAAAAAAATACTTGTATTACATCAAAGAAAAATGCAAGACATGATAGATGCAGTATTCCTATTTGCTCTTGGGCTCTGGCAGCCTGCTCTCTGCAAGTATGGATGTATCTGTTCTCAGCGTGTCACATGGTCCAAATCATAATACTCTGATCTTTGTGCCTGGCTCATTCCACTTGACATATTTTTTTATGATGCACATACCCTGTATCATGTTCTGCTTCATTTGTTTTTAGGGCTGAATAATATTCTGTTGTGTGAACAGAACACATTTCATTTATCCATTTATGTCCTGATAAGTATTTTGCTTCTACCTGTTATTTATTTTGAATAGTGAAATTATATTAACACCCATGTATAAATTTGTTTGAATGTCATTTTTCATTATTTGTATATATATATATATGTCATAATGGAAATGTTGGATTATGTGAGAATCTTATGCTTTCTTTTAAGAAATTCTATGTATTTTTAAAAGTTCTTTTATTTATTTAAATGGTAGAGTCACAGAGACATATAGATGATAGAACTATATAGAGATAGAGACAGAGATAGAGAAGAAATCTTTCATGAGCAGATTAAGATGCTAAATGGATGCAATAGCCAGGGATACAGCAGGAGGAAGCCAGGGGCCAGAGATGCTTTCCAGGTCTCTTTGTGAATAGCAGCAACTCCAGTATCTGGAACATCTACTGCTTCCCAGGCATATTAGCAATTTCACTGGCTATATAAAGGATTTCATTTGTTTCACATCCTCACCAACGTTTGCTTTTCATAAAAAAAGAAAAAATATTTTGGATTTTGGAGCCCAGCACTACAGCCTAATGGCTAAATCCTTGCATTTCATTCACCGGGATCCCAACATGGGATCCCAGCTGTTTCACTTCCCGTCCAACTCCCTGCTTGTGACCTGGGAAAGCAGTTGAAGATGGCCCAAAGCCTTGGGACTTTGTTCCTGGAGACCCAGAAGAAGCTCCTGGATTCGGGTTGATTCAACTCTGGCTGTTCTTGACACTTGGGGAGTGAACATGAGAGTGGAAGATCTTTGTGTCTTTCCTTCTCTCTGTAAATCTTCCTTTTCAATAGAAATAAATAAATAATAAATAAATAAATCTTTAAACAATTATTGTTATTTAAGTCAGTTAAGTGGTATCTCACTGTTTCATTGATTAGTATTCCCAGAATGATTAATGATGTTGACCATTTTTTTCAAGTGCTTAAATATTTAAATACTCACTATAGAAATGACATCTTTTTGTCCATTTTAAGTGAATTTTTATTCTTTCTGTTCTTAAATTGTAAGAGTTCTTTGAAGAAGGCTTTCAAAATCAATTATATGATTTATGAATATTTCTTCTTATTTTGTAGAGATGGTCCTTTTTCTTGCTAGTGTCCATTGGTGCAAAGCTGTTTTTAATTTGGACAAAGCCTGGTTTACTTATTTTTTCTTTCAGTTTTCCCTTGCTTTCAATAACAAAGCTAAGCCCTTTCTAATTTTTAAAAAAGATTTATTTTACTTGGAAAGTTAGAGTTACAGAGAAAGGGAGAAACAGAGAGAGATAAATCTTCCATCTGCTGGTTCACCCTCCAAATAGCAGAAATTGCCAGTTCTGGATCAGTCTAAAGTTTGGAGCCAGGAACTTTTAGGTGTCCCATATGGGTACAGGAGCCTAAGTACTTGGGCTGTCCCTTACTGCTTTGCCTGGCCATAAGCAAGGAGCTGAATCAGTAAGTGGAGCAGCCAGGATGTGGTTCAGTGTTCATATGGGACGCTGGGGCTGGCAGGCAGTGGATTAGCCTTTTATGCCACTACACTGGCCCCAAGAAACCCTTTCTAACTTAAAGATTAGGAACACTTATATAGACATTTTCACTTAAGAATCTTACAGTTGTTGCTTTTACGTGCATACTGTATGTCCACTTTCACCTAACTTTGGATATGGTAGAAGGGGTGGAAGTCCTCCTTTATTCTTATGCCTTTGCATACCCAACTGTTTCAGCACCATTTCTTTAATACCATTCTTTACAGTCGAATGCTATTGGCATCCTGATGAAAACCAATTGAACATAAATATTTGAATTTATTCCTGGATTCTCAGTGCTATTCTATTGCGTGAATAACACACTGTTTTAATTACAACAGCTTTGCAATAAATTTTGAACTTTTGAAGTGTGAATCTGCTACCTTTGTTTTACTTATTTACTCTATCATTATTATTAAGGCAATTATTACTCCCAATTCTACATACATTTTAAGATTGATTTATCTTTATTTATTACTATTATTATTCCTATAGATGAATCATTGGGGTTTTGATAAAAAATGCATTGAGTAAGCTGATCAATTTTCAATGTGCTTGAGGCCAGCACTGTTGCAGAAAGAACAGCGGATGCTGTTATGCTGCAAATATCCCCTTTTGGAGTGGTAGTCCTAGCTGTTCCAATTCTGGGCCAGCTTCCTGCTCATGTGCCTGGGAAAATAGTGGAAGGTGGCCCAAGTCATTGGGCCCCTGCACCTATGTGGGAGGCAAGTATGAAGTACTTCATTCCTTGTTTTTGCCTGGGACATATCTGACTGTTGGGGCTATTTGGGGAGTGAACCAGTGGATGGAAGATCATTCTCTCTTTCTTCTACCTATTACTATGTTCCATAGATATGTAAATGAATGTATATTGCTTTAAAATATATCAGGTGCATTGTAATAGCAGTGAGATTTCTAATCCATGAATATAAGATGCTGTTCATTTATTTAGTTCTCCTTAAATTCTTTAGCAAACATCTTACAATTTTTTTTCTAAAAAGTTATTTCTTTTTATTGAAAAGGAAATTTACAGAGCAAGAAAGATATAAAATCTTTCAGTTGCTGATCCACTCCCAAGTTGGCACTGAGCCAATTCAAAGCAAAGAGACTGTTCTGGATCTCCCATATGGATGCAGAGACACAAGGGCCAGGGCCATCCTCTTCTGCTTTCCCAGGTTATAGGCATGGAGGTAGACCAGAAATGGAATGATCAGGACATGGAGCAGTTCTTATGGCGGATGTTGAGAGTTGCAGGTGGAGGATTAACGTATTGAACAACCATCCCGACCACATCGATGTTTGATTTTCAGTGTACGGAATACCACCTCTTGGGTTAAATTACTCACCAGTACTTTATCGTTTCAGTTACTATTTCAAATGAAGCTATTGCTAATCTTACTTTTCATATTGTTGTTTTATGTGTAGAGGTAGAACTGATTCTCCAGCAATTTCCTTGTGTTCTGAAGCCTTAGTGAACAACTTGATTAGTTCTAACAGTGATTCCTTGATTATGTGCAAATTCTTCAGGATTTTCTACATGGTACATCATGCCATCTATAAATAGTGATAGTTTTGCTTCTTCCATGTTAATTGACATTACTTTACCTTTATTTTTTTTATTTGTTTATCCTCATGTCTCTAGCTAGACAGTCAAAACAAGATTGAACACAGTTGATGAAATTAGGCATTTTTTTTTCCCCGTAAGATAATTATCTTAGCAAAATGGTTCCATTTTTGTTCCACCAAGTCTGATGTAAGCTGTGAACTTTCCCTGAGTAATTTTTATTATTCTGAAGATGTTTAAATCTATTCCTGTGATGTGTATTTTTAGTAACAAATCATACTAAAATCTTTTAAATGTTTTTCTCAACTGAGAAAATCAGGTTTCCTATTCTAGTATATTAATTAATTTTTGTATGCTAAATAACAAATTTCTAGGATAAATCTAGCATGCTTTTTATATTTGGGTAGTCTTTATTGAGAATTTTTATATTGATATTCATAAATGATATTAATCTGCAATTTCCTTTTCTTGTACTGTCTCTTTGATATGAAGTTGATGCTGGTTTCAGAGAATGAGTTGGAACTTGTTTATTCTTATTCAGTGTTTTTGCAATCATTTCAGATAAATTTAAATTCTTGGTAGGATATACCAATGAAACCATCATACACTAGATTTTGCTCTGTAGGAAGGATTTGATCAGTGAGTCAACACTTTTTTATTTGTTTCAGGTCTAATTGGATTATTTATACTGAGTCTATTTGGGGATTTATGTGTTCCCAGGATTATTTTACCATTTAGTCATAGTTCTTCCATTTGTTAGCATGGAATCATTTTTGATATTCTCAAAATCCTTTTGCTTTATATAATGATCACCAATTATGTCTCAACTTACCTGGATTTGAGCATAGCTTTCATTTCATCTCATAGATCTGATTTGATATATTTTTTCTTTTGTCTTACTATGTTCAAAGTGTTTTTCTGTTTTTTGTGATGATAATTCTTTGTCCTGTCCATTGTACTTTACTTTTTTCATATTTATGATTTTCCAAGTCATATTTTGATTTTATGGTCAAAGAAAGTAATTCTTATAATCTCATTTAAAAATGTGTTGAGGGGGAGCTACTCCAACCAGAAGTGGGAGAAAGGTTGTACAGACAACGGTGCAACCTCAGCATGGGATCACAGGAGGTAGAGAGTGGTGAGCCAGGAGTTGGGGCTGTGGAGAACATGGTGGAGATCTAACATAAGAACACAGACCTGGAACACAGTGGAGGGAGTGGTGCAAGTTACTGCAAATAAAGAGCTGTGTACCAACTGCAATAAGTAAAATCAAACTGTAAACCTAGTGTTGACACAGTTTAGAAACCAGCTCCAAGGAGAAGAATCTGATAACCAGAAGCACAATGACCAAGAGCAAAAGAAGAGACAGAGGCACAATGAGTATAACTGAAAACTCCCCAGTGAAGGAGCAAAACCCTCTGCCAACCTCGGAGTTCACTGAGGAAGACAGCAAGAAAATGGGGATACAGAATTCACAACACTTGTTATAAAACTTCTTATCAACAACAAGAAGCATGGAAAGCAGGCATTCAAGGAATTCAAGGAATTCAAGCAATATGTCACACTGGAAATGAATCAAATGAAAGCTGATATATCAGAAATGAAGAATACAGTGGAGCAAATTAAAAGTACATATGTGAATCTTACTCTGTGTTAATCAATGTTACTTCATATATACTTGTACCTAATGTAACAAGAACTTGTGATGTAATTCATTAATTAACCATCCATAAGAGGCGGATTGTTTATAACCACCTGAGATTGTCAGTGTCCACATATAACTGTTATTGGGACAGCCCATAAACAACGAAGGCCTAATCCTCACTGTACCTGCATTAGAGCCCAGGATACAAGAATTAAACTGCAACGAAAAGTTATTCTCCTACATGACTGGGGGATACTCCAGCGGAAGCATGGTGGACTTGGGAAAATTCACAATGGAAACACATTATGATACTAGAGATGAGAACAGAGGGGAAGGGAGGGAATTTGGTGGAGGGGGAGGAGAGAGCCCACTGCCAACTAAATTGTACGAAAAAACAATAATAATAATAATTTTTAAAAAGTACAGTGGAGAGTCTCCAAAATAGAATGAAGGATGCAGAAAAAGGAATCTCAAAATTAGAAGATATTTCCTGTCACCATGGGGAAACAAACAAAAAGCTGGAAGCAGAGCTGGGCAAAGCTAAAATATTCAAAAACTGAAAGAAACTATGAAAAGGCCAAATATAAGAGTTATGGGAGTTGCAGAAGGTGCAGAAAGAGAGGGTGGGTTTAAAAAGTTAGTTAGTGAAATAATAAGGGCAAATTTCCCTAATCCAGAGAAATAACTGGGAAACAACGTTCAGGAATGGCACAGAACTCCCAACAGGCTTCAACAAAAGCAATCTTCACCATGACACATGATCATCAAGCTCTCTTCAATTGAACATAAGGAAAAGATCTTTGAATATGCACGTGAAAAAAAATCAATTGACATGTAAAGGAATGCCAATTAAACTCACAGGAGATCTCTCACAGGAAACTCTACAGGCAAGAAGAGAATGGAGTGACATATTCCAGATTCTAAAAGAAAACATTGTTAGCCCAGGATAATGTACCCAGCAGAACATTCCTTTGTCTTTGAAAATGAAATAAAATTCTTCCACAGTAAAGAAAAGTTAAAAGAATTTGCCTCTTCCAAAACCGAAGGCAAATGGGAAGAACATCTCAGTAAACTAACAACAGAAGACTCAGTTAAACAATGAACAACCCATTCCTAAAATGACAGGACCAAAGTACCACCGATACATATTAACCCTGAATGTAAATGGCTTAAACTCATCAACCAAATGTCAGATTGGTAGACTGGATTTAAAAACAAAATCCATCTATTTGTTGCCTGCAGGACACACATTTCACCAACAAAAATCAGCGGAAACTATATGTCATGGATTTTTTTTTTTTTAGTTTCATCTCTTCAAAACATTTTCTTTTGATTAAATTTCAGTGACTCATAGGTCATACAGAAGCATCATTTTCTTCAAAAAGGTTTTTAATTTTCTTTTTTATTTCTTCAGTGAAACATTAGTCATTCTGTAGCATGTTATTTAACCTTACGATGTTATTAATTTATTGTTTTTTTTCCTGTTGATTTTGTTTTGTGGCTTTTCATTTAAGGGGATGTATAGTAACTGTGTAATAGAGACTATCATATCCAGATGTGAGGATACAATGCAATATGCATCTCTACTTCCAACAAAGATGCACTCCCAATCAAACTGTTCACTGTATGTTGACAATAGGATGCTGAACTCTCTGCCATTGTCCTTGCCCGCAATGATGGACATATGATTGTGTATTAAGAACTGTACTATAGTAATGATACAGGGGAACTCAGTAAGTGGGAAAGGCTCTGGGGAGGGAATAAGGGAAATCCCACAATCTATGGAACTGTGTCATAAAATGATAATAATAAAAAGAAATAAAATTTTTAAAAATGTGTTGAGGGTTGGCACAATAGACTAGTGGCTAAACCCTCACCTTGCATCTATTGGGATCCCATGTGGGTGCCAGTTCATATCTCAGCTGCTCCACTTCCCATCCAACTCCCTGCTTGTGGCCTGGGAAAGTAGTTGAGGATGGCCCAAAGCCTTGGGACCCTGCACCAACAAGGGAAACCCAACAAAAGCTCCTGGCTTCTGGTTTTGGATCACTTCATTCCCGGCGCTTGTAACTACTTGGAGAGTGTTCTTGATGTGCCTGTTGATCCACTTGCTGTTTTTCAGCATTTTTCAAGTCCTTTTTGTCCTTATTTATCTGCCAAGCTGTTTGATTAATTAGTGAAGGTGAAATATTAAACTGTCCAAGTGTTGTCATAGAATTGTCAGTTTCTCTCTTTAATTATGGAAATTTGTCCTTTCTGTATTTTAGGGCTCACAGGCTAAGTGGATGTATCTTTATAATTAATACATTTTCTTATTAGATCTATTTTTTCACAATGTATAAACTTCATTTTTGGTGCTTATGATAACTTTTCTCTAAAATCTATTTTGTTTCAGGCTATCTAATTAATATGTTAGTAGCTGTATGGATTAATATTCTGGTCATTATTTTTTCAAATATTCTCAAATATTCTCTCTGCTCCTTTGAGATTGCCATTTTATATTGGTACATTATGCTTATTGCTCAAATAAGAAAGCTTGTGACAACCTCATCAACACTTGTATTATATTTTATATATTTGCTTTTTTGAAATTTCTTTATTTTGACAATCTTTACATAGTTGATTAGGGCACAAAGGGTCAAGGGCTACAGGAAAGTGGGTAAGAGTATTGTTTCCACATTATTGCTTTTTTTTTTTTTCTTTTTCTGTATCTTGGGTAAATGGGGAGATAAAGGGAGGAGCCCCACCCATTCTCCTACCCATCCCAGCCTCCCACGCCTCCCAGGTCCCTGATGTGGGGCATGCTCTGAGGGTTCTGCTTAAGTGGTATTGATAATTTGACAGTTCTGAATTGCTGCCAATCTCGCCATTCCAAGCAGGAAGAAATACTTGCAGAATCCACTGGTTGACACAGTCCACCTTAGAGTCTCCGTTTGCCTAGATTTTCACTGCCAACACATGACTCAGGCAGTTGGTTGATTTGTTCTGTCCTCCATCCTCTGTTGTGGTACCAGGTGTCCTTTGTAGGTTCTGATGGACTGCCATATCCTTTGTGTGCACCTGAATATGCTGTCCGTTGCTCCATCTGAGCCTCTGAGGAGGCTCAGCTTTGACACATACAATCCATGGTCAGAACATGGAACTTGGACTTTTCTTCATGGCTGTGGTTCTGAGTCCAGCAATTCAATTCGGGAGATCCCCAAAGAAACTTTGTCTGAGGTGTTCCCAGACCAGATTCTTGTGTGTGCTTGCCAGTACAGGGCCCAGTACCATCTGTTGCCCCAATTGAATGGTAGTTGCAATTGCTGGGTCAGTTCTGTTTTCAGCCCTGTCTTCCACATGAACCAATGGGTATTACAGTCCAGACTGATTCTGCCCAGCACCCACTAGTCCCACAATAACTCCCACCAGGCCTGCTCCCTGTCCTGGTTCCCATGCCTGTTTATATGTACTGCAGAATTGTTCAGTCTTTCCCATATCTTATTCAGCTCTTCTACATGAGCTGAGCAGGGTGTGACCTAGAACTTGCCATCACTCATGGGTAAAGGAACCAACAACAGTTTGGGCTGCTTAAGGTAGCAACACTCAAATGTGCATCCAATATGTAAAATTAATAGGACTAAGAGAAATATTGCTACTGATTATATGCTATGTGGAATGACAGTGAGCAGAATTCAGCCAGAAAGGACATTGTTCATGAATCTGTTTGTATTGTAGTGTGTACTGATCCTTTGTGCCCATTTATAACTCTAAAAGATTGAGATAAATGTCGACTCAGGAAAAAACTCAAAAAGTGAAACCAAATTTCGACAATTTTATTTATGCTTTTGCATTCAAAAGAGTATTTCTCTGGCAATTGAGTTTTTCCATGGTTGCAATCAGCATGAAATATACAAAAAGGAATAGCTAGAAATCTTTAATCTATTTTTTTTTCAATTTTAAGGCATAAGGGAAAACAATGTGTACCTATGGAAAATGCATATTACATTAAAAAAATCTGAAGGTAGTAGATTAGCAACTGAGAATTACAATATAAAAATAAAGCAAGCAGAAGACATGAATTCTCTCATGGTATATCATAACTGGGAATATTTCCTGTCATACTGGAACTAAAATAGAGGGGGAACTTTCAAATAAGACTATTAGCCATTTAATACATTCTAGAAAACTGACTTGAAGGATCCACACAACTGAAATTATTTTCGAGTAAAAGAAATCGGAAAACTATGTTAAAATTGAAGAAGAGGACACAGCAACTTTCTTTTCTAATCCATAGACTCAAAGTGTAGGTAGAGATTACAGTGAATGAAATATCACTGATAACATATAAGTTATTGTTCAAAACTCATCTTGCTCCTTAAAGGAGTCCTGTAGGCGAATTTGAGAGGAGGCAACATCATGATGGGAGAGTGAGGAGTGTCTGGCTGTGAGGTTCTGACCATGGCCTCCTGCCCTGCTGGGAACATCGCCTCAGAGAGCTCGAAGACCCTCCCTGAGGTCAGATTCTGTCATCTGCTCAGCTGAGTCATTCCGCTGACCCTGCCTGCCTTTTTCCATGTCCCTTGAGGATGTTTTTATAAAATGTATTTACACTGCAGCATGGCATTGTAAGATGAAATATGACCCAAGTGAGCTTTTTAATCTGTCAGAAAACTTAAGAGATATTCTCATCCAAAGACTGTTTCCTGGACAGATGACCTCCCAAATCTCCTTCTATTATTTGTCAAAACAGCTTTGGAAACCACTCAGTGTCATTGAATAGATCATGATTGCACTGTGGCCTTGGTTGTCCTAAATAAGTTATGTAACTTATATGCATTGAACTGTCGCAAGCAATGAAAATATAGAAAGAACTGATCTTATTTCCTTTGCAAAGTTTCTGAGGAATTTTTTTGGGAGTTATATCAGTTATGTGTTTTGTTTCTCATAACCTACACCCCAACTCAGTGACCTATAACAACACATGCTGCACGGCGTTGACTGGGGCCACTCTGCGTGGCTCCCCTGTGTTGTTTCCTGGAGGTTTTAAGTCTGCACCTTTGGGCTCATATTGGATGATGGACAATGAGGCTATGTCTGGAGGTTGGTTATGCAGCAATAGTGACTGAATTTATTAGTTTTCTTTTTGTTTTTGTATGGTTAATGAATTATTTTTTCTTCTTTTTTCTTTTTTTTCATTTTTATTATATTATTTGACAAACTTTACATAGTTAATTAGTTAGCCTTTTTACCAAAAGGTTCAAGGGCTATAGGAAAGTGGGTAAGACTATTATTTCCATATTGTTTCCTTCATGTATCTGAGGTAAAGGGGAATATTGAGGGAGAAGCCCCACCCAGTTTCCCACCCACCCCAGGTCCTGGATGTGGGTATGCTCTGAGATACTTATGCAAGTGGTTTTGATAGTTCAACAGTTATGAATCTCTGCCAGTCTTGCCACTCCAAGCTCGTTGAGGTCATTGAAGAATCCACTGATTGTCATAGTCCATCATACAGTCTCAATTTGCACAGTTTTTCACTGCCAACATATAGCTGAGGTGGTTGATTAACGATTAACTTGTTCTGTCCTCTGTCTTTTCTTGGTTAGGGTTTCGAGTCTGGCATTTCCATTGGGGAGATCCCCAAATAAACTTTGTCTGAGGTGTTCCCAGACCAGAGTCTTGTATGTACTAGCAGATACAGGGCCCAGCTCAGTCCATGGCCCTGATCAGCTGGTGGTTGCGATTGGTGGGTTGATTCTGTTTTCAGCCCTGACTTCCACTGGAAACAATGGGTGTTATAGTCCAGCCTGATTCTGCCCAGCACATACTTGGCCCTCACATAAACCAGGGGGACCTTCAGCCTAGTCAGAGCGACCCACAATAACCCCCACCAGGCCCGACCCCTACCGTGGTTTGCCAGTATGTGTAGCAGACCAGTCCAGTCTATCCCACATCTAATTTGGCTCTCATACATGTCGATGGTTATTAAAGCTTAGTTCCATCTAACCAGCTCAACCATCCAGCCCTTACGGATATTTTTGAGTACCTCTCTGTCTAGCCACTCCAGCCCCTGTCCTAGTTTTCCTGCCCTCCCGTGGAAGTGGTAACACAAGAGGGATGAGCCCACTATTTCCCTCCCATGTCTCTCTCACTTCTGGATTGTGCACTCTCCAGATGTTTCTGTGGTTTGACTTGAGAGAATTTGCCCCCGTGCCAGCTTCTGCCAGCTAATGCTGCAGCTAAGCCCCAACAACCCTCACCCACTCTAATTTTGTTTACACTAGTAGGAATAATCAGCCCAACCTGGCTTTTCCCTGATCTAATCCACATGAGGCACACAGGTGTTGTAGCCCTGCTTAGTCTGGTCTGCCCCATCCCAGCTCATGCTCTCCAGTGGGAGTAGCTGTCCAGCAAGGAACTCATCCTTATTCCCCTGCCGGCTCTGCCCCCTCCCTTCCTGGTTCTCCTGTGTGCTGTTTGGGAGCTGTGGTCACATCCGGTACAGGCAATCTCACCTTGGGATTCCATATGATACACTGCTTTTTGTTGCAATCGAACCTGGCTCGACCCATACTCTGTTCCGGTGCTCAGATTTGCCAGTGTATGACATGAACTGATTCAGCCTGGTCTGCCCCTTACCCATGCCAAATGTGTGCCAGTGGGTAACTTTCTTTTTTTTTAAAGATTTATTTTTATTATTTTTTTATTGGAAAGGCGGATATACAGAGAGGAGAGAGAGAGAGGAAGATCTTCCATCCGATGATTCACTCCCCAAGTGAGCGCAACGGCCTATGCTATGCTTATCCGAAGCCAGGAGCCTCTTCCGGGTCTCCCACGCGGGTGCAGGGTCCCAAAGCTTTTGGGCTGTCCTCAACTGCCTTCCCAGGCCACAGGCAGGGAGCTGGAAGGGAAGTGGGGCTGCTGGGATAGAACCGGCACCCATATGGGATCCCGGGCGTGCAAGGCGAGGACCTTAACCACTTGCGCCACCGCGCCGGGCCCCAGGGGGTAACTTTCTATGGCCTATTCTGGGCTGCTGGGTCTGTGTCCTGCTAGAGGAGTTGCCCAGGTTCCTCCATCAGAACCTCTCCCAATGCCAGATTTTGCACATACCAGTGGGTCCTTGAGCCAGCCCTACTCAGTTCACCTCCTGTCCTAGCAGTAACAGTGGCCTTTCCTGACTGGCCTTCAACCCATTCTGGTTCTTACTGTTGGATGTTTCAGCTCAGCCACAGCTCATCCATACCCACATATGGCTCACACATGGCTCAGTAGGGGTTGAGACCTAGCCTAGGCCATCCCACATCTACCCTGGTCCTCCAGGACACCAGAGGGTGTTAGAGTCTGGCCCGGCTTGGTGTGTCCAGTCCCAGTCCACACTTGTGCCAAGGGAGACTACAACCATTTCCCTGAGCATCATGCCAGGCCCTGAACAGTATGTTTTTAAGCTAATTCATCTTATTATTTAAAAATGAGATTTGAAGTATCTTCTTGGTGCTAACCAATATTTTCAACTTACTTGATTAACAATTTTTAATAACTGCCTTCTATAACATAGAGTGAATGTGTCAGCATCTATTGTTCTTACTCTGCTACCTAGTTCTAGGATCTTGCCACCATAAAGAATTTGCTGAAATAAGTAAATAAAAATCTTGCAATATGTAGGAATAAATGAGCTTACACGTACAGACTATTTATTTATTTATTTATTTATTTGAAGGGGGGAAAAAGGCACATACATAAACATAGAGGTAGAGCCGATCCATTGGTACATTCCTAAAAACACACTCTAGGTGGGCATGGGGAGGTCAATGTCAGTAGCCAGGAAGTCAGTCCTTGTATGCCTTGTACGGGACAGGGATTCCACTATAGGAGTTATTTTCTGCTGCATCCTTGAGTGAACATTAGAAGGAAATTGGGCTTGGAATTAAGGTGGGATTCAAACTCACATATGTTGATATGGGATGCAGGTATTTCAAGCTATGACTGCACTAAATGCTCACATCATTTCTTTTTGATGTGTTACTAATTGTAAATCTGTTGGATCACAAAGTGAATGTATTTTTCACTATATGGATACTATCAGATTAACATATTAATATATTACAGAATAATATATTCTATTAGTTTGAGAGACTTTTTCCTATATTTTTAATATTTCATCTGTTTTTTTTTTCAAAAAGCAGCATGTATCTAGTTCAAAAACTAAAAAAGTACTAGATCCTGCTCTTCTATTTTCTCCTCATCTCTGGTGTCAACCTGGAATTGCTTTCAACTCACTCACATGTTCCTTCTGGTTTTTAGTTCTTCACATCTGAATGTGGAACTTGCACGGCCCTCTTATTTGTTAGTCTGAAGTACTCAATCTTTACTCCTTCACATGGGATGTTTTAGTCTCCATTCACCATGTTGTCTTGCCCATATTGTAATGTAGTTATCTTAAGAGTTTTTAAATGTATATTCTGCATGAATATTACTACAGCTGTCTTCAGCCACAATTTAGCCACATAATATTTATTATTTTCCCAGGAATTAATAATTTCCTTGTTTTCTTATCTGTTTTCATTTTGTTCATCACTTAGTGCCTCATCAGAGAAGTAAACTTTGCCAATATGATCAAACTCATCAAGTAAACATAAATATTTTTTATTTTATATCTTATATGCCTTTAATTTAATTTGAAACATTTTAGAGACACTTCTCCTGCAGGGATCTATCATCTTGCTCCATTCTTGACCTTGGTTTTTAGACTTTTCTCAGCTGACATGTGAGAGCTTCCTTTATTGTCATCTGAAAATTCCCTTTTCCATTTCTCTGTTTCACATGCTTTTCAGAGGTTCAGCTTCCTTATTCATTTTGGTATAGCTCTCCCACTTGGAGATTTCTTATAAGAAGTGCTTCCAAAATGAATGTTTGAGTATGTCAATTGCTTTCTTAGTTAGATATATAATTATCAGATATAATTATCAGTTAGAGATAATCTTCAGTGAGAAATTTGAAAAGATTGCTATCTCCCCTTTTAAGTCTAGTGGTTGTGATTATATTAATATCAGTTTATTTTCCTGTGTTTCAGAAATATTTTATTTATCTTAAATATTTATTTATGTACATTTTTATAGGAAAGGAACAATGACAGAGAGTGGGGGAAGCATAGAAAGCAGGATACACAGATACACAGATACATACCCATAGCCACAGAAAGAGAGAGAGAGAGATCTTTTATTTGTTGGTTCATTCCTTCATTCCTCAAACAATCACAACATCTAGGATTGGACCAAGTGCTTCAGAATTCATCAGAGCTTCCCAGGTGGGTGACAGATGACCAACTAGTTGGACCATCATCTGCTGCCTCCAAGGCATAAGACAGGAATCTGGGCTGGGTGTAAAGGAGTAGGGGCACAAGTCACCACTCCAGTGTACCATGTCAGCACCTGAAGTGATGGCATAGCCTGGTGAGAAAAATGCTAGTAACAAAAGTGTTACTGATTTTTTTTTATGTTGCTACTATTTTAAATGGTTTTGATAACATGTCTTGAATTGTGCTGAATATTTAATGAATGAATCCTTTTGAGTCAGAAAACAGTTTGATCCATTACTTTGAATTACTTTGAGATTTAATATTTCTCCCTAGGTTATGCTTCTAATACACACACACACACACTAAAATTTGGTTTGCTTTACCTCATTAAATTCCCCTGCTAGGGCACCTCAAAGGGGAGTTATAAAACCATGAGCTCAGGCAAGTTAAGAGGTTTGGCACAAACACAGGGGAGGAAGGAAAGAGGAAAGCTGCTGGCCTGGTATGGCTTCACAGGACAGGGTGAGCACATTTAATTAGGCATGCAGTTCTCTGATTGTACAACTGCCTGCCTCAAACACCTGTCCCAACTTCTGTGGCATTAAGAGGACAGCAACCCCACTCTATGCCCAGCAGGTTAGTGGAAGTCCCAGATACATGGCTACCAGGTAACCATACACAAAAGGAAATCTGCTTTGAATTCCAGGGAACCATTTCCTCTCCTTTCCCCACAACCCCCAAAAAGGAAGAACATTCTCTTGTTTTAATCTCTCTACGCATCTGAAGATTTGAAGTACAGCAGGCAAGACTCATTTGTCTTCAAGAGAACCGTTACTCAATCTTCAACTAGGGCAGAGCAAGAAAAGATTGAAGAGCAACAATTCACTGAAAATCATAGCAGTGACCTTCCTGACCTTAAGTGCTGCTGAGTGAAAGAGCGGTTAGACAGGTGAAAGAACGGATCTGACCTGGGAGCTCCCAGAGCTGAGAGAGGCAGCCAGGGATAAACGGACTGCAGAGACTGGGGCAGGACCACAGCACAGGAGCCCAAGGCTGAAGGCCCCAGAGTGACCAGGACAAGTACCCAGACCTCATCCCAGACTGAAAGCAAGTAGGTAGTTAGTGGGAACAGTAAAATCTACCCACAAATAAGGAGAAACACAACATAAAGACAGAATCTGCCTGAAGAGAAAACCTAAAAAACTAAAAGACAGTGGGCAAGGGTAACAGAAAAATCACAGCAACACAAATGAGGAAATCAGTGTTTCCCTACAAAATGAGCAAAAGACCATCTCAATCATAGAGAGACAGGAAGAAGACATTGAGGAGCTTCTTCAGAAGAGATTTAAAGTAAAAATCGTGATAAAACACTTCAGAGGCAGTGAGAAGCAAAGGCAAGGATTTAATGAATAGATCACAAAGACGATATAAGCCATAAAATGGAATCAAATGGAAATATTTGAAGTGAGAATACAATAGAGAGACTTTAAAAAGCAACCAAAAGGGCCCAGTGCCATGGGCTAGCAGCTAAAGTCCTCGCCTTGAACATGTCAGGATCCCATATGGGCGCCGGTTCTAATCCATGCAGCCCTGCTTCCCATTCAGCTTCCTGCTTGTGGCCTGGGAAAGCAGTGGAGGACGGTCCAAAGGCTTGGGACCTGCACCCGCGTGGGAGACCCGGAAGAGCTCTGGACTCCTGATTTCAGATTGGTGCAGCACCAGCTGTTGCGGTCACTTGGACAGTGAATTATTGGACAGAAGATATTTCTCTGTCTCTCCTCCTCTCTGTATATCTGACTTTGCAATAAAAATAAATCAATCTTTAAAAACAGGCAAGCAAAAGCCTCAACAGTGGAATGAATGAGGTAGAACAACAAATTTCAGAACTGGAAGACTCCTGATTTGAGAACATACAATCAGAAATGGAAGAGAAACTGCATAAAGCTAAGAAAACTATCCGAGAATCAAGTGGCACCACTGAAAGATCAAATATAAGGGTGTGGAAAGAAAAGCAGAAATGTGGGATGTATCCATTCAAGTTATTAAAAAAATTCCCAAACATTGGGAATGTAAGAGGAAACCAAACACAGGAAAGGCAGAGAACACCAAACAGATCTGATAAGAAACAACCCTCACCTTGGCTCATTTATTTGTTGCTTATCAGAGACCCATCACTGCCAAAAATACACAGAAGCTGAAAGTGAAAGGTTGAAAAAGGATATTTCATGCTAATGAAAAGACAAAGAAACAAGTTGATATAATCATTCTAGCATCAGATAACATAGACTTCAACATGAGAAGTATTGGAAGAGATGAAAATGGATACCACATTATGATAAAGGGATCCATTCAGCAAGATGAAATAATGATAATAAATATATGCACATCAAATTCTAGGGCACCTAACTCTATGAAATAAAAAGACAGCAATGCAATAATGGTTGGAATCTTAATAACCTGCTAACATCAATGGGCAGATCAATGAGACAGAAATTCGGGAGAAGGCAACAGAACTCACACAGACAAGGGAACAAGTGGGCCGAATCGATATCGGCAGACCCTTTCATCCTACAGACATCACATGTGTCTTTTTTTACCTTTGCATGAAAACCTCTCCAGGATTGATTACATAAATCAATCTGAAAACAAGCCTCAGAATTTTTTTTTAAATCGAAATCTCATTTTTCTTCTGAGAACCTAATGGAGTGAAACTGAAGCCCAGCAAGTTAAAATACTCCAGAAGATATACAAATACTTGGAAGTTGAACAACATGCTGCTGACTGAACAATGAATTTAAAAAATCAAATAAAAAAAAAACAACTTGAAGCAAATGAAAGCTTGAAACTTGAAAATCTGTGGGATGCCACCAAAGGGATGCAAACAGACAAATTTATTGTGATTATTGCCTATGTCAAGAAATAAGAAAGACACCAGGTAAATAAGCTAACCATACATTTGAAGGAGTTAAAAAATAGCAAAAAATAATTTCAATATAAACACAAAAAGAGAGATAATCTAAATAAGGGAAGAAATAAGCCAAATAAAGACCAAAAGATTGATATATAAAACCAATAGATCAAAGACGTGTTTCCCCAAGAAAATGAACAGAATAGGTACCCCAGTAGCCCAGTTGGTAAAACAAAACAAAACAAATAAAATCGGAGATGAAAAAGGAAGGATAACAATAGATGCCTTGGACATACATAGAATAATCAGGAATCACTATTAAGTAATTATATGCAAACAAGTTGTAACTCGATTAAGCAATGGATGGATTCCTGGACATGTATCAGGTACCAAAACTGAATCATGAGATCAAAGAAAGTCTACATAAACATATTACCTGGACAGAGGGTTTTTTGGTAATTTTAAAAGATAAGATTTATTTATTTTTATTGGAAGGCAGATTTGTATAGCGGAGACAGAAAAATCTTCCATCCCATGCTTCATTTACAAGTGAGTGCAATGACTGGAGCAGAGCTGATCCAAAGCCAAGAGCCAGGAGCTTTCCCCAGAGCTCCAATGTGGGTGCAGAGTCCCAAGGTTTTGGATGATGCTCAACTCTTTCCATGGAGACAAAGAACTGGATGGAAAGTATGGCCGCCAGGATCTGAACCAGAATTGATATGGGATCCTAGGACATGCAAGGTGAGTATTTTAACCACTGAGCCATTGTGCTGGGCCAAGGACAAAGGTTTTTATGTACACATTTTCAAAAGAACAATTTCAAGTGGCTAATAAACATATGAAAAAATGCCCAGGCTCCTTAACAGTAAGATAAATATAAATTAAAACCATATTAGGGGCCCAGCGCTATGGCGCAAGTGGTTAAAGGTCCTCGCCTTGCACGCCCAGAATCCCATATGGGCACTGGTTCTGATCCTGGTGGCCCTGCTTCCCATCCAGCTCCCTGCCTGTGGCCCGGGAAAGCAGTTGAGGACAGCCCAAAGCTTTGGGACCCTGCACTCGTGTTGGAGACCCAGAAGAGGCTCCTGGCTTCAGATCGGCATAGCACCGGTCATTGCGCTCACTTGGGGAGTGAATCATGGGACGGAAGATCTTCCTCTCTGTCTCTCCTCTATGTATATCCGCCTTTCCAAATAAAATAATAATAATAATAAAAATAATAATAAAACCATATTAATGTTCCACTTAACTCCAGTAAGAATTACCTGCATAGTGAGAATTTACCTTCTACAGAGGGTTTGGATAAAAAAAAAATGATTCCCTATTCTGCTTCATGGAGTGCTGAATTCACTACAGAATCAGTACGGAGAGTGTTCAGACAACTATATATCCATCTACCTTATGACCAAGCAACCTTACTTGTAGGAATATATACAAAACCTACACATGAGAAAGCAACATATATCCCTTTAATCATGGAAGCACAATCCACAATAGTGAAGATTTGGAAATAACCAAGAGGCCCATTGAAAGAAGATTGGATAGTGAAACTGTGGCAAACCATCTCAATGGGATATCACTCAGACATGAAAAAGACTGGAATTCTACCATTTGCAATGGTCTCCAACTGGAGACCATTATGCTCAGTGAAATAAGACCATCCCAAAGACAAGTAGCAAATGCTGTCATTGATATAATATAACCTTCATGTAAAATACAAAGCAAAGTGCCTGGCACGATAGACTATTGGTTGAATCCTCACTTTGCATGTGCGGGATCCTATGTGGGTGCTGGTTTGTATCCTAGATGCTCCACTTCTGATCCAATTCCGTGCTCGTGGTCTGGAAGAGCAATAGAAGATGGCCCAAAGACTTGGGACCCTGCGCACATGTGAAAGACCTGGAAGAAGCTCCTGGCTACGATTCGACTCAGCTCCAGCCATTTTGGCTACCTAGGGAGTGAAATAGCAGATGCAAAATCTTTGTCTCTCCTTCTTTCTGTAGATTTGCCTTTCAATAAAAATAAATAAATCTTTAGTAAAAGGCGAAAGATTTATTCACTCTAAAGAGAAACCAGAGTATAAATCTTAAAGAAAAACGCAAAGCAAAAAGATATATATGTATAATCTCATAAACGAATATTGTAATGGAGACTAGAGTATTGCAAAGTAAAGAACTGTAGTTTGTATCTCTACTTCCAAAAATGATCCCCCAAAAAACTGTTAAATATACCTTGACAACAAGACACTAGGCTCTTTACTATTGTCTGTACCTACAATGTCATGGAAAGAGTAGAATGTTGGAATCATGACTGCAACTGAACGATCGTATTATTGTAAAGTACTAGGGATACAGGGGAGGGGAGAAGAAGGAGGGAAAGCGGGGTAAGCTCTAATTACAAAACCATATAGTGGAACTTAAGAATAAAAAAAATAAGCTAAGAAGGAGTAGGAAAAAAGTACTATTTGGGGTAATTGGCAGGCATATTTTTGTAGATTACTCTTTTATTAAAGATAGTTCTTAAAGGTAACTAAAGTTAAAACTTGATATATTCTTTTATTAAAAATTTTTTACTTAAATTACAGTTTTTTCAAAAGATTATTTCAATTATAAATTAAAAAAAATGAAGAAGGGAGTTGTATAACTTTAGCCATAGCTATTTAAAGTCTTCTGTGATCCACAGTTTTGTAATCTGTGGAAACACAATCAGATTTATGAAAAAGATCCTAGCAGCTCTTAAACACAGATTTTTTTGGCAAGTTTAAAAATCAATGGACTAGATAAACAGTTTACTAACTGAAAAAAAAAATGCCAGACCAAACTGCTCGTTGACAGTAAAGTATTGTTGCTTCTGTGTTTGAGTGTTTCTTCTAGTTTCCCAAGAACTTCTTCCTGTGACTTCTATTGTATTCAGTACTTTGGGACAGCAATGTACAAACACAAAGCTAAATTTAACAATAAACTCATGTCATGGTTGTTCAAGGAAAAAAAATTTAAAAATTCACTTACCACTCTTCACTCTACTTTAGATTTTTAAGAAATGCCTTGCCTAATAGCGTCTCCTCTCCTTGGTCAACTCATTTTGGGGGAAAAAATGTGATTTTAGTGAGAATTTTGAAAGTGAAATTTTAGATAGCATAGAAAAAAATATTAGAAATATCTTCTAGTTGCTGATGAAGAAATTTATATTCATTTTAAGCTACTAACATTGTACAAAACACACTTTGCCTTTGTGTTTCCTCCTGTATTACAGAAATGGTTAATTTCATTTCAATTCCTGAATTTTCTTTTCCCATGTATGTTGTCTCAGTACCCTTTGCCTGTTCAGTTAAAGCACTGTCTTTAAGCAGACTTCATATCTTTCTCTCAGCTCATAAAAATCATCTCCATGTTAAATACTTTTTATTCTGCACATCAATCTCAGTATGGCCTTTCACATTATGATGAATAGCAAGTTTGTATCATTATACAGCATGCTTAAAAAATAACGATTTTTTTTAAACATAGTGCCAAGGTCAGTAGAGCATCCTAAGTGGAACTGGCGGACTAAACCAGTAAGCCGTGATTTTGATGAATTGAACCACATCCTTCAAGAGAGCAAGAAGCTGGGGAAAGCCCTTGAGAATCTCTCTAGAAGTAAGTTCATTTACTTGATTCTAATTAAAATTCCTAAGTAGTAGTAGAGTAGACACATTCATTACAATTGCCAATAACCCATTTCCAACATCCTTGTTATAATTCTGTGAGAGGCTGGGTTGTGTCAAGGGCATGAGATTGCAAATGAGGACTGAGTCCCCATCTTACACAGATTTGTTTGTGGACTGGTAGATAAGACTAGAAGGAGTTGAAGCATAGTTTTGCTATTTGACTCTAGCCTTCCTACATGGTCCTCCTTGGTCTGCAGTTAAAATGTATACTCAATCATAGCTTTTTTGTTCTCTTGAACATATTACTTTCTGTTTTTATAGTTAATGAACACTCCTATTGCTTTCATGAGTTTTTTTGTGTCTGTAAAATTCTTCAGGGCTTCAGATTCTTGCCTAGGTCAGATTCTTCATAGAAGGCTCTCAGAGCTCAGACTTGTGACTTTTTTTAAAACAAAATCCACAACTCTATAATCTGAGGGTCTAGACTAAGGGTTGCTCTGCTCTCCAGGAAGTATATGACCTCAGGGAGCTTATTTAGCTTCAAGAACCTTGGTTTTTTTTCTCATCTCCCAAACTGGAAAATATGTTTTTGTGTCTTTTGTCTGGTATATGTGAAAGGTTAAAGGACTGTGTTTCAAGAAAAAGCTTTTGAGTAAATGTTTTTGTCATGAACATAGGCAAACAAAAAACATTTTGATCTGATAAATTTCTGTATTTGTAGACATGCATATATTATATCTTACTGTTTCAGTGATATTTTCAAAGCATTTTTATTTTTCTTGGATTAATGGATTTCTCAATCTTAAAAATTAGGCACCATTAGAAGCACATTAATGCATGACCTCATTAAAATTTTCTTTTGTTACTTGGAATGTTAAAGATTCTCAAATTTAAATTAGTTAAAACATTAGCAAATTCTAATTATGAACTCTAGGATTTTAAAAAGATTTTATGGATAGTTAATTTCATAATTATATTAAAGCTAAACATTTTCTGCTGGTATATTTTGGGAGAAGAATCAGGCTGTAACTATATAATTATTAGTAAATTTATTACTTATTTTTACTTGCTAGAAAGAAATAAAGTATGGGATTTTCTTCTAGTTTTGGTTGAAATGAATAGTCAGTCTCTTGAGGCTGAACCTTTTCTTGAGTGTCATGGTTATTGAATAGAAAGATTAGAAATGTTTATTGACTTATTTATTTTAATAGAACTTTTATGCGACTTTTAACTTTACATTCTAAAAAGCTTAAATACTTTAGCAGCATAATGTGTAAGTTAATATTAGCAAATAATCATTTACATTTATCAAAATGATAGAATTATCACAACTTTAATAGATGGCTAGACTGAGAGGTTTATGGTGATGCCGGTTGAGATGCCTGTAGTAAGTCAGACTTGAGTTAGACTGCCAGCATTCCAGGTTCTTTGTGGTACACACATCATGGGGTATTGGTGATGGCTCGAATACTTGGGTCTCTGTCCTACATGTGGAAAACCTGAACAGAGCTGCTGCCTTGGTCTGCCCCAGTCACAGCTATTGTAATCTGGAGAGTAAGCAACAGATAGAATATCTCTCTCACTGCTTTTCTATACATACATTATGTGTACATATAATATATATTGTTGATCAATACTTTGAGAAGCTTTTTTAGTGAATGAAAGCATATCTCACATTTTAAAAGCATTTATTTTATCATTTGGCACTTTTCTCTGTGAAACTCTACCAGGCTATATTTTGTCATTCTGAACATCTCGTTTAACTACTTAAACAGCACATACGCATTTGAGCTTGCAGTGAAAATATAAAGTCAATCGATGTCAGGAACACATTTTTTAATGTTTATCTTTGAAAATCATTTTATGTCATTATTATTTATTTTATTATTATTATTTTTGAGTACACTAATGTGCATCACCTAAAACAGATCAACTGTTGTCCTGGAGGGGGCGCTGGACTAAAAGATCCCTCGGGCCCCGCTCTGCTGATTGACTTGCAGTGAGTATACCACCTCGTGTCACTCCTCAGCTTCATTTGTTGTACACGGAAGAATTTACACTGGATTACCATGAAGGATACTTCTAGTCTTCACAGTTACATTATTGGCAGATAATTCGTGTTCCAAAGTTAAACTGTAGTTAACCTTGTAGTTAAACTCAGAGATTGTGGTTCACTATACCTACTTTCTGCTCATCCTGTGTTGTGTTCTCCTATGGATTCTTCATTTTCTTTTTAAAATTTTAACTTTTTCTTTTGAGTTATTTGAACAGTAGATATTAAGAGAAAGAGAGAGAGAGACAGACAGACAGACAGGGGGTTTCCACCTGTTGATTCACCCCTCAAGTGTCTGTAACAGCTAGGGTCAGACCAGGCTGAAATCAGGAAGTTGTAACTGAGCTCCATGAGGGTGTCTAACATTAGAAGCAGGGTCCTAACTACTAGAATCATCACCAAATGCATATCCCTTTCCATTCTTTTTCTTATCACTCTCACTTCTCAGCCATCACCTGGAAGCTGGATAGGAAGTGGAAGAGTGTGGACTCTATCCAATACTCGGAAAGGGTGGCAGCATCTTAGTGCACTGATCTGTAACAACTGTCTCTTTTGTTATTACTCTTTACCAGCCTTTAGCATGTTTCCACTAAGCACTGCCCATAGAAATAGTATGAACCACATTCATGGTTTTGTATCTAAATAGACACACATGGGGAAAAAATGATGTGAAATTGACTTCAGTAAGACATTTTATTTAACATAATATATCCAAATTACTATTCATTTCACTTGAATTTCTTATAAAATAATTATTATGGCATTTTATATACTTTTTCCGTACTAAATCAAATTTTTGTATTAATTCCAAAATCTAGCATTCATTTTCATTTACATCCTATCTCAGTTTGGATGAATAGCCATAGTTTTGGTGCTCGGTAGCCACATCACCAGTGGCTACTTATTGGAAACCATAACTATATGATTTATGTGAAAAATATATACAGAAACAATTCTTGAGTCAAATTCCAGAGAGTATCCAATTTCTTTATTTCTTTTTCATACAAGATTTCTAGAGTAGTTAAGGCTCTCCATCTCCACTCACTCTTTCCTTTTGCTGCTCAGAGCATTTGTGTCAGTGTCCCTATCATCTCATTCATGTGAATCTCTTCATAATGTGTCACAGATGGATTCTGAAATGCCATATCAGATACACACTTTTCCTGTACTCGTCTTACAGATTTACTCTGGTGCTTTGAACAACACTGAGCATTCTTTTTTCTGACTCTCTGATCTGCTTCTTTTGGGAGCTCACACTCATCACTCCTAATACCCCATCTTAGAGATCTCAAGGGTGAGTTATTTTTTTCTTCCTGCTGGTTTAAGTACCTGACGTTGGTTCGTTGTTTCTGTTCTTCCAAGGGCTCTCAATGCCTACTCTTACTCGTCTTCACTGTTGATGGTCACTCTAACAGAGCTAACTCAAGTGGTTTTATTTTAATCCAGGTCATTCCCACTTGTGATTAAATACAGAAATCATGCTCTGTTTTCAATGATGGCACTGTAGCACATTGATTCATCCAAACTGGGCCTCCAGAAGACTCCTTTTTCTTTACAACTATTTAGCAACAGTGTTAGCTTTTTGTTAGCATAGTAAAATACTTGAAGCAGGATAATTTTACAATGGGAAGGATTTTACTTGGGTTCGTTGTCCTGAAGATTCACAGTCCAAGATGAAGGAAGTTCCATTGGTTAAGCCCTGATGATGGTGTTGTTGCTGGCAGGATGCTGAAGCAATGCAAAGCCTGATATAGCATGAGACAGGGAGAGCAGGTGTAGGGGCTCCATCCACCTTGCAGGCCTCGTACAATGTAATCTCTTTGCAAAGCCACTGCCAAATACCATCATTAAACTAGGCTTCTACCCTCTTAGTGCCATCAACACAACTCCTGGGAGATTAAACTCCTAAATTTGGAGGGACAGATGTTCAAACCACAGAACTTCTCAAATCTTGGTCATCTTGTCTCTGCAATATATCTTGAATGTAATTCATTCCTTTGCTAGTATCGGTATGTCTGTTTCATTCCCCTAACATCTTTGGTAGACAATTTATTTACCCATTTTACATGTTATATTTCATTCATATTCCAGTCCTTGCTCATATGGAGCTTATGGCCAGATAGCCAGGTACCTATGTTAGGAGAATCTCATTGCCAACGTCCAGGTGATTTAATTCAACATAGATATATTGTCACTCAATGAGCAGCTTGGTGTGTTCCAGAGGTGCAGAGAGTGCCCTCCTGTTGTTCTATCCTTGTGGACACATGTCTTTTGCAGAAGAAGGAAGAGACAGCGTGAGATTATGAGAGAGACTGCTAATGCCTAGGGTCAATGTTATTAGGTTCACTTCCTAAGGTTAGTTGCAAGGGAACTTGGAACTATGACATACCTCGTTTAGAAATAAGCAGTTTTAGCAATACACTTTGTTCATTCATCTGTTCCTCCAGTCAGCCCTCACTGCTAGTGGAGTAACTCTACTGTGAAACCTGACCCTGACTTGTTCCTTGAAGTCTCAGTGAAGGTGCTTCACTATGTGACCACTAGTGTAATCTCTTGTGGCATTTCTATGCACCACCTGTACTTGCTGTTCCTCCAGAATCTGGATTTGTGTGTTTTATCCGTATCTTGCAATCTCTCTTTACCCTTTTCCTATTCAGTCAACTAAATCCACTCTTCCCTTCTGCCATCCAAGAGAATCCGTCTGTTATTTTTCTGTGTTCTAAATTTGAAGATTCACAGTCCCAGTTCAAGGAGGTTCCATTAGTTAAGCCTTTGATGATGGTGTTCTTCCTGAATTTGGTGTCCTTTTTTGTGCTTTTATGCTTTTTCTCACCACATACTTATCTGGAATTACCCATTTTTACTTGTTTTTTTTCCCCCTCAGGGCTTTGAGACCCTGAGGACAGAATTGTTTGTTCTCTGAATTCCCAGGACTATGTACAGTGATTATGACAGAAGTCATTTGTTGCTTGTGGGACAAATGCTACTTCAGGTTCCATTTCTTCCTATCCATTTTCCCTGGAACCTCTCCCTCACTCTGCCCATCTACCTTCTGCATCTCTGAATGTGTGTCTTGGCTGTACTATTCCATGGATTTGAGTATTTGTAACTTTGTTTTGTTTCCAAGATCTTTGACTTT
This sequence comes from Ochotona curzoniae, assembly GCF_017591425.1. Taxonomy (NCBI): domain Eukaryota; kingdom Metazoa; phylum Chordata; class Mammalia; order Lagomorpha; family Ochotonidae; genus Ochotona; species Ochotona curzoniae. Next base: position 21,023,539 of record NW_024464939.1, on the reverse strand, counting down.
GACCATGGCTTATTTTTTTGAGGAGTGGTGATTATAAGTAGCTGCATGACTAGGTAACAAATAAAGAAACTAGAAAAAGCTAAAGAGCCTTGGCTCCCTAATAGATAGAATCGATTAGCTAGATACATTGTTCAGTGAAATGCTGGTCTCAGGGTAGAAGAGCTGCAGTGTTTTCTGAGCCTAATATATTTACTGCTTCTGTCAGCAATGCATTATAGAATGAGCATCTTCAGGCATTCATTGTGTTTCAGGTTAAACATAGGCTGGAGCTTTTCCAAGGAAAAGAGGCCAGCTCTTGTGGGACCAAAGGATGGATATTTATGCTTCATGACTAATAATAGCAATTTGGCTTCAGCATGAAAAATAATAACAAAGCTCTTAGTCAATCATGATCATTCCCAAAGTGTCTTCTCTGACATAACAATATGAAGAGCTACAAAGTGATAGCCCATGGGAGAAAACTGAGGCAAATGGCGAAGCACTGTTTGTTCTTTCATTCCCCTTTTGATCTGTTGTTTGTGAAGAAACAGTAATGACATGCTTCACGTTACCTTTCACCAGAGAGGTGTGAAAAGCATAATATCACTATCATATTTAAAGTGCTTTTAAGAGAGCTGTAGGGGACCTGACACGATAGCCTAGTGGTTGCAGTCCTTGCCTTGAACATGCCAGGATCCCATATGGGCACTGGTTCTAATCCTGGCAGCTCCACTTCCCATCCAGCTCCCTGCCTGTGGCCTGGGAAAGCAGTCGAGGACAACCCAAAAGCTTGGGACCCTGCACCCGCGTGGGAGACCTGAAAGAATTCCTGGCTCCTGGCTTTGGATTGGCATAGCACTACCTCTTGCGGCCACTTGGGAAGTGAATCATCAGATGGAAGATCTTCCTCTCTGTCTCTCCTCCTCTCTGTATATCTGACTTTGCAATAAATATAAATAAATCTTTTTTTTTTAAGAGAGAGCTGTAGGAATGTAAGACTAACCCCAACAAGGGGGATTTGGGACAACCTGTTGGGGAACGTATCTTAAGAAACTCTAACAAGATCAGGTGAAAAGAAGGGGAGTGGGCCATGGAGAGACATGTTAATTCCTTCCAGGGAGAGAAGCATGTATATAAGAAGGCATTAGAAAGAGGCAAATTTCATATTGTTGATACCTAAAGGCTAAAGCCTGAAATTTAGTCAACAGAAAAGTCTACTGCAGCAATCTGCTGAAGTCATGATTCGGACCATGTTTATGCTTTTATGGGTCAATCTGGTGGCATCTTTGAAGACAGAATTGGTGTAGTGCATGCCTCAAGGAAAGCAGAAGAAAGAGAGTCTGAAATGAAGCAATAACCGTGGGGTGGGAAAGAGAAATGGGATTAGGAACAATCTGGAAGGTTTTGTGACTAAGATTTACTGATTAGTGTGAAGGAAGGGTGAGAAAAGAGATAAGAATGTCTTCATCTTTTTTTTTTTCTGGTGCTGTTTATAATCAAGGGGACTGGGTGGTACCTCTGACTTACATAAGATTCAAGAGAGTTGGAGAGTAGAGGCTTGGTATGTTTCCAACTCCAATTGCAAGTAATTTTGGAACATTCGAATTGATTTATCCTCCATTCCCAGTGGTCATGTACCTAGATGAGCCTACAATTTGGAGTGCAGATTTGATTACATAAAAACACAGGACTCTTTATTGTGCATATAAGGAAAGATACACAGAAGTCTTATCAACAGTTGCAATACAGGGAAAGGGTGGTTTGATTGAGGAGACTGAAAAGGAATTTTCACAGAAGCAGATGAAAAATAAGGTAGGATGCTTTTATAGAAATCAAGGAAAGAACATAATCTAGAAATATGTGTTGTCCAAAGTGGTTCCTAATGTAATGCAAGAAAAAATGCAAAAACATAGATATTGTGAGCATGGATATCCACTGGAGAAATGAATAAGGAAATATAATAAATAAGGCTAAGAAAATATAATGTAGAAAATACTAATAAAATTACTTAAGATAGTCTCTTACGTGTGAATGTGTGTATACAGGCATACGGTATTTGTGTGTATGACTGTTTATACAACCACAAGCCACCTGTGAGTAAAGGTTCATTTTTCCTTTTCCTCTTGTTCTATTTTCTATTATTTATGATAAACATGTATTGATTTGAAGTCTTAACTATGCAAAGTGCGTTTTTGAAACAGAAAAGGCTTGATTTGGTTTGATGATCAAGAGCTACTGGGAAAAGAGTGGTTTTAAACTGGTTGGGGGGCAGAGGTCAATGTGAAGTGGTTGGGAATCTGAGTGGGCAGGGAGGAAGGGAGAGAGGACAGTCTGCTCTAAGATGCTGTGGAGAAAAGGAACGCTGTGGAGGAGGACAGTGATTAGTAGGGGAAGGTGGAAGGTGGGACAGGTTGGTCATCTCAGTTTGGTTCATTTAGTTTCTCGTGTGTGTGTGTGGGTGGGTGTGTGTGGGTGTGTGTGTTTGCTTGTGTTGGGTGTGAAGATCAGAGCTGGAGAGGGAGAAGTTACATAAATCTGTGCAATGACTCTCAGAACAAAAGAAACCAAGATGCGAATCTTGCAGATTGAGGATAAAGAACAAGAAACTAAAACATGGAGCAAATGCCAGAGAAATTTGGATGAAATGAAGCCAAGAAATAAAGTAAAGGAATTGGGTTTGTTATGTCTGATCAGAAAGAGCACTTTGCAGTTGAGACTGGTAAGGACAGGAGCAATGGCTCCTTTGGGTTGGAGGTGGAGTATGGCTGTCCAGGTAGTTCAAGTATGGCAGCTTCCAAAGTCCCATGATTTTAATTTGAAATGCTTTAGAGTAAACAAGAGGAGCAAAAGGCCAGGGAATGCTGCTGAAAACGATCCAGATTGAGCCTATTCTTGGAAAATGAAAAAGCCAGCTAACTGAGGAGGAAGATAGGCAGGAACTTCTACAGAGAGCTCTGCAAATGCCAAAATCAACTGTAACTTGTGTGGTCCATGTCCAAATATAATTTTTTACTTGTTTGAATTTTTTCTTTCTTTTTTTAATTTATGTAAGGCAGAGTAGTGGTGTTTTGGTCTGTTAGTAAAGCTGCTGATTAAGACACCCAAATCCCAATTTTGAGTGTCTGGATTAGACAACAAAGATGCCAGCTACCTGCTAAGGCAGACCCTTAGATAAATAGCATCACTCTCTCTCCTTGACTCAGTTTCTCTTTCTCCCTTTCCCTTACCTTTTCCTTTTATCTTTTTCAAATAAATATATAAATAAGTTGAAAAATACAGTTTTAGGGGTATGTTGTGGTGCAGCATACTTACCTCTTACGTGCAGCAGTCATACCCCAATTGAATGCCTGGAATCAGTTCCCAGCTGTGCTTGTTTCAGCTTCCTGCTAATGCATTTCAAAGGCAGTGGTTAATGACCTGACCAGTTGAGTTCCTATCATTCAAATAGAAGACATGGATGTACTTCCTGGAGACTGATTTCAGTCTAGCCCTGCCCCAGTGGTTTCAAGCATGTAGGGAGAGACTCAATGGATAGAAGATTTCTCTTTAGATGTGTGGATAAAATTTCTCTCTACCATTTAAAAATTTTTTTTAAAAATGCTTTAAAAATTTAAAAAAAGAAAAAAAAACACAAACATTCTACATCCAATATTTGGCTTGTTGAACCTAAGATATTTATACCTTAGTCATTACAGAAAATTCTGTATGCTTTTGTTCTCGGGTAACTAACTGAAAATAAATTCCTTGGGTCTACTGATGTGTCACGGTGGGAAGTTGCTAATGTGCTTGAGGAAGCTGTAGAAAATGGTCCAAATGCTTGGGTCCTTGTCACAAATGTGGAAAATCAAAGTGGTGTTTCCCATGCCTGGCCTTGGTCTGGCGCAGCCTGATTGTTGTGGCCTTGTGGTAATGGTCTAGTGCATGGAGGGTCTCTCGCTCTTTCCCTGCCCCCACCCCTTCTCCCTCTATCTGTGCTTTTCTATAAATAAAAAATAAATAAATACTTAAAAAGTGGAACAACAATGACAACAGCAAACACACCAACATTCTCATTTCCCCATATAAGTTTTCTGAAGAAATTTTCAACTGTCATATGATCAGGGGTAGGTTGCTAGGTTATTTTTATACAAGTCATAATTACACAAGTATATATGCCTTAATATTATTTATTATGCTCACAGGTGTACTGATGGCTTCAAACCAAGCCCCCATAGATAGTATTTGTGCATTTTCATCATGTGACTGCATCTGCCTTGACTACATTTTAAGCTACCAATTTTGAGCTACCATTGTGACATTAGTGAATAATGCTCTGGAAAAGAATGTGCAGGGTTTGTTTTTACCAGCAAGTTGGGCCAGCTCTAAATAAAGCCAATATGAACAAGTTATATGTTCCATGTCTGCATGTATATCTCATTTCATAATTATAAGTGAGATTTTTCTAATTCTTGACATTGTAATAGCATTAGACTTTTTTTTTTCAGTGAAGAACCAGGTTTTGGAAAAATAGTTAGCATCTTTTCATGCTATTTGATTTTTCCAATCTATTTTGTGAAATTAATTATACTGATTAAAGTGTGAAAAATTGTGAAAAATTGCTACTTCTACTTTTTGGCTACAAGAAGATCTTATCTCTATTGCTAAGATCATGCCTGGGAATGTAGAAGTCTGCATGAGACACAATAGTGCTTTCTTCCTTAAATAACACAACTCAAACCTGGGGAAACTGAACTTTATTTTGGGTAAATTGATGATTTCACAGAACTCTTGTTCAAGGTTGGATTGGATGGGAATTCTAGTAGGCCTAAGGACATAATGAAAGCCATCTAGAGTCAGAAAGTCCACCCTGTGGGGTTTGTGGCGGTCACTCTCTCTTTACCTAGAAGAGACAGTGTGGCGCTGAGAGAGCTCATTTCACCTAGTTCTTCTAGCAACTTACTGTCCCATATGGACACTGGCATTTCCTCCACCAGTGACACGGCGTTTCCTTTACTTTCTCAGTCTGACTCTCAGAAGAACTGTGTTTCATGGAGCGTCCCACACTCAAATACTGGGCCTTTCTTTTTCTTCCAACATATTGTAATAACAAGCTAGACTTTTCTTTGTTTATTTCATTTGCTCAGAATGTATGAACCTCAAATGCTCTGAATAAAGTATGATGGCTTTTGTGAACTAAAGAAATGCCCAAAAGTTGCTCATCTCTTCTCAGGGAATAGCTGTGGGCAGTGTGCTGAACAATAGCAAAATTCTCCTGGCTGCTCCATAAATGGCTACCTTTGTGGCACCATGCTTTTCTCAAATATAATGCTTCGTTAAAATAATTTCAATTGTTTTTAATTTTTAAATCAGTTTAAATTTTGATTAAAATTAAATTTAAAAAGTGAAAAAAATTCCCTGGGCAATTTGATAATAGAAAGTTGAAAGAATTATACATAATAGAATGGAGATTAAATTTGGATGATATATTAGGCAAAGTCAGTAAAATATGTAAATTGTAAGCAAATATAATATTAGGTATCTGATCAAAATACTGTCAGACTAAACATTTGGGATAGCAGGAGGTGTAATTCTTTCCCAAACCAAATGTTCCATTTAACTAGCTTGAGTTTCATTCTGAAGTCCTTGGCTTCTTAGTAGTGAAAAATAAGTCTTCACAACACTGTTTATTGTCCTCTCTGTTTTCTTCTGCTAAAATTTTTCCAGAACTGAAAAACTAACTGGTCACAATGCTTATAAAAGCAAAAGGAGCTGTAACTATGTGACACACATTTTTATTACTGATCATTTTTTTATTTGCTAGTTCTTGGCTACATTCCCCATAAATGATACATCACTGCTATCTTTATGAATATTGGATTCATAAATCTGCAGTGGAGAAAAATTCAAATATCAACTGATAGCTTTCTAGAGATTGAAAGAGAAAACGCTTTCTGCAGACCCAAAGGCATTAATGCAGCAAGTTTAAAAAAATCAAGAGATCATCCACAATCCCTGACAAATGAATCATGTTTTTTTAATTTCAGTTATCGAAGCTTTATGATGGGTTAGAAAGAGGATTTTATTTCACATTATCTCCCCTCTGTGTCCCTTAAAACAGATTAAGCTCTGTCCTTTAAATATTTACATTTAAATAAGAAATTTGGTTCTAATCTTGAATTCATATTGCATGGGGACATTCTTGTAGACTTATATTAAGTATAAATACAAGCATTTATAAAAGTGTTTGACTTGTACAAACTGAATAATGTATTTTAAATCTACCATAGACTATGACAGAAACCATGTGCTTTTCTGGACATTTTCTAAATTTGCTCAAAATCCGAATCATTCTGTGTGATCATTTATAACTCTATGTGTTTAGAAAGTCCAAACAATCATACATATGTGAGTTCCATTAGGTTTTGAGAAATGTTTATGGTTGCTGCAGAACTCTTACCTGTCCTATGTCTCCCCCCTGCCTGTGACCCCGTGCTATGGGCCACAATGCACTGGGTGGTGATAACAGCATGGCACGGATGCTAGCCCTCCACGAAAACTTATCTCTTAACAGTGTTTGAGGAAGTCATCATCAGAACAGAAATCTTTGAATAATTGCTAAATGAGTTGCTCCCAAATTCTCAGAGGGTAGCTAAATCCCTTCTTTAGTATAATGTTACATAAACATGTTTGGCAGCCAGTGACATTCATGAAGAAAAAAGAGAGAGAGAGAATTTCATAGAATATTGCTATGGGCAATGCACTTCAAATATTCCTCTGTTTCTAGTTTTGTCTTCAAGAAGCACATGTTTCTTCTGCTTTTTGATAAAATTAATTCATTAGGGCAATAGTAAAAGGGGTGAATGACCCTCTTCATTGTTGCAGATATTCTGTCTGTGGATAAGCAGGACAATCAGACCCTGAATTAATCTGTCTCTTAATTTCTTGAGATGTTCACATTCTCTTTTGTAGCTAAGTTCATTCTTTCTTACCCTGCAGAACTCACCCTGAATTTTGCTAGTTTCTTTGTGTTTCCTTGAACTTCAACCTTGAGTCTTTCGTTGCATCTGGAGACTGACACCACCAGCTCCCCTTTGCTTTCTGTCACAAGGCTTGGGCTGGCCTCATCAGCTTGACTGCCCATCCACAGTGCCTACATTCGGCCCTTTGGATACTCTGCTTAAAAATAAAATAGGATAACATCTTGAGCTCATCATACTGAGGTGGAAATGTTGACAGTAATTCAACAAGCAGCTCAAGAGTGAAGTCGGTGCTGGCAGTAATTGTCCTGGTCATCACTTTACTAAAGGAGGTGTACTGAGAAAGAAGAAAGACATTGCAGCAAAGCACCACTGGCATTTTAGGAAAGAATTTCTTCTCTTTTCAAAAACACAACTATTGAGAAAATAAAGTAGAGAAAAGCAGAGAGAGAGAAACAGAGAAAGAAGCAGCTGATAGGAAAGAGAGGACAGTATTAACAGAGACTGTAAATCTCAGAGAAATAAATTAAGGATAGGAATTTTTCCATTGTCATCATGCAATACTTGTGGAGGAATGATGAAGAAAAATGTGATTTCAGTGAGAAATACATGCAGCACCAGTGAGAAGGGGACATGTGATGGAATCATGTCTCTTTTGGCTCAAGAAATTGTCAGTCTAATGGTCTATAGGACAAATTTTAACCATTCATTTTTTGTATTAAAATTTCAGCTAAGAGTCTTGAGTTGATTCTTAAGAAGGAGGAGAATTGTAACAGATTAACCTGAACAATTGAAAACAGCATCCTCTTGTTTTTTCAAGTTTCCTCTGTCCTTAACTCCTACACAGAACATGGCCATGCTTTGTTTTCCTTGCACCAGTGACATTTTTTCAGTGCTTCATGGTTGTGATAATTGAGTTCAATTCCTGTTTTGTTTTCATTAATTTAACAGTTGTGCCAAGATTTTTGGAACATCATTTTTTAAAATAGGGATTGTCTGTTCTATTTAATTGATTAGGACATGAAAAAAATGAAATACAAAAAAATAAAATAGGCACTTAATTAGCTTTACAAAATAAAATTTGTTTTAATGTTAGATTATTAAAAACTGTTTCTAAAATTTTTCATAAATCTCTTTTGAATCCTAGGTATTGCAATTTCAGATGAACTTGATAAGGTAAGTTACACTGTCTATTTGATAAAAATAAAATGTAAAATTTATGCTTTGATCTGCTGTATAAATTCAAAAAGTTTCTAAAACATGTGAAATGCCCAAACATAATTTATTTGGTATTAAAATTTGAAACTTTCAAAGTTATGTACTACAATCTTTTAGGAAATTGTTGTATGAAATGTATATCAGACACTCTTTTGAGTTCAAGTCTTTTAGATTTTGGTCAGATAAAATGGAAAGTGGAATAATTGTAAGTACTGAATTACCACATGAAAAATGAAAACAAAACAAATGACATAAATTATTTGAATTATGTCCAATATAAATAATAATGATGATGTGGAAGACAGTTATACTTTCCTTCAGTTACCCACTGGAGACATTACTTAGTGATGACCTTTTCATTATTTTGATTTTGCAAGATGTTGGGAAAATTTGATGGTACGATACAAGTTTGATTAAAATGTATTTCAACAGCAGTGTAAGTGGAACAACTACTAATGGGTGTGTTTGGGCAGTGATCATTCCTGGGACTGGGAGATGAGCAACTGCAAAATGGGAAATCGGGGAGGAAGCAGATTTGTTTTGAATTGCCTGTTAAAACTTGTTGCCGTGAGTTGTTTCTTATGGAATGTATTTTATTTAGATACATATTTAAGAGTAATTGGAGAAAAGGTTGTTTTCTAATTTCTTTGGGACCTCAGGACCCCTTCTCACTCTTGAAAATTATGGAGAACTGCAAGGAGATTTTGTATATGCAGATTGCATCTGTCAATATTTTCTGTGTTAGAAATTAAAACGAGTAATATTTTTACAGGCTTTTTCATTAAACACCCAAACAAAGCAGTGAAAGGGTTGCATCATGACCCAGTGGGTTAAGTTGCTGTGTTTCTAATCTAATTTCCTGCTAATGCACGTGAGAAGGCAATGGAAGCTGGTCCCACGCTAGCACACACATTTGGGACAAGGAAGTAGTTCCCGTCTTCCGACTTTTGCCTAGCCCGGCCCTGGCTGGAGATTTCTCTTTGTTTCCCCTTGCCCATTCTCTGTATCTCTAGTCCTTTTTGCCTACTTTTCCCTCTTTCTCAATGTGCCTCTACCCAAAAATGAAATATTAATAAGCAAGTGATCCAGTTTACATTTTTCAAAGTCTTTAGTGTTAGACACAGTAGAAAATTGCTGGATTTTTATCTTTTTCTGTGTTTAATTATTTGTAACATGTTTTCCCTGCATAAAAACATGATAATAAAAATCTGAATAATGAAGAAGCACCTGCAAATACTCATTATCAATATTCAGCAAATTTCAATCCAGGAAGCCTTCACAGACAGGTTGAAATTTGGCTGGTGGTTTGATATACAGCTGGAAAGAAAACAACAGAAAGAACTGAAGAAAAAATAGGATCTTACACACCGTGACATTTTAAATAATAAAACATCATGTAAAAGCTGTATTATTTATACAAAATAATAAAGTTAATATGCTACTTCAAGGGCCTTTTGAAGCTTGTACCGTAAAAATAGATTTCTGGTTCACTGAAACATTAATGAGTATGCTTTTGAGTACAAGTTTTCTTTAATAAGCCAACATCATATTTTAAAATATCTTCATCTCTACTCCCTGTGGATCGGGTCTGGAGTATCAACAGCAGTAAGTGTGAGTGTGTTCTCTGGGGTCTGTTCAGCTTTTCTTGTCCATTCTGAGAGTCTCTTATTATCTTGCCATGTTGGTCTATTTTTCTCACCACCTTCTTTATAATTTGTAGAAACTTAGCAATCCTCTTCTTTGTGGTGAGAGTCAACATTCATTTTTAGTACAAAGATGCAGGCATCACCATTTCCAATTCATTTTCCTCTCCCAGTATTCTATCACGCCCGGGCTGCCTTGTTTGTGCAGCAGCCAGGGCAGAGCTCTTCCTCCACTTGGCTCACGTCTCTTTTTCAGTGTGCTCTACTCATAGCAGTGTTAGTGCGCACAACTTTTTGTTGTTGTTGTTGAGCTAAATGAGTTTTTGAACTAAAACGAGTTTACATATGGATAAGCTATGATGCCCTGACACTTGCCTCAGTATTTCCTCAGGACATATATTCTCTCCCTCGTACCCCTTTTCCTCCCAGCGCTTGGTCAGGGATGTGTTCATTTAACTTAACTCTGGGATACTGTCAGTCTTCATTTACTTATCTAATATTCCTATTTTTGGAGACTTTGTGAAAATTGCTTATGACAAATATTCTTATAAGCTAGCTTTTATTGGAAAAATTATTTATGTCCTTGCCAAATATTTGCTGGTTTTCGAGTGGCAGATGAGAATCAAGGCTTCAAGAGCCATAACCAGCATCCAATGCTTGAAAACTGCTGTGGGATGAGAGCCTGTCCAGGAGCACCCTCTGCTGACCATGAAGCTTATCGTTCTAAATGTTCCTAAATAAGAGAATGCGACAAGCAGCTACTATAGAACAGCCAATCAGAGTGATCTAGGGTTCGTGTTAACCTACCACCTGTCTTTAACATAACGTTGAAAATAAGCACAGTGTCTTCCATTGATTTCCCCTTATTATTTTTAAGCATTCACTGAAGACATCTGGTTCTGAACATTTATCAAATATTAACATTTTACTAACATATTGTGACTCAGTGATCATTTCATCGAAAGAAGTTTTCTGTGACCTTTAATGATAGTTTATGAATTTTCATAGACAATGAAGTTATTAATTCTAGCTAGAAATTTTAAAATAAAATCAAACAGAAATGTTAAGACTTTCTCTTCAATTGTGAGAACTCTAAGTTTTTTACTTGTTAATTTATTGTTTTCCTTCCTTAGTCACTGTATTGATTTTCTGTGGTGCGATGACAAATTGAAGCACCATAAATCTGTTGTGTCACAGTTTTTAAATTAAATTTATTTACTTTATTATTTTATAATACGGTTCCATATGTCTTTGGACTTTTCTTCCCTTCTCCCCAAATCCCTAATCCCAGCCGATCTCTCCTCTATCAATGCAATAGCATACTCCTTCACTAACACTCATTAGTCAACCATTCTGCTACTTAAGTGTATCCTGACTCTGTAGGTATGGACAATGGCAGAGAGCCCAATATCCTATTGTGAAGATATATCTAACAGTTTCATTGGGATTCCATTTTGGTTTGGAAGCAGAGCTACATACTGCATTGTATCTTCACATCCGGATGTGATGGTCTTTCTTACATAGTTACTATACATTCCCTTAAATGAAAAGCCATAAAACAAAATTAGCAACAGGAAAAAAATAGAAAAGTAACAACAACATGAAATTAAATAACATGTTACATTGAATGACCAGTGTGTCACTGGAGAAATGAAAAGGAAAATCAGATCAAAAATCTTGAAGAAAATGATAGCATTGTGTAACCTATGAGTCAGTGAGGAAATTAATAAGAAAAATACTTTTATGAATGAATGAAAATAAAAAAGTCAAACCTCTGACATGTAGCACAAAGAATATTGGAAGGACTTTTGATCCTGTATGTTGCATGAAGGATGCCTTGTATCAGAAAGAACATATATTTGCCTTTTTGGTATGCTCAGTGAAATATGTTTCATGGTTCTTTAGGTTTCAAGATCAATAGGAATCTCCTGAAATTGATATCCAAGAGTCCTCAATGATGTTTGTTTCTTGATGATGCTAGGAGGAGATGGTTTCCTCTGTTTTTCTGACTTCTAGAGGATGCCTTTTTCCTTAGTTCATGCATGCCCTCTTGCTTCATCTCTAAAGCATCAGCTCATCTCTCTATAACTTTATTCAGAAAAAGATCTCTACTTTTATGGAATCATGTTAGCTTAGGGTCTCCTGGCCAATTAGGTAATATTTCCATTTCAGTTTCTTTATCATAATCCTGAAAAAGCCTCTTGCCATATCATATATGCACAGGTTTTAGGGACTTGGAATTGAGCACCTTCGGGAATCCATCATTCTGCTTGTACAGCCAGTATCTAAATTAAGATGATACAATCATTCACATACACATAATCCTTAGGGTGTCTGTGTTTCAAAATGCTTCAGAGTGAACACAGTTGGTGCCTGTCTCACTAACCTGTTCTGCAGTGCCATGACTATCCTTCAGTTACTCTGAGTGCTGTGTGGTCAAGGATACCTGAGTGGGTCCTCGACCTGTGTGTAATGATATACAGCTTTCAGATGCTGTTCACCTTGTAGATGTCTGTGGATTCAGGCTGAGTGTGACCTCAGCAAGATCTGTATCTTTGTCATAGATCCTCCCGACTGTCTCCTGCTTGCCTCATTTTCTGACCAGGTTTGCCTGATAGAAATCGTTCCATGAGTGGTTTTTCCAGCAGTGTTCTGGAGAGCCCTATGTGCATATCTTCCTAAATCATAGTCCTGATTGAAACTTTTTCTTTGATTCCCTGCTCTGGGACAAACTAGAATTAACTGTCTTTATATTGTGGCTCAGATCTATGTCTTATGTTTTATCTACCAGTTTTGTTTTGTCTTTATCCAGAGACACGAGTCTCATCTCTACTTAACCAGGAATAGAAAACAAGTATCCAGGCTGCAGTGACTCCAGGCCATGTCATTTATTTCCACATTTTTATTTGTGTTACTCCTGGAGCTCTTTCTGTTGCCTGTCATTGAAGCTCCAGTCTTCCCTGACCAGCTTGCAGAGTTTGCTCTTGCCTTTCATGCTCCTTTGGAGAACACGGTGACTGCATCCCAGTGACACTTTCTGTGGGTATTTGTTTGTGTCACTACTTGAAGAAGTAGGCTAATATAATGGAAGAACATAGAGATAAGATTTTTATTGAATCGTGGCGCCCACCACTTAATGACTCTATGGCCTTCAGCAACTTATTTATAGATGTTAAGATTTAGCTTTCTGCTCTACTAAAATGCAGACATTTTTAGTACTTACTAAAGATAATATTAATAACGTAACATGAAAATGTTAGGTAGAATGCTAAAAACCCAAAATATAGCACATTTCAGTGATGTATGTGGGGCAATATTGCAGAGGAAATAAAGCACAGAGAAATGCAAACCTCCTGCACAAAATGCAGCTTTGATGGTCTTCTTGGATATTCTTTGAAGTACTGTTGTTTCCCTTGGGCCACAATTGAGTATTTTATCAATCAGTGACATCATCATCCAGAGAATCACAGATCAATTGTTCATGGAGAAGCTCATCATTCCTGCTATTGAATCCTAGAGGATTTTCACTAATTTACCCTTACAAAGAAAATATTCTATTAAGAGGTCAACAATATCCTTAAAAATTGTTTCACATTTCTGTGCATCAAAGAACAAAATCGATATAATGATAAAACAACCAGTGAAAAGCAACAAACTCACAGACTGTATGTTAATATACAGAGTATGTAAGAAAGAATTCTTACACCTCAGCAAAAAAGAAACGAATGTCTCTACTAATAAATGGACAAGGACTTAAATAGATATTTTTTCAAAAATGATGTGCAAATGGACAAAAGTATATGAAAAATATGTAAATATAATTTCTTTTTTAAAAGATTTTATTTATTTATTGGAAAGTCAGATATACAGAGAGGAGGAGAGACAGAGAGGAAGATCTTCCGTCTGATGATTCACTCCCCAAATGAGCACAACGGTCGATGCTATGCAGATCTGAAGCCAGGATCCAGGAACCTCTCCCGGGTATCCCACACGGGTGCAGGTCCCAAGACTTTGGGCCATCCTTGACTGCCTTCCCAGGCCACAAGCAGGGAGCTGGATGGGAAGTGGAGCTGCTGGGATTAGAACCGGCATGCCCATGTGGGATCCCGGCACATCCAAGGCGAGGACTTTAGCCGTTGGGCTACATCGCCGGTCCCAAAAAAATATGTAAATATAATTTCAAGTAACCCTAATTCTAAGTCTATATCTAAAACAACTGAAAGCACAATTTCCACAATGTATTTGCAACCACATTTTCATACCAGCATTATTTGCAATAGCAAATAGGTGAGAACAACTAATTGCACAGTGTCCGATAAATATAAGCAAAATGTGGTATATGCATATAATGAAGTACTACTCAACACAGAAAAGTAGAAACGCTTCCATATACTACCGTAAGGATTGAATGTGAGGATCTTCTGTTAATTTTAATAAATCAATAAGAGTATGATAAATATGGACCCATTTAACATGAAATATATAAAGTAGATGTATGTTGGAAACAAGTAGAATAGTGAAAAAACCAAAGGACTACTGGAACTCATAAGAGAGTTTGGCAGGGTAGCAGGATACCAAATTAATGAACATAACTTGATAGTCCCAGGGTACACAAAAAACTCCATGGTTGAAAAAGAACTTGTATCTCTAGTTCCCTTTAAAATGGTGGAGAAGAATCTTAAATACCTTGGAACTAGTTAACCAAAGACGTGAAAGACCTTCATGATGAAAATTATAAAACATGTCTTAAAAAAGAAGACATCCAAGGGAAACCTACTATGTTCCTGGATCATCAGGAACAATATCATCAACAAGCCCATATTACCAAAGTCATGTACAGATATACTGGAATGCGTTGGGAAAATGTGAGCATCAATAGGAATAATAATTCCAAAATCAGTGAGTAATGGGCCTGGCATGATAGCATAGTGGTTAAGGGCCTCACCTTGCACGCGTCGATGATCCCATATGGACGCGGGTTCTAATGCCGGAGGCCCTGCTTCTCATCCAGCTCCCTGCTTGTGGCCTGGGAAAGCAGTTGAGGACTTCCCAAAGCCTTGGGAACCTGCACCCCTGTGGGAGACCAGGAAGAGCTACTGGTTCCTGGCTTCGGATTGGCTCAGCTCCAGCTGTTGCAGCCACTTGGGGAGTGAACCATCGGATGGAAGATCTTCCTCTCTGAATTTCTACCTTTCTAATAAAAATAAATACATCTTTTAAAAAAAAAGCAGTGAAATCAGTGAGTAATATAAAATATATTATATCCTTAAGATCATTCAAATAGCTGTTAATAATCTTTGGAAAATATGAAGACACCAAAGTCATGAGCCTAAAACAATTTTAAGAGTAAAGGGAAAGAATCAAATATTTAATCTGCATTTTTCATGCAAACTGAAATTCATGGTAATCAAATATTTGCTGATAGGAAGTTCCTCACAGAACTTTTTCAATAAATGACTGAATATGGAATTATATAACTAGACAGTCATCATTTGGCAAGTATAAGTGAATTAATGGATCTATGCCCAATTTTTCAGTGTTGGCAAGATCTCCAAAGAGTCAGTGGGACATTATCTGCCTCCAGATGAAGCTACCGCTATTCCTCTGAAGTAGCATTGGCAGAAAACAAAAACAACAACAAAAAACTTTAATCCTGATCTAACTACTAGTTACAGAAATCACAAGGGGTGGAAGAACATTTCAAATCACATCATAAAGATGCAATGGGAAAAAATACAGACTGGAAAACTTGCCCGACAAAAATTCCCACAAAACTCATGCATTTGGAACATCAAAAAATTACAAATAGAAACATGGAGCAGAGGAAGAGAAAATTTTAAAATTATTTTTTTAATTTTAGATGATGCTAACATAGTTGATCAGAGTGGGACGGACCAAGGATTAGGGGAAAGTGGGTGTGATCATTGTTTTCCAATTTTTCTGTTTCTCCTTCTTGTCTTTTTTTGGGGGGGTGGGTTGGGAGGGAGGGATAAGGAGAGAAGCCATACCCAGCCTCCCAACCGTTCCAGTAACCAGGGATGGGGAATGACCACTTGATATCAAGCCAGGGTCCCAATGTGGAACATACTCCCAGGGTTTTGCCCAGGTAGTTTTGATAGTTCTGAAATGTTGTCGATCTTGCTGATCCAAGGATGAGGAAACCCGCTCAGTGTTCGTTGGCTGGCATAGTTGACCTAACAATCTCCATTCACCCAGATATTTACTGTCATTGTTTGGCTGGGGTAGTTGTTCAATTCGTTCTGTCTTCCTTCCTCTGAGATGGTACAAATGTCTCCTGCAGCCCTGTATAGGCTGTCATATACTCCATATGGATGTGGGCCATTTGTCCACTGCTCTAACTTTTCCACTGAGGATGGAGAGTTCTTGCAGGTGAATCAAGCATCTTAACCATGTGATCTAGGCTCCACTAACCCACTGCCCTGGGGCTCATGTACCCAGCACCCACTGTGCAAATGGGCTAAGGACACAGGCCAAGTGACCAAGGCCCCACCAGAACCCCACCCCCAGAGCTCACAGATCTGCAGGCCAAGGACCAGGGCTAGGCAATCTGGTACCCTCTGCATAGGTGCGCCAAGGACCCAAGCCAGATGACCAGTGCCCTTCCAGTACCCCCACCCCCAGAGCTCATGGACCTGGTATCCACCAGACAGGCAGGTCAAGGACCTGGGGCAGGCAACCCAGGCCCCGCTGGACTTCCCACTCCTGAGGCTCACAGGCCTAATACCCATCATGGAGGTAGGCCAAGCACCTGGGAAATGCAACCTAGGCCATGCCCGACCACCCACCTCCAGCGCTCACAGACCTGGCCCCCAAAACACAGGCAAACCAAAGACCCAGGTTAGGTGACCAACAAGCACCCTGCCAGATCCCACACCCTGGGGGCTCACAGAACGGACCCCACCATGAAGGAGTGCCAAGGACCCAGACCAGGCAACCGGACCCTGCCTGACCACCCACCCTTGAGGTTCATGGGCCCAACACCCACCACACAGGTGGACCACGGATCCAGGCCAGGCAACCCGGGCCCTGTCTGATTCCTACCCCCTGCCCCAGGGGCTTACAGACCTGGCATCCATCTCTCCCTGTCATGTTTTGTCTCACCTCAGGGTCCACCAGTGGGTGCTACAGCCTGGCTCAGTCTAGCCTGCCCCCAGTTCCAGCTTGTGCTGGTAGGCACTGCAGCCCATCTAGATCCAGCCAGCACCCAGTCCTGGCCCTGATGTGAACTGAATGGTGCTGCAGCCCAAGCCAGCCCCACCTGCATATCATCCTGGTTCTCAGATCTGCCAGTGGATGTTAAGTACTGGTCCAACCTGTTCCGCTCCTAGACCTGACCCACATGTATGCTGGTGGGCATTGTAACCTGGCCTGGTCTGGGTTGTTCCTTGCTTTGATTCTTGCACTCATCTGCGGAGATTACATTCTGACAAAGAAGTTTCCTAAGCTTCTATATCAGGTTTCCTCCCAGTGGCAGATGTTGCACAACAGAGGTTCTTTGGCCCAGGTAGACTTTGTCCACCTCTTGTCCTGGCAGGAAACAGTGTCCTTGCCCAACTCTCCCACACCTATTACAGTCCTCACTGTCGGATGCTACAGCCTAGTCATACCGGGTCCACACCCAGACACAGCTCTCACATGGTTCAGTGGGAGCTGAGACCTAGCCCAGCTCATTCTATGCCCATGCTGGCTATGATGCACACCAGTGGGTGCTGAAGTGTAGCTCAGTCTGGTGTTCCCCAGACCCAGTCCACACCTGTGCTGAGGGAGACTGTAGCCATGCCCAGGCTAGACTATTACCCCCATTCTGGTTCTTTTACTTAGCATGGGGAACACCAACCCAGCTAGGGCGACCATTAATATCCCAACCAGGCTTGTTCCCAGCCACAGATTTTGCATGTGCCAATGGAGAGTGTTGTTCCACAGGAGTAAGGAGTCATATGCCACCCCCCCAATCTACATCCAGTCCTAATTCACTCATATGCTGCCAAGTGTCTTAGCCCAACCATATAGTACCTGTTCACTGTCGGACACTCATTGGTGGGAACTTTAAGCCAGCCCTACAAGGAGGGACCCCATAGCAGCCTTAGTATTTGCCTGTGAGTGTTATTTAGTGATGGTCAATGCTAACCGCTCCAGCTCTGGCCTTCTAGGTGACAGATACTTCAGTCTGACTCTTAAAGTTTCTCCTGTTCCATGCTCCAAACAACAAAGTTTCAGCACCCTTGCTTACCTGCTAGAACAGGAAGTCATCTATCACCTGGACATGTACTCTCAGGTTCCAACATGCGCACACATGTGCTAACTACAAGATGCTGAATAGTCCCACATACCCAAGTCCACAGAGCTCATTGCCAGGTGGCCAGAGCTCCAATCCAATCCAAGATGGCAACAGTGGCATTCAGACAGTTGATGGGATTAAATTCCCAGGCTGGCAGGCTAGACTGAGCTCTCTCCCAGCAGGGTGAAACTGCATGTGGCTGGTGAGGTAGAATCTCTCGCTCATTTGTCCAGCCTGATCCAAGATGGTGCCAGCCACCAGGATTTTTTTGGTATAGTAAAGCAATACAAAAGAATGAATTAAATGTGAAGTATGTAGTATTGTTTGCAGCCCAACTTTTTTGTAAGGTTCTACTTCCTTTTCTTTGTTTTTTTTTGTTTAAGATTTATTTATTTTTATCACAAAGTCAGATATACAGAGAGGAGGCGAGACAGAGAGGAAGATCTCCCGACTGATGATTCACTCCCCAAGTGACCACAACAGCCAGTGCTACACTATCCAAAGCCAAGAGCCAGGAACCTTCTCCAGGTCTCCCACGCAGGTGCAGGGTCCCAAGGCTTCGGGCTGTCCTCGACTGCTTTCCCAGGTCACAAGCAGGGAGCTGGATGGTAAGCTGGGCTGTCGGGATTAGAACCGGCGCCCATGTGGGATCCTGGCGCATTCAAAACAAGGACTTTTTAGCCACTAGGCCACCATGCCGGGTACTGTGCAAGATTTTTAGTCATGCTATATTAACAGTTAAATTCCTTCTTACATAACTAATGCTCTTTGTAACTTTTGGACAATCCTTTTCTTATGCGATCTAAACAATTTTATGATATTTTCAAGTCTTATACCTCTTTCGCTAAATTATTTCTAAAACTTTGGTAATAGCTAATATTTTGAATTAAATATTATATTTGTTTATTGCTTTTAGACAGGCAATTTACTCTGTATGTTAATTAGGATATCATTATAAACTCTTAATGATTATATAAATATGTTTAATCCCTTATTTGATCATTAAACTTTTGATTTCTTTTTGTATTTATATTTCATTGGTTTGACTTTACAGAACACTGAATTACATCAGAGATAAAGGCCATTTTATATTTTTTCCAATTTTTAAGAAATGTGTCATAATATTTTGCACTTATAATGAATGTTCATTCAATTGTAGACATTCCTTTTATTATGTTAGTCAAGTTTATTTTGTAAGCTTATTATTTTCTATTTTTTAACTTACATACTTTTTTAATTGCATTTCATTTTATAAATGTTTCATAGGCTCTGATGTCCCCTCATCCCCTCTCTGTGCCCTCCCCCCATGGTGGATTGCTCCAACTTATTGCAGTATTACAGTTCAAATCTAGTCTTATTTCTTTCAGTGCAAGCATGTGCCATGCATAGAGTCCAGTATCTTATTGCCCAGCTGAATTCAACAGTTTCTTGGGGAGACAAACTTTGGTCTGGAGACATAGCTGGCAGATTATCGTTCCAACCAATTAAATGCTATAACATAACATCAACAACCGTTTCCAACATTATGGGGTTAATTAACATTGTATTGAGTGACTAATATGTTAGACAATGCGAGTTCTTAACCACATCCTGAGACTACTTCATTAACGTTTCAATTATAGTTTGTATACAACTGGCTTCTATCTACCTTAAATTGGCTATTGGATACCATTCAGCTATCTCATGTCTATTTTCATTTTAATATTTAGCAGTTTATTGTGTTGAAGCATAATTTTTACTGAACTTGGCAGATTTTAGGATAGTCTAAACTGGCTTATACCTTTAGCAAGCCATTGAGGCATAGAACACTGTTGGGAGCAGTGTGCAGAGAGATCCTCCATACCCTAGCTAGGAGCAGCTTATTTTCATGTCCTACCTAGTAAGGTATGTGTGAGTTCCTACTGACCATTTCCTGTCTAGTTCTAAGCTTTCCTTGTTGTTCTCTGTCTAGTTTAATTCTTTTTTGTTGTTTGTTTTGTTTTGGGGGATAGGCCTCCAGGGCGACCCTGATGGTCAGTGCAAGAGAGGGTGGAACTAAGTACTGGAACTAAGCAAGGACTAAAGAAAGCTCCTCTCCCTG
Organism: Ochotona curzoniae; assembly: GCF_017591425.1. Lineage (NCBI taxonomy): Eukaryota > Metazoa > Chordata > Mammalia > Lagomorpha > Ochotonidae > Ochotona > Ochotona curzoniae. Next base: position 21,003,364 of record NW_024464939.1, on the reverse strand, counting down.
GTCTCGGAGGGAGTTTATTGTTCTTCTGTTTCTGTAGACTGCTCAGGGCTCCTGGCTGTTGTTCCGATGACATTGGGCTCTGTGAGGAGGGATTTGGACTTCTTGTATCCCATGTGGGAGATTCAAGTGGGAGCGGATGATCTCGGAGTACTCAGCCTCCGAAGGCACTCCAATTCCCTGTGGTCTCCTTGACAGTTGGGATGTAGTCCTTGGTGCCCATACTGATAGTCCTTGGCGAGGATCCAGGAGTCTCCAGGGTTAGAACACAAGTCTCCTCTTGTCCACCTGCTCCACTCTGGAATCCCCCCTGCTCTGTGCATATGACCTCTTGTTAAGAGGTTGTATAGGTTGCTCTTGATATCCCCCATGTCTTTGTGGTTTTACTATTGTCTAATGCTGATTTGAGTCTGTTGTCTATAAGCTACCTGTTATATTTCTGATAGGCTATGCTTTATATCTGCCTCACACATCTAGGGAGATGGAAGATCTCTCTGCCCTCCCTCCCCATTACCGAGAAGCATAGGGTCTTAAAACTTTGATGAAGATCATGAGCAGTCTGCCTCACATTGATTGTTGATTCATTCACTACATCACAATATGTTGTTGCATGAGATACAGGTTGTTAGAGGTTGAAACAATACTACATTTTACAGGTACCCTTTTTCAGATTGACAGCATTTCAACTTAAATTAAGGCAAACATGTGGTATCTGACCAATTGGGATTGACTCATTTATCTTGGCATGATGGTTTCCAGTTGGGCCCATTTGGCCACAAAGACCTGCATTTCGTTTTTTTGTTTTTTTTTTTGTTTTTTTTTTGTTTTTTTTTTTATAATAGCTGAGTAGTATTCCATGGAGTAAATAAACCATAGCTTTCTTATCTAGTCTTCTGCCTTTAGTTTTACCTAATTGTCCTGTTTGCTTATTTCTGGTATTCTGTTGGATCTTGGGTTACACTGTATTTTAGTTTAGATTGATTTGGGAAATTAACATTACTGAGTCAGTCTGTGTATCAAAAAAGCATATTTTTATTTATTGGTTGAGAATCCACAATACAAAAATTTTAAATATAAATAAAAAATATTCTAGAACCTAAAATTTGTGAGTATAATCAAGATTCCAGATAAGTAAGATTTTACAACTGACCTCACGTTGTGGGTCATCATCAAAGCTCAGCTACAAAAAAAAATATTGAATACAATTAACTCCTGCTGAATGTTGATGATTGTGGGATTTGGCTCAGTGGTACACAGTACTAATCCTCTGCTTGCAGTGCTGATGACCCACTTGAGCATTGGTTCAATTCTTAGCTATTTCATTTCTGATCCAGATCCCTACTTGTCTGTTTGGAAAGCAGTGGAGGATAGTCCAAAGCCTTGGGTCTCTGATCCTGTGTGAGACCTAGAAGAAGTTCTTGCAGCAGCTTTGGACTGGCTCAGCACTGGCCATTTGGGAGTGAATCAGCATATGGAAAATTCTCTCTCTCTAACTCTGACTCTCAGTAAAATAAATCTTTTTAAAAAGATGACTATGAAACAAATGAATTTTTTAAAATGATGATTTGTTTATTGATTTGAAAATTAGAGTTACAGACAGAGACAGAGGGAAGGAGGAGAGAGAGAGAGAGAGAGAGAGAGAGAGAGAAAGAGAAATCTTCCATTCTTCCATCCACTGGTTCACTCCCAAGATGGACACAATGGCCAGTATTGGGCCAAGCTGGAACTGGGAAACAGGAGCTTCTTTTGGGTCTCTCAACATGGATGGCAGGAACCCAAGAATGTGATTCATCTTCTGCTGAATTCCTAGGCTATCAGCAGGGAGTTGAATCAGAAGTAGAGCAGTTGGGATTCAAAATCAAATCCAGATGTGATGTTATTACCATCACAGTCAGTGCATTTACCTGCTGTGTAATGGTACAAGCCCTGAGTTTCTTTTAAGAACTGAATCTTGTCCCCAAGATGTCTCATTATGTATGTATATTTCCAAATCTGAAAAATGCAAGCTCTTAAATACTTACAATACCCAATAATTTTTGCTAGTGATATACAACTAGTAATTAAGTTTTATAATAAAATCATGGAGTTTTATTCGCAAACATGCAATTTTTTGAAAGTTTCCAAGGAACCTAAATACTAGGAACCAACTTATATTTTTAAGGAGCCAGGAAGATGTTCCATCTGATGATTCATGCCCCAAGCATCGCCACAGTCAAAACTGAGCCGATCTAAAGCCAGGAACCCAGAGCATCTTCTGGGTCTCCCACATGGGTGCATAGTCCCAAGACTTTGGGCCATCTTTAACTGCTTTCCCAGGTCACAAGAAGGGAGCTGGATGGGAAATGGGGCCACCAGTATTACAAACAGTGCCAAATATGGGATACTGGCATGTGCAAGGTGAGGACTTTAGCTGCTAGGCTACTAAACCGGTCCACCAACTTATGTATTTTAAACTTGGCTTGCAAAATAAAGATGACTTTAAAATAATTTTATTTGCTTATTCATGTGTTTATTTTGAAATATTTATTTTAGTGTTTTAATTTAAAAGGCAGAATTACATAGAGAGCAAAAAATGTCTTCTGTCTGCTGGTTCGTTCCCCAAATGGTTACCATATCCGGAGCTGAACTGATCTGAAGCCTGGAGGCAACAGCTTAGTCCATGTCTCTCATGGGGGTGCAAGGACCCCAGGACTTAAGCCATGCTCTGCTGCTTTCCAGGCCATAGCAGAGAGCTGGTTAGTGGATCACCCAGGATGGGAAGCAGCAACCATGGTTCATGCCAACATCGAAGGTGGAGACATAGCTTACTACACCATGGTACTTGCCCCAAAAATTTTATTTTAAGCCCGCTAAACCATCCAAACTCATATTAATTTAAAATTTGTCCCTGAATTCTTTTGATTTCTATAAATGGCAAAATAATATGACCATTTTAGTCTTTCTTTCCATAAGTTACAAGACTGTTATGAGTTAAAATGTCTAAATACCCCATTGAAAAATAAAGGAGTAATGAGAGATTCATTAAAAGTACTAGTTAATAAACATTTTGAAATGCTTCTGGGTCAATCTTTGAGGTGTCATCATCTGAGGATCTGGGAGAGTTGGGGCTGGAAACCCTGGAAGTTGCCATCTATAGCTCTTGGCTTCACTCTCTAGTTTCTTTGTTAACCTCTGATCACTTCTGAAGAGGTTCATGGATAGCTTTTATTGACTGACTCTTGGTTTGTTTTTTTGTGGCAGAAAAATGAAACCATAGAATAATATACATCTTAAAAATTCTCAGTACCTTTTACCTTTGGCCAATGCTTTTGCCAATTAAGCTGTCTCAAATAATTTGCAGCTTTCAGATACAGAATTTGACACATTTCCCCTTTTTGAGCCAAACATCATATCATTTCCACAACATGCCTTGCTTTGTAGAGTTAATTACTGGCATTTCAGGTATTGTGAAACAAAATTTTCAATAAGCAGCATCTTGTTTTCTTCAGAGGGCTTAATAAAGAGATCCTTGATTAAACCAGAACCTTCATTTCTTCTTTAGCCTAAAGGCCTTATCTTTCTGTCAACATGGTGTATTGAATATTTGTACAAGGATTTATATTAATTTAAAGACCTTTAGCTGTCTGGGAAAGCTGGAAATGAGATTCTCAGCCAGAGTCTTAATACTTTCTCTCTTTTCCTTGTCAATTGGCCAGTTATTTTCTAATCTCCTCTATTTCTTGAGGAAAATTTTATACTGCTAAAAGCAAAGTAGGCGATGTTTACAAAATATTTCCTGGAGATCTTCTTATGACATTAAAAAATTTATTAGGTCTCCTTTCTGTCTCCCACTTATCATAGCTGACAGCTTTACTATATATTTTAACACTGTGTAACATTGGTCTCAATTTCTCCAGTCTCCCAAGATAATTTCCTTGTCATTTTACATCCTATACTTGTCACTGTATCCCAAAGTCATTAACATACACCTTAAGCTTTTAATAAGCGATGCTCTCCATGGAATCAGTTTATGTCTCAGGTATAGATGTACAATGATTTGCTTCAAAACTCAATGGCATTCACCTGGTGAATGTTTTTACTTCTATGGAATTTGTCTAGTTGATTTATGTTAGTTCCTGGCTCAGTGACTCAACAGATCCTACCTGGGCTTCCTCATGTGTCTGGGAGTGGTGGAGTGATACTGGCTTTCAACTGCTACAGCTAGACTTGTTCCAAGCATTTTTCCTCCTCCTCCTCCTGAGGCTAATTCAATAGTGTAAACTATGGCAATGGCAGAAATACAGGAAAGTAAATAGAAGAATCCCTGGCCTCTGGAGGCCTAGATTACAATGGTACGTGATAACTTCAGTTGTGGACTTGAGCTAATCATGTTTATGAGAAGATAAATTTTACCGTTATGTTAGGAATGAATGCTAAAGTCAGTTGACAAATACCATCAGCACAGAGAGGCTGAGCAACAGGGTCATTAGCTCTATCAGTCTCCTACACACTCCTGGCAAATCATTGAGGCCAAAGGCGTTAAGTTACCAAGGATATTTTGAAGTGTTTAGGGCAGTTTGTTTTTTTTCAAATCAACCTTTCTGGTTTAGATGTAGATCTTCCTTTTGGTTCACTTCCTGTCTTATCTCACAAATTCCTTTCTATCAGTTTTGCATTGAATAATGTCTTATTCCTTTGCATCTAAGCATCTTTGAATATTTGCAAAAGAGAATTTTTTAGGATTGCTAGTCTTTAATGAAGGATATATTACACAAGTAATAAAATTATTTTTAAGACACATTTCACTATGTTTATACAGCCCACACACCATCCTCAGTGGATTTTTGTAGTCTATACACAACTTTGTATTATGGATATTGCTTTCATTCAACAATGTAGAAATTATCAAGCTGATATGGGTATTTGCAAACCAGGCAAACTCTTCCAAAAGAAAAAAAATGAGGAAGTAGAAATTTGAGAATTAAATTTTATTAAACAGGATGCTTTTTTAAGGCAGAGAGTAAATGCAGGAACCACAAATAACCACAACCAGATTTTATGGAGTGGACAGGAATGGGTATGAACCACAATAAGCATGTTGACATTGAAACAATTGAATTGCATGCACGTATTCAAAATGTTATGTGTGCATGACCAAAAGCTGTATAGGAATCCACCATGGGGGAAGGAATTGGGAGAATCTCAGAGCTGTGAAACTGTGTCATAAAATGAAATGTAATTAATAAAAAAAAATTTGTTGCTGAACATATTGTAAGCAACCCTGTGTTTCTCACATCAAGAATTAGAAAAATATATTAATTTATGATGTGCATGGTAGGGACTCAAGTACTTGAGCCATCATAACCTAATGTGTCCCAGAGTGATTGCCAAGAAGCTGGCTTTGGAAACAGTGCTGCTCTCCTAACTCTTGTGCTCTGATATGGGATGTGGGTATTTAAGTGGTGGTTTTAGCCACTGTGCCAAATGACTGCTCCTGAATAAGAGGTTTTTAAGAATATTTATCATTACAAGTACGTATTTATCATAGGATATTGAAAGCATATGGCTATGCCACAAGATGAAATTAAAGTTCCCAGAAATTTTCCATTCACATATAAATTGGCTAAATTCTATCCTTATTCACTATTGTTTCTACCAGCATATCATACAGATCTTGGGGCATAGAAATCTTAATATGTATTAAAATATAAGTACATAAATGATGAATATTTACCTAAATGAGTTGTTAGCAAAATTAGATGATACTATCAGTATTGCTTTTTATCCAATCCAATTGCTTTTTATCAATTTCATTGAAAACATCCCTAACAATTTCATATGTCAGTATTAAACATCATTTTAGCATCTGTTCATATCTAAGTCTATGAAAAAGATTAATATATTTTAATTGTGACATACATGTTATTGATATTTCCCTGGTTTGAATTTTCATTGTATCTTTTCAAGTCCCAGATGCTTCTCAATTGGAAATAACACATCCTTCCCACTCTCCCTTTCCTCTTGCCTCTGGCTCTAACTCAATGTTCATGCAAAAGTATTTATTATTTCCCAATGGTGACACCAACTTCTTTCACTTTGTGGGCCCCATAACATACACTTCCTTCCACTGTTTTTTGTCCTGCCCTTCCTTTCTAAAAACCTCTTGTCCCCTCAAATCCAACCCATAATTTCATTCCTGGATCCCCTCTTCCATTGTCCTTCAGAAATTAACACAAATTCTACGTAACAAGTTGTCTAGTAGAGCTGCAGCAAACTCAAGTTTTATGTCAATTCAGAAAGAAAGGGAAATTGTGGTCCAAGCAACTAGTCAAGTTCTAGACAAGATCCTTGTTGTTTTAATAGCAAAATAAAGTATCCTAAGGTGATGCTTTCTCCTCTTCTCTTTAGGAAGCAATTGCTTTCAATTCTTCTCTGCTGAGGCCCCGTGTGATTGGTGAGTGGATTGGCAGAGAAGACAATGATGCTGATCCACTTGCTGCTGAAATGCTACAGCCCCCAATTCCAAGAAACAAAAATGACCAATGGGAGAGCGAAGACAGCGGCTCTAGCCCTGCAGGAAGGTGAGTGAGGTGTTTCCTTAGTTTCTATGTTACCATGTTTTTTTTAAAGACAAAGGGAAAGCAAACCCAAGTGTGTGATTATGCTGAGATGGCAAATCTGTATAGTAAATTGACTTAGGAAAAAAATTAACTTTGTTTTAAAACTAGAGTAGTACTGATCTTTCTTTGGAATATTTTTTAATGGTATTTTTCACATCTTGGAGAGTTTTATCTTCTTGTCAACTCAAATCAAATAGGGGAGCAGCTTCAAAAACATAAATTTCCAGTAACACTAATAATGGAGTGGCTGGCTGCTAAGATTGAAATTGAGAGGATCAAAGTCATGGCACAATGTTAGGCCACCTCTTACAAGGATGCTGATTTCCGGTATCAGAGTGTTCATTAGTTTTTGTCTGTCGCTTGGGTCCAGCTTCCTGCTCATGCTCCTGGGAAGACAGTAGATGATAGCCCATGTGGTTGTGGCCCTGAGCTTCATATAGATGACTAGGAGAGTGTTTCAGGCTGCTGGCTTATGTTTGACCTAGCCTTAACTTGCGTGGTTCATTTGGGGAGTAACCCAGCAGACTGAAGATCTTTCTCTGTCCCTCCTTTCTCTCTGTCTCTATGTCATGCTTCCCTTCAAATATTTAAATAAGTAAATGAATGAACAAATAAAGAGAAATACTTCTGATGTGCTAGAGATATGTAATTAGTCATCAGGGAGAAGAAAATCATGGGATATACAGTAATGTAGAAGATGTGGAGTTACTATAGAATATAAAGAGTAAAGCATTGCTTTAGGAAAGTTTACAAGGCATAACTGGCTGGATAAAATTATTTGTAATTTCTTTGTTTATTTTTAAAATCGCTATGTCTTATGAACTTGGAAGTACTGATTTTTTTTTTTTCTCCTGGTACTTCTAATGGTACCAAGAGATTTGCCCTAAGTGTTTATGTGCTGGAAGAAGTAGAATAGTGAGATTACTTTATCAGAAAATCTGTTTTTTGAATTATCACTTTTCATGTACGTGACACAAACCTCAGTGAGAAAAACACAAAACATAAATGAAAATTTCTACAGAGCAGTTGGAATAAACATCGTTTTGGAGGCTTGGCTTACCCAACATGAAAAAACATGACATGTTGCAGAAATGTACAGTTCCTGTGTTATCATAGGAGAGTTTTTCCTGTATATAGAAAAGAAATGGTAACTTTGTATTTCCTATTTTAAACTTATCAGCAACCAATAACTATTCTTTCTGAAGGAGAAAATTGTGTTTTCTACAATGTAATAGCTTTCTGGGAATCTTTTCTTTGACTTATCACTTGGCTAGAGGGAAAGAAATTTAGAATACTCATTACAGTGCTTCAGGCGCAGAGAAAATTGACTCTGTTTCATGAGAAATAACTTCAAAATTATTTAAATAGTTCAAGTGTCCTCTAGAAAAGGAAGAAAACCTTTTTAAAAAATCCATTTACCTTCTTTTGTGAAATGTCAGATCAATTTCACCTGTCAATGAGGGTAATTTTATTTTTAATACCAGACTTATGAAACCCACTAGACCTTTAGTCAATGGTAGATCTTTAATTCTAAAATGTAAAATAGAGACATGTCAACTTTCAGTTGGTTTTCACTTAGTCATAGCAATAATCAGCACTGTATATTACAATTATTAGGGTTTCTATTTTCTTCCTAGCTGTGGTGAGCTTTCATTCTCTCTTCATAGAATCAAATCTGTTCCACAGTTCTCATTGAATCCCTGATTCCGAATTCTCAGTCCACTATAATCTCAGCCAAATACTCACTTTGAAAGTTGTTTTACATTTTATTTTTAGCTGTACTTAAGTTGTGATTTGAAATAAAGAAAGTAGTAAAGATTCTGCATCAATTAAAAAAAAGATTAAGTATTTCTATGGAGTACAATGAAAGAAATGAGACAAAATTAAGGGTTAGATGCTATATTTTTCCCCAACTTGTAATGTTCAGAACAGGTTATCTGAATTCGTACCAGTAACTCACAAAGCATTAGGTCTGATTTTGATGATAAAGCAAAGGTTGTAGAGAAAATTTTAATGGCTTGCCCTGAAATAATAACCAATTAGTACTATCATTTTACGATCTTAAACATTGACGAAAACATAGTCTACACTTTTAAAAGAAACTGATTTTCAAGAATGATTTCATTCATTCCCCACTTAGTTTCCCACTTCCCACTTCTTGGGGTTGGCACAAATTATCCATATGGGGATCTGTGAAGGGGACACAGGCTGTACTAGATTACTAGATACCTGTCAAATCCAGTGGGTGTTTTTTCTTTCTTTCCTTTTTTTTTTTTAATTTAGTAGGTAGCATTGTTTGTACTCTGCCTTCATTTCCCATTTTCCCAACTGACTTTCTCCCATGTACAAGTTTGTTTGTTTATTTCTTGTTTTGTTTTGAGCAGCTGTTATTTAATTTTACTAAATTACTAAAAAATATGAGTTGGCTATTAGCATTTAGCCAACTTTCTTTTTGAAGAAGAGTCTTAGATGCTTTATAAGTTGGACTTTCACCATTACATTAAACAAAGTTTAATAGGCATCACATAAAATAAACCTGAATCTAATGAGTAGAAGCTTAGCCAAAATATTTTCCTGACACTTCTTAGAAAAATAACGTACCCTACCTGGAATGTTTTCCTTTAGGTGCCTCAAATACAATTTTTGGACAAAGAGGGTCAACAACTTTGGTACACATATGCAACGATTGAAGTGTTAATTGCTGGTTCAAATGAAGGCAACTGTGAGGGCGTTATGGAGAAACTTAGGGGAGAGGACAAGTGATGCTCACCCAGAGTCCGTGGCCATTAGATGGTCTGTGTGGGGGCCATAAGAGAGCTCTGCATTTCTTGAAATATTGCATGGATGTGTTACTGGACATTTCCTTGCAGTTCTCTGCCACATCATACTTAGCTTCTCAAAATATTTAGAATTTAGAATTATGAGAGAAACATTTGAGTAAGAAAGGAAAGAGGGGCACATAGAACCAATATGTTGTAGAATGATCGAAGACATTTTGTACTTGTCAGAATCTGCTGTCGGCATCAGTTACAATGGAAGGTGTAGCTAGTACTGAGGAATCATGCACCTTCATTACATACCTGAGGTTACTAAAAATTCATCACACATTTATAACATAAATAGAAGCAAGAAATATAAATAATGCAACTATATAACCATGTTTTAAACCATTTTAATTAGACTATCAATAGCTGTGAAATGGAGGTCAAATTTAGAAATTTAGTGACAACCAAACCTACAGATTTTTTTTTTATTGTTATTAACATTGTATTATGTGATACAGTTTTATAGGCACTGGGGATTCCCCCCACCCCTCCCATACCCCTCCCCCCATGGTGGATTCCTCCCCCTTGCTGCATAACCACAGTTCAAGTTCAGTTGAGATTCCTTCCTTGCAAGCATATACCTAGCATAAAGTCCAGCGTCTTATTGTCCAGATAAGTTCAGCGGCTTCTTGGGGAGACCTTCTCTGGTCTGAAGGTAGAGCTAACAGAGTAAAGTCCCGGTCAGTTAAAAGCCCCAACAAAACCTCAGTATCAATATACAACATTATGGAATTAATTGACATAGTATTGAGTAAACAATATGTTAAAAATAATGCAAGTTCCATTCTTCGAAACATCTGGGTTGAGACAGTATCAATGACAGGTTCAAAAAATAACAAACAACCAAATAAAAATTACAGGTTAAATCAAGGCAAACATGTGGTATCTAACCTTTTGGGATTCACTCATTTCCCTTAGCATTATAGTTTCCAGTTGTGCCCATTTAGCCACAAAGAACTGCATTTTGTTTTTTTTAATAGCTGAGTAGTATTCCATGGAGTAGATGAACCAAAGCTTTCTTATCCAATCTTCTGCTGATGGGCATTTCGGTTGCTTCCATGTTTTTGCAATTACTGATTGTGCTGCTATGAACATAGGGATGCATGTTGAAAACCTACAGATTTTAAGAATAAAAATTATTTATTATCAAAAACTAGATTTCAAAACAAAGGACTGAAGTCATAAACTATCTAAAACATACAAAAGTTGTATCTTATGGCTCACAAATTTGCTTTTAAAACTAGAAACATAGTCAAATAGTATGTTTGTTTCAGAGAACTGCTGAGGACATTTAGAGTAAAAGTTTGTTTCCTTTCATTTATCTAGAAATTAATTTATTTATGAAAAAAGTACATGTCATGATTCAAATAATTACTTTATGAAATACAATTTTCATCACCCGTTTGTTTCATGTCCCTTAGATAGACTTTTGGACTTAATCAGTACACGGATATCCCAGCCTTGTACTGTCTCAATGACCAGCCATGCATAGTAATGAGACTAAAAAGAACACGCTCTTCAATCCTCATGAAATGATCTTGATTGTTACTAAGTCATGGATTCTTGATCTACCTTTTCCTCCCCCTGTTTCACTTTTATATTCAGACCCTTTTATTTTCCTATCCATTTCTATATTTCCCTGGATTTCAATATCTCTCAAGTTTAAACACACAGGCATACAACTAGGCTAATTTTTGTTTTATTTGGTATGTCTATTTAAAAAGAATCAAATTATGTTACCACTCTCTGTGCTTCACTTATTTAGCCCTTTTTATTCTCATGAAGATATTATTGTTATTATCCCTGTTTCAGGAATGTTCCAAAGAAGTGACATAGAAGATCCATTAACTTACTATATGACAAAAGTAGGTTGTCGAGCTTCAAATTCAGAGACCTAAAATACATGCTCATCTAGCTTATTTTTTTTTTAAGATTTATTTTGTTTTTAGTGGAAAGGCAGATATACATAGAGGAGAGACAGAGAGAAAAATCTTCTGACCGATCATTCACTTGCCAAGTGACCACAACAGCCAGAGCTGCGCCCATCCAAAGCCAGGAACTAGGAGCTTCTTCTGGGTCTCCCAAGTGGGTGCAGGGTCCCAAGGCTTTGGGCTGTCCTTGACTGCTTTGCCAGGCCACAAGCAGGGAGCTGGATGGGAGGGATGGCCGCTGGGATTAGAACAGCACACATATAGGATCCTGCATGTGCAAGGCAAGGACTTTAGCTGCTAGGCTACTACTGCACTGAGCACCCATCTAGCAGTTTTTAGAGAGTCACTGTAAGAATCTTCTTGTAAAAATCCTCGTCATTGAGATTTAAGTTCAAACCTTAGGAAGAAATGGCCAGATCCAAAACTGTCCTTAATCCCTCCTGTATCTCCTCCTTTTTTCGGTAAACACTCTGTTTAAGATCCGTGCCTCCTGCTCTAGTGCTACTGTCTTTTACTGCTGTCAGTTTCATTTTGGGGGGTCCTCAAGCTATGGGGCTGAAAAGAAGGATGTGTCACCCTCGTCTACTGCTTAGAGAACTTATCTCCATGCTTACTTAAAACATTCCTGACTCTGAACCTCATATTTTCCCACAGTGATCATTGTTTCAAATCTGGTGGCAATGATTTGCCAATTCCCATTCACCTTACCTTTGCCACGATTACTCTTCCCAACACTGTTCTGTTTTGGTGAAATCGTTATTGTTGGTGACCCTTCCCCAAACCTCACCTGCTACATTCTTTGCCTACTTTTTCCCGCTGATATTCAATACCAGCCTACCTCATTCTGTCTCATCCTATACCATCTGAATACCATTATCTGTAATTACATTTTATAAAATACAAGCACAATACTCTAGCCATCACTTTTCCCCACTTGCGGCTCATTCCCAGTGGTTCCCAACTTCAACTGGGATCTCAGACACCCTAATGCTGCCGAATTTATCTTGCCCTTCTTTTCTCTGATTCATTTTCTCTTTATTCAGCTTTTATCCTTGAGCCATCATTTAACCTGGCTCTTTGTATTACATTTAACCCCCCTGTCCCTCTTTTCTCATTGTCACTGCCTCCCCTGGTGAAACTACACCCTGGCAGAGGATATAATCGTCCTGAGGTGGAGAAAGCACATGTGTACTGGCTCTGATTCATAACTTCCCCTACTCCAGGACACCTGGAACCGCCAACCGAGCTACTGCCTTTGCCTAGCTCACTGACACACCCACTCTACACAGCACTGACTTTATGTATCCTCAAGTGTCCAACACTACCCCACCATTCTCATTATTAACTGATGATCCTACCTAGAACCTCACAGAGAAAAAGGCTTCAGGGAGGGAACACAGCTTCCTCCAGTTTCTTCCAAAGAACACCAGTTGATCCTTGACTCATCTTTGCACAAACACTCTGCTGACTTCTGCCAGTTGATGTTAGATCCCCAGTTTTCCTCACTGCTGCAAATCCATCATTTCTTTCTTTTCCCTGTGCTGTTTGTCTCTCCCAGATCGTCCCCACCAGCATGTAAGTAGTGGTGGGACTTTTCTCTAGAAGATAAAAATTTTTTTCTGGTCCACAGTTATTTCTGCTCCCTGCCTTTCATTGTCTAAACTAAGCTGTTCCCAGTAGATGCCTTAGATTCACTGCTCCCTCTTTTTTGCACTCCTTTTGCAGTAATTTGTGTTTCGTCCATCTGCTACAGCCATCCTCACTATTTTTACAAGATGATGTCTGCAGTGTCACCCAGGGTCATTCAAAATAATTGACCTCCATCTTCAAATTTCAACTTTAAGTTTTAACCTGTTACTTGCCATTGTGGTAGCATTCAAGATCTATAAGCATCTTTATCTGTAAATGAAATGTTCAAAATCCCCCAAAACTGGAAAACTCATTTTTTAATAACACATGAGGACAAAACTTGATATTAACACGGTGTGTTCTTTACGTATCCCACTCAGTTATACTGTGATTTATAATGAATTTAGTAACAAACATTCCTTATGGTGTTACACAATATAGTAGTTGAGTAAGGGAGTGCCTTCAGCTCCAAAGAGCCTATTAAAACAGTAATAGCCTGAAATAAGGTGCTAAGTTTAAATTTGAACAGAGGTACGTTTTTGTAACTAGAGTGTTTTTATTGTAGATGGCTTTTAAAAATATTTGTATTGTATTTTATAGGTTAAAATAAGTATCTCATGCATATGTTTTCAAGTAAGAACCCATTTTCAAGATACAACAGTGTGTATTACTTCTGCATGAGCTATTTATTTTCCAACCAACTTATATGTATTTTGGGCCATAGTATGTGGTCATTTTCAGAATCTGTGTAAAACATGTGCTCCAAAAAACAAAGTGTGTTCCAAAGAGCATTACATTGAGCATTTTTATTTATACCTAAAGGAAAAACTTGCCTAACAGTCATGACTGTACATGAAAACAGAAAATATATTTTAAGTATAGTATGTTATACAATGTAATACTTTATCCTTATCCTTGTTACGTTTAATATATAGGATGTCAAATTATAACAGGAAATTGAGTTAATGGCTTTATTCAGGAAGAACAAAAAGCTATTTCTCACACAATATGTATTTTTGAGATTTTTATTTATTTTGAAAACTAGAGTTTCAGAGATAGAAAGAGAGAGAGAACAAGTAGAGATAGTCATCTATTCACTGGCTCGCTCCCTAGATAGCCTCATAGGCCAGTGCTGGGGCAGGCTGAAGCCAGAAACCAACAGCTTCTTCCAAGTTTCCCACATGGATGACAGGGACTCAGATACTTGGGCCAACTTCCTTGGCTTTTCCCAGTCCATTAGCCAATCAAAAGTGGGACAGATGAGATATGAACCAGTGCCCATGTGAGACATGGCCATTGCAGGTGGCATTCAACCTGGGCCACCATGCTGACCCTTGTTCTCCAGCTGCTAATCTTTTTGAATTGCCAAACCACTGTATATAGTACTCATTGCTACAATCTGCATTGAGATCAAGAAGCCAAGGAAGAGATAAATAACTATAAACTGGCTCTATTTATTTTTCATTCAAATATATGTCCCTTCTAACCAAAGCTAATGCAGCTGAAGTTATCATCATTTGATTAAAAAAAAATTCTAATTGTAAAATTACTCCAAGAACAAGTAAAATCACAGCTTGGATTATAAAAGGTGGCCAGTTGCAGCCAACATGGAGGTGAGTCAGATAGTGGAATCATAAATATGTTCCAGTAAGTACTTTCAATTCCCATGTAACCAAGCATAGAAACTACCATCAAGTAAATAAAAAGTCATAAAAAAAATCCAGTGGAAAATATTAAAATGAGAACATATAAAAAGATAAATCTCGCTGGATGAACTTAACAGTGACGTTGGCAGGGCATAGACCCATACCTAGTAAGGACTCCATTGTGGGATATTCCTATTCTGAACAAAAGTGAGCAAACAGAGTAAAAGAAATTATGACACAGCCTCAGGACTTAGGAGGAACAATAAGCTAATGTGGCAGTCTCATCGCTTGAGTCCCAGGAAAAGAGTTACCATGGAGTGGAACTTAGAGTAGCTGCTGAAAACTTCTTAAATTTGGTGTAAGATATACCCTACAGGTTTAAGAAGTTGAAAAACTCCAAACAAACCCAAGAAATTCCATGATAAGCTATGTAAGTAAACTTCTGGACACTAATATTAATAAAAAAAATTTTTTTAACAACAGCCTTATTTAAATGACACATTATTTGCAGGGGAATCTTAACTGAAAGTAACTGAATTTCTCATCTGAAAATTCAGAAGCCAGAAGGAAGTGTCAGCAGGAAATTCATGGTAATCATAAATTCCATATTTAATAAAACCATATTTCCTGAATGTTGAGGTAACAAAGTTATCTGTAAACAATGGAAAAACTGGTAGGAAGGGTTGCTATGGGATATACCCTTAAAAGGATTCCTGCAGGTAGCTCTTCAGACAGAAAGGAAATGATGAAAGAGACATAGTACATCATGATAGAAAAAAAAGAGAGAGAAATAACTGAAATATGAGAATATCAGAGTACCTTAAAAATACATTGAAGGATCAGTTGTTTGTGCATCGGTTGAGTTGCCACTTTGGATGCCTACATTTCATACGCAAGTGCCATCTCTTCCACTGTGGATTGAGCTTACAGCTAGTGGGCATCCTGGAGAGCAGCGGATGGTGTGCGCAGTACTTTAGTTCTTGCCACTCACACTGGGGACTCTTAGGAAGGTTGGGCTCCTGACTCTGACCAGTCTTTTGAAGACTGAACCAGTAGATGGAAGATCTCTTCTCCACTGTGTTCCTCACCCCATTTGCCTTTCAAATAAATTATAATAACAAATTAAAGACAATTTTTTTTTAAATCATGGAAAGTGAGACTAGAGGATAAGCTTATTTTGTGCAGAACATTTGAAATCTATTAAGATTTCGTATAATACATGCTTTTCATGAACTTCATGAGCACCTATTTTGTATGATAGCTTTGCCTCATGAATGTTATAATTGATGATTGACAAGTCCAACAAAAATGACACTATCTGAAACTCAAAGTCATATGTATTTAGAAGTAGAAAACCTGAAACATTCGGAAGGGAAGGTGGTAAATGTTGATAGCAGTACAAATATGTATTGACTGTGATGATACCATCAAAACTGTAATTTGTAACACAAAATAAGTCACTAAAACGTGTAAGAATGGACAAATTTAAATCACTACCCAGGGCAAGATAATTTGCTAGGAAAGAGAATAAATTTCTCAGTAAGTGATGCTGGGACAACTATTTATACACCTGCAAAAGAAATTTAAGAAAGCTTTTCCAAAATGTCTTAGAATAGAATATTAAAGGATTTATGTTGTTCCATGTGTTTTTCCTACATGGAGGTTTTTTTTTTTAATGAAGGAATAGTAATCTAGACATTGTAGCTCCTTTTAAAATTTTTTTAAAAAAGATTTATATTACTTTGTGTTTTATTGGAATGGCAGATCAGATTTTCAGAGAGAAAGAGAGTCAGAGAGAAAAATTCCCCCAACAATTGTTTCACTCCCCAAATGGCTGCAATGACCAGAACTGAGCCTATGGGAAGCTGGAAGCCAGGAGCATCTTCAGGTCTTCCATGTGGATACAGATTCCAAGGAGTTGGGGCATACTCTGCTGCTTTCCCACGCCATAAGCAGAGAGCTGGATGAAAAGTGCTGCAGCCAAAACATTAAAACATGTACTGGTTTGTGTATTACTTTGCATAACAAATAACTGAAAATAGTACATGGATTTTTCTCTGCTTCCTGAAGCTAATTAGCATTTTAAATATGTCCGTAGCTTAAAGATGGAGCCTAAGACTAAAGGGTTAAAGCAGCAGCAACAGCAGCATAAGAAACTTCTAGCAGCAATGCTCTCTCAAGATTCTTTTGAGTCCCTCCACAGCCCCACTCCATCTGTAACAGAGGAAGATATTGATAATGAAGATGATGCAATGGAATTGCTGGGTAATTTTAAAAATTAATAATTTATCTTTCTTTTTCTCTGTAAAATATGTAATATTAGGAAGTTGAAAAAAGTTTTGGATGCATTTGTTGTAGGGCAAGTAAATTCTGACACTTGATTCAAACTAGATGCTTTAGCAGTTGCATGTAAGAACTAACTTGAAATAACATGAGCAAGTGAAATATTTACTAAACTGTATTTTGTGCTTTGTGTATGCAGACTTCTGATGACTTAATCGAGCTTTATTTTTGTGTGAAAGTGTGCAGTTGTGCTAAAAATTCATATGTATGCCTTATTCTCTGATTATAATGGCCCTGATCATATCTATTGTCTATAAAATATGTCCAATGTACTTAATTCAACTCTCAAGATGCCCCTCTCTTTAATTTGAGGAATGCTTTAGAAAACAGAATAAAATTTAAAGGGGCACATAGTAAATAATATTTTCTGATTTTTGTCATGATGGAAAAGTTTGCAGATTTCAAAGTCCTTCAGGTGTCAGTCTTAGTGTTGTATGCCAATGTAAGTGTAGTTTTTTTATATTGTTAAAGAAGTGAACACATTTTTGCTTGAACAAAAATCCTTTAACGTAAACTTCACACACTCAAGTTTTATTGGAAAATCATTTTTTGAAATAGTAGCAGTGATCTTGGATACACTTTAAGTTATATTAATTAGTTGAACACCAATGACTAGAAAAATTTCAAATACTTTGTAGCTATACAAAGGTAACCTAAATAGTTGAAAGTTTCAACTGTAGAACAGAAAAACACAGTCATTTTTAAAAATAATTTTCTTCTGAACTAAATTACTTTTTTCCTTGGTTTTGACTGTTGATGGCAATAGGAATTTATCACTCTAATGAATGAAATAGTTTTCCATTCATAGGCTTACAAAGGTATTTTTTGCTCAGTGATGGATGTTCAAAGATGTTTAGTTATGATACAATAGCTATGCTCATTCCAGTATCAATGAGATCCTATCATGGCAATTTTTTATCTACCTGGTGATGGTTCCTTTTTGCGGTTTTTGTTAACATTATTTCCACACTTCCAAAGGATTAATGCAGCAGATGTGCCAGATGTAACTGTGGTACCTTTATTCAACTTCCATTCACTAAATATTTATTGAGGACTTACTATGTACTGGTTACATGGTTTGGTGCTGATAACATGAAAATAAAATAGAATTGACCTCTGCAGGAACTTGAATTTTAGTGTTGATGATGGAATTACAAATAATTCTATTAGTGACCGCTACCTACATTAATTGGATTAAGTACATAGTTGCCTGTGTAGGTAAGACTTAATTGGGATATAAGCACTGTGATGAAGGAGTGTGCTCTAGCGAAGCCGATTCCCCTGGTTCGTCTGAAGCACAAAGGCTGTAGCTCTGCCAGCGGAGGGTGGTCACGACCCCGCTAGTTTATTCACTTAGATGAGTCAGCTTGGGTGTGGACTCTGGCAGTGAAGCTCCACATGTGTGTAGACCATTCCTCTGCTCTGTTCAGTAGCAGTAAAAGGTGCAGCTCAATTCCAGGGATTCTTTCAGGAGGCTTGGGTGTTCATTCAGTACTGCTACTTCTTAGATTTCAGCTGTTCCAAAGTCGTAACTGGCTGAAGCCCAAAAGTTAGAGTTCTGAAGATTCCTAATAATAAGTAGTTAGCAAAAGCTCATCAGTGGTTCTTGTTTCCATTTAGACATTTCAACCTGGGTCTGAGCAAATTTAGTAATGGTAGATAACTGAAAATTTAGACTTTCACCACTTATCTTACCAGGTGGCTAACAATGCTGGTCTCTAGGTTATGAGATTTCCCTATGATTCTGAGGAATGGTCCAAGGTCATCATCATATCCCCAAACTAATGCCACAGGTATTTGAAACTGGTTTCAGAGAAGCATAATTCTGTCTATTAAGCAAAAATACAAACGCTGAATTGTTGAAACTTTATGTGAAATCAAATTTAATTGAATAGAATCCTTGTAAGATGAAATACAGATATTTAGAAATGCCTGAAATGTATTTAGAAATATAGAAATATCTGATATTTAAAATACGTGTTCATGTCTATGATATCTTGTGGTATGAGCTTGCTGTGTTTATATACCTCTAAGGGTTTAACTTTTCTTGGTTTTCTTTACTAAGATATGACGGGCTGAATATCTTATTAATTATGTATGGAAGGCATTCTGCAATCTTAATATGTGCGAAATAAGTAAAAGATGTAATTTTTAGCTAGTATTAACATGAAAAGAATTATTCCTTAACGAAACATTAATTTTAAGTAGGAAAAAACTTCTTAGTTGAACCAGAAGTTATGAAGTCTATTTACATTTGTCTTATTTACTAAATAACCTGTTGTTATTAAATACAGTTTATTAGAGATTGTTCAATTGTATAATTACAGATTTTTTTTTCTAAATGTATTTGGCATAGGAATATATTGAATTTTAGCATTTTTACTTTTAAATATGGATCAAGTATTTTCTGAAAGATAGCCTTGATTACTATTTATTAATTCCAAGTACAAAAGTTACAACATGGGATTAATATAACCAAAGAATAAAATATTCAAACGTGCTAAATAGGAAGAAGCAAAATTTTAAGCACTTCTGAAACAGATACTGTGATTCCAGTAAAGAGTGAATGAAATATCTTCCACTTCACTATAAGATGAATGGTTCTTCATCTGAAATACAAAATGTTCTAAACACTGGTGATTATGGCGTCAACTAATGACCACAGTAAACAGATATTTATAAGCAATTTTTACATGCTTTAAAAATTAATTAACTAAGGATTTTTCAAAAAGGTTATGACAAGTTTCAGTGAGAGAATGAAACATATAAAAAACCCCTTACATATTTAATTTCATTGATTTTTACCAATGAGGGATGTTGTTTGTTTAAAATGCTTCAGCTTGTGCATATGGACTCATTGCATTAGATGCATTCATCACCTTTATATTGTTGAATTTCAATTGTAGTTAAGTGTTTAAAATGTTTAATATAATAGGTACTTAATTTAGAATATCAGAATTAATTGAAAGCCATATGATTTCTTCTGTATATTACTGTGAAACATCACTTGCAAAATTTTTTGAATTTTTTTCAGAATTGAAGTATCTAAAAATCAAAGAAACATGCCATAGCATTCTGGTTTAAGATCATAACTATGTGATATTATGAATGAAATAAAAATTCTGTTGCTAAAAAGTTATTGCAAATACATTACATTAGTTTCAAATAAATAATCAAGAGCCTGTGTAACTATGCTAATACTCTTTGCTCACTAAAGTCATTGAGTTCCTATAACTTTAATGTTTTATGAGACTTCTGCAAATTAAAATTTACTGAAGGAGTTGATCTTTAAAATGCATAAGTGAATTGTTTTTCATTGTGAACAAGGTTTATAAAATAATTATTCATTATCTGCTATGATTGTATCTAAAAAAAAAACAAGATTTATATTATATGAAAGACAGTTTCAGAGAGAGGAGAGAAACATCTTCCATGGATCAAACTCAAGTAACTTCAATGATTAGGGTTGTGCCAAATCAAGCCAACAACCAGAAATCCCATTCCGGTCTTCAAAGTTTTTGGAAGATCTGCTTTCCCAGGTGAATTAGCAGCAAGCTGGGTGGGAAAGGAGCAGCCAGCACTCTAATGGGAACTCAGACAGGATTTCTAGCATTGCAGGGATCAGCTTAACCCACAGGGCCAAAACCTGCTGTACCACAATGCCAGCCGCTCTTATCTGGTCTGCAAGATAGAGGCCCTCTAGAGCAGAAACTGCCCTTATTTGCAAAATGAGAATATATGTTCCACCTGAAGGGGAATGGATGCTGTGACTCATTAATGTAAGACTTTAAAAAGGAAGGAGAACCATAAATATGTTAAGAAATGATCTACCCATATGCATATCTACATTTTAATTATTTAAAATGTGTAAAATAATCTAAGACACAGAGTAAGATACATGTACTTTTCTTGCCTACATTTATTTTGAACATTGTCCATTGAATATACATGATTACAGAAATGTTGTCACTCTATAACTGAAAGTTCTTCACATAAAGAATGGTACTTAATAGAAAGTGGTAAGGCATTCAAAAATACAATTAATAGATTCTTCAATATTGTGTGTAAGGTTGTTTTAAATGCCACTTGTAAGTTTACTCGGTATAATATAAAGGCAACTTGTTATGGATCAGAGCATAATCTCCTTTATAGGAGATTAATGTATCAAAACATGCAGCACATGGAAGATCTTTGTCTCTCCTTTTATCTCTAATTTTCTGATCTGCCTTTCCGATGAAAATAGATAAATCTTATAGAAGAGAGAGAAAAGATACAACAGTTTGAAGCTCAACTGAAGTCAGTGGTCTACTTCCAAAAATACTGAATTATTTTCAAATGACCTCAATCCATGTACCTCTCATCTGTAAATACGTGATATTCTTAAAAAAAAAAAAACCTCAGTAGACACAATGGCAATTGATGATTACAACTGATCAAATACTCTAGATAATCTGCATATGCAATGCAAATGTTCTTTAATCAGTTGATATAATTGAAAAATTAGGACCTCCAACGATTTGCAAATAGGTTTACACATATTAAAAAATCTTTTCCCTCATTTAGCCACATGTTTGATTGTAACAGCTGTATCACATGGCCTGCTGTTACACGATTTTCATCTGTATTTCTGAATGCAAACTTAAGCTTATTTCCTGCAAAAATATCAAGTGATCTTTGACTAAGTGTGACCTGAGAGCTTAATAACGTTTTATCCAATCAAACACCTCAGCAAATACTACGTAGCTTCTATGTGCTTAATACCAGTTCATATTAACAAATAAGCCAATGAATACTAATTTTTGTATTTTTCAAATTACCTTAATCTCTTTGGGGTTTGAGACTAAGGTTAAAATAGTGGACACAGCTCTTTTTAGAATCTGACAGTTGTATTGCTGCTTTCATTCATTCACAGAGTTACGTTTTCATAAATATGTCTGCATCATTGACAAATGACTTTGCATGCTTCTAGTAGTCTGAGCAAACACAAAGATATTTCATAAAATATTGCCTCTAATGGCAGAGGGTGAGGCTCAACAACCTCATAGGAATCATCTGGAAAGTCATTTACAGGCGTATTTCAATGTCCTGAGCCCCCAAGTTTTGGTCCCTAGATTCGGTTATAACTCTGTAATCAATATTTTTTTTCCAAAAGAAACAATCCTCTGTCTTCTTTTAGAGATTCGATTGTAGGTGAACTGTAGAGCATACTATAAGGGCCTGAATCTATTGGGTATAGTCAATGAATTGTGCTTGATAGACACGGAAGCAAAAATATTAAAATGACAGGGTCTCTAATGTGTGCCACGTAAAGCACTTGGACTAGACTCTGTAAGTGTCTCCTGGAAACAATGGAAAATCTTGCTAGCAAGCCTGGGTAAAATATCATGCATTTCCTATATTCCTTTATGATATGCTCTCTAGGAGCACTTGAAATATAAAATGCTTGGTATAGGAAAGTCAGCAAAGTTATAAAATGATTCTAGCATAGATCTGAGAATAGGGTTCTTTTCTATCTTAATTATCTTATGAAAGTTTTATATAACATTTTAATATTTGTTGAATATGACTCATGGCTCCTTTCACTGTGTTCTAGATTTACTTGTATCTGAGTTGCTTTTGTGTTTCATTTTCTCCATTTCTAATTCTTTTACCAAAAAAAAAAAATAGAACATTTGCAAATGATAGAGTTTATATGTAGGGTTTCCCCTTAAATAAATTTAAATCTACAAACCAACAAAATGTACACACTACGCTTCACAATTTATTATGTGGTACTAGGTAAGAACTTCTGTGTTTAATTTTCTGGGAAAAAAAGATTCCAAAGATAAATCTAGATTCATTAGAATGACAATAATCATTGGAAATGAAATCTAAATCCATGAATATATTATTGACATTTGCCCTTTTTTGGTTACATTGGAAATATTTCTGAATTTCCAATCTATTTGTGAATGTAGGTGTTTTATGCATATTTATTACTTTGAGTAGGTTATAAATGGACATATACCAGGTTACAATGTTTAATCCTGTTTGTGTCACAGAATTGCACTGAATATTTCGCACGAGGTGTGAGCAATAGTGTGTTGGTGTGCAATGGTTTGGCCTGAGCCACACTTAGGGTTGTGTACAACAGGCCCACCTCTTATGTTACCTTTTGCTGTTTTGTCACCCTATCTTTAAGCAATTAATTGTAAAATGCTGGTACTAATGTTTGATCTTCCTACTCCACAGGGATGTTGTGGGGATCAAAATGGGATACTGTTTGAAAGTGTTATTAAGCCTTTTTTCTTTTTGTCATGACTAATGGGAATATTTGAAAAAAGATAATAGAATTAACATCCTCTAGCTTTTGTGGAATAACTCCAAGCTTTTGAAAAATATTCCTTCTAATTTTGGGAAATTGCCTACAAACAATAAAAATCAATACTTACTGCTAAATAATAAAAGGCAAGAGGAGAAAGGGAATAAAAAAGGGAATAAAATTGGAATAAATACATGGGTATTTAACAAAAGCCACATTCGTATGATTTGTTTTAGGATGTAGTACAAATTTTATCTCATTGTTTTAAATTTTCTTCCACATAATGCATAAAATCTAAGAGAAGAAATTTGTGTCTATACCTGTATTTCCATTAACAAAAGTAGGTCTAAGAAGGGCACAAGAGACAGATAATACCTGAAGATAGAAAATAATAGAAATCTATACTACATGTTTACATGCTTCTGTGAAAATAGTTGCAAAAATACTGAAATTTATAACCTTTAAAACTGAATTGTATTGTTACATATAGAAAATACGTGGAAAGCTCAATTTCGACATTAATTCATTGTATAAACAAATGTTTGCCAGCTGAAAACCAGTGTTAAATATTATTAGGGTTTTGTTGCGTTTGAAACGACTTTTACTTTCAAATAAACAGTGATGTTATATTTGAATATCAATTTATTTAATCATGATAATGGCTTTCATATAATTTGACTGAAATTCAAGTTTGTGCTCTATGTAAAAGCCTTTGGAAAGTGATATTAGACCATAACTTTTTTGTAATTTTTATGGTTGAAAATGTGCAAAAAAATGTAACTAATTCAGTAATTAATATCAATAGATTAAATTTTTTCTGGCTTATTTAGAACTGATTTTATAACAATAGCAACTTTTAAATTTCTCTGCTTCATAGTGTCACTGATATAATAATCTCTGATAAAAACTGAATGCATATTGACCAAAAATGTCTACAGATCTTGCTGGGGTATTTTCATTATCTGAAAACCAATAAGTTTCTTAAGTGAATATTTATTTGAGATTATTTTTGAGATTTTATCAATACATAAATTTGTCCTGTTTTTAAATTTATTTTAGAATTAAAATATTGTTTCTCATTTCCCATACTTTATAAGAGAAATATCCTTATCAATAATCACATTTTAATTGCTCAAAAGTTTTCCAATAGAAGAAAATATGAGATTTTTAAGGATAAATTAAAGCTAGTGATATTGTTATTCAGTTTTAATGCTTCTTTTTGTAAAAATTTACTGATCATTTTTATGATGACTGGTGCTTGCATCAAAATATAAAGACACTAAGATTTTATGTAAGTTTTGATTGACTTACGGTTGTTTTATGAATTGTCAGCAGAGGGTTTGTTCATCCAGATTTCCTCTCTTAAGCACAATAATATGTACTTGGTAATTACTGATCACTATGTGTGTTCAAGTATCTAATGTGGAGCAGTATTAATATAGTAAAATAAAATTTAAGCTA
This sequence comes from Ochotona curzoniae, assembly GCF_017591425.1. Lineage (NCBI taxonomy): Eukaryota > Metazoa > Chordata > Mammalia > Lagomorpha > Ochotonidae > Ochotona > Ochotona curzoniae. The sequence continues at coordinate 20,978,632 of NW_024464939.1, read as the reverse complement.
AGATTATGAAAGTAACTTTATGGAGGATAGTATCAGAAGCAATTACACATGAGCTTTGTATTTAGATTGCTCTTGTTCAGGTTTCAGCTTTGCCCTGGATTGTATGATGTAAGAATATTAAGTTCCTTCCTTCAAATATCAGATCTTATCATCAGAAAAATTGGAGTACAAACAATATATCGTTGGGTCTTGTGAAGATTAAATAAAATAAATATGCTCAGTTCACTGGTATATAATTATAGCTAGAGAAATGATTTGTTAGGATAATCATGTATTTTATATTAATTCCTATCTGATCTCAATTTGACACTTGACATTAGAACACATGAAAAAGAAAGTAAGCCATAGAAACATTGAATTAGTGGTTTAGATGTTTAACCTGGATAATAAATACCTGACTTACGTTGGTTTCACATAGACCTTTTCCACTAAATATTCTTGATATTTAGCTCTTAATTCTAATTTGCTGTCTTGTAAAGATAAAAGGCAATTAGCTGAAAAGATCACGTCACAGGAACTTAAATTTTTAACAGTGTGTTAGAAAGAAACTTGGCCTGCTTCTCCATTTAAAGAGAGTCTAGTGTGGCATTTGGCACGGCCATTTTAAATTTTTTAAGCTCTATTTTTTTTATTAGAAAACTGAATTTGCAGAAAGAAGAAGAGAAAGAGTTCTTCTATCCATTGATTAACTCCCCAAATGGCTGCAAAGACCAGAGCTGAGCTAATCTGAAGCCAGGAGCCAGAAGCTTCTTGCCATTGGCCCATGTGGATGCAGAGCCCAAGGACCTGAGCCATTCTCTGCTGCTTTTCCAGGGTTTAAGTCAGGAGATAAAAGGGAAGTAGAGCAGCTAGCTCCTGAAGCAGTGTTCATTTAGTCTGCTGCCACTTTTAGGTTGTAGCCTGTTGAGCCACCACAGTAGACCCTTGGCACAGCTTTTAGGATGCTGCTTGGGATAACTGCATCCCCTGTTGGAGTGCCTGTGTTTTGGTCATAGCTCTTGTTTCCAAACCTGCTTGACCGCTTGTGCACATCTCGGGAAGTAGCAGGCAATGACTCAAGTAGTTGTATCACTGCCACCTACATGAGAGAAGATATTGCATTTTGTTGGTTCTTGACTTCAGCCTGGCACAGTGCTGACCATTGTGGGCATTTCAAGAGCGAACCAGCAGATAGAAGATCTTTCTTGGTCTCTGTGTCTCCCAAATAAAGTGAACATTTATTTATTTGCTTTTTTGCAGTGATGTTTAAGCACAAAAGCATCATCCAGTCCAAATTTTCCTAAATGCTTGACTGAACAAATTAGCTGCAGCAACATGGAATTTTGAGATGAATTAGAGACATTCTTTATAAATTGTAGTTTAACCTGGAAAATACATCTTTGATCATACATGATTTAAATACAAAACTGGCTCTAAGCAACTTTATTTGGATAAGGAAAATTGAGAATGTAAGAGGACATTTTTGTTAGGTTAATGCTTTTAACCGGGAGAAAAAAATCTGAAGAATGCACATTTAAAAAAATCACTAAAACCACATTCCTTTAAGAAATAAATATTAGATCATTTACTCAAGGAACTAATACTTTTTCTGCCAACAAATAAAGGATTATTATTTTTTAAGCACCTTCTTTGTTTAAGAAACACTTTATCACAATATGGGTAATGTTATCATAGCATGAAAATCTATACATTTAGTACTTATTTTCTAAATTGCATCTCTATTTTCTGGTCATTAATGGCCCCAAATTCTTAACCAGATGGAATACTCCCCAATTCAGATAAATTTCAAAAATATTAAAGGCAATATTTACTCAATGTAAAAGGTAGGAAAGCTACTGATACATAGTATGCAAAAGCAAAGGATTGTAAAAATCCTATTTTGTGCTAGATTATCCTGGTTGCTGATTAATTTTGCTATTTAAATTGCCAGCGGTACAATTTTAGTATGTTATTTTGTTTAATATATTTTCAAGATATTTTTAATAGTTTCATTGGGAGTTGTTCTTTTATTTGGGAGTAGAGATGCACACTACAATGCATCTTCACTTTCTGGTATGTTAATTTCCACTGCACAGTTCATCTGTGAGAATGTATGTATGTACATATTTACCTATATATCTGTTTCGTATGTTGCATGAATGTTGTCATTAATCAAAACATATGATATTTGCTCTTTTAGGCTTAGTTCACCAAGCATGACAGTCTTCAGTTGGGACCATTTTGTTGCAAATACTAGAGTTTTATTCTTTTTAGTGAGTTCCTAGTTTTCCTTAGAGCAGATATACCACAGTTTCTTTATCCATTCCTCTTTTGAAGAATATCTGGGTTGTTCCCTTGTCTTTGTTATTATGGATTGTGCTGCTATAAATACAGAGCTGCATGTCTGTTTCTTACACACAGATGTCCCTTCCTTTGGATCTGAGCACTCTCCATGCTGACTTCCACGCTGGGTGCACTAGCCTGTGATGCCACCAACCGTGTAATTGTATAACTTCTTCCTCACATCCATGCCAGCAGGTGGTCTTAGTAGATTTCTTGATGTAGACCAATCTCACTGGAGTCAGGTGGAGTCTCAAAATGATTTTTACTTATATTTTCCTAATAGTGATCCTAATCAAAACCAAAACAGTATTCTTCTCAGAGCGGGAAAATACATGATGTAAAAATTCATCCTGAGGCTGGAGGAATTACAGTTCCAAACATCAAGACACACTACAGGACAATGGTCATTAAAATACTATCATACTGGTACAGAAAAGATCAATGGAACAGAAGAGACACCAGAAGTAAGACCATACATGTTCAGCCTACTAATCCTTGACAAGAGAACTGAAAATAATCCAAGGAAAAGCCTGGTTTGTTCAACAAAATGCTGTTGGAACAATTGGATTTAAATAATCAAAAGTAAGAATCAAGACTTTCCTCACCCCCCACCTATCATGGTTAAGAAAAAAAACGGTCAGCTCTAAATAGATCAAGGACCTAAATCTGCACATAGAAACCATCAAACTATCAGAGGAAAATGTAGGAAGCATTCTCCAAGATATAAAAATGGGAACAGACTTTTTAGAAAAGTCACCAAAAGCACAGGCAGTCAAATCCAAAATAAACAAATGGGACTACATCAAACTAAGAAGCTGCATGGCAAAGGAAATGATCAACAAAGTGAAGAAGCAACAAACAGAATGGGAAGAATCTTTGCACTCTATGCAACAAATGGGGCACTAATATCCAGGATTTATAAAGAGCTTCAGAAACTCAAGGACAGTAAAACAAACAAATCTGTTAAGAAACTACCAAAGGAAGTTTCTTTTTGAATTTGTTGAATTCAAAAGAACAAATTCAACTGGCATATAAACATATAAAAAATGCTCACTATATCTTATGCATAGAAATGATATTGCTGATCTGTATGGTGTAAATATTCTCTTACACTAAAGAATAATTTGAAAATCCATGAAAGTGGAATTGCAAGAATGAATTTATCTTAGTACAATGATATTTTCATTAGTATGAGGAAAATAACATGAAAAAGCTGTGGTTGCATTCTAAAATGATTGTATCAGTTTAGGCATGTACTGGTCATGGACTTTTTGCTAAAATTTTGACTGTCAGACTCTCAAAAATTTTTCATTAATTTAATTCTGTAATAGGTGTTGCTTAAGTTTTTTTTTTTTTAATTTGAGGTAACTAATAAAGGTGAATTTTCACATTTTCTATTTCCTTGATTATTTCTGTTATGGATGCCTTCTTCAGTATTTTGTCCAATTCACTGATTCTTCCTATAAGTCTGATTTGTAATTATTTTGTGCACTGACAATTTTACTCTCTGTTACTGAATTTTTTGTGTCTAGTAATTGTAGAATTTTTGTTTAAGCTAGTGTGTGATTACAGTTAGGTTAGCCTATATTTCTGTTTATGGGGTCTGCATGATTTTTTTTTGTCTCTTGCAATTTCAATAATTTAAATAAATTTGGTCTTTAAAATGAATCTGTCACTACAGTTATAGGCATATTAACTCTCTTGGTTTTCACTTTGTTCTCCCATATGCTAATTATTCTTTAGTGTTGTCTATATTGTGAATTTTGACCTAATATAATAAATAAATAAATGAGTCCTATTTTCCCTCGATGGAGACACATTAGCAGAAAGAATTACAGCTGCTTCTTGCAAGGCTCTACAGAGTTTACAAGTTGATTTTTTGGATTACATTAGAAAATTGTCCTGACCACTTGGGCAATACCTTTGTGTTTCCACCTTCTTTTTCTTTTTTTATTATCTCCAGTGAAAGGCAAACATCCTTTCCACTTCCCTTGTTGCCTGTTGACTATTGGGGGGAGGGATCGGGGGGGTGGGAAGGGGTGTCATGGTTGCGATTCATAGTTTCATGTAATTTATACCTCTTTGAAATTCTCAGCTCCATCCAGAAAGTTCATTACAACTTCCCGTTTTAGATGGGTTGGAAACACCATCTCCTTCTTGCATAAGTGAGTGCCACTTCCTAATGGTTTACCCAGTTCTAGACCTGTGTAGACTACAAAATTTTTTCTAAATGTCATAGTATAGATCTTATTTTTCTTTATTTCTGTTATGTGAAGAACTCATTTCTTTTCAAAATTATGTGAAACAGTTTGTTGTACTCTAACACTTTTGCTCTTGAAATAACTGACAGCTTTTTGTGAAAATTTGTCTCATACTGATCATAACTTAACTTTGTCTAATTAGAATGAAATCTGCAGCCAGAAACGATGGCTCAATTGGCTAATCCTCCACTTTCAAGCATTGGGATCTCATATAGGTGACTGTTCATGGCCCAGCTGCTCTGCTTCCCATCCAGCTCCCTGTAGGTGTAACCATTTGGGAAGTGAATCATCAGATAAAGGAGCCTTCTCTCTTCCTTTTCTTCTCTCTGCAAATATGCTTTTCCAATAAATACAAATAAATATTTTTAAAATTAAATCTCAATTATAGTTTTTAAAAAGCAAAAAGTTTTTAAAAAGCAATTTTTATAAATCCAAAGATCATGCATGCCATCATGTAATTTCTCCAAACATTTATGGTAAAAAATTATATCAGCTGATATAGAATACCTTTCTCTATTTGCCTAACTATATTTATTCTTAATTTGGAAAAGAGAGATGGAGAAACAGAGGAGAAAGAGATAAAAGCATGCACAAAATTTCACATTCATTAGTTCACTGTACAAGTGCTTGCAGCTGCCAGTGCTGGTCCAGGGCGGAATTGAGAGGCTGGGACTTCATCCAGGTTTCTCAAATGGGTGGCAGACCCACTAGTGGGGCCATCACTGTCCTCCTATGATAGTACACATTTGCAGGAAGCTAGCGTAGGGAACAGAGCCAACATGTGAACTACACACTCTAAGAAGAGATGTCTTATAATTTTTTATTTATTTTTTAAACATTTATTTATTTTATTTAAAAGGTAGGGGGCAATACATCTGAGTTCACTTTTCTAATGGTCATAGCAGCATGCCCAGGCCATCTTAGGCCTTCTCTGGACTCTGGAATGGACTGGATTCCTCTGGATCTCTTGCACTTGAGACATCTCCTGATGCTTTCCAAGGGATATTACCAAACAGCTGGATCAGAAACAGCTCCACCAGCAATAGTGTTACTCACATGTAAAGTCAAGATCACAGCAACAACTTAAACTGCTAAGAATATCAGCCCCCTTTTCCTTTTTTTTTAATCTCTCTTCCATGTATCAAGGGGAGAATGGCCTTTTATCTTTGTACTGTATTTATGTTCTTGTTTCATTTTGTACCATGAAGTTCTTAGAGTTGAAACATTCATAGTAATGTAGGTACAGGCATGACAGATCCAAAGTGGCTATTAAAGTGTAATTGAATTTCTGTCTCACAGCCTACACTGTCTTCACTTCTGGTAGCTGTATAATCTCTTAGAAAATATTTCATTCCAAAGCCACATTTTATTCCCAATAAAATAAGGATAAGAACAATTGTGATAAACCTCAGGTGTCTTAAACCTAAGATATCATAACTTAGATGCGATTCAATTTACAGATAATTTCTATTAGGTGTAGGTAGATAGAAAGATAGATAGATAGATAGATAGATAGATAGATAGATAGATAGATAGACAGACAGATAGATAGATAGATAGATATGTATATCTCCCAGGCTATTCACATTAATAACAAAGCACGTAGTTTATTGAATTTCAGCACATTAATAGACCCATGAAACAATGCAGCTCTCATACTAACTGAACATTGCTTCAGAACACATTATTTTCATGAAGAGTAAAATGAAGTTTGTTGGCTCCCATGTTTTGTAATTACCCCATTACCCTCTCTTTCTTGGCATCTTTATCAGCATTTAGTTCCAGGCAAGTAATTCTACACAGAAATATCCATTAACCTTCTCTGTGGGGTAATCATTTTCTTGTAAATTAAGCTGCCTAATTAGCTGATTCTTTGGAAAATTGATTCTGAACTTGATCCCCAAAAGCTTAACCAAGATGTTGCTACTTTTATAATAAACTATGTATAAATTATTTCCTAAAGATATCAAATTCAAATTGCTCTTTATTAGGTCAGTAATGAGGTTGCCTGTCCTAGGAATTGACAGATCAAAACAAAACTGTTGCTGTATTTCACAAGCACTATTTGCTATTAGTCTGTCCAGTTCTTGCAGGTAAGTAGCAAAAGCCACCACTTTACATATGAGTCACTGTAATGTGACTTGGAATCCTCACAAACTGACTATTATAGAACAACCTTGAGACCAACTGGATTGCTTTTAGGAAACTAGCTTCCCGCAATGGGGAATAAATACAGATTCAAAAGACTGTAATGTAAATTCAGATTATGTTGTCTCAAAAGGATGGAAGGAAGGGAGGAAGCAAGGGAAGGAGGAAGCCAGGAAGGGACTGTTGTTATATCCTTACACTTGTGTGTCTATCAACCAATTGAATTTGTTCTTTGTATTAATATCACATTAACATAGGAAACCAAGGTAAGAAAGAGTAGTTGAGAGGCTTGAATATTGTGAGAATGCTTCAACTCTCGTTATAATTTCTGCTTAAAATATTGGTCAACAACAGCAGAGATATTTTCGATGAGCTATTTTATTTTCAGTTATGCGTGTGATGAGTCTTTTGAGACCAAGTGCATGTACCATGAGCATCTCTCTAATGAGCTAGCATAGCTATGTTGGCAGTTGGAGTGAAAGGCTAACAATTAGAACAGATATGAGTTAGTGGATAAATATTTTTTAATATTGTAACTGATTTTTCCCCCACTTGAATAAAATACTCAACCTAGAAAAAAGAAAAAAGGAATGTTTCCACATAAAATATGAGCAGATGCTTAAAAATGTGTAGTTTATAAATTTGTCTCTAATCTCTTGGTCCTGCACTGAGTTCTGAATTTTTAGAGATGAAAGACAGAGAATATGTGGAAATTGTACATGACCCCTGAGTAGTTTTAAACATTTATTCTATTTGAAAGACAGAGTTTCAGACAGAGAGTGAGAAAAAGAGGAAGAGAGAACTTCCCTCTGCTGATTCACTCGACAAACACCTACAGGAGCCAGAGCACGGTGAGGAAAAAGCTAAGAGTCAGAACTTCTGGCCAAACATCCGATGTGCTCTGCAAGTCCTCGGGCCATCCTGTTGCCATCCCAAGCACATCAGAAAGCTGGATTTAAAAAGGCCAAAACTCCAACTGATGCTTTGATATGACCTGCTGCCATCACAGGCAGCAAGTTGTTGCTGTTCAGATATGTGTAGCATTGGTGCTTTGGGACATCATTGACCTACACTGACTGAGGATTAATAATCTCAGTTGATGGGGATCTGGCCCATCCTCACATCTCTAATTTGGTAATATTAGTAATACTGTTGCATCTTCAAAACTGCAAACAGTCAACAAGTTCTCAGAGGAATCGTATGACCTACTCAGATAGCCTGAAAAAAAAAAAAAAACACTGTAAAATGAGAAAGGTAATTAAAATATCCATTTCACAAAGACATATGCCATGAGTTCTAGGGCCATTATTGACTGTATTTTGAAAAATTATCTGTGAATAAATCTAGCTTCGTTTATAGATTACAGGTTGAGAATAAGTCAAGAAATTAAAAACATCGAAGATAAGCCATCATAGAAACCTTACTAGAAATTTGCAGAGGGTGAAAATAAAATAAGCAGACTTTGAACGAGGCTTTTAGAAAAGTATTTTCTTTTTCTTTAAGATGGGGTGACCTGCAAATCTGAGGGCCACAAAGGGAGAGAGAGGGCTCAAACAAAAGCCAGCTAGGGGATTTGGGAAGGCTCATGTTTCTGCTTTAGGATTATCTGCTTGAGACTGTTGAAAATGTTTAAAAAGACAATGCCGTCAACACTTTCTTATATGCCTACGCTTACATTCTGTGGCAATTTAGAAAATAAAGCCTCATTTCTATGCTCAAATCTTCATAGATTAGTGAGGAAATGAGTATATAATTGAGTAATTCCATTACGGGTGAGTGCTAGAAGAGAAATGTGCAAATTCTTAGGATGGAGAATAGGAAGGCAGCCATAACATTGAAACAAAATCAAACACACGGAGGGAAAGAGAATTATTGGTCACAATTTGATTTCAGAAAATCTGCTAGAATTTTTTGTAGATTGTGTAATATTGACTAGATAAGACATTCGGAGCTTTGATAAAGAAATACCTGTACTTAGAAACAGGCTATGTTCCATAACTGGAGTGTGCATGTTTTTGATTAAATCAGCTGGTGTCAAGAGTTTGTTAGTAAGGACACATCCGCATGCCTTATATGTTATTAGTGTGCTGAAATTGATGTACTTTCTGTATTTCTGAAGCTTTTTACTTTTACCAATGAGCAAAATCTCAATCTTTTAAGATTAAAATGTTGGAAATTGGCATTTGTTCTGAAAAAGTACCTATATGAAATATCTTCAAAAAGTTAATGGAAATGTTATTATTAAAAAATTATGCAGAGAATTCATTTTTTTGCCACCAGAATAAATTGTGCTCACAGTTTTATTTTCCACAGACTTTTTCAGGCACCTGCACAGTGCTTTTTTCTCATTTTTTTCTATGTTTGTTTTGTTTTTGAGACAGAGGCAGTGACAGGGAATATAAAAGTGCTGATATCTAATATTTCATTTCCAAAATGTTCAAAATAGCCAGGACTTAGCTGGGCCAAAGCAAGAAGATGGGAACCCAAGTCAGGTATCCCAAACGGTTAATAGGAACCCGGGCACCTGCGCCTTTACCGCTTCCCCCTAGATCTGCAATGTCCAGAAGTAGGAGTCAGGAATTGAAGGAGGACTCAAACCCAGGTTTGGAATAAAAGAGAAGCAAGAAAACATGATATAGCTTACCATTGTAACTTCTGCCTACTTGAAAAAAGTGGTAATTTGATGACACATTTCTTCCATCTTCTCACTCCACAATGATAAAATTGAAATTGGATGTGATTTTCAAAGAGGCTGTAGAACCTACTGAGTCAGGATTCGTGCTAGGAAATACATGTTTGTAAAGTAAGAAATCTGTTTTATTTATTTTGCATTAAAATATGTCTCGCAGGTTTTGTAGTAAGAGAAGTTTTATGTATTTTACATAGTATGCCAATAGGCCTAGATGAGAAGTAAGAGTGTGAACGTTAGTCCTGAGCTTGAGTCAGTGGGGGTCAGTAGCTAGCCAGCTAGCTCTGGATTCCTTCCCACTCCAGTAGGGACCTGGGAGCAGGGCCCCCTTATCTTGGTTGCCAAGTAACAGGACCCCAGAATCAGAAAAATCTGAACCAGAAAAACATATTTAAAGTGAATTTAAGATGGGGTGCATGATTTCATAATTAATATTGGAAAAAAGTTTGATCAGAATGTTCTCTAGAAATTAAAATAGAAATTACTTTTACAATTAGTTTGTATTTTGCTAAGATGTCAAGTAGTGATTCCATTATAGCCATTATTGGGGCAAAGGGATTTCAGATTGTTAGAATAGTGAATTGTGCTGATTCCATAGCCTTCATCACACATTATTTTTACACATGAGTTTTTTAAAATCATTGTACCTTCATGTCTATGAGGGATGGGTGTGAGAACTCTCTACACAAACACACAAACACACACACACACGCTCTTCTCTACACAGAAAGTTAATACTTATTGTCTTCTGCTCAATCTGGCAAAACTCTCAAACACAAGCTTCCTTCCCAATAGCTTACCATGGATATCCTTAATGTGCCAACACACACAACTGTTAAGTGTAGTAAGAGAAGACTTGTGTTTGACCTAAAGAGAGTAATGTAGGAATTATCAGTATTCAGCAAAATAGCCTTAGTGATCTCTGTTTGGAGCACAGTCCTCATGCTAATAGAAAAACACGAACTGACTTCACTTTGCACATATGTGGTGCATACAGTGTATAGTTACAGTTCCCCTATTTTACTTCTGCATATTGGCCTTATCTCATAGCCTGGAGTTCAAAACTAGAATATCATTTCATATTTTCTTCCTACTAAATACAAGCTCTGAGAAATAAGCAATTAACCTCTTCCTACTCTAAAGGGTTCATGAAGCAGGAACATGGGCATAATGTGAGGGCTTGCAAGTCATGTGGAATTTCAGTGCCAATCCTAGAGCTGATAAATCACCGTATGTATTTTAACAAGATTCCTTTGTATGGATGAGTACATGAAAGCTTGAGAAGTGCCTAGTTAACTGTTGCAGATGTGTCGTTAAATTGGAAGCATGCAAACGGTCAAGAGTGTTAGCTGAGATGCTGCATGCCAAGCATCTGATACAGGAGCCTGGGGCAAAAGAAGTCTCCTCTCCTAAACAGATTGGAATGAGGATTTTTGCTGCTCTGACTGTTGAAAGCATCTTTCACAGGTCAAGGGACTCGCTCGGGAAGGCAGTGTCCTACAGACAATAGCAGAACCTGGAGGGAGAAACATGTCTATTCCTGGAAATTAAGTGTTGAGAGCATGCATTAAAAAGTCTTATTCATCTCAAGAATGCCACGCCAGTGAGCATTCTACCGCATGTGGAGGGAATGCCTGTGCCATCGGCTGCACATATGCCATGTAGTGCTAGTGGCAAATTTCCATGTTGGCATCACATCCCCCAAAGCATTTTTTAAATCCTGCTTAGTTTGTTCACAAGTAAATTCCCTGAAAGGAATTACCATATGGGATATTTGTAGTCAGGGAAGATTTTATTTCAATCCTCTTGCCTTGAAACAGCTGTGTAAGAGGGCACACTGCTGATTCCAGCAGGAATTACCATTCGTTTCATGTGAACATAGATACTGAGCAAACAGAATCTATAAGATACTTCAAAAGTTGCTTTTAAGCCTGCTGTGCCTATGATGTTAGTGATGGGTTAACATTTGTAGATACCTGTGAATAAGTAGAGAAAAAATCTTTTTGCAGATGTTTTCTGTGTTTGATAGGTTGTGGTTGATAAATAAGTAATATTTACACAACAGTTGGAAGCAGTACAAGAAACTGCACATAAGCTTTCCTTTTACAGGTTGATCCCAACGGTTAGCTAGTGGCTCACTTGTATTATTCACATAGATTGGAGTACATGAACATTTTGATTGAGACTTTTATCTGTCATAAAAAAAACCACATGGCTTTTTGAATACTAATAATAAGTGTAAACGTATATACATTATTTCAAACAAGAAAATGGTGAAAGAAGGAAATACTTCCCAATCATAACTGGTATCCCCAAATGAGATTTATTGGTGCTTTAGTGCTTCCTATTTGAGAATTTCCTATTTTGTATGTGAAGATACCCGTATGTTTTGTGTGATGTATCTCCCATCTTCCCCTCATAGACAAAGGATTTTTGGAGCTATGTTCTAGGTTTTACTATAATCTTTGTTTCCAGAATACTTAATACGTATTTTAATACAATAAAAATAATTAGTGGAGAACATACACACGTATGATCCAAACACCGATGATACAGGAAAAAAAATCCATTTCCTTTATCTACACTTCGATTTGTACATGTGGTTTTACTGTTTCGTATCAGGTTACAGAAATATTGCGCTGCTTAATTCTGTATTTAGGGATGCTCTTAAGTGTACTTTGCTCCTGTTTACTGAGATTTGATTATGAGCTTTAGAGCAACATAAACAGTATGTTTCCGTTTCATGCTATGCTTGTGGTCTGGTTCCTGAAAAGGCTAAGCTTGGCAGGATTGTACTGTGGTGAGTGCTTCAAAATAACATGAACAATAATACATTGTCCAATGTTTATCTAGGACTAGGATTTACTTTTTTGTTCCAATAATTCTGAATTATCTTTCCTATGTAATATATCAAATGTCCAGTCAAATTGTAAGAGCTTCCCCAAATTTCCTTCTGCCAATAATCCTAATTTTCTTTGCTCCACAAGAAGGAAGGAAGGAGGATTATGGGACTAAGTAGAGCATTCCTCTGCTGCTGGCACATGACATACACTGGTGTGGCTGGTGTCCCCTGAAATCATTCCATGCACTTTGTACGCTGTTTAGCACCGCATTTTGTTTTTCTATGCTCCTATTATATTCTCAGCTAATTTAGAATTGCTGTAGCAGATATCCTTTTCTACTACTTTTTTGAGCTTTTTTTTTTTTATTGTTGCTTACATTGTATTATGTAGTACAGTTTTATAGGCGCTGGGGATCCCCCCCACCCCTCCCATACCCCTCCCCCCATGGTGGATTCCTCCACCTTGTTGCATAACCATAGTTCAAGTTCAGTTGAGATTCATTGCTTGCAAACACATGCCTAGCATAAAGTTCAGCGTCTTATTGTCCAGATAAGTCCGGTGGCCTCTTGGGGAGACCTTCTATGGTCTGAAGCTTTTTGAATATAGTTAGTCCCCCGCACAGATGGGTTTTGCATCCAAGAATTGAACAAACTACAGGTCAAAAATACTTTAAAAGAAAAAAATAATGCATCTGCACTGGACATGTTGATTTTTTTTCTTACCATTATCCCTAAACCATAAAGTAGAACAAGCCATTTACATAGCATTTACATTATATTAAGTACTATAAACAGTCCGAGTTAAATGTATAGGAAGACGTTCGCAGGTTATATGCGAGTTCTTTGCCCTTTTATATAAGGAACTCGAGCATCTGTGGAGTTTGATATTTCTTTTTTTTTTAAGATTTTTTTTTTTTATTTTTTTATTGGAAAGGTGAATATACAGAGAGGAGGAGAGACAGAGAGGAAGATCTTCCGTCCGATGATTCACTCCCCAAGTGAGTGCAACGGCAGATGCTATGCCAAGCAGAAGCCAGGAACCTTTCCGGGTCTCCCACGCAGGTGCAGGGTCCCAAAGCTATGGGCCGTCCTCGACTGCTTTCCCAGGCCACAGGCAGGGAGCTGGATGGTAAGCAGAGCTACCGGGATTAGAACCGGTACCGATATGGGATCCCGGGCGCATTCAAGGTGAGGACGTTAACCACTACGCTATCGCACTGGGCCCTATATATTATGTGAATTATTAACTTAATTTATGAGTTCCTTTTATTTTTATTTGATTTTTCCAATGCTGTTACCTGCTGCTTTAGCTTCTGCACAAAAATATGTGTGTATTTGATACCTGAAGTATTTTTCATCATCTACGATACTGAGAAAATGACAAGAAGGGGGTGGTACAAAAAGTGAATTAACTTTTACCTCAGCTTACTATCTCTCAAGACTGTGATATTCTCTGAATCTCATTGTACTAATAGAAATTATTGCATAGCTGATACAGTTTCTACCCTTCATTATTTCATTTTTGTTACAGATTAGAATATTATACAATATCATGAAATCAGAATATATTAGGTGTTTTGTTTTTAATCACTTCTCGGCCTTTTGGCTAAGATCAAGTGCAGAATATATTGTTCTTAAAATCTAGTCTACTGTAAAGATCTCGATTATAATTAATTGGCTTTAAACGTTTTTGGATTACAGAACAGATGATTTGGTGATTTCTTATCACTGCACCAATCGGAGTGGCAGAACACGGGTTACTGTTCTTGTCTTCCATGTAACACTGGGAATGTATGTAGGCATTTGTCTTGCATTTCATGTAAACTCAAAAGTCATCCATAGATGGTTGTTACTTGATCTGATAGGAGGCCTTATCGGAAAGGCTAGCATGTTTGTAGTTTCATTGTCAGAAGTCTGATGGAGAAAAGAAGAAATACAGGGTCTGATAAAAGTGGTACTTCCTTCAAAGACAGAAAATAAGAGTCCGCAGTGGGAGACTGGGCTTGCTTGACCTTCCTCGGAGACACGGCACGCCCCTCCATTTCTTTCCTTTTATGTTTTGGCTTCCTTTTTAATATATAAATCATAAGCTTCTTACTTCGATACCTGTAGGAACATGAGTAAATGTTAATGTCGCAGCTGAAAATGAGTCTAAGTAAAATAGTAAGTTTGTGTAAAATCCAAACTGAAAAATGACATTCATTATGCTGCATCTACAAAGGAAGAAATACAAACCATTAAAAGTTGGAAATGTCATGAGGAGAAAGGCACAAGTCATAAGTTTATAATTTTTCACTTATAAATATGTCTTGTATTTAGATAGCTAATGTGATGTGTTCATAATCTTGGTGAATTATATTAAAATATCCAAGAAATTGCTTATACATCTAAGTCAGCGTAAAATAAACAGCTAAAGCTAAAATTAATTTATAATAGCTACTTCCTAATCACTCTTTTTGTCGGGCTGTTAGGACTCAGTTTACGTTGCTGCTTTTGGAACTATAAACAGTATAGTTTTCTAATCCTTCATACTGTCACTTTCCAAAGTGCTTGTGTTATATCACTGCCCGCTCATGTTTTCAATCCCATTGTGGTGCATCAGACATGAGTCTGAAATGGCATTGGAGATGGATGCTTGTATTTCTTGTTGTGAATTAATTGAAACGGAAAAAGAGATATTCTGTCGTATTAGAGGACTGTGATCCCTCGAGCTCAAACGCAATGATGATGCATCTGAAATCAGTCTCCCAAATGACATGCCAATGCTCTACTCGCTGTCCGACAGGGGGTGGTCATTTAAACAGACCCACGTCAAGTGTGATCAGAGGTGTTGTGACATTCTGCCCTGGACTGTCATTTTGAAGTGCCCACCTGCACTGAAGAGTTTCTGGTATCTATGTGTGTTTGCTGATGGTGTGATATTGGTTCTTTAAACTTTGATTTCCTTATTTCGACCAGTCGGATAACATTACATGTTCTTTCTTTTACATAATGGACTGACAAAAATACTAGCAGATTTTTCTTCCTTTCTGTTTGTTCTGAAAGAAAATGGTGTTCTTTGAACATCAGATTGTCATCCCCAAACTTTCCTAGGATTTATACAATAATTACAATTTAGTTTTTAATGTCTGCCCCATGATTCAAGATATTAGGTCACTTACATATTATAATTGAGTGTTCTCTTACACCACACACACACACATATTATATTTTTATATGTTATTGGTCTTCTTTAAAAATAACAATCATTAAAATTACAATTATATAGAAGTGTTAAAAATAAATACTAAACTTTCCATGAGAGTTTGGGTTTTAAAACTCTATGGTGAAGGATAAAATACAAATAGTAAAACACATTAAGTTAACATTGAACTGATTTAAAAAAAGATGTAAAAATAAGATGTAAAATTTGTGATGGGAAAATAGCAAAACCAGCAGCCTTAAAAAAAAAAAAAGTTGATTTAAAAGGGCCAATGTTGTGGCCCTTTAACAAGTGAAGCCTTTACCTGGCATTGCATATGGATAGCCTCTATTCCTGACTTCCCACTTCTGAACCAGTTGTCTGCCAATGTCCTGCGAAAGACAGTGAAGGATGACCTTGGTATTAGGACCCTGCTACCCACATGAGAGACATGAAGGAAGAAGGCTCCCGGCTCATGGCTCTGGCTTTCTCTTCTCTGGCTATTGTGATCATCTGGGGAGTCAACTAGCACTGAAATACCTCTCTTTTTGTCCCTGTCTCTCTTCCTTTAAATTTGACTTGCAAATAAATAAATGAATCTTTAAAAAATGGCTGTTGACTGCCATAGACACTAACCAAGATGTCTTATCAGAGGGAAGCGATATTTATTTACTTTTCTAAGTCACAATTCCTCCACATATTTACTTTATAATCTCATAATAATTATAAAACCATTGAATGTGGTCTAGTTCAAGATTTCAAGCATTGTGCCTGATAGAATGATGTAATGAAATCTGATTTACAAAGCTCTTAACTCTGTAAAATGCATTCAGTGTTTCTTAATATCTGTGCTGATTAGAGTTCTTTGGTTAAGATTAATTCCTGCTATTGATTTTTAACTAAATTTTTGTGAATACCTAATATGATAGAGCAAGGAAAAGTAAAATATATATCAAAATAACTTTTTATTTTAATGTTTACAAGTTGAAAAGGCATAAGGTTACCAAAGAAATACCCCTTGAGAAGTTTCTGTGGATTAATAAATAAAAGGGTATATTAAAATATACACAGATTAATTAATTTGTGAAAACAATTGTCTTTTAAAAAGAAAATCCCCCTCTGAATAATATCTTCTTAGTTCATTTTTAAGCTGGCCATAAAGAATATTTATAACCACTTAAAAGTGCTTTATGCAAAATATCAAATATATTTCCATGTACTTACTACTGAAAATATGCTGCTTGAGTCAGGAGTATCAGTAACTTTTGGGAGTTTTCAGAAATCAAAATCTATTGGATTTGAGTTTGAATTCTATCAAAAGTACAACTGATTAATATACATATTTTATGTATTAAAATAAAATCTAAGTATAGTTTTAAAAACAAATTTACAAAACTGTGGATTCATGTGATTTAAATACATGCTGTTATCACAAGGTAGCAGAGAAAAGTTTATTAAAGTTCTCTTAAATTAATGCAGTACTTTTAACATTTTTGAATTGCCTTATGTTACCAGTTTGTACTTGGAATACATTTGGATACATTTGAAAGTATATGTTATAAATAAGATATTTTGTTATATGCTTTATACAGTGAATTATATTATATAGTGAATGAGGCAAGTTTGAGCACTTCTTAGTGCTTCAAATGTATTATACCACCAGGGGGTGCTAATGCTTTTGATATACATTTCCAAAATATTAAACTAGATAAAGTCAAGTTTTAAAAATAAGAAAATGAATACGTGTAACACTTAAGCAAACCCGTTACAGGAAAAAGAATTATTTAGGATACTAAAGTTGAAACTTGAATTGAAAATTAAAACTTGCTACTTGATAAACTTTTATGCAAAAGGGATAATTTTTCAAACTTCACTTTAGTTCTGGTTTTAAGCTTTCTTCAAAGCTGGAAGGTAATATTTAGGATATGAAGATCAAAGAAGAGACGGTGCAATGTGGACAGTTCTCTTGTGAGACCAGAATAATGGGGCTCTGGTTCTTCTATATCCCTAGGTGTGTTTTCTGTTTCATTTTCTATCGTTTTCACAGGGGACTTCGTTTATAATTTTTTTAAAGAAAAATATATAAAGCAAGGAAGGAAAAAAGGATGGAAGGAAAAGACAGGACTCCTTTATCGAGATATTGCATGTCTAGTACTCAAATTCCACTTGAGACTCACAATTATTTAAACGTATTTAGGACACAATAAAACAAAGCATTGGCATTTTGTGAATAGGAATGCATATTACTTACAATGCCACATGTATCCTAATCTTTCTTGTCTTTATGTGGTCCATAATGTGGCAGCAAGGACAGTAACATGACTTTATTTCAGATTTCTGCTCATATCTATGTAATATCAGACATGATTTCCAGTGGAACTTCTATTGACTGAGACATCCTAAATGACTACACACGTATTGCTCTGGCAGCACACGCTCAGACCTTTGATGGTGGGAGGATTGCATGCATGTGCTTGTCTTGGTACATCTAGAACAAACTTGGCGGCCCACAGAGCTACATTTGTAAAGAAGCTATGTTAATATGCTTAATTGAGGTCCAGCAGATGAAAAACAAAAGCGTTATAGAAAGAAACATAATTTAATCATGTCTGTAATACATCATAGAAAAATATGATGTGTAACTTGATGAGTATATGTTTATGAATAAATGTATCTTTAATCTGAAGAACAGTTTACCTAATTTGTAGTGTTGCCTTTGATCGCCACCTTAAAAGCTGACCTGTTGCTGTACTGTCAGTATAGCATAAAAGACGCTTCAGAGAAAAAAAAAAACATGTTGAGCAAAACTACAGTAATATATCACACCTCCTGCTGGTGACTTTACCTTTGGTCTTGGAGTAGGGGCAGGTGTCAGTCCTTGATTATTTAGCGAGTAAAATAATCATATCTTCTTCTGTGTTGAGAGTGAGAATATGTCCATGTTTCCAGCGCATGAGCTTCTCTCCTAAAATGGCATGGCACAGGTTTTCTCAAGGTGTGCAAAATTCTTTTTGTTCAAATGAGAACTAAGGAGTGACACCTCCGTAAGTCATCCTTCTCCCACAGTCTGCCTCTGAGTTCTTTCCCTGGAAGGTTCCGACACTATGATTTTTCTGGCCATCATTGTGCACATTTTCCTGCTGCTTCTAGATAAAGAAGTTGCTTTTCCATGGTTCATAGTGACATAGCTGAGAGAAGATGAGCACAAAATGAAATTGATTCCATAGGAACAGAATTTTAAAACTTTCTTTCCAAAGTGTTTCCATTCATGCAAATACTAATAGGAATACAGAACAAATATAATGACCTAACATAACCGTTCTTATCATTATAAGACACATTATTCCAAAGCACCTTACACATCTTTAAACATGTTCCTTTTGAGTTTGTTCCTTCCCAGGCAGTATTAGTCTATTGTCCAAATAACCTTTAATTAATATCTGGTCCCATATTTCCTTTAAGATCTAGTGTGATGGTTTATCCTTCACCTGTTACGAAAAGTTGCAAAGTTAATGTTCTGTTTCTTTTGAGAAAATGAAGCACCTGTGCCTTTGCTCCTCCAGGTGTACTCTGCAGATCAGTGGCAGCAGCAACCCAGGAACTGGCTGGAAATGCACACTGCATCTCATTCTTTTTCGTGGTCCGAAGGCTCCACCTGGCTGGGAGGCGCTTCTCGGGCAGGGGTGACTGAACACATGAACCTTAGAACACAAATGCCAATCATTTGACATATGTGCTACCCTTTTCCCAGAGTATAGCTTAAGGGTATAACAGTCATTGAATGAACATGGCAATTTTCCCCTTGCTCCTAGTCTTTGCCTGAGCCATATTTCTAACCCAGGATTCCAAGTAGCCTCTCACATAGATTTGGGTTAAATCAATTCATTAGACTTCATTTAATCCACCATGTGGATTGATATCCCACCCCTGCCTCCCTCTCTACCCACTTCTTTTCTCAAATAAATAAACAACAAATAGATAGTAGGGGAAAAATCCAGTTCGAAGAGCTATACTAATTCCTAAATATAGGAAAATGCCAAGCTTTAAGAAATATGAGAAATTATCCAAATACCATTTTAAAATTGTATGAAAAGAAAAGAATATGAAAAAGAAGAAAGAAGGAAGGACGTGAGGGATGGAGAGAGGAAGGGAAGAAGAAAGAAAAGCTGAAAGGAAGGAAGAAAGCGATTCAGGAGCAATGAAGAGGGAGATATGGCAGGACATCCTGAGTTCTGTGGAAGTTGCTAATAACAGTCGTGTATGTCATACGACATTAATATTTGGTCATTAGACATTTTAAGATATATTTAATTGAAAACAATAAAAAATACCAGGAAATTTATGAGTGTTGATGTAATTATAACATTATGCTTATGCCCCCACAAGTTGAGTTTAAGCTTTGCTCCAGCTCTCACTCTTGAGTACAGAATAGGGCAAAGATCCTGAGACTGTTCAATCAATCAAAATTTGTTGTTTGGCTTATTTCTACCAGTAGAATCGGCACCTACTACTAACAAGTTATAAGAGTAAATAGGTTTAATTGCTTCTGAGAAGATGAGAGATTAAAGATTTTTACAGTTATTAATTTGATATTCTTAAGATAGAATTTTCTGATGCATAATGAAAAGACACTAACTTTCCTGATGATGGAGTAGTCTGCTTCCTTGCCATTGATACTTTTGAGATTAGAAAGAAACTGTTTTTCCACTTTTAACTCCAAGTGTGTTAAATGTGTTTGGGAACCTAACATGGTAGTTCACTTAAAATTAAGTCTGGAAAAATGTCTTGGTATTTCAAGTGCATGGCGAGTTAACACTGGGAATTAAATGTGCAGAGGCAGAAATACGATCTCTCAGTCGTTTTAGAGACCTTGGCTGGGTCTGCAGGTTCAGGAAGACGATCAAAGATAAATGAATAATAAAAAAGCATGCATATTTGTTTAGTTGCATGTGACATAGGAGCTTTAAAAGGAAACAAAAACCCAAGGAAAAATCACTATGTTTATTTTTAAAATATTTCTTTATTCTCTTGAAAGTCAAAATTACAGACAAAGAGGAGGAGACACAGAGAAATAGAGATCTTCCTTCCATGAACATACCCCCCCCCAACCCAGCACAGATGGAGCCAGGATTCAGGAACTTTATCTGGCTCCCCTATGTACGTAACAGGGGTTGAAACTCATGGGTCACCTTCTGCCTTCCCAGGCCGTTAGCAAGGAGGCAAATCAGAAAGGAAACACTAAGATACCAACCTGCAACCATATGGATGCCAGCATTGCAGGCATTGCATTTATCCACTGCACCACAGTGTCAGCTCCTACAAGTTTATTTTATTTCTTTTTTTTCCTTGTCCCTTTTTTTCTCTTTTTAAAAAATATTTATTTTTATTGCAAAGTCAGATATACAGAGAGGAGAGAGAGAGAAAGATCTTTCAACCACTGATTCACTCCCCAGGCAGCTGCAATGGCTAGAGCTGAGCCAATCTGAAGCCAGGAAGCAGGAGCTCTTCCAGGTCTCCCACCTGGTGCAGGGTCCTAACACCTTAGGCTGACCTCTGCTGGTTTCCAAGGCCACAAGCAGGGAGCTGGCTGGAAAGTGGGGCCCCCAAGATTAGCACCAATGCCCATAAGGGATTCCAATATGTTCTAAGGCCAGGTGTTTAACCGCTAAGATGTTGAGCTGGGCCCACAGTTTATTTCTTAAGCAATGCTCATTGGTAATAGAGAAATTTTGCAAGCCTTGCTTTTTCAGATTTGGCTCGGTGCTTTTCAGAGGTAAGGCTGTTTGTTTGCTTTAGGAATAGGGAGGAAATAAGTGAAAGTCCCACTTCAGCGAGAAATTGAAGCATCCATGCTAGAGATGATTTGCTGCTTGTGGAAGACTGAGGGACAGGTAGAAGAGAACCTTTTGCTTCTAATATTTTCTCAAATAACAAAGTCCCATTTTGGGGCAATTGTCTTGAATGCTTTTACATGGTAGACTATTTTGGGAGAAAAATCAGAGAATATGTCAGGATTTCAGGTCTCATAGTTTTGCTACACGGCTGTGTTGTAGACTTCAGGAAGTTGTTGATGCCAGACTGTCTTGTATCCCCAGAGCAGGCAGTGCAGTAGGAAATCTGCCAGTGCCAAACTCTTCCTTCTGGAAACCTGTTTTACAGCAGATGTCCTGTGTGCTTTACCAGGCCTCCACCTTCCAGATGTCTTGTTGGTGAATCTCATTGGCAGACCCAAGTTTCATCCAGGATGCAGCTGTAAAGGAGTCTTAAAACATTTCTTAATCTTCCAATTCCAACAAATCATGGTAAGGCATAGGTGTTGAACAGTGTAGGAGAAAAAAAAAAAATAACTTCCCTTTTGTTCATCTCAGTTCTCTAAGTGGGACAATGTGTCAAATGACAAGAAGTTCATTCCCTTGTGTATCTCGTGGACTTCCTGGGATATCTAAGTAATGAAGTAAATCACAAAGAAAAGACCCAAAATTTGAGGTTCCATAGAATTTTCAAGTACAGTAATAAAAAAAAAAAACGGTGAGCATAAAAGAGTAAGTTTTGTTGTTGTAGACTTAGGTCAGCATCTTCTCCATTGCTGAATGATTTAAAGCTATCAGATTCATCATTTTCTTCCTGATCCATGACAGACATATCCTTATAAATGGAGACGTCTTTTATAAATGTAAATTTAACTTTCAAAAGAATAGCATGGAATGTTTTCAGAGTTTCTCCGATGTCTGCTCTTTCTCAAAATAATCCTTATGTCAAAGAGGCACATTTAGGTGGTTTATTCTGGTCTCCAACAGTCATTTATTGGAGTAGTATAATCTCATCTGAGCAAAAATAGACAATAGCCAAACATATATGGAAATAATATATTCAGTCATCCTTTATTATATTTTGAGGAATTAATGCCAGGGCTTCATACGTTAAGTGTTAAAGTCTGCAGATGTACAAGGACCTAATATAAAATGGCAAAGCATTTGCAAACAGCCTGTACACATTTTTACGTGAACTAGAAATCATCATCTCTGGATTAGAATAGATAAAGCAATGTAAATGCCATGAAACGTGTATTGTTTTTGAAAAAGTCTGAACATGGTCACTAAAGATGGCTGGCATTTGTAAAACAGGTGAAGCAACCACTTGTGACACTAGCATCCCTGTTCGTGCACTGGACAAAGCAGTGTAAGATGGCCTCTGCACCCGCATGGGGCACCTTGGTCCTTTCTGCAGTCTGACCCAGCCCCACGTGCTGTACGCATTTGGGGAATGAACCCTCTGCCTCCCTCTCTGACTTTCAAAATAAGTGAATTAATTAGTTAGAAAAATATTTTCAACCCACAATTGGTTGAATTCACAGGTAGTGAATTCAGAAATAGAGGTGTATTCACTATATAACAAATTGTAATGATTTTCCATATTTAATCTAATTGATAATTGTTCATCTTTATGATTTTTTTTTAAGCTGATTGTCACCATCAACTATTTTTGGCTTTATTTACTTACTTATTTTTATTTGAAAACATATTTTATTGCTAAGTAACACACACACATACAGAGAAAAAGGTTGAGAGAAAAATTGACTTCTCTTCTGTTAGCTTACTTCCTCAAACGCTTGCAACTGTTGGGCTGGACCAAGCAAAAGTCGTCAGCAACTCAATCAAGAGTCCTGTGGCAGCAGGATCCTGTGCTCATTAGGGGGAAGCCAGATCAGAAGCAGAGGCAGGTCTGAGTCCCAAGGCACTCCAGCGTGGGATGTGAGTATGTCATTTGGTCGCTTAACCTACTGTGCTACAACCTGGCTAAAATCTAAAGTAACTGTTATTTCAATTTTAACCAAAGCTCGGAGAAATTACATAATGTGTCCTTCCTCATAGAGCTAGTAAATGACTGCTTTAGTCTGAAAATGATCTGGTCCTCGAATTCATGCAGATGTTTAGGCTTCAGAGGCATAATTTAATGAGCGTGTAAACGCAATCTGATTGTGGGGCTTAAGAGGTGGGTCTAGGGCCTGGCGGCATGGTCTAGTGGCCAAAGTCCTTGCCTTGAATGCGCCTGGATCCCATATGGGCAATGGTTCTAATCCCGGCAGCTCCACTTCCCATCCAGCTCCCTGCTTGTGGCCTGGGAAAGCAGTCGAGGATGGCCCAAAGCCTTGGAACCCTGCACCCGTGTGGAAGACCCAGAAGAGGTTCCTAGTTCCTGGCTTCGGATCGGCGCAGCATTGGCTGTTGTGGTCACTTGGGGAGTGAATCATCGGACGAAAGATCTTCCTCTCTGTCTCTTCTCCTCTCTGTGTATGTGCCTTTCCGATAAAACTAATCTTAAAAAAAAAGAGAGGTAGGTCTAGTGGCAAGTCTTTGATTCCTGGCTGGGCTCAGCCTCTCTGCTTCCTGGCTCACTGTGGCCATTTACTACCCTCATTGGATGTCAAACTCAAAATGACACTGACCAATCTTGACCAAAAAAAGTCCCAGAGGAAAAAGCAGCCCTCTTCTATTTACACGGACACCATCTATGTGTGTTTCACTGTAACAGTGGAAAACTGACGGCCACAGTGGCAGTGAATCATGAATATTTGCACACACTTTTCTTTGAATCTAAAACTCACTATGTATCCTCTGTATGGTGCTAAACCTAATAAATTCTTCAGATGGGTTTTGACCGAGGTGTATAGATGATTAGCTATTTGCGCTTCCCCGTGGTGATATTTTCAGTGTACTAATCAATTTCCATCTCTTTAAAAGTTAATGGGTAGATAAGTAAATGATGCGCCATACTGGTGTTTTTCATTGACAACTTTGAAGACTTTTGTAACTGGTAACTACTAGTGCTTAAAGGTCCGAGGGTTATGAAAAATGCTTAGTCCAAATTTGGAAGATTCAGAAACTAAATAATAATATGATCTGAATTTCATCTTGATTTGAATTCTTGAGGAGAGATGAAAATGACACCCTACAATCCAGTATAGCACATGATCTCCTACTTAACCCATCCCAGACATGCAGCAAATGGCTTTTGCTGATGTTTATGATTCTTAAAGTGTGTCAATCACAAAAATTTTCAGTGTTTACTGGATGTGCGTGCGTATGTTATCTGTCAGGTGAAAACGGTATGTGAGTTACAGATGCAAAAGGCTTGAAGCTCATTGAGGTAGAATTTTGAGGTATTGAGGACATCTTTTCTGTAACTCTGAACTCAAAGATTACATGACATTTTTTCTTTTTATTGTTCAAGAACTACTTAGTATTATAAGCTTACTGTTAATAGTGCATTGCATTCAAAATCTCTTCCTAAAAGGTACCTTCACAAAAATATGCTCTGCTTTAGTTCCTAAACTCAGTTGAAATCATTGTACAAGCCCTCCATCCTGATAGAATTCTCCGTGAGAAACAAATACTAGATGGAAACTGATCAAAGAGTGAGTGGTAATAGTAGAGAGAAGCTTTGCTTGTGGCTACCTGTGGATTTTGGTAGGTGATTTGTTTTATCCCATCATTGGGGATATATTCTTCTATGAAAATCCTATTTAGAGGCGCATAAATACCCACATCCATGCGTATGTTTGGAACACATACACACGTGCATGTCTATAGCTCCAGTGTCCTAACTGCTAGGTGCCAGATACACAGAAAGAACAGATGCACCCTGGAGAAGACAGCTGGGAATCATTAGTCATAAACATAGCCAGGACCAAGGGGGAAAACCGGCAGGTGCAGTGTTCTTCATGATAAAACGGTTCAAGAAATCTGGAAAGAGGAACATTGTTTAAAACATAGGTCTCAAAATAAATCACGAGTGCAATTTCCTCCGGATTTAGTTTTCTTTCATTTTTTATTTTTAAAACCTGCTTCTTACTGCTTAAAAATGGAATATTTGATGTGATAAAAATAATAAACATGAATGGTGTGTTGGTGCTTAAAGAATTCCACCAAGAATGTGCACTAAGATACAAGCCTTTTTTTGTCTGGCTGTGTAGCCTGTGAACTGTCATACCAGCATCATCTTTTGTCTGCTTGTTTTAAGTAAAGATGAGGAAATAGTCCTAAGCTGAAACCGAATTCCTGGAATTGAAGGCAGGCCTTCCACAGTGTGAGCTTGGGAAGTTGCTCTGTCTCTGTAAACTTCAAATACTAAAACTTGTGAACTAAGACCATTTTTATTGACCAAATATTATTGGGCTTGATACACAGGGGAGGAGCAGGTCTTAAAGTGTCATGGCCAATATGCCTATAACAAAAGACATGTTAATAAAACAAGTTTAACACCACCAGCAGTTTAATAAGACACAAAAATTTCAAATTGAAGACACAAGGACCTGGGATGAACTATCCATTTGTTATGCATGGAGTCAGCAAGTCATGGGCAGCCATCGACAAAGATGAGTGGGCAAAAAGTATATAATCTAATTGTAACAGACCATGGGGGTAGACAGCCAGCAAAGTGGGTCTGTTTAGATTCCTCCTGGCCTCCCACTGCAGCCAATCTTCATCTCAGATATGAACAGCGCCCTTTCTGGAATGGGATCTTAAGATCTACATTCAGTAAGACAGATTGGAGTATGTCTTTGTGGTCAATTCTTACCTGGATAGATTAGTGAAAATTAGAATGGTGTTTTTTAGGATTGTGGGAAATGAAACTGTTGTCTCTATGACTTTCCCTGGGAAAAAGGAATTTTAGTTTTTTTGGTTTTTTGTTTTGCTTTGTGCTAGAATGAAGGGAAAAGAGTAGAGGGGAGGACTGGATCAGAAAGAAACTTTGTTTCTTAGATCATCTCTTTGGAATCATTTTCCGGATCCCAACATCAGTGTCAGATGGTTCCCAACATCAGTGTCAGATGGTATAAAAAAAAAATGAGAAGGCTGGGACGTGAGCTTAGAAGGCTCTTATGATGCTTACATTGTTGCTTATTGAATCAAATGAGAAAGAGAGTAACATGGTGGGTAGGTCTGCAGAAGTAAGAGAGAAAGCTCGCTCCAGCACGACTTCGTGGAACTAATGCAGCAGTGAAAGATCTCAAAGCTAGGGATTGCTTGGGGATCATTTTTGAATTTAGGTTGATCAAGGATGGGTCAAAATATGGCTAAAGAAAGCACTTGGTTGTATATTGAATAAAAGCATATTAAGTTAAACATTCAGAATGATTAGAAGGTAGTTTGTATTACACTTTGTCATAAATCACATTAGTATATTAGTTATCTACAGTGACTAGCAAATTATCTCAAAATGTGGTGGCTTAAAACAATAAAAAATGTTTGTTCACAGTTTGGATGTAGCAGGAATTTTGGTAGAGCTTAGCTGAGTGGCTTTTGTTTGTTTGTTCTTATTGGAAAGGCAGATTTCCAGTGAGAAGGAGACACAGAGAGAAAGATCTTCAATCCACAGGTTTGCTCCTGAATAGGCTGCAATGGCCGGAGCTGAACTCACCTGAAACCAGGAGCCAGGGACTTCCTCCAGGTCTCCCATGTGGGTACAAGATCCCAAGGGCTTGGGCCATCCTCTACTGCTTTCCCAGGCCACAAGCAGGGAGCTGGATGGGGTAGTGGAGTAGCAGTACATGAACAGGCATCCATATGGGATCCTGGCACATGTAAGTTGTGGATTTATCCACTATGTTATCTCGCTAGGCCCAGCTGAGTGGCTTTGACTCTGCCTCTTATGCGGTTTCAGTGGTGTGTCAGTAGGCTTGATGTGGCTCATAAGCCTACTAGCAGCAGACCTAAGTCCCTCACTATTTAGATTTCTCCTGAGGTGCTGGGATGTCCCTGTGCATGTAACTACCACTGGAACGCGCCAACCAGGGAAGAGAGGAGAGAAGGAGGAAGAGAAAGCAGAAGTGACCATGATTTTTATGAGCTAAGCTCTTTGCCATTTGGAAGGGGACTCATATAAAGGCAAAATAGTAGGTGGAGTCTCAGACATGTGTTCAGAGTCTGGCTACACGAATGTACAACACAATGCTGAGAACCGAAGTGGACAAGATTTGGTTCTCAGAATATACACATGAAAAGGAGAGGGAAGATTCTATAGAGAAAAATACTGTATACAACTGGTTCTGGTTATGCCCTTCTCCACATTAAAGGAGGGGATATACATATACTTTCTAGATTCACAAATGACTTCCTTTACTATCAGTAATATTTCAAGCGGACATCAAAGAGCCCCACTGTTGTTAGATGTGATGGGTTTGTATTCCTGCTTCAGTACGGCTCACAAAGATCTTGGAGCGTATGAAGACATGTGTGTTCCATCATTTCATTGCTGTTTGCTTGTGTTTTCATTTTTTAGTATTCTGTTTAATCTTAATATCACTCAGAAATATTTTTAAGCCTTTTGTGCTTTGAGGGGATGAATTAGCTAAAACTGCACAATAACATCTATTAATCCGACCCACTAAGCTGCACTGCATTGGAACTCTGCTGGAGATGCACTGTGGACTGTTTGGAAATCCTGCCCAGCTATTCCTCGCTTTCTTTCCCCGAAACGTGTCCACTGACAGGAGAATAGTGAGAGTCCCAGTACCGATTTGTAAGTAAACCCAGGATTGATTTAAAAATTTTAGAATGTTCCTCTGTGCCTTGATGAATCCATATGTGAATAAAGACTTTCTTAAAACCTAATTTTCTATGACAAGCCAAAACTTAGGTACATGGGTCTAAGTCAGTAATCAGGAAACTGTGGCCCACGTCAAATTTAACTTTTCTGCTTGTTTTGGCAATAAAGTTTTATTGTAAATCAACCACTGACATATGCTTACATTTTGTCTTGGCTCCTTTTGTGCCTAATGGCATAGTTAAGTTGAATCTGTCGCTGCCCTCTGAATCTATAAAAATATTTATTACACAGCCCACTAGAGAAAAAAGTTAAATTTGTTCCAGACACTCGTAGATTTGAAGACAATTCAGTCTAGTGATTAAAGACATAGATCCTTGTTTAACCCTGCTCTCCCCGTCACTGGAACTGGGACTTGGAACTGGTTACTTCAGTTTTTGAAAAGAGGAGATAAAAGATTATGTGCAAACTGGCTAATTCGTTTTTCAGCTAATTCAGAATAAGGGCGAACCCTCAGAGAAACACTGACAGATGACGGTGAACTAATAGAAATAGTTTAGAATTAGGCCATAAGCAGGGAGCTGAATGGGAGGTGGGGCTACCGGGATTAGAACCGGCGACCACATGGGATCCTGGCACGTGCAAGGCAAGGACTTTAACCACTATGCTATCACACCTGGCCCACTCCAGCTGTTTGATATCATTATTCCTCATCTCTGGCTCCACTTTCCTGGTATTATGTTTCATTTCATCATCTACCAGCTTTGGTGGCTGAACTGTAATTGGCATTTCTCAGACTTACTTCTCCCTTGAAAACTAGAGGCCTCCAAAGTTGGGGAAAGATACTAATAGTACAAGGAGAATTTAATCTTTGTCCTAAAAGACTCATCCAGACTAAGAGAATTGTCTCATTTTCTTCTGTAACATTGACTTTTCTATTTATGGCAAGCTTACCATTACCAAATTCTTGTTTCCAATGGGGTCTGTGGTTTCCCAAATCACAAACCGTAACACCTCAATGTCAAAGATAGCTCACATCAGTGAGAATCACGTTTTTAAAGAATTCTGCACAACCTTGTCTCCTTTGATGACGTCACCTTCGGATGTTTCTTACAGCTCTGTATGAATTAGGTCTGCTGTGACTGTCATTTGGAGATTCCTCAAGCTTACCAGCTTAGTTTTTCTTGCTGCCTGTTCTCTGTTCCATCTTTTAAAATCATTTTAACCCCACAATTTGTTTGAAGATTTATTTCATTCTCATTGTAAAGTCAGATATACAAAGAGGAGGAGAGACAGAGAGAGAAGTCTTCTGTCCGGTGATTCACTCCCCAAGTGGCCACAACAATCCGGAGCTGCACCAATCTGAAGCCAGGAGTCTTTTTTGGGTCTCCCCCTTAGGTGCAGGGTCACAAGGCCTTGAGCTGTCCTCAACTGTTTTCCCAGGCCACAAGCAGGGAGCTGGATGGGAAGCAGAACTGCTGGGATTAGAACCAGTGTCCATATGCGACCCTGGCACCTTCATGACAAGGACTTCAGCCACAAGGCCACTGCATTGGGCCCAGAAGTCTGATTTTCTTAAAAGATTTATTTTATTGGAAAGTCAGATTTACAGAGTGTAGGAGAGACAGAAAAATCTTCCATCCAGTGGTTCACTTCCTAGATAGCTGCAGTGGCTGAAGCTGAGCTGATGGAAAGCCAGGAGCCTGGAGCCTTTTCTGGGTCTTCCACATGGTTGTGAGGTCCCAAGGCTTTCGGCCATTTTCCACTGCTTTTCCAGGCCACAGGCCAGGAGCTGGATGGGAAACAGGGTGAGTGGGATTAGAACTGGTGCCTATATGGGATCCCTGGGCACACAAGGCAAGAGCTTTAGCTACTAGGCTACCGCTCTGGGCCAAGAAACCTAATTTTTAACTTCTACTCTTAAGTCTCTGCTATTTCCCTTCCTTCTGTCCAAGTCAGCTAATTTTACTTCCCGCATATTTCTTCACCTGTTTCACTCCCTCCACATTATTGATGATGTTAGCACTGAACTTTCTTCTGTGAGTTTTCTGCTGGAGACTACAACTACTCTTTCTACTTATCATTTCATCCCCTAACCCCCACCAGTCTTGACATATCTGCCATGTGGTACACTGAAAATTGCACCTGGTCATACCATAGCCAAAGCACCCTCGTCAGCAGATCACAGCTCAGCTTCTTCTAGTTTGATGGCCTGGTTCGCACTCGCTCTGCTGGTTCCTCACTTTGATCTGGCCTCATTAAATGAATGACTGCTTCTCACTTCCATTCAGGCACCTGGCTGCTTCTTAGCACTGTGCGTTTGCTTGTATTCTTCTCTGTGCTTCAGCATCTTCTGTCTTTATCCCCAGCGTTGAACGTATAATTTAAGAATCTTGAAGTTCTGATATTCTACAAACATGGAAGCTCAGTAGGAATGATTCTTCACTTTCTGATCAAGCCTGAATTTTCATACCTCAGAATAAGCCCTAAGTAAGTTTCGTGAGCTGAATTGAATCCCCCTCCCCAACTTCATACTTGGAAGTTCTAACACTCATTTCTTTAAAATGTTGCTATATTTGGAGTAATGTCTTTGAAAATCAATATAGGTTAAAACCGTATCACTAAGGTGAGTTCCGACACAATGTGACCTTTATAAATGTGGCTTTATAAATGGGAAGGTTTTGTAGACACAGATTTTATGCATAGGAAATGCAATGTGATGACACTGGGCAAGTACATTTGAGTTAAGGAGGCTGACTTAGGAGAAATCAACGTTTCGTTTCTTCATCTTGGATGCCTGACATCCACAGCTGTTGCTTAATGCACCCAGTTTATACTTCCTAGTGATCCGACCTAGTATGTAACAATGTTGATGCTTGATATTTCGTTATAATAATAAAATTTGTTACAAAGAAACATACAACTTACTGCCAATCAAGTCATAAAAGTTGATTTCCTTTCTTTTCTGCCTTCTTTTGATGAACAAAGCTATAGCTATTGCTTTGCTGCGGATGATACACTCTGATGGAGGGGAAGAAACACAGATGGCAGTTGCGGTTTTTACAAGCTTTCACAAATCTGAAACATCTGCAGATATGGCAAATGTAGGTGAATGTTTCCTAAGAGATAACTCAACGCAAAATGCTGCTACTCGGTCAGAGAATAGACACATGGAAATTTTAAAGTAGCTCAATTATTTTATTTGCTTTTAAAAATACTGAACAGAGCAGTAAAATCCACAAATATACCTTGATACAAAGTATTACTGAGCACCTAGTCACCACAGAATTTTTGGTTTAGTAGATTTTACACATGATCCTCAACTTAGATCTCTTTAGAGGCTGGCCTGCCCTCACTTCGCGTTCTTCTGTGTTGTTCAGGCAAACGTTTAGTCTCCTGGTGAGACATGCTGGGCTGTTTCCCCTTTCCTTCTCTCTTCCCCTGGGCATCCATCCTTCCCAGCTTCCTCTGGGGCCTTTGTTTCCCTATTTTTTTGAGGGTCAGGGTTTCTTCTTTCTCTGCCTGTTTGGTAGAGCTGACATTCCTCTTGGGAATCTAAAGGCTTCTGGACTGCCTCGCTGTCACCACCCCTGGGGAAAAAGGTTTTAATTGGGTCTCTTTTTTTTAAAAAAAAAGGTTTACTTTTTTCTTTCTTTCTTTCTTTTTTTTTTTTTTTTTGGAAAGACAGCTTTAAACACTGACTTATTATATAATAATTCAGAATTTTTCAATGAATGATTTCACAATTATTTCTGATAAAATTTTGATTCTGTACACTTATTTTCCAGACTTTTAAAGCTATGTATTTTTTTTATTTGATTTCAGAGTAAGAGAGAGAAGACAAGACAGAGAGTGAGGGAGAGAGCCTCTATCCATTGGTTCACTCCCTAGGTGGTTCCGATAGCAGGTGTTGTGCCGGGTCAAAGCCAGGATCCTGACCTTCCTATATATCTCCCTCAAGTCTACAGGGATTTATTTTGCTGCTTTTTCAGGTGTACTACCAGGGAGCTTGATGAGGTGGAGCAGCTAGGTTTTGATCTGGCTCCCATGTAGGATACTGGGTCAGCAGCTTTACCCACAACACCATGATGCCTGCACTTTAGATTTCTTAAATTCTGTCAAATATATACACACATATATATGTTGTATATATATATATAATGCTTAATGCTGTCAAATATATATGCATATATATGTTATATATATATAAGACTTAATAAAGTTCCATATATATATATGCCTTTTCTAGTCAGGAGCATTCATATACTTTTCTCCCCTAGTTTAGAGCATATTATTTTGTCATTTTATTAAGGTGAAATTCAAATGCAGTGAGTGAAATGAACAGTCCTTCAGGTTAGTTTTAAGTTTCGTTACTCAATTGCTAACTGTACGCTGAAAGTATACAACTATGCTGTCAGTCAATAAAGTTCCTTATGTTGTTCCAGCCAGCACGAATTTCCTTAATCTGATTATGATCATTACGGTTCATAATTTGGTCGCACTGCTTCTTGAAATTTACATAGATTGAATCATACAATATGATTTTATAGGGATTCATTCATCCTATTTTGTATATGTATTAATTAGGTATTTTTTTTCCAATTGCAAGGTGCATTCCATTTATAAAAACATCACAATTTATTTTTTGCTTCTTTCAGTTGTTACTTGGGTTTGTGTACATCTGGAACTATTACAAAAAATATTATCAACATAGAAAAAAATGTATAATTTGTATCTCAGAGAGGAATAGCTGTGGTAAGCATATGCTTAAATGCCAAGTTGACAGAATAAATACATTTAACTTCAGGAAAACGTTAAATCTTTTCCTACGTGATTGTACAGTTTTCTACGCTGTACAACGTGCTGGCTTCTGCTTTCAGCCATGCGTATGTAGCTTCATTCCCTCTCACAGATCTGAATATAATACAATCAACAGACAAACATTCTGAAAGGTGCAAAGGAAATGGTGGACTGAGGGATGACATCAGAGTATTTCTCTGGACTTCCTATTACCTTCTTTAGATGCTGGACATGTCTAGATGTAGAGCATCAGTAAGTATTAAAACGAAAACAAAAGTCCAAAAAACATGTCCCAAGTCAAGCTCACTTGCTTTGCATAAAGGTAAAGGAAAAGGATGGCTACTCAAATAGCTTAATGGAAAAAGAATCTTTACGTTAACCAGAAGCCTGTGTAAAACAATTGCCCCTCGCCATATGATTTCGGTGGGTATGACGGGTAGTGATGTTTGATTTCCCGTTTCACAACAAAGCAAAGTCAGTGCGCTGGGAGTGAGCTGAACCTCCACTCCACTGAGCAGCGCTAAGATTTAACGGTAGGGAAGGAGCCAGGATGAGTGATGGCGTTCATTCCCTCCCCACTGATGGTCCTAGGGGCCAATCTGGAAGCTGAGTCCACCTCTAGCCACGGAGTGAAAGGAAGTATGGAGAGATCATGTGTACACGCGTGTTTGCCCACATCGGACATATGTACACACATGTACCTATACTTCTGTACTTTCATTTTCTTAAGAATGACTTTGATCAGCAAAAGCGTTTAATTTTGATGAGGTTCATTTCCTCCCACATTTTTATAGCTGATATACTTTTGTCTTCTATAAGAAATCTTTGTTACTGCCAATATTACATATTTTCATCTATGATTTTTTAGGTAGAAGTTTTATATTTGGAAGTAAGTGCATCTCAGAGGTATCGACTTTAGTTTTTATATCGTTTGAAGGATGACTCCAAAATCATTTTTATCAAGTAGGTTTCATTTAAAATACTTCCTTTTTAGACTACAAACACTTTTTCTAGAATCTTTTTTTTTTTCAAAGGCCTAATTTTCCGATTTTATTTTAGCACAATCCTATCTGGATTACTCTAACTTGTGAATTTGAACTTCCACTTTGCTTTTAAAAGACTCTTTATGTTTATCAGGAGTTTTGTGTTTTCTTACAGCTTTCAGAAATAGTTTGTCAATTTTATAAAGGAACTTGCTGGTATCTTCAATGTTTTTTTTTTCAGTATTCATTATACAATAGCGTAAGAAGATGAATTTGTAAAATTCACAAGGGTGATGTGTGTTTGCACTTGTTGGGGTGCTTTGCAAAATCTCACAGATATGCTTGTTTAGAACTTTTTGTGGATTTTTACGTTTAAAACATTTTCTAATTATTTCATGTCTTCAAGCTATTTAGGTGATATTTGTGTTTGTTCTTTATTGCAGCTAGCATATACAAGTATTTCTGAATATTTACTTAAGCTGGTTTAATTTTTGTTATAGTTCTCCTTTTCTTTCTAGTTCCAATGTTATACTGTTGGAATGAGAATTTGGCAAAGTTTTGCCTGTGTTTTCCTTTCCAGATTCCTGCTGATGCCTACCCTTGGGTGCAGCAGGTAAAAGATACCATCTACACAGAAGGCATGAATCACGTGCCCGGCTTCGGGCTTCAGCCTCTCCCAGCCCCAACTGTTGCAGGCAGTTGGTGATGAACAGCAGATGGGCATTCTCTCTCTTTCTCTTTGACTTCCTCCATCTGTCTCTTTGTCTATCTGTCAAATAAGTAAGTTCCATACGTCATATTTTTCAGATCTCCTTTTATCCCTGATTTCAGAATCTTCATTTTTTTAAAGTTGAAAATACAAAGAAAATGTCTAGAATTTATTGCTTTCTTAGGTGCTCAACTTGTCAGTGCTTCAACAAAAACATCCCCTCCTTCATCCTTTATTTTATTATCTAAATCATATTTTAACTTGATGCTAAAAGTTTTTAAAATTCACATAAATTTCTTTAAGAATATTTTATATGTTTCCATTGAATGCCTTTATTATCCTCTTAATTCAAATTTTCTTTTGACATCCGAAAAACAACATTTTTTTTTTCCTCACAGATTTTAAAATATCTACAATTTTCATTTAACCAGCAGTCTTAGATATGGGGAGATAGAGCCAAAAGTACCAATAAAAGAAAAATTTCTTTTCGTATTTTGCTTTTTATTTATGGATAGCTTAGAGCCATTTTCCAGAGTTCTGCATGTATGTTATCAACATTAGCTGTGCTAAGATCTCTTCCGCTGGTTTTCATTCTTTTTTCATGATTTGTCTGATGGTAATAGGAATGAAACGTGACTCTCAGGTTCCCAACAGCCCTTGAGTAGAATGCACAGGGTTGTTAACCCTAGAGGCAATGCTTTTGGAAAGACTTCAAATTTGAAGCTTCAATATTGCCTTTAGTAGAAGAATCAGATTAATGAGTCAAAATAGTTCATGAATTTATATTCCCGTTATACTCTGATATGTTTTCTTGAATACAGTGTTTAAAGGTTTTCTTTAGCACAGTACCTATTCCTTCGTCTTTACTTTTCTTTTTTTCTGGTGTCTGTCAGTGTATACCAAGAATGTTTCCTTTATTTTACCCAACTAACCCATACCATTTTTATTGCACCAGCTAACATTTTAGCTTCTGTTCAAGCTTCACCTGATTACCTTCCCTTTGTTTTTGCTTTTGCTCTATAATAGCAAAAAAAATTCCAAAAGTCATGTTTCTAGGCTATCATCATCTTACTACCTGAGCGATATTTTCATTATTGAACTAAATACATATGACAAGCAGTTGTGAAGGAGACAGGCTTATGTTGTCTCATGATTTTGGAGCTCAGAGCCTGCATCAGGAAAGACCCATTTGTTTAGCTACTGGGGTCAGAGGGATGCTGGGGGCGGAGAGAGACGGGGTGAGGGACCTGTAGGCTGGTGATGGTGGAGTAATGGCAAATGACTGCTCACAGGGCAGACTAGGAAGCAGAAAGAGGCATAGTCCAATTCTCAGTCTTTTGTAGCCAGTCTCCTCAAAATCTACCCACCAAGGGCACATGACAAGAACGAAGGACATTCCACTATGCCCATCTTCTGGACATTGGATCAAGTCTCCATTTTATTATGCCATAATTTATGACTTTGCGGCTTAAACATCTGCATGGGTTAGGGAGCCAAACTGTATTCAAACTATTGTATTCGCCTTGGATATGTGGGAGATGTTAGTGAGTTGGTGTGCTGCTCTATAAGCACGGAGGACACTGAGGTGTAGAGTCAGCGTTTTGATCTCAGCTGCTCTGTCTTTGGAAAACGTGCTTCAGGGATAAGAAGTTGGTCATTCTCTTCCTCCATCAGTTGTAATATACTGACTGCTTCATAACTGGTAGCAGTGACGGGGTAGATGTTGTACAAATAATCCCAGTAATAACTGCAAGTCAATAGTACATTTTAGTTAGAAAAACATTTGATCACAGTGTTTTTAATTTGTAAATTACGCTTTTGCAAAAATATTAATTTTTGTAAATGTGCTAGAAAAAAAAAGAAAGTCATAATTTCAAAGCACTTATATCAATTAGTTTTGAGGAAAAAAAAAAACCTCCCTGATTAAAGTGAAGTATCCACAACTCTATTCACCACTTTTATTTGAAAAATTAGTATAAACAAAGTTAGGACTAAGATATATGTGCTACTTACTGGCTGTCAGACTGTGACAAGAAACAGGGAAAAAGTTACTCTTTCGTAGTAGTTATGCTACTTTAAGGCTTAAACTATAGTTTAAGAGCATTATCTGAAACATGAGAAAAATTGCTCTGGCAGTATTGATTTTTTTTTAACAAAGAAAAGTCTCTTTGGAGGTTCTTCCTTGGATACCAAAATAATGAGGGAAAGAACCACTTAAATTCACTTTGTCAGTATACACACACACACACACACACACACACACACACACACCACACACACACATGCACACGCGCGTGCACTGATTTGGCATCTTTATTAAATAAACTGCAGGATGAAATTATTGAGGTTCCTCTGATTTCCTAGGATTTGTAGCTGAGACATAGAGAAGTGTGAAGTTCATCCCCTTCCATTCAATCATTCTTCCATGGCAAAATGGATGAGGCACTTTGTCTGGAAGATGAAGATATTGTCAATTAAACCATTTAAATAAGTACTTCCTTACTTCTCACATGTATGCCAGTCATAAAAATCTAATAAGAAAAGCAGTCTCTAAGCCATATGAAAACCCACTTACGGGCCTGGCGTTATAGCCTAGCATCTAAAGCCCTCATCTTGAACGTATCTGGATCCCACATGGGTGCCGGTTCTAATCCCAGCAGCCCTGCTTCCCATCCAGCTCCCTGCTTGTGGCCTGAGAAAGCAGTGGAGAACAGCCAAAAACCTTGGGGACCCTGCACCCGTGTGGCAGACCCGGAAGAGGCTCCTGGCTTCTGGCTTCAGATCAGCAGAGCTCCAGCTGTTGTGGCCACTTGGGGAGTGAGTCATTGGATGGAAGATCTTTCTGTCTCTCCTCCTCTCTGTGTATCTGACTTTGCAATGAAAATAAATGAACCTTAAATAAAAAAAAAACTTCACACCTGGGCAGCAGCTTGCTCTTCCTGACTGGCACAGGGGTACTTTTCATATCATCCCTACTGTGCTAGGGTGATGGAAAGCACAATCATTGACAGTAAGATCAGCAGAGGTAGCTTCTACCATCTTTGATTTTCTGACTTCAGGATTCTAATCCAGAAAATTTCTACTGTTTCCTTTGAGTTTTGCACATCTTGAACAGCAAAATTCTTTTGGGAATCATTAAGATTTGATTTTATTTATCGTCGACTTTCTAAACAATGACTGATGACTCCAGAAGTACCCTACTGGCATACGGTGTACTTGGAAGAGGATGGCAGTCCATTTAAGCATCTCTGTCTTCTCAAGGGTGTTTCTTGGTAGCCTGAGGAAAATGGCTCTCACCATGGTATAGAAGGCGGGAATGTCCAGATAAGTTTTCCATTGAGGACAAAAGTTCAGGAGGGTTATTTTCGGCCTTCATGGAACACTGGAGTTTCCTAGGCGTAAGGCTTATTTCTTAGATACAGGTTACAGTTGTGCACAGGTCAGCTGGCCTCATTGTGGACCTGTGAGAACTGAGGCATGAGGGACCAGCAGAAGAATGTACAAATAGCCTGGGGACTGCTATTGCTGTGAGTAATACATTGGCCATGAACGTCTCTGATATTCTGCTAGTACCCAGAAAGTTTCATCAAAATTACTTTATTGGCTTGGAAATAGTATAAAATCTTAGATGTTTTATAGTCCTTGATAGCAATACACACGTATGGATTTTATCAGAACATTGCTTTCTAAAAGTAAACATGCTCAGGACAAGTAACACGAGGGAGGGAGCTGGCAACTGAATTAGATGAGGAAGAAGGCTGTTGACTGTGGCCAGGAGGGGAGGGATAGCAGCTGAGGTCACACTGCAGCATCAGAACTTCTTAATCTACTTCATTTGCATTTTTAAAAGTTCTAAAAAGATTTAGCTTTAACTTTTTTATTGTAAAGTCACATAGACAGAGAGGGAGATCCTGCATCCATTGATTCACTCTCCAAGCGGCTGCAGTGGCTGGAGCTGAGCCAATCTGAAGTCAGGAACTAGGAGCCTCTTTCGGGTCTCCCACACAGGTGCAGAGTCCCAAGGCTTTGAGCCGTCCTCAACTGCTTTCCCAGGCCTCAAGCAGGGAGCTGGATGGGAAGCGGGGCTGCTGGGATACAAACCAGCACCCATATGGGATCCCGGGCATGCAAGGTGAGAACTTTAGCTGCAAGATGAGGACTTTAGCAGCTAGGCTGTAGTGCTGGGCCCTATTCCATTTGCTTTTCAAGCCTTCGAGCTGGAGATGGGAATTAGGTTTTTGCGCCTTTGGTTGGTATCCATCAAGTCAGCCAGATGGAAAATACACTGACTGAAAAGAAATATTTTGTTTTCCAAGGATATAAAAACAACTTCATAAGCTAAATAATCTCTACCAATTTAAGATACAGAAAGAGTTGGACAAATCAGGAATTCCTTAGTCAGAAGTGATTGGAATGATTGAGAGTGTATTTATTACATTCAATAGAATTCTAATAGAATTCTTAATTAACAGAAATTATTCTCAATATAAATTCTCACCAAAGTTCTTAACACGTGGTTCAGTCATTTCTAGGGATTCTGGGAAAGTGGGTATCTACGAAAGAGAAGTGTGCAGGAATAAAGTAATACAGAAACTAGTGGCGTGAGGCAAGGGATTAAAGGATGTGCTGCTCGCGGTACTCCATGTACCAAGAGTTGGTGTTGACACTGATTCATAGTTAATGGTTGTATGATGCATGCAATGATCCTTATAAGGTACAACCTGTAAGTTATCTGACTCATTGATTCATTTCTGGGTGACAATAAAATCCATATTTGTTCAGTAAATCTATAATAAGACCCACAAAACATGTGATATTAGAGTTTAATGCAATCACATCTGAAGTTAGATAATTAAAAATAAGGAGGGAGACTTTTATATGCCATCACCCTCACTCACCTGCAAGTGCTATACATCTCCCAGGACTCTTCAGGAGAGCTTATATCTGTGTTACAGCTACAGAAGATAAAAGATGTTACTATCCTTTGCTTAATTTTATCTTAGTTGGGAACATCTGAACACTATAATAAAACAGACAAGGACTAAGTAGAGAGAACAAATGAAAGCATTTTCATGCCATTTTCGAACACATGCATGTACATTTTTATGCATGTGTTCCAAAAATGATGAAACAAGAATTAGAAAAAGTTTTTATTCATCAGTACTTTATAGATGTAGTTATTCTCGGATGAAATTTTTAAGCATTAAGCACTAAGTAAGTAGTATACTTGTACTATATTAGATGCAAAGATGGAAGCAAATACTTAGATAAAATGAAGAACTTCAAAAAAAAAAGATTTGTTTATTTTTATTGGAAAGGCAGATAAATAGAGATTAGGAAAGACGCAAAGGAAGATAGTCCATCCATTGATGCACTCCCTGGAGCTGTACCAATCTGAAGCCAGGAACCAAGAGCTTCTTCTGGGTCTCCCACATGGGTGCAGGGTCCTAAGATCTTGGCCCATCTTTGACTGCATTCCCAGGCCACAAGCAGGGAGCTGAATAAGACGTGGAGTAGCAGGGATTATAGCTGGTGCTCATATGGGATCTTGGGCACATTTGTGGCAAGGACTTTAGCTGCTTAGGCTACCACACTGGGCCCAAAATGAACTTTTTTGAACAAATCCAGAACTGATTATTTTCTTCTATTTGTGGTTCACAGCTAGGTTCAGTTGTATTTATTTTGGCAAAAGAAAATCAAGAATTACTATGTCCTTTTTAAAGCATCTTGGAGTAAGAGAACATTGCAGCTCAGTAGGTTAAATCATCACCAGCAATGTTCCCTTCCTATATCAGAGTGCTGGTTTGAATCCTGAATACTCTGCATAAACCAGGTCTCTGCTAACGTGCCTGGGAAGGCAGCACATTGCTGGATCAGAAACTTGGGTTTCTGCTTTGTGTTATTGTGGGTAAAGCCTCCACTGATGCTGCTGGCACCCCATATGGACACTGGTTTCAGATCCAGCTGTTCCACTTCCACCCTTACCCCCTGCTAATACACTTAGAAAAGCAACAGAAGATGGTGCAAGTGCTTGAACCCCTAGACCCACACAGGAGACCAGGAAGATGTGTCAGGTCCTTGTCTTTGGCCTGTTACAATACTGGCCATTGAGGACCGAGAGATGAAAGATCTGTGTCTGCCTTTGTCTGTTATCTGTGCCTTTGAAATAAATTAATAAATCTTAAAATATATTGAGATTTCAAGAGTTTTGCGTGGGGGGGGGTAATGGCTGAAACTACAATAAGCGGCTATGCTTTATGAGTAAATATGTTTAAAACTTTCAAGAAAGTTTTTACCAAGAATATTCATGCTAGGTGTCAGCCAATGCAGGTTAACATTCATCTATATCATATTGGAAGAAAAGCTGCTAATTGTAGCTATTGCTCTTAAAAATTAAAATGAAAGTTAATTTTGTTTGTCTTCAACTTTTATATACTTTTGTTTTATAATGATGTGAATTTAAGTATCAGCAAATGTATTGAAATCTCCACTTCAGAGAGAGATTTTCATTTATTCCTTTGTACTCACTGTTTATAGATTTCAAGTCGTTCACAACTTTGATTAGAGGGTAAAATTAAAATGCATGTTAGTTTATGCTCCAACTTCAATCATCCATGCAACATACGGATAACAGTGAACAGAGAATCCAAAAGTGAAAACAATGGAATCTTCTATTTCGCTGACTCAGAAAAACTATGTTTTCTGCATAAACTTCAGTTCCATGTGGCTTGGTTGTCAAGTACCACGTTGTTAAATTTTGTCTGTGTTGCCTTTTCGTGGAAAGTTCAGAAAAATCAAACGTATGCAGAGACCACTGTGAAAATGAAATATGCTGAGCGGTTACACCTGTGAAACAAATTACAGGGGATACACGTTCTCTCCATAGCTCCAAGGGGGAGGTCAGCTGCTGGTCAGCATCATCCTCCGAACTTCCATCTCTAGTTTACTAGTTTGTGACCGCTTCCTGTGCATCAGATATAATTCTGCAGTGTTCCCCTTCCTATATTCCACTATTTCAAACCAGTGGATTGTAATAGAAACAACTTGGTCAAAAATCTGTCACAGAATTTTGAGATCTATTAAAATAAAATTTAATGAGAAAAAATATTATACATCTATCAGGAAGTTTGCTCAGAATTTGAATCTCAGAATCTCAGTAACCTGACTCCAGGGGTGAAACTTTGAACTGTGAAACCGTACCACCTCTGCAGTGCTCTGAAATAACTGGAAATGTTTGTCTCTGGCTATGCAACCCAGTTCTGCTTGTCTGATAACCTCAGTCTGTGTTGGCTGACTTTTTCCTAATATCATGTAATACTTCATCTGTTTTTGAATACAGGTGATTTTGCAGTATACAAAATCATGGCTATTTTTCACATGGGAATACTGAACATGTTTATTTTATCTTCCAAAGATGTATACACTATAGCTTAAGGCATATTGCCTGTTAATAATGAGATTCAAATCATGGGTAGAATTGAAGACACTACGCTGAGTGAGTTTTAATGAGACTGAAGGAAAACAGGAATAGAGCATGTTAAAGCAAAAGCTACACGAGGCATCTGTAGGGATTCCACTTTGGCCCAAAGTAATGGGAAGGGAGACATCTATGATCCTTTTGAGTTTTACATATTTCACATCTATTTTCATATTTGGATTACCTGTTTCATTCCTAATCATCGAACTCAAAGCTTACTTTAATTCACCTGCTGGTATGTGTGAATACTGAGGGTATAGAGGGTTTCCTGGGCTGGACCACTGCATTGTCGATTTGTGTGAGATATAGGGGCTGGGGTGGGACTAACCAAGCTGCATCCACTGGTATGGGCAATTGGCTGGTGTAGGTGGCAGACTGAACCTGACTATACATTGGCTGGTGCACAGATGCGCAGAGGAAGCGCAGAGGAAGCGAGTCTGAAGTCACCCAATTGAGGTCTTGGGGTACTGCCTAACTGGACCACTGGATTAAGACCCTATCCACAGGAGAATCACGAGACGTGTAGTCCAACATTGGGTGCATATATTGGGACTGGGCCTATTCAGCTGCTAATACTCATGTGTGGAGAGTATATTTAGATGTACACGAGGAATGTGACAGCCAGCTCGTCTAGGCCAGCAGGAAGCATGGACTGCCTCATCAGAGGCTGAAAAGCACATAAGGATGGACAATTTCCTGGCCAAACTTTGCTGGATATTTCTGGGTCTGTGGATGCACTGAGGTGGAATTTGTCAACCAGTAGACATTAGAAATATTTTCTCAGGCCTGGAGCAATGAAACTGACAAAATCTCAGGGCTATCAAAGCAACT
Organism: Ochotona curzoniae; assembly: GCF_017591425.1. Classification (NCBI taxonomy): domain Eukaryota; kingdom Metazoa; phylum Chordata; class Mammalia; order Lagomorpha; family Ochotonidae; genus Ochotona; species Ochotona curzoniae. Next base: position 20,935,843 of record NW_024464939.1, on the reverse strand, counting down.
CAAGTAATATTTTGGAACATTGTCCCCCACACCTGGATCTCTGAAGCGTCATGAAAAAGACTATCCCATCCCAGGGTGTCGATGTTGTTTGACAGCAAGGAGTGGCCCTTTCCCCTTCCTCCACCCTTGTGGACACAGGAAGGAAAAACAAAAACAAAACAAAAACAAAAAAAAAACAGGTGTCCAACCATCTTCCCCATACTTGACCCTCCCAGCCTAATCAGAGGCCAACATGGGCATGCATTCCTCTAAGCTGTGTAGACAATGTTTTAAAAAACTAAAAATAAAAAGACAGTTGTGAGAGGCATTTAAATCAGTGTTCTTTTTGAGCTACACGGCCAAAATGTTATCCATGATAATCAAGATCATTCTACCTATGTGACATATCCAACTAATAATTGATTGCACTCTAAGGACTCAGCTTGTCATCAGGATTTGTTTTTATTTTCCCTTTTCCATTCTTTAAAATTTAGGTATGATTATTTAACTTGACCAAAGGCTGAGCATTAACTTCTTTATTCAGAAGGTCGAAAAATATGAGTGAAGTTAAGAACTATAAAATCAGTCTATTGTTCGAAAGGCTTTTGACAAGCTAGTAGAAGTTGGGTGAATGTGGTAGAAAAGAAAGGAAAGATGATTGCCACAAGCCAGTCAGATATCAGTAATGGATATCCAAGGAGTGATTAGACTGATGCTTAAATTAGATGTTGAAGCAAAGTCATATACTCCTAAATTTCAAATGTAAGTATTAATGCATCACTGACATTCAATGGAAAGAGTTACTGAGAATTAGAGTAATGGGAAGGTGTTTATGGAAGAGCGATGTCTAGGCTGAACTTGGGAGTAGAGATTCGATTTTTACTGGTGGTGACATCATGAAAATTGTTAGTGGATGACAAGAAAGCCTGAGTGCAGACACACAGGCTACAGTGAACAGGCTTACAGGAAAGGAGGTTATCGTGAGCAATACAGATGATAGCCATTGAATCAATAAACTTCTTTTCCCCTTTTCAACTGTATTTAATTTTATTTAATTTTTCCCCGTTGCTTTTGACAACATTGAGCTATGATTTCCGAGAAGTGATATTACTTAAAATGAAGAGGTTACCTAAGAATCAGCTTTGTGTTTCAGAGTTGGCTTCTTTGAAGGCCAAGGGGTTCAAGATGCAATAGGAGACTGAGAGGCATTTCCTATTCCCGAAGCGCTCCCTTTGCCTCTGCGAAGCAAAGCACCTACAAGGTTTAATCGGGACTCATAGTCACACTAAAAAGCCATAATGCACACAAAATATCCAGCTGAACAGGAGAGCAAGAGGAAACACCTGGCAGTCTTGGATGGTAGAAAAATAGTAAAAAAAAAAAAAAAAAAAAAAAAAAAAACAAACCAAATTAGGAAATCAAAGACAAAATGCATTCACTCTTCAAGGTAGACATCCTAGTAGTGTAAGCTGTAGAAGTATTCAGATGGGTTAGGAGTGAAGAAGGTGACAAAATCTTTACTGAAGGGCCTCATATTTGTTAATGTATAGTATGGGATCTCTCGGGATACCTCTTTTTATTATCCATTCATAAAAGGGTAGAGAAGAAGGGATCAGTGAGAGGGACCTGGCTAACACCGTCTTCATGAGCTCCTGTGGGACATTGCAGTCCACCCAGCCCGCCAGCACTGGGCTCCCGGATGTCTGTGAAGGATGCGGAGGATAGCTGGAAATTGAGATCCATGAAGCTGCCACAGTGAGGGACAAAGTGACCCAGATGCAGATACAGATGGTGTAGTGTTATGCCCTATGTCAGATCCAGGAAATTGGGGTTGGACCTTCAAGTAGTGATGTTTGGGATGGGGTTGAGTAAGAGGTAGAAGGCTTGGGCCCTAGGCTCCAAACCATGCTAAGTGCAAGCTGTGGTCAGCCACCAAGATGGGTAAAAGCTGACTTCTCAGAGTCCAGTAGGACCTGAACAGAGAGGAGCTGCCATGTGACCCATAGTTCAGAGGACACGCAGCTCTCCATACGCCGGATACCACAAGAAGATGAAAGCCACAATCTTTTTAAAAATTTTTTTTTATTAGAAAGACAAACTAGATTTACAGAGAGAAGGAGAGAGACAGAAATATCCTCCATCTGCTTGCTCACCACCTCCCGCAACTCTACCACCACCACCTCCAAACGGCTGCAATGGCCGAACTGAGCAGATCCAAAGCCAGGAACCAAGAGCCTCCTCCAGGATCTCATGTGGATGCAGGGATCCAAGGCTTAGGGCCATCCTTTCCTGCTTCCCATAAGCAGGGAGCCAAAGGGAAGTAGAGTAGCTGGGACATGCATCTGCCCCCGTGGGTTCCCCACATTCGCAAGGTGAGTTATCTTCTTAGAATTCTGCCTGTAAAATACATGAAATAGGTTCTGTTGATATTAGTAAATTTTTTAAAAAATGTAAAAACCAATGTTGCCCTTGTGTTTACGCATAGTTGAGAGAGTTCTGGGTCACTCATGGTTGAGAACCATGGCTTTCAACATTGTCATCTAGGAAGGAACAAGATACAACATCTGAAAGCACCTGCCTTGTCATTCTGGCTGCCGTAACCAAGCGTCATAAGCTGGACGATAGATAAACAACAGGAATTTGTTTCTCCTGGTTCTGCTGAAGTCTAGAAATAAGAGCCAGTGACAGCACAGTTGGGTTCTGATAATGGCCCTTTGCAATGCAGACTGCCACCTTCTGCCTTTTTTCTCATGTGACATAAAGAGTGAATGAGCTTATCCTGTTGATACGGATTCCACTCAGAGGACCTGAACATTCCCCGAAGCTCTGCTTCCTAGTGTCATCATAATAGGATGACAGCATACACATTTTTAAAAAGATTTATTTTCTTTTTATTGGAAAGTCAGATATACAGAGTGGAGGAGAGACAGAGAGGAAGATCTTCTGTTGATTCACTTCCTAAGTGACAACAGCAGCCTGGGCAGTGCTGATCCGAAGTCAGGAGCCAGGAGCCTCTTCTGGGTTTCCCATGCGGGTGCAGGGTCCCAAGTCTTTGGTCCATCCTTGACTGCTTTCTCAGGCCACAAACAGGGAGCTGGAGGAGAAGTGGGGCTGATTAGAACCAGTACCCATATGGGATTCTGGGGCATATAATTAACCACTAGGTTATATCACCGGGCCCAATAGCATACAAATTTTCGAGTGACGTATACATTCAGTTCAAGCAAGTGATTATGTATAACAGACACACAACAAATGGCCACTTTTTTTCATAGAGTTAATAAAATAGAAGTTTAATGAAACTCATAAAGCAAGTAAAGTTGTTTTTTTTTTTTTTTGCAGCTAAAGAATTTATTGCTATAGTAATGGTAAGGGGGGAAGTGATGGTGGTGATGAAAAGATGGAGAAAATGGAGGAAAAGGAGGAAAAGCCCTATACTTACAAAACTGTACCACGAAAAATAATTGTAAAAGGCATTTTGAGCACAGTCACCAACCCAACTTACACAGTGGTAAAGAGGTGAGGAGTTGAGACAGATGTTGGGCCACATTTGGGGATGAATTTGGACAGGAAAGGAAAGATACTGCCTGTCCTCTGCATCCATAGAAAGACACAATAGCACAAGCCTCTCCCCAGAATGTTCAAGGGGCTTGAGGGGGGAGTGGTTACATGAGATCACCCTCCTCTCAGATCCCAGGTAAGAAGTGGTGTGGGAAAAGTGTGGCTTCCAAGCTGGAGACCTGGAATTAGCTGCCTTCCTAAGTCCATAGCCAAAACTGTACTTTCCTTCCACTGGTCTGGGAGCTTTGTGGAAGAATGAAGAAAAGAAATGTACTCCCTGACTCCTTCCATAAAATAATCTGTTGCACCCTTCCCTGCTCTCTGGCCCCAGCTTGACCCAGAGGTTGGGATAGTTCATGAAATTCTACAAGCAAGTAAAGTTTTGTTAGCGTATTTATACTTTATTTTGAGAAATCCTTTGAAGGTGTTTGCACATACATGGCAAAAGCTGACTCCAACTCCAAAATCACACTTCAATTCCTGTTTTTTCTACACAATATTTGTGAGCTCTGGGAAAACCCTTTACATTTTCTAAGAAACTTTCTTGTAATACACGTCATCATCAAAATTGAAATAACAATGATCTGTAGTCTGATTTACTTACTCACCAATAGACTGTGTAATTGGTAAACATTCATGTTCCAATGACTTTTATGGGAAATATGAATAGTCTAGCAAATGTAAGATACTTGTTGCCACCAAGGAATTTATTAGTAAAGGGTATGAATGGCGAGCAGTAAATACAAAATGCTGTGGAGACAAGCAGTGTAAATAAGCAATGACAGGAGATGCTCTCTCTTAGAATGGTCGAAGAAATTTCTTCTTAGAATGAAGCATTTGAATAGGTAATTGAGTGAAGGGAGATGGCAAGCACAGAGTATTTGGGAGGAAGCTTTATCAGATAAAGAACAGAGCAGGCACAAACACCTGAGACCATTACCATCCTTGGCTTGCTCAATTTCAGAAAGGGATTAGAGCTTTTGTATAAAGCAATGTATTGTATAGACAATTAGAACATTTTAATTTTTTTTTTCTCTTAACAATAAATACTCATTTTAAGAGGCTCGAAGATCATGCATACAATGTAGGAAATGAAACAAGGTTCTTAAATGATACCATGCAGAAGCAACGATCCAAGAAAATGGAACAACACTGAAAATGGGCTTGTAAAATTTCATTTGCAGTGACAATGTCTTTTGGCTTGAAGTGTGAGGGATGAGACAACATGTGAATTCCAAGACAGCAGCACAAAATGGAAAGGGATTTATAACGTGTCAGACAGGGTGGCAACATCTTGTGGCATGTGGCTTCATCTTAGTGATGGGAAAGGTATGTGATGTGCCTGCTTCTCGCCTGTGGCACACCACAAGACAGAATGAGCACGCAACCGTGGGCTAAAATACATCCACAGCAATTTTAGTATATAGTAAGTCATATTCTTTTTACATTTTCTCTAAATTAGATTATTCTCAAAGAATTCGAAGGAGAGAAGAAGGGCGCATCTAAAATATTTAGTGTGCATATTAGACTAGCATCCTCAAAAAATGGGACCACAGAAAATGGAAGGTGTCATGAGACTCTCCAAATCACTTGAGTCCTTATCAGCTATGTGGAAGACCTGGGTGGGGTGTCTGGCTTCAGTCACATGGGGATAGAACTGACTGATCTATTTGTCTCTCACTCTCCATCACTCTGAATTGTTTCAAATAATTGTTTCATATAATTTTGATTTTTATTAATAAATATTTGTATATGAAGTAAGCTGACATTGGGTAGAATCAGCTTTGCTAAAGGTGAGTTTGTAATGTAGATAGAGAAAACCTCATTTTGAGAATTAAAATTCTAGTCATCAGTACACAAATTTATCACAGTTGGAAGCCAGGAGCCAGGAGCTTCCTTCAGGCCTCCCATGTGGGTGCAGGGTCTTAAGGTTTTGGGATGTCCTTGACTGTTTTCCCAGGCCACACACAGGGAGCTGGATGGGAAGTAGGGCAGCCAGGCCTAGAACCGGTACCCAGATGGGGTCCTGTGCTTACAAGGCAAGGCCCTTAGCCACTAGGTTACCATGCTGGGCCCTCTTCTTTCTTTTTTTATTTGACTTATTGAGATAGCATATGATGCAATTCAAAGCAGAAATACTCATCAAGAACATTTAATATCTATAACCTGGATCAAGAAACAAAAATGATTAAATACAACATAGGGTACAATTGTTAGGCTTTTTTGGGCCAAAGTTCATCCACAATAAAAAATGACAACTCTGTCACAATACAAAAACTGCGTTGCATAAGGTCAGCAGTTAGTTTCTAGCAGCTGGCCTGCAGTGAGGCCAGTGTTGTGACATATCATTCTAGGGCTCGGCCTGTGGTGCCAGCATCTCTGACGGGCAGCAGGTGTGTGTCAGGTGTCCCACTTGCCATGCAGCGCCCTGCTCAAGGCCTGGGAAAACAGGAAGGATGGCTCAAGTCTAACCATTCACAGTCATGTTGGGGACCCAGAAGAGGCTCCTGACTCACGGAGCTCGTGCTTTGGCTCGGCTCTGTTCTGTCCTTGCTGCTATTTGGGAAGTGTGTCCGTGGATGGAAGAACTCTCCTCTTCTGTCTGTTCCTCTTTCTGTAAATCTGCCTTTCAAGTTAAAACAAAGATAAATCTTCTATTATATCAGCTGTAGTGACCGAAATAATTTCTGTAAAAGTCATGCCTTCCCCTACACCACTCTGTTGAATTGCATTTTCCTCCAAAACAGTGACTTAACTATTGCAAAATGCTCCACTTCGGAGCCCTTTGGCCAAAGACACACATCCTTGGAGAATTGACATGTATGTTTTGCGGCAGTTATGTAAAGGATGAGCATTTTGTCAGCTGTTGGGTGATTTTCCACATTGAAAAGAAAATCATTCATTTTAATTCATCACTTCACAGAAGTTAATCAAACATCTTCCTTCTCTTCCTACTCCTTGCTGATCTCCTGTCTGTGGTCTTGCCCTGCTGCCCTCCAAACCTTGTCCCTGATAGCATCCTTGTTAGTGCGTCTTGATTTCTGTGTTGGTCCTGATCTGCTGTTGTTTCTATTAGAGCTGTAGCTAAATTTTCAGTTACACGAGGCTACTCCGCTTAAGCAACCCTATCCTTAAAAGGGTTCACACACCTAAAATTCTGTTCATTTTATAAAACATAATTGTTCACCATCTCCCATCTCTAGCTGCCATACCTTAAAAGAATAGCAAAAATTTTAGGTAAGACAGTCCTATTTTTAAGGACATAAAATATAATGACTGGATTTGCAACGGGTGAATTAAAAAAAATAATAAAATTTCTTTCTAATGTGGAAATCAGGCGTTGAGTAGTGTTTAGATTTGAATTTGCTAGAACTAGTATTTTCTTCCAGACTGGAAGGAGAAAACCACTCCCAGATGTCTTAATGTCTCTGACTAACAGAAGAGCTTCCACAATTTATATAATGATGGGTTCAATTAACACAACTTTTGTGATGTATTTGCAGTATAAGCAAACACAATTTAACCGATAATTTTTTTTAAACACAAGTTTATGGTTATTGTGTATTTGACTATTGATGGTTGCATTCAAACATATTAAACATGAACTTGTAGTTCACAAAATCATTTAACAATAGAAGATATGTTATATTCATAAATTTAAGTTTATATGACCATTATTTCCTAAGGTACTAGATTAATCATTTTCTTTTTTTTAATCTCATGGAATCAGTGAAGTAAGTATATGGTAACATGCTCTCTCTTATGCTATTAAAATGGGAAGCTTAAACACAGTATTTAAATTAGGCAGAACATTTTATTCAAATGCAATTTAATGAATCGCTAAATAAAAATTAATCTGAAAGTAAGGTCCATAATTCCTGGTATCTGTCCCTTTGGTCCTACTGTTTACAAAGTTGATTATTGCTTATAAATTTGATTTTGCATTATTCTGATATGCTAAAATTGTTGAAATTGCATTTAAATCATGATTGCAAAAATAGAGAAATAATAGAAGCATGGCTTCAACATCTTTTCTCCATCTTGTAACCAACATGTGAACCAGCAAAGTGAATTGTTTTATCCTCCTTTCTTGCTTTTTCCAGAAAGCACAGCTGTCTCACGTAGCCAAAAGTTTTTTATGCACATTTTATTTAAACTTGTCTCATTTCTGATATATTTTCTTAACATTTGCTTTATTTTTAATAACTCATTCTGAATATATAACATCTGCTGGAAACATTTGACCAAATTAACTTTATCGATGTAAATCAGCACATCAATTACAATGCAGGGAAAAACTGTCATAATAACTCTTGTGTAACTTCCCCCTGCATCACTGGGAGGGGCCTCGTGTTTGGAAAACTTTTAATTTTTGTTATGAAGTTCCCTGAAACAGATGTGAAAATTCACTCATCTTCCACATTGTCTAGTTCAAGCAGCTGTAAATTATTTCATGGATTATACTTAAATGAAATGAAAGTCCTAGAATTATTTCATCCAACAGCTGTTATGCTCTGAAATCAAATCAAAACACTTCTTTGCTTGATTAATTTTTGGTTATTTGCCATTGCATGAAGACACAACGCACATATCTTTAGAATAGTTCATCTTCCTCAACAGAGGTGCTGTGACACAGAAGATGTGTTACAATTTTACTGATTACTTTGAAAAATAAAGTACTGTATGGAAAAGAAAAACAAGTAAGCTTCTTTTTAAACTTTTGAATAAAATAGTCATATAATACACAAAATGTATTTGTAAAGGAAAGTTACCAGAAGTGTCACTGGCTGACGTTAACGACTGAGATGATGATTTTATCAGTTTTTCTCAGCCAGATGGTGTTCAGCTCCATTTCAAACTCCTCTACTGTCTTCAGGCGTGTCCCGCTGCCTTGCACAGCCATATGGATAACGTGAAGACAGCGCCATGCTGGCACATGTGAAAGTGTCATTATCTCTTCCTGTGTTCCCGAAAACGACTAAATGGAGACACCTTTTTCAGATTCCACATTCCCTAACTCACCGCACGTTACTGAGTCCTCCTTTAAGAGTACCAACAGTACCTGCCTTTCTGTTTGGACTGTTCCCTGCTTCTTCAAACGCCTTATAATCATACTAATGAACGCCTAATGAAGACTTCTCCCCATTCGTGTTCCCCATTTAAATTTCATTTTTCTAATGGCTTTATATATGTACAACGAAGTATTTCCTTCAAAACACAATTCCACAAGTTAATTCCATGTGAAGACCAGTGAATCAAATTAGTAATCATCAAGCTGTCTCATGGTCAATACATTTCAATGTTTCTCATTTCTAAAATACTGAGATTGCAAAGATGAAGCTCCTGTTCTGAGATATTAAAAAGTAAATGTTCTGATGGACCCAACACAATGACTCAGTTGGCAAATCTTCCTCTTGCAAGCAACAGGATCCGGTATGGACGCTGGTTGCTGTCCCAGCTGTACCACTTCCTGTCCAGCTCCTTGCGTGTGGCCTGGGAAAGCAGCTGAGAATGGCCCAGAAGAAGCTCCTGTCTCCTGGCTTTGGATCGGCTCAGTTCTGGCTGTTGCAGCCGCTTGTAAACTGAACCAGCAGACAGATCTTTCTGACTCTTCTTTCTGTATATCTGGCTTTCCAATCAATCAATTAATTTTTATAAATAAAGGTTCTTAAAAATAGGCAACTAATAAATCTCTATGTATGATTGTGGCAGATACACATGTTGCTGCTCAGTCTACATTGTGTGTTTATGTGCGCGTGTTTGTGTGTATGAAGCTAAGGAATGATAAAGCTTTCGAAAAAATAAGGGCAGATGGAATGATAGAAAGAAATGAAAATAAGTATTCAAAATTGAGTCTATTAAAGAATAAATTTACCTCATGACTATTTCCAATTATTGTAATTCTTTTCACAACATAAATTTTTACTTAAAGTTGTAGAACAATTTATTTTAAAGTATAATTTTGTTAAAATAATCATGAAATTATACATTCTGAAATAGTAATAACCAATAGAAATATACAATGAACCATGCAGAGAGTAGCATGTCATTCAAAAATTTCTGTTAGTCACATTAAAAAAGAAAAAAAAAACAGGTGAAAGGTTTTTTTGTTTTTTTTTACCAAGAAACTCTATTGCACAGATTCTTTCCATGATACTATATTTGAATATGTAGTCAAATGAGAAAAATTTTGGTTAGATATGTTTAATTAGCTCCTCAGAGCAAATCATAAAGGTTTAAAACTAGGTCAACTTAGAGTATCTTGAGTCTTCTTTTTTTCTTAAGACACTGAACATACATTAATTTTTAAATAAATATGTGCAAATTTGTGGATTACTATGTGACTTTTTTACATGTATTCATTGTGTAATATCCAACAAGATTAAATATGCATACTCTTTCAAGTATTCAATCTTCTTTGTAATGTACATATCCCTGGATCCTATATCTCTAAGTCTTTAAAATTAGAGAGATGTGTCACATTAGCATTATCTGTGGTCATGTACTGCACGATAGAATCCCAGAACTTCCTCTTCCTCCCTAGTTGTACCTAGTTCCTGTCAAACACTCCCCACCCTACTCTGGACTTACCTCCCTGGCATTTAACAATCAACATTATATTTTAAACTACCATGAGATCATTTATTTATTTTCTTTCTTTTTTATTTATATAAGATAAAAATTTCATACATTTCATATGTGCAATTTTAGGAGCATAATAATACTTCTCACAATATCCTCTCTCTCCCCTCTCTCCCAGCCTCTCTCTCTTCTTCTAATTTTTACAATAGCATACTTTCAGTTTCCTTTATAATGACAAGTTTAACTCTCCATTAAAAGAATAATTCAACAAGTGGTAAAACTACTCTTACTTGAGAGCACAGACATAGGCTATGAACAATAAATCTTGGAATGCCAATTTTTGATGATACACGTTACATTTCATACTCTGCATATTAGTTACTACAAATCAGCGAGAACATGTTTGTCTTTTTTGGTGCTGGTCTCTTCATTATGCTTGATAAGATCACCTATTTTTTTGGTCTCCATGTATGAATGAGGAATGGTGATACTTGTCTTTCTGTGATTAGTTTACTTAACATACTGACCTCCAGTTCCAGCTCTGTTGTTGTAAATGACAAGAGGCTGTCACCCTTTATGGTTGGCTAACATTCCACTAAATGTATTTAGCACATTTTCTTTAGCCATTTGTAACTGGATGCACCTAGACTTGTTTTCATTTATTAACCGGTGAAAAATGCTTCAATACACCTTGAAAATGACATGTCCCTTCTGTTGGGCAGAGCTGAGGTGACTCCTGCACACTGCCAATGTCAAGCAGACACTCCCATCCTGGAATGTTTGCAATGCAAAAGCTCAGCACCCTCCATGATGAGCTGTCAGGAGTATGCACAAACTGAGGAGCTGCTGCTTTCTCCGACCCCCCACACCCAGGGTGTTCAGTGCTGTGTATTCTGGGTGGCTATTTCCCTCACATGTCATTTCACCACATGGAAGTGACCCTGGGCTGCCTCCCACCGAGGAGTGGTCTGTCAGACTCTCCTGATTGATAAAACCCTTTACTTAAAGACTCTCCCTATTTCTTTTACATTGCCTTCATCTTCTACCATCAAGCTGTTGACCTCTTTTACGCTGAGATGTAGCCTGGCCTGTAGCCCATGGCTACCAAGAGTTAGTCTGTTGTGTGTTTCCAGGCATGTAGTGCCGTTTTGTGACCCAAAAAATTAACACCATTCAACAAATGGATTTCATTTCTGTATAATACTTACCCAGGCTGGAATTGTTGCAACACATGGTAGTTTTAACTTTCAGAGGAAGCTCCTTGTTGTTGTCCACAATGGCTGTGTTAATTTGCATTCATATCAATGGTATGTGTGTCTCTTTTCTTTCACATCATTGCCAACACCCTCTCTTGCGTTTTAATAACACCTATCTTACTGAAGTGTGATGATGTCTATGATGCTTCATGATAGATTCTTGACGTGAATTACAGTAAGAATTTTTTTTTCTTTGAGATAAGCTTGTCTACATCTAATAATCGTTTTAAGTGTATTATTTGTGGTTTTTGCACTGAGTTAAGTTCCTTACATAGCCTAAGTATTATTCTCTTGTCAAGTGTACAGCTTAGAGAGACTTTCTTCTTTTCTGTAGGCTGTCGCTTGTTGGCTGTCTCTTTTGCATAAAAAAGTTGTTTAATTTTATGAAATGTTAATCGTTTTTTGTTGTTGTTTACAGTGTGTGAGCAAGATTATGCCAAACAAGTCTAGAGTATATTAAGGAGTCTTTATTAACCAAGCTTGGTGATAACAGGCGCATTAGAAAGTAGCAAATGACATGTCCATATGGCAATCCAGTCTGAATCGAAACCCCAAGACGAATAAATGATCATTACCCTGAAGTTCATCCATTAAACTGAAGACCTACATCCCAGCTTCCACAGCAATTTAAGTTATCCCAAGAGACATTCAGTGAACAACCTGGGCACACTTACAAAGCTGCAAATATTCAACTTTCCCTGGCTTCTCTCTCCACATTCTATTACTGCTGGGCCTCACCTCTCCTGGAACTCTCGAAAGTATACAAATTAGAAATACAAAGCATCTTAGTGTTAACATCATCAATAGCTTCACTGAGTCACCCAAGCAGTGAACAGAGGGGGAGGAATAAAGACATATAGGAGCCATGCTCAGGGGCTGCCTGTCCTCGGAGTCTGTCTGTAGGAAGCCAGAGAGCAAGCAGGTACTGGGGAGGCCAAGAGCAGGAGTGCCAGAGTGATGGAAGCACACAGCAAGGAGAGTGAACCACAGGCCTTTATGGGGGCTTGTGCGGGCAGTCCCCTCTCAGGTTCCTGGTGATAATAGGTAAGTGTCACAGGTAGACAGAAGGAACCACATAGGTGGCAGGGCCTGAGATGGGGGTGGAGGTTGGAGGGAGTTAAAAATAGCTTCCGCACTGGTGACCCTGAACTGGCTGCCTACCTCACTATTATTTTAGTTTTATTTCTTGAGCTTTGGTTCCTAATCTTCCAATGCTCTGAACATTTTCTCTATGTCACCTTAGTTTCAAAGTTTCAGGTCTCCTGTTAATGTTTTTAATACATCCTGTGCTGATTACTGTTCTTGATGAGAGATAGGTGTCTGGTTTCGTTATCAGCATGTATATATCCAGTTTCCCAGACTTATTAAAAGACTGTTCTTTTCCACTGCATGTTAGTACCTTTAAGAAGGATCCGTTGGTCATAGATGTGTGAGTTTACTTCTAATGCCTCTATTCTGTTTCATTGGTCTCTGGATTTGTTTTTATGCTAAAAACACAGTGTTTTAATTACTATTGTAATACTCTTTAAAATCAAATAATGTAATATCTCCCGCTTTACTCTTTTTCCTTAAGATCACCTTGCTTTTCACTGTCTTTTGTGGTTTCATACAAATTTAAGTACTGTTTCTTGATTGGTGTAAAAAAAATTGGATTTTTTTGTTTATTTTTCATAAACTCTCTCTTTAAAAAAAAAGATTTATTTATTTTTATTGGAAAGTCAGATATATAGAAAAGAGGAGAGACAGAGAGAAAGATCTTCCATCTGTTGATTCACTGTCCAAGCGGCCAAATGTTCGAAACTGAGCTGATCTAAAGCCAGGAGCCTTTTCTAGGAGTCCCATGTGGGTACAGGGTCCCAAGGCTTTTGGCTGCCCTCCACTGCTGTCTTAAGCCACAAGCAGGGACCTGGATGGGAAGTAGAGCAGCCAGGATACAGACCGGTGTCATATGGGATCCCAGTGTGTGTGTGTAAGGCAAGGACTTTAATCACTAGATTACCGTACCAGGCCCTATCACTATAATCTTAATAATCCTGTAGGGGGTTGTTTCTTGTTGTTTTTGTTTGTTCGTTTGTTTTTAGTAATAAAGAGTATTCTTGATTGCCACCAAGAAATTCATGGATGGGCAGAATCTTTCCTTCAGGTACTGATTTCATATGTATTTGAAACCAAAGATGCACACCTGGCAAACCTACAGCACGAGTGTCAATATATTGAAGAATATCTTGAAGAATATTTTACATCTAAAATAGTGAGGGAAGCAGGGAGGAGCAAAGAAAGGAAAAAAAAATCCTTCCCATCAAGATTCACTGAAATGAATACACACACACACAGATAAAAAGAGAAAATTTGAATTATTAATGTGCATGGAGGCATCTTAAGAAGATTACCAATTACATTCAGAAATACACACACCTTTTTTCAAAGTAGAGGGTATATAAGAATTTTAAAGTGGCACAAAATGATTCTCAGTGAGGTTTAAAGAGACCCCCCCCCAACAGACAAACCAAACTTCCCTGGGTTTGGGTGTTATATTTGATTTCCCCAGTTTCTTCTCCATGTTAATTCTTCCTGGTAAATGAGATCTCATAGCAACAGTATTCCTTCTGGAAAGTAGTTGATAACCTCCAGTTTCACATTTGGAAAAATGATCCATCAACAAATCACACTGTGTTGGGATTTTCAATGGGATTTCATAAAAATTGTTCAGCAATGTAGAGAACTTCTGTAACTGAGGAAAGAATTTTCTGAAACTCCATTTTTCTAATTGGAGCAAGAAAAAGAGTGAGGGAGTATGGGACTGAAAGGGAAGCTGTAATAAATGTACTCAACGTGCCAGGTCGAAGTAGCAATCATCCTGATCTGAATGCACTGGGGTGAAGGGAGGGGGAGTGGGTGTCTAGGGTGGTGCTTCAATGAATATTAACTGAATATTCAAATGAACTAGAACTTGGGATGGAGCATGAGCACTCCTAGTTTCCGTACCTCATTTTGGAAATCTTGGAAGTGTCTTGGTGCCACATGCATGGTGAAAGTAGATTTCAGTGATGAGTGTTGGGTGGCAATGCATGTGGAAAACTTCCGAGTGTCATCAGACATTTGAATAGATTATCTCCTTACCTACATCCAAAGCATAATGGAATAAGTAAGATTGAAAAATAAAAGATATGCTGTCAGAAATATTCTGATGAGACGTTATGGTTGGGAAACATGGAGGCAGTCCACTTAGAAGCAAAGGGTCTACATTAATACTGTTGGGACATACATATCTTCCTTAAGTCTACTCTGAATTGTAACCAAAGGCAAGATTAGGGAAGCTGGCAGTCGCTGAGCTGATGGTGTCTTAAGTATTTTAGATTAACTGCTGAGCAGTACGGTTTGGCTTCTCATGCAGAAGCTATGCATTCACATTCTATTGTTACAGATGTTCTTTCCATTGCCTGCGTATAGTCATTCTCTCATCATCTCATCTTCTGCAAATTTCATAAAATTTGTCTCCATTTTCTTGTACAAATGATTTTCAAAAATATTTGTACCTGGGGACATATTCATCCACATGTGGCACTAGTTTTAGTCTCAGCTGCTCCATTTCCAGTCCAGCTTCCTGCTACTGAACCGGGAAAACAGTGATCAATGATTCAAGTCCTTGGGCCCCTGTCAAGAAAAAGGTCCTGTCTCCCAGCTTTGGGTCAGCTCCACTCTGGCTGTTTTGGCTCTTTAGGGAGTGAATTAGTGGGTGGAAGATCTATCTCTCTGCCTCTGCCCGTCTCTTGTAACTGTGACTTTTAAGTTAAAACAAATAATTGATAGATAGATAGATAGATAATTTGGGGCATGGGTTTAGGTGATTGCAAAAGGAAAATATAAAGTAGTATTTCACTTAATAAGCTACTGGCAGATTCCTGAAAATGCAAACTCTTCTTCTTACTTTCAGTGCAATTATTTTTTCCCTTTAATTGTGTTGTTACAGAGGATCTTGATGATTTAAGAATGGAGGGAGTAACAACCCTGGTGCCTTCTGGAAGCAAATTTAATCCCGGTCGTCCTCTTCATCCTGCTGAACCTCAGGCCAAGGTCACACTGAACATCTGTTCAAGGTGTGCCAGGTAAAAAGAACACATCATGATATCACAATACAGTATGCATAAATATCGTATTTATTTTTTAAAATCTAAGATGTCGATGCAGATAATGTTGATGCAAAGGATGTAGACTTCTGTTTTAAGAACATCTTTTCCATCTAGTTATCTTTTAACAGTCATGCAGCTTCTCCTTTTTCCCAATGACACTTAGGCCAATAATGAATCAAAGAGTTTAGATTGTCTTCGTTTCACAGCTTGAGACTATTTTAAGTCTTTCTGAGTCTGAATGTCATTTGCCTTCTGCCCTTCTGTTTCATTTCAAAAGAAGATTCAATGTTCAAAGCCACTTTGAAAAGAACCTGTATGAAGGAAGAGTTTGCTCAGGTACAATTTATGATCTGATATTATTAGCCTCTTAACCTGCCCCTCATCCTGTTGACCTCATTGAAAGAATTTAGTCATCTAGATGCTTTTCAGTTTGGGCAGTTTGCATCTACAGTATGTTGCCAAAGAAGCAGCTGTTGGTTCGTGCCAAGTCAGCTCCCAGTGCAGGTCTAGCAGAATCTCACCAAATAGCTAGAATTCATTCTTTTGTAGAAACTAAATCTCATTTGCAAAGAGGCTTTTAAATCTGTTTAAATGATGAAGCAAGCCTTCTAACCCTTATGTAAATGGTTCAGATTAGCAAGAACAATGTACTGGCTGGACAATTTCATCTCCTTTTCTTTATGTCTAGCTGTTCTATTGTACTGTTTGAGAGGGGATTACTGGGTGGAAATGGGGAGGGAGAGAGTACGGTAAAACCATATCACAGTTTTGTGGCTTCACCCTCACTTGCTTTACTTCTTTGGAATTTCTACTTTAATTTTCTCTGGCTTACAAAATAGAAAGAATGCCTCCAAGAAAATCAAGGGATGTTACTGGAACCTTTAGGGAAATGCCTTAGCACAGTGAAAAACCAATGGATATGTTGCATTTGACTATGGGTTTGGTGAATGGACTTTCTACCGGAACTGTAAAGAGAACTTCTAACATTTATGTGATAAGATTTAGGCATTATGAGTGTGCAAAGTTCTCTCTGGAAAGCCTATTAGGCTTTGTGTTTTAAAGCTTAGAGTGGATTTGACCATTTACAATTTGACTAACGAAGTCTGCTGTATGGTTGTTCATTTTTGCCAAAGATTGGAGCATGATGTGTTTGCGGAATTTTTTTTTTAATAAAGGAAGGACATATGTTTTATGAAACCAATGAGAATTTGAACTGAGGCACAATCAAACTAATCAGGGACAGATTTATATTTTGAAAAGCAGTCTGATGAACATCTAACTAAATTTACTCAAGAAATATTCAAACTGAATAATAATTGGCTTAATAAGTGTATATTGTATTCTAACTACTGTTACTTTCCTTTATGGGGGGCTCTCATTTTGTGGGAGAGATACCTCAGAATTTGTCCTTTTCTCTATGTGTGAAGACAATAATGAAACTACAGCTAATCACAACTTCTGTTCAGTGGCAAAAAAATGGAGACATGTGAGCCCAGGTCATAAGTCAACTTCTTGTTATTTAATACTCCCAAAGTTGGTTGGAGGAATTGCTGTAGAATCTGCAAAGCTGTATCTGCTTGTCAAATAAGCAAGCCAATTACTGACACTAGGGTATTGCAAGAAAATAGATATGCGCTACAAAGTGCTGCTCAACAGTTATCACGTCATTCCAGAGCCCCTCGTGGGATTAGAGGTGAAGGTGCTTGCAGACCCAAGTCAGGATTTGGATGTGGACGCTCACTGTGTGTCAGGTCTGTGGGGATCCTCAGCCTTTGATTAGTCAGCAGTATCATGGAAAAATGCCTGCAGAGTGGATTCCAGTCATTCTGGGGGCTATACACCCATGGTAGTTAATTTTTTTTTTCTCTCAAAACAAGGAGTTTTTGGCAAAGAAATCTGTCAAGAAAAGCCCAAAAGTCAGAAGAGTAAAGATTGGCATTCATAGCAATGGTTAGGGAATTTGCAGGGCTGGCCGCACCACTCCTTCAATTCAGTTAGTTAAGTATGCAATCAGAAAAGCACGGCAAGGGAAATTTTAAGTGAAGGGAGGAAGGCTGTGATACTGTGGGGGAGCAGGACCTGGTGCTGTCAAGCATCCACACCCACAGCATTATACAAGGACTTGGTTTTGTTTTCAACTTGGTGGGAATTGAGGAATAATAAACTCAGAGGTAGAGGTACAAGACAACAGAGACAAAGGCAAAGGGGTCCATATTGTGATAATGGTGGTAACAGCACACCCTGCTATCCCGTGCTGTTCTATTTCTGATCCAACTCTCTGCTAATGACTTTGGAAAAGCCATGGACAATGGCCCAAGGATTTGAGCCCCTGTTCCCACACGGGAAATACGAAAGATGCTACTGACTCCTAACTTTGCCTTGGTTCTTTCCTGGATTCCATGACCAAATGGCGCAAACTTTTCTCTCCAAAGTTCTGAATTATAAGTAACAAACAAACAAACAAATAGTAAGTATTGAAAGAAGAGGTAAGAGCAAGGAATATGTTAAAAAGCAGGGGAATACTCACTGGTTTTCAGGGAAGAAATAGTTTAAGCTATTGGGAAGCTACCTTTTTATGTTTTTATGGTTTGTGTTTATGATTTTCATGGTGATTGTCAACTGCCCTGGTGCTTGTTAGCTGAAAATAAGATTATAAAAGAACCTTAACTCTTGTGAAGTTTACTGAGGCAGACATACCGGATCTAGTTTATTCCAACCAATTCATTGGGTAGCAATTGTTGGCAGTATGCATACTATTCCGAACATACTAAGTTTGTAGTTTCACTTGATTTTTATATGATTCTGGGAGTTAATTTCTAGTTTTATCCTCATTTTGTAGATGAAGAAACTGAGAAATGAATTAGTTTAATAACTCATCTAAAATAACAATTATGTAGGTGGCAAAACAGGTGAAAACACAAATAGTATGTGTTGACTTACTTACAACTCCACTACACAGTCGGTCAGTCAATCATGCTACAAAGTATATAGCTGTTGTCTGGAGGTAAACATAGGAGCCCAGAATAGAGAATGAATGAGTGTGAGAGAGAGTTAGTGACTAAGATAATAAGGTTTCATGATTGTTTTGAAGCAGAATAAAGCAATGTTGCACTTTCAATAAGAGAAATTTATATTCATTTAGAGAAGCCTAGTATATCATACAAAAGAATACTTTAGGAGATTTATTTGAAAATAGCTAGTATAGTTACTGGTAACAGTGGGAGAAGATTTCACAAGAACCTGAGTTTACTGTATTTGCAGTAATGTTAGTCTGTCGCTATTTAAATCATGCTAGTGAAAGGCATGAAGTTCTTTTGTTGAACATCAAAGATTTTGTTAGTTGGTGGTGTTGGTGGTATAATGGTGAGCATAGCTGCCTTCCAAAGATTTTATAATTCACAGCAGTAACAATAACCAGAACAATAGAATCGTCACTGGTTCCCTGGGCTACAATGCTCATATAAGTGAGTCTGCTAGTACAGCAGATTTCATTACATGGGAGAAATTCTGAGGTTGGAAAATACAAATATTTTACAATGATTAGTTAGCATGCCTGGCTTTCAGTGTAGGGTAGAAACAGGCACATATTTCCCTATTAAATTTGGTTGCTATACAAACTCCCTTGAACAGATTATCTGAAACAAAGATTGCCCAAGACCCTAACTGTGATACATTCATGGAGAATTGTCTCAGTGATACTTAGTGTCAATTATTTTTATAATGCATCGATGTGTTTATTAAAATTCTCCAATAACAATTTTTTTAAAGTGTATTTATTTTTATTTGAAAGGCAATGTTACACTGACAAAAGGAGAGACAAAGAAAGAGCTCTTGTATCCTTTAGCTCATTCTCCAAATGGCCTCAGTGGCTGGAGCTGGGCTCACCTGAAGCCGGGAGATAGGAACCAGGAGCTTCTGTAAGGTCTCCAATGTGGGTGCAGGGGCCCGAGCACTTGGTCAATCCTACACTGCTTGCCAGTGACATTAGCAGGGAGCTGAACTGAAAGTGGAACAGCCTGGACTCAGAACAGTGCCCGTACTACAGGGGAGGCTTGACGGTTATACATGGTGCCCCCCCAACAACAACAGTAATTTATGCTTTTGCATTTTACCTTTCTTATTTGCAACTAAGGCACAAAAGATGTCAAGAATTAAACTTCTGAAGCCAGGTCTTAGCAATTATCTGAAGTACATATCATAAACGTGAAGACTGTGAGTAATATCTAGCTGTTTAATGTGTTTGCAAGTGTTAAAATACCAAATAATCATTTTATGAGACCATTTGTATCACTGTAATAACTTAAAAAGAACCCTAACCATAGTGGAAATGATGGGCATTTATTTCTCACAGTTCTGTTGGCTGACAAATCCAAGTTTAAGGTGAGGGTGTTGGCAGATGCAGTGTCGGTTAAAGGACTTACTTCCTCCTCTTCTTGCTTGCTGCATCCTTACAAGGTAGGGCGTGACTTAGTTCTCTTTAGACTCTGTATAAGGCACCAATCTCGTTCATGTGGGCTCCAACTTTATAACCTAATCATCTTCAACCTCCTACCTCCCAATTACCTTGGCATGCGATATTAGGATTCATGATGTGAGTTTTGCGGGCAAGAAACACAAACATTCAGATTACATAAATTAGTTACTCATTTCACCTAAAAAATGGGATTTCTATCTTCCGTTAAAAATCAGTACGATTGGGCCCGGCACGGTGGCGCAGTGGTTAAGGTCCTCGCCTTGCATGCCCAGGATCCCATATGGGCGCTGGTTCTATCCCGGCAGCCCCGCTTCCCTTCCAGCTCCCTGCCTGTGGCCCAGGAAAGCAGTCGAGGACGGCCCAAAGCTTTGGGACCCTGCACCCACGTGGGAGACCTGGAAGAGTCTCCTGGCTTCGGATCAGCATAGCATAGGCCGTTGTGCTCACTTGGGGAGTGTATCATCGGACAGAAGATCTTCCTCTCTGTCTCTCCTCTCTGTATATCCGCCTTTCTAATAAAAAAATAATAAAAATAAATCTTAAAAAAAAATCAGTACGATTGACAATATAAGCCTTGCTATGGAAATGGCTTCACAGTAGTAGCTTCCTTTTCCAAACTCTGTCTTGCTTCTTCATCAGTAACCACAGTCAGAGGCTGTAGTTCTAGATGTTCTGATTCCTGTCCCTTGACCTAGAACGAGGAGCAGAGACAATGGAGAGTAGACAGGGAGGAGAGCATATTAAGGAAAAAGAGAAAGCAAAGGTAAAAGCTAAAACTCCCAAGAAATGCTCAGTATAGGGAAATTGCCTCAGAGGTTTTGTTTGTTTTGTTTGTAAAGACTTACTTTTATTGGAAAGTCAGATATACAGAGAGGAGAGACAGAGAGGAAGATCTTCCATCCAATGATTCACCCCCAAGTGGTCACAACAGCCGGAGTTTTGCCTATCTGAAGCCAGCAACCTCTTCTAGGTCTCCCATATGGGTGCAAGGGTTCCAAGACTTTGGGCCATCCTCAACTGTTTTCCCAGGCCACAAGCAGAAAGGTGGATGGAAAGCAGGGCCACCTGTATTAGAATGGGCACCCATATGGTATCCTGGGTGCGTGCAAGGTGAGGAATTTAGCTGCTCATAAGCCCTGCCTGAGTTTACATCTTCGGTTTAGGAAGAGTTTGTACAGGGTTGTGCCAATGTTGTCTGCTATTTACCAGCAAGCTTCTCAGTGCTGGGCAGAAGTATTTGGAGTTGGAATGGGTGCACCTATAGCTTCATCCTGGTTTATTTTCAGTTTCTGTATCTCATTTGTGAATAGCGAAGCATTTCCTTCGAAATATGTCCTGTGTATTCCTCTCTATGTCAAGCTTGTCCTCTGGGAGTCAGGCTTGAGTCACCTGGGTCCTTCATCTCAAGTTGTCTAACTCCGACTTTAATTAATTGCCTCTAGGAAATTTTCAAGGAGAAGCAGTGAATCAAGGATGAGCTTCAGGCAAGATGTTTGGTAGGGCCACTGGGAAAACGGCCCAATGCCAATATGAGGTAGACAGGATCCTACAGTTTAAAAGTTTCAAGATTTGGGCAGAGTTTAAACAAAGCAGGTTTCAGTCTTGGAAGGACCAGGTGTTCTCTTGGAATTCTGGGTTTGCCAGACAGAAATCCAGGGCTAAGATGGAATTTAGGGTCCAGTGGTTTCAGTCATTGATAACACCCACATGCCATATCTGAGTGTTAGATTAGAGTCCAAGCTTCCTGTTAATGCCCCTGTGACACAGGTGATGCTATGGTTACTTGAGTCTCTGACAGAGGAAGACCTGGATGTAGGTTCTCACTTCAAGGATCAGCTTGGGTTGGCCAGGGTATTACAGGCTTTAGAACAGTGAACCAATGGACAGAAGAGTTCTGCTTTATGTTTAAGTGAATAAATACATACATTTTAAAAAGAAATACAGTTCTTTACATTGGGTCAGTAGGGAGAAAATGATTGTTTTATCTGAAAAATAGTACCTATTCCCATTTCTAGTTGTGGGCCTGTGTACCTTGCCTGAAAGAGACATGAAAGGATGATTGCAGAGTTCATAATGGAAGGCCAGACCTTGGATCTTGGGCCTTGGGCCTGAGATTGGGATTTATTTCCAAGTTTCACAGGTTTGGAGAGTATGGTGTGCTTGGGTGAGAAGCTTTATGCTGTATATTTTATCATGTTAATGTTAAATTAGATCTCTCCTCTTACCAACACTTCTCAAGACTTTACAACATGAATAGAATATCATCTGCTATGGAGTTTGATGAAAGGGATCTAACGTTTGTATTCAAAACCAGCTGGAGTGTCATTCAAGGAAACACTGCAGAATCTGTGTCCTCACCTGTGAAGTGCCATTCAGACGATCCTAGAGCTAAACTTCTAGGGCGGCTGGGAAGGCCAGAGATGGGGGATGCCAGTGACTGTCACACCGCAGGGTCCTCAAGGAACATCGTAAGCTCTTCTCTCACTTGCCGTGGTAGACATCATGTACATACCCATGTGGTTTAGGATGCTTTGGAATGCTCTCATCTCCTTGGGAGGCTCCAACGAGAGCATTAAGACATGAAAGCAAAAAAGAAACCTCATTTTCCAGACACTAGAGAATTTTCTCCCAGCCTTAAATGTCTGAATGGTCAAAGGGAGAAAATCTGTGGTGCATCTTCTGGAATATCTCAGTTTAATCTAACAGGGTAAAAGTGATAGAGTTTTTGTTCATGCATTGTGTCTTAGAATTTCTTGATCAAGAAATGATTTTCCTCATAGAACTGGGGAGTCATTCTAAGTGGTTACATGTGTTCTCATCCTGAAATAATTCTATAACCCCCATTTACTGTCAAAAACCTTGATATGGTTCAAGTGATAAAAGAGTTTCATCAGAGAGCCCTTAGTGAGAAATAGGATACAATCGACTTTCTAGAATTTAATTTCTGTCAACCATTTTCCACCATCTGTGAGAGATACGTAGGGAAATCTTGCAGCCCAGGACGTAATGTCTCCAAGTGAGGTACTTTGGTGTCTGCACAGTACTGACTGCAGGAGGTTAGAAGGACATAGGAAGCAAGGCCTTACTCTTGTTTTCCTGTCCTCCCACCTCCTATCTCATCTCTGAATTGGATCATAGAAACTAGAATTTCTCTCTCCGAGTCTCTCCCAGATCTTCATTTCTAAAGTCTACTGTCAGAAATCTTAAATCAGATGCTTTTGTCATGCTCTACTCATGCTAACTCATTTTCTGTTATAGCAATGTCTACCAGAGCTTTCAGCATGAGGAAAGAATCATCCCTTTGTCCCCAAAGTGTCACAGTATCTACATGAGAGTTTGGGTATGATATAACCAGAACCTTACTGCTCTCATAAAGCTGACAGCATAAAGCAATAGGCCACAGAACTCTGATTTTAAGCAAGCTTAAATTAATTTAAAACGTTTTCTTTTTAGATGATAATAATTGCCATGTTCTATATTTTGAGGACAAAGCATTGGAATTTTTTCAGATTTACAGTGTGGAATAATTAAATTAAGCAGATTTATATGTTCAATCTGATACTTAACATATAATTTTGTGGGAAGGCATTGCAAAATCTACACTTGAGTCACTTTCCTGAAACTCTGCTCTTCCTTTGTCATCTCCCTTTGCCAAATCATCCTTCCTCCCTCAGCTTCTGGGAGCCACCCTTCCACTCTGCCTCTGTGAGTGGAAAGTTTTCTCAAATCCACATGTACAGAAGATCATGTAGTATTTTACATTTTGTGCCTGGCTTGTTTGGCTTTGTATAGTGTCCTCCAGATTCTTCCACTGTGTTGCAAATGGCAGGGTTTCCTTCTTTTTTAAAAGGCTGAATCGTGTTTAATTATTTACATTCATGTATAAATACATATGCGTATATATCTCCCACATCTTTACCCTTTCATCCTCTGATGGACATGCAGATAGATTGCTTTTATAAACTATTATGAATAACACTGCAGGGAATAAGGGACTCCAGATTCGCTGGCATACTGGCTGATTTTAATTGTGAGTTTCTGCATAGCTAAATGAAGTGAAGAGATAACCCACAGATTGGGAGAAGATATTTGCAAACTGAACATCTGATGAGGGACTAAATAAAGAAAGCATTAAAAGAATCAATAGCAAAGAAATGAAGATCTCAATTTAAAAAATGGGCACAGGACCTGAACAGACACAAACGGCCAACAGACATATGGAAAAACATACATCATTACTAATCATTAGGGGAATGCAGATTGAAACCAAACCAAGAGGTTACTTTATGCATATTGCATGTTCATTATCAAAAAGATGAGAGATAACAAGTGTTGGCAAGGATGAGAAACACAAAGAACCTTGTGCTTTGTTGAGGGGGTTCAAAAGTAATATAGCCACTAGGGAAAACACTGTAGAAGCTCCCCAGAAAATGGAAAATGAAATTACCATGCGTTCCAGTAATCTCATGTCTTGACATCGGTCCAAAGAAACTGAAATTATTGTGCCAAAGAGATATAACTGAGAGCTCATGCCATTAACCCTACTGTAAGGCACCATCAGTAATACAGCCTGATTCTGTGCTTCTTGATTAACCTATGGATCCAGAGATGCAGGACCGAGGGAGATAGTTTGACTTTTCAAAACATCAGGAAAAGAGGCAGTCAGCCCACTTCAAGCTGCTTTGTAAAGTGCTACGTGCAGGAGAGTGACTTAGGAGATCTGGAACGTGAGAAAGTCTGATCAGATTTATGAGAAATAAAGAGATTATAGGTACTTTTTCCCTAAATATTTCACACATGCTTAGAGAAGTGCAAATGGAAGATAGCTTATATTTGCCAGCTGGAAATTGCCCTAGCATAGTGTTACTCTGCTATTGCTGGATGGCTTTAGTCTGGTGTGAACCCTGTTGCCATTTGTGTGATGCATACAGAAGATGACATCATTTAACAAATGGAAAAATGCGTGGGTAAGAAGAAAATTGACCAAATAAGATGCATAAGCATTCTAGCCCGGGACATTTTATTTTTTCTTCTACATCAAAAAGAAAGACTTTTTTCATAAAACAAAATATTTTAAATAAATAAGGCATTCCGATGAGGATTACAGCAGTGTAGATATAATTGATGGTCTTATTTGTAAAAGGTAGACTGCTAACATGGTTAATGAGTACCTTGATTCGACTTTCAGAAAATATTGCAAAACAAGTCACAAATCTCTGAGTGGAGAACAAACTGCTTTTTTTTTTTTTACTTAGGAGTCACATGATATATTATTTAAAAGATAGCATGATACTAGGCCAATTATGCAAATTAGCAGTAATTATGAGCACACTTTTTATGGCTTAGAAAAGTAGTTTTGCATAAAATTGTGAGTTTTACATTGAAGCTCCCTGTTAAACATGTCTTCACTTTTTATTTTAACATAGCAGTTAAAATGCCGATAACAGACAAATGCTGAAACCAAGGCACCAAAGTCCTGTTTCAGTGAAGTTTATAAGGCGTTTTTCTGGAAAGACCACCCATTAATTCTGTCTACCCACTGTTATTCTTTGGAGTTAAATCTTGTTTTTGTGGACTCCTGCCAGGGCATTCCGGGTGGTAAGATGCTATTTGCTTTTGATGGTGCAACTGTTTGCATTCCTTCATGCTTAACATGAATAGTGCACAAGAAAAGGAGCCCAAAGCCATTTTAAAAGAAATTGGATTACAGAGAAAAATACAACGATTTTAGCATGAGAATTCTAGGAGAAGTTTGCTTTCAAACAGCCTGCTGATTTTAACCCATTTCTGTCATGTTATTCAACCAAAAACTGGACATCATTTCTCCTGAATATCATGCATTGGAGTATTCAGAGACTTGATAAAGCAGAGGTCTCTCTGTGTTGGCGATAGTGAAGGAAAAAAGAATGTTTGACCATGTAAACATGAACCAATCTTGCAGCATTCATATTAAAATATGCTGCTTAACTTGAGAAAACCTACATAGTTAATCATAATTATTTTGGGCTATTTTTGTGTACATTTTCATTTTTTCCAAATTATTTATATAAGGTTTAATTGAAATAATTTCTATTGGGAAGAAGAATGAATGAAAGAGACAAGGAAAATGAGAAAAAAACAAAAATGCATTACTGTTTCCTGATTGAATTTTACATAAAATGAAATTTCTATTCCTAGAAGAATAAAAAGAATTCCATTTGAGAAATGTAAGCAGTGGATTACCTACTGCTATGCTTAGAGCAACAGAAAGTTTTAATTTTAATCAAAATGCATTTATCTAGCCTTTACTCTGTGTCAGATACTTTGATATGCCCTAAGAACAAATGCCCTAAATGAAATGCCCGAAAAGCAAATGAAATGCCCTAAAAATAAACCCATGATTACTGGGGAGATAAAGTCCATCTGGAAATAGACAACAAATAAACCTACCTGGACATGTCAGATGGTGAATTTCATGATGGAACAAAAATAAAGCACAATAAGGTGGCATGTTCTGTCAAATCTGATTGAGTCAAATTTTCTGGAGGCTGTTCCTGTAAGGAAAAAAAAAGTGTATCCTTGTCAATACTCATACATGGTTTTTGTATTAGTCTGGTTTTTGTCACTGTAACAAAATTCTTGAAGCTATTTTCTAAAGAAAAGAGATTTGTTTTGCTCACAATTTTGGAGATTTGTCTGATCTCTGGTGAGTGCTTCACTGCCGTAACAGGCCAGGAATGCACATGAGACCCAGAGAGCCACAAGGACACTGATTGTGCTGCACTTTCTCTGACCACCTGCTAGTTTTAGAAATTACTTTGATAACTACAGGATTTCCTTTCAAAGGCTTTGCCTCAAGGGACCTGATTATCACTTGCTAGACAGCACCTCTTAAGGGTTCCACCACCTTGCCATATTCTCACGCTAAGAACCAAGCTTTAGGCAAACAAACTCTTGGGAATCACACATCATATCCAAAAAAAAAAAAAAATAGCAGCTTTTATTGTTCATTCAAGATATACATGAAGAAAGAAATGAAATTGTCAAGTACCAGCCAGAAGCTAGGAACAAAAATCTCACCTCAGTTTGGAACAAACCAATTTCATTGGTTTCTTTTATCTGTATGTCAATGCAAGATGCTCTCTCCTCTCACTGCCTGCCTCTGGCCAGGAGACTGCAGCAGCAGGCAGGAGCTGTCCTGAGGCTGCTCATGAGATCTGGTCTGTTTTGAATGCATTAACGCAAAGTAATGTGGGTGGCTTATAACAGAAATGGTATCAGGGCATTTGGTATCAGAGGTTTTGCATGAGGAGCTTTGGAAAATATTTACTGCAATCTCCCTGAAGTTGGTGCAAAATTGGATTCAAAACAAAACAAAACAAAAATCCAACATGTTTGGAGCTTTGGAAAGTATGAAAACTGCTGGTGAATTCTATTCTCTGGTCAGGAAAGGTAACTGAAACTTAGGAAGCCCTTGCAAAAAACCCTGGACTAGTGACAAATACTGGTATGAAGATGGTGCTGATCAGCATGATGTTAAGTAATCTAATGGAAATACATAAAGTCTGTAAAGGATTGAACGTGGCATTCTTGCATGAACTAGTATAGAACAACAATCCTGCATGGTTCTCTTAAATGAATGCTGGGCAGAAAATTAAAACAGCAACTTTGAATAATATTGATTTGAAGAGATACTATTTTAAACTCCATTATTGGTAGAAAATATGCCCTAACTTTGAAATGATTGCAGGTAGGCACAATATACATCACAATATCGTGATTTTTGTACTAGGTTCTAAGCAGAATATATTCAGAATGGATAAAATCATCTATGGTAGCAATCACTTATACAAATGATGTAATTCAAGAATAACATTTTTATCTTGTAAATTGCATATACCTACCCATGACTTGGAATCAAAATATGTAATAATTTTTCCATTGGATGAAACTAGGACTAGAGAAGAGTTTCATTAGTTGTCGGGTGCCGGGTAATAAATAATACCATCTAAATTTTACAATGTCCTGCAATTGCTTGTGTTGTTTTACATGGGGAAGCAGCAGCTCTGCAGAAAAATAAGAAACATATTCACAGTTTTCACTTCCACTAAAAAGTAGAAACGAGTGTTGCTCTGGATAAGTACTAGGCCATCCTGCTGTAAAAACTAGAAACTTTACAGGAATTTGCTTAACTTAAAGGGAGTTTAAGAAGAGGCTTTGGGAAGAGCTCTGCTGCATCTGTGGGGCATGTAGTGGAGTGCAGCAGGTGCTCCCCGGAGAGCTTCATCTTTCACTCTGCTGCAGTCTGCCATAACAGTGTGATATCACAGGGCGCAATTCACACTGTAGGTCACACAACGTCAAAACTGGAGATGTTCTGGTGTAGAACTCAGGCTGCCCCACACGTTTTTAAAGTGGAGAGCATGTCTAGACCAGAGATTTATCAAAGCATCAGTGAAAAAAAAATAATACTCAAGGAACAGGCCATATTGGAAAAGGTAATTTTGTGCTCTCTTAGAGTCAGCCAAGGAAATCTGGGTTCCATTCTGTGATGTCAGAAGGTCAGGAGAAAAATCGTTGCCAAGATAAAGTTCACATTTGTGTAATGAATTGTCCATTGCTTTGAGTGAGTTACTATAAAGATATTTATGGTATGTCTTAGTAGATCAATTGTGATGAAAAATACAGATGAAAATAAGAAAGGCTACTTTAAATTTTGTGCGTAAGGAGATATAGTGCTGAGCATATCCAATTATCTGGTTATTTTAGAAAAATAGCTATTGCATTGAAGCAAGAGATAAATTTTTGGTAGATCTAGTCATTCCATTCAATTCTGCCCCTGGAGGGGGAAAAAAACCCGATTGCAAAATTCTCTATAGGTGCAGCCTTTCACTGGCCCACTGAACTCGCACCCAGTTTCAGTTTTCCTTCAGTTTTTTTTTAAAGATTGATTTTATTTGTTCCAAAAGCAGAATAACCAAGAATGACAGGGATCTTTCATTTGTTGGTTCACTCCCCACCCCTGCTAGATGCAATGGCCCCTGCTGGGCCAGCCTGAAGCCAGGAGCTCAGAAGTCTATCCTGTGCTCCCATGGGGTAGGAGAGGCGCGGGCACTAGTTCCATCTTCTGTAGCCTTTCTTGGGTTGTTAACAGGGAATGCTTTGCTGTGGATGGCAGGTGTCACAGACCGTGCCATCCAATAACATGAGCTTCTGCTCTGTTGTTACTACAGGACAAGTGAGTGAGGTTGATTTGACTTGGAGCCCCTTCTCACCTTGACCAGAAGCATTGCATCTTGCTTATTTCACTGTGGTGTTCAAATGCTTCCCGCCTTCTCCTTCTAGACTGCTTTTTCTCATTTTCCCCTTTCTGCTTCCCAAAAATCCCGGGTTTTGGGCTTCCTGTCACACATCACATTTATTCTAATCTTCCTTTTTTTTCAGTACTTGCTCTTTGTTCTAACTGAAGAGAGCTTTCCAGAGACCATTACATGGCCTGTTTGCATCATCATTTGAACTGCATCTTCATCAGAAAGACCTTTCTCAATTCCGAACTTTCTCTCAATTATTTTTCTCACTATCTGTTCCTATGTCTCCTCCGCTAGGGAATATCAGACTGGTATAGTCAGGGACCTTCTATGGGTTTGTTGCTAAAATTTTATTGTGAGAAGCATGCTTGTAACAATTAATGAACAACTGAATAAATAATGGTAACAGAACATGGTATATTACACACCAAAACTAAGAGTAATAGCTAATTATTACTGATTGTGTTACCTGTCAGATATTTGTCTAAATTATTCATAGGTATTAATTCATTTAAGCCTGACAGCATTAAGAGACTGGGTACCTAATGACACACAAACTCTAAGTTATAGCGAGGAATTTAGCAAGAAAAATCTCACTCTGCAGTGGATGCTTTTTCCTCTATCACTAACAGTGATGGAAGAGGGGGAAACAAGAGTGTGAGGAGGTTGAGAAGGGGAAAGTGTATCATAGCTGTATGACATATGAATATTATAATCAGCAAAACGTGCTAACATTTCCATAATAAGATGCTCTTTACTTTCCCATCATGCTGATAACGGTCATTGACCATGGACTTACTGGTTGCTTTAACATTCGTCCTTGCAGAGAGCACAATGGAAATACATTTATTCTTTAAAATAGAATGGAAGGCATTCTCTAAGTTAACAAAATCCCTGAAATTCTTCAAGCCAATACATGTGCTGTAATTGCTTTAGAAGGACGCATATATGAGGAACAAACTACTTAGGTCTTCAAATTCACTTGACTAAACATTGTTTTGCTAGCCAAGGTACAAGACTGTGGGTTTGCCTCCTGTGAGCTGACCAGAAAATATTAAAATGAAACG
Source organism: Ochotona curzoniae (assembly GCF_017591425.1). Lineage (NCBI taxonomy): Eukaryota > Metazoa > Chordata > Mammalia > Lagomorpha > Ochotonidae > Ochotona > Ochotona curzoniae. The sequence goes on along the minus strand of NW_024464939.1, from coordinate 20,905,507 downwards.
TTTGCACAATACTTTCTGCTTGCCACAGAATTTGCTTGTATCTCTTTGTATGTGTGCATTCCACATTACATTTTGAGCTATTTTCAAACAGAAAAGCAACTTTGGAAAAAATAAATTAAGAAGTGCTTCTCTTGGTTTTTAAAGAACTTGGATGCTTTTGCAAAGTTCTTAAAATGCAATGCTCCCCATTTGGGTGTAGAAACTGTGATTTTTAAATCCTCCTTAATGTTTTCTAAGCATTTTGCATGAATAAAAATAAAAAATACATCTATTATTTTGGCATATGTGATAAATATTATTACAGAATATTGGCACATTGTTTATTAAAGTCTGTGGAACAATTCTATGAAAAAGGACTCACAAAGCAATTTATTGAGTTATAAAATGCTTTCAGAACCAAATTATTCAGGTTCTGTGCAAATAAACAAGATAAAAGAAAAAAACGCCTTCTAACTATTTCAGGTCATATTAATCCGTATCTATATCTGTCTGCCTATATACAGACACACAAAGGGACTTTAAAAAGTACATGGAAATTGAAACTAAAATACCCGATTTCTGTGGTGCTAGATATTTTCTAAATTCATCATAGATATCATGAACTTTTTAAAGAGCCTTCAAAGAATAAAACGATATTGTCAAATTATATGTATTTGGTCTATTACTTAATGTAATGCACCTTCCATTTTGAAAAAAATCAAACTAAATAAAAATTAAGGTTTTTCAAATTAGACACCCTCCTTCCATGGCTTCTATAACTTGACAAATAGAAGTTTGAAGACAATGATTCTGTTATTATCTCAATGGTTAGGGTGTGTGTGTGTGTGTGTGTGTGTGTGTGTGTGTGTGTGTGCATACCCTGTACCAGATTTTCCTGCTGTTACGGCTAACACTAGTTGTTACCACAATTTTGTTCACTGTAATGATGGTGTTTGAAATGTCTACTTTGTGCAAGGAACTGTGAGGCTAACTCAGAGCAAAGTAGAAACAGTGGTTTGCATAAGTTACAATATCACGATAAAGACTTCTATGACCATGTTAAAAAGTTGGTCAAGCATTTTGTGTTCTAGAGCCATTTAAATCTGCTCTCTTAAAATTTTATTTCAAAGTTCAGTGTAAAGCTTAGGGCGTGGAGAAAGTCGAGAGATGAATAGTGACAGAGATCTTCTTGGTCACTCCACAAATGCCCATAACAGGCAGGATTGGGCAAGGCTGCAGCCACAAATGGGAACTGAATCCAGGTCTCCAGTGTGGGTGGCAGGAGTCCAAGCACCTGAACCGATGCCTTCTGACTCCTGTGGTTCTAGGGTGCACATTTGCAGGAAATTGGACTCAGGAGCAGGGCTTCAACTCAAACCTGGGCTTCTGTAACAGTGATACAGGCATTTCAAGTAGTGTCTTAGTGACTATGCCAAATGCCCATTCCAGGGCAATTTAAACTCACTTCAACTATGAATTCAACACATTTTACATCAGCATTTCACTCAATTAGCCTGGCAAGGGCTAGGTGATTATATTTAAACCCTCTTTCTTGTTACTAGAGGGTTAATACATTGAATAAAAGTAACACTATCCAAGATAAATGTCGAAAGAGGCAACCTGAATTCTCTTAACCAACTGGCACACTTGAAAGAAATTCCATAAAAAATGTGAATCTGAATCATTTCTGACATATGTAATCCAAAATTAACTCAGAAGATAAAATGAGATGTTATTGCCAAACATCCAGCAAAGTAGAAGTAAACCCATCTAGGAGTAGAAATCTAGCCCTTCAGAAAAAGATGAGAGTGCAGAAGCCCTAGGACATAACACAGGTATTAATAATTGAGAAGCACCCTTCCAGATGAGAAGTGTAGGTACAGTGAAGTATGCATCTCTACTCCCAAACAAAACATGGACTCCCAATGAAATTGTGAACTATTTATTGACAATGGGATGTTGGACTTTCTACCATTGTCTGTTCGTACAATGTAATGGCATGCTTAAAGACTATGCTATTGTGATAATATACAGCAAACAGTGAGGGGGAGTGGAAGGGGGAATACGGGCAGTGTAGAGGGGGAAGTCCTTGATGCTATGCAATTGTATCATGGAAAATAAAAATAAACAAACACAAATTAAATAAATGAGAGAAAAAAAACTCTTAAGATCAAGTATTAATTTACATAAACACATATTCATTTCTTCTACAAGTTTCAATACATAACAACTCCAGTTAGCTTTAGAAATATGTCCTTATTTCTTCATTTGAACTTTATTTCTAGTTGCTGGTGGGTCCAAATACCAAGTTGTTTAACACAGGAGAAAAAAATTTTTTCCTTAACTCAAATGTTCAAGAAAATGGGAGGACTGAAGGCATTTATACTGGAAAAGAATGAATAGAGCTATGCATGTTTAAAGGGCAACCCCATGGAAGAAAAAATATACTTAGGTTTGTGGCTCCAAAAATTAGTACTGGTCCTAAGTAAAGGCTTTTCTTCACCTAGGGACAGGATAGAAAAATGATCAAGGCTGAGGATGTAAGCATTGTAATACTTGACATGTTCAAGGTATATGCTAAGTAACTACCTGTCTGAGATATGTTGAGTAAGCCTTTGGGGAGAAGATCCAGCAGGCAACTTTTTTTTTGAAGATTTATTCATTCTCATTGGAAAATCAGATATGCAGAGAGAGGGAGAGACAGGAAGGAAGATCTTCCATCCACTGGTTCACTCCCCAAGTGGCTACAGTGGCCAGAGCTGAGTTGATATGAAGTTAGGAGCCAGGAGCTTCCTCTGGGTCTCCAGAATGAGCGTAGGGTTCCAAAGCTCTGGGAGACTCTCTACTGCCTTTCCAGGGCACAGGCAGGAAGCTGGATGGAAAGTGGAGTGGCTGGGAACCAGCATCCATGCAAGGCAAGGACGTTAGCCACTAGACTACCACGCAGGGCCCAACAGGCAACATTTCTAAAGGTAGTCCCTTAAGACATTTTCCATGCCAGTGCCAACATAAGAAAAAAAGAGAATTCTGGTGGGAATCATTAAAGTTTATTTTTAGTTAAATGGACATTTGCGGTAATGTTAAATCACTAGTGAAAATTTGAATTGTCCTAATTTTATATTTTGAATTTATTGAATTTATAGCTAAGAAAATTCATAATCGGGTTAGAATTGTTTAAAGAATTAATATACAACAGCATAATTTCTCAATAAATTAACATCACAATTGATTTAAGTAAATGGCAGACTTTTAGAGCATTATTTTCTATTTAGAAGGATTTGCTGAGGTTTGAGACTCAAATAGCTCCAGTAGGTCACTCAGCATCTTGTATGGCTGGACAATTCAGACTCAACCAACGGTGGATTGAAAACATTTGGTTAAAAAAAATGCTTCTACATTGAAGACATGTAGGCTTTTTCTTTGTTTTTATTTAATCAACAGTACAACAACTACTTGCTTAGCATTTTCACAGTACTATGTTATATTAAATATTAGTGAATCTAGGAATCCTTTAAAGTGTATGGAAATTTGCTCATAGGTTGTTTGTGAATGCTATATTTTATAAAAGGGACTCGAGTATTATCAGATTTTGGTAACCACGAGGAGCTAAATACCATATTTTGGGGCCAATATGGAGAAGAGAATAAAAAAAAAAGGCTGAGAAGTTTATATAGCAGGAGAAAAGTAAGGAAACTCAGCAAATGAGGGTAACATTTACAAGGCAAATTTAAGTCCCTGTCTTCTACATTGATAAGTGTTTCGGTTAATTTATATTTTTTTATATCTGGGGTTAATTTATGTCTTTTTCCTGGCATAGAAAGAAAGACACCTTTACAAATGTAGTTTTTTTTTTAATGTTTCTCTTAAGAGGGGTAATTTCTGATGTATTTTTAGAACTTCTCTTTTTTTCCAGTTTGTCCTATATTAACTCAAAATAATCTTTGTGTCATATTTTGGAGTAGTGTATTCTGATCTCCTACATCGTCAATAGCAGTTGTTGAATTAAGTGCAGTAAAATGTTAATTGACAAACTATAAAATTTGAGACCTAGAAATATTCACAACATTTTCTAACACAGACATTTTGTGAGGTCTTCATGAAAGTATCTTTCAAACCATGATTATTCTTTCTAAATTGGAAAGTAAATTTGTACATTTCCACTGGATTTTTACTAGGTGGGATGTGGGAAACATGTCTTGTGTCTGTACTGAAAGATTTGTCTCCTAGAAGTTTCTTATCTTACAGACTCATCACAGCCAAGTGCCAGCAAGGCAGGCTTACTGCAAAGTGTAGCTGCTGAGAATTAGCACTGATTTTGCACTCAACTAAGCTTCTTAGGATGGAAAAAAAAGTTATGATTTATAGTTGCATTTGAGAATAATAAGAACATTGAGACCTCCGGCTCTCCAACACTGCCCTACAGTCCTTGAATGTACTGTATGTACTGTATGTACTGTATGTACTGAGGACATACAGAATATTATTTTTGGAACTCAGATCTTGTCTGCAAGGGCATTTATAAGGTTTGAACTAAACTATGTCTTTGAAACAGCTGAAGAGTATAGGTTCTGGTCACGGTTAACATTTTAGAAATAAATGGGAAGTTTGGCCTCACTAGCTTAAAACCGATTCACGCGAAGGGCAAGAAAGCCTATCTTGAGTTAGCAGGGTTTATTCATTTGTCTCTCTAATAACTAGCCATTTCTCAGCTGTTCTAAGAAAGAGGAACAAAAAGAGTTGGTAGCATGTGTAACTGTGTATTTTGCTTAGTTCTCTTGACGACATATAGAACTGAAGAACTATGGTCTATACAAATTTAAAACACGGATAGAAGTAAAAATGACATATTTGCAAAGTTTGGAAATAAATTTATGTTTCAGACTGGATATTCTATCAACTTGCAAGCATTTAGTCAAAAATCAGGACCTACCTTTTTTCTAAAAACTGTAAGAAAAAAATAAGTGATAGTTGAATAGTGATAAAAAAAAAATGCTGCATTTATGATTTTTGATAGTTGTTTTTTAGGTCATTTTATTACTACAACAAAATATTGGAGGCTGAGTAATTCATAAAGAAAGAGGATTATTTTGGCCCATGGTCCTGGAAACCCAAGAACATATGATGAACAAGTTGTTGCTGAGGTCCCCTGCTGTTTGATGTCTCAGTAAATGCACTGAAGGGGAAGCAGGTATATGAGGAGCAAACACATGAGAGCCACAGGAACCAGGGAAGTGTCAGACTTGCTTTCTAATAACCCACTCTTGTGGCAATGACATAACTATGAAAGTGGCACGACTATGATTTAACAACCATGTAAGAATGCCACCACCTCTCAAGATGGTTACGATAGGTAGAAAATTTCAACTTGAGCCTCAACAGGGACAAGCCATATCCAAACTAGAACATTTTCGTATTCAAATTATGCATATAATTGTATGAGATGTGCAAGTCAGTGCCTTGCTCACTGCAGCTGTGCTCAGTGATGTCTCAGATGGTAACACCCAACAAGGAGTTGCATTGTGCCTACTTTAAACTTTTATGAGGATTGGCTATTTTAAAATCACTATTATTTTGTAATACTGTTCCATAAATGCTTCAATTTACCCTCCCCTTCTGCCAGCACCTCCCTCCCAACTAATTTTCCCTGTAGTATTACAGTAGTATGGTCCTTCATAAACAGTCACAAGTCCATCATTCTGCTACTTAAGTATAACATTGCTATTTAAGTATAACATATGGACAATGGCAGAGAATCCAGCATCCTATTGTCAAGATATAGTTAATAATTTCACTGGGAGTCCATCTTTGATTTGAAAGTAGAGATGCATACTGAGTTGTATCTTTACGTCTGGATATGATAGTATCTATTATTATACAATTACTATACATCCCCTTAAATGAAACGCCATAAAACAAAATTAGCAATAGGGAGAAAAATAGAAAATTTACAACAACATGCAGTTAAATAATGTGCTACTGAATGACCAAAGTGTTGCTGAAGAAATAAAAAAAGATCAAAAATCTACTTTTTAAAAAATGATAAAATCTACTTTTGAAACAAATACCTATAAAACCAGTAGCAATATATATAACAAGCCAACGGACATTTAGTTTGGCTCTTTCATTTCCTTCATTTTTCAATTTTCTTTCACCATCTGAATTGAGCCACATTTAATCAAATGAACCCTCTTTATGTAAAAATATTCTGTGAATGCATAGAATTATAGCTTGCACTGGGGTTTTCCTTTTTGGACCAACTTATCTACTTCAAGGCAAAAGAAAACATATCTCCAGCCCTGAAAAGAAGAAGGATTAGAAAGAACCTAAACATTTTATGTAAGAGAAATGAATTTTGCAGACAAAATATCTTCGGTGGGCATAAAGTATAAGAATTGAGTCAGTTTGAGTGGATTTCAGGATCACAACAAATTCCACATGTAAGGAGTAGTCACAAGTAGTGTAAGGAACATGGTGCTCCGAATGACAATCCAGGCCATTAAGCTATCAGTCAATTTTTCTTCTGCAGTCGCTGTCATTACAGCTTTCTAAACTTGTCTAGCAATAGCATAAAAAGGCATAACTGAGTCTGATTAATTGTCTAGTTTCTAAAGTAATATGTGATTTCTGAGACTGATTTTAAACGTTAGAATAATACATACCCTTTGGTATTCCAAATCAAAAGTGGCAAGGATCATGCTGATAATTTTTTAATCAAGTGTGTTTTAAAATAATCTTCATGTTATTCCATATAATACAAGCTGTTACTTTATATAAAGATTTATTCATTTGCAAGAGTTACAAAGCAAGGCAGAGAGAGGGAGACAATTTCCATCTGCTGATTCACTCACCAAATGGCCTTAATGACCATAGCTATGCTGGCCTGGGCCAGGAGCTTCTTCCAGGTCTACAGCATGGATGGTGAGGCTCAAGGACTTGGGTCATCCTCTGCTCCTTTCCCAGTCTCAGTAGCAGGGAGCTCCATCAGAAGCTGAACTGCTGGGATTCAAGCTGACACCCACATGGGATGTTGTAGGCACATGTTGTAGGCAGTGGCTTTGCAGACGAAGCCAGCCTCTATAGCTTATTTGTTGAAAAACCCACTGAGATGGTTGTTTTGAATAATAGGATCTCACTTGGGACATCCATATTTCATAGCAGAATGCCTGGGTTCAAGCCCCGTATCTACTCATTTTTCTAGTGTCCTACTAATCCACAACCTGGGAGGCAACAGGTGCTGGCTTGGTTAATTGATTATCTGACATCCATATTGGACACTTGAATCAAGTTTTCAATTCCTGGCTTTGGTGTTGTCTAGTTAGTTTGGACACTGAGCTTATGAAACAGCAGGTGGAAGCTCTCTGCCTTTCTCATTCTCTTCCTCTGTGTTCAATAAACAGAAAAGTAAAAATCTCTCTCAGATCTTCAAAATACATTACACATCTTAAAATAATAATAATAATAAATAATGCCAGCATTGTAACATCATAGTGGGTAAAGCTGCTGCCTATAACACACTGGCATCCCGTATGGATGCAGGTCCCAGGGCTGGTTGCTCCACTTCTGATTTAGGTCCCTGTTAATGGCCTGGGAAGACGCAATGGAAGGTAATCCAAGTGCGTGGGCTTTTGCCACCCTTGTGGTAGGCTCAGATGAAGCTACTGGCCTCTGACTTTTGACTGCCCCAACCTTGGGCAGTGTAGTCAGCTGCGGAGTGAATGAATAAACAGAAGATCACTTCCCCTTCACTCTCCTCTTCTCTCTGTACTGCTTTTTATTTTCTTTTTAAGATTTCTTCATTCTTTATTGGAAAGGGGCAGGTTTGCAGACAGAATGAGAGAGAAAGAGAAAGAAAGATAATCTCCAACTGCTGGCTCACTTCCCAAATTACCGAATTATCACAATGGACAAAACTGGAAGCTAGAAGCTTTTCTGGGTCCCCCATGTCAATTCCTGCTGCTTTCCCAAGCTATCAACAGGGAGTTGAATTGAAGTGGAGCAGCCCAGGCATGAACCTATGCCCATAAGGAATGCCAGCACTTGTGGGCAGGGGATTTGCCAGTTGAGCCACTGCGCTGGAACCCACTATCACATTTTCTAAGCAAAACAATTTATAAATAAGTTTGTTCTGCACATAGAAAATGATCTGGAAGCAATGACAGAATCCATGGATGAATTCAATGTATACTCTGTGCTTAAACCCATTGCTATCTCAAATTTTTCTTTCTGCTGTGTCATTTAGTCTTTAATTTATTTATTTTCGTTGGAAAGTCAGATAACAGAGAGGAGGAAAAACAGAGGAAGAACTTCTACTTGTTAACTCACTCCCTAAGCAGCCGCAATGGCTCGAGCTGAGCCAATCCGAAGGCAGGAGCCAGGAGCTTCTCCAGAGCTCCAATGTATCATTAGTCATCAATGTTCACCATAATTAACTATCAGAGCATAAAGGTAGATTAAATTTAATTGGCTTTTATAGTCTCATTCTGAAAGGATCAAAGAAAGGGGAGAAAAAGGATGGAGAAATTTGGAGTGACAGTCACAAAATATTTTTTCTGAAATTCGAAAATTGTTTCTGTAAAGTTAAAATATCTGCTAAACAAATTCTGAAAAATCAGTCAACTCAATTGATCATACATATAATATGTGAACCTTTTTTAAATATAGGTATAAATTTGGAAAGTGCCTTTAAAAAGAATTCTGAAATTATATTTTGGTCCACAGCATCTTTAGGATTGCTCAATTGGTTGATCTGAAAGTCAAAGTTAAATGAGAATGAAAGAGAGAGAGAGAGAGAGAGAGAGAGAGAGAGAGAGGTTTTCCATCAGCTGGTTCACTCCTCAAATGGACAGGATTAGGTTTCAATCCGAATCTCCTTCTCCCATGTGTGGCAGGGGCCTACGTTCTTGGGCCGTTTTCCATTGCTTTCCCAGTCTGATTAGCAGGGAACTGGTTCAGAAGTGAAGCAGTTGGAACCCAAACCAGCTCTCATACGGGATTTCAGCATTATGGCAGGTGGCTTAACTCACTGTATCACAGTGCTGACTCCTCTATAGTATTTTTAAGAAGATTTATTCATATGGAAGACTCTGTGACAGAGGGAGAAAGTGAGAGAAAGTGACTGAGAGAGACTTAACAGGATCTCCCATTTGTGCAAAGGGTAACCTGAATAGTTGAGTCATCATTGCTGTCTCACAGGCATGTTACAGGGAGCTGACCAGGAAGCAGAGTAGCCTGAACCTGAGCACAGCATGCTGATAGGGGCCTAGATCCCCCAGGTAGGAGCTTGTCCTCTGAGCCATGGTATCTGCCCCATGCTGCAGAACATTTTGAACTTACAATACCACGTATGAACCAAACAAGATGCTAATATGTATTTTTGATCCATTGTCTTCATTCACCAGCAATTCTTCAAGGACATGTCTTTTCGCCTTGTTTTGGAGATGATAAATGAGATTCAGAGAGGTTAGGTGAACTTCTTAACTCAAAACAACAACAACAACAAACCCCTGTGAGTGCCATAGGTGCCATTTGCACCTTGATTGCAAAGCCCTGGCATTGGAACCTGCACAGTACTGCCAACCACCTAACTTTAAAGAGGGTGAACTGCTGCTTCTGTTTTGGAGCTTAACACATTTTCCAAATGATTTATTAGAATAATGCATTTTCAAAATAAAGAACTGAGGTGGTGGGGTCAGGCCTACTATTTATAGGAAATTCAAAGTACATTTGTTGAACTGTAAAAATTCGAGCAAATACTCACACATTTTTTGCTTATACAAAAGTAAGTTCAAAAAGTTAGCAACTATAGAATCAAAATATAACTTTAATTTGGGGTGAAGACCTTTAAATTATTACTTTTTGAATACCTCTTGTATAGGCTACATTCAATAATTACCTTATTCTTTCTTTGCAGTGTTTACTTATGTTTCTATATGTCTTACAGTTCAGATATATAGCAGAAATTTGGACTCTTTTGTACAGGAGGAAAAATGTCACCTCTACCTTCTGACGAGTTTTGACTGGACTTGAGAATTAAACTGACTTTAAATACAATACTATAAGGAAAGTATACACATATATTTAAAAGGAGTTTAATGTGACCCAGGAGCCCTTGTAAGGAAATAAAGGTTCCAGAGAAGTGGCAAAACCTCACTGTTTCTATATTATTTTGGTCAAGAAGAGACTATTGCACCACAGTAACTGTGGAGGCTAAGGGAAGATAAGCACTGTTGTAACAAGATGTGTTTGTACAGAATGCTCTTGGTCCCAAACCTCCATTCTTGAGGAAAAGAACATTTGTTTCTTTCTGGGCTCATCAGGATGTTTTCCTGAGGGAGGTTTGGCTGCAAACTTCAGGAAGAAAAGGAGTGAGATTCCCTTTCCTGGCTTGCTGTTTTTGTCAAGCGCTTCCGGTTAAAACAATCCGTATTCCAAAGTGGCATATTTTGGGGTGACCTTTCTTCAACCTTTCATGCTGCAGCAATAACACACAATTTCAAACTAGCAGATTGCTTATTAAAGTATCTTTTTATCAGAGATAATTTAAAGATAAAACTATTCACTTGTTTTTGTGGGGGAAACAAAGACACTACAAACATTGTGGGTTTTTAAAACTGCCTTCATTCTAGCTATTCCTTTTGCTCATTTAAGAAAAAATGTATTATTGCTTCTAATTCCTAATGAATTTAATGTAAAATTCAAATTTGAATTAGATTTGTTCTCGTAAGGCCTTAGTTTGTCAGTGGAATTGGTGAGAAATAAAAACTGGTTCTTATTTTCTTTGCAGCAGGAAATGTGTCCCTTTTTGGATTTCTCTTTAAGCACCTCCAGATGGAAGACAGTGCAGGTTGTTCAACTCCTCTTGGTTTTAACAAACAAGTCAAGATTATAAGGGTTTGGGGCTATTTTATGTTCATGCTAACAGCTATGTAAAACAGAGTTGAGAAATTCTCAGGATAAAAAAGAGGAGGCACCTCCTCATGTAGAGATTCACAAAAAATAATCAACGAAAGATATCAGAGAGCACTGGGTATCACATACAGGCAAGATGCACGCATGTGCTTGATATGGGATCTGCCAAGGAGTGCTAAGAGGCTGGATAGGAAAGTAGGATAAGCGGACAGAGAAGAAGTGGATATCGACTTTTGGGAAAGGCTGAATGAGTGTTGGTAGGAAAGAAAGAACTAGAAGGCAGAGAGGACTTCTCTTGGGCAGAAAAATGAACTGCCTTGGGTAACTGAGTAAGACATGTGCTTAACAAGATTCCTAAGTGTGGAAATCCAAAGGGAGAACAACAGTTAGGCTAAAGGGGGAGATTCATAAAATAATTTTTCTTCTGTGATTGGTTCACATTTTGAATAGATATCAACACCAAGAACAAAGAGAAAAACAAACAGCAACTTGTTGTTAATATGTCAATTCACATGTGCATGAGAAAGCTCTATGGGACCTGTAGTTCTCCACAGGCAAATTTTAGTTCAAGCTTATGCAGCACCTTCAGCAAAGACCAGTGCAGCCGGGGAGAAGTGAAAAGACAAAGGAAAAAGACTTTGAGTTTATGAGAGCAGCAATTGTGGAAAGGCAAGTAAATGGCAGAGGACAGAGGAGGGCCGGTTAGAAGAACTGTTGACTTAGCTTCCCTGGCACCATCTCCAAACCAGAAAGGTTTCAAATTGTCTTCAGTGGCTGGTCTCTGTTCTTCACAGTGAGTTGGGTCAGGATGGTCATGCATGTTTTGTCTTTGTAAATCTTTATCCCGATTCTGGGGAGGTCACGGCACTTCCTATTCCAAGCAGACATAAATTCACCTCTTTCAGTGGGTTGAGGAGGCAGATTTTACTTTGACTATAAAAATATCAGCAAATAAAGACAATGAGATAACATAGGCAGACACCTATAAAGAGATAAGGAGAAAACTCAGACACTTTTTACCTACAAGCCTTAAGGAAATGAGGTGCATCTTGTTAAGCAAAATAGAAAAAAAATGTGTTTTTCTTGTAGTGCCAGATTTCCCCCAAACCTGTGAATGGTCCTTTCTAAATTTCTGGTTGTGACTCCTTCTTGTTTAATGAATGAACAGGAACTGGATGTTCTAGAGAGGCTTCAGCTTGTAAGGAAGGCTGAGGAGTTTAGGATCAGGGCACAGGTGCTGTGACGAGCAGGGTGGTCACGGTGGAACGTGACTAGTTTAGAGTGCCTGGGAAACTTCTGTTGCAGGTTGCAGCCAAAGTGTTGCAATGTAAGCATTTTTTTTTTATTTGTAATTGACACACATACAAAGGGGTCTCCAAAAGTTTCGAGGAAAAATGCAATTTAAAAATAATGCTCAGTTTGCATACATTTTTTGAAGTCTTTTTGTGTATTTCATTCAGGACTTAGCGCTTACCCTCTGAGTAACATTGAGAAGATGGCTTGACTTTCCTCAATCTCATGCTTTTGAAACCATTGCCAATTTTCAATTATGCATTGGCAAAACGGAAAGATGGACACAAGGAACTGGTGAGACAGAAATCTTCCATCCTTGGTTCATTCTTCAAAGGCTACTACAGCTGGGACTGAGCTAGGCTGAAGCCAGGAACCAGTAATTCAATTCAGGTGCCTGACATGGGTTGCAGAGCTCCAGCCGTCTGAGCCAAAGCCTGCCACCTGCCAAGGAGTATATTAGCAGGAAGCTGGGTTAGGAAGCAGAGTCTGGTTTCAAACCCTGAAATATGATGCTCTAATATGGGATGTGGGCCACCCATGTGTCAGCTTAATTGGTGAGTCAGATGCCTTAGAATATCATTTTTGTGAATATTCAGTGAAATGCCAGATGTGAAAGTTCACTGCGTATGAGAGAAGAGGATCAGGAAGTATACCTGGAACAGGCCTCCCCACTGAACAACATAAGCACGTTATACTGACACCTAAAACAAGTGCACACACAACTCTAATTTATTTCAGATTGAATTGCTGTAATGTGGTAACTGATCAATACACTGTTCTTTCCATCTCATTGGTTTTGCGTGTGAAAATTAGGGCAGCATAATGGTTTAAAACTTGAGTTTCTGCATGCAATAGTGTTTCAGCTATGTCAGTTTGCTAGGTGTGAATCCTTGGGTAATTGGGTTGATCCCCAATGAATGGCACTTGGTAGGCAGAGATTTGTTACAGGATCTTCCTTCCTTCCTTCCTTCCTTCCTTCTTTCCTTCCTTCCTTCCTTCCTTCCTTCCTTTCTTCCTTCCTTCCTTCCTTCCTTCCTTCCTTCCTTCCTTCCTTCCTTCCTTCCTTCCTTCCTTCCTCTTCTTTCTTTCTTGTTACCCTTAACAATAAATTTAAAAAGAGATAGAAATGTAGAAGGGTATTCTAAAGGAGAGGAGGTACCTCGTAATGTTATTTGCTTGAAATGTATACTCTTCCTCAAAAGTAATTATACCTGAGTGCTTATTTATTTGCCACTGGAAATCCATTTCTAATTAAATTTTTTGTGGAATGTTTCCTGAGGGCTATACTTTAAAAAATAGGAAAGCAAAAAAATAAATGAACACAAATACAATAAAGGAAGGCAAGTAGGCTATACGTGAATTAATTATTAAGGCAAGCAGTTCACCGCCAAAAATGTTAGGGAAATAAGAACATTATGCCTTGTAACATTCAGAATATTTTTTTCCTTAGGAAGCATTCAGATGAGGCACTTGAAAAAAATCAAATAATAAAAGCAAGTCAGGTGATTTTTGAGACAAGGACAATTTGATAAGATTTCAGCTTTACGTGCACCTTCTAAGAATAAGAATATATATGTACATTGTAAGTGCCACAATAGAAAAGTGTCACTTCTTAGTTTTATACTTACGTATGGGGGTATCCAAAAAATCATGGGAAAAAGGATTAAATGATAAGTTTATTTGGTTGCAAAAAAGGTAACATTCACACATTTGAGAAATCTTATAGATTCATCAAGCATGTGTATTATGAAGAAAATTAAAAGTTGTTTTGCAGTAAAATAATCTTATCTTTCAATTCCTTTTTTTCTATTGACTTTTGAAATACCCTGGCATATTTAATATATAATAAAAGCAATATTAATCTTTATATAAAGATAATTTTATAAGTATTATAATGTCTATTTTTTACTTAAATACCACTTTGAAAACTTCAGTAACATTAGCACTATTGGTCCTTATTTTGTTGTCAAGATTCAGGGAAACTGATTTAAATTATTTTTTCTTTGTTTTAATTGTCATTTTCCTACTGTTATACAATGAGAAATATGTCAAAAATAGAAAAAAAACATAAAATTGTATTTCATTGTCTTACCCATGGATAGAAGCTTATTTACTATTCCCGTGCTTGACAAAATAGATCTCTCTGGTACTCCTTGTGGCAAAATTGAAATTTAAATTACTTCCAATTACTTGCTATAACAATAACCTTAATAAGTGGATCATTGTTCCTAAAAGGCCTGCATAAGCCCTATTGAACATGAAGATGTGATGCATTTTGTCTCTGTAAGTTAGTGCTTTTAGTGACGTCTGAAGCAGTACTTAAAAAGAACAGTTTGTAATTGACTAGAATGTCATCATGTTACGTTTCAGCCACATTTTCCAGAGAACTCAATGAAGCTCTTGTTTTGTTTATAGTTTTCTGTATCATATTAAATATGATAATCTGTTTTCTCACTCAAAATTAGAAATTTTGTAACTTCTAACTCATAGTCTAGTAAGAAAAAGATGTGCAGAGAAAGAAGATCTTCTGAATTGATATGTGATAAAAATAAATATAATTATATATAAGAATAAATGCAATTAAGATACTTTAAAACTATTGGAATAGTCTCAATTATGGCATTTTGGCTGGTTACCAAAGCATGATGCAGAGAAAAAGCACATTTTAGTATAAACAAATTATGTGATTGTTTCAAGGGACAAATTGAGGTATACATTAGAATAAGACAAATCCTAGACTAAGGTAGTTAAAATCGGACAAAGCTGTATTTATGTTCTCTGGTAAGTCACTCGATATATGTCTTTGCTTAGAAAATTACAGCAAACGATGAATCAATTTAGTATCTTTATGTCTTATTGCCCTTTCCAATTATACAGAGATTTATATTCTATGTTGTCCTGCATAAATATTTTAAATTTTTTTAGTGAAATAGAGGAGGGCCTTTATCTTAACTGCAAATATGTAATAGTTTATAAACTTGTCTTGTTTTCCAAACCATCAACTGGCTTGCCAGCAAAATTTCGAATGCTGTTCAAACTAATAAAAAGTCAATTTAGTACTGAGTAATTTAAACACTATTTATTATCTGAGTTTGTATCGGCTATGCAAGGCTCTCATGAATACCAGCTTATGCCAGTTAAGCTACCCATCCCATAGCAGCCTTAAAATCTAGAAAATACATTGAGTTAGAGTCTACTGGTAAGTCAGACTCATTTAGCAGCTGGTTATTGCCCATTACGAGACCATCCATGCTAAGGCACAATGAAACAGCAGACAACATTATGCTTGTGTGCTTAATTTCTGAGTCTATGGCAGTCAAGTGGAAGATGGAGAGTGTTACATAGAACTATGAATTTGTACGCTTGAGATGTCCTCAGAACGTGTTTGCCACACAGTCTGAAATCATACTTTCCATGAGTTTGTAGAGATTTTTTGAATCAGACCCAATTTAAGGGTTTTTTTGTTTCAACTATCTATCCTTTAGCTACTGGTATATCATCTGTCTCAGTTGTTTCATAACAATATATATATATACTTCTCCATTTAATTTATGTAATTCATCTGAAACATTGGTATTTGCATTGCATCTTCTCATTGTTGAAAGTACTATATAGGTGTGTGTGTATGTAAGTATCTATATGTACATTCAATTTCATAAAGATATATTTATTTATTTGAAAAGCAGAGTAACAGAGAAGGAGATATAGTGAAAGGCATCACCCATCTGATGGCTCAATTCCCAAATGGCCACAGTAGCCAAGGCTGGGCCAGGCTGAATCCAGGAGCCAGGAATTCCTGGGGGCCCAAGACTCAGGCCATTTCCCACTGCATTTTTAGGTACACTAGCAGGATCTTGAGTGAAATTGGAACAGGTGGGACTCAAACAGTGGGCCAAAGATAGGCTCAGACTGACCTGGAGCAGAAGGAACTCACAATTCATAATGCTGTTCATTGATGAATACTCTCCTTTACTAAAAAAACATTTTTCCTGTTTTCAAAATTACTTCATCATTTATTTGAGAGGCAGAGAACGAGTGATAGACAGATGGGAATTCACTCCTCATATATCCTCAATGGCTGCTTGGGCCAAGGTCAGGAGCAAGAAAGTCAATCTATGTCTCTCAGGTGTGTAGCAGGTTCCCAGTCACTTGAGCTGTGGCTGTTGTCAGCCAGGATCTGCATTATCAGAAATTTGGAGTTAGGAGCTGGATCCAGAAGATGAACTCAGGCAGGCACTCCATGAGGGATATACTACCGTAACTGCTAAGCAATAACTATATTCCATAATAGTAACATTAAACTGCAGTTAGCTTTTTCCTTGAATTGTCGTAGCGTGTTTGCATCCTCTTAGATTTTGCTTATACCGCTTCCAGAAAAGTTTGTTTTAGGTAGAATGTTTAGTAAGTATTTGTCCAATACTGACTACTAAATAAATAATCCTTTATCTTATACTACATTTAAAGAGATTATGGAATGGTGGGATTTATTGTTAAGTTTGTCTTGGTGAAGAAAACATTTGAAACCCATTTTTTCATAATAATCTGTTCATGAGCTTTTGAGGATCTTGATATATTCTGCAACTTAATACTTTTTGAACTGTGATGCTTCTTGACGTTTTCTTTCTTTTCAGTATTTTTACTTTTATAGCTAGTCCTGGCTAAGACAATTATGAAAAGAATTAGTTATATATTTGTTGTATTAGCCAAATGCAGGATCTGTCTCTTTTGATGTAGGATTATTATACCTAAAATTATCCAAACTGCTTCTCATTTCTTTGAGTTTTTGTAGCTCTTCATTATTGCTAAATTATTCTCACATTTTCTCCCTCATGGATCTTCTTTGCTTAGAGTCATAGTTTGTATATCCTGATCCATGATCATAGCCACTGGAATTATTTTGATTTATCCCCATTATTCAGGTGATTCCAGCACTTACCACTCATCTCCTGATTTTATGGCTTTCTTAGCAGTGAGTTCTGCATAGTGGTTCTTTTGCTTTGCACCATCTCTGGGACGTTTTCCAGTAAGGCAGATGGAGGATACAGAATTCTGAACTTGTAACTCTTTAAGTATTTCTTTCATTTCAGGCAATTTGAATTAGCAATGAATCCCCAGTGTCTCAATTTGGTTTCTCTCTGTTGAATTGTGAATGACCAGCTTCAAGACGTTGGCAGTGTGGGCAGCTCCTGGAGAAGAGGTCTCCATCCTGTCGACTGCCCTCACCCCTGAGTCTCACTGACCCAGGGCGGGAGTGCTCCCCTGCAAGGCAGCAAAGCACTCCTGCGATGGGGTCTAAAATCATACCATGGAGTCAAACTTGCCTCGAGGTAGCCCTTTTTGGTTAACTGACATGGTGCCATACGTACTGGCCTTCCTTATGCCGCAACACACATGACAGTTATATGACGCTTCTCATAATGTCACTCAAATTTTTTTCTTGTCCTCCATTCCTAGCCTTCTTAATTATATGGCACTTACTGGTGTTTTCTGAGATTTCCTTTATCTACTGTCCACAATAGTGTACAAGTATACAAGAACTGCTGGGAGGCTGCCCCTGGTTCATTTCCTCACTCGGGTTCCAAACTAAGTAGCAATTCCGCATTTCTGATTACACATGTCATTAGGAGCACTGTTTCAATTGGCAGCTACTGGCAAACAGGACACTACTAAAATCTAATCTCTTTTGCACAACATAATATTACCGTTAAGTTGGAAATTTCCGTATTTGTCCTAATCCTTCTATCATTTTTAATGCCAAGCATTATAAATCTTATGAAATAGAAAAAGCAACAAGGGAAACTTTAGTCATCTAACACACTACAACATATTGTCACTCTTGTGCTTTGGTGTAGAAAAGTCTGAAATAGATGAGTTTACTTTCATCCCCAGAGAGGAAACAGCTACATAGAAAGAGGATGGCTATCTAACTGATATTTCCAACAGATATACAAAGGAGGGAGTAGTTTTCCTTGATGTATATACATATGAGAGGCAGCCCTCAACCTCAGTGCTGTGATTAAGGGGTCTCTGATTAGAGGAAAGAATGGGATAAGGGAAGAATGAAAGTTTTGGCTGCTGTTCAAAAGGATGCTTTGGCTGTACACATAGGCCCATTTTCCCATTTTTCAACCTGCTGGAAATCGGTGCTTTAACAAGACTTCACAGCTGATGCTCATTGTGAGGTCTGCTGCCTGAGCACTGCACTGGGTTTCACAATGTGTACGGCAGTCTGAGCTCAGGTGGAATCCTACTCCAGAAAGAATACAATTAGTCTCTACCCTCTGGTACATTCTTTATGTGTTTTGGCATTCTGTGTCAGGGGCCATACTACAATGATGAGGATGGGTGGAGAAGTCCATCTCATCCCCTGGCTTTAAGAAAACATCTTCTGTGGCTGCCTTTGGGATGCAGTGAGTTGAGCTGTTGATGCCATGCCAACACTCCACATCAGCACTGGGCTGAGTACAAGCTGCTTGATTTCTGATCCAGATCCCCGCTATTGCACTTGGGAAAGCAGCAGAAAGTGCTCCAGTTGTTATAGGCCCAGGCCCAGATGGATTTCCTGACTGAAACTTGGCCCAATCCTGACTGTTGTGGCCATTTAAGGAGTGAGTCAATAGATAGCAAATTTCTGTCTCTCCTTTTTCTCTCTGTAAGTCTCTACCTTTCAGATAACTATTTTAAAGAAAGAAGAAGCATCTACCTTCAGTATGAAGATCACCTGGAACATGTTAGAAACATAGTTTGTTATTAAAACAATATTTGGAAGGCAGGAGGAAGGAGCAGGAGGATGGAGGTGGAGAGAGAGAGAGAGAGAGAGTGCTATCTCACTGATTGACTCTCCAAGTGAGCATAACAGCCAGAGCTGGGCCAGGTCAAAGCCAGGAGCCTGTAACATCATCTGGGACTCCAATATGGGTAGCAAGGTCCCAAGTATTTGGGCCATTATCGGCTGCCTTCCCCAAGCATTAGTAGGAACTGAAGTAGAAAGAAAGGAGCAGGGACTCCAACTGACACCTAGACATTTATGAAGCTGGTGTTGCTGGTGAATGCTTAGTCCTCAACCTGTATCTCAAGGTTGTCCCCTAAAGCACCAAATTTTATGCTGCACCCTAAACTGTTTAAATAATCTACCTTCCTAAAATGGCATCCCAGAAATCTCTTCTTTATTAAGTCCTCAAGAAGATTCCAAGCCACATCACCATCTAAAAAATCCCGTTCTACAGAGTGAAATAAGAACCTTAACCACATCCTTCCATTGCGATGGATTTTTACCTAGGGCCCATTCTAGGGGATGAGAAGTGGAAAATGAGACCACACAATAATGTACCCTTTTATGGACGTGACACTGAGTTAAAGATGAGCGTGAATAATCATTGTTAAGAAAGTGTGCTGATTCCAGTGCCTTGGGCTAGCTCTGGCCCACATGTTTCCTGTTTAGTTGCTCTGACCTGAAATTTGTTTAGCTCTAGGGGCAATTTAAACATTAACCTGTCTCATGGCTGCCTTAGTGTTTTGGAAAATTGGGATGTTCCCAGCATTAGCATTTTGTACACATAATAATTGGGTCCATGTATGTGAGTCAGTGGTTCGCATTCTGGTTCTATCAACCTGCACATCTGGTTTAGTGGTTTTCAGGTCTGATCTGCGCTGCATCTTCTCTGCCTCATGTAGGGTGGACATTTTTACATCTGAGCTGGCGCCAAGCAGAAGAGATTAAAACTAAGGCATATCTGTTCTTCTGACTACCTGGTTTTAAAATTCTTAAGCTGTGGCCAAAAAAGCAATTAGTGGCTCAGATAAGGGGTCATTCTGGCAACTCCGTGTCTACTACTGTGTGTGAAGGAGAGTACTGGAGATTTGGTTAGAGTGCTGCAGATAGCTTACAGACCCATGTCTTACTTTCAGGAGATAGGAAGGAAAAAGAAAGATTTAATGGGAAAAGTATGTTTTTAAAATCTCCATGTCATCATTAATCATTATATTTTAGAGGTCAATGTTTAGAGGTTCTTCTGAAGGAAGAAATTTAATAACTGACATTGAAGAGAAGTCCTCAAGTAAGGGAGAATATTATTGTGCTCCATTATGCTTTCAGAGACAAGAGCCTCAATATGGGAGAGAAAGAGAGAGTATGTATACTGAATATACACACACACACACATATATATATATATGCTTATTTCTTTTATTTATAAATGCTTTTATTTGTAAGGCAGAGTTACAGATAAAAAAGGGGACACAGAAAGAGAAAGATCTCCCATCTGCTCTTCTGCTCTTACTGGCCAGAGCTGGTCTGGTTGAAAGCTGGAAAATTCAAGAGGTTTTATCTTGATGTATTGTTAGTCTCCTCTAACATCAACAGCAAGAAGCAAGGAGTTGCCAGAGTCTGTGCAGATAAATGCTAGAAAGAAGGGCTGGGCCAGAGTGAAGTTAGAAAACAGGAACTCTATCCAGTTCTCCTACGTGGATAGCAAATCTTGAGTTATTACCTGGTGTTTCTCAGGATGCTTTAGCTGGAAGCTGGTCCAGAAGAGGATGAGCCAGGGATTAAACCAGGCACTCATCCTTTCATCCATTCCACTCTAGCCACTAGTCTTAAAAAGTGCAAATCACTTTTCTCTTCCATATGCTCACTCCAATTATATCTCTTGCCTCAAAATGAATACAGCTGGCAGTCATGTGTTTCAACCAATCCTTGTGCACCAGGGCTTGGTTTCAATGTAGCTAAGTTTTCAGTTTCTTTTATTTCCTTACAGAGTGAAACATTAAAGTCAACGGATCTCAAAATATCGTTAGGAAGCAAAATGTTAATCATTGCCCGATTTACTGATCCCCTGGATGGGTCCTGGCCACTGTTCTCTTGATTGCTTTATCTTCCTGATGACATATATTTTGTAAGATTCTTAGATTTTTGGAACATGTATTTATGTAAGATTTATTGATCATGCACATGTGGCCAGTTGTTTTACATAATTTCTTCTAATGCTTTCCACTGGATAGTATAACATTAAATCTGATTCATTGGTAAGATGTATTTATTTATTATAAGAGCAATAGAAAGGGAGAGAGACACAGACATACATAGAGAGAAAGGGAAAGAGAGAGAATGATATTCTATCTGCAGATTCAATCTCAATAGACTGGGTTGGGCCAGACTGAAGCCAGGAGCTGGGAGTTTATCTGGGTCTCCCAAGTGAATGTCAGGGACCAAGCTCTTGAAACATCCTCTACTTTTTTTTCCCAGGCAATTAACAAGGAGCTGGATTGGAGGTAGAACGATTCAAATTGGAAGTAGCATCATTATGGCATATACGATATGCCAGCATTGTACAGACTGGCTTTACTAATTAAGCCATAACGGTAGCTCCTGCACTCCACTTTAAAATACTCTGTGCCTTAGCTCTTCTTGAGCATTATCCCTGCACATGCTTTAAGTGAGGGCAATCAACTTTGTGCAGATACAACCTTCAGTATCTCACCTGAGATTTTATTTTGTGCCCTTAGGATGGCAAAGTGGAGCAAACGTATATGCACTTGAAACATTCAGTAATAGCTATTAATGCCCAAAGACTACCAATGACTCAAACCATATAGGTAAATGTCTTACTTTTTTATACTTCAGGTAAACCCATCTCAACAGTACTCTTGGGAAATTTGGGGGGATTGTATACCAGTCACTTGTGTAAGAATTAATTCAAAACTTCATCCCCATATTTGCTTTCTTTTTTGCATGTTTCATACCAACTCCTTCATGTTTGCCTCCTGGATCTTGTAACTCATACATCTCTGTATCAAAATAAACCAGGTTAAGAATCTGGTTAACCTTAAATATAAACAGGGTATTTTAACCACTTTTTAAAAGAAAAAAACATAACGATATTAGATAGGGTATTTTATAAAACATTCTTCACAGATAACTTGGGTAATGTTTTCCTTCCTTTTTTTCCCAAAGTGAAATAATCACTACAAAAATTCTCTTTCAGAGCTTACAACATACCTAAATTCTTGTAACCTAGACTTCAAGGACATTGGTAATATGAAGATCAAGATTATTGCCTTTAAGACACTTTGAATGTTCTGACAAGCATGAATATTTAAATTAACAACAAAATAAAGCAAAGGAAACGTGATGATGAATATTCACACAGATGCTAAGACTTCTGGAAGAAAATCTTAAAAACAGAAGAGTCTAGAGTGAAAAACTAGTAATATGCCAAAGAGTCTAAAGGAGGGGAGGAGGCAGAGGAGAAAGTAAACACTGACAGAGATAACAGTATCATGACAAACCGATGTAGTAACAAAATATCTGCAAAAGAATGAAAGCAGTTTAGATTTCATAAAATTCATGGTGGAATACCCAAGAAGATGAATTTGCAGACAGAGGTAGGGATTGTGCAAGAGTCCCGCGGCTTGCTACGGAAGCCATAACTCCTTTCACAGGTGATGAGAAGCCAATAAAAATGCAGTTACGAAACTCCTTTGAGTCAAGGATTATTTTGAGAAATTGGTTAAAATTGCAGGCTGTCTCCAAAATGGATCACATCCAACCAACATTCTTTATCCTGTGCATCTCTGCATTGCATTATAAATTACGGTGATTCCTTAAAGTGTGTTCACTGACTCATTAGAAATACTCAGATAAGACTTCTTGTATTAAAATATTTAGAGCATGAAGGTAATATTATTATATTTGTATATTTAAACATCTTGGTAACTATATGGATATTGTATTTTTGGAGGGCAGGATTCCAAGTATTGATACCTGTGAGGAAACAAGGATAAAACAAGGAAAGATTTTAAAAAGAGCAATGATATTATAGCAATATTATGAAATACTGACAAGTTTTGGATATGAATTCAGGAAGTGCAATCAAGAGAACTAGGATTGATGAGTTGCAAGAGACAGGAGTGGAATGACAATGAAGGTAGGTTTGCTTTGAGACGTGTTGTCATTGAGTAGTTTATTACATAGCCAAGAAAACTGTACTGCAAGAATTTGAGCACATCAGTCCTGAATTGAAGCTTCAAGATTTGGATCCTAAATGGCTCGACCTATATGCTTAAAATTATAGGACTGCATCAGCCAATTCATGAAGATGGTGTGTAGTGAGGAATGAAGGATCATAAATTGAGCTGGGGGATACATTAAACATCTAAGAGTCTGCAAAGAAAGATTTTCAAGGAGACATAAGGAGGTGGTCGAGGCGGTAGAAAGGCTGCAGATGTCTAGCAATGGCAGCCTCGCAAGTGAAAAGTTGTTCACACATCCTCAAATAAAGACAAGATCTAAAATGTATCCATTGTGGCTGGAAATTAGGTCAGGTACTTGAAGTAAATAGCTTTCTCAGAGTGCTAGAGGCACAAAAAGGTTGAGGAGGAAATGGAAACTGTGTAAGTGAAGGAATTAAATAACTTTTAAAGATTTGTTTTTCTTATTTAAAAGGTTGAGTTAAAATGAGAGAGAGAGAATCTTAGATGAATTGGCTTACTCCCTAAATGATTTCAACAGTTGGGGTTAAGGCAGGCAAAGGGCAGGAGTCAGGAGTCCCACCTGGATCACTAACTTGTATGCAGCAGCTGGAGTAGTTGGACCATCTTTCGTTGCCTTCCAAAGTACATTAGATGGGAGTTTGATTGGAAGGGGAGCAGCCAGGAATTGAGCAAGTGCCCATATAGAATTGGAATGCCAGCATACAGATGTCAGTTTAACCCACAACAATGCCCCTTACCCTTCCCCAAAAATTTAGGAGTTTGTCTCACAAAACAATGAGCAATAAATGGCAACAGATACAGGTTTTAGTTGCGTATGGGAGGGATCTTATAGTTGTGTTTCCTTTCTTTTAAAGCTGAAAAGAAAGTGAATTTGTTTACATGCTGTAGAAAATGTAGAATAGGGATATACACAATTAATATTGGTGGCATTGTTTAGATGGATTAAATAGAGCAAGGGCCAAGATGGAGATGGGATGGCAGAATCCAAATTATCAGCCTAATGGTGCTCTAAGTTGTACTTAGGAAATTGTACCTCTACTTTCTGTGAATTGAAAAGGTGGTGAATATGTGTTGGGTTAAAATAATTCTAGCGGTATTACGTGAAGGCAAGTTGAGGACTCTTCTTCACAGTGTATTCTTTTGTGGATGACATAGAAAACAGTTGATATTGTTGAATAGGACTTTCAAAGAGAAGATAACCAAGAAGCACAAATTTAAAGTTGGAGATCATTGATGTATAATTGCTAACTCTACCTGAATGTCATGCTTTCCTTCGTCTTCAGAGGTACACATACAGGAAAGCAGTAGATTAGTACAGGGCTAGGGTCTGGGTCTGATTGGGTTAGATGACTGAATCACAGAGTGCAAAGTATCTAAAGAAATGGTTAGTCCTTGCTGAGTAGGACAGGGTGCAAATCAGCACGGATAGATCCCTGGGGGAGCAAAGAGAAATGAAAGTTTACAACTGGTTGAAGAGAGAATATAGGCAGTTAAGGGTGTTGTCGGAGAATAGCACATTGGGTTCCTAGATTATGCATTGTCTATGCTTCAGCTAGGGGAGGTGAAGCTGGCGAGAGGAGCCCTCACGTGAAGAAGTCAAGAAATGTTCGAGTTAGTGAAAAGATTGATGTACCTTTGTTGAGAAAGGACATTTTGAGCCTGAGTAAAGTGCTTATAAGCAGAGAGAAAAAGGGTTAACATAAGTAATCTTGTGTCACCTGAGGCCAAGCGTCCAGGCCCCCACTGGAAAAAGGGCGTTTTCATATTCTTAGAGGAGAATAGGTGTCAGTCTGATGGAGAGGAGTGGGAGGAGACGGCTGAAAGCAGAAGAGTGATTTTAGTATGCAAAGAGAAAACAGCGTAAGTAAAATTGTTGCAGTTAAAACAAAACAAAACAAAAACAACAAAAAACAAATCAAGGAAAACCAACTTCACTTTTAAACTTGTGTTTCCCGGACTTGCCCACGCAGCCCTTCTCTGCCCAGAGCCTTTAAGCCTCAAACAGAGGTGGTGCTGTGCAGGATAAGCAAGGAAACACTGGCAGAGTACTTACGGATAGCAGGGCTGTGAATCATTCCATAGAGGAATCAGTGTCAAGTCACGGTGAACTCCAGTCTGGAGGTATTTGCAGGGCAGTGTTTGGGCAAAGATGAGCCAGTTTTAAGGCCACCCAATTTGTTGGGTTTTTATCCAAGGACATTTGTCTTTTCAACTTAGCTATGTTGAAGAGCCTGCAAAGTCAAGGGCAGTTTTATGTTCTTTGTGTCTGTACAACATTTGGCTTTTTATTGGACATGTTAATTAAACATTAAATAAATATTGTGCTTATTTGCAATAGAAAGAATACAACACAATTTTGTGCCATTTTTCTTTCTTTGTTAAAATATTTTTTCTGTTAGATATTTAATGTACTGTTAAATACTGAAATACATTAGAATTTGTTATTAATCATAGGTTCTACCTACATATTTCAATATCTAACATACCTATGTAGCTTTTTTCTTTGATAAATTTTGATTGAATGGCCCTGGACAAAGAGGGATCAAAAGACAGTACTGGATCTGGTGCAGTAGCCTAGCAGCTAAGGTCCTTGCCTTGCACACCTGGGTTCTCGTATGGGTGCCCTTTGTAATCCTGACATCCCTACTTCCCATCCAGCTCTCTGCTTGTGGCCTGGGAAAGCAGTAGAGAACATCACAAAGCTTTAGGACCCTGTACCCACATGGGAGACCTGGAAAAAGCTCCAGGCTCCTGGCTTTGGATCAGCTCAGCTCCGGACATTACGACCACTTGGGGAGTGACACAACAGATGAAAGAACTTCTTCTCTGACTCTTCTCCTCTCTGTGTATCTGACTGCAATAAAAATAAAATAAATCTTAAAACAAAAAGAAAATATTAGAAATGGCCCAACACATACATAACTAATTTGTTTGCTTGAAACATATTTTCCAAAGTACAATTTGAGAAAAAAAAAATTAAAAGAATAAAACCATGTATAGTTCACCAAAATGTATTAAACTATTGGAAAATCCTCTTGAAAATTGCTCAATTAATTTATAAAATCTAGTTAATATAGTTTTATATTTTGAAGTGATATTTTAAATAAACAAAATGTGGAGATGTGATTATTAATATAACAATAAAAGCATGTATAATTAACAGTACTTAAGATTATAATACTCAAAAAAAGATAATGCAAATATGATAAAATTTGCAATAGTTGGAAGGAAATTATTATGTGATCCCAGTATAGTTTAGAAAAAAATAGATGAAGTGACTAAGAATTTTAACATATGTAGTAGCTCCTTGCTATTGTACTTAAAATTATTAATGTATATTTTTCAGTAGCCTCTTATAAGGGTATTTACCATTAGCTAAGTACACAAGAAAGAAATAGGATATAGTTAGAAACGTTCAGTCCTTGGATTGCTTGATTTATTTTAGTAGAGTTGTATCAGTTTTGTAGTTCCTAGAAAAGCACCAAAAATATTGCTAAGCTATACAATTCCACTGTGTGGTTCAGAGTGAAATATCAACTCGCATTTGCAGTGGATACTTCTAGCTCACTCTCCTTTCTCTAGCAATGAGAATAGAGAAACTTAGCAACATAATGCCTTAAAAACACTTCCAAATTTCCCTCTCCGGTAAGAGAGCCAGAGTCTATAAAAACCCTGGGCAAGCATGAACAATATTAGGAATTTTCTCTTCCACCGTTACAAGTATATTGACCCACAAGTCTTTAACGTTAGATTGGGTTGACTGGAGAGCTGTGCTTGAAGAATGTCTGTGTGATGTTATCAACATTCTCTTGCGTCCTGCACCCTAAGGTTAGGTGAGCTTGCTGGACTGGACACTTTTCCCCTTCCCTTTCCAATCCTTGATTATAATCTTCTGGTCACACTGAGAAGAAAAGAAGATTTTTCCTAGACTAATCATGCCAGATATGTAAGAAGAAAGACGGAAGACATCTCTCCAAAGTGCGAATAGCAAAACCCTGACGTTAAAATGTCTTTAGCAAACTTACTTGTATTTTCAATTTAAAGAAATATGTCTGATTTTAAAGACCTGAACTTTGCAGCCGTGGGCTCCATAGTACACGTTTCATGATATCATGATTTTGCATTATGAGTTGTCTCAGTAACCATTCTTTATTATTCAGGCTTCAAGCAGACAACTTGGCAGAGAGAACAGAGGAGACATTACAAATACTTCAGTCTCCAGATGAAATCAATCCAGACACTTTGGGTAAGTTTTAAATCTAATAGCATTGATTGTTTTAGGAGAACTCAAAGTGAACACACACACACACACACACACACACACACACACACACACACACACACACACACGAGACAACAAGAAGCTGTGCAGCTCTGGGTCACAGGTCTACCGTTAGTGTAACCCATTGGCTTGTATTTATTGGCAGGTTAAAAGCAAGGGAAAAAGAAATCATGGACTATGTTTTCTGAGGAGTTGCCTCTTACTATTTTGTAGTAGACTCAAGCAAGTTGATTTTATCTTGAGTATACCCCAAATTATGTCACTGATTTCAACTTGCATTTGGAACTTCATGCCTTCTACTGACTCAAACAGAAGGTCAACTCAGAATATAACCGCTCGCACTGGGTTAGACCTCCTACTCTCCTTCTCATGTCACTGAACATTCAAGTCTTCATGGGCAGGAATGTCAATGCCATACTCAAAAGCTGTCTTGGCCCAGGTACATTTTCATTCTGTTTAGTTCTCTATCTTTGTAACAGATATGCAGATTCCATACCCATTTTCTTAGGATAAAGCGTAAACTCCTTAATGTAGCACATAAAGTTACTATTAGAGCACTCTAACATGTTTGCTGACTAAATAAATATGTGGATGCAATGCTACTCCAGTACCATATAAGGTGTATCACTTTCTCATTGGTCAATGTTCTAGCAGAATGTAGTCTGTGCATCAGGTCAGTATACCTGTAACAGAAACTACAGGAAAATGTTTCCCTTACATGTGAGTAAGGAAGAACATCTTAAAACACAAAAGCCCCTCACTAGAAAAGCAGTAATGCAAAAGTCAAGTGTGGGCATTAAGAACTCTTGTTCTTCAAAAGGTGTTTGAAAAAGCCAAAAATGGGAAAAAAAATTGTAATATATTTGTCACTGACTAAAGATTAATATTTTGTATATGAAAACTTATTATTTCATACATATTAGATAATCCATTGAAAAGCAAACACTGGTTGTGAGTCAACATTTCGCAGGAGAGGTACAACAGGTGGCCAGTGAGTATGTAAAACATGATTCACTATCCTGGTAATCAAGAACCAGAACATGAAGAAGTTAGTGAGATGCTGCTTTCAGCCTTGTGTTTGGTGTAATTTGAGAAAGTTGTCCCAACTAAGTGCTCGTGAAGACATGGGGGGGATTCATACCCCCACAAGTGGGTCAAAAACCATTACAGAAAGCACTTCTTCATTATTTTGGAATTTCAATCAATTATGATATGCTAAAATCCAGAAACTCCCCTATTAGACAAACATATTCACCGTGGAATGTGAATTAGTCTCATGAATATGTTAGGGAGTGGAAGATGGACGCATTGCTCCCATAGGAAACTGAATGTATTTCAACCACATGTGTGGTGGATAAAATCAATGAGGTTAAGTGTTCAACAACTGTTTTCTTAGAAAATGCAAGTCCTGGTTCATAAATGTTGGTGATTTTCATGGTGTTAATACTCGCATGATGGCTGATTTCAAGGAAACAACTGATAGTGGAAATCAGGTCCTCCAACTCGGTATGAGCTGCTTGTAGCTCACCACTTAAAAGGCCTTAGATGCATAATACCAATAGAATGACAGCGAGCAAAGAATGCCATTTTAGAATACTAATTGTATGGCAGGTTTCTATGTCAAACCTTTAGCATGATGATAAAAATAAGCCTTGCATTACTGATAACATGTGTGTCCCAGACTGTGCATCTTTTGATGTCTCTTTAGCTTCCAGAGTCATCTTGGTTTCTTCTCACAGATAAGCTAGTGTCCATATTTCTTACTTGGTTTTTTCCTGAGAAATTCCTTTTCTTCTTCTTGTTTGCTCATTTAGACTATCTGCTCCCAGGCCATGTCCTGGCTCCCTGATGATTAGTCCACCCTGTTATTTCCTTTTGTATAGTCTATAATTGCTTTTGAATTATTTCTCTCACTTTGATTGACTTACATGATTCTTAAGCTTTTTTATGTTCCCTATCATGCCTAATACAAAACTAGACACAAAACACACACTGTTTAACACCTTGCTCATTAAAGGTTTAAATTTTATCAAACCACCTCTCCATCTATCAGTGTAAAGATTAAATATTCTTCAGCATTACCTTTATGTAGCTGTTGAGAAACACTGGGATTTAAAGGCTTTGCAAAAGCATATCTTGAAAAGTCACATCAATTATATGCCTCTGATTAAATTTACCTACATTAATTGGAAAATGAATGTATTAAGTTTAGTTTATTCTCTTCAAATATCTGCACTCTTTACACTCACACAATAGTGGATCTAATCAGTGAACTCCAAAATACAAGTTTCTAATTAAATACATTCTTTTGTACTTAAGTTAGCCAAATCATTATATCCAATACCTGGCTATGGTTGACATTATCTAACAATTCTAGAGATTGTTTGTATGTCTTCTACACATCTGTGTTGAAGTTGGCTCCAGAAATATTTCTACATGTAGATATGCGTAAGAACCTGTTGTGATGAAAGCATCAAAAGTATAAATAATGACAGGAAGATGAATAAAGCTAATCATTGTGAGAGATTCCATCGTCTTTTAATCCTGTCTGCTTGCTCAGCTAGCCGTGAATTGAATTTCCTGCCAAAGTGTTACCAGAAATGTGGTTTTCAACAAAACCATTTACTCTTGTTTCAGTTTCTTCTCTAAAGTGAGAGGATGAAATGAATTTTGTAATAGTTGATTAATTGAGAGGCTTGTTTTCCACTAACTCCTATCAGATTAAAGCATACCTAATGAGGCATATGTTGTGGCATTGCAGGCGAGGCTATGACTGGGGAAGTTTGCTTCCTATCTGTCAGATTCTTCCTCAACTTGTGATTTTAATCTAGTACCCTGTTAATGTGCTTGAGAGGCAGCAGATCAGGAGGAGCCAAGTGCTTGCGTCTCTCCCAGCCATAAGGGAAACTTGAATGCAATCTTGAGCTCCTGGCTTAGCTGGGCTCAGCCCAGCTGTTGCAGGCTTTTGGGGAGTGAATCTGTGAGTGCGTGTGTGTGTGTATGTGTGTGTGTGTTTCAATCAAATAAACACATCTTAACGCACTATTGAAGAAGTGACCTATTATATTTTAATACCATTTATACTTACAGAAAAAAATTCAATGCAGTTGCCAGAACAAAGTCATTACACAGAAATATCCACCAAGTGATGCTAATAACCAATACATGCAGAACAATTTGAAAACATGGCATTTACCAACCTAAGCATTCAACATCAAGATTTTTTTTATATGTTGCTTATTGCCTCTAGATGCTTGTTATATTAATATTCTACTGCTTGGCAGGGTCCATGCCACCTAACAGTTTTCAATGCAATCCAACATGTATGTTTTCAAATATTCTGACTGCTCCTTATTGCAGTCCCTCACATCAAGTTCCATGGACATTGCTATATTATAGATTCCACTAGCTTGGCATTCATAACCAAAATAACTCAACCAAAACAAAAGAGAATAACATGTAAAACCATAGAGAGACCAATGCCATCTTTTTGTAACTCTTCATTATTATTAAAAATTAATGATGTAAACATATTCAACTGAATTCCATGATAGAAATATAGGAAATTAACAAAGTTAATTAACTGAGTTTGAAAGAATGCCAAAGACTGTCTAAATATTAAATTTGTTTATAAATGAATATGGAAATGCATGAATTAAGAAATAGATTAACACATAAAAAATGAGAAAATCCATAAAGGGTGGGTTTTTATGTCTTAAATATGAAAGTAATTTGTTTCATAACATAACATAGAAGAGCATAATATTATTCAACAATATTTACATCAGATAACAATTTCAGTAGAAAAACAACAAAATCTAAAATTGCACTAAATTTTTTTTCATAATTCTATAGAACTCAGCTTTACCACATTGAAATCATGTTTAAATTACACTCTCATTTTAAAACTAGTATCTAATTATCATCCTTACACTTTTGGTTTTATAGGTGATGGTTCAAGTATATTTTTCTTTTTTTTTATATTTTGGTATTTTGATTTTTTTTGAGTTTCTATCTTGGTTTTAGTAAGCCACATTTTCTTGTTTTTAGTATCTAGATAATGTTTAGAAGAATAACAGGTAATTTTTGGGCCCAGCATGATAGCATAGCAGTTAAAGTCCTCGCCTTAAACGCACCTGGATCCCATCAGGCCACCGGCTCTAATCCCATAAGGATCCTGCATCTGTGTGGGAGACCCAAAAGAGGCTCCTGGCTCCTGGCTTCGGATTGGCTCAGCTCCAGCCTTTGCAGCCACTTTGGGAGTGAACCATCAGACAGAAGATCTTGCTCTGTCTCTCCTCCTCTCTGTGCATCTACCTTTCCAATAAAAAACTAATAATTTTTTTTAAAAAAAAGAATAATAGGTAATTTATAAAATTGAGAATTATGTGATTTTTCAATGTCAGTTTTACAATGGACAGCATTCCTTGTTCTAAAATAAAAGGCACAATTAATTAATCTTTTTATTTTTGAATGTAAAATTCTGGATTTTTAACACAAAGAATTGAAAAGTTCTAATTATGAACTTGGGCTAAGTTTTCCATTTTTCAGTGGTCATTGAGGATTTGAAAGTGTTAAAGCTCTGAAGTATTGCAGAATTTTTGATCTCATTAAAAATAAAATATAATTTTTTAAATTGTACACCTCAATAAAAAAATTTGATAGACAAAAAACAAACATAAATTACAAAACAGGAAGAGGACATAAAGCAGTAGATTCTGAAAGTTAGGTGAATTATATACCAAAGGGTGTTTCTTAATTTACATAACTAAAACAGCATCAGTTCTTGCATACTTAGGACTTCAGTTGAACCATCTGAATTTGAAGTGCTTATGTTTTTTCTTAAATTTTCCTCAAGTGAATTAAATTTCGCAAACACTGTGATATTTTTATGACGAAATCACTTTTTCATTAATTTAACATCTATTTAAAATTCACTCAACAAATGCCCTTCACAGCTAAGGTTCTGCAGGTGGCACCCAGCACCCTGCATCTCCATCTGGCCCTCCGGAGTGACAGCAAAGATCCGGTATGTCGGCCATCACCTGTCGTGTCCTAGGGTGCCCTGGCAGTAAACTGAAACCAGGAATGGAACTAAGACTCCATCCCTAGCATTTTGATAGAGAATATAAATAAATGTCAGACGTAATGTTTTAACTGCTAGGCGGCACACTCCTCCATCACTTTAAAAAATTTTTTTCACAAACACACTTATGCATGACAATGTAACTGTTGTTTGTTTATTCTTTCAAATTAAAACAGGCTATTTACCTGTGACTGAAGAGACACTGATGGAAGAAGGGAAAGAATTGCAGAAGGTGTCTAAATTAGCAGAATCCGTAAGTATAAGCATTTACTCCATTTTTTAATCTTGGAAAGTAAATGATGTACATCATGACTATGGAAACGAAAAATAAGTAGAAAATAGCAGTATTTAAATTAAAAATGTTTTTCAAACATGCGTACAGTGATCTGCATATTATCATACCAAATAGTACCTGGCCAGAGTTGTTATACAAGAAAGTTCTACTTGAGACAAGATGCAAAATTTAAGTTCTGATTACTTTTTACAGATCTACAAGCATTGCAAAATATGATGAGTTACCATCTTAAATCCAATATATTTAATTATATACGACTTACTAGAAAAATACATATTTTACATACCCTGGAAATCTACATATTACTTAAACATGTTATTTATATTCAGGAAGTGCTTGTGATATGTTTAAAAAACTGTTTTTGTGATAGAAATATCAGGAGAAAACCATGGACTTGAAGAAGTTTAAATACAAGATAAGGTCAAAGTTAAAATTCAGGACTTCAAATCTCTGAGTTGCTGTAAAACTGGCTAAGCAATATTGCATTTTCTTGAATGAATTGTTTGGGACTGGATGTACATACTTCTGTGTTCTCTATATTCATTTCCTAGGTGTGTCATACCAGAATACCAGAGACGTTGGTGGCTTAGATAATAAGTGTTTCTTTTGTCACAATGCTGGAGGCAGAAGTCCGAAGTAGAAGTGTTGGCAGGGTTCTTTTCTTCTGAGACAATTCTTCTTGCCTTGTGTATAACTGGCTTGTCCCTATGTCCTCACTTGTCTTTAACCAGTTTGAACCTTTCTATCTGAAGTGACATGTAAGTGCTGACCCTGAAGAACCTACATGTTTCTTGCTTTTGTGATTTCTGCCTTACTTGCTTGGCTGGGGGCTGTGTGAACTCCAGGCCTGACAGCTTATGTGACACCTGGCAGGACACCTGGCAGGTGACATAGGCAGACCACTCCTCAGGAAGGAAGTACCTGGTGTTTGTTAAGACCCAGTGCTCTATAGCTCATCAGTTTGTACCTTTTGGAAGTTGCTTGATTTAAACCCACCAATAGAATCCTGCCAACCTGCTCTTTTTAAAAGTTAACAGTTACACTGACCAATCATGACTGTATAATTAATAGCCTGAAATGTATAAGACCCTTGTGCTGTTGACCCTCGTACCCCCCTTTTCAGCCCTGCTGATCCTGCAGCAACGTTGGCTGCAGCTGTCGCTCCCCCGCCCACCCAGCCCAACTGGGCTGGAGGGCGTGGCTGGGAGACCTAGGTTAACTTGAATAAACCGCCTTCATGTTTGAGCACTGACTTGAGACTTGGTGATTTTCCGGGAATCTCAAAATCCGGCACAACAACCCCACTAAGGATCCACATTAACAATCTCATTTATCTTCACCAGCTCTTCAAAGACCCTATTTCCAAAACACCATGAGGTACCAAGCCTAGAAATTCGACAAATGAGACATGATACAACTCATAATGCTTTGCAGTTGAGTCATTTTAATTCGTAAAGTTTGTAATGCATTTCATAAAAAATATTTTATTATTTTTAAAGTACTTATTCATCATTAAGGATTTAATGTCCTTTCCTCATTAACTACAAAACAAGGAATCAGGGGCCCGGCGGTGTGGCCTAGCTGCTAAAAGTCCTCACCTTGTACCTGCCTAGGATCCCATATGTGCGCCAGTTCTAATCCTGGCAGCTCCTCTTCCCATCCAGCTCCCTCTTTATGGCCTTGGAAAGCAGTCCAGGACGGCCCAAGGCTTTGGGACCCTGCACCCACGTGGGAGACGCGGAAGAAGTTCCTGGCTCCTGGCTTCGGATCGGCATAGCATCGGTTGTAGCGCTCACTTGGGGAGTGAGTCATGATCTTCTGTCTCTCCTCTCTGTATATCTGACTTTCCAATAAATAAATAAATCTTAAAAAGAAAAAAAACAAGAAATCAGAAGATGCATTTTTTTTTCCTATTTTAGTTCATAAGGATTTTACCTTTTTGTATTTTTTGTTACTATTCTTCTTCATGATGCATTTTTTGTGGGTTCACTCCCCTGCCTCCCCTTCTTCCCCTGCCACGCAATTCTCTACCCTCACCATATTTGCCCGTATTATTTCATCAGTATAAGCTTTCAGCAACAGTCACAAGTCTAACATTCTGCTCTTTATGTGTATCAAGACATTGTGCTATTGGCAATGTTGGAAAACCAATATCATATTGTAAAGGTATATTGAACTGTTTCATTAGGAGTCCTCCTTTTATTCAAAAGTAGAGGAATATACTGCAATATATCCTAAATTCCCAGTACACTAACCTCCCCACACCCACACTAGCAGATGTTTTCAGTAGATTGTGAATGTAGGCCAGTCACACTGAGTTAAGTGGAACCTCAGTGTGGTTTTTATTTGCATTTCCCTAAAATCTTGGGATTCTGACTTTTTTTTTCATGTGTTTATTAGCCAATTGAATGTGTTCTTTTCGAAAATGCCTGTTCATTTCCTTCACCCACTTCTAAACAGGGTTGTTAAGCAGGCTGTACCCTGCTTTCTAGTAGTGTCTTTACCGACTTTAT
The DNA here is from genome assembly GCF_017591425.1 of Ochotona curzoniae. Lineage (NCBI taxonomy): Eukaryota > Metazoa > Chordata > Mammalia > Lagomorpha > Ochotonidae > Ochotona > Ochotona curzoniae. The sequence continues at coordinate 20,870,159 of NW_024464939.1, read as the reverse complement.
TCATCTTGGTTCTCTAGTATAGAATCATGTATCAGTGAACAGGGATACTTTGACTGCCTTGTTTCCAATTTGTACCCCTTAATTCCTTTCCTTGCCTAGTAACTCCAGCAAGGACTTCCAGTACTGTGTTGATTATGGGGAAAGTGAGCATCCTTGTCTACTTCCACATGTTGGAAAAGCTTCCAGTCTTTACTTATTCACTATGCGGATAGTATCAATTTTTTTTTGTTTTTGGTTTTGTTTTTTCCCCCATGGAATGTTCTTTTTATTCCTATTTTGCTATCTTTCTCTGTTGTGTCTCTATCTGACTTAGCAATTAAGGTGATGTCGGCTTCATACTAAGAGTTTGGATAGGTTGCCTCACTTTCTGTTGTCTTGAATAGCTTGTGTAAATTTTTAAGTTCTTGAAACATTTGGTAGAGTTCAGCAGTGACACCTGATTTTTTTAGGGCAAGAGTTTCTGTTCTTCTTTTTTTCCACTTTTTTTTTTTATCCTTAGAAGAGTATCAAACATATAAAAGTATCCCAGAAGGAATCTGTTTAATGAATTGCAAAAGTTAGCAATAATTACACACTATGAGATAAAACTTACGTTTTCCTTAGTGCAAAATGACAGAAATTAGAAATAAAGTCACAGAAAGCATCTAATTCAGCCCTCCAGTTCTCTTGCCTCATATTTGGAGTAGTGTCACTTTTTCATCCAATGCAGGCACATCAGTTTCAAAATTGCGGATGCAGAAAAACAGAGCAGTTCAGAAACTTCTCCAATGTTCCAAAAAGGAAAGAGCAGTAAAGTCAAGATTTGAGAGAGAGTCCATTTTCCCTCTACAGCATGTCTTGATCTTTCTTCTGTTTTTCTGTGTCTCTGGAAACAGTTTGCTTCTGTTTATTGCATTGTTTTTCCCTTCCATTCCTCACCAATTACTTTTTTTTTTTTTTTAAAGATTTATTTTTATTATTTTTTCATTGGAAAGGCGGATATACAGAGAGAGGAGAGAGAGAGAGAGGAAGATCTTCCGTCCGATGATTCACTCCCCAAGTGAGCGCAACGGGCCGATACTATGCCGATCCGAAGCCAGGAGCCTCTTCCGGGTCTCCCGCACGGGTGCAGGTTCCCAAAGCTTTGGGCCGTCCTCCACTGCTCTCCCAGGCCACAAGCAGGGAGCTGGAAGGGAAGCGGGGCTGCCGGGATTAGAACCGGCGCCCATATGGGATCCCAGGGTTGCAAGGCGAGGACTTAACCACTTGCGCCACCGCGCCGGGCCCCCTCACCAATTACTTGTAGCCACTGGTCCTGCTTCTATTTCTGGAGTGATAGCTTCCATCCAATCCTTTCACTTAACATATCTTCAGCTGTTGAAAACCATCCATATGTCCTAAGACTTAACAATTTTTAATTGATAAATACTTTAATAATATTTATTCATTTATTTTTGAAATACAGAGTTAGGGAGGTGGAGAGAAAGAGAAAGATCTTCCATTCACTAGTTCATTCCCCTTATGGGCACAACATTCAGTGCTGGATCAACTTAAATCTAGGAGCCAGGGAATTCATATGGGCCTCTAAATGTGTGGCAGAGAACCAAACTCTTGAACTACCTTTCATTGATCTCCCTAGGCCGTTTTCATGAAACTGGATCAGATAAGCAGGAACAGGTTAATGATACAGCATCGCAGGCAGCAACATTACCCTCTACGCCAGAATCCCAGCCCCCCAGAACATTTTATATGTCATGTAGTTTAAAAAATGCAGTACTTGATGCCTCTTAGCATATTCTCGTAGCTTAAGTCAGCTCTAAAGCATCTTTTATGCTACTAACCAATCTAGATTTCCAAATAGCGTTCACATGTTAGGGAGTAGAGTTGGATATGTACTTAGAACACATATTAGTTAGATTATGGCCTGGAGTTGCATTAAATTTTCTGTAAGGAGTGTTCTGGCATTTCTACACTTTAGGGTGTCTCCATAGTTGCATGGTGATAAAAATACGTTGTCATTCAAGTTGCAATCTGCCATTCATCACTTCTCGCAAAGGTTAGCTTTATCGGCTGTGAATTCCATCCAAACTTGAATTTCTCCCTCATGCTTGAAATGCACTATTAGATTCTTTTTCTAATAACTTGATAACACCAAGATGTATTATGTTTTGTTGCTACTTAAAAACTAACAATAAGGAAGTTAGTTTCATTTTTAGTTTTTCTGATTAATTTTACCTTGATGCAGCTTTTATTCTTTCCCTAATGAGCACACAGTACTTCTCTATCTTAAAACTTTGCTGCAGGTCTAAATAGACTTCACTTTAGATTCTTAAAAGTTCTCCAATATAATTTAATGACAAATTGTCCATTAAATCTTTTAAAAAAATAGGTAGAAATAGGTAGAAACAACACTGTATGTGTGAAAGAATGACTGAATTTTTGGAACATAACATATTTTGTAGGGGTAGGTATATCTACATTGAGGAAAATAAGATTTTCTTGGTCCTAGCAATTATATCATTTATTCAAATTCCAAAAATGTATTTTATAATATTTCATAGGATAGTAGCTTGGGTAAATCAAGAAGAAAAGTGACTTTATCTAAATACTAATGGAGAACTGGAAAGAAACAGAATTTTTTTCATTACTGTAAGAAATATAAGACACTTCAAAGCAAATTTTGGGTCATATCCTGCAAAGATACAAATATGCCACAAATGTTGAAAATCTTTCAGAGTGGTTTCAATACATGCAGTCTCTATTTGCCAACTTTCTGTTTTGGGTATTGTATATTAATAAGTGAGAAACAGATTCTTGGAAACGTTTTCCCCTCGTGGCTTAGTGCTGGAAATAGTCTTTTCATATTCTGTGAATATTAAGTGAGGTACAGGCAGCATTTCGATTTGAATGCTTATCCTCTCCCCAAATAATCAACTCATGTCTGGAATTTTTCCCTCCCCAGTTCTTGAATTATTCTGGAATGCTGGTTAGCATATACACAATCTGTATAGATTTGGAGTTGGATTTTGTCATGTCAATGCATGTTTTCGAAAATGAGCCAAGAGAAAGAATGCCTTAAGAATAAAACAGCAACCCATGCTATTGACTATGACCTTTTGCCTTTATAAATACGATACACAGCTGCTTTAGATTGATGACTGATGAGAACATAAATCAATGATTGTGACTTTCTCCGCATAATAATCCAGTGTTTGTCTTAAAAGTTTCAAATACATGTAGGTGAATACAGGAACAATGAAGAGACAGTTAAGAAAGACATTGAGCATCTGGGCTGGGCACAATAACTCAAGTGGCCAAACTTCCCCCTTCAAGTGTCAGGATCCTATATGGGTGCAGAATCATGTTTCAGCTCCTCCATTTCCCATCCAGCTCCCTGATTGTGCTCTGTAAAAGCAGTAGAGGATAGCCCCAAATCTTGGGAGCCTGCACCCACATGGAAGACTCCAAAGAAGCTCTGGGCTCAGATCAAGCTTTTGTGACCCCTTGGAGAGTGAACCAGTGGATGGAAAACCTTTCTGTTCTCTTGTAAGGTATACAGCATTGGGGCTTTATGTGTCTTAGGCATGAGGAAGGGGAGAAAGTATCAGCTCCAGTTTGTGCATGCTTGTGACGTGCAGTGCTGAGTACTCAAGTACTCACTGTGGTAGAAGTTGGCCCTCTGCTCACATAAGGTGATTCAGCATTCCAAACTTTCCTGGATGGGAGCATCTGTTTGCCTTTGGCAGGGTGCTGGAGTCACTTCCGCTCCTACGAGCGTGACTTAAGACTTCTTGTAATGTCTTAGATGGTTCTAAGAAAGTAGAACAACCTAAGATGGGCATCCTAAAAATTCGAAAAAAAAAAAAAAACCCAGAAAGCATAAGGTATCATAATGCAAGTAAAAGAAAAAAATCACCTGTGGCATACTTTATCTAATAGTTAAAAATTCCAGTGATTCTGGAATTATATGTCTGCTTAGCTAAGAATTGAGTTTGATGACTTTTAGGCTTATCAAATATCATGTTTTGTTGAATGGTAAGCAAAACATGCTGTTTATTGCTACACTGGGGATAGGTAGATGGTGTGTGTGTTCCTTCTTTACTGATTCTTTCTCCTTCCATTCACAGCTAGTGACATTTAATTCTGATTGAGCGAATCCGGATAATATGTAAACATAATATTCTGCATAATTATTAGAAAACTCGGAGCTACAGATACATCTAAGTACATAATCTCCTATGTTGCTGAGTTTCTGAGCACTTTGACAGAAATCAGTTTCTTACTGGGATGCATTTAGGTAAAATACATTCTTTTTTTTAATTTTTGAAAGTTTTGATTTATTCAGCTTTGTACTTGAACTCATAAAGAATTTTGCCCTTCCTGAAGATCAATTAGTAGAATGGAATGCTTTTGTAACAAATCCTGTGTACTTTGTGGAATTATGATAAAATAGAAATTCATTCCACACAATGAACATTGATTGTTAGGCCTCTGATGAGCTTTGGGATATGCTAAAGTCATGTGACTTTTCGCAACATGCAGGCTACACAAATGTGTTTCACCTCTTCTTTAGAAACCACATATACTTTCTCAAGCCAAATAATATGTGATGTCTTGGAGATTCATCCTTCTATTCCATTTTTTTTCATATTCTAGCTTTTCTCATTATACATGCTTTAAAAAACCTACATTATTCCTTTTTTATTATTGCAGTCATTTTATGATGCAGTTTCATAAGCACTGGAATTCCCCTACTGCCTCCCTAAGTCTCCCCTCCCACACCACTGAGTTCCCCCATACATTACCATAGTCATAATAATATTTTTAAGATTTAGAATATTGTTGCAGTGGTTAAATGCCGGAGTCCAGCTCCAGCTGAGTTCGGAACAGGAGAAGGGTGTGTGGATGAAGCGCAAAGAGGGAACGAAGTGGACCACTACAATTCCAAGACCATAATGGACAATGCAAGAAAGCTGTCTGCTTTATTTATACAGAAGCAGTCAAACTCTGGCTCAGACTTTTTACATCATGGTCAAGTGGGTGTTTCCAAGGATAATTTTGCTGTTTGTTTCACCTTAAAGCAGGATGTTATCCATCCTGACCCTGTGGTCAGGAAGTTCTCAATAGATGGTGTATACAAATCAGTAACACATTCCTGCTACAGTCCTCATGAGTCAGTTAAAGGAGGAAATGCATCACAGAAAGAGGGAGCTAAAGATCAAGGATTGTCAATGCAGGGCAGCAGAGACAGAGACAGAATGAATTGTAAAAGGCCCTTTTGCTAAGACGTTATCAGCAGCATCAACTTCCAAGCTCACATTGATAGTAAAGGCCAATTTCGCAGTGGCAGACAATAACCTAAATAGTTTCCAGAAATCTCAGCGGGATTGTCTGGTGTCCATGCATAGGGAGGTGGGGCTGCATTCAGGTTGTTGTAGAGACATCCACGAGGTCCTGCCATGCAACAGGAAATTTCCTGCGGCCCTGCCTGCACTGGAACAATACTCTTCACACCTTCCTGTCTTCCATATCCACTGCACAGACCCCAGCAGTTAAAACACCATTCTGGATGCTCATATTCTAGATTTGAGTATCCAGGTGTCCTTCTGATTCTTGGTAGTTTGGGTTGCTGGTGGTGGTTCAAGTACTTGGAAATCTATTCCTTGCATGGGAGACCCAGACAGAGTTCAGAACTCCAAATGGCTTGGCTAGCCACCCCTCCCCTGGTTTTTCTCTGCCTCTATTTGTTTCTCTGTCTTTCTAATAAAAGCATAAACAAATTATAACATTATCATTAGAGTTGACCATAAGTATAAAAAATGCATTACATGTAATTTTCCATTCCTCAATGCTTATGGTCATTTCTAAAAATAGTTCAGTTTTTAAAAATATTTGTCATATTCTTATTTGAAAGAGTTGTAGAGAGAGAGAGACTCTTCCATCTTCTGATTCACTCCACAGTTTATGTAATAGCTGGAGCTGATATGAAGCCAGGAACTTCTTCCAGTCTTCCAAGTGGGTGCAGGGTCCAAAAACTTGACCCATCCTTTGCAAGTTTCCCAGGATATAAACTGATAGCTGGATTGCAAGTGGAATAGCCAGAGCTTAAGTCAGAGTCCCTATGAAGTGCTGGTGCCAGATGTGGAAGTTTAACCTATTACACTGTAGTGATGGCTCCATAGTTTTCCATTTTTAAAGTTTATTTTATTCACTTGAAAAGCAGTGTTACAAAGAGTGTGGCTAGGAGGGATTGAGAGAGGGGTCTTCTATCCACTAGTTTAGTCTTCAAATGGCTGTAACAGACAAAACCGGACCAGGCTAAAGCCAGGGTCCAGGAGTTTCCTCTGAGACTCTCACTTGGGTGCAAAGGGCCCAAAGTTTACATCAATTTTCCGCTGTTTTCCCAGATACATAATCAGGGAGCTGGTTTAAAAATAGAGTAGGCAGACTGAACTGGTGCACATGTGGGAATCTGGCATGGCAGGTGGTATTTTACCTGCTATGACACATCACTGTTACATACTTTTTCATTTCAGGCAATAAGTAGAGAATAGTGAATGCTTATTTAAATTCAGATTTTGCTAATTGCCTTATATGTTGTTTCTTATTGAAATGCACTACCAAATCCTTTTCACGCATAAGATTTTTATCTCCTTTGCTGGCAACAAAACTTGACATTTTAGTTTCCTTTTTTTTTAAGATTTATTTTATTTTTTATTGGAAAGTCAAGTATACAGAGAAGAGGCAAGACAGAGAGGAAGATCTTCCATCATTTGATTCACTCTCCAAGCAGCCACAAAGGCCAGAGCTGCACCAATCCAAAGGAAGGAGTCAAGAACCTCTTCCGGGTCTCCCACGTGGATGCAGGGTCACAAGGATTTGGGCTGTCTTCGACTGCTTTCCCAGCTCACAATCAGGTAGTGGATGGGTAATGGGCTGCCAGGATTAGAACTGGTGCCCATATGGGATCCTGGTGTGAGCAAGGTGGGGACTTTAGCCGTTAGGCTACTGTGCCAGGCCCTTAAAGTTTCTAATAAAATGTTTTCTAAATTATGTTCCTCCTTAGCTATAATTTCATGGTAACTAAATTGCTGTACATATTTATAGGATTTGTACTTCTTGTAACTTGATTTAAATAGTTGGGCAATGAAAGAAATGTTGACTGAATAAGCTAACGAACAAGTTACAATTTCTCTGGTATCGTGTGTCTGGCATGGAAATATAAGCACAAACTAGCGTTTATGGAATTAGTACTAAACATATTTCAACTTGTTCTCTTGTAACATAAAAAAGAAACAAGTAAATGAATGTTCTTTATCATGTCACTTAAAAGAAGTAATAAATTATTGGAAATTTTGCCTCTGGAAAGATAGTGTTGACAAATTGCTGGCAGCTAATTGTAGCAGTTGAGTTTCTTCTGTAGAACATATTTTTTGCAACCTTAAAGATTCTTACCATTTCTTTTTCTTTCTAGTCTGTGGAATTTTGTTTGGCTCTTCTGACTCATAGCTCTAGATGCCAATAAAATTGCTTATAAGTAAATGCTATAGTAGGCAAGTTATCTAACCAAATTTTGGGATCTGGTAGAACTTTTCCTTTTGACATTTTGCATCTGTTGATTCTTAGCACATTGAGGGTGAAAATATCTGCCCAAACCTATGCAAATATATATTTTTAAAACATCTGTGAGTTTTGAAAATTTAACCTCTAAATGTTACATTTACATAGGAAATATGGCCCCAGATGGTAATGTGTGTGACATAATAAATGTCTAAATATTGATGTGGCTTTAGTAATTCCAGTCTTTTTTGTAATTTCAATGTTTCTCCATTAGTGAAAGTATGACATTCTTCCTTGGGACCAGTTGAGGTCTGCATTTAAGTAATAGGAACTGCTGCATCACATAGAGCAATGGGAAAATACCCAGAAAGATGCACGATATCTTATCATTGATGCCCTGAGATTTCTTCTGTGAATACTTTCATACTGTGTCAATATGATAGACACCTGCATGAATATTGATAAATTCAGTATTCTGAAATTATTGTTAATTCTGTTTCCAAGTGAATGCCAACTATCACACATGTCATTTGATTTGTATATGTATGTCAACAGGCTGAACAGAAAGAAAAGAATAATGAAATGTTATATTATGAGGTGAAGCCCCTTAAATCTGATCAGTAATTTTGAAGGACATATGCTGGGAAGCAACTGCTGGGAAGTACCTTATTAAGGTACTTTCCTTAGTGGGGATGGAGAAACAATAATTTACCTGTAAAACTGTTTCCCTCATGTGTTCACCAGGTGAGAAAATGGCATCCATCATATAAAATGTCTGGCTCCAAATTGATTTTCTACAGAAGCTTCCATACTTTGTTTTTTTTTTTTTCTTTCAATCACATTCCTCTTATCAAGCTTGTTTTCTTGGTTGTTGTAAAAGGTGATCATATATAGAATCTTAGTCTTAGGCATGTGTTGACTCAAGCTGAAATAAAGTTATATCCCCCTGCTTTGGTGGTGTGCTAATGTGGAACCTATTAAAAGAGGATTTGGGAACAGTAGCCCTGGGACTAAATCTGAAAGGCTGTTGACTGTTATATCACGTTGAAGGAGAATTCTTTTTACAAAATGGAACCTTTTAGAAATAAATATAAACAAGCTTACATTCCACTCTTGTATATATATAACTCAATGAGCATGTTCTTATACAAACTTCTTTATGAGCCTCATTTCAACGATTGTGCATGGTTGCTATTTACTTTGTTTTAGTATCCGTTAGAACCTCCATGCTTTTCTTGCTACTTTTTGTAGTTTAAGACATTACTATAGAGTCATCATTCCAGAATTGACAGAGGTTTTTAGGCGAGGGTTCCTAAGCCGTTTTTCAATGACTGCTTGTGATTGTAAATTACTGAGTGATAGGCTGGCATCTCAGCATCCCAGTCTCTGGGCAAATGATCATGCTTTAATTCTGGCAGAAACAGCCTATTGCAGGCCCTTTGTGTTATACACGTGCTATTTTCTGCTTGGTTTTGATGTCATGTGGCAGGAAAACACTAGTTTAGTTGCTACTGAAGATTTAATCTTAGAACTAATGCATTGGGAACAGCTGTGACCAAAAGCCACAGGCAGTTTCCGTGTTTTCTTTGGGTGAATTCCTTCAAGGTAAAGTGCATGAACTGTGTTGAAGTCTGCTGTCCACTCCAAAAATGTCTGTTGATGTGTTTATCATGAATTCCAAAATTTTTACCAGATTATGTATTTTCCCAAAGTGTATAAGTTAAAAGACTAAAAAGCTTACAAAGCTCATTTGCTTTGTTGATATATGAAATTTGATCTTTTGTTCTTGACGTTTTATTTTTGGCTTAACAGTAAATTTCTTTGATAACTTATGAGCAATGTTTACATGTTTGTGAGATATAGTCAGTTATTTTTGTGTATTTTAAGATTTTTTTTTTATTGGAAAGTAAGATTTTACAGAGAGAAGGGGAGGCAGAGAGAAAAATCCCCAGTCTGCTGGTTCACTCCCCAAATGGCTGAAATGGCTGGAGATAAAGCTTGTCCAAAGCCAGGAGCCTGGAGCTTCTTCTGGATCTCCCACATGGGTGCAGGGTCCCAAGGCTTTGATTTGTCCTCAACTATTTTCCCAGGCCACAAGCAGGGAGCCAGATGGGAAATGGAACATCCAGTACATGAACCGGCATCTGTATGAGATCCTGGCTCATGCAAGGTGAGGATTTTAGCCGCTAGGCTCCCGTTCAGAACACACATATTTAGTTATCTTGATAGATTTTTTTTTTCTATGTCTCTGGTCATATTTCTTTTCTGGAGTAAAGATTGATTTACTTATTGGAAAGGGAGAGGGACAAAGTGGGACAGAGGAAAATTGAGAGACAGAGGGAGAAAGACAGATATCAAGATGCGCCAATTCACACCATCAATCCATGAACAGCCCAGATGATGACAGACTAAAGCCAGGAACTCAAAACTGCGTGCAGGATGCCCATGTGACTGGCAGGAAAGTAACTGCTTGGATCACCAGCCACTGCCAACTGCAGGTGCTTTGATGTATGCTGTGATGTCCCGACCAGCAGCACCATCGCTGAGTCACACGGTCCTCCAACCGTGGTTGCTTTGAGGTGCTTTGGTTCCCATGGACTTGCTAGTGTTTACTATATATTAAACACAGTGATTTGTTCGATTTTTTTTCTTTTTTCTTTAAGCTTATTCATTTATTACTTCATTTACTTAAAAGGCAGAAAGAGTAAAAGATAAACAGGAATCTCAGCTCCTCTGATTCATGTGCAAGTGCTTAGAAGAACTGAGGGCAGGGCCAGGCTCAAGCCAGAAGCTGAAGTTAGTTCTACTGTGCGTGATCATTTATTCATAACAAAGAAGCTGCACTTTGTGTTTTCATTCTTATTATACATCAATTTCCCTATGTAATACTAGATAGTTATTAACCTAAGATTCTCTATATGTTTTTTCTTTGAATCCTTCAATTCTGAGTTTGCGATTACTGTGGGACATCAGTGTATATCTGATTGAACCACACAGGCATTTTTATTCGAGATTCAAACCTTCTTTATCTTCAGTGATTACAATGCTAATATCCATTAGACCTCAATGTTTTACAGTGTTTTTTTTAAAATAAACATTATCCTTTTTGGTGGCCAATATATCTCATTAACCAACTTATAGTTGAGGCCATTAAAACTGAGGAGGATGTGTTAACATGCTTTGATTCTTGTAGTAGATTAAGCAAGAAACTGGCCTATGTAGCCCCAGCTGGTTCAAATCCAGGCTCTGCTAACTTAGCCATTCTGTCACAAGGACAGTGAAGAGTTGGCCTCTGTTACTTTGTATAATATTTTTGTTTTAGTTATTAAAGTTTCACATATATTATGTAATGTACACAGAGTCTTCTCTTTCAGGTTTTCTTTCACAACCAGCAATTTGAGTCACTGTCTAGCAAACTACCTGTTTTTTTTATACAAACCTGTAATGTTACTTTTTGTAGGATTGTTAAAAATAAATAGATTTATTACTTTTATCATTCAAGAGTGCATTGGTGGAGATTTTGCCAGACTATGAAAAACTGATTATCAATTATATAAACAATTTCACCTAGTGGTGTATGCAAAATTTCTGTGTAAAATAATATTCACATGCATTTCATAAGTTAGAGGTAAAATTAGAATCCCTACGTCCATTCATTTTGTTTAGTACATTAGATTATCTTGATGTGAAAATAAATACAAGTATCTAGAGAAAAAAAAAAGGAAGTTGAATAATCTCCCAAATTCTCTCCATGATGTCACAAGTGCATTTTTGCTTTCCTGTTTCTTAAGAATTTTGAATCAGATGTCTGTATTTATTTTATGTAAATCTCAATTACTGGAACACTGCATTTTCTTTTTGTGTGTCACTGATGCTTTTTAAAGTTTAGTGAGAAATTACTTGCATTCCAATGGCAAAATAAAAAAAGGCATCACGAATAAGGGGACTTCTGGTAAGATCATTCTATCCAAGAAGAAATAAAAAGAGATTATTGCCTCTAGGAGATGCATTTCAAATGATGCGGAGAAAAAGTAACTAAGCATTAGCAGACATCTGTACTCGGAGAACAGAGTTAACCATAGCAAACCTAACCTTGAAAGAAAAGGACAAGAATATCCCAGCCTGAAGAACCTGTGGAAGAATGAAAGCAAGAGAACAGAACTTGAAGATGCAAGTCCTTTACCTACTGTGTATTCCTATGTCTCTACAACTAAAGAGCATGTCAGGGGAAATGTGTCTTGCTTTGGTGCAGTAACTTCATTAGATTGCACTAGTGGTATATTACTCAATGAACGGCTATTCCCCGTCTCTAAGTTTCCTTGAAATCTATTTTATGTCCAACAAATTTCCATATCCAAGTCTTGTAGGAACGTCTTATAGATTGTCCTTTCTTTTCTATGCAGAAATTCTAAGAAATTGGACACTATCCCACATTGTGCTTTCTTTTCCCATTCTGGGTCAATTCAGCCGTGTTCACCATCTTACAGTCTGCATCACTGCATTAGAATGCATCTGTCCTCATGATTGTCCAACCCAGAGACATCTACCTGGTAGATACGGGGATACATATGTTTATGTAATCAAACCTTTCTGTCTGAGATTCACTATTATTGATTTCCTTTCTTCCTGCCTGCCTTCCTTCGTTCCTTCCTTCCTTTCTTTCTATCCCTGCTCTACCCTTCCCTCCCTCCCTTCCTTCTTTTCATATTGGAAGAGAGGGAGAGATTATTTCTGTATTTCATAATACAGATATATGAGGACTTCCCGCTTTGACATCCCTCCTGCCTGTGTTCCACAGCTACCCTCCTCCTCCTCCTTCCTTTCTGTTTCATTTTCCAAGTGACATACTTTCATTTCACTTCACAATTATAGGATTAACTCTCCATTAGCTAAAGATTTTAATATGTGACAAAAGGAAAAAAAATTTACAACTCATCAAGTTTAAAGACTGTAAACAAAAAAATCTCAAACTGTCAACTTTACTCATGTAGATGAATGCATATCTGTGTGATAATTATTGCAGATGAGGGAAACACATGATAATGGCTTTCTGAGAATGTTTTAGACACATTTATAAGCATTATAGTGTCTAGTTACATCCATTTTGTGGCTTTTAATAACTTCATAATTGTCTAATAAGCATTATATAATAACTTCATTATATATCTTGTAAGCATTTATAAGCATTATAGTGTCTAGTTACATCAAGAATGGATTAGCAAATCTATTTCCATGTCCTCAACAGATTTTTTTTTTAAATTTTCACCTGATGGCCGTTTTAACTGTTGTGAGTTAAAACTCATTATGTTTTTTATTTACACTTGCCTGACGGCTGCTGATCCCGATTTCTTTGCTTCACGTGTTGAAAATTGCCTATTCATTCCCTTTGCCCATTTGTTGATGGATTGTTTTGTTGAGTTTTCTCTTCTCTCCTCTTCTTCTGCTTTTCTTCCTCCTTCTTTTTCAGATTTGTTTACTTTTATTGGACAGAAAGATTTACAAAAAGGACACACACTCTCTCTCTCTCTCTCACACACACACACACACACAACACACACACACAAAGGAGTGGGGAGAGACAGAGAGAGAGAGAGAGCGAAATCTTACACCACTGGTAACTCCCCAAAGGGCTGCAAAGATCAAAGCTGAACTTATCTAAAGCCAGGAGCCATTATCTTCTTTTAGGTCTCTCACATGAGTACAAGGTCCCAAGGAACTGAGTCATCTTCTGCTGCTTTACAAGTCCACAAACAGGAGTTGGTTCAGAAGTGAACCAGCCATGACACAAACTGGAACCCCACGAGATGCCAGCAATGGTGTGTGTGTGTGTAGAGGGGGGGAGCGGGGAGAGGAGAGGGGTGGAATTAGCCAACTGAACCACCACACCAGGCAGGGTTGAGTTTCTTGATATCTTTCTAGATAATGAAGATTAATCTGCTATCAGATGGATAGTTAGCAAATATTTTCTTCCATTCTGTTGATTGCTGCTTCACTTTGTTTTGTTTTGTTTTTTGCAATGCCTTAATGTAATCTTATGCGTTTAGTTTTGTTTAAATTGAATCTGGTTCCAGGATCTTTTTCAAGAAGTTTTAGTCCACAATTTTATCTTACAGTTTTCCCAATGTTTTTCTCCAGTAATTTGATGGTATAAGGTGATAGATTTAGATTTTTTTTGTCCATTTTGAGTTGATTTTTACATAAGGTTTAAGGTAAGAGTCTTGTATCACAATTCACATGCAGACCCATTTTTACAGTGTCGTTTGTGGAACAGACTGTCCTTTTTCCCTGGGATGATTTCAGTTTACCTGCCAAATATTAACTGACTGTAGATATATGGATTAATTCTGAATTCTTACTATGTAAGCTTCTATAGATATGTGGGATAATTCTGGGATTCAGAGCTATTTTGTGCCAACTCAAGACTCTTGATCACAGCTACCCTGTAGTCCATCTTGAAGTCTGGTACTGTGATATTTCCAGATTTATTTTTGTTGCTTAAGATTCCTTTTCTTATTTGAAGTCTCTCATGTTTCTATCAGGGAAGCTCCACTTTCCATCCAGCTCCCTGCTTGTGTCCTGAGAAAGCAGTCAAGGATGGCCCAAGGCCTTGGGACCCTGCACTGGCATGGGAGACCCTGAAGGAGTTACTTGCTCCTGGCTTCGGATCAGCACAGCACCAGCCATTGTGGTTACTCGGGGAGTGAATCATCAGACAGAAGATCTGCTCTGTCTCTCCTCTTCTCTGTATATACGAACTTTCCAATAAAAATAAATAAATCTTAAAAAAAAAAGAGAGCTTCAGAAAGTCAAAAACAGCACAATAAGATCTGCTTTTCCAATAAAAAATAAATTAATATTTTAAAAACTTGTTTTCAATTTAGTGAATTCATGTTGAAAAATATTTTCTGTTTTTGAAAATAGTTTTTCGACTTCCATTTTCAGTCAACTACTTGAAGCCACTTCATATTTCAACATCTTTATGGATTTACATCTCTGTTTTCCATCCTTGAGAAAATATGGAAAATTAATATTTGCTGTGGAATGTATTACTTATCCATTTGTGGAAGTACCTGTTTTTTTTTTCTCACAATAGTAGAGGCAGCTACATCATCATTTTATATTGAAACTCCCTAATTATTTTTAACCCTGAATAACAATTATTCTTTCCTGTGGCATGCACATGATCTATGTGAATTTGCAATGCTAACCTACAGGATATGACGTTAATTAGCCACTTATTGCATTTTATTCTCCTGGGTGATTTAAAATAGAAAGAAATATGCTGGGCTCAAGGTACTAGAGATTGGGAATTGCAACACTGAGCATCTGACAAGGACATTCTGCAACGGAAGGCAGAAGGCTACAGGAGGCGGGGAGAGCGAGAAAACTGAACATTTTTGACAGGAACGTTTTTGCTCCTTCGTCCCCGACTTTTAACACTGTTGCATTGGAAATGAATTTTCCAATATATGCATTTTTGGAGAAACATTCAAACTGTATCACTATTCACTTACATTAAAAAAAAAAGATTTATTTTATTTTTATTGGAAAGTCAGATATACAGAGAGGAGGAGAGACAGGGAGGAAGATCTTCTGTCTGATGGTTCACTCCCCAAGTGGCCACAACGTCTGGTGCTGAGCCAATCTGAAGTCAGGAGCCAGGGTCTTCTGGGTCTCCCACGTGGGTGTAGGATCCAAAGGCTTTGGAACATCGTCAGCTGCTATGCACATTCACATGCAGGGAGCAGGATGGGAAATGGGGCCACCAGGATTTTAAAGCTGGCAGCCCTATGGGATCCTGAAGCATGCAAGGGAAGGACTTTAGCTGCTAGGCTCCATTGCCGGGTCACTTACACTTCTTAATCATCAAGTTAATTCTTTATGACTGAAATTTTGGCATGCCTTATCAGTATGTGAAACTCACTTTTTAAAACTTTTGAATTTTATGGTACGATTCAATAGGCTCTGGGATGCTCCCCACCATACACACTATTTCCCACCTTCTGGCTGATTTTACCTGTATTATTATAATAATATAATGCTTCATAAGGAGTCCTAATTCTATCAGTCAGTTATTTAAGTGTGCCCTAACATTGCTGGTGCAGACCATGTCAGATAATCCAACTTTAGACAATAGGAGTTCTTTATATTCTGCCCTTCAGTGGTTTCCATTCAATTTTGAATGTCTATTATTATACCTTGGAGGTTATCATGACATATTTCTATTTCCCTCTGACCTTTCTCTTCAGTGTGTCAATTTGTAATGATAACACATTTCTGTTCATTTTATCAATTCCTTGTTTATACTAATCCTTCTCTATGATTTTGCTATTTAGGCTCTGTGCTACTAACTTGCCTGTCACAACCCCAATATGATGCAGCTCATTCATGCCCTGCTATTAGGTTCCCTTTGCCAGCAATGTCCCATTTTACTCACCTTTAATAATCTGTCCATTTCATTCTCCAACTTCTCACCCTGACTTCCAACTTCTCAAGAACAATCAAATTAGCAAACATATAATTTCTACACACAAAAGGTGAATCCATCAGACGTGAAGTACTTTAGCATTACAGACACCTGTATTCTGGATGAATAGACCCTCTTTTATTGTTATCCAATCTCAGAAGAAGTCCAAATTATTCTTGCTGTATTCTTCTATAGCCAGTGCAGCTCCAACATTCTTATTATGATGTTTTCTATGTCTAAAAGTATACCTCTGTTCATCTCTTTGCTGCATTTTCAATTATTTCCTTCCTACTTTTTGACATGGAAACATCTGTCAGCATCTCCTAACAGAACACAAACATAGGGTTGATTGTTATGTTTCACTTTTAGCTACTATCGCCTCTGTTTCTCTCTCAATCTTCATACCAAAATGTTGGGAGAGAACAAACTCTTGTTTTACTAAGATCTGAATGTGTCTACCAGAATGTTCTGTTGAGATTTAATCACCAATGTGATAGTACTAAGAGGTGTTGAGACATTTAAGAGATGATTGAGTCGTAAAGGCAGAACCCACATGCATGGGATTCGGGCCCAATGAGGTTGAGGCAATAGTCTTTCCCCTTTTATGATTTCTGTCATTTAAGACATAAAGCAGTCCTCTCTACAGCCTGCAGAAACAAGGTGATCTTGAAAGCAGAGACTGGGGCGCTGATCAGACATGAAACCTGCCCGCACCTTGACGTTAGAGTCCCCAACCCTTAGAACTGAGGAAATAACTCACTATTCCTGATGTGTTCATCAATCTTATGTATTTTGTTATAGACACAGAAACACAGCAAGACAGCTTATATCCCATTTATTATTCTTCAAACCACTCCAAAAGTGGAAAATTGTCTCTTCATAAGAAAATACAATGGATTTTCTTTTTTCCTAACTGCAACTTCTTCTGTCTTCTGCAGTATCACTTTCTGCTCTTCTAGATGCCTGAGCATCCCTTTTATTTCCTTTGTCAGGTCTCTCCCTCTACCTGCCTGAAGTTTTAGCATTTAGTAATGTATTGCGCATCTCTTCATTTATTTTTGTATCATCTGTGCAATTTTATTCATACGCGTGACTTCTGTTCGTAAGTACAACTTTCTCTTAGATGTTTTCTTGAGGTTTAGAATTCTGTGTGCAAGCCAAAATACCTCCAATGATCATGAACACGTCAACATCAACACCACTTAAACAGCAACATCAACACACAACATATTCACTGGATCTCCTGTGGGGTGTGTCTTTCAGTTTGTCAATGTCAAACTGAGTTCCTCAAACAGAGATGCAGAAACATTTTGTACTTCAACTCTGCAAATTTGTCATTTAACAAAGAATTCAATTAATAAATATTTGTATGTTCATTGTGTAAATTAGTGTGGAGAATATAGACATAGTTTAGCATTAATCATGAACTCAAATCTTACAATCTGGGGTGAGCATTGTGTCTTACCAGGTTAGGCTGCCACCTGCAATACCTGCATTCCATAGAGCTGTTGTTGGGACACTTGGATGTTCTGCCTCTAATCCACTCTGCGCATGTGCCTGGGAAACTAGCCCAGGATGGCCCCTGGGGGAGTGGGAGATCTGCACAGAGCTCCTGGTTCCGCAACTATGGCCTTGCCTAGCCCCGGCTATTGCCATCATTTGGGTAATGAAACTGCAGATGAAAGATGTCTCTTTCTCTCTATTTCTCCATAATTCTGACTTGGAAAATAAATACATAAATAAATAAATAATTGAGGGAAAAAAAAGCCTTGATAATCTAGTCAATGAATTAAGATACTCACTAGGAAACGTAATAAAACTCATTGTAGAGAAATAATAAAATCATGGTAAGAACTGACATTTATGGATTTTTTTCATTGTGCCAGTTGGTTAAGTGTTCTCATGCTTGATGTATGATTTTCATAAGAAACAAATGACATATTGTTTGTTTTATTAATGAATGAATTAGGTGGAGGTTCGTTAGGTTTTCTCAAGCTCACAATTTTATAGGATCCGCTGAAAGTTCAAATCCAGGGGGTCTGGTTCCCCAGTGCTTCAGCCCACTGCCACCTGCATGAGAAAGAATTACACCAAGTATTATAACCGAGTATTGATGTAGGCTTACAAATGTGGAAAGGAGCGTCTGAGGACCACCTTATAGACTGGAATCATTTTCCATACACTCAGAGGTAAAACACAGTAGGTGAGAAACAGAAGCAAATAAGAAAGTTTTAGGTTGTAAATGAAATGGATTTATTGTAAAAACATAGAAGCCAGCATCTTACTAAAAATAGTCTCTGATCGAATTGTATAGCTATTAGTAGGTTATTGATGTTAAATGATAGGATGAGGGCAACAGAAATCTTCCGTGTAACTCATAGTGCTTTATAAATTTATGCTATTTATAAACACCTTCTACTCTGGTAGTTGTAGTTAAATTTGAATGGTAAACAATGCTAGAGATGACAAGAGAATCCTTGCATATTCTGAGCACTTTATGGATCCAGAGTAACAGGGAATTGTATGCATTTTTGATCTTGTACTTTTCTTTATCTGATTGTTTTCACAACCTTGTTGACAATGATTATCTGATCACAAAATTTATCCATTTTAAGTGATTGGATGAATTCGCTTTTCTGTATTTTCAATATAGTGCTTGAATTGTGAAAACATCATCATATTCCAGTTTACCAATAATGTCTCCCAGAAACTATTTATGTATTTCCTATTGCTACATATTTGCCTATTCTGAATATTTTCTGAAAATAAGACAATACAGCATGTGGTCTTTTATGTCTAACCTCTTTTATATAACTTAGTTTTTGCTAAATATTTACTCATTTATTCAAAAGGCAAAGTTGCAGTGAAAGAGAGAGGGGAAAAAAAAAAGAGAAATCTTTCATCCACTGGTTTACTCCCCAAATGTCTACAAAGCTTGGGCTGGTACAAGCCAAAGCAAGGAGCCAGGGGGTTCTTCTGAAGCTCCCAAGTGGGTGGCAGAGCCCAGTTACTTTAACCATCTGCTGATGCTTCCCAGGTGCATTCGCAGGGCGATGGGTTGGAAGTAGAGCCATGGGACGTGAATCTGCTCTCATGTGGGATCCCGGCTCTGCAGGTGGTAACTGCACCCCCTATGACACAATGCCTGTTCTCAGCTCAACGTTTATAAAATGCATCAATGTGATTATATAATCATTGTGCATTTTTATTGATAAATGCCAGACTTCTTAATTTGGATGCCACATTCTGTTTATTAAAAATTGTTGGTAATACTAAGTCACAATGAATGATACTGCTGTGAAGATTCATAATCAAGTATTTCTGTGGACTATTTCTTCATTCCTTGTGGATCAGTCCTATGAATATATAGTTATTGTGCTGTATTGTAAACTTATTTTTAAATTTTAAAATGCTTTTCATTTTTTAAATGCATAAAATTAAAACCAAAATTCTGCATTGAGGCACTTGTCTCATAAAACCGAATACAAGATGTTCAGAGGAAAATTTTCTATGTGATTGTTCATAGCAACTCTCTAAAGTATCAGTAAGATGAAAGAAATCCAATATCAATGAACTATTGGATGAATAAATAAAATAAAACACATTTAGAAACAATGTGGGTATATGAAAATACTTCAAAGCGTTCACAGTAAAAATGCAATTAAAATTTTAAAAATTGATGCAAAAGTAATCTTAATATATATTATGAATTTTTTGCCATACAGATTTTTGTGAATTTTTGAGGTACTTTATACACATTTTGCAACAAAGCAAACTTGTATTTTGGTTTCATTTTAATGAATGAAGCTTTCGAGATATTGCTGTATTACTCAAGCATGAGAAATGAGGTTCTGAAACATGTTATCACTGGGAAATAAGTGAAAAAGCCCAGCCTTCATGGTTGTAAACTCCATGGTTCTATTTTCAGGAAATGTAAAGTGCATACAGACAGAAAGTTTGGGGCTTTCCAGGAACTGGAGGAAAAGCCAAAGCAGAGTGACTGACATGGTTTATTTTTTTTTGGGGGGGGGGGTGTGATGAAAATATTGGAGGCGAGTAGTGACGCTATGCATTATTGTCATTGTATTTAAGATTATTTGATTGTACACTTTGAAAAGACATAACAAATTTTATATTATGTACATATATATATTTTACCACAATTTAAAAAGATTGAAAATCTTTTTAAAAAGATTATAAAAAACCTGAAGTCTGCGAATAGAGTGCATGTATTTTCTTTGCCACACAACCCTTAGGGGCTCAGATTGGTAAGAAAATTATCCCTTCTTAGAATCCATTTGTCATCCTCACTATCATTATAATTCATGAATGCAGTGTCTTCTTTACACATGAAATGTTAATGAGTCTCACAGACTTTTGATTTTCACAGTATTCCAACTGGGTGAATATTTTTGTCCCAGTTGTTGACTTTGGTAAACGCGTGCCTTGCTCCCAGTCCCAGATCTAGCCAGTACCAGAAGTGGGAAGCAACGCGTGTTGTCTTACCCTGAAGCCTGTAGACCTTACACTGTATTTGCTCTAAAATTACAGAAGGCATGAAAGAAGCACAAAGGAGAGCATTGTTGTGGGAGAAGGTGGAAGAACCTGGAAAGACTCCATGATGGGAAAACTAAGTGTTTTAGGGAATCCATATTGTTTAGTGCTAGTAGACTCCTGGGTGAACAGGAACAATGAGTAATTTATCCCACATTGTAACATGACAGTTCCTAGCTCAATACATGCTTACTCTAAACTGATTTGAAACATTTTGAAATATTGGTTTACAGCCAAGAGGAATGCAGACCTAGTAATTTCAATTACATGGCATTTCAAGTAGAACCGTGTCTTAATATTGGAGAGAGGAATTTGAGTTGACTGCCAGGACAGCATCAAGACACAGAGGAGAATTATTTTGAGACTGCTTTAAGGACCAAGTCCATCAGTTGACCGCTGTGCCCAAAAGCCCTGAAAAAGCAAAAAGGACCTAATACTTGGTGAATCACAACAAAGAAATATAGGTTGTTTAAGGTAGTTTTATGCATAATCTTAATAGGAAGTTGAAATTCTCACATACCACGTTGTACTGGATGCTTAGCGCCTTGAGTTGCCGTCAGCCTCCTAAGCTTAAAGCATACATTTAGCATTGTCTATTGGAAAAAAACATGAAATTACTTTGGGCTAAAATTTGAACATAGCAAAAGAAATATACAAGGAAAAAAAAAACGACTCATCTGCAACATTGAAGACAGAATAAAGGGATTATAACAGATAGATCAATGACTTCATTGTGAGATTGTTCATTAAATGATTAGTGAAACTCAGATTAATTATCAAATAAACAATGTATACATCTACAAAGGGCAGGTGGTTTGGGAAGATGTTAATGTTGCTATGGATGTTTGCACCCAGTATTGGAGGGCCTTCTGTTGGAGTCCTGGCTCTTAGGACTTTGGCTTTCTTGTAATGCACACCCTTGGCAGCCTGGGGTCGTGGCTCAAGTAGTTGGATTCTTGCCACCCATGTCAGAGATTCAGGTTGTGTTTCTGGCTCCTGGAAGCAGCCTGGCCCAACCCTTGCAGTTAGGGACATTTGGTGAATGAACCCAAATGTCTGTTTTTCTCTTGACATTTAAAATGACATTAAAACAAATGTGATGTATTAAATGCATTTTTGAATTCTATGCATTCATTATATTACAAATAAGTTCAAAATGTTTGGTGTAAATTTAAATATGTATTCTCAATATTATGTGCTTCTTTCAACTCACAAAATGAGAATGTTATGATTTTTTTTAAAGATTTATTTATTTTATCATTGGAAAGGCAGATATATGAAGAGAAGGAAAGACAGAGAGAAAGATCTTGCATCCACGGTTCACTCCACAAGTGGCCAGAGATGAGCTGGAGCTGAGCTGATCTGAAGACAGGAACCAGGAGCCAGGAGCCAGGAGCCTCCAGGTCTCCCACGTGCGTGCAGGGTTCCAAGGCTTTGAACTGTCTTCTACTGTTTTCCAGACCACAAACCAAGAGCTGAATGGGCCCTGGAGCAGCCAGGATATCAACCATCACCCATATGGTATTCTAGTATCTGCATGGCTAGGATTTTGCCTCTAGGCTATTGCACTGGGCCCAAGTATTATGATTGTTTATGTTCTAGTTTAAATTCAGTGCTATTGTCATAGGCTCAGTTACTTCTACTCTGAAGAAGCTGATAGAAAGCTGAGAGCTCAAAAACAGGAACAGATCCCTGCTGAACATTTTACAGACTGTCTCCTCATCTAGAATGGCTAATATTAGACTCCTTTTGCCTTTCCCACATTGTTGGTGTTACTGTCTCATAGAAGCTAATCTTTTGAATTCTATGAACCAACACTTCTGTGAAATTCTCTAACTGATCTCCCAATGGGACGTATCCCTTCTTTATCCATTTCCTCTGACCTTCATATCACTGATAATAGAAGGAGTGGCGTTCTCGAGAGTGGTGTTCTAGAGCTGGTTTAACATCGGCTCCTGGGTGGACCAGCAGTTCCACCTTTATGGTGGTGTCAATCAGGGATAGGCTGAGTTGGAAGGATGAAGCTCAATTTCAATTTTATGATTTATGTTTGAAAAATGTTTATTTCCTTATTTGTTTACATTTCCTTTAAAACTCGGAGAGAAGTCAGTGTAATTGCTCACTCCCACATGCTGATGACAGCCAGCACTGTGTCAGAGTGAAGGATGTTGGCCTGCTGTTCAATTCAGATCTCCCATGAGGTTGTCTTGGATCATAAAGTCTGAGACATGAACTGCTGCCTCCCAAGGAGTGCATGAACAAGAAGCAAGAATAGGAAATGGAGCTTGGACTTGAACAAGGCACTCCAGCATGGGTTGTGGGTATCCGAAGCAACGTTTCAACTGTTGCTGAAGGCCAACCTCAGTATCTCTCTTTAGTTAGTTCATAAACTGTTCTGTTAATATCAAGGTATTGCTGATAAATTGCTGGACAGTTATTTTTGAGAATAGCGTGGATTTTGTTTCTGTCTAATATACCATCACTAGTTTATTTAAAAAAAAGTGACATGAGGCATCTTGTGAATTTCCGTATTACTACTAATTACCCTGTTCTTGAAGGAATGTTTGCAATAGAATGACAGATGGCTTATTTTATCGAAATGAAACTGAATATTAAAAACACATTCTCTTTGATAAAATAAGTGATTGCTTTCTAAAAGATTGGCATGCTTAGGTCGTATTGATGTATTTGCAAACGTTGAAATAACAAAGTTTATGCACAAATTGAGCATTTATTCTTTTTGGTTAATCAAATGAGATTAATATTAACTTGTACATATAACCCTTACCCTGATACCCATAAAGATTTTGACACAGAAGAAAAGTAGAAAGTGCAAATATTTTGGCTCCAGAGACATAATGCTTCCTAAGGGAAAATTATCTCAATGCTGTAAGATGAGAGTTGTTCAATGAATCCTGTAATGTAAATTGTTTATGTAAAGTAAGGTTAGAAATAAGAGAGTCTTCCATAAGCTGTAAGAGATAGATATAATAAGGGAAGATTGAACTTGATCTTTATGTCATGGAAGTCAGCGGTGAAAACTCGATGTAATAGTCAACATACTTTCTCCTTTTGCCTGCACAAAGTAAAAACATAAGGAACGAAGCCAACTCCGCACCTCAGCTGCATGGAACATGTGATCCTCCTTTAGAAATGCTGTGATGTAGTTTGCATGTAACTTGGATAAGTCCTATCTTACAGATATGTTTACAATCATTTTTTTTAAGGAATGTAGTTTCTAACATGATAAAAAGGATTCTGATGTGTGAATAACATGTTCCATATTGTTGGAATTGACTAATAACTTTGATGTGTCATGCATGGCCTCTTCTTGACATTTCTTGGTGTGTGTTCTGTTCCTGGCTATGAATAAAGTCACGGTCAGCTTTGCCAAACTCGCTCTGTGGTTGCTGGGGAGGTCAAGTCACGCTCTAGTCCGGAGCAGGAAGCTCTGAGAACGAGCCTCCCACATTCGGTGCAAGTTCCTGTTCCTGTGATTGATGTCTAGCATTTGGTTAGCATGTTCTTTGAAGCAATTTTGTGCATGTGTTAAACTGCAAAGAAAGTCACTTTGAAGATGGCCTGGAGCAATTTGGTTAGACAAACTGATTAAAAAAACGCAGAAGTACAAGTATCACATTAAGGTATGTGAAAACCCAAACTAATAAATCATACTGTAAACTAATAAAACAGACTGTTGACCTTAGAAATTTTTTTTAAAAAAAGTATTCTGAAGTGTTACTTCTACATTTTTTTTTCTAAAGCTGTGTTAAATTGCTACCTTACTTCAAAGTCCAGAAAAGAAGCCAAAACCTGCTACCGGCAGTGAGGTTGACAAGTATGTTCTTTCATGATTACCTTGTATTAAAGCATAAAATTCCTTTTGGATGTAAACAGGGCTTTTAAGAATCTGAAAAGGAATGTTAAACAGCAGGTGAAGGTCAAAACCTGGAGGCCAAAGAAGACTTTAAGTAAACTTAACTCACCCAAATTATCCTGGGACTTGAATCAATTTTGGTGCTGGCAAAGAATTCTGAAGGCTATGCAGGCCACAGGGAATTAATGGCTGAGTTCACTGGAGCTGTACTCCTTGTACAGAATTTGCTAGGATTTTTGAGCAAAGGTTCTGTCTTTGGAATTCTACTTTATGAAATTTGATAAGTGTCACAGACATCACAGGACACTTAAAGTGTGCAATAAAGGTGAAAATCCAAGGCAAATCAGCTTTATCAGAGAAACTACATGACATACATCTATCTTTCTTATGTATACGTAGATTTTAACATTTTTATATCAAAACAGATATATCCTTTAGTTATATCTTCCACCAACTTTTGGAAGTATCCTGATACAATTTAACCCATCAGAGGATAGAAGCATTGGGACATATTTAATATACATTCAATCCTTCACTAGTGAATACTATATGAATGCCTTTTATAATATAAAATACTTGAGAAATGCTTAGCTTTGTCGGTAATTCCTGGATTCTATACAGCTGAACATTTTTGTAGCACATCGGGGACTCTTTCACTGATGGAGCACTCCGGTAAATAATGTGTTGTTATATTCACACTGTTTCAAATTTATTCCTTCCAGCTTGCAGTAAATATTTCATGCTGGCATGGATAAGAGTATTTTTTAGAAGACAACAAGATCGCTCAAGGGTCATTGTATTTGAAATAAAACCCAAGTAACACGCTGGAAAGCTATCAAGATTTCACAGTTGAGGGAGAATTGTACTTGAGATTAATGAGAGTCTGCTGAGAGTTTTCCTGACAGTGAAAATATTGAGTCCACTGTAACTCCCTGTGAAATAAAAGACTGATGCAGTCTTACAGCAACATATAATAGGCAGCATCACAAAAGGCTTGCATTTCCATGTTGCAAATTTATTATTTGATCATGAATGTGTTTATGTTTTTATAGATGGTATTTGACAAATTCCTCACAAAGTCCTGGCCAATTGATATCATTTTCAAATTTTGCAATTGTAGAAAATGCTGCAAGAAAGCTTTCAGTGTGCAAATGAAGGGACTAGCAGAGTCAGCTTTAAACAGAGGGCAGCATGACTCCTTAGGCTATATATCAGTTTTATTTTTTTAAATTTTTAAAAATTTATTTTAATTTTTATACTTGATTTTTATTTACTTAAAGGCAGAGAAACAGAACGAATGAGTCAAAGAGAGGCAGAGAGATGTTTTTCCTACGCATCTACTCCTCAGATGTCCACATCCCCATCCCATGTGAATATCAGAGACTGAAGTGCTGTTCCTATCATCTGCTCCCTTCAGAACTATGCATAAAGGGAACCTGGAGTTGGACGCAAAGCTGCGGCTTAAACCACGCACTCAGATATGGGATATTTGGCATTCCTAATGGCATCTTGATGACTGCTGCAAATGCCTAAATTGTCACCCTGCACTCTCAATTTTAGTAGACTGCTACCTCCTGCACATATGTTCAACCATGCCCGATTGCACAGCATATCTTAGTAATTGAGTGGAAATTAGTCCTCCGGGCTTTAAGAAGTCATTCTGTGCACAAGTGTATTTGTGTCTTAAAAGCTAAGAAAGCTTGTCAGACAACCAACAGACAGAAAACACATAAGATAGCTGGTGGTACCCCAGTCTCTTTATTCCATCTGATCCTTGCTACATAGGAGTATGGTGTCTTGAAATAGAGTATTAGTTTGAATGAAGGAATACATTTGAGGATTTTCAACTTTTAATATATGTAGTATTTTAATGCATTTTAATATATGTAGTATTTCTTTTGTTGTTTTTCATGATGCATTTTTATATGTGTGAGGATGTCCTCCCTTTCCTTCCTCTTTGCCCCTCCTCATTTTCCCTCCTGCCCTTTCCCCCCATTAACAGTCGTTTAGCCCTTTAGCAATAGTTATAAGTTGAGCATTCTGCTATTTAAGTTCCTCATGTAATTGTACATATCTAATATCATATTATCAAACTATATTTAGCTGTTTCATTGTAAGTTCCCGCTTTATTTGGGAGTAGAGATGTCTACTGCAACATGTTTTCACTTCCTGGTATGCTAGTCTCCATTATACAGTTCATCTCTAAGAATTTATATATATGTGCATGTTTACCTATGTATCTATTTGTTGCATTAAGGTTGCCATGTTAAAAGGGATAACATCTGGCATTTCTCCTTTTAGGATTGACTCGTTTCACTGAGCATTATGGTTTCTAGTTAGGACCGCTTCGTTGCAAATGGTAGGATTTTATTTTATTTTAATGACTCTGTATTATTACATGGAGTAAACATACTTTCTTTATCCATTCCCCTTTTGATGGGCATCTAGACGGACCCCATTGTTTTTACCATTTTGCTGTGGTGGATTGTGCTACTGTAATTGTAGAGTTGCAGGTCACTTTCTTGTATGAAGATTTCATTTCCTTTGATATATTCCCCAGAGTGGGATAGTTGGAAGATCAATTTTTAATTATCTGAACACTCTCCATACTGACTTCCATACTAGCTGCACTGGTCTATACTCCCACTAACAGTGAAGGAGGGTACCCTTTTCCCCCACATCCATACCAGCAGGTGTTGATTGTAGATTCCTGAACGTTAGTCAGTCTCACTGGAGTTAGGTGGAACATCAATGTGGTCAATATTTGTGCTTCTGTAATAGCTAGGGAGCCTGAGCATCTATCTTATGTCTATTGCCATTTGAAATTGATCTTTTGAAAATGACTATTCATTTTCTTCACTCCTATCTTCATAGGGTGGTTTATTGTGCTGCTTTTGAATTTCTGAAGCTCTTTTTTTAAATTTATGAATCTTTATTGCAAAGTACATATATAGAGAGAGGATGAGAGACAGAGAAGTTCTTCAGTCCAATGATTCACTCCCCAAACAGTCGAAATGGCTGGAGCTGAGACAATCCAAAGCCAGGAGCCAGGAGCCAGGAGCCAGGAGCATCTTCCAGGTCTCCCACACTGGTGCAGGGTCCCAAGGCTTTGGGCCATCCTTGACTGCTTTCCCAGGCTACAGGCAGGGAGCTGAATAAGAAGCTGGGTTGCTGCGATTAGAACTGGTGCCCGTATGGGATCCTGGCGCATTCAAGGTGAGGACTTTAGCCACTACACTGTGGCATCGGGCCCAGAGTTTCTGAAGCTCTTTGCAAAGCCTGAATATCAGTCCCCTGTTGTTTGTGTAGGGTGCAAGAATTTTCTCCTATTCTATTGTTTGTCTCTTTACTTTGCAGATTGTTTCCTTTGCTGTACAGAAACTTCTTAGCTTGATGTACTCCCATTTACTGGGGGTTTGACTGGTTGTGTTTTAGTTGAATTTTTTTTAAGAAGTCTTTACAAATACCTGTATACTATAGAGTGCATCCTATATTTTCTTCTAATAATTTGATGGTTTCTGGGTGGCAGTTTAGGTCCTTGATCCATTTAGAACGAATTTTTGTATAAGGACATTGGAGGGGGTCCTGTTTCTTATCTCTGCAAGCTGATATCTAGTTGTCCTAACAGCATTTCTTGAAGAGACCAGACATTTTCCCTAGTGTAGTTCCAGTTCTCTAGTCAAAGATTTGTTAGCAATACTTAGTGGGCTCACTTCTGGGGTTTCTGTTCTGTTCCATTGATCTCCCTCTTGGATCCTGTACCAGTACCGGACTATTTTGATTATGATCTGGAACTTTGATTCCTCTAGCTCTATTTTTATTCTTCAAGGTAACTTTGGATATTCATGGCATCTTTTGTTTCCAGATGAATTTTTCTATCATTTTTTTCTATTTTTGAGAAGAATGTTGTTGAGGTTTTGACTGGGGTAGGATTGAATCTGTATGTTACTTTTGGTAATATGGACATTTTGCTGATGTTGATCCTGCCAATCTAGGAACATGGTAAGTTTCTCCATCTTTTAATATCCTCTTCTATTTCTTTTTGTAATGATTTGTAATTTTCCTCATAGAGGACTGCCATGTATTTGATGAGGTTAATTCCAAGGTATTTAAGGGTCTTTGGTTCTTCTCTGCTACTTAAAAGGGATTGTTCTTCAAGTACCTTCTCAGTCATCGGATTGTTTATGTTTACTGATTTCCTTCCTTGCTATATTGCCAAAAACTCTTATGTGCTTTAATAATATTTTTATTTGGTTCTGCTTTGTGTAGAATCATGTGGACTGTGAACAGTTAATAATTTTGATTCCTTGTTTCTGATTAGAAATACTTTGTTTTTCTTACATAATAGTTCTAGTGAGGACTTTTCTACTATTTTGAATAGCAGTGATGGAAGTGGACATACTGTCTACTTCCAGATATTAAGACATTCCAGTCTTTCCCTGTTCAGGATCATGCTGGTATGGGTTTTTCATTTATTGAATTGATTGTCTTCCAGAGTTGTTAGCATGGAGTGGTGTTGGATTTTATCAAATGCATTTTATGCATCTATTGAGATGGCCACATGATTTTTAGTCCTTCATTTTGTTGATGTAATGTAGCACATCTATTGATTGATGTGTGCTTAGAGACTCCAGCATGCCAGGGATAATGCCCACGTTGTCCAGCTGAATGATCTGTTTGATGTATTGTTGTATTCTTTTGGCAAGTATGTCCATCAAATATATTAACCTGTACTCGCTTGTTGTGTCTCTATCTGGCTTTGATATCAATGTGATGTTGGCTTCACAGAAAGAGTTTTAAAGGATTGACTCTCTTTCTATTGTTTTGAAGAGCTGGCAGGGTATGTCTCTCATTTCTGGCACCTGGTTCCAGCTTCCAGGATCTGGAGGCAGTGGTGATGGTTCAGGCAGTCGGGCTCCTTGCTCTTCATATGGAAGACCTGGTTGGAGTTCCTGACTCTTGATGGCATTTTGTGACTAAATTAAATGATGGGAGCTCTCCCTGTGTCTGTCTCTCTCCATCTGAAGAAAAAATTGTTTAAAAGATAATTAAAAAAAAAGAAAAGTGGCTTTAGAGTGATCAAAAAATCTCTCTGTAGATATTCCATTCAGGATCTTGACATACTTAGATGTTGTTGATTGATATGATTTTAAACAGGACTGGCTCATTTCTGTGAAAAACTCTGGAGGCTTAACATATGGATGCTTCTTCCTGAAGATGAAAGAGAGTTCATATTTAGTTAAGTGCAGTTGACAGAATGCTTAATAGATGATTTATACTTAGTGGGATCAGATGTGTACCAAGGATGCTATTCATGGATTGAAACAATCTCTCCTCCAGAACATGAAAAAGACTGCTTATTAGCCCACGTGCATTAGATGTGCCTGTTGGAGTGAAAATAAATTTGATTGTCTGTTGCATCACAAAGACAAAATTCTCTTTTAATTTGTATTATCCATTTTCTCATTCCTTCATTGCCATTAGGATCCTTCAAACTGAATTATGAATGACAAATGTATGTTGTGATTTCAATAAGACAAACATCTGTAGGCTCTGTGTCTGTCATATCCTCACTCTATTCTGAGAAGTAAATACAATTTGTGCAAGGATAATGCTTGAATTCTGGATTTACGAAGTCTCAAGGTCAAACCTGGCTTTAGTATCCTTAAGTCTAAGCTATTTGGTAGGTGACACAGTATCTCTGAATTCATATTTTTAGTCATAACATTTATTATAAAGCCAACTTCATATGGGAAAGATTAACTGAAAAAGGTATATGCAAATGCTTTCACTAGTAGATATTTAGCATATCTGCATTTGTTTCAGCTTTCCCTGAATTTTAGGATTGAGAGAGATGCACAGAGCACACAGTCAGGAAACACTGAAGGCCTGCTGGGGGCCAAGTCCTCCAGCGAGTGCAGGACAAAACTGTCACAAGGTCAGCCTTTGTGGTTAAGGGGGTTTGAGTCCTTTTGTGAAGATGATGAAGCCAATGTGCAACTTGGCCCAGGATCCTCACTGAGGTGGTCATAGCAAAGCAAAGGCTCTCTGTGTATGTTACAAAAGTCTCTCTCTATATTTTATTGAATTGCTTCCTCTGCCTTCCCCGTCCCATGTGGATTTGTTTACTTTTTTCCTGTGGGTCAGTCATTTTTTATTATCATGACCAATTCCCAAGCTACGCTACAGCCAAGATAGTAAGACAGGATGATTCTTTAATGCAGTTGAATGGAAGCCATGCTCCTTGGTCAGCAGTTGGCTTGGCTGGGAATACCAGGCTGGAATATCCTCTCTAGATATGAGTGATATATGAGTATATTTATGTGTGTTCTGAGAACTCAGGGAGTATAGCATGATTACCAAGGACTATCTATGGTTAATTAAGCCTTTCAAGTCTGCTAACTTTCTTCCAAACTCTGACAGCAAGAGTTGTAAGGGATGGTGGCGGCTTGTTGTCTGTGTGGGAACTTGGGGCCTCTCGGAACATTTCACATCAGGCCAAGGAGATGTAGAGCATATAAATGATTATCTGGGGATTTGTCTGGTTTTATTATTTTGTAAACGTGCCTATTTAAGTAGTATGTGACATGTAATAGGTGGAATTCATGATCAAATCAGCCTTATCATCCTTAATAGATAAATGCAATAAAATCCAGCAATAAAGGCATACTGAATTTTATTTGTGGGAGTTTGTTCACAGAAAAAAATTACTGCGTTCTTTCACCACTGTGATAAAAATAATTGTTAGTTATTTTACCATTAATTGTTTACATTTCCCTAAAGAATGGCAAAGGTTTCATAAAGAACACTCCCAAAAGTTTTATGAAGGCACAACATGTATGCAAAGACGCATACACGTATGTCAGAAATTAAACTTTTGTTTAATTCTTCATCAAAGCAGTCTATATTTCCCAAACATTCTAGCTATTATTTCTGTATATATTAAAATTTGATTTTTGCAGGTTGTAATGTATTTATTTTACTTCAATGATGAAAATATGAAAAAGTCAACCTGACCTAAAGTTTCTACATTAACTACAAAATTGTATTTTACTTCAATTCAATAATAGTTAAGGATCAAGCCTCCCTTAGTGTTGAAAGAGCAATGAGCAGAAACATGCCATTTTTAGTTCCTTCACACATACGTGATTGCCCATGATAACTTCAGTTTCACAGTTTCACTAATGTGGGACTTAGGATCACCAGCTTATTAAAAGTGACAGCTCCCAAAGCTGTGAACTCTTCTCTTCCTCTTGCTTCTTCTTTTTTTCATGTATCTCTTTTCATTTTATTTGAAAGAGCGATTGGGCAGAGGTGGGTGTCAGAGAAAGAGAGAGAGAAAGAAATAGAAAAAAGAAATAGAAAAAAAACAAAGAAAGAGAGAACGGGAAAGCAAAGGAATGGGAGGGAAAGGAAAAGAAAGGAGAGGAGAAGGGAAGGGAGGGGAGGGCAGGGGAAGAGAAGGGAGGAGAGGAGAGGAGAGGAGAGGAGAGGACCTTAACCGCTACGCTATCACACTGGGCCCCGAGCACCGTAATTTATAGATAGCACAATAATTCTGTCTACTGTAAGCATTTTTACTACTATTCTCTTTTTAACTGAAGAAAGAATAAGGATTGGGGATCTTCCACAACTTGCTTCAGAAACCATGTATCTAATGGAAGACAAAGCAAAGAATGTAAGACTCATTTTGTCTCTGAAGTCTGCACTGTCTATACTGTGCTAGGGTCCTGATTCCTTGGAGTGCCGAGTGACATGTGTGTATCTTGGACACTTAGAGAAGAAACTGAATGATTTTGCTGGTAGCAATCATTTTTCTTGCTGATGATTTCTACAATA
Organism: Ochotona curzoniae; assembly: GCF_017591425.1. Classification (NCBI taxonomy): domain Eukaryota; kingdom Metazoa; phylum Chordata; class Mammalia; order Lagomorpha; family Ochotonidae; genus Ochotona; species Ochotona curzoniae. The sequence continues at coordinate 20,837,883 of NW_024464939.1, read as the reverse complement.
TTGTTGAAAAAAAGGCTGTTAAGGCCCTGAAAAAGATGATTACTCATTGTAGTTTGTTTTCCTTTAGATGACTTAACATATATATTTGTTTAGTTTATTTGTTCACAGGAATAGCTCATTTCCAGGTCTTAATTAAATCATTTCTTGGATTGGCCCTGGACTGGCAAAACCGACAAGTAGAAGTGGAGACAGAACAAATGGATAGAAAACTGGATTAGAATTCCAGGATCGGAATTACATCAAACTCTGCCATTGTTTATACACTGGTTTCAACTATTAGTTGTCTTGATTCCATGTCTCCTGCAAAGTCCATATGCCACAAATTCAAGATGTAGGTCTGTTTCAAGATCTCCTTTGTCTTAGCTTCTTCAGTTGAAACAGACACAATATTTTGCAGGAATATTGTGAGGATTGGTTCAGTGGTGAATGCTCCCGCACTTCAGCAGGCACTAGAAAGAGCCCTTTTCTTTTTCTTTATTCATATAACGCAGTCAAAATAATAGCTCACTATCTGAAGTCTTTTCTATTTCATTATCTCAAATTAAATTCAGCAGAGACATACCTGTGGTATGTAGGACTTAGCCTAATTCTATTTCCTCAGCTTTAATCTGCCTCTGTTCAGAAGCCCAATTTTGGAAATTTAGAAAGAGATTATGTTCTTAAAGAGAAGATGTATTTTAAAAAGATAGGTTTGTTTTAAAGGCAAAATAGCAAAGAGAGAGAAGAGAATGTCAGATAGAGAAAGAAGCAGAAAAAAGCAAGGTAGGACTTGGTCCCACGCATTCCAAGGGAAAGCTTATCCTATTGAACCACTAGGCCTGATTGAGAGAAGAAAAATTCACCAGAAAACTTGATTGTTAAGATATAGGACAACTTCTTACTCAAAGTTCAAACTTTTTCTCTAGTCAACTGCCTGCTCTTGCCTACAAGATTACAGATGGCAGCTCTTCTCTGAATCTTGCTTCTACCCGTATTTTATTATTGCTTTAGAACAACGCCCCTTCTTTTCAAGAAAACATTATGCTTTCTCTCAGACATTAATTTATGTGACTCAGTTGATCATCAGAAATAAGAACTCTAACTTCTCCAACTTTTAATTCTTTAGGTAGTTCACTGTCTCAGTGTTTTCTGCTCTTCCATTGATAAATGACTTCTCCTTCAATCATTCCTTGTTCCTAGAACTGTCTTCATTTAAGTGTCTCTTCCAATACTCTGGCCAGCAAAGTGTAATTCAGCTGTTACTTCTCTACAAGAGCTTATTATGTTTTCATTCATGATTTCTACCACTGAAACTGCTTTTTAAAATTGCTTCTATTGAGTTTCTGGCACACATTGAGGTTTTTATTTCACTAACAGCCTCCATACACTCTCCTACTTTCTTTTATTTATTTTTTTTTACATTAGCTGTTGTCTGCTATGTTTCTATAATTATGATTTTTCTTGGACTAAAAGGAGAGCAAGAGCAAAATGTTTTACAATTAATTGTGTTGAGTTACTCACAGCTTTTTGATAAATCTGAAAAGTTGTTTCTTTTTTGTCTCACTGTCACTCCTGTAGCTATTTTCTCTCTCTAAAACTGGCCAACAGTGCTCACCCCACCTCCTTGGCTGGGGCATAGTTTTCGTGATTGTGTATGTTGGTTGGCCAAATTAGTGATTAAAGATTTGCCTAATATTATGAGGCCAAAATCTGTGTGGCAGGTGCCTTGATTAGCGTGATTTGTGTTGTCTCTGGGCTTCAAAGGGCATCTTCCGAGAATAAAGAGGTCTGTTTCCCAGGAGACTTTTCATCTTTCAAAATACTGAGACTGCCTCTCAATGCTTGGCTTTATTAAATTGATATATTTAACCAACTGGCAGTGATCACAGAAAATTACAATTTACTTCTAATCTGAAATATTAGTGTGGATTTCAGACAGTGCTGAATAGTTTGGCTCTGAAGTTCATTGTCAAGGAGTAGTCAAGATTTCTAGTGTTTATCTCATCTAATGCTGAAACTGCATAAAATTCGGCTCTATATGTTATGAGAATTATTCTTTTATCTTTAAATTTCTGGCTTTTGGATTGCCAGACATGGTAGGAAATCTTCTTAGCTGCTCTACTTCTGATACTAGCTGTTCTCGCAAAATGCAAACACATGCAAAAACATCGTAATAAACCTCAACTTTTAGTCCTGTTCAGTAAGACCTCAAAAAATGTTTGCTTTGAACTTGGTTCTAAAGATGGGCATACCTTCATGAGAATGGAAGATATCTCTTTAATCTCTGTGATGTGGTTTGGCCCTTTTCAATGTCCCAGAATAAGCTTTGTTCTGGGGGGCATATTAAATTCACTTTTTGGACTAAGAATTAACCAAGAAATGTCCTCCTGTAGTATATCTTGGGGCTGTAGTCCTCAAAGAAACAAGGATTTTAGACCACGAAGGAAAAACTGAACTGCATCAAAGATGAGAACATCATTATGGGGCCCACACTCGGCTTCCTGCCTTAGATTTAATGGAACATTTCAATTGTGGTTCATTAGATTGTTGGGTCTGGTATCACTTTGTGGTTTTGCTTCTAACATGCTTACTCTGCTGATTGGTCTGTGAAGTCTGGTCCATACATTACTGGACAAACTTCCTGGGGGGAGAGGGAGTTACTGTTTCAGTTAATGCTATAGTTTTCTTGGATTAAAAAAAAATGAATCATGTTGTAAAGAATTTAAAGCTCAGGTGAAGGGATGTCAATCGCACATGATATAGTTATGGAATATGATTCCAAGGATGCCTTCTGTAGCTTCTCTCACACGGTTTTGTACTTTGTCGTCCTCTGTGTTTTATCCAACTTCCCTAATAACACTATTAGAATCTCTCTCATGTATTTCAGAAATTTTGTCATTAATCTCTGCTCAAACAAATGATTTTAGTGGATGGATCTAAGGGTTTGTTTTAGGTTAACAATTCCATTTGAGTTCTACTCCTTAATTTTTATTCTTAGATTCTAGTTTGATTTTATTTAATTTGTGTTCACAGCCATTATCCAACTCAAAACAAAATCAGTTTTTAAAATGTCTTCCTCTATTTTGTATTCAGACTTCCTATTAATCCCAAATAGATGTAAAATGTAACTCTTCATACTAGAACTCCCCTGACTCTGTCATTTTGAAATATTCAAAGCTGTCACATAGTTTTTATCCTTATGCTATAAAAATAAATCGGCTACTGTCTCTTGTGCATTGAATTATAAATGTGTGCTTCATGTAATACTCAATTCATTTAGTAATAATTTCAGAGTGCTATGAGCACCAAGCTTTGCATTAAGTGATTTCCAATAAAAGGGAGAGATACATCTACCATTAGGGAATTTCAGTGTTATCCTTACCAAGCCCAGATTGTGTTCACTCTCACAGGGTGGGGAATCCATGAGGTTAATGAGACATCCCTCTGGAGCGTGAGCTTGAGCTGGATGGCAGCATCCAGGCAGCATCCAGCACATTGTTCTCTGGTCTATTGTTCCTGACAGCTCAACTGTAGGCTTGAAGACTAGGAAAAAAATCAATGCAGCTGTTCTGAGAATATACAGATGAGCTTTTAAAAGCAAGAATATTCACATGTGTGTCAGAAAAGCTGTGTGACAGTGTGTGTTGTGGGGAAAAAGTCTGGTCAGGGGTAAGCATTCCCTTACTTTTCTCTTCTTTGCCAAGTTATGGTGCAGAGCTCCCAGACTATAAAGGATGACCTACTAGGTCTAATTGAAAAAATATATCTTGTATAATTGTTTGTTGGCCATGTGGACCTCTGTTTGACTTTTTGCCCCAGACTCTGCAAATGTGGAAGTGATGATGTGGTAGAGATTATTTTAGCCCAATGCAGTCATTGGGAAAATGTTCTCCTAGTGGTTCATGTTAGCACAACTCTATTCAGGATGGTCCATGTGCACACATGGTGGAACAACACAAAATAAACCTGTACATTGAGGAGTGTTGCTAGAACAGGCAGCATCAGGGCTGAGATGTAGCAAGAGCCAAATCTGCTAGACAAGTCAGGAAGAGGGCCTAAGGTGAACAAGGAAATGACTCAAAAGGAGAAAGAAGAACAGAGGTAGGAGAAAAGGCGATAGATAAACACTCAAGATACTAACTGTAAGGACCTGGAGGTTGTTCAGTGTGATGAGAATATTGGATTCCAGGGGCCGTAGATAAAAATGGAGAGATGGTAAGAGATAAGGTGTTATTAAGGATTCTATCTCACTGCCTGTCTCAATAATTAATTTCTCCTTATGTTTGCCACTTGCTTGTCTCTAGGACTATGCCCTAGGCTCTTTAAGCTGTCTTTTTTATTTATGATTGTCCAACCTTGCTTGTACCCTTGCATTTTTACTGTTGGAAACCTATTTGCATTTGAAGCCATTCAATAATTCTAATCAAAAAGATGTAGAAATAAGAGGAGATAAATTAAGAGGCAGCACCTGGTTTTCCCAAAATCAGGTCATTTTTCCAGCTATGTTGTTAAATATTTGAATATAACATCAATTTTTTTTTTATATCATGGTGTTAGGTTGGTTTTCTCTTTCAGTCATTTCCTAAGTAACAGCACTAACATCTACTGTGGTGGTTAGTAATGATGCTAACCAGGAATTTGCTATTGTCTTTTATGCTTTGTAGGCATTATTGCATTTAATTCTTCCAAAAACTGCTCACACATTGGGCACAGCTTGGTAACCTAGTGGCTGGAGTCATTGTCTTGCAAGCACTGGGATCCCACATGGGTCCTGGTCCATGTTCCAACTGCACCACTTCCATCCAGCTTCCTGATTGTGACCTGGGAAAGCAGTCCAGGACTGCCCAAAGCCTTGGGACTCTGCACCCACATGGGTGACCCGGAATAAACTCCTGGCTCCTGGCTTCAGATCGGCTCGCTCCTGGCCTTTGTGACCTCTTGAAGAGTGAGCAAGAAGACAGAATATCTTTCTCTCTATCTCCTTTTCTCTGTAAATCTAACTTTCTGATAAAAATACATAAATATATTTTAAAAACCAAACAAAAAGTGTTCACACAAGTGATGTTATCACCATTTATAAAGACGGAAATGTAAAGAAGTTATCTAATTTGCTCTGTGCGTGTGTGCATGAGTGATTGAACTGTGGTTTGAATTCATATTGACTGACTCCAAAGTAAATATTCTTATCTGTCTAGGACATTACCACTTGTGTACTTTCTGAGAATCCAGGTCCTGTGTCAGTCTAATGACAAGCCCATATGCAACTCATTAAACAGACGAGATATTGTGAGTAACACATTGCTGAATCTGAACACATTAATACTGATTACCTTTTAAGCCAACCTAGAGGTTACAGATAAAATGTCCAAGTTAGTAAGTCATAGTGTGCATAGGTTAAAGGCCATCTGTGCATCCCCACTCTGATTTGCTTGTCTTCTTTATGCAGAAAGCAGTTGTGTTTCCTGAACAATTGCTAACGCACAGCCACCTGTTCTTCTATTCAAGCAAACCACAGCTTGTCTAGTGACTGTAATGGCCTTAACTGCGAAGTTTGTGACAAGATAGATATTAATCCTTCTTGATTTCTTTTTGCTTGATTTAGGTCTGAGTTCTGAAGACAGCATTCTCTTTGCACTGCTTATGGAATCAATTTAAAAAATTAAAATCTGTTCCTTCCAATCAATGTGCTAAAGATTAAAAATATACATTTGACTTTAAATGTACTTTAGTATCTTGTGACCCACATTTGTTTATAAGCGGAAGTCAGTGAAAAATAATTTTTTCTTAGACAGTCCACTCTATTTGAATTAACTTTCATGGATATTAAATGTTACAATGGTGTATGAAACATAAAACATCTTTTTGTGTGTGTCATAGAATAAAAAAAAACAAATATACATTGAAAGAAACAAAACTTTCTGTTTCCCTGCATCTATGATATAATGAGAGATGTGTTTCTCCAAACATGAGAAATTGTTACTACTGAAACTTATCTGAAAAATCACTTATTTAAAACAAAATTAAGGAAACATGCTTAGCATATGAGGCAAAACTCAGTATGCCAAGAGCATCAGCACCTGTTTTCCTCCTCACACCCTAAGAAGGCACAGCTCAACAAGCTTGTCACTCTCACTCCGTAGTCATTTTGCAAAGACACAGGCTAATTCAGTTTGAAGCTTAGACTGTGTGGCTGGTGTGAATCATGGAACTCACTTGCGCATGTCAGCAACCTTGGAGAACTTACACAGGTACTTTACAGATTCTGAAGTGACGTCTATTGATTTTTCTAAAACATTTAATGGACAAGAATTTAAAGCCCTAATTATTTTAAAAGGTAAATATCAAAATTGACAACTGAGTTTTACAAGGTCAGTGTCAGATTGAGATCAAATCAGAACGCTAAGTGTGCCCTTTAGTTCTCTGGATATATAAGGAGTAATTGCAACTACACTGACCACAAGATACAGGTCAAGAGGGATTAGGTATGTGATCAGACAGATACAACCAACAATAAAAAGTGTACTATTTCATTGCAAAATTAAAAAATTTTGCTTTAGAGTATGGAGATGACATTATCTCTAAGGAGTTCCACATTCCATATCTGAGTGCCTGGTTGAAGCACTGGTCCCTCTGCTTCTAATTCTGGTTTCCTACTAAAGCACATCATGGGAGACAGTAGCTGATGTGCTCAGATATCCCCTGCCTATGTGAAACACCCAGATGAAACGCTGCCTCTTGGCTCTAGTCCAGGTGGGTCTGGTTGCTGATGTCTGATTCTTTGTCAGCATCTCTTACTCCATGTTTTCTGCTTAACCTCACTATTTGTGACTTTCCCCAAAAAGTTTTTTTCTTTATCTCTTACTTTCGTTTTTATTTTTAAATGTTTCCATAAACCACTGTTTAACTCTCTTAAGGCCTTATTAGTTTCTCTCTGAAACACAGTAATTGTGTTTCAAAAAATTATCTATATTTCATGGACAAGGAAATCCAACCTTAGAAGACCTTGCCCTTGGAGAAATTAGTGATCACATTTGCTGTGCTGTTGTACTAAAACCTTTTAGACACAATGAGGGACTTACACAATTGTACATAACAATAGTGAAGGAGTCATCCTCAGTACTAGACAAATTAATCAACAATGTGAACTAGTTCTTTCTAAAGTCAACTGACCAATATGTTCTAAAGTCTATTCACTAAGTTGGTCCAATTAAAACTAACAATAGCCATCTATTTTTATATCATTTATTCTCTTGATTTTTCTTTCATCTGATACCTATTCATAAAACAAATAATCTCCTAATTACGTAGTCTTCTGTTACTGACTCTGTCCTTCTACTTTAAAAAAAGTAAATTTTTTACATTTTTGTTACTGTTATTATTATTTTCCATGATCCTGTCTTGTAGCTCCAGGGATTCCACCCCACACTTCTTCCTCAGCCTCTCTTCCCATTCCCTCCTCCCCCGATCCTCTTCTCCCAGATCATCACAATCGTGTAATCCTTCAGCAACCATCACAACCTTTACAAGTCTGACATTCTGTTATTTATGTGCATCATAGTATTGTAGGTATAATCAATGGCAGAAAATTGCTTATCGAATTGTGAAGCTATATATAACAGTTCCACTGGGAGTCTTCCTTTTATTTGGAAGTAGAGATACATATTGCAGTGTTTTTCCACTTCCCAGTATGGTAGGCTGCATTTCTTCTCTACTTGCACAGGCATTAATTTTGGCAAAATTGGTTGGCTTGACAATATAATTGTTCTAAAACTGTTGGAAAGCTTTCAAAACATATTTAAATTTAATGTGAAAGGACATTGGAGCCAATTGAATAGAAACATTATCGGTTCATGTATGCAGGTCTGAAAGTAAACATAAATATTGATTTATTGAATATTTCAGTGATTTCAAAGAATGCTAAATTTTCTAAAAAATGTAATTTCTGAGATGCCATACTCATTTTTTTTAACTAATTTGAAATAGCCAACTGCTTGCTTCTGGGATATCAATAGAAGTTACTGTTAATATTCCTAGTTTGAAAAAGTTGAATTTGAATCTCTTTTCTGTCATAAGCTCACTAATCCTGTGTGTGAATGGCACTAGAGGACACAGCATCCAGTCATTCACTAGCAGTAATGTTGGAAGAACTTATACTATGACATTGAAAAGTGACATGAGCCTAGTATCTATATTTGGAAATGCAGCATATGTTGCAATATAATATATATTTTATGCTCTTCATTTCAGTATATGGGGTATTTAAAAAGTTCACAGAAATTGCATTTTATAAAGAAAAAGTATGTATATGGATCTCAACATGCTTTGCACACACAAAAAATTACCTTTTAATTCCATTTCCACAACTTCTTTTTAAACTACCTTTATGTTTTTTTTCCTTTTTTTTAATGTTTTTTCATATCTAGGACTTTGCACGAAATTTTACCTCTCCCTGATATAAATTTTTCACCTTATTTAACTGTCACCTAATTAATTGACTGCATATTTAGGAAAATGCTTCAGAATCATTTTCTTAAGCCTTACTCACACCACTTTTTTTCACTGAATATACAGAATCTACAAGTTTCCATCACAGGTCAATTGTTAGTGCGTGATTGTTAGGTAAAAAGGGTGGGTGACCGTTCCTCTTTGTCTCCACTGAGAGAACTTTCGTCATGCTTGTGTCGAGTAATTTTTGTTCTGCATTCTAATCACTTACATTTCTCTGTACTCAAAGTAAAATGTTTATAGTAGGTATTATTCTTGATGTATCTTCGTCACAATATGTATCACTCAGTGTGTGGTATCCAATAATCTCACTATATGTATTATGAAATAAATGATGAGTAGTTTTATGAGTCCTGTGAGTTTGGGTATTCTCTGATCATTCATGTTAAGTTTCCATTGATTTATTGACCCCAGATACATAAAAGTGCTTGTTATGGGTGTATTTCCTGTCTTAGGGTTATCACTTAGATTCATTTGGGGAAAAAACATGGGGACAAAGATCATGCTGGTAGAAGCAAGGTTATCATAGGACTTTCTTTGGAAAGCATTGTTTCAGAGATCTCAGATATAATCTGACCTACATGTAAATTCCAGTCTGAATTTCTCTAAGGATTAAAAAGAGAGAGAGACTACATGACTGATGCAAAAGAGTCTTGAAACAGTGAAAAAAAGTCAGAATAGATTGAGAAGAAGAAGGGTTGAGACCTATTTCTGTCTCTAGGATATTCTATCTCACTGTTTCTTTAACATAACCATTATGCTATGACATATGCTAAACAAAAATTATATCAGTTACTTTTATTTCCGTATCTCTCAATTTATGGTATATTTTATAACTCACATTTAAAATATTTTTTATCTCAACTGTGATTATGTTGAGTTCATTGTAAGTGAAACCAGATTTCAGGAAATAGCTTTCCTTGCCCCCTCCTCCCCTTTCTTTTACAGCACGATTTCCATGTACTCGGCCCTTTCCTTCCTTCGCACGCCCCAGCTGGCCTCTCCTGAGTTCCCTTTCCCCTCTTTGTTTTCCAAGGGAAATTGCACTTAGGTATTTTTGATCCATCTCCAGGTGATTGCCAAAATAGGATGTTGTTAGAAATACTTGATATTTAAAATATCAATTTTCTAAAATGAAGTTTGCCTGAAATTGATAGCTTTGGGTTTTGAGAGAGATTTTGTTTCATTAGCGCCCCCAGTGGGGCAGGCGGGAAGGTGAGCATTTCATTGGTGGCACGATGGAAAGCAGGAACCAGGTGGACAGTGTGGATCAAGACTCTTGACTGAGCCATCTCCTCTGACCATCAGACAAGCTGACAGCCTATTCTTTGCCTTGTCCACCTGACCTTGTGTCAGAGTTGCAATGCCCTCTGCCAGGTGCTCATGTGCTCTGGATTTTGCTCCTAAAGTCTTTTATTATATGCTTATTATTCATCAGTGCCACCAGTAATTCATGAATGACAGTTGAGGCAAAATGTGTGAAACAAACGGTTTTGTGCAGGTTTTTCCACTTCAATGATGTAGCTTTCAAAAACACCTGGTGCTGTGAAGAGACGCAAAGCTGTCAGGAAGCTTGCTTTATTTATTTTATCATGTCTGATCATCAAGAAATCCTTTATCATTACCAGCGCTTAGCAAAAGGCTGTGAATGTCCAAACTGGGAAAACCATTGCCCTCCAGCTCCAAACAAGTCATCCTTTGGAGTGAACTCCCCCGAGTTGTTGTTTGGTGTTTTAGGATCATCTGTGGAGCATTCAGAGGCCAGGCAGGCAGGCTTATATACTTTTTACCCCAAAATCCATCTGTACCTCCAAACTGTGTTTCATCTTTTCCTGTTACTTCAATGTATTAAGGTAGAGTGGAATTGATTATTAGTGTGCAAAGGACTAGTTCTGTCACATGGATGTGTCACATTGAAGTAACCCACACCATTCCTCCACTGTACATCCCAAGGAAGCAAGACATTTGAACTCTGTGAATCATTCCTCTAAAGTAAATTTCTAGTTCTCCTTTGTACTTCTGCATTAAAAAACAAATTACTCATTGTTTTAAGGATTCATTTGAATTTCATTTTTCCACATTATTTTTGCTTTAGCTTAAGTAGAACTATCTTAACCATTTCTAATGATAACATTAAAATCCCATAATCTTGAAAACATTTAAAAGCATTAAGCTATAACATATTTATTTGTTTGGCTAATGGACAACATGCTTCAGGAAGAAATATTACCATGTTGGTGATTTGACCTGGGATTTATAAGCTTTTGGGAAAACAATAATTTTATTCTAGCTTAACTTTTATTTTGATAAGGCATGCTGCCTTCCCTGTCTTTCCCAAATGCTTTGAAGCATACATCACAAATTAATAACTTTTTTAAAAAAATCTTTTCCATGGAAAATTTCTTTCTTTTCTTTTTTCCTTCTTTTTCTTTCCTTTCCTTTCCTTTCCTTTCCTTTTCTTTTCCTTTCTTATCCAGGTAGCTGATTGTCATGCTATAACCCAGTCCAGCAATACTGTGTCTAGCTCCGTGACTCTAACCATTTAAGGCAACTTCTTCTGCCTTTAATTTTCCTACCTATTGGAAAATGTTTGCCTGAGAAGGTTTCCCATCAAGATGTACTGAAACAACACTGATAAGACAGTATATGTGGAGGTGCTGGAAAAGTTAAAATTATTTTTTTAGAAACAAACGTAACTTTGGTTCACATTTATTTAGTTACCCTTTAAATACATATGGTGTTCTAGAATTTATCATTTCATGATACCGCAGAATTTATTTATCAATGTCTCTGGCCATGAAGCATGAAAATATAACTTACACAAACTAAAATTTGTTTGACAATTTTGACCACCGATGTTTAAGTGAGTTCAGGATTTATGTTTGATGTTTTGAGCTTCAATGATTTAAGTTTCAGTGATTATTAGTGCAAATAAAGGGTATGAATAATGGTGAGTTTGCTAGATACATATTAGTAAGATAAAAAAGACTGAATGGCAGGGGAAATTTAAGTTGATGTGTTAGAGATTTTCACATACATTGAAAGAATTAAGTTATTGCCTTCTTTTTGGAATTTGAGTTAAAGAAAACATAAAATAAACCCTATCGCAAGATTTAATTAAGCACTATAGCTGTTATTTTGAATATTTATTTAAACACTCTAGTAAATGTATTATTGTTTTGGAAAACCAAAAAGCCTCAAAGGATAGGACATTGCCTAATTAATAACTCTACCACTCAGTAAAGATATGGCATTGCTCTCCTACCAGGATACTCTGGTTCCTTCGTTCTTTCGCTCTCTTTCTTCTGACTTTCTCAATGTTTCTTGCTCTTTGCTCCTAGGGAGAAGCCTCTTGTGGAGGATACGCACTGAAAAGCTACATGGAAGAAGTGAGTTGTCTGAGGTCATTTCATAATGTAGTCTGCAATTAGTCTATCAGATAGGAAGCCTTCATTTGAGCTTTCTTTATACACTTGTAGTGTTTACAATCTGTGTGTTTTTACTGTTTATGTCCAGTACAACAGGATAATAAAACACGTGATGCTCACGGATGGAGGTTTACTATGGATCAATTCATCCATCCTGAACATGTATATAAAAACGACCTGTGTCTTGTATCAGCATGTATTTTCATTCACAAATGGTTGTTGACATTCTAATAAATGGAAAACACATTTTTTATATTGGCTGTGTGAAAAAGACATGATCATTGCTCTTATTAAAAGAACAACCTGTATCAGATTGGCATTCATTCACAGGATAAATATTCATCAGCCAAGTTATTTGTATGGTCCATTACAGAAAGTATAGCTCTGACAGTTAAAATATATGGTAGATTTCTGTTGAAAAACTCTTGAAACTGCTACATTTGTTCTTTGTCGAAATGCAAATGTGTTCCATGTCACACAACTTTGGACTGATTTCAGATTACTTAGGTATTCTGAGATATTCCAGTGAACAAAATCCACAGGCTATGGTTGTTTTGAAATTGAATTGCAGTTGTTGTTATATTAACGGTTTCGAATTTGTTACAGGATCAAGGGAACTAAGAAGGACTTTGGTGGTAACATGTTACTTCTCAGTAGGGCAGAATCTGTTTCTGTAAATTTTCGTGTGTGAGAGTCAATTTAAACACCATCATGAGTGGCCTCCTGAACATACTTTGTAGTCAGTATGGTATTTCAGAATAAGGCCTCTTTACTTAAAGTGTCACTTGCTTCCCAATATCACCTGGAGTGGCCAATCAGTATACAGCATCTCTTTCAACAGTCCAACGTCACTGGTATACACACTTCTTTGGACGTTGTGGTAGATTTGTCAAAGGTACATGGAGAAAAAATAACAAAAGAAAAGAAAGAAGATATCTGGATAGATTTTCTACCATCAAGTGAGAAAGTCACTCAATGACTTTACTTACAAATTCATGTTTATCTTTTAATTTGAAATGCAGAGAAAAACAGGAAGCGAGAGGGATAAAGAGAAAAACCTGCCATCCACGTGTTCCTCTTGAAGTGCCTCAATAACTGCAGATAGACTAGGCTGAAGCTGGAGCCCAGAGTTCAGTACAGGTTTGCCATGAGGGTGACATGACCTCCTTCTTCCAGGATGGGCTTTAGGAAGTGATGCTGTGATACACCCAGGCACTCTCTTTTTTTTTTCAAAATTTTTTATTATTATTATTGATTACATTGCATTATGTGACACAGTTTTATAGGCACTGGGATTCCTCCCTCCCCTCCCCAAGACCCGCCCCCCCATGGTGGATTCTTCCACCTTGTTGCATTACCACAGTTCAAATTCAGTTGAGACTCTTTCCTTGCAAGCATCTACAAAGCATAGAGTCCAGCATCTTATTGTCCAGATAAGTTCAACGGTTTCTTGGGGAGACCGTCTCTGGTCTGAAGGTTGAGCCGACAGAGTATCATCCCAATCAATTAAAAGCCCTGACATTACATCAGTAACAATTTATAACATAATGGAATTAGTTGACATGGTATTGTGTAACCAACATGTTAAAAGAGAGAAAAAAGAGTGCAAGTTCTGAACCACATCCTATGACTTCTACCTTGACATTACAATTGTTAGTTTATATACAACTGGGTTCTGTACACCTTAAAATGGCTATAGATTACTATTCAGCTGTCTCATGTCTATTTTAATTTTAGTATTTAGCAGTTTATAGAGTTGAAGCATGATTTTGCATAGCCTGGCTGTTTTTTGGGTAGTCTAACTCTATAACTCTAACAAGACATATGTGAACAGTTTTAGGAGGGGTGTGCAGAGAGATCTTCAATACCCTAGTGAGGAGTAACTAACCGTTGTGTCCTACCCAGTGAGTTATAAGTGCATCTCCACTGCCTGTTTCCTGTTTCTAAGCTTTCCTTGCTGTTCTCTATCTATTCTAGCTTTTTTTGTTCATTTGTTTATTTGTTTGTTTTGAGGGGTTTCTAGAGCGATCCTGATGGTCATTACAAGAGAGGGTGGGGACCCAAAGTCGGAACCAGGCAAGGACCAGAGAAAACTCCTCTCCCTAGTCCCGAAGGAAGTTTACTGTTCTGTTTCTGCGGATCGCTCAGTGCTCCTGGTTGTCATTCTGCTGACCTTGGATCCTGCAAGGCAGGGTATGGGCTTCTTCCATCCCATGTGGGAGACCCAAATGGAGATGGGTGACCTCAGAGTTCTCAGCCTCCGAAGGCACTCCAATTCCCCGTGGTCTCCTTGGCGGTTGGGATGTAGTCCTCGGAGCTCGTACTGATAGTCCTTGGTGAGGATCTAGGAGTCTTCAGGGTTGGGATACAAGCCTCCTCCAGTCTGCCTGCTCCACTCTGCCACCCCACCCCCACCCCGCTCTGTGCATATGACCTCCTGTTAAGAGGTTGTTGGGATTGCTTCTGATTCCTCCCATATGCCTTTGTAGTTTTGCTACTGTCTAATGCGGATTTGAATCTGTTGTCCATGAGTTACCAGTTATGATCCCACCCAGGCACTCTTACATGTGATTCTCGTGTCCACAGTGGTGTCTTTTGTTTTGTTTTGTTTTGTTTTAAGATTTATCCACCTCTATTACAAAGTCTGATATACAGAGAGGAGGAGAGAGAGAGAGAGGAAGATCTACTGTCTGATGATTCACTCCCCAAGTGAGCACAATGGCCGGTACTGTGCCTATCCGAAGCCAGGAGCCAGGAGCCGGGAACTTCCTTCCGGTCTCCCACACAGGTGCAGGGTCCCAAAGCATTGGGCCATCCTTGACTGCTTTCCCAGGCCACAAGCAGATAGTTGGATCTGAAGTGGAGCTGCCGGGATTAGAACCGGCACCGATATGGGATCCTGGGCTCATTCAAGGCAAGGGCTTTAGCCACTACACCACACTGCCGGGCCCCCAGTGTCTTAAGAGCTGTTTCAAATGCCTACTACAATGTTAATGGTATTTTTAATATTACAATCAAGTTATAAACATACAGATATAAAATCAGCACAGGTCAATCATTTTTAACTCATTAATGAGGAAATAAGTACAATTATACAATCAATTCACAGGAGAATTCATACCTCCTTCATATTATCTAATAAAGAATGTTGAAATAAAGTTATAGATAAATGCAAAACTCCACAACTGAATAACATTCATAGGATGATTACAACTTATATTCTAGTGAACAAAATTTACATTTATATGGACAGGAAATATTTGCATTGCCATCAATTTATATGCAGTTAATAAGTCCTTGCCTTAGGTTTTAACTGCCTCTTTGCAAATACCAATTAAATAGGCAACAGTCTCCTGAAAATGCTGTATTTCACCTAATGATCTGAGACGATTCAGTAGCATGTTTTAAGAAAGTTTTTACTAGCATTACTAACTTAGCCATGTAAATTACATATGGTGAATTTCATTTTCGTGGAAGTATAAAAATACTTCTTTATCAATGGAAGCAATCTATTAAATATATATGATATGCAGAGTAATATTGCTTGGTGTTGTGTTTGAAATTCTCCAAAAATCTTTATTTTATGGGGATTTACTGATTATACAAGTAAAGCGAAGGTGATTTAAGTCTTTCCAAAAAAAGGAAGCTGATATTTTACCTATTTTTACATGCTTTCAAAAAACGTTAAGTAATCCAAAATTAAAGTACTCAATGGTCAAAGTTTGAACAAAGGAGTATTTTTTCCCTCAAAATGCACTCAACTTCCAGAGCCACATATGACACAAATCACTGATTGATTGCATTTATAAGATCTAAAAATAAGCTACCCATGTGGAATAACAATACTGTTGAAGTTTACAAAGCACTTATTCTGTTAGCAGATAGCATGAGATGTTGATTCAGGACTAGCGACTGTTTTCCATATGATCCGTGTCACTCTTTCCCACTGCTCCTAGCCTCTGAACTCTTGCTAGGCTTAAGGCAGAACTGTTTTAATGAAAGGATGAAAGAAATTTCTTCTAAAAGCAACCTAAAGAATTTTCTCTTGGGAATATGAAAGAGTTTGTACTACGTTCAGACATTGTTTAATATTCTTATAAAATTTTTTTTTTGCAGGAGTTAGCAAAGAGGGCTATGTCAGCTCTTGTTTTTTAAAACATTCAAGATTTTAGCTTCTTGACCCCATCAAAAAGAATTATATGTAGCCTGATGGGTTGAGCTTTGGACATGCATCGTACTGCCTGTTGGCACTGATAAAACAGGCAGGTGCATTATATTACTAACTCTATTCCAGGGAGAACAAAAAGAAAGCATTTAAATCATCTAATAATAGTAATATTTATGCTATCTTTATGATTCCAATAACTCAACGTTTTAAAGTTCTTCCCCAACTACATATTTTACTGAGCTAATGCTCCATTTGTGCTTTATATAATTTTCTATAAACAAAGAATAGTTGAATATTGCTTATCTTTTCAGGAGCAGAGCCATTAAAACTGCAAGCCACAAGTATTATTGCTTGATGTTCTAAATCATTCTGGGAAAAAATAACACCACTGAAATATTAGTTATATATGTTCATACTAATATGAATTTTAGTATTTATATAAAATCTAAATAACCTAATGATTTTTTAAATTGCAATTTTTTCTTGCATGATCACGTTATATTTGAAATGAAGACCTTTAGTCATTTGTATTTGGCCTTAAAAAATTTTTCCTATTTTTTCCTAACATCACAGACTGCTGAGTTTAGAAGGCTAACCTTGGGTTGACAGTAATACTTTCTTGATCATTGATCACTCTGGCCTCCTCTTGTTCATCTGCAAACTACTACTCCAGGGAGGAGAAACCTGACTCCCATAGCTGATATTTATTTATTTTATCGTTTAATTCCAGATCACATGTAAACTGGTTTCACAATGATTGACCTTTATACCTGTACTTAACAACTTTGTCAACTAGACTTAAGTTCCATTAGCTAGGAAAATGATAGACCCCAATCATTTTCAGTGATACTTAGATTATTATCCACTCTTTGAAGTGGGTTTCCTAAATTTAAAAGCATTGGAAATTTTTTGTAGCATATTCTTTACATTTTGTGAGTTCCCCCAAATTCTTAATTGATCTTTTTCAATTGTACATTGGCATGCTTGTTTATGTTGCGTGAAAAATTTTATAAATTGAGCAAATGCTTATTGTGTTAAATTTACTTTAATAATACATACTTTTCCTCCCAAACTCGTGGAAAATGATGTCTTTTGAGACCATTGGTTTGACAGAGTATCTCCAGAATGTTCAAAATATTAGAAGTCAGGGGACAACAGATTTTCCCCTCCATGCAGGAGTTGTTTTATGCAAAGTGGACATTTAGTGTCATCTAGTTTTATGCTTCTTAGATAACAGTACTTTGTGAGGTTTTTTTCTTAATCTAAATTTTAATTGAATTTGAAGAGTCAAAAGTTAATTGAGAGGTCACGTTTATTCTTTGTTTTGAATTTTTGAAGTATACATGAAAATATTTTCTTCAGTCATGGCTTCATAAATTTATACTTTCTTTTTTTAAAATATTTATTTATTATTATTTATTGGAAAGTCAGATATACAGAGAAGGGGAGAGACAGAGAGGAAGGTCTTCCGTCCGATGATTCACTCCCCAAATGAGCGCAACGGCCGATACTATGCCGATCCGAAGCCAGGATCCAGGAACTTCTTCCGGGTCTCCCACACGGGTGCAGAGTCCCAAGGCTTTGAGCCGTCCTCAACTGCTTTTCCAGGCCACAAGCAGGGAGCTGGATGGGAAGTGGAGCTGCCGGGATTAGAACCGGCACCCATATGGGATCCTAGGCACGTTCAAGGCGAGGGCTTTAGCCACTAGGCCACGCCGCCGGGCCCAATAAATTTATACTTTTATATTTTTGACCGATTTTGTTCTAAATGGAACCCACAGTTCCTCCCTGTTATTTCCTTCTTTAGTTTTTTTTTCCTTACTTGCTCCTATGTAAGTAATTCCCTAGTTGTTTTCTGCTTTGGTGCAGCAAATGCATAAATAGAAAAAAAACATTTGCTATGCAGTGACTGCTACATAAGTTCAATAGATACATGAAGGAATAGGGCAGTGACTATTTTTGAGGATCGGGTGGATTCTACTATAGACATGTGACTTTTGGAGGAGGCCTGTTTGAAACAGAAATTTGGTGTGAAATATTTTAACATATTACAGAGAACATCAGCATGGAGGAATTCAAGTTTAATGTAACTTTGATGACTGAAGTAGGATGTAGATGATCATGTCCTCAGCTGAGACTAGATTTTCTGTTGGGAATAAGAGGGTCATTAAATATTACAAACAGAAGACAATGCTTACATCATGCTACTTATTTAAAAGCTCATGCTTGCAAAAACGTGGGCGGGGGGGAAATAGGGAGCGTGTGGAACTTGGACCTACCAAATGATAGAGGTGAGTATGACTGTAAACACACAAAAAGATGAGAAGAATCTTCTCTTGGCCAATGACAAAAGGAAAAGAACAGAAAGGAAATATAGGAGAAACACTTTAATAAAAACATGGGAGTGGGAAGCAGAAGGAGGCTATAAGGCCGAAATGAGAGCTAGAGTTGAGGATGTTCTTCAAATTCAACTGACGTTTATTCTCTTTGGAGAAAATTTTAAACATTGATGACAAAGAGGCACATTTTGTGTAATTCAATATTAAATATTTCATGACTATATTTCCAAATAAACATATCAACATTTCCATATGTGCATGAATTTAAGACCAGTACAGTTCCAGTATTATTTCTTACTGAGAATGTAGATAGAAAAGAGTAGCAAAATTGAATGCACAGCTTTGTGGTTCATGTCCACAAATGAAAATGAGTTTAGTTGTCTCTATGAGTTTTGAACATGTTGACCACCCATGGGGAGTGATATATTTATGTTGGTATATTTTGTCAATCTACAATTAATAACAAATAATTGTTCTTTGGCAGGATGAATCTTTAAAGCAATTGCAAGTTGTTCATCAGCCATGGCTCTTACCGAGTGACACAGAGAGTGAAGGAGTGGAGGCAGAACCAGAGAAACGTGAGTAGACGCTACTGGCAGATTGCTGGTATCCAACTCAACTCCACAGAAACTGGATTTCCCTTTCATAACTTTAAGTAACTTCATACAAGAAAAAAAAGTCTTGAATCAGAACACTGAATCAGGAGAGTATGTCAAGTACGCTAATTTAGTAATGTCTAAATGTGTTGTAGAGACACACCAATTGAATCTGAAATGAACTAACTGTTGTTAAAACACTCTAGGATGACTCCTTGAATCTTCTACAAATACCATGGCATTATACTAGGGATGTTTCTTGATTATTTAAAAAATTCAAAACATGTTAGGAAAAACTGAATATTACATATGAAATTAGCCTTATTGAATAAACTTATGAGGAGGGTTTGTGAATGAATATTTTTATGTAGAGAAACTATTGTAAGCTAAAAATCTTATGGTATGATAGAACTTAAGATAAATAGACATAAGTTTGATTGCTCTTAATTTAAGTCACTGAATGATTACTATAGCAATGTGTGGATCGTCGTAACATGGCGTGATTCAGTGCACACTTTCCAGAGGTTTCCAAAGGGGTCAGCAAAGTAGTTGAGAGAGTAGTATCTGGGTCATATAAATATGATTGTCATTTAAAATCTTAACGTATCAAAATGACTTTTTAAAACTAATTGAAACCTATGTAAAGAAGTAATAGCTATATACAATAACATAGCCCTCATCATAACTCATATGAAGTAATTCATAATTCTCTTGAGTGCTGATCATTGGAGATAACTAATGTTTATACAGTGATCATGGTGGTGCACCGCTGAGGCAGTTAGGAACTTCTTCCTCCAGGTTCAAAGGCATTTTAGAATAGTGTTGTTCCACTTTCATAGTAATGGGTTTATGCGGACAGAATTCAGTCAAGACACTCTAAGGGCTAGTGTGCTTAGGTTAAAGGGAAGGCCTACAGCCTTCCTGATACCAACTGGCATATTCAGAAATACAGTGACAAAACACAGTGACATTTGCACAGATTCTGTTTGGAGAAATACAATAGCTGTGCATTAGACATCTAATGAAAACTGAGAAAGTAGAATGTGCTTTAAAAATAAAGAGGATGGCTGTAAGATTTTTAATGCAGGGCATCCTAAAACGTGATCTAGGAATTCTAGAAATATTATCTAGGAACAAGCATTCTGAAATAGAAAGAAAATTCTAATATCTGAAAGAATCAATGATGCCCTGGAAGTTTTATGAAAGAAATCCAAAATCGTTTCCATATATTTAAATATGCAAAACCTCTCACTCTGTTTCCTGCATTTTGTCATTTGCAGCAAATTCTTTTGAGGCCTTTGCAAATTTTATGTTAAAAAGATCTTCAAGGATTGTTTGTATTCTGTACACATGATGTACTCACTGGACATTCCCCCAAGTAACACTGACATTTAAATTCAGTACATAGGTGTCTGAATTGGATAAAAACAACAACATAGCTTCCTCATACCAGGCACAGTTAATTGGATGGAAATACTATATCTTACAATACACTAAAACTTAAAAACAGGAAAAGAATTAATGAAAACGATGTATTTAATTCAAATCCAACACACTTCATCTCATTTACAATCAGTGGTAACAGTAGCAAGGTAAATGTGATTAAAATCTCTAGAATGTTCTTCAACTGTCATATTTGCCTTTTTCATATATGCTCACAGGATTTTGACAGTAGGTTGCAATTTGCTTCTGTTCTGTGCAAATTATTGTACACAAGTCCATCTATTCTCTTCATTTCATAGAAGCACATAATGAATCCTAAAAAACATTGGAAGAATTGGTAAATGGATAAATAAATGAAGTTGTGAATAAATGAATGAATTGCTTTAATACATTCCAGCATGTTTGTTGGATAGTTATAAATTTAAACAAATAATAACTGTAATAATGGTTGTAAAATAATTTTACTTGTATTAATATGTTAATATTGTATCCATGGCTTAGCAATTGATTTTGCTCAATAATCTATCAATCACTCTAAAGGAGGCCATTCTTGAACTCTAGTAACCATAGATACAGGACTAAAAATATTTGATCTCAGCAGAGTTGTACTGGGAGGTGATCTTCAACAATGGTAAATTGTTTGAAATAAAATCAGCTTTTAAAATAATTAGGTGGTAATAGGAGCCATCTGGAGATGGAATGCCAGCTAGCATTGTAGCTGGCTCATAGCACATAGATACAAATGTTTCTGAGAGGGGCTTGCAATACCCAGGTGCTGGGACATGTGTGATTTGGAGCCATGGAAACACTGGCATATGCAACAATGCCTGCACTCAGTGCTCAGCAGCTGGCAAGCCATGTGCAGATCTTCTACTTCCATTCCTCCCCGAAAGGAAATAAACGACATAAATCTATGTGAACCCAGCATCTGATTTAGAGTTTACTGGATCACATACTAGAAATTTATGAGCGAGGAAGAGAGCGAGTTCATCATTCCAACAAGAACACCTGTTTCTTGACTCAGCTTTCTATAAATTACACCTAGGTAAGGTTATGGAATTCTCTAATTTCTCCTGAGACAAAAATCATTCCAGCAGAAAATTTCCAAATATTGTGAGGCCCTCTACAGTGGTGCATTTTTTTTTATTGTACTATTTAAATAAAGCTTTGCTCAAATAAATGAGTAAAATTTTTAGGAAGATACCTTAAACGATTGAAGGAGAAGTTTTGTAAAATCTTGTCATAAAGAGAAAAGTTCTTCACTTATCAGGTTCTCTTTCTCTTTATATAAATAGAAATTGTGAGTGTAAAAAACTCATTTATTTTTCAAATTTCTAAGATTATGGGGAAAAATCATTATATAAGCCAAAGTACACTGATAGAATTTGCTGGGGTGCTTTCTTAATAATCATATTACTCAACTCTATTTCACACCTATTGAGTCACAAGTTCTATATCATAGATTGTAAATGTTGTATTTTTAATAACTCCTCGGTGACCCTTCTTATTGTAAGGGTTAGGAACTAATGAGAGGAAAAGTTCAGTGAAACAGAAATGTAGTTGTAGAATTGGCCCCACGGTGTCTTTAGATTTGGCACCTTTTAGGAAGGCTGCTTTTGCCATCTGTAAATCAACTCTGGTTATAAATGTGAAGTTGCACAAGTATCAAGGTTAAAATTTGAAAGAATAAATGTGGAGGAAAAATGAGGGACAGGTGTTTGAGACTTTGACTTCAGAAATTACAATCCAAGAATCCCCAAAAACATTTAGGGCTAATTTAGTACTTTCTGATAACATTTGAATTTTAAGAAAAAGTAACCACGTCAAAAAGAAACAGACAAAATAACAGACACCTCTTTTCTCCTATCAACACCATATTTACAGATGAAAAACAACAACAAAATAAAGAAAAACAAGGAGAGATATGCACAAGCTTATGATGTCTGGCAATCTGAGGCTTCAGACTTGGATTTACTGATGCACTGTGAGGTCTATGCAGTATAGGTGAATTGGCAATGGGATGCCTATGGCAGAGAATCTAATACCGTAATACCGTGAGGAATGGAACAAAATATATGAATTCTCCTGTAGAAAAAACCCAGATGGTTTATTGTTTGTCTTGGATTTGGGGTAAAGATACAAGGCTATCTATCAGGAAATAACCTGTTTTTATGTACTTATGTATTTTTATTGTAAAGTCAGATCAGAATTACAGACAGAAATACACAGAGAAAGATCTTCCACTGGTCACTGCTTGAATGGCTGCAACAGCCAGAGATGGGCTGATTCCAAGTCAGGAGCCAGGAACTTCTTCTGGGTCTCCATGTGGGTGCAGCGTCCCAAGGCTTTGGGTCATTCTCTACTGTTTTTCCAGGCCACAAGCAGGGCAACCAGGAAGCAGGGCAGCCAGGACATGAACAGGTGCTCATATGGGAGCTCTTAAATGCTAAAGTCAAACTTTCCCAATGCTAACTTTTAATTTTTAAAATTGTAAGAATTATTATACAAATTTACCTGGAGTATGAATAAAATTTTACAATTTCTACTGGGCAAGTGACACCAAACCATTCATGTGGTATTCTTGTTTTAAAAGCTTTCCAAAGTGTGTGGTGAACTCTGATATTATGAAAGGTTCAATTGATTCATAAGGCCCTAGGAAAATATTTAAAGGGTAGCATTTAATATCACATAAAACATAATCTCACCAAATAAATTATTTTTAAGTATAGGGGGAAATGTGATTGCTCAGCAATACGTAAGGTTTCATATTTCAGACTGCCTGCTTTACTTTTTAAATTTTTATTGTCAAGTGCAATGGTAATCAGAAATTCCATAGCAAGTATGATAGAAAGTGGCATTTAACCATGACAGCTGTGGTATTCTTTTACAAGTGCAATACTCCTTGGGTTAGAGAACTGTATGGAGTTTAATACTTTAAATATAATATAAAATAGAATGCTAGTCCAATTATTTTGTTATTTTTTTAAATGAAAGTCATAAATGAGTGGGAAATTCCTTAAATCCATTTAATAGTACTTTTTTATTTATCCTGGAATAATTTCATATTTATTCTAGAGGTGGCCTAAAAGTACAAAATGAAATAATAAAATAAAGGAAAATCTTGCTCATTCTTTAACCTCGATGAACTCATAGCTCATAGAACAGACTTATGTCAGATGGAGCATGTCTTTCATAAATGAAAAGAACGTGTCGAGTGCTGCAAGTATGGCCTGCTTGTGTCAGTGGATTTTGGTTTGTCTATTTTCACTCAATGCAAAAACTTAAACATGTCCACACCAACCAAGGTGTTTCATGACTTTATCTCCTTTGGAAGCCTTGATGTACTTCATTTGCACAAATTAAATATTCTCGGGCATTTTGTCCCAGAAGTTATTTATGAGTCTCCAATCATTCTTTTTTTTTTAAGATTTTATTTATTTATTGGAAAGTGAAATATACAGAGAGGAGAGACAGAGGAAGATCTTCCATCCGATGGATGGTTCACTCCCCAAGTGAGCACAACTAGCTGATGCTATGCTGATCTGAAGCCAGCATCCAGGAACTTCTTCTGAGTATCCCACACGGGTGCAGGGTCCCAAGGCTTTGGGCTGTCCTCGACTGCTTTCCCAGGCCACAGGCAGGGAGCTAGATGGGAAGCGGGGCTGCCGGGATTAGAACTGGCGCCCATATGGGATCCTGGGCGCATTCAAGGTGAGGACTTTAGCCGTTAGGCCACGCCGCTGGACCCTCCAATCATTCTTGTATGCTGTATAGGTCAGCTTATCTCCTTATAATGTAATCTTTTTTAAAAAATATTTATAAATTTTAAAAAGTCAACAAACATAGACTGAGAAGTCACCCACTATTGTGTTCTCTGGCATTGAAGATACTCAACTTGTAAGATAATTTGGTTTGCATATACTCAGACAGTGATATAAGGATCTACAGCATTAGTCATAGGTTTTCTTTGTTAAGCTTAATATTAAGGTCATCAAAGGAAGTAAATAACAAACTGAATCAACAGTAGATACGGGAAACTAAAGACATCTTGAAGAAGGTGGTATTTGAATGAAGGGCTTGGGAAAGACTTTGAAAGGTAAAAAGTTTGGTAGGTAAAGAGTTCTCTTATGCAAGAGTAACGGCATAGAGACAGGAAGAGCACTGGCCAGACCTGATGGACTGTGATACCTAGTCATGAAAGTGTCCTATTTGTAGTGCACAACACATACTTACAGGAGATTAGAACATGGTTTAATTAGTAAAAAGACAAAAACCAGATGGTAAGGTTAATAAGTCTAAATTGCTAATTATGTAGTAAGGGTATATTCACAAAACTGAGCAAACTCTTGTTTGAGTCTTTGTAGACATAATGTTGTATCTATTTATTTGTATAGATTTGTTTATTTGTGTTGTTGTTCTTGGATTTGGAACACAAATTCTTGTCACCAGTAGTGTCTGCTGAGTTTAAATATTGCTACATGTGAAAAGTTCTCAGGATAATTCGAAGTCTTTATGAGGTTACTTTCTTCTAGAGAGAGTTTTAATTTTCCTCCAGCAGAAATGTAAAGGTACTGGCAAACCTATATTCCATTGTTTGAGCTAGGATAAATGTTCACTGGCAACGAGTCATAGAGATTTCGAAATATTTGTTCCTAACATGGGTAAGAAATCCTAACCTGAAGACAAACATTATTATTGAAGAAACAATTGTGTAGGCATAATACAGAGGGTACCTTCTCAACTGTAGAACAACTTTTTGTTCTCATGGAGTCAGCACTTTTTTTCTGATGGAATCTGATTTAATCACAATTTAGGAAAATGTTCAGATAGTCAAAAGTGAAACTGGCCTACATTGTCTGTTTGGGTGATACATTAAAGTCTATAATGAGCCATTGACTCTTCAGAGACTATAGCAAAATGAGTATATTTCAGACAAGGAAGTAGAAGAGGGTGATTGACTATTAAATTTTTGTTATCATGTGTCATGTAATGTTTAAAATCTCTGCATGGATAAGCATTATGTAATCTTGGATTTGATATGTATTTTCAGGAAAATATGTAGCTAATAAGTGCAATGTAATTTCAAGTTTTATTTAGGACCACTTACTATACTTTGAAATTTTACCCCTAGAAGCTTAAAAAAATATATGTGTGGGAAGGATGTGTGTATAGATAGCGATAAGACACAGATTACTTCGCTGAGACCTGAAATAGCATGTATCATAAAGAAAACATCATAAAATAAGGAAATAAGGAAATACAGCATGTAAAAAAATGAAATATTGTAAAGCAAGGAGATCTGGTTTTCATAGAAACCTCAACTTGATTTAGTTTTATTTGTAATATGTTACAAATTATTATCTACAAGCATAATCATACAGAAAATTAAGGGAGGCAGATATGATAAACATTAAAATTAAAATTTTGACAGAATAAAATAAACAGCATTTAGTAATTGCATTAAACATATTCTCGATCCCCAAGTAAGCTGTTGAAGGAGAACAACTGTTCAATGTGTGTTGCCAGATTCCGTCACACAGCCTATTTGGAATGTTGACTGAATATCTAAAAGCCACGTATCATTCTAAGTGTAATTAGAAGTTCTTTAGAGCAACAAAATAACTAGTCGTTGTAGTCTTAAATGTAAATTTTATGACATTGCCTTTCATTTTACAACACAATGGAATATTCATTAGTTAATATGTAAAATATTTTTAAAGTTTGCTTCACTGATGCCAAGTTTTATAGTTTATAAACTGCACCCAACTATTTAATTTAAAAAATTAACTTCTTAGAAAATAACGTTCTTTTAATATGCCTCTATTACATAAATGATCAATAATACTATGTGATTAACAAATATTAATAAACATTTGTACATTCACTATTTATCACTTAACATATATTCAGTGACTATATTTAATGCCTGAATGATGATTGAGTTTTGTTAATTTGGTTAAATAACTCATAGATTCCTAGAGAAGTTGATGAACCTTGAGTTTGGATCTTTTCTTCTAATTAGTCAGTAAGGTCCTAAAATCTAGGAAAAGATGCACGCATGTTGTATACTTCTATTTTCAAGAACAGGGATGTTCAGTGACATGCCATATTTTCAGTTTATTGTTTTGAGGTGACATGTAATCAGAGCTATAATGAACATCATGCAATAGTGTAGAACTTATGTCACTCCCTATACATGTATTTAACTTACATTGTTTTGGCTAATTTTTGGTGGTATGTTTACTGAATTAATATTCACCAATAACATCACTCTTCAAAAGAAATGAAAAGTGAGCCTAGCATTGCAGTGCATCAGGTTGAGCTCCTGTTTTTTTTTTTTTTTTTTGAGCAATGTTACCAAACAGTAATCAGTTCACAAATCAGTTTCCAGTTTCCATAGACACCCTACAACCACACAGAAAATACTTCGGTAGCTGTCAACAATACATATACTCATCCAAGAAAATATATTCTTTTGATAGGAAGTTGGAGTAAAGCACAATGGTCAAAGAAAATAAGGATAAAGCATAGAATTATTAATTGATCTCAAATTTCTGACCTGAACTTAGGAGTAATGTTTTTTCTTGCAATGGAAAGTGACTTAAGTGTCCAATCCAGTACTATTTCCTTCTGACTTGAAGGGTTTCTTCTGAGAGTAGCTCAATAGTATGTGTAATGATTTTTAGAATAAAACAGCTTTGATGGTGCAAACAACAAATCATTAAAACAACTCGCATCATCACATCTAAAAATAAATATCTCACACATTTTTATTTGTTGTTATTTTTATTATATATAATACATGCATACATACATATCTACATGTGTATGTTTATGCACACACACGCACAGAGAAATAGAAAGAGGAAATTCTATTCGCCATTCTATTCACTGTTTCACCCCTCAAATCCCAAAAGTCAAGGCTGCACAAGGCTGAAGCCAAGGACCAGGAACAGTATCCAAGTCTTCTATCCGGCTGGAGGAGCCCAGGCGCCTGAATGATCACACACTGCTTTACCAGGGACCTTACCAGGGAGTTCAATCGGAAGTCAAAAGTCAGGATTTAAAGTGGCACTAGGATAGAGCACGCCAGCATCACAAACAGAAGCTCAACCTGGCACAGTAGTTCAGCGGCTAAAGTCCTCTCCTTCAGGCGCTGGAGTACCATAATGACACTGATTCTAATCCCAGCATCCCTGCTTCCAGTCCAGCTCCCTGGTTGTGACCTGGGAGATCAGTCAAGTACAGCCCAAAGCTTTGGGTTTCCTGCACCCGCGTGGGAGACCCCAAACAGGTTCCAAATTGGGCTTCAGATCGGCCCAGCTCCAGCTGCTTGGGGAGTGAGTCATCAGGATCATCAAAAGATCTTCCTCTCTGTCTCTCCTCCTCTCTGTATATCTCACTTTGCAATAAAAAATTCTCTTACCTGTTTCTACTCTTATTGTTAACAATAAACAAGAAATGACAACAATCCAAATGTCTATCTACTGATGAATAGTTAAAAAATTGGCACAAATGCATATGGAATATTTCTTTGCTATCCTAAAGATGGAATTTTGTCCTTGCCAAAAACTTACATGAAAATGAAAGTTATGAAAGTAAATGAAATGTTATGAAACACAATGTTGTAAAAGAAACAAAAGTGAAATTAACCCAGCACAAAAAGCCAAATAACAAATGATATCATGTGGAGTCTAGAAAACAGATAATCTCGTGGAACTTAAAAATAGAATGGTCATTACAAAGGCCGGTGGGAAGGGAATTTATAAAGAAGGGATATGGAAAGACTGATTGGCTAGTATGAGGTATAGCTAGATAAGTGTTTAATGCTTTGGCTTTCTTAAATACAGTCAATGACTATAGTTAAAATTAGGACATTCTCTTTTTGAAAATGTAGAAAACATGATTTTTAGATACTTTCACTCTAAACAAATGCTTAAT
The DNA here is from genome assembly GCF_017591425.1 of Ochotona curzoniae. Taxonomy (NCBI): domain Eukaryota; kingdom Metazoa; phylum Chordata; class Mammalia; order Lagomorpha; family Ochotonidae; genus Ochotona; species Ochotona curzoniae. The sequence continues at coordinate 20,809,484 of NW_024464939.1, read as the reverse complement.
ATTTGAAAAGATAATTCTATTTGCTTTGACAGTATTTTACAAAGTATATACTTTAACTGAAACATCCTGAAATATCTCATGATTATGTAAATTTTATATATCTTTGGAACAATTAATAAGAAATTAAAGCTCAGAAAAGAAAAATCTATCATCAAATAAATTTGGTTAATAGCAAGGTAAATTATTTTCTGTATTATCATAATTATATGAGCTTTAAAAGCACATCTGTGTAGATTGGTCCTCGAGAAACAAGATATAGTATGCTATCCAAATTTCTTTGACCAATGAAACATTTATCTAAGTGTTATCTATACTAGCTTCTTGCAGAAATAGAGATCCAAAGAAGTGCTTTGAAAAATGTGGATTTACTCTTTCTCTTCAAGGCACATGCAATTCTATCTTGTATGATTTCCTTATTTCACGAACTTTCTTCTATGCTGTTTTCTTTTTCGTACACCAGATCTCTGATAGTCATGTCACTGCATTACCCATTCCTCAGGGACAACCTCACATGCCACGCTTCTGCCTCAGGGCAGCATTTAGGGGAAATGCTTTTGGCATAAAATGTTATGTACCAGAGATTATAAATATGGTGTGTGTGTGTGTGTGTGTGCAGTGCCATTATAATTCTTGTAACTTCATGTTGGTAGGACTAATTTATAAATCCTTTAGTATCACAATATGTAACTATACATGCAGTGATGAAGTGATGAATATTATTGGGTAAGGGTAGCCATTCACGCAGTGTGGCTTTCCCAGTAAACGCATCTTGAGCACCAAAATTTTGACTACAATTTAGTGAAGAAGGATTCTCAGCTTCTGCATGTCTAGAATGCTGTCCAGAAGGGTCATCTTGCCCAAAATGCTGTTTTAATATTTCACATATTTACATTAGAACTGTTGAATTGTTGAATGGGAATATAGACACGACTAAAGTTATAAATAACTGTAGCTTACTAAATGGGATAAAAGTAGTTTTTAGGTACATTCAGCTTAGACATTTACTGAATCACTAGGAACTTTTGTTTAATAGGTCTTTTTGTTTGGATTTATTGGTCTTGGTCAAGCATTTTGTCTCTTTTTCTTTCATTGTGCAGGTTCTGCTGATCTTCTTCTTTGTGTCCCATGCTCTTCTTGTCCTACCCTGATCTACTCTGGTACGTTTACTCATTGTCATGGAATTGTGGGTATGATCCATAACTGCTCAAATTTCAGAGATTTCTAAGTACATATCCCTCATGATGTAGTCAGAAAAGATTTTCATCAAGCATTTTGTGTAGTTTCCCCTTGGCCCCTCCCTCACAATCTATGAATTTTAGGGTTTTCACTTAATGTCTATTTTATCATGCTTTGGTGATAGAATAGTGATTCTAAACTCCTCCTTGAAAGGGGAGTAGCTTCCAGATCTACATGGACTAAAAAGTTATCCTTTTACTGTGAATACTGTGGAATGATTATATTAAATATATCCTGAAGTTATAGCATCTTAGTCATTTCATATTCAAGGGCATACGGCTATTGTAAGAATTGGACATATAGAATTGAAAAATGCCAACATCTTTTCTAAATTATGTCACAGAAAGAATGGTGTTGAGTTAGTTTATGACACCCATAAACCTACATAGAATATCAACACTAAAAACGATTCAAAACCATTTCGTTTTTTTCTAATCCATTCAAAAGCCGGCCTCTTTAGTTTAATATTTCTACTCTTCCAAACTCTATACGAACACTCTGACTGTGTAACCAGTCGGTGTTCTTTTCTACTGTTGTCACTAGACTTCTTATTCAGTTTTGCTGTGTTCAAATTATCCATTAACCCAGTGATTCTGTATTAGGAAATTACCTAAAAAGAGAAGTTTCATAAGGCATCACTGCGTAGTTATCACAATACTGTTTTCACGTCCACATGTTTTGTGATACATGGGAAGCATGTAAAATAAATAACTTGTCTACCAACAAAGAATACTGATTTAAAAATTATAACAACATATCTATAATGTAAAATTCTGATCTCATTATGCAGAAATTGTATCAATTAGAGCTCTATATCTACCTCTGTGTATATTTTATATTAGCTAGAGAGGTGCATATTATGGTTGGAATTTTTTGGTAAAAAACAAGTGACAGAAAACTCATACATCTCCTCATTTTTGTTATGTGCAATTATCAGAGATATACAACATAAATTCATATTTCCAAGATAGTGAATAAACAAAAACACCATCAGTGATATCTCTGCATAGTTTATCAACAGATCTCTGATTATCTTCATTATTTTACCAACAAAAATGCATTGCTTAATTGTACAAAAATTTTTAATTAGTCTTTCTTCATTCACAAATCAAACCTTGATAATTATATTTTTCTGGTTTTATCATGTTGGATAGTAGGCAACATTCGCACCACTCTTCCATATAATTACTATCACTATGCATTTAAACATTTTTTGTGTGACACATGTATATACTGCTGTTCAATTCAAGAACTCTAAATGAATGAATTGGTTATGTGACTCTTGCTTAATGAAGCCCTAGTGGATTAGGTACTTTGTGGAAAATAGCATATATTATTGCGATGAGTAACATGATCCCAACCTTGGTTCTTCTCATTACAGAACTTAATATATTATACAGAAAACACAAATCAACCATAACAAAACATGCTGAAGATTATTGTTATAGAGGCATTTCAGAGAGATAAGTATGAGCAGCAACAGCAGAAATCTGCCAAAGGACTCAGAGGAATTCATGTTTAAGACTAATGCATTAAAAAAAAAAAAACTACAGGAATTCTTAAGATAAAGTTAGCTCTCAGGGTTAGGAGAGCTTCATGGGGTGCAGCAGTAAAAACACTTCTAGGGGTACTCATTTTAGTGTAGCTTAATTTGAATCTTAATCCCAGTCCTAACTTCAGCTTTCTGCTGATGTGTACCCTAGGAAGCTCTTGATTCTTTTCTCCCAATGTGTGAGACAAAAACTTAATTTTGCCATCCTGATTTCAGGCTAACCTAGCTCTGGCTGTTGCAGACAACTGTGAAATGAGCCAGCAGATAGGTGATCTGTCATTCTATTTGTCTATCTTGTCTCTCTGTGTGTTTCAGACAACTAAAATGAACTTAAAATCAGCATGCCGTATAAGGAGAAAAGTATGTGTAGGTTCATTTTCTCTCTCTCTCTCGCCTCTCTCCATTTCTCCTACTCTTCCTCCTTCCCTTCCTTCCTACTTTCCTTACTTTCTTTTCCCTCTCCCTTTCATTAAGGATCTGTTGAGAAGATTACTATTATTAAAACACCCCTGAAGGCCCTGTGGATAATTTGGATACTGAATTTCTTCTGTCAAAATATTTGTGTTCTAATTAGTGATTAATAAACATTAAATATTAACTGTAATATTGGAACAAAGAAAATATTTTAGAAACATGCCTGATTTACCATGCTTCCCTGATGTAAGAATTTTGTACAAATGCCAGACATTGTCATACTGTAAGCAAAAAATAATTAATAGAGCTAGTGTTCTAATGTAAATGCTACAGTCAAAGATGTTTTGGTATTAAAGAAACCTTAAAACCCCAATGTTCTCTATAATGCATTGCACCATGGACATATTATTAAGTTTTTTGTTTTGTTTTGTTTCTCCTCTACAGGTGTGTGAAACAAGCAGATGTTGCAAGTATCTCTTAAAGCAAAGTATATTAGTTAAATCCTTATGTATAGTTCTAATTGTATTTATTAAGTGTAATCATTTAAAGAATGATTATTTTTGTAACATCAATAATAAACATGTTTTGTTGTAACCAGGGAGTGCCAAAGTGTATATTCAGGAGATACTAACTGTGACCAAGGATGCAGGGTCTTCAGGAAACCTGTGACCTTTCTGACATGATTAGTGTTCTGACTCTGCATTACTTTGTATATAATTACTGAGATTAATATTTGATATATTAAATATTGCCTGATTCAAATAACTTTGCTTAAATCTTTTCTGTATTTTAACTTTGCTAAGGTTTTATACTGCCTCTATTTTTATAATATATTTTTCATTTTTTAGATTAATAAACATGGCTTATATGCTTGTGCCAAGGTGTACCCTTGAAGGTTTGGAGTTGGATGTTCGTTGCCACCACCTGCCACTCACGTGTGTGCAGTTCCACTGTGGCTGTTTTCCATGATTGTTTCCTCTATTCTCAACTAACTAATCATTGGTATGTTAAGCAGTAAATACATCAATAAGGAATGAACTGCATGCCCAAAAATATGCAATGAAACTCATTTGACTATTTATCCAACTAAACCTAACTAAGCATATCCTCTTTTAATCTGATACATGTTTGATTTGGAATGTGTTCTGCATTGATCTAAGTGAATGGGTCTGAGTAAATATATCGACTATATCTAATGCTTGTTTTATCTTATTTGTCACAATTAATTTTGCTTTTTTGGATCCATAATGCATAGGATTAAATTATAAAAAGTGCTTGTATTACTATAAAAATGTTAAATATCAGAATATTGCTAATTAGAAAACAGAAAAATACTGAACGAGTTGCATCATATCCCTAAGTATAGATACTATAATGTTATAAACAATATAATAATCAATTTTTATAATGGCATGTTCCTGCGTATAGAAATGTGATACTAATTTTCATTAAATTTACTGTTTTTTATGCATATGCATAAATACTTAGAAAATTATACATTTTTTAAGCAAAAAGAAGAAATGACAACTGACTAAGTTTTGGGAAGAAGAATATTGCTCTACTTAAAAATTCTTATCATGAAGAATATCTGTCCAAAAATATACAACTGAGAATTCCAATAATGTCCCTAATGGGAAGCAATCTATGTTAAAAACCTGTTTCCACCAAGGCCGTTTTTGGAGCGATACCTGCCTCAAACCTTGACTTGTTCAGTCTTTCTGTTTCTCTTGTGCATTGACCTTGCGCTGGAGACAGTCACTCTCTGAGGATAGCATCAAATTCAGCAACTGGATCCACCAGAAATTCCAGAGGGCATGTTTCTGAAGATACAGTTAATTATGAACAAACACAGGCATTAGCTGAAGTGGTAAGAGAAGTAAAAATTGGTCACATTAGGGGAGAGCACGCAGTAGAACTGAATCCAACTCCAATTGGTGCAGAGCTGACTGGGACTTTCAAAGAGGAAATGAGGACGACAAGAGTGGGAGCAAAATCAGGAAAGCAGGAGTTTATAAAAATGGGAACAGGAGCTGGTCCATTATGACACTTGGGTTTGCTAACTAATACTTCCTGCAGTTAGGTTTCTATCACCTCAAAGAGAATGGGAGGTAGGACATTATCTCATGTGTTCATGATACAAACATTAGGACACTTAAAAAAAAAAAGACTTCACAGAATATTCTCATGATCTTTTCCTTTTCCATGATACCTGTAAGCCTCCCCCAAACATAGTACATTTTTTTCACGATCTTGAGTTTTCTTAGGTAGAGACAATGAAATCACAATTGTCATCCCAATTGTGGCATTAGACTGTCACAAAAACTGTAAGTGCTTGTTCAAGTCTTTTAGCATAAGTGGCAAGAGTGAATAAAACATTTTTGTTGAGAATAGCAGGATTATGAACCAAGCTGGGGGCGTATTTGAGAAAAGGGCTAGGAGGAATCTGGTTAGAGTTTGAACAAGACAATAATCTTAATCAGTATCAATGAGGCAAGTCTCATGCACACAGCACCGATATACATACCTGCACAAATATATACACACACACCTGTATTGTTGATCGATCAGCAATCCCTAATTAGGAAATTTCTTGATGCTTTTATCCAGTTTTCTGTCTGAAATATCATATAAATAATTTACTTTTTAAAGAAACCTGAATCTCTTGGTTTTCATTGCAACAACCCTTATTAATTTTTGAAACTTTTGTATTCCTTTCCAAAATTCTATCGCAAATTCTAGACTACTTGAATGACAAGGCTTGAAATCCTCCAAAAAGTAAGGGATGGGGGCTTCATGAAATTATCCTCAAGTTCAACATCATTTCTGTGGCCAAGGTGGCTTTAGGCCTTCTACTGTGTGCTAACCTTCAGAATGTCCCCTCACTCTGATTGTCGTGCCTCTGAATGTCTGGATGTAAAGTTAAGACTATTATTCTCAAGCTCCTTACAGTGTCATGCGGAAACAACAATCTAAGCAAGAAGAATGTGATGTGAAATAACAACTACACTTATAGAGGGAATGAGACAGGGATGCTAGTATGTATGGAAACATCCAAGAGGAGCTGTAAATGTGTCTGAGCTACGGAATTGAAAGGGTGATGGTTGGATGGAAGTTAAAGAAGGAGCACTGGCAGAGATAAAGCTTCCGCAGCCTCTGTAATAATGAAAAGGTGTCAACTGAGCAATGAATGCAGGTATCAGGGTTTTAGAATGAGCAACAGAGAACTTGGTATGAAAGTCTGATTGAATGGAGTGTATGGGAACGAGTACAATGAATATATGACACCAATAAAAAAATATAGAGTTTAACATGATATCATTGAGAAGGTAGAGAAATATGCTAGGAATAAGCTAGGAAAACCTGTAGGGCTGGGACCCTGAATTCTATATCTAGAACTAGAATTCGCTTGAACTGGGACAGATACTAGTCACCAATATTTATTTACTAGCTCCTCATTATTCTAATGAACAATTACTGATAGTTATAGTATATCTGAGCAAAAGATGCTAACAGGCCAAAACTGAAGAATACCTATCTTGCATCTCATATGAAGAATTCTGATTATTGGTTAACCTTAAACCTATAGGAGGAAAGGGGACTTTTAGGCAAAATTGGCAGAGAGTTAAGAGCGTTACGTAAAGGGAAAGAATATTCTGAAACATGCTAACCTTCTACCTGTAGCACTGGTATCCCATATTGGAACCTGTCCAGTACCATTTCCTCCACTTCCCATCCAGCTCCCTACTCATGACCTGGCTCAAGTCCTTGGGATTTTACACCAATGTGGGAGACCTGAAAGAATCTCCTGGCTTCTGGTTTCACATTAATTCAGCTCTGACCATTGCAGCCATTTGGGAAGTAAACCAGTGGCTGGAGGATCACTCTGGCTCTGTCTCTTCTTCCTATAAACTTGCCTGTCAAACAAAAATAAATAAATCATTATGAAAGGAACAGTACTTCTGCTTGAGAAAAAGGAGAAGATAAGAAAAAAAAATAACATATCAGGAGAATGACATGTACTAAGATTCAGAGACAGGAATGAAGATAGAATGTTGAATGAAGTCAATAAAATCAATGCTCAGGAATGCCTGGAACACATACACATCGTTGTCAAATGATGTGAGTTAGAAGATAGCAGCAATCAACCTGTAAACTTTGTTATAAGACACATTTCTATGTAAGAAAATTCTAGGTAAGAATTTTGAGCAAGTGAATAGTGAAATTGGCATGTTGCAAAACCAACTTTTGCTTCATCATTAAACAAGAGACAAGATTGAAGACAGGGAGAAAAGTGAGAGTATTTTTTTGGTCATTAAAATTGGAGGCAAAGAACTACACCGAACAAGATATAGACACTTAACTGATTACTGCAAGGTGGAAAGCATCAAGATAACAAATGCTTGATGGTGAAATACATTTCAAACGTTGAAACTATGTTCAGTTTGGTGTGAGACATTTTAAAATTTCAGAATGTATGGGATTTTAAATGGGATGTGACCAAGATTTCGAGCATCAGTGACATAAAGACAGTCCAACAGAAACTTGTAGACATCACTGCAACAGACAACACTTCCCAAGGAGCCTTTGCAGCCAAAAGAGGACACAAGTCTCAGGCACACGCTAGTTCTTGCCATACTGAAGCAGAACTTTCAATAGTAAAGATTTTATATGCACCTGACAGAGTGGGTGGCCCACACACTGCTTAGGCAGAAGGTCAAAAGCCGCACAGCAATGTCCCTCATTCCCGTAAGCACAGCTGGATTTCAGGGGAGTGTCAAGCCAGGGCTGATTTGTTGAATAACCTTAGTCTGGTTTAATGGGGCCGTAGACATTTCCTGTGGGTGGATGGAATTAAAAACATCTCTGGAAGCAGGAAGGAGAATGTGAGGATCTCTGCATATCCCTTATTTAAAACGGGAAACTTACTTCAGTGGTTAAAAGTCAGTGTGTGCAGACATCTATCTGAAAATTGCTGTTCATTTGGTTTGTAGTGACAATAGGACAAGCAATATTTTTAGGAGAAAGCTTTATTTTTTTATTGCATTTCATTTTATAATATCGTTTCATAGGTTCTGGCATTCCCCCATCCCTTTCAATCCCCCCCCCCCATGGTGGTTTGCTCCACCTTATTGCAGTATTGCAGTTCAAATCCAGTCTTGTTTCTTTCTGTGCAAGCATGTGCCATGCATAGAGTCCAGCATCTTATTGTCCAGCTCAATTCAACAGTTTCTTGGGGAGACCAACTCTGGTCTAAAGGCATAGCTGGCAGAATATCGTTCCGACCAATTAAAAGCCATAATATAACATCAACAGCAGTTTCCAACATTATGGGGTTAATTGACATTGTATTGAGTGACTGATATGTTAGAAAATGCAGGTTCTTAACCACATCCTGTGACTACTTCATTAACATTTCAATTTTAGTTTGTATGCAACTGGCTTCTATCTACCTTAAAATGGCTATAGGAGAAAGCTTTAGATTTAGTTTTGTGAGTTTATCATAGTGTGGTTTTTTAAGTCTATCTATCTATCTATCTATCTATCTATCTATCTATCTATCTTTTAAAGATTTATTTTTTATTTGAAAGGCTTATTTATAGGGCAAAGGAGAGACAGAGAGAAAGGTTTTCCATCTCTCCAACTGGTCGCAATGACGGGAGCTGAACAAATTTGAAGCCAGAAGCCAGGAGCCTCCTCCAGGTTTTCCATGTGGGTGCTGGATCCTAAGGCTTTGGGCTGTGCTCTGCTGATTTCTGAGACCACAAGCAAGGAGCTGGATGGGAAGTGGGGCAGCCAGGGCACCAACTGGCACCCATATGTCATCCCAGCACTTGCAGGGATTAACTTATTGAGCCATTGTGCCAAACCGTAGCATCTTTTTTTTATAGTTCTCGCTACGTATTCACATACTTAAGTTATTGGATGATTAGAAAGGAAAGCTTATCATCATTTTTAGCTACTGAAATTAGAGTCTTACAAAATTCTCCTTTGCATGAAAAACACACATGTACCATCCTCCTCAGGCCTAGACATGGCTGCTCTTCCTCTCTTTTCCTGCTGTGCATTATGGCTAGTACACACACATACACACACACACACACCCCACATGCACTGGTGTTATTAGTTTCTCAGCTTGTCTTTAAAATCAGCTTTAACAAGATACTTTATCGCAAGTAAAATGCATCCATATAAACTCCACAGTGAGATGAGTTTTGACAATTTGTATCGACTTCTGTAACTTCTTTATTCATGATATAAAATTGACTCAAAATGCTATGACTGTTTTTTTTCACCAGAAGCAATCAACAATATAGTTTCTTTCTCCTTACATCAGATCGACATACTGAAAGAAAAAGCTTATTTTTTATAAAGCTTGTATTTGACTCTAATTGTTGATCATTCTCTTTCTGTGTAATGACAATGGTGTATCTTGGCATAAAATGTGTATCTTGTATAAAATGTGTCTCGGACAAGTTAACATAGGAGAGTTATGGCCTGGCATGGTAGTCTAGCAGCTAAAGTCCTTGTCAGAGCTGAGCCGATCGGTAGCCAGGAGCTTCTTCCAGGTCTCCTAGGCAGGTGCAGGGTCCCAAGGCTTTGGGCCACAAACAGGGAGCTTGATGGAAAGTGGGGCCTCCAGGACATGAACTGGCATCCATATTGGGCCCTGAGAAGGCGAGGGCTTTAGCCACTAGGTTATTGTACTGGGCCCCTATTTTTTTTTTTCTCAATGAAGCAATCAAGAAGCAGTTTCTCTGGAGTCAGAGCTGTGGTTTAGCAATGAAAGCATCCTCTGGGGCCCGGCGCGGTGGCGCAAGTGGTTAAGTCCTCGCCTTGCACGCCCGGGATCCCATATGGGCGCCGGTTCTAATCCCGGCAGCCCCGCTTCCCTTCCAGCTCCCTGCCTGTGGCCTGGGAAAGCAGTTGAGGACGGCCCAAAGCTTTGGGACCCTGCACCCGCGTGGGAGACCCGGAAGAGGCTCCTGGCTTCGGATCGGCATAGTATCGGCCCGTTGCGGCTCACTTGGGGAGTGAATCATCGGATGGAAGATCTTCCTCTCTGTCTCTCCTCTCTGTATATCCGCCTTTCCAATAAAAAAAATAATAAAAATAAATCTTTAAAAAAAAAAAAAAAAAAAAAAAAAAGAAAGCATCCTCTGTAGTTTCATCATACCATATGGTCATCTGGCTCTTTCATTTCTGAATCTGCTCTCTGCTAATACTGTTGGAAAAGCAGCATTAGATGGCACAGCTGTTGCCCACACGGGAGTCCCAGATTAAGCTTCAGACTGACCCAGCCGTAGATTCTGTATCCATCTGGAAAGTGAACCAGTGATGGAAGAAGTCTCTTTCCTTGTCTGTAACTCTGACTTTCCAATAAGTAAATAAATCTTTTTAAAATAAAATAAGGTAAAATAGTGTCATTAGCAAAATGCACTTTAAAAAAAGAAATTTCTCCTCCCTAGAAGAGAGATTGTTCAGTTCATTCTACCATTTTGAAAATTCAGTAATGAGATACCAGAAAGAAAACCTTCATCTTGGGCCCAGCGTGGTGGCCTAGCGGCTAAAATCCTCGCCTTGAACCAGCCAGGATCCCATATGCTCACTGGTTCTAATCCCAACAGCTCGACTTCCCATCCAGCTCCCTGTTTGTGACCTGGGAAAGCAGTCAAGGACAGCCCGAAGTCTGAGACCCTGCATCCACGTGGGAGACCTGGAGGAAGTTCCCGGCTCCTGGCTTCGGATTGGCGCAGCACCAGATGTTGCAGTCACTTGGGGAGTGAATCATTGGGTGGAAGATCTTGCTCTCTGTCTTTCCTCCTCTCTGTATTTCTGACTTTGCAATAAAAATAAATAATCTTAAAAAGAAAAAAAACCTTGATCTCTGATTTTTGAAAGCAAGCGCCTCTCCCCTCAAAATAAGAATATGTAAATAGAAACACTATTTTGAGCATTATTTAGAGATAAATAGCTTTAAGCCAGAAGGGTGAAGCTTGCAAGGGTCCTTGTTAGTAGAGTCAGGTAGCTAAGGGAGCACCAATAGAAGAAACAGGTTGTGCTGTGAAGCAGTTTGCTCCGGCAGCCATAAAGTGAGTCCAGGCAGACAGCAAGATCTGGGCCTTTGCTGAATTCCAACATTCAGCCAGTGGCCTTTACTTATGTATTTTTTTTTTAATACAATATGTTGGGATGGTGTGATCTGTGCAGAATGAGCCAGAGTTTGGAGAGCGGGAGATGCTAATGAGAAAGGAAGAGACAGAAGTTTTTGAAAGCGGGGAGACGGGAGACAGGAGGAAAATAGAGCATGTGGACAAGCACCGTAAGAATGGGTACTGCCTGAGCCTCACTCTGGCCTTGCCAACCACAGACCTTGTCAACACTGCATTGCTTTTTTACAGCTTGCACTCTCAGCCACCTGATGCTGGCCTGTCTTACCTGCTCTGGCTGTTGCTGAGTTTCCCTAATGATCATTGACCTATCTTAGCAATATCACTGAAGGCTTTGGGGCCTTGGATACAGACTGCCTTGCATACAGAATGCTCTAGCAAAGGTTCTCCTTAAAACCATTTTTTGGCCAGAACACTTGAGAGAAACAAAACATGTTTAGTAACTGTGAATGCTATGTAATATTAGTGCTTACTGTGAGCTCAGCCTGTCCTCAGTGTTTTGTATGCACTGATGCACTTATTTCTTTAGAGCAGAAAAATCCACTTGTATTGACCTCATTTCAAAGAATGATAGAACTAAAATTAATACTTTCAAGTAATTACCCAAGTCATCAAGTAATGGAGTTGGACTTTTACTGCCACTTGTACCATATCCTAAGCCAAAGATGGGAGCAGTCTGGTCTTCCCTCTTTGTGACCACACAAAGGCACGTTGACTGGATAGAAAAACTATGTGATCAGTGATCAGACAAACCAAGGCATGCTTGACTTTTTCTACTCACTCTTGTGACACTTTCTAGACTGAGTAGCTCAGAATCCAAAGTTTGTTTATGATTATTCTTGTGTTTTCCGGCAGTACGTCTGGTTCTCTTCATTTCTTTGCTTCTACAGATATTGAAAATATGTTAGTTACAGACAGGTCAAAGTAGCGAAGGTATTCAAAGATGCACTTTGGGTCAAAGGTGTGGTAGTGCTCGGAAGACCAGCAGACTACGCTAAGCTGAGGCAGGGAAGTGCAAGAGTTCACGTAAGGAGTCACGGGCAGGCAACTTTGATCTTTGATGGATCGAAAGAGATTATGGCTATTCTGGCGCATTTCCCAACTTGGTACCTCATTTCCCAACATTCCTGGCTGCCTCTATTCAGTTGCACCTCATTTTTTTTTTTATCATTGTGGTAAAATGCTCATGTGTTTTAGTTTCCACGTGGAAATATCATTAGAAAGAATCTTTGGGAAGAAAAGCCATTCTGCCTTGTTCTAGATATTTTGTGTTCCTGGACAAGAATCCTTGATAAAAATGAAATGAGCTCTCAGTTACACCTTGGTTATACAAATGACAGATAATCTTCAGTCACAAATAAACTGCTGCATGTGTACAGATGCTTGGCAAGCACACTAGCTTTGTCTTCGCTGCCAGTTGAAGGTTTCATCTGCCAAGTTGATTGGTGCCAAGATCAGGTTCATAATCTTTTTCCAGTCTTCCTCTTATGAGCTGACACAAGCTAGACCAATAAATTTGTGGCATCAATTGTAACTGCATTGAAATCTTGCTGAATTAGATATGGGGAATGTGAGGAAATGGGGTAGTATGAGTTGATTTAAAATCTATGGAACACTTGCTGTGAAAACCAAACCAGATCCTCTCTGAGAGCTGTAGTCACAGGTCAAATTCTCTTCCTATTTTTAGTTTCATGGTCTTTGTTTACTTGCCTGATCCATGGGCAAGAAGTAAGGTGACACCACAGAAAAAGGTGATTGCAATTTGTATGTCACTGCTTGAGCCAAACCCAACAAACACTGGTAATCCTGAATCGTTAGATTTCCAGTTTGACAGCCAGACATCAAAAAAAGTATCTGCAGCACTTTTCACAGTATTCAAGATATGGTATCAACATAGAAAGAAAATGTGGTATATTTACACAATGAAATATTAGCCAGCCATAACAAAATGAAATTCTGTCATTTGAAGCAATTATTCCACTGAATATAATACATTTTCTAAATCATTATCCTTTTCACTCCTTTGGGAATGCCCAATTACATATATTTGATCACTTGATAACAGCCAATATATCTGGAACACTGTTTTTGATTTTTCTGATTTTCTTTCTTTTTTCCTTTTCTCTCTTTCTTTCTTTCTACTTTCTTTCTTTCTGTTTTTGATAGATATATTTCAATGGATTTTTCTCTCCGGTCACCTATTATTTCATTTTTTCATTTTCCTCACTGAGTGTTATTAAGACTCCTCATTATATTTTTTATTAATGATTTCTTTTACTTGGGGAAACACTAGTTGCTCTCTCTGCTGGGTAGGTGCCTGCATGTATTAGCAGATTATGTGCGAAGCAGAGAGCCACACCTGCGCATATTTACATTCAGCTTATCTAGATGTGGGATTTTTATCTCCTATATTTTTGTTTTTCTGTCCTCAAACTTAAGAAATACAGATATTAGTTTCATTTATTTATTTGTATCTTTTGTCCTGGAAAATGTCACACATTGAGTATCTTTGTTGTTATATTTTATTTACTTATTTATTTAAGATCTATTTTTTTTTTGAGAGGCAGATCTATAGTGAGGAGAGAGGGATATCTTTCATTTACTAATTTGCATCATAAATGACAGCAGTGGCTCTAGATGATCTGATCTGGGAACTAACAGCTTCCCGTCATCTTTCATATGGATGCAGGGGTCCAAGGACTGGAGCTGTTTTCTGCTGCTTTCCTAGTCTGTCAGCAAGGATCTAGATGGGAAATGGAGCATTTAGGACCAGAATCAAAGCCCATATGAGATGACAATGCTGCAGGAACAGCGTTATTTATTGAGCCACCATGCCAGCCCCACATATTTCTATTTGTTAATTCAACAAATATATGTTAAAATTAACTAAATGCAAAGCTGTTTTTCCTAGGTGAATAAAAATTGGTACTAAATATATACAGTACACTTATATAGCTTAATATATAACATAACTTAGATATATTACTATTATAAGCCTCTTACATACTAAAGAACTCTTTTGTAAGTTCCATGAAACAGATAAATGGGAACAAAAGAGGGAGAATTACATAGTGCTAGTGAAAGTAGAATGATTGAAAAGGTGATGTATAGGTCAACACTTGTATCTGCATTTCATATTGGAAATCAATGCAAACAAACCTTTTAAGCCTGAAGCTTTAAGTAATACATAAAGGAAACACTGATATAGTCAAGAATACAACAGCAAATGGTCAGGCCAGTCCTTCAGATGTGAAGCTTTATCGGCAGGCGTTTGAATGAGTGGTAGCTGGGTCAAGGTGAAAATTTAACCTTTTCTGAAACAAGTCCAAAAGCCCAAATTCAAAAATATGAAATACATAGAATTAAACTCCATTCACATTGAAAACAGAACACAATTTCCCTAAATCACAGCATGTGAAGATTATCTGACAAACACTCTGAAAATCAGATAAACTAAAGAAAATCTCAAGGATTTCCTGAGCATCAGTCCCCCGTGAAATCTGAGGGGGTGAGGTGAAGATAGCAGCAGCAGCAGCAAGAACCACTGGAGACAGTCTGATCACGCATGTTTATCTATTGTAAAGTTAGCATAAACTCACATAGACTAAAAAAGGGAGAAGACAGAAGAGCATCCCCTAACAGTCTTCCCACCCAGCCACAGCACTGTAATTGGCTAGAAGGTGTATCTATCTCTCTGGAACTTCCAATCATGTCACAGGTCACAGAAAACAACAGTAGATGGCAGGTATGATGCAGATCATGTTCAACACATAGGCTGGTGGGTTTGCTGTGGGTCTCAGATTTGTGACTTTTCAGAATTGCTTATCAAGGAAATCCCAGTCAGCTCTTCCAAGGACAGAGAGAAATTGGGGATGCAGACCACTGTTTTTGCCTTTATAGCCAGTGATCAAGCCAGTTTGAGCTCTTGGATCTTAGGAGAGATTTATGATTTTCTAAATATAAGCAACAGTCTTAAAGGAATATGGTAGGTTGACTTTAATAGCACCCTAATAAGATATATGTTTCCTTTAAATGAGGGCTCATAAATATGAAAAATTAACTAGATGTGAAATAAAAAAGACACAGAAGGGGGCTGGCATTATGGCGTAGCAGATAAAGAAGAAATGAAGTGCTAGTGTCTGACACAGGTGATGGTTGATATCCTGGCTTTTTGTTCCCAATCTAGCTCTCCTTGGATGTGAAAGGCAATGGAGCATGCCCCAAGTGTTCAAGCCTCTGGCACGCACTTCGGGACTCAAAAGAAGCTCCTAGCTCCTATACCTGGCCTGAACAAGAACTGGATATTTCATCCATCTGGGGAGTGAGCAAGTGGGTGGAGGATTTTTCTGTTTCTCTCTTTTTGTCTATTGTACCCTTGATTTTCAGCTAACAAATTTTTTTTTTAAAAGAGAAACAGAACATATTAGTTCAATAAATTCAATGTTGTGTAAATTAAATTCATAAACAAAATAGGAGGGAAAGACTGCCTCATTTCACATCATAGTAACCTATTTGAATAATCTATCCAGCTCAGGAGCAATGAGCCCCAAGGCATAAGACAAAAATATTTAATGATGCAGTTTAGAAATAAAACTCATTTGAAATTTCCTATGATCCAAAATCTCTTTCCTGATACTATGTAAATTATTCCATAGAAAATTATAGGAACTGTAAATGCATTTATTCCAAACGAGTAATGATAATTCAAGCTAATGTGGAACAACAAGGAACAGATTTAAAATCCTACCTAAACTATTTGGAACATTGGACAAAAAATATATAACCTAATGATTTTTAAGCTCTGGACATAAGTACATGGAAGATAATGATCAGTGAGAATCAGAAAATACACAAAGAAAATTATTGTCATAGTTCCCAATTTTTAGCTAATGGGAGAAATAGAGAATTCAGGAAGTGTTTGACAACTTCCCTGGGCTAAGGAGACAGAGTTGGAGTTTGGGAAGTTCAGAGGAGATAGGTTTATAAGACGAAGAATCAGACACAAGAGGAATGGAAAAAGAGAACTCCAAAACTGTGTAGGGTGTTTTCTTCAAGTCATCAACTTTGTACTGATCAGCACGTGTGGAAAGAACTGTCTGAAACAAAGAAAATAACAGCGCCAAAGGATTAAAGGAAACAGTATTATGAGCTCCCATGTGTCTTAGAATACTTCCTGTTCCCAAGAATACGACTGCCAGATCTCATAAGTCACTGAATTATATGTAACTCCCAGAGGGAATTGGCCTCCACAGTGGGAAAATATTACAAGACTAAATACTGCATTCGTCTCATTTTCTCAAGCTTAAAAACCAAGATGTAAAGGGATCAAATTGTTTCTAAGTTACTTAACTATATTCCAGAATGAAAGTCAAGAAAGTAGATTCGTAAGAATTGAAAACTAACCGGAACTCAGAATAACAAAATCGACAATGCTTACCATCTAATGATGCAGAGAAATGGGAAAATGTGACCCATGATAAGATATTTGAGTAAAATCCATCAATAGAATCTGAATTAGACATTGTAGAATCAGTAGAAAGGGAAAAGAAGTTGGTTAACTCTTCATATATCCTGTAAGCAAGAGGGAATATTGAAAACAATATATAGAGGCCTAAAAGAGATGAAAAACTGTGAGTGTGCACTTCAGCGCAGTAGATTAAGCCACTTTGTAGGACACTGGCATCCTGCATTAAGGTGCATTTCAAGTACAGGCTGCTTCGCTGCCGATCCAGTCTCCTCCTAAGGCACCTGGGAGAGCAATTGCTGGTAGTGCAAGTACAAGACTAGAAAGGAATTCCTGACCCCCTGCTTCAGCTTGGCCCAGACGAGGAAGTGAACTATCAGATGAGAGATTTCTGTCTCTTTCAAAAAAAGAAACCTTTGAAAAAGAAAAGTTTGGTGACTAAATCAGTTTCTGTATGAGAAAATGCCTGAGATGAAAAAAATGTCTGTGGCTGACAGATGTCTAAGAGTGTACACTTAGCGAACTTGAAGATGTGGCAACAGAAATGATTAGAAATGAGACATAATAAAAAGGATTAGCAAACAAGAGGATAAAAATAAGTGAGAAAAGGAAAAAGAGAAAGAAAGAATCTTTTTGAGTGTAAAATAGTTTGTGTAGTTGCAATCTCTGAAGAAGAGAAAATATCTTTATATTCACTGGTAGAAAATGGGGTTGCTTCAGATAGAGAGAGACACTGACATTGAGAGTCTGGAACAGCCAGGGAAAAGGCCAACTAGCCTATAATTGATCAGCCTGTACTGCTGGTCAGGCTCCCTGTTTAGTTCTCCTGGACATTACCTGGTAGGATGTAAAGCTATCTTCTTCCTTACTCACTAGATTGTTGGCGATTTCCCTGCTCACCTGCCTACAACTTTTCTATTGTTCAATTCTTCAAATGCAAAGTTCTGTAAAACTGTGCTTAATCACCATATACTGCAAAGTTTAAATTGTGGCTTAAGATTCCCCCCCCCAAAAAAAAAACTAACAGTTTATGACTGTTAATGCTAAACAAAACGCAACTGCATAGAAACTTTGATGTTAAGTTTGTACTCAGCTGTTCTATAAGATGGATGTTAATGTTAAAAAAAAATCGTATCAATCATAAAAAAGGAGATCTTTCTCTCTGTCTTTCCTCCTCTCTGTATATCTGCCTTTCCAGTAAAAATAAATAAATCTTTTTAAAAATAAAAAATAATAAAAAGAGAGAAAAAAAAGAAAATGTACAAGTGCTGTGAAAACAGCAAGCTCATAGATCAAATAATTTTGATGAGCCCCAAGTGTAAGAAACAAAGAAATCAGCAAAACATATTTCTTGAAGATTTATTTATTTATTTGTTTGGAAGGTTAGATTTATAGAGAGAGGGAGAGACAGAGACAAAGATCTTCTGTCTACTAATTGACTTCCCAAGTGTCTAGAATGGCTGGAGATGAACTGATCTGAAGCCCGGAGCCAGGAGCTTCTTCTGGGTCAGCATCATGCATGCAGGGTCCCAAGGCTTTGGGCTTTCCTCCACTGGTCCCACAGGCCACTAGCAGGGACTAGATGGGAAAAGGGGATGCTGGAATACAAACCTGTACCCTCATGGGTACAAGGCATGGGTACATGCATGTACAAAGCAAGGACTTTAGCCAGTAGACTAATGTACCAGGCCCAGCAAAAAATATTTTCACCAATGTCTCTTAAACAACAGATAAGGGAAAGTCTTAAAAGAAAGTTAAGTGTGGGATAGACAGAGATCAATGTGACTGTAATGCAAGGACTTCAGAACAGCATGATTTAATGAAAAATAAAGCAAAACCCCAAATCAAAAACAAATCTAAACTGAGTTGGCAACCAGCAATTCCATAACCAAAATGGTATATTCTAAAGATGAGCGTCTATAAAGACATTTTCATACATAAGTTGAATAAAATAGCTCAATGACAACAATCCTTTACTAAAACAAAGGAAATCTAAGCATAAGGGAAATGCTTTTAGATAGAAATTAGATCTACTCACATGGAGTAGAATCTAGAAAGAATATTATTGCTGAACAACCTCTCAAACTGTTTGATGGCATTGATGTAGAATCTTCAAATTGGGTCCACTCACCCGCTGGCAGAAAGGCAAACGTTGTAATTGGGGTGATGGAGAAAACTTAGCATTTATTACAAAGTGGAGAGCAAGGAGCTGGGCAGCTAACAATTCCTAGGCTTCTCTACAGTCAGAGGTGAAGGTTTTTAAACATTGGAATTGACACTGAGAGGTGTGTCATCAGCTCGTGTCCAAGTTCCTGTTTGGTTAAATGGGTTTATGGCCATCCTTTGATTGGTCAATGATGCTATGCTCTTCAGGAAATTTACAATGGCCAGGTTGGCTCCCGTGGGTCTGAGGGTTACATGACAGCTGCAGATGCATCCTGCCCAGACCTGGAATTTCCCTACCCATATCACTCCAGGACAATACTAGCCAGTGGCGTTCTTATGTATTGCAGAAACAAATGACCTCTTGATTCCAGTGATTAGAACTTTCTAAGATTTGTTGGATCACTCCCTTAGGTCAATAAATTCCTTTTGATAAAGACAGGCTAGAACACCTTCTTTTAAGGGATATAAACAAGAGATTTAGTCCTGCTTTTATATTAGGTTGGTTTAGTTTCAACATTACTGGGGTTAATATTAACACATTATATATATATGTATGTGTGTGTGTGTGTTTCTTACTTAGATTTCTTTAAAAACAGGCAATTTGTTAAACCCCAGATAAAAAATGTTTTGTAATATGTAAAATATATTAAGAATTAAAAATGGTAAATAAAAATAAATAAAAATAAAAATAAATAAAAATAAAATTAAAATAGCAAATAAAAACAGTAAAGTCATATGCCTATACACTTTCTAGACTGGCTAAAATAAAAATAGAAAATATCATGATAATCCTGATTGCTAGTGAGGAAAGAGATGACTGAGATGTACCCATTGCTGGAAGACAGCATGGTAGTTTCTTAACAGATTCATCAACAATTGGACTAGCAGATATTTATCACATTTATCAGAAAATCTACATTTGCACAAAACCTGCATGTTTATAGCAGTATTAGCTCTAATCATCAACAACTAGGAGGAACCAAGATCAACCTGCCTTTGAATGACTAATGGGGCCAATCAAGCTGTAATAAAACATTATACTGATATGATATGATATGATATGATATATGATAATTCCTACAATAGAATATGATTCAGAGTGCTATTATGACTCAGTTGATGAAGCCTGCACTCCTGATTGGAGTTCCTCTTTCAAGTCCTGATTACACTGTGATTCTGAACCAGCTTCCTGATAAAGTACCTGGGAGGCAGAGGATGATGAGTCAGCTACCTGTGTGCCTATCACAGACATGAGGACCATAGAGAATTCTGGGCTGCTGATTTCAATGTGGCCCAAACCTGGTATGTGGTCTGCTGGAGTAAGAAGCAGTAGATGGAAGAGCGCTTTGTCCCTCTGCCTCTCATTTCTGTCTTAATGTTGTTCTGCCTTTCAGTGCAATAAATGTCTATTATTTATGTTTGTATCTGTTTATTATTCAACAAAGGAAATAAATGGGTTGGGTGTTTTAACCCTGAAGTTAATATAAAGGATAGGACATCCACATTTCACAGAGGAGTAACTCTACTAAGTTCCCCACTGCAACTCCTGGTTCTACCTCTGGCTGACATGCACCTTACTGGCAGCAGGGATAACTCAGTTCATTGGGTTGCTTCCTCGCCCATGAGAGATTTGGATTCTGTTCAGAATTCCTGGCATCAGCTCAATTTAAGTAATGAATCAGCAAATAAATAAGAAGAAATAAAAATAAATAAATAAATAAATAAATAAGAATATTAGCTAGCAAGATGTGAAGAAAAATAGAAGCAATGTAAATGCATATTTACATGATAGAAGTCAATATAAAATGAATGAAGATTATATGATCCCAACTGTGCGAAACATGACAGTTTGGAAACATGGAATATAAGGTAAAATAACCATTGATGATCAGAAGTCAGGGGAAAGAAAAGATGAGGAATATATAAAATCTCAGGAGAGATTTGGGGCAGTAAAGTATTTTTTTTTCTTGACATTGTAGTGGTGGATGGGGGCTATTATGCATTTTTCTAGACCCATAAAACTATCATGAGACTTAATGTATACAATTTGGATACATCTTTTAGAAAGTTTAGGAATTCCAGGAAGGAGAACAGACTATGAGAACAAAATCCAAATATTTTAAACATGCATGAGAAAGCCCACTGAAGGGGTTGAGAAAGATGCTGATCTAATGATGAGTGAGAGTGAGTAGAGATGATAACCTAAAAGAAAATGTAATTGTGTGTGAGTACCGGACTCTAGTTGAAAAAGTTATTTCCCACAGGAAAAATGAGCTAACAATTCGGATAGTGCTGCATTTATACTGCTATGGCATAATTACGTAAATTAATTATGACAGCCACATTTTTCACTGTATTGTAAGAAGTAACAGTTAGGAAACAGCCTAATGATCCAATAATGGATTGGAATAGAGACATCAACATAAGTTAATTTTTAACTTATTATAAATAAACTATGTAGTTATATTTGGCAATATCTATAGATAGATAAGATAGATAGATGCTCAAATTTGTATAGACATATATGTTTATTTTACTCCATAAGCTGAGAAGACCTACAAAAATGACAGACTACTGGTGATGAGTACCCTGTGGGTCCAGATCTTGGTTTGTCACACAATTTTTAAATAAAGGCAACCAAGACTTTATGGGGAAATGCCTAATTTGGAACGCTAACAAAGGCATCTTTCCTTCCGTGTTTTTCACATTTTAACCAGCAAAACATAATTACCCATCTTGTGACTTACCTGTGATTCATTCTGAGATTCAAGATGTTTCTTAGGATGCCCTCAACAGCATGTCTACTTGTCTAGCCTGAGGGTGAGTTCCGCCTCTGTCTCTGCCCGCTACTGGGGACCCTGGGACATCAAAGATTATGACTCAGCTACTTTTGTCTCTGTGGAGATCTGGATATATTTTTCAGTTATTTTTTTTAAAGTTTATTTATTTGAAAGCAAGAATGAGAGCAAGCTTGAGAGCAAAAGAGAGGGAGTGAGACATTCCGTCCGCTGAATATTCCTCATTCACCTATACTAGTAATGCAAATGCTATTAACAATAGATATTTCTTTCAAATGGTCAAATTAAAACCACCCTTATTTCTTGAATGCCACATGTTTCCATGTTCCATGTGAATGAGAAATATGACACCGCCAGAAGCATATGGAAAAGTAGAATCAACTTTCTAAGAGACTTAGCCCAGTATGGAAATGAAGATACATGCATGGCTGCATCCTATCCTTCCATATAAAACTGGGAACTGTCCACTTCAATGAAAATCCCAACACTTTGGAAATAGTCGCTTATCTCAATCTGTGCCTCTCACTGGTGACCACTTAGTAACAAAGAAAAAAAAGGCATTCATTTTTATGTTTGTAGCTGTTACTAGATAATTGGTCCATGTGAAAAAAAAATGTGAAGTGGTAGCGTTACTCATGAGGCGGGCAGAAGGATCAAACAGTACAGCAAAGATCATAGGGTATTTACGGACCATTCATTTTACAGAAGTCAAAAGGGCCTAGTCAGTAATGACAGCTGCTAGCATACACTGATTGACATCTGGATTTTGATACACATGACGGCTCTGGAAGCAATAACCCACAGATAGAGGGAAGCTCTGGTTACCTTTCCTATGCTAGGAAAAACCTGTTAAGTGAATGTGATTTGATAAGTCAATTTTACAAATGGGAAAATTGACAATAGGAAGTTAGGAATAATCCCTGCATGTAATTGGAAGTGGAGATGTTGAAGACTATCCAGCAATTTCACATTTACAATGAATTTAAGGTTATAAATTATAGAAGAGGAATGAGCAAGAGAAGAGCTTTCTGTTAAAGACAAGGTTGGAAAATCTGGAGAGCATACTTCCCAAATTGGCAGCTTGTTCCAACATTGAATAAGCTTTCACTTTATTAAGAGTATTTAATTGATTTGGGATATTGCTTTGGCTTCCTTGTTCATGCTAAAAGTGAATTTATCATTAGCAATATCAGTGTTCTCTAGTAACGTGTCTGTTCTCAAACTCACAAGGAATTTGTGGAAAAGACTGAAAATTCTTCAGAGAAGTGTTTCCATACCAGCTTTTATATTCCCAGCATTCATAAAGCATTAATAATACTTGCTGAAAGGACAACAATCATTTTCTGTGTAAATTAGATCGACTTAAAGAGTTCACCTTAATTGATAGCCCTGGAAATAATGACTTTGTCTGATGAGGCCAGTCCATCTGCTATATACTTACGATTTCAGCTGGAATCGATGAGAAGGCTCTTTTGTAGTAATTAATTGAGCTCAGTGTCTGTGGCTCCAACCTAGCCTAACCTTCAATTCCCTTTATTACTCTGGTTTTATTGCTTCTAGAACAACTATCTCTATGTGTCGCCCCACTGGGAGAGCTCTCGCATAATTTAGCTCTCCCTTCCCAGAACTGCAAGTGCTGAAAACTGGAAATGATCTTGTCTGGGGCATGTGAATATATGTGGCTCATGAGAAATCAAGCAAGCTGGGAATATCCACTCAGGCCATAACTTTAAATCTACTGTGTGCTAAGAAAAATAAGGCACCTTCGAAGGGTGAAGGCACATATGCTAACAGAATCGTTGTTTCCCCAACTTTGTGAGTCTTATCCAAGTAAGCCCACGCTATTCTGATATATCATGTTGCCATAAAAAATGTGCAGCAATGCAATCCATACATCTTTAAGTGTCTTCTGGGTATTCATTGTTTCTCTAATTTTTGACTTTTTCCTAGAAGTTAGATGGACATAATACTCTTTCCTCAGAATCCTCTCTATAATAAGACTTGTGGGAAAGTTCAGCACCATGTTATTAAATAAATAATCACCATTCTAAGATGCAACACAGAATCCTAAAGGGTTGAAATTTGTGTCAATACGTTCCTGAAATCAGGCATCTAGCTTTAGTTGTGGAAACACAGGTTGAGTGTGTGTGTGTGTGTTTCAGTACCTTGGTAGGCAAAAATTCTTCAGGGAAGAACCTCTCCTATTAGGTTTCACCTAGTGTTGTCCTATACAGTTTTGTGTAGATAAGGTTTTATTTGTGACTACACAGGGATGAGGAGGATCCAGATATTTCTTTCTATTCATCTTAAGTTTATTGGTTGAGGTTCTGACAACAGAAGTCATAAGAGAAACACATGCAAGTATATTTAATGCAAGATTATAGAATTTTCCATTAGAAAATACAAACCTAAAAAGGCAATGAGACCACAGCGTTTCATGTTAGTGTTAATGAAGAATGAGGACTGTTGAAGAATACAAGAAAGAGTGTGAGTGAACTGTGGAATCTCGGGTTTTGACCTGCCAGAAGGTTTCAAAGGGTAAGGAAGGGGAGGGCAGGAGGGAGCCTTCCGGCAGACCCCATGCTCACTAAGACGCTGTAATTGGCTGTATGACATGTCTATCTCCCTACTCCTGCCTGGTCCTTGCCCTTGATTCCCTCCAAAATGCAACCTTTTTCTGAAGTCTCCTTGTATCCTTAAGGGCTGGATATTCTAGAAGCTAAATGCACAAGAAAAAATATAATTGAAAACACACAACACCCACTCATGCTTTGTCCCAATCTGTTCTCTGTTTGTGACTCAATTCTCCCCTAAAAAGTCATTTATTGTTCCTCTAATATTGCCTATATCCCTCACTTTCCTCACTCCCACGAATTGGGTATTTGAGTGTCATATCTGTGTGGCTCCCAGGCATGTGTGTTAATTAGTTTTCTCCTTTTAATCCATTTATTGTCATTCACGCATTTAAATAAAATCATCATGTAGTGGAAAGTTCATTTTATTCCCACAGTGGATTTAACAGTAATTTCTCCATAACAAGATTGAAAACCCAAATATACTGCTTCCTCTCATAAACCAAGCTCAATAAATTTAGTCAGTAACTTCTAATCTCAGGACTGGAATCATAGAATAGTAAGTTAAGCCTCCTCATGCAGTGCCAGCGTCCTGTATGGATGGTGTTTCACTAACGATCCAGCTCCATGCTAATGGCCTGGGAAAGCAACAGAGGATGACCCATGCATGTGCTTGGACCCCTGCACCCATGTAGGAGAACCAAAAGAAGCCATTGGCTCCTGGTTTTGAAATGGTCCAATGCCAGCCAATGTAGCCATTTAGGGAATGAACACATGGATCAAAGATTCTCTCTCTGTGTACACACACACACACACACACACACACACACATATATATACATATATGTATCTTTCAAAGAAAAAACTTTATAAATAAATTATAATTTAGTGTTATGAAACAAAATAATCATGCTGTGAAATTCTGTAAGACAGATGATTCCAGATACATTCGACTTTTCATCAAGAGATTAAAGGCCAGACACTGAGACTCCCTGAAACATGATGGGCCATTACTCCTAAATTTAAGAGTACATCAATGATAAACACTCAAAAATCTTTAGCTTCTCAAGGTTCTTCAGAGTGAGACTACCTATTATCTTTTAATTGCCATCCAACTCATTTCGAGATGCCCTGGGCTTTTTTCAAGCTCCTATAAATATTGGGAGAACTATCATAAGCATCTTTTGCCTCTTTTTTCCCTAATTCGCATTTGATATTCAACGTTACTTTAAGTATCACTTCTGTGCAGAATCCCATTGCATCAGTGAATCAGGTTAGTTGTTTGGTTTTTGTCTTGGGTGAGGGGAGGGACCTATAATAACTGTTATGTAAACTTTCATGATATGTAAGCATGTCAGGGCAAATTGTGACAGAGCAGAAATGAAAAAAATACAGACTCCTTCCATCCTTTATGGTTATCTCCATCTGGAACTCTGTATCATTTGAATCTCAAAATGATTCAAGTGCTTTATCTCCTTGAAACATAAACAGTTGAATACTGATGGAATGTAGTTGACAATTGCCCTCTGAAAACACCAGTTGTGCGTTATCATTCTTTTTAATATAAGCAGTATTGTCTATATGTAAAAAAATTTCGACATTGAACTTGTCACAACATTCGGTCAATTTCCTTAAGAGTTGGTGAATTTAACAAAATCTTTCTGTGTTGTTATTTTGATTTTATTATCTTTTATTTTTACATTTATTTATTTTTATTGTAAAGTCAGATATACAGAGGAGAAGAGAGACAGAGAGCAAGATCTTCCATCTGCTCATCTACTCCCCAAGTGGCCGCAACAGCCGGAGCTGAGCCGATTTGAAGCCAGGAGCTAGGAGCCAGGAGCCTCTTCTGGGTCTCCCAAATGGGAACATGGTCCTAAGGCTTTGGGCCAGCCTCCACTGCTTTCCTAGGTCACAAGCAGAGAGCTGGAAGGGAAGAGGAACAGCCGGGTAAGGAACCAACTGTTGCTTATACGGGATCCTGACACGTGCAAGCAAGGACTTTAGCCACTAGGCTACTGCGCTGGAACAATTTTTATTATCTTTTAAAAACTTTATTAAGAGTTACCTCAAATTCATCGAGTTTTTTAATATAAAAAAAGATGATACATTATTACAAATTTAAAATGAACTTAAAATTTTCTTGCTTGACCTCATATGAAACAATTAAGAAAAAAAAGCACAAAAAACCCAAAAGCTACAAATCAGGATCAATTAAATACACACTCTGGATAAGGTCTGAGAGAGTTGAAATTTCAGAACTTCTGTGACATCTACCGAGGGAATCAAGACGTTACAACTTTCCACACATCCACATGCTCACTGGTAAGAAGACTCCAAGGCTAAGCATCCAGAAATTCTGTTCTCCTTCACTCTAAGCATATTGATGGAATCAATGTCTGTGTGACTGTAACTACTTCCTGTCTCAACTCTTCAGTCACATCATTTCTCACGATCAGTCGCATTGATGGATCATCTCAGCTGTTAACACTACTCAGGTGTGATTGCACAGGCTCAGGACTGACAAAAACGCCAACACTGGAACAAGTCCAAGGCTTTTAAGGAGCCTCCATTCTAGAATCAATGACAAATGCTAGTCAACTTCTACATCGTACGACAGCAGAAGTTGACATTAGCATCCTTTCTTCCAATAATACTCAAATCCCACACCAAAGAGCTTCTTGGACAGATCAACAGATCTTCAATGACATTTCCTTAGAAACTTGTCTGAATATATTAAATCTTATTCAGATTACTGATTGTTTCAAAATAATTTCCCTTTTAATTTTAATGTATCACTATCCCTGTGCTAATCATCATGATCAAATCTATTCAGGTAAACTTTCAATCGGTTTACTATTCTTTCTCTTATCTTTCTGCCTTTTAAGAATAAATTGTGTTTTTATAGTTAAGCTGATATCTGACCCAGCCATACAAATCCATGATCAATTTTTTTAATCTTATCCAAGTGATTTAACCTTTGAGAGTCTGCTTTTTTCTTATGTTAGGAACATTTTGTGGATTAAGCTACAGGCAGTATTTATCAGCATGTCTGATATATGTCTGATAAAATATCAAAAGTTAGCAACCAATACATACTTTATTCTCTTAGAATCTCTGTTTATCTCAACTTCTAGGTTTCCTATCCATATTGCTAGACTCAATTCAACAGCTTCTTCCTCTCTGAAATGCGTCCGACCACCCAACTTTATTGAGCATGAGTGTGTGTGTGTGTGTGTGTGTGTGTGTGCAAAGCACTTCCAGTCCTTTTGTTTCAATTACATGACTTTTGTTCATAATGTGCTTATGTATTCTATCTCAAATGTAACATATGACTGGAAAGTTATGAGCTTCTCATGGTACCTAACATCATTCTAATCCTTACAGGACAATCACTGCTGGTTTGAGTTGTCTTCAATTCAAACTTTGTGCAATAGTTTTTATAGAAAATATGTTTTCTGAAATGATGAAATTCAAAATCTATGACCATATTATTTTCCTATTGTAATCCCTTTTATTCTGCTTTTTATGACTACATTCGATGGTGAATACAATAAATGAAATTATTTTACATAAATTCTTTCTTTGAATTACATATGTACCTATAAACAAAAGAGCTTTGTAGGCTTTAAAAATCTACTAGATACAAGATTTTATTTTATAATTTTCAAAATCATGCAATTTAAAGCAGATTATGTACACTTGCAGATGAAGAAGCATGATTTTAAAAGCTAACAAAACTTTTCCAAATTGTTTATAAGTGAATGACAGAGCCAGATTTCAAATACAGGTCCATCTGACCCAAAAACCTGTCCCATTTCCAACACTCATTATGTTGCTTCTTGGCAAAATTCCTACATACTTCTGTTCAACACATGTAAAGGAAACAGCCTTTAGGCTAAGGGCTCAGTTGAACCTCTAAAAACAAACCAGTCAGAGTAGTGAGTGACAAAATAAAAACAGCAATGTGGTAATGCTTCCCAGGGCTCACAGTGATACTGTGTGGACATGAAGTGATTAAATACCTGAATTGTTTAAGAAAGGCTGAATTCACTTAGGGAACGTGGGACTAATGTCTTGGGCATATCGTTGGCTGTTGGCCAAGCGGCACTTAACTCTAACACAATGGACACATTGACTGAGGACATCCCTGAGACAGAAGCATTGAGTTCTGTTACAACATGTACCAAGCAGTCTGGCTATCTTAGGTGGGCGACATGCGATTATTATTACTATTGATAGCATTTCAAGCAAGGTGACTACAGCTTATGAACTGATCAGCAAGTTATTGTGGAAAAACAGTTGGGGTCATGGTTCCTGGTGAGATTTTCCTTTGAAAATATGAGATCTTGCATCTACCCTATTTTTGCCTTCTTTGAAAAGAATAGTTCCGCCTGACTTCTGGGTTTTCCAAGAATAGCAACTGGGCTGTTATGTAGAGCCCATATTAGAATGGGGATTCAACTTTTCTGAGTTCCAGTTTTATCATGAAATAAAAATGGATCAGTCAAGAAGTCCTATTGAGAGAATGCAAAGGGTTCCCCCAAAGCTGTCTTTTATCAGGTAATATTGTCAGATCCCATCTCTTGAATTTTTATCATGAGGAAACAAGGAGATGGTGCCTCAGATGGTACCTTCAGCTTACCATGGGGATGGCCACTCGCAAGCTGTTGATGCCTGTTTGCTTTGAGCAAGATGGACAGGATTATAATTCTTGCCTGTGATTGTTAACTGCTATTCTTGGATTTTTTCTCTATAAGTTGTGCTTAACAGACATCAATTCTACCATTTTTGTGGATCTTCCTATATATAAAATCCTCTTCATGACACTGTACAGAAGGTATTTTTAGTATATTTAATAAATCCTAGTGATATTGTCCACATGAAAATTCTTTGTTCATGGGAGAGAAGAACTGAATTTGTCTCCATCTCTTCCCATGATGATAGTCACGTCTGTCTGTACTTCTAAGCACATTGAATTCATCTAACATTCTTGTTTGAGGAGTATTAGAATTTGTAGTATTTAGTGTGTCCACTTCATAATAACGTCAGCTGGAAACCTCATTTTAAGCTACATATATTTGAAGTAAAAATGGAACAGTGATTTAAATATATCATTTTTACTGGCATACTCAAAGATACTGCAAGAAAATACATGGCTAAAAACTTTATTGCTCCAGGGGGCAATAGGAGGTAGAATCCTCTTGATTAAGTGCATATATAACTCTATCCATATGTAGCTTTCTAAGCAAGTGAGACTGAACTTATTCTGAGATAGCAACAGTTACACAGTGCATACTAAGGCTTTCCTTGACACAGCAAACAAAACTCAAATCTAGTTCTCGTGACCCTAATTTTAAACCAAGCAGCCTGAATGGTATTTCTTCTGGGGTTATATGAGATGTGGTGGAGTTCTCAGGCCAAAGACAAACCTTTGGGGAACTGCCTGCTCTACTTAACTCAAAATGAAAGTTTGCATAGTTAGACGAGTCGTTTAGTCTACACCTCTCGACTATACGTCAACTTGAGCTGAGAATGTGTGTTAAACTAGTTCTTTCTAGTGAGCAAACAAATATGTTAATGCAAGCACCATGCAGGCAAAAATAAGACAAAGCACTCCTATTTTATTTCACAAATATTTGCTTTCTTTTACAGTAATTTTGTGCAGCACCATTACTAGTAAATACAATCTAAATGATGCAGTATAAACAAATGCACAAAAGTTATTCTATAAAAACTGTTGAGTTGTTTCATATTACTCTGATGCCATGGGACTTTTTTCATACACTGTAGAGAGGCCTCTTTTCTGTCTACATTCCTTCATAACTCTGTGGACCATGAAGAAAAGAACCTACATTTTAAAGTATATGTGCTTTTAGAGAGACATAAAATTTTATTGGATTTCAAATCTCAAGAATGTGATGTATAGACTGTGCTACCATTTGAATAGCTTTTGAAAATTAGCCATGGAAGAAAATTAAAAAAAAAACACATAAAGATGCAATGTAGACATGACAAATAACTTGTAGTTTATATTTTAATATTCCATTGATTTAAAAGCTGATCAATGAGATAACTAAAGTTTGTCTTTTTAATTTAATAAATTCAAATAGTAAAGGTATCAGGGGAAAAGGTAAAGTCAATCACTATATTGACAGTGGTGAGAAGAGAAGAAAGGAAGAAGAGCTGGAAGACTATGAAAAGTATTAATTTCTTACATCTTCATAGTGGGAGTGCCAGTTGATATTTTTCACATAAATAAAAATTAAATATATTAAATTATAATTGCAGTCATAACTTATTACTGCTGTTTTCTAAAAGCAGAAATAAATCATCACCCCAACTACAATAAAGCTGGCATTCAAGTTCATAAAGTACGAGTAAGGGACACACCTAAAATAAAACGGTAAGAGGAATGGAAAAATTTTGAAGGCAGAAGAAGCAATTCAGGGGCTAAAAAGGAAAGAAAGACAGGGGACATAATACAAGTCAATAGAAGTCAGAGCACAGCTGATGAGTTAGACGAGTAAGAAAAATGTACATAGTTTAGAAAGATCGCCTAACTTTCATTCACATCTAAGGACCACTTAACTCAAATCTTAGCTCGTGATGCAAAACAGAGTTGTTAAGTGCAGGAAAGGGAAGGCAGCTTAGCAGTAGAGATGTTGGTTGAGTGCCGAGATTCTGCATTGGCTCAAGCTCCTAGTTACAGCTTCCTGCTGAAGCAGGCCCTGGGAAGCAGCGAGAGCTTCAGTGATGGATTCTTACCTTGTGCATGGGAGACTGGATTGAGTGGCTCCCACCTTGGCCTGGCCCAATCCCAGGGAACTGATATGGGACCCAGAACACAAGAGTGCTCTTCCTCTTTCACTTTCTCTCCACTCTCTCAAATAAATTGAAATTTACTTAAAAAAAAAACCAGAGAATTTTATTTCTTGCTTTTAGACAAGCAAGTAACAAATTAAAAGATATAGAAGGTCTAAGTTATATGAACACAACCTGATTTTGAAAGTTATATCAGCGGTCTTCGGGCAACTCTCAGAAAATGGAATTGAAAGAAATATTCACTTAGGTGAAATCAAATATTTAAATATATGCACAGTGTTTCATATTAAATTTTCTATGAACCTTTTGAAAATCTCTGGTATATGTTAATGTATATTATAGAGAGATAAATAGATGCATTTAATACATATGAATATGCATACATGCTTTTGTAACAAAAAACATAGTACATCTTGTTTTCAAGTGTTTAAACAGCATAAACATGTTTAGCAAACACTAGGTCACAAAGGAAATCTTAATAAATGCTAAATTTACAGAAAAAGTCATTCTCTCATTTCTACATTAATAACTGGATACTAGTAACAATGCAAAAAAATCATTACATAAAACTAAAATATAAATAAAACTGAACATGCAAAATACACAGAAAATATTTGAAAGCAAAATCAAAGATGAAGTAAAATCATAGATGCTAATATACCTAACTAGTACCAAAAGAAGACTTAGTTATTAAATGAGGAAAAATTTAAAAATAGATTAAATGCACATTGAAAGAGTGAAACATGAAAATTAAAAGCAAGAGAAATAAATTAAAAAGGTAAAATCAAACATTAATGAATAACAGAAAGATTAATGGGAAAATATCAAAAAGCAAAGAATACATTTTTAGCAGAAAAAGTATTAAAAATTATTAAGCAAAAAGATATTAAGCAATCTAACCAAGTCACAAAAAAGAATCAAAGGGAAGATGGATGAAAGCTTTACTTAACTTCATTAAAATAAAATTGGAAATCATTATAAAGTTAATGTTTTTCTAGGAAAATATGACAAATTGAAGCTGGTCTAAGATTGACAATTCTTCAGGATAAAATTATGTTAGCAAGAAAATACGTTATCACTGCTACTACAACATCAGGCAGGACCATGCTTTTCTAAAAAATAAATAAAACTCTTGAAGTGTGCAAAATATAATTATGTGAGCTTCCATAGTAAAGGAAACAATGTAGAATTCTTTTGTTTTTTTCTTTTGGTAAAGTGAGCAGAATGTTGATCCTCACTCTTTTAGAAAACAGAACATGGATTTATGGAGTTATAGATTTATAAATATTTGAAAAATGAAAAAGAAATCAGCACCTAACTAATGGGAAAATTCACAGAAGTGTTTTAACTATGACTCAATATTATAGTTCTTAACATCATAATTTGCATAGCTATTCAAAAGACTGTTTTCATTCTTTAATTTACACTTTAAAAAATGTTTCCTTGCAGTGCCTGGCATGAACGCTCAGTGGCTAAAGCCCTTGCCTGTGAGCACCGGGATCCCATATGGTTCCTGTTCATATTCTGGCTTTTGCACATCCCATCCAGCTCTCTACTTGTGGTCTGGGAAATCAGTAAAGAATGGCCCAAAGCCTTGGGACCTTGCACTGACTTGGGAGACCCAGGATACTGGGATGAAGCTCCTGGCTTCAGATGGCCTTAGCTCCAGCCCTTATAGACCCTGGGGTGTGAATCAGCAAAGTTCTTTCTTTCTTTCCTAATCTCTGTATATCTGCCTTTCCAATAAAAAAAAAATGAAGTAAAGAATGAAAAATAAAAGTTTCCATGCAACAAAAGGAATACAATCAAAGTACTTCAGCATAACCCTTATATGAACATAAGTGCTCGAATGTAATGAAATATATACTGTAGCTCAACTCAAAGAAATTAAGTAATTTTGCATGATAACCATGACTACAACAAGGATTTTATCATCATCATTGTTGGTTGTCATTGTTTTGGATCTACTAATTAACAAAACTGGAAAGAGGAAATCTCAGGAGGAGGAAACAGCAATAATGATTGTTTGCACACTGCACAGAAAATCTGAAACAAATTAAAATTTAAATTTAAAGAACATTCTGTAAAGTTTCTGAATACAAAATTAGCAGAGAATTACAGCTTTCGTGTGTGGATATCATCTAGGAACATAGAAAATAGAAAAAAAAATCTATTTTTTGTTGGTAACTCAATGTATCAAATACCTATATACAAACTCAAACAGAAATAAACATTATTTAAATAACATATAGAAGTCCAAACTCTTTAAATGTATTCAACTTAGTGAAAGAAGATTAAACATAAAACAGACATAACCTGTTTCAGAAGACGGAAGAAATAATATTGCCTAGAGGCATAATTTTCTTTACATCAATTTACAATAAAAGGTATCATTGATAAAATAAAAGCTATGTGTATGTGTGTGTGTCTTCATGTGCATTAAGCCTTCAGAGTAATACTAAAGGTAGATGATAAAACGCACACGCAAAAAGAGGCTCCTAAGTGTGGGCATTTGGCCAGGCCAGGCCATGGTGGGCATCAGCAGAGAGAGCTAGCACAAAGGTTCTAGCTTGCTCAACCCTCCCTCTTCTGCACTGTCTTAACAAAAAAGAAAAAGTGAGAGCAAAGGAGTGATCATTTGATGTAGCGATTAAAATGACAGTATCCCTGCATTCCACTCAGAGTGCTTGGTTTCTGCAGCTGCTTCTGGCTTCCTTCTCCGGCTTGTTTCTAATGCAGGCTTTTGGAAGCATCAAATGATAACTCAGGTAGTTGGTTCTCCATCTGCCATGGAGGATGTAGGGAACCTTGTCTGGCTTCTATCCAACTGAAGCACCTGGGGGGATATTTGAGACAAGTAATCAGCAAGTGGGAACTCTCTTTCTTTGCCTCTCAACAAACAAACAAACAAACAACAAAAAAAAACAGAAAAAGACACAGAAGTTCCTGAGTTGAACACTCAGATAATTTAGTATTTGGAAATTTTCAGCCACCATGAAATTGGGAAATCTCATGTAAGCCAGCACATCAAATAATAAAACAGAATAGAAAGTACTGAAAAAAGGTTTAAAAAAATGGGTACTCACTACTTAGTAAAGAGGATATGTGTATCAGGGAATAAGAATTGTATTTTTAAATGCAGGTTCTGTCTATTGACAGGTTTATTGGCTAAACTGCCAAAATTCTTATGCCAAATTCTTATGCCAAAATACTGTTCCAAGTAGAGTGATGGAACATGCAGATAATCATCTAATGATTTGTGCTGCTTTTAAGTATGTTAATGCTTATATCTGTACTTGCATATGCACATGAGCATGAATATGCACAATCAAAATGAAGAGACTTCTTAAGAGCTGACCCAAAAAACAGGAAGCATCAGATCAATATTTGTCTGTAAGCTTAAAAAGAAACCACAAATTAAAAAAAGAAAGCTACATTAAAAATGAGAACACAAAGCAACAGCCAAAAAACACATCTGCTAAGCATGCAACAGTTAAATAATTCCTTTTGCAAAAAAATGCTCTGCAAATAAACATTTCCAGAGCTAACAGTGGTATCACGAAAGATGACGAAGAACCAGAGACGATAGTGAGGAGCTGACAAATGTGCTATTTTTTAAATAGCAAATGATACAGTATTATATATAATATTACTATTGTGCAATACACAGTACTCTCAAAGCATGGCTATAAGGTAAATTCACATCTCACTCCTTACTGCCTTGGGTTTTTCATTTCACTCTGTGGCTCTTTCTACTCTTTGTGGTCCCTGAAAATATCCAATTCCTTAGTCAGGAAGTGGAATTTTCTAGCTCTAGTTTCCTGAGAAGGTGCTTTCCTTCAAACCTGCCAGCTCTATTCACAGTACTCCATGATTTATTCTATTCTGTTTCACACAGTTCCAAGTGCTTCTGCTTCTGTTGAGAACCCATAAATTTGGTTTGTCAAAGACCTTCACTCACAAAAAAATTCTGCATTTCTACCTTTAGGTGTGCAACTGCATCCCTTGTTAATGAGATTTTCCTTTTCCTATCTTGGAACTTACTATATATGTAAATACATGTTCTTAACATATTTTATCAACTCTTCCTTTGAGTTTGGAGGAGGTATGCAGCTTTGTAAACACACTTACAACATCTGAAAGCAAATTAGAGGTTGAGACACTCCAAGCTCTTGAAGAACAGCTGTCTTCCCGAAGACAGAATTTAGAGTTTTCTTGCAATGTAATCTTTATCCATAAGATCCAGAAAGAACAGGAAAAGAAAAGAATCAAGGAGTAAAGGTCTTCTACATGGAGACAGTCAATGAGTTCTTGGCTAGCTTGCGATGCAAGGTGGGATATAAAACCTGTTCTCTGAGTCATTTGTGAATACAGACAAGGAAAATATGTTCAGCACCTATTACATGCCAAGCCCTATACTAATCCCACCAGGCTCAAAATATTTAAGTAATTTGATAAATATGTACCCCGTATTTGTGCTGAGATTCCACAGCAGTCATTTTAAGCTGCACTTTTTCCATTTCAATGTTTATTCTTAAGCCTGGAAGTTCTCAGACATGTTCTGGAAACCCAACAACATGTTAGATATAAATACTCACTATAATCATCAGACACAATTCAGAGGCATTCCCGAAGCACATCTTTTCTTTTGAAAAACTTGTTTAATTTTTTTTATTTGAAAGACAGGGTTATAGAGACAGAAAGAGACAGAATGGAATGATTAAGGGGAGACTTCTTCCATATGATTCACTTAACATATGCCCAATATAGCCAGGACTGGACCAAGACAAAGTCGGAAAGCAGGGTGGCAGGAAGCCACTGGTTTTCAACTAGGGTCTGAGATGCTCTGATGATAGTAGAAAATGTTCCAGGATACCAATACGGATAGAAAGAATTTCACAGGGAGTCTTTCAAAAGTTCGTAGAAATGGGTGCAATGAAAATAAAAAACTATATACACGTTTCAGGTTTTATCCGAATAACATGTTTTAATTCCGTTTTCCACAAACTTCTAAGTATCCTGATATATTTACCTTAAAATCTGTTTGTACTTCTAAGTTTGAGAAACAGCCACTTTATCTCCCACTTGTTGCTTTGAGATTGAGTGTGTTAGGCTTCACATCCTTTCTGTCTTGTTTTCCTACAGAATTTGAAAAATTGTATTCTTGAAGCTATAGTGGGTTGAAAATGAATTTTCCTCACAACTTTTCTGAGTAAGCAGATCACCATTCCCAGGGACTGGCTGGCTCGAAGTCCTCCAGAAGTGTCTGTGCTGAGGAAATCATCCAGCTTGTGTCCGGGAACCAGGTTTCATCAGGGAGACAGCCTTTCCTGCCTAAGGTTGTCTCATGGTCTTGGTTCTTGCAAACATGTCTAACCTTTGCGTTGCTCTCCCTTGTTCTCAAAATAACACCGACAGATTTCAAACTGTCAGCTCTGATTCAGTCACCTAAAAATTGCTTATTTATTAAGTTTATTTGAAAGCCAGAGAGAGAGAGAGTTATACGTTCCCTGCATGAACTGATCCTGAGCCAGGTGAAGCCAAAAGGTGGGATCTTGGTCTAGATCTCCTATTTAGGGTAAGAGTGGGTACAAGTGCTTCAGCTGTCACCTACTGCCTCCCCAAACGGCATCCTAACTGTGGGGCATTCCAAACAGCATCTTAAATTCCACGCCTAATGCTTATCCCAGCCCCAGCAGTTAATCTTACTTGTATGTAAACAAAACTTTTACTTGGCAGCATTTCTTTTTGTCTGATTTCCTTTTCATGTTTTGCCTTAATTGGAATAGTTGGCCCTCTTCTGTGTGTGTGTGTGTGTGTGTGTGTGTGTGTGTGTGTGCACGTGCGTGGGTGTGCATACATGTATTTTCCTATTGATACACTTGGGGGATTTTTAAAGGAAATACGTAACATAGCTGAGAGTATGAACTTCTTTCCTGAGGAAGCAGACACTGGAAGGGGCATAAAGCAATCTTGTTGTTGCCTTTTCAGACTTACAGATGTTTAGAAAGAGACTAAACATCTATAACTGTTAGCCACCTACCTTTACAATTGTTTTGATTCTTATATTAGTTATGTTTAAAATACACAAAGGCTTTTCTGATACATGCAAAAATAAGGCAGTGCATGATCCCTGGGAGACTTAAACTGATCAGTAGATTCGTTAGGTATCCTTATGGACTGTAGGCAGCAATGACGAAGACAAGTATGTCCTACCCCACAATCTCAGACTCTGTGACAACTGTGATGCTACAGCCTCTCTGGTTCTCTCGGTGTGAATGGAGACTCTATGGGACAGACCCACTGGTAAAAAAAAAACCCAAGTGATTTTGCCACATAAGACCCAAATCTTACTTAACAATCATAGAGATTGTGTCATGTAGATTCTCATCTATCACGTTAAACTTCCTTGTAAAAGAGTAAATAAGCTTCAAGTGGTATTTGCCAGAGGAAGTAGATAGCAAAGCTGAGGCACCGGATTATGTCTGCCCCTCCAAAATCACACCTCTGGGGAGGTGATTTGGACTAGAATGTTCTCTGTGCTTAGTTTTCTAAAGCATGTGCCGGAAGACTGAATGCACCAGAATCAGAGTGACTGATTTTACTCAAAATGGATCAGACTTTAGACCAGAGATTTTCTTTCCCATAGAGAGGGTGTCTTTTCTCCTCTCTCCTCTTCTCCTTTCTACTCTCTTCTCACTTCTCCTTGTATCTTTTCCTTTCCTTTCCTTTCCTTTCCTTTCCTTTCCTTTCCTTTCCTTTCCTTTCCTTTCCTTTCCTTTCCTCTCCTCTCCTCCCCCCTCCCCTCCCTCCCCTCCCCCCTCCCTTCCCTCCCCTCCCCTTCCCTTCCCTTCCCTTCCCTTCCCTTCCCTTCCCTTCCCTTCCCTTCCCTTCCCTCCCCTCCCCTCCCCTCCCCTTCCCTCCCTCCCCTCCCCTCCCCTCCCCTTCCCTTTCCTTTTTTTATTTTCCTCATCAACAGGACTATATAGACCAGCAAAGTCTCTGGTGATTGTATCTGTGGAGAGATTTTATCTCACTTGGAGCTTTGAGGGTGAGTGTAGCACATTTTTAATTAAGTGATTAAAATTTTTTAGAACAGGGATTTTGGAACATTAGAACATATTTATTTATTTATTAGAAAGTCAGAGAGAGGCAAAGGAAGAGACAGAGCTAGATCTTCCTTCTGTTGGCTCAGTCCCCAGATGGCTGCAATTGCTGGGACTGGATCAGGCCAAAGCTAGGACCTAGGGGTTTCATACATGTCCTCCACGTGGCTGACAGGATTTCAAATGCTGAGTTTCTCTGACGTTAACAGGGAGCTAAATCAGCAGAGGAGCAGCTCCTAGTGGAATTGGCACCCATGCAGGATCCCAGCATTGGAGGTGGCTGCTTTATTGGCTATGCCACAATGCTGAAACGGGATTTCTTAACTTCTCTTTAAAAACAAAAGGATTTTACCTTGGCCTTTTTGCTTTCTCCCTCATAAGCCTCTTGAGTATCCACTGGGTCTTGTAAAGTGCTTCTAATGAGTAGAACATACGAAAATGCTGCAATGTAACTTCTGAGATTAAGTCGTAAGAGACAGGCATTTCCTTTCTGAATTGGTTTGTGGGTTTGCCCTGATGAAAAGACCGCTGACAAGGAGTTGAGGGCTGTCGCTGGCCAGCCGCCAGCGAGGAAGTCAAACCCTTAGCCTAACAGACCACAAGGAACTGAATTTGACCACTAACCTCAAGAGTGAGCTTGGGAGTTCTTGCTGCCACTTTTAAGCCTTGAGAATAACCACAGGCTGGTCAAGGCTCTCATTCAGTCTGGGAAGGTCATCGGAATTCCACTCAGATTCAGAACTAAAGAAAACAAGAGTAATCAGTTGGTGTCTCACAGCCTTGGGCGTGATTTGTTAACTAGCAATAGGTTATTCCAGTAAGTGAATAGGATTATTTGGAGCAGAGCAGTCCTTTTGACATCCACTGTTTATAGAAGGTGTTGCGAGCATGATACTCAGATTTTCAGTTCAAATTTGGGAGGTCAGGTAGCTTTTCTAAGGCATTTTTACATTGCCATGCAATGCATATCCTCAGCAATGTTATCAAGAATAGTTCAAATGTTAAGACCTCCGCCTCAGGAGACATCAGATTGTTGCTTCCTATCTATGAGTAAGTGGCACTCAAACCAGATTTCTAAGACCGTTCTTGGTTTAAATCCAAGAATGAATTCCAAGTATTTCTAATCTAACAAAATGAAAATCAGTTTGGCATCAAGGAATTCCCTTTCTTTTTAGCATTATCCTGCAGACTATGTATTAACTGTGGGAATTCTTAGGTTCAGAATTTGTATCAGATTATTAGAATCCACAAATTGCAATGCAAAGCCATATCACTCTGGAAAGGGTTTACTGGAATAAGACTTAGAGAATCAACCCCACATCTGCATAGGAAAAGCCTTCTTGATCAGGGAGAGGGTTGAGAATGCTTAGAACAGCAGGAGCATGAATTACAAGAGAAAATATTCAATGAAGCCATTAAAATAAGCCAAAATTTGGCCTTTGAAAACAATAAGGAAATCAAAAAGTAAGATACAGAATTAGAAATAAAGTTCATGATGTATATTTCTGGTGCATATGAAACCTAGAACATTGAAAACTCTTAACAGCCACAGGAAGCCTAATAACTCAATAAACAGTGCAAAAGATTTCGACAAGCACTACTAAAAAAAAAATACACCATTGAAAATGCAGCACCTGAGATGACATGCAACACAATATATGCACTAGGCAATTGTA
This sequence comes from Ochotona curzoniae, assembly GCF_017591425.1. Lineage (NCBI taxonomy): Eukaryota > Metazoa > Chordata > Mammalia > Lagomorpha > Ochotonidae > Ochotona > Ochotona curzoniae. Next base: position 20,769,506 of record NW_024464939.1, on the reverse strand, counting down.
AATTAAAACAGTGCAAACTGTCCTCTTACACTCACATTTAAAAGCTGGCAAAAACTAAAATTATGCTAAATGAAAATAAAGAATTGGAGTAACCAAAATGCATGCTTTGGAAATCTCTTTAATTTCCAAAAAGTAAGGAATGTGTCTTTATGTACTAGTAATTCCACTTCTAGGGATTTCACTAAGAAAACAACAAACATGTCTACACAAACTTTCTTTTTTCTGTGGCCCAAAGTGACAAATGACTGCAATATGCATCCACAGGTGAATGGATTAAAAGATGTGCAACATCTGTGTGACAGAATCTTGTTCAGCCATAAGAAGAGCAAACGTCGAATACAGGCAAACCCTTGGAAAAAATTCTACAAAAAGTTTATATTGTGTGATTCCATTAATATACAATCCTAGGAATGTAAACTGATCTGTAATAACTAACAGAAAATAAACCAGTGGCTGCATCGGGTCAGAAGCAGCAGAGTGGGTGGGTGATGAAGGACACAAGAACTCTGCGGGATGATGAACACAGGTATTTTGTGTTTTGATTGTGGTGGATGCATCTGTCAAAGCTTAGAGGATTTCACTAGTGATCTGTTGTAAGTAAATGATGCTTCAATAAACTTGGCTTTAAAAATGACCTAGAGATAGGACCTGTGTAGGAAAAAAAAATTCACAATTTCTTCCTACCAAATACAAAATTTAATGATTGAGTGGGATTTCAAATGAAAGAGCTTTGTTTAACAGGCAGTAAGTTTTTAATGGGATTTGGTTTTGAGCTCTGGAAAATCTTACTCAACTTCTAGATTGAGGACAGAGGTTTTTCTTTAGTTCTCAAATGTCTGTATGTGTGACTATATTCCAGTCGCTGCTTCTCCACCTAAAGAAAACACATCAGGTTTGTTTATCCTTTGTTCACTGATTTAGCTTGTACTAGCATACTGTAAACATGGGATTAAAAGGTAAGCTTGGTTAGGTGCAAAATTATTTTTTTTTGATAATATATGTTTTCTGTGAAGCCTGTGGAGGTCCCTCATTAAGCATGTGCTTCAAAATAGGTATATACATTTAATCATTTTCCTGGGAGTTTTAGAAACACATAGGCACATAGGAGCTTTCTTCTGAAGAGCTTTCAGGCAGTTCCCAATCTGCAAATGATTGTAGTTTTTGCTTTCCTGTTCCCAGTATGGGTAGTGAAAGTGGAAGAAAGCCACCAGGAAAGACAAATAATGTTCCAAATACATACAGTAAACAGCTACAGTGATGAAGAGGGGGCTAAGAGAATCAGAATGTTGATATCATCTTAGACAGAAGAATAGAAGAATACTGAAACTCCTCCAGAGGACTGCAAGCTTGATTGTACAGCACTTGCTATTGGCCAAGTAGAATATTGAGCTCTGGGGACCTGGAAATGATCCAGTTCTCATCCGTATACTAAAAGAAAAGTCTTATTTGTGTTGTTACCATCTGAGAGAGCAGAATTAAGCCCATTCGAAATACACTGAGCAAACAAACAAAAAGCAAACAAATAGTCTCTAAGAGAGAAAGAGAAGGTGTCGGGGAGAAGAGTTTGTGCTGTGTATATTATGAGAAGAGAGAAAAATTATCATGGATAATTTAGTATCAGTTGCTTCATCATGACTACAGTCTCCTTCTCCCATTTATCAGGTTTGGAGTTTAGGAAAATCTGTCTGACTTAAAACTAAGTTCTATGTGAATAGTATTTAGACTGGAATAACCAATTTCCAAATAACGGCTTTTGTACAAATAGTGCAATAGGGACAGGTAATATTTTATCACTGCCTGTAGTTCACACCCAGTTTGTAAAACTACTTGCTGTGAGAGCCAACCTCTTAAGTCATTTGGACTCAATAGTGTTACTCACAGGGCAATCTTGAAAGTGTAGGGTTGAATTAATTAGGCAATGGAAAACCTTGCAGGGAATAAAGGGGTTCCTGTGTGCATTTGGAGAGCTTTGATAGGCAGTCCTTACAAGAGAACAGGAGCTCCAATGTAAGCTTACTGAGCCTGGGAGTCCTGGCCAGACAAAGCAAGCATGATCATTGCTTTTCTAACCCAAGACGTGTAACTTTTAATCCATTGGTGGTTAACTGAGTTCTAAAATGTTTCTAGCATTCAGTTAGATGCTGATATAGATAATGAAGAATTCTAAGCTGCCTCTTGCTAAATGTTATTTTGTTATGAGAACAATATAGAGAATATACAAACACACGCACGCACACTAGGAGTACAGAAGGATTCTAAGAACTGAATGGAGATGATACTTCAGATCTTCTTCTTCTTTAAAAAAATTATTTTTATTGGAAAGACAGATTTACAGAGAGAAAGGAAAGACAAAGAGAAAGATCTTCCATCCTCCGGTTCTCTCTCCAAGTAGTCACAATAGCTAGAGCTGAGCTGAATCGAAGCCCGGAGCCAGGAGCTTCTTCCAGTTCTCCTGTGTGAGTACAAAGTCCTAAGGCTTTGGGCCATCCTCCACTGCTTAGCAAGGCCACACTTAGGAAGCTGGATGGGAAACAGAGCAGCCAAAATATGAACCAGTGCCCAAATGGGACCCCAACACATGCAAGATGAGGACTTCAGCCACCAGGTTACTGTGCTTGGCCCTCAGGTCTTCTTGATAGGCTCAGCATAAAACCACTCTGAGAAAGGTAGAGATCTGAAGGCCATGAGGATGCAGTTAATTGCCTTTTCCACTCTAGACAAGAAGAGCTTTCCCACATGGACAGCATCTTTATTGCCAAGTCATAGCTTTCCTATGGTCAGTTGTAAAGAGTGCACCGGGGCCCAGCATTGTGGCCTACCAGTTAAAGTGCTTGCCTTGAACGCACCAGGATCCCATATGGGTGCCGATTCTAATCCCGGCAGCTCCACTTCCCATCCAGCTCCCTGCTTGTGGCCTGGGAAAGCAGTCGAGGACAGCCCAAAGCCTGCACCCGCATGGGAGACCTGGAAGAGGCTCCTGGCTTCGGTTCGGCGCAGCACTGGCTGTTGTGGTCACTTGGGGAGTGAATCATCAGAAGGAAGGTCTTCCTCTTTGTCTCTCCTCCTCTCTGTATATATCTGACTTTGCAATAAAAATAAATAAATCTTTGTAAAAAAAAAAAAAGAGTGCACCCAAGACTGCTCCACCAACTATAGAAAATATAGAATACTTCACCTATAGGAGCACATTGGGAAACTGATCCGTTGGAAAGACAATAAAACTTTCTGAATAGTTAAGTGGAATGCTTTTTAAAAGAAGTCATGTTATTCTTTTTAACATAAATAATTATGTTCTTTGGGGATTTAATGTTTTCAAGACTTTTGTGCTAATAGTTTCTTTAGCATTTGATTGATTGTATTTCAGCAAAACTCTGATTCTGAAAAATTGAGAGGCGTTTTGTCCTCGGGGACCACTTGTCATCTGTTGCTCATTTGGGCGAGGATGCACCAGACACTGCAGCCTCGGGATGAGAGTTCTGCTCTTTCTCTCTTTTCCTTTCCTTGCCTGAACCCAGGTAGCCAATGAATGAAGGCAAAAACAACAAAACAAATTCCCTTTCATGAATCTAAGGCCTTCTCAAAGCACTCAGAATACTTCTGCCCAAACTTCTCTTCCTCATTCCTTACATGGAATGCATTTCTGACTCCTAATATATTTCTTTAAACAGTAAAAAGTATTATACTATATTTTGTTTGCAAAACTCTCCTTAGAAGGACATGTCACTTCACTCTATCCTGTCTTACTGTTGCCCTTTCATCTTTCGCATTTGTCAATGTCTTCTACTCGGTTGATTGTCACTGAATGTCCATCAGTGGCCATGGGGATGACCCATCCAAGACCAAGAAGTCCCGTAGTCACAGCTGGGCCTGGCACTGCTTCACAGTGAAGTCTAACCCATGGCTCCATTGTTTACCTGCCCCAACCCCTTTGGACAGCTTCCCTGAGGACTGCGGGCGCCTCATCTAAAAAGGCTTCATTTCTTCTAAATTCTTTATTTTCTTTTTCCTTCCCTTTCTGTTCCAAACCTATTATCCATCATTCAGTAAACTTTTTTCCCTCCTTTGGCCTTAATCCTCTCCAGGTTCTCCAGTTACACAGCCTTCAGATTTGGGTTAAAAGCCTGTTTTTTGTTTTTTGGTTTTTTTTAAATCAAGGCTAGCTTGGATCCTTAAAAGTCCTCGAGAACAAAATTCAGAAACAAAGAGAGAAGAAGCACGAGTCTAGAAAGCAGTTAATTATAACCACAGAGCACCTATGGTGGTTGGAACGATGTTGAAAACAAAATGTATGCTTTTCCTCATTCACTATCATAAATCAGTATAGAGCAACTTGTATTTAGCTAAAGATTATAATAGGATGAAAATACACCCACAGTCCTATCGCAGTGACAGGGAATTGACTGCTCTGTGTGCTTTGTAAGGAGAGCCAACCCTTTAGAATGTGTTCCAGTCCCTTCACAGAAACAGAGTCTCTTGCAATCTGTGATTTCAGTGTTCTAGTCTCCAAAACAGAACAACAGTAACACGCAAACCAAAAACTGAACTGTAGCTTGCAAAACACCACAAAGGAAAATTAAGGATTCCAATTGTATTTCTGAAAGTAGGTGATGTAGCTACTTTTTCATAAAAGGCAGTCTGTAGTCAGGTATCTGGTAAGATACTATCCCTAACATTATGTCAGTAAATACGTGTCCTAAGAACAATGGTAAGGGCAGACATCGACTAGTTAGTTTTAAAGTGTATCATGTGTCTATTGAGTATATCCCAACAAATAAAGATCATAAATATATTTTCTTTAAATGGACCTCTTAAATGCATATTATATTTTCTGGGGAAGTTTACTATTTACAATAAAGTTATTTAGCATTTTAAGTATTACATCAACAATGGATTTTTTTCACTCAGTCTGTAGTACAAACCTTTAAGAACTAAGACATTATCATCTCCATGTTACAAAAATGTGAGCAGGACTCAGGGTGACAAGTAAAGGACCTATGAGCATACATACAGCAGGTGGCCTGAGGCTCTAATTTAAGCTGTGCATTACAGTTTGGTTTTTGTTTGGGGGGGAGATTACCTTTAGACTAAAGTACAGAAGCATACTGCAATATATCTTCACTTCCTAGTATGTTTGTTTCCATCATACAGTTCTTTTGTAAGAATATTTATGTACGTGTTTACTTGTATATCTGTTTATTTCATTTTTGCAGGAAGGTTGCATTATATCAAAGAGAATGAATCATATTTTTCTTTGTGGATTGGATTATTTCACTGAGTGTAATTGCATCCTGCTGGGAACATTTTTGTTGCAAGTGGTAGAATTTCGTTCTTCTTAAAGACTTTGTAGTATTCTAGGGAGTAGATGTACCACACTTACTTTATCCACTCATCTGTTGACAGGTATACTGATTGTTTCCATCTCTTTGCTACTGTGGATTGTGCCGCTCCAAATATAGAGTTTCCTGTTCCTTTCTCATGTCCAGATTTCAGATCCCTTTGGCTATATTCCCAGGATTGTGATAGCTGGATCATATAGTACAGCAATTTTCAGTTCTCTGAACACTCTCCATGTTGATATTTTAGTAGCTGCACTAGCATATATTCTGAGCAACAATGATGTAGGGTTCCTTTTTCCTCACATCCACATCAGCAGGTGTTAGTACATTTCTAAATGTTCCCTATACTCACTGGAGTTAGGTGGAACTGAAATGTGGTTTTTATTTGTATTGCCTGATAGCCAGAGAGCCTGAATTTGTGTGGTGTGTGTGTCTATTAGCCGTTTGAATTTGTTCTTATGAAAAATGTCTGCTAACTTCTTTCATTCATTTCTTTTAAAAATATGTATTTATTGCTATCAGAAAGACAGATTTGCAGAGAGAAATGTGAGACAGAAAGATCTTCTATCTTCTGGTTCATTCCTCAAGTAGCCACAATAGCCAAAATCAAGCAAATCTGAAGCCAGAAACCAGGAGGGTCTTCTGTGTCTCCTACATAGACACAGAGTCCCAAGCTTTTCTACTGCATTCTCAGGCCACAAGCAGGGAGCTGGATGGGAAATAGAGCAGCCAAGATAAGAACTGGTGCCAACATGGGATCCCAGCTCATACAAGGTGAGGCTTTAGCTGTCGAGTTTTACTTTTCCGCAACGCAAATACATGGTAAGTGAAGAGTGAAGGATGGAAGAGGCTGACATAATATGTAAGGAATTCAGAAACAATACTGGAAGATGTTGTAAAGTGAGAAATATGTTCAAAAAATCACATGAGATTAACATGGTGTATGGTTTAAACAATGCATACACCATCTGGACTTTCAACACTTGTTTGGCAAATGTTTCTTAAAATCCTGAAACCTAGTAATGAAATTATTAAAAGGACATATGAAGAAGAAAATTAGGAAATCAACAACTTGAGGGAAAAAAGACTAAACCCCAACTTATTTGATTCAATTTTGTAATAATGTCTTTTCAAAAGCTTATAAATATTCTACATAGAAGCATAGATGATCACTAGATTATTTAAAAAATTTTAGTATTATAATCACAGATATTTTTAAATTAACTTTTCTCCAATGACAGTTATATTTTCAAGACTCAGGAAGCAAGCTAAACAAATATGCAATCACATGTACAATTCTTCATAAGAGGACTATTTCAAAGTTGCATTAAAAACTGGTTGTGATATTTCAAGCAACTGGAAACTGTCCAGAGAACCTTTTAGCCAATGGCTCAGCCCACATAAGACAGCTGCCATAAACACATGTTAAGAAATTATTCAGTTAAATGGCAAACAGGTAAAGCACTTCTGTATTTTCTTCTATAACAAGAGGAAAATGGAATAAGTCAAAATCTGAATATTGTCCTTGAAATCTAAAGATTCTATATAATTGCTTCCTCTAAAATGTTCTGATTATAAAAACGCTTCTAATATTTTATCTGCAGAAAGAAGAAGCCAGCCAGTGCTTACATTATTTGTAATTATGTAAGACAGATACATAAATATTTAATTTCTCCACTACAAATTCTATTCTAATGGGAATAAAATGGGTATATTTATCACTAGCCACTTCCCTTTGACTAATAGGACATCACATACTGAATCTTCAAGCCAAGCTTGTTCCTGTGGAATCCCTGCCTTTTGTCAAAGAAACAAAATTATCAGCTCTTCTAGTATAACTGTATCACTTACTTATTAAGGAACTTTTATTTATTTCCAATCCAGGCAGGCTCTAATAGCAAATGCCCTAAGGGTTAACATTATCTTTTTTGTTTATTTTCAAGATAATCATTAGGCACATTTTACCTTTACGCCTTGGACCTTACCAAGAACAGGTATAATAAATAAGGCCAAAAAATCAGAATAAAATTTTATTTGTGAAATATGCTGTAGTTATAGACAAAGTGAACTGATAAGACTCTACAGTTAGTAACAAAAACAAATTCATGGGTGTGGGATAAGTTTTCATTCTTTAATAGAAACGCATGTAGAGCATTACCAGTCCAGAACTCTTAAAATCAGAAATGCTACAAAATCCAAAACTTTTTGCACATTAGTTTGTTTTCATAAATGTCTTACACATGTAGTATGTTCTATATGAAACTCTGTTACATGTGAAATGTCATTCAACATCTTTTATAAAATTACATTTGGGTCATATGAATAATGTATTCATGAAACATAAATTAACTTTCTCTTTAAAGCTGGTTGATGTACTCAAAATTTATCATAAGATAGGTAGATAGACATTTCAAAGTTTTTGGTACATCTGAGCATGTTGGCTTGGGGGTATTCACCTTCTGACCAGTAGGGCTCTGTTCTTTATGAAATTCTGCTATGAGGGAATGCATTGTAATCTTTCAACCTGGTAAGATTTCACATCTCAGAAAATTAAATCATTTGTATTGCCGATTAAGTGTCACTAAAGCTTGATTTGCTTTCTGTTGGGAATACTCCAGTGTGAATGCAATGTGTAATCTCCTTACTGGTCTCTGCTGAGTTTTGTATGGCATTTGTTGCATGGCATTCTTGACCATCTAGAGCCGTCATCACACACAGTCCATTCTTATCACCAGGTGTGGAATTCCCTCAAGTTCTACAAACAGTACAATTTTGAGCATTCCAGAAAATACACAATATTTTATTTATGTTTCATGTTAAAAGTATATGAATGTTAAAAAGATATAGGTATGTGCAGACTTGAAGCACACATGGGAGTGTATTTGCAGTGTTTTTTTTTTCCAAGTATTGCAATTATTATAATGATTGTTAAAGTATTTTTTAAAAAAAGATTTACTTATTTCTTTGCAAATAAATATATACAGAGAGGAGGGGAGACAGGGAGATCTTCAGATTTTGATATACAGAGAGGAGGGGAGACAGGGAGAAAGATCTTCCATCCACTGATTCACTCCCCAAGCAGCCACAATGGCGGCAGTTGCGCCAATCCGAAGCCAGAAGCCTGGAGCCTCTTCCAGGTTTCCAATGTGAGTGCAGGGTGCCAAGGCTTTGGGCCGTCCTTGACTGCTTTCCCAGGCCGCAAGCAGGGAGCTGGATGGGAAGTGGGCCCTCTAGGATTAGGGTTGGCAGCCATATGGGATCCTGGCACGTTCAAGATGAGGACTTCAGCTGCTAGACTGCTCCGCAGGGACCATTAAAACATTTTCTTTTCTGCAATTCAAAGAAGGGAAGTGTAATAGAATTTTAGTGTGATATGTATCTACAAATACTATAAATTTTATCTGTTAGTGGCAGTAATGTATATTTTATTTGTTAACATGTTACATGAAAGTGTATCAGGACTGACTTTGCAGGAATGAAAATCAGAAGAGCAAATACTATGTGCTTCTGAATATTGCTATGTGCAAATTAAATCCCTAAGGACATAATTTGGTGAAATTCTTCTTTTTCAAAAAGAATACTCAATGGATTAAGCTTTAATGTTCTGGAAACTTAGCATATCTAGTCATGTGAACAGTGGGACATTGGACTCTATTATATGAATGGCAGCTAAAGGAAGCTATTGATGAAAACAATTATTTTATACAATTAAAAGTAATTTATAATAGATATGTGTCATATTTCTAATTGTAGCTAGTGATATGTTCTTCTTTTATTTCACATGTAACTATGTTAATTAGCATATCACATGAAGATATCCAACAGTTCCAGATTTCTTATTATAGATCAGATTTTGAATTAATAACTCTCTGTGCATCAAAGGTATAATAAAAAATTTGGGCTAAATATTTTCTAGATAATTTCTGCTGATTATATGAATGATAAGTCTAGAATTTGAGGCTAATTCTGTTTGACAAAAAAATTCATATATTTCCTATTATGGTTTGCTTTATCACTCTACCTATTCTTTCAGTTTACTGGTAGAAAATAATGCAGCAATCCTTTCACATTTGAATAACTTGAATAACTTTATTTAAAATGTACCTGATAGCAGGCCTGGCACAATAGCTTAGTGGTTAAACTCCTTGCCTTGCACGTGCCAGGATCCCCTTCATGTACCTGTGGGGCTCAAGGACAGATACATCACTAAGTCACAAGATGGTGAACAAAGGAAGAGCCCTGGGCATGAACCAGGGCAGGGATCAAGTAGTTTTATTTTATTATATTTTGCATTTTAATTTTTTAAATTTTATTATTTAATATATTTTTATTTTGAATTTTGAAATATGTGGTACAATTTCATTTAGGCTAGGATTCCCCTCCCAACTCTCACCCCCGACAGATTTTTCCCATGGTGTAGTCCTTCATAAGGAAGCATAATTCTATCAGTCTCTTATTTAAGTGTACCCCGACAGTCCAGCATGCCATTGTCTACACATGTCCAACAGTTTTAAGGGAAATCATGTTTTGTCTGGAAGCAGGGATGCATGTTTCAATACACCTCCACCTCTGTATATGATAGACGCCAATACTCCATCACTACACATTTCCATAATTGAGAAGGCATGAAACCAGGTCAACATCTGGTATGAGTTAGAATAGACACAACAACAACAACATCAACAACAAATTACAGCACCATGAAAAAACACACCACTGAGTAACTAACACATGAGTGACAAAGAGAAAACACAAAAGTCTCTTGGGAAAAATGATGCCATCGTGTAATGCATGAGCAGGTGATGAATTTGACAAGAGAAAAAAAATTATCTGGAATAGACAGAACTGAAATAAAAACATCAAAACGCATGGAATGCAGTCAAACAAACAAACAAAAAACAGTATGGATGGAATTATTGAAGTTATACTTTCCATGCCGGTTTCCTTATATAAAAGAGAACATTATCAAAATGACCATTTTATCAAAAGCAATATACAGATTCAATACAATCCCAATCAAAATCCCAACAACATTCTTCTCAGAAATAGAAAATATTATACAAATGTTCATCTGGAATCACAAAAGACCACAAATAGCTAAAGCTATCCTGAAAAATAGAAGTCAAGCTGGAGGAATCACAATTCCAGACCTCAAGACATACTACAGAGCAGTGGTTACCAAAACAGTCTGCTATTGCTACAGAAACAGAGAAGAAGATCAATGAAACAGAATAGAAACACCAGAAGGGAGCCCACACATGTATAGTCGACTAACCTTTATAAGAAAGCACACTGCACAGTGATAGGAGACTAATATCCAGGATTTACAAAGAGCTTCAGACACTCAGGGACAGCAAAAACAAACAAAACAAACAAACAAAAAACCAGTAGCAAAATGGGCAAAGGAAATGAACATTTTCAAAAGAACAGATTCAAGTGGCTAACAGACATATGGAAAGATGCTCAGGCTCCCTAACCATCAGAGAGAGACAAATGAAAACCACGTTGAGGTTCCACCAAACTCCAGTGAGACTGGCCTATATTCAGAACTCAATGAACAATACCTGCTGGTGTGGATGTGGGGAGAAAGGCACCCTCCTTCACTGCTGGTGGGAGTGCAGGCTAGTACAGCCACTGTGGAAATCAGTATGGAGAGTGCTTGGAGAATTGCAAATAAACCTGCCATACGACCCAGCTATCCTGCTCCTAGGAATATACCCAATAGAAATGAAATCTGCATATGAGAAGGGGATCTGTAATCCTATATTTGCAGCAGCACAATCTACAATAGCAAAGATATGGAAACAACCCAGATGTGCATCCAAAGAGGAGTGGTTAAAGAAACTGTGGTACATTGACTCCAAGGAATATTATTCAGCTATTAAGAAGAATGAAATGATACTATTTACAACTAGGTGGTCCCAACTAGAGACCATTATGCTCAGTGAAATGAATCAATCACAGAAGATCCACTTGTTTTAAAGAAGGACTGATTGGCAGGGGCCATATCCGTGCTTGTGAACACCGTGTGCCGCCCTGCCCCTGGCCTATGGGAGGTGGCTTCCCCAGTCGTGCAGATGATGATTGGCTCTTAGTTCTCCTGGAATTCCTGGAATTCCTGGAATTCCTGGTCTGAGGCTGTTCCTGTTCCATAATAGATGCGTGTTTCCCAAGTAAACAGGACCTGCTCTGATTCTGTTCCTCTCTCACATCGGAGGCAGGAGGACAGGCAGTTGGCTCATCCCTTCTGACAACGGGGAACTAGAGGATGGAATCTGTTGGGGGAGAGCCCCATCAGCACCAGTTCTAACCCAGCAGCCTCATTTCCCATCCAGCTCCCTGCTTGTGGCATGGGAAAGCAGTCAAGGACAGTCCAAAGCCTTGGGATCCTGCACCTGCATGGGAGACCCAGAAAAGGTTCCTGGCTCCTGGCTTCAGATTAGCTCAACTCTGGCCATTGCAGTCACTTGAGGAGAGACTCATTGAAGAGCAGATTTTCCTCTCTGTCTCTCCTCTCTGTAAATCTGACTTTACAATAAAAATAAATAAGTCCTTAAAAAATAGGTGCCTGTTATTTATAAAATGTTCTTCCTTGTGAATGTATTTGATTCAAGTCTCTAAATTGGAATATTGACTGTTTAATTTTTTCAGCTCTTTCTCATTTCTATGGAAAAACAAATAGCGGATTATGTATCCTGCAGCTGCTAAATTACTAAGTAGCTGGTACCACAGAAATTAAATAGAAAAAAAAAAATGTGACATGGAAACTTCAAAGATGCTTCAATGTTATTTTATCTTTTTATTTTTATTGATTTATTTATTTTAAGGTCTTCAATCTACTGGTTCACTCTCCAAATGGCCACAAGGCCAGAGCTGAGCCAACCCAATTCAAAGCCAGGAGCCAGGAATCTCTTCCAAGCCTCCCACGTGAGGACAGGGGCCCAAAGCGGGCTGTCCTCTGCTGGCAGGACGAGAAGTTGAACAGCCAGAATATGGATTAACATCCATATGGGATGTTGGCACTTGCAGGTGGAGGATTAGCCTGTTGAGTCACCCCCACAGCCCCAAAATGCTTCCATTTTTATGGGGAGAAAAAAAATTTTTTTTTCAAATGTTTATTCCCAAATCCAGTGAGTTATTTTCAAGTACAACCCTGTAAACCATAAATTGTTCCCAGACAGTCCATTGTGAAGGGAACAGTCAATGCATTTCCCCCTGAGAGTTGTTTGAAGCATTCCTGAGGGGACAGTGATCAAGTTCTTGGTGTCTCTGCTCAGTAACCCTTCTTTCACAGTTGCTTTATGGTTTTATGGATTATTGGCACCCCACAGTGTTTTGTGTAAGTTCTCTTTGAGATCCATTCTCTGATGAAGTAATGGGCTCTCATATAGTTATTAGGTTATTATTTATAAATCTTAATTTGAAGTGAGGCTCTCACAAATACAGTGTACATCAATGAAGGCTAAATAGAGTAGGCATCACACAGTCCATGCTTGAATGATTCTGTCTTGGTGACTCCACTGAAGGACGCTGGGAGTGAGCTATGGATCCTCAAATTGCCCACGCATGTGGGAGTGGCACAGTTCTTACCTTTCCCACACGTCAAAACTGCAGCCAATGTCACATGTGGCAATGAAATAAAACTTACTTGTACAGGTGTAAGGTCATGTACCTATATATTTTATTATGATGATGTAGTCTAACTAGAAATGCTTAAACTAATACGCTTGAAGGAAATATATGCCATTCAACACTGGAATTTTTAAAAATAATTTGTGATTCTTTCTATTAAATTACTGCATATGAGACTCTTTTTAGAAATTCAAACAAAAGAAAAAACAATTGAATATCCAGTATGTTCCCATGCATTTTTGAAATTCCTACATATTGTTTTTCAGAGTATGCATTTCTGTGCCTTTTGTGAAGATACTTTGTATAATAAAATAATTGAATATGTGGTGACTTCTATGGTTTGAATATTTGAAAATAATTTATGGAAGCAATGTCCATGTGCTCTTTTATCAGCCAGGGAATCTAAACAGTATTCCAGCCATCTTTTACAGGTCTTTCTCATAAAAAAAAAAAAGTTGATTTGACAGCTATCTTGAAGAAAATTATCTACAAACTCAAATAGATTGGAAATATAAAAATCCTGTTAAATGGTTCTGTTTCTACTTAGTCTGCATTACATAGCAATGTAATTTAATAGAGCAGTCATTCTTTCCCGGTGGGATACAGACTTTACTCACTGTATTAGGATTGAAGTGTTGGCTACATAAACCAGCATTCTCACTGTGCTGCTTTGGCTCAATGGTGACATTATCCTGAGATTTTCCAAAGGGGGGAGAAAGTTTGGTAATCACGGGAAAATTAAAAATGTTTGTCTGGTTCCCAGCTATCTAGGTTAAATCTCAGGATGTCTGGGAGACTGTATCCGTTTCTATACATTTTTCTGCGTGGATGATCCTGAACTTTTAGACAGCCACATTTCAAGCTTGAGGAAGATACGCAATTACTATGTATGTCCCAATGGCTGTATTAGGGATTTATTCCTTTCACAGAGCTGCTTTTCTATCTTGACAAACTGTCTTCAAGGAGGATTTAAAGTTATCCTTCCTGAGAGGTGAATGTAATTTGAATAGTAATACAGTGTCTACCTCTGCTGGAGAAGTAACTGTTTTGTGGTAGGTACTCCTTGGTCATGCTGCTATCCCTAACATTTACTACAGGGTTTTCCCTTTGTATGGATTTGGAAAGCTATACGTGGCGCAAAGGAGAAAATTTATTCAAAATGGCAAGGGAATCAAGACAACACACACTTCATGCAAAAGGCTGCTTACCTGCTGACAAGATGCGGGCACAGGGCACACAGGAGTGTGTACATAAAAAAAAAAAAAAACCTGATCATGGTCCTTAAGTTACTTACAGTTTCCAACACTGATTTAATTCTCAATAAGATCCTGAGAATTCTTGTATAAAATCAAGGGACCCTCTGATTTATTTTTTTTTTTAGACTGTCCAGAAATAGTCATTTGTAATTTAAGTGGATTCCCCTTATGCCCATTGCCAAGGCTGGAATATAAGCCAGGCCTGGTTTCCCTCAGTACGTTCTAAAAGGGGAAAGTGCTAGTTGCAGAGTTTTCGGCAACATTAGTGCTCTGCTAGGAATCCTCAGAAAGGTCTGGTGTCGCAGGAGAAGACCTCTATAAATGTCACGAATAGCGTATAATCCTGCCCCAGCATCAAGGACAGCGCAGGGCCAGTGCAGTGTACTTGCCAGTAAGGCTGCACAAAACCGATTTTTAGAAAATCTCTATCAGTGTAATATATTCCTTTGCAGTTATTCTTTGGCTCTTACCTTCTGACTTTGGAATATCCTGAAATTGAACACCACAGATCTTTATTCTTACAAAAATTATTTATGACCCCAGATTCAATCATTGCATCTGGTTTGAGGACTGAACGTTGAAAAACTCATCCGGAATTCATTATGGTTTTTCACTTAATTTCCTTCCTTTGCTTCCTTCCTTTCATTCTTTGCTCATTTTCTCTCTCTTTTTTTTCTTTTCCTCTTTCTTTGCAACAGAAATATGCTGTTGGCATTTTATCAATAAGAAATGCATGCATAGGTCCAGCAGTGTGACTCAACCGGCTCTCCCTCAGCCTTGGGCACTGGTTTTCCATCTGGACAATGGTTCATATTCTGTTCACTCCACTTCTGATCCAGCTCCTGTGTTATAACCTGGGAAAGCGGTGGAAGATGGCCCGAGACCTTGGGCCCTCACACCCACGTGTTAGAGTGAGAAGAACGTCCCCATCCTTGGCTTTGGATGAGCTCAGCTCTGGGTTTTGAGGCCTTTCGGGGATTGAATCAGCTGACAGAAGATGCCATTTTGCTCGGTCGCATCTCTATGTAAGTCTGCCTTTCAAAAATAGATACATATTTTTTCTTATTTTCTAAAAGGAACTGTATCCTATTTGGATTGATTGAATGAATTGATTACAATCCACCCTTTTGTTTCTGTCCTTTACCTTCCTCATTCTCTCTAGCTGCTGTTTAACTCTGAGAACCACAGCTTAGAGGGACAATGCCTGCTTCCTAATCTCACTTTAACAGAAATGAATGCTATGCTGGTGTTAAATGTTCAGTTCAATCTAATTAAAAAATACAAAATAATGGAAGCAAACAAAATCTACCGGAACATGTTTAAAGGTCACAAAATCATTGAACATAATGAATAACAACTATATTAAATATGTTTACAAGAAGGTTTGAAGTTGACAGAAGGAAAGCTAAAGCTTAAAACAAACTTGGTTCTTAAGGTAATAATAAATACATGTATAAAGATAAAACAAGAAAGAGTATACATCTTTGAAATAATATTATTAGAGAACAATAAAGAATACAGGGATTAAATAAATGGAGAAATAAAATCTCTTTTTAAAATGACAGTATATTTTCATGTTGACAAAAAAATTACCAGCTCCATTATGTCATTTGAGAATATGTTTGCATATGTCAAAGTACTTGTAAGCTATGAAAAATGGCTGAGTATCCATAGAGAGGCAAGAATCTCTCCCTGGGTTTCTAGAAAACTTGAGGCTCCAGATTTCTACAGAGCTTTGTATTTCTAAAACTAATCTTTAAGCTCCCTTTCTTAATCTAATGGCGTGTTTGTCAGAGATGACGAATTGAGTTTAACAAAATAGATAGCTGAGAAAGAGAAAAAAAATCTCATTAGAAAAAAAAATATTCAATGAGCAATAGTAAAATGATAATTTATTTATTTATTTTTAAAGACTCACTTATATTTATCGGAAGGGTAGATTTATACAGAAGGAGATAAAGATCTTTCATCCACTGTTTACTCTCAAGTGCCTGCACAGCCAGAACTGAGCTGATCAGGAGCCAGGAGCTTCTTCTGGGTCTCCCATATGGGTGCAGGGTCCTAAGGCTTTGGGCCGTCCTCCATTGCTTCTCCAGGCCACAAGCAGGGAGCTGGAAGGGAAGTGGAGATGACAGGACATGAACAGGCGTCCATATGGGATCCCAGCAAATGCAGGGCAAACATTTAGTCACTGAGTCATATCGCCGTACCTACAAAATGAGAATTTAAAAATTACCTTTTGATAGCAATGATCAAGTATTGATGTTTGTGTATGTGTTTTCTATCTGAAGAACTTTGAGAATTTTCCCAAAAAAAGTGAAAATAACTTAAAAAAGTATCTCTTAAATATATTTACTTTTTTGACAAAGGAACAGAATCAAATAGTAAAAGGTGAATCCATTAAACAAACGAGGATGGAACAATTGAATATCCACATTAAATACAGAGGCAGGGAGAGATCCATTAAGACCTTGCCCATGAAAACACAGAAACATTAACATAAATGGATTGTAGATTACACGTCCAAATGGACAATTTAAAACTGTGCAAGTTCCTAGGGAAAGCTTAAGAGAATATAATTAAACTATCTCTTTAGCAAAGATCTTTCAGTTATAACACACAAATTGCATAGAATGTTTATAAATTCTATTTTACTGCTTTTATCTTTCAAAGATATAATTAAGATAATACGAATGAAAGATATATTTGGGTATCATATATGTAATTCATATCTCTGGTAAAAATTTGTATACAACATGTAAAAAACCACTTGTAGCACACTAATAATATAAGCTATTTTAAAAGCTTTACTTTCTTTTATTCAAAAATTAATTTTTCAGAGAAGGAGAGAACTTGCGTCCTCTGATTCACTAACGGAAAGTTCACAATAAACAGAGCTGATCTGCTTCAAAGCTGGGAGTCAGGAGTTTTCTTTGGGCCTCCCACGTGTGCCCAGGGACCCAAGGACTGGAAGCATCTTCCCCTGCTTCTCCAGTCTGTAACTAGTGAGCTGCATTGGCAGTGGTGCAACAAGCACAAGAACTGGTACCCATATGGGATGCTGGTGCTACAGAGAGAGAAAGAGCATGCTCTGCCACTCGACTGGCCCCACTTGTTTAAAAAAAAAAGCTCAAAATATATCTGTAGCCATTTTACAGCAAGAATACAGAGGGAAGGAATTATGTTTTTCTCTTCAGACTCCACATCATCTTTTTGACACATTTTAGCAAGTGTGAGAAAGGAAGGAAAGAGAATATTTTCAATAATAATTAGCAGTGAATGATGCAATATTTCTATTTTAAAACTTTCATTACTGGTTTCTTGACATGTTGCTTTATTTTTCTGTATTTGTTCAGTAAAAAAAAGTTGTCATTTTTTTTCAAATAGCAGACACTTTCCATCTTCTTCATCAAATAATATTTTAGTGCATTCCCTTATTTTATCTAGCCAAAGTTTGTTGAAATTTATTTCCACTAAGTGTTCATGAAAATTAGACAGCAGCTTATGTTAAATGATATTTAATTCATATTACATTTTGATTAAGAAAGAGTAGACTGACACAAAGAAAGCTTTTCTCACATAAAATCTGTAAACAATGGCAGTTTTCTTACAAACATGTATCAGGTTTTATTTGTTTTGTCTTTGTTTTGCCCCAACCTGATGGAAATGGCAGGGATGAGAGTATTTCCAAAGAGTAGCTAAAATCGATTGCTAGAGACTTGCAGTAGGAAATGTGCCCAATCAAATGCTATGTTCTAAAGAATGAGTGACCCTCACAAACTGTACAGTGTGGGCTTTTCCACAAGCCCAATCTCCTAGAAGGAACTGGGTCTTGTTTCTCAGTGGGAATGTTTGCTTACTGGGGAAAGCAGTAAAAGAAATATGATCTCGTGGGATTTTAACGTTACTAGTTTAAGTGTTTCCATATAATGTTTGAAACTATGCAAGATTCGATTTGTAAAGTTACTCCATATTTCTCAAGGGAAGTCTGTAGAAGCTAACTGATTAATATGTGAGACATTTCGCTTTTGGTTATCATTTGCAGTGAAAACATACAACTTATGTTGGAATGTAAACTTGTTTCAGTTGTCATCATAATTATGTTTTCATCTGTAGCTAGAAATCTATGTGCTAACTGTATATACAAACGGAGAATTATGAAATAGGCTAGCTGTTAATAATGCCAAGATAGGGCCTGCCTGGCACGATAGCATAGGGATTAAAGTCCTCACCTTGCACGCTCGGGAGCCCATACGGGCACAGATTCTAATCCCAGCAGCCCCACTTCCCATCCAGCTCCCTGCTTGTGACTTGGGAAAGCAGTCGAGAACAGCTCAAAGCCTTGGGACCCTGCACCCGTTTGGGAGACCTGGAAGAAGCTCCTGGTTCCTGGTTTTCGATTGTCTCAGCTCCATCACTTGCAGCTGCTTGGGGAGTGAACCATCGGACAGAAGATCTTCTTCTCTGTCTCTCTTCCTCATTGTATGTCTGACTTTGCAATAAAAATAAGTAAATTTAAAAAAAAAACCGCCTCTTTAGATAGATAGGAACAGGGCAAAATTTCAGGCATTAAACACAGTACATTGATGATATTTATATTGCATTGCTGAAGAAGGGGAAAAGTTCAATATATCTAATAGTGTTGTATGCCAAGAAGTGTTCTGGCTTCATTGAGATTGTGATGAAAACATTTTGAGAAGTAATATGATATGCTCTGTATCCCTTTATTATGGACTTGGGTGTGTCCCTGTAAAATCCATATGTTGAAGGACTAATTCTCATTTGTCTTCTTTTGGTAACAGGCACTTTAAGAGAAGTAGTGTTAAATGAAGTCATAAAGGTAAGTCTCAAATCCAATAGAACTGATGTCTTGATAAGAAAAAAAGGAGACCCATGGAGAGGAACTCAGAAAACAGGCCCTATGAGAACACAACCAGAATGTAGTTTCTGGCAAACCTCAGGAGAATCCAATAATCTTGAGCTCTTATCTCCAGAAATACAAGAAAACACACATTCTGTTTTATACCCTTTTTTACATATTTTCATTTTATTTGAAATATAAAAAGAGATAGGCAATGATAGGGACAGAAATAATGATAGAGAAGAGAGAGTGACAAAGAAAAAATACTTTATTTGCCGCTTCACTCCACAAATTCATTATTTCAACAAGCAGGCAACTTCTGTGACTTGGATATAAGTGACATTCAAGTACAGAAGCAAACAGAACTCTTAGTGGATATGGTAAGGTTAGGATACTCAGCACGACACATTATAGTCAAATTTTCAACAGTAAAAGTTACAGAAACATGTTCTAAATATGCAAGATTGTCTTCAGATAAGCTGAAGCTATGTTTTATATTAAAAGATGATTTCTCATCAGAAATCTTATAGAGTAGGAGAGGATGGAAACTGCCCAAGTCTGTTGCACCCAGAAAAGTTTTCATTTATAAATGAAAGTAAAATAAAAACTTCCAAAGCAAATAGAAATTGAAAGAATTGTCATTGTTAGAAAACAAAGGATTACTTACAAATGATTTTGATGGATGTGCTGCTACTTACAGAAGAGAAAGATAATTACAACAATGAAACAATGTGAAGACAAAAAATCTCTTAGTAAAAGTGCGAGGAAAATCTAAACAAATAGTGATAATAATGGAAAAATGGTAAAACCAAATATTTGCTTATCAATATAACAATAAAGACACATGTCCTAAATTCTTCAACTAAAACAAACAGACTGGGCAAATGGCTGAAAAAACAAACAAACAAAAACAACCCATCTCTTTCCTGCTTTTAAGAAACAAACTTCACCAACAAAGATGCACAGACTGAAAGTAAAATGACAGAAAAAGATACTCCCTGCTAAAAGAAGTGAAAAATTGGGCAAGTGTATTTATCTTAATATCTTAATGCATCATTGGACCCACAAATGAAAACAGACAAAAAAAATTCAAATCAATAAAATCAGAGATAAAAAAAAAGATGTAACAATGGATACAACAGAAATAAAGAGAATCATCAGTAATTACTACAGAGGTATGCCAACAAATAAAAAATGTTTGTGTATTGGAAGAAGAAATATCAAAAGTTCCTTATACCCAAAGCAATCTTCAGATTCATTAAAATCCCAATCAAAATATCAATGTCATTCTACTTGGGATAATAATAATAATAATATTCATGTGGAAACACAAGGGAATACAAACAGCTAAAGCAATCTTAAACTATAAAAACTAAATTGGAGGTTTTAAAACATCAGAATTGAAGATATAGTATAGTGGGCCTGACATGATGGTTCAGTGCTTAATCCTTGTCTTGTGTCATGTCATCTCCACTTAGCATCCAGCTCACTGCTTGTGGCCTTGGAAAGCAGTAGAGAAGGATGGCCCTAAACCCTGGGTGCCTACTTGGGAGACTAGGAAGAAGTTTCTGGCTCCTGGCTTTGGGTTGGATCAACTCCAGCCACTGTAGTCACTTAGGAGAGTAAACCAGCAAGGAGAAAATATTTTTCTCTATATCTTCTTCTCTCTGTAAAATCTGCCCTCACAATACAAATAAATATTTTAAAAGATATAGTATGGGGCAGATATAAACAAAAATCCTGGCTCTGGCACAAAAATAAACATGTAGATAAATGGTACAGGGTAGAAATTATTCCAAGCGCCCACAATCTTTGACAAATTAACTGAAACCAATCCCTAGAGAGGATGATATCTTCAATAAATGGTTCCAAGAAAATGAAATTTATGTGTGCAAAAACAAGAAACATCTCATCAACTTAGAATGGTTATCATTCAAAAATAATAAAATAAAACAAAAACCAAGAAATGCTGGTGAAGACATAGGGAAAAGTACTCTAATCCACTGTTACAGGGAACGTAAACTAGTGAATATTCCATGGAAGACAGTATGAAGAACTGCTGAAAGTTGGTCTACCATATGACCTGGCCATCAACTTCTGGAAACTATTAAAAAATAAAATAGAATCAGAATTTGAAAGTGTTATTTGTACCTTTTGCTTGTTTTAGCTCAATCCATAGTAGTTAACACGGTATAAGCTTAGGGGCCACAGTAACTGATAACTGGATAATGTATATATATATGTGTGTATTTACACAAACACACACTATAGAATACTACTCACACAGAAAAAAGAATGAAATCTATCTTTTGCACTAAAGTGAATGCAAATGAAAATGATTATGCTTTGAAAAAATCTTAATTTTAAAGAGAAACATCAAATGTCTTCTCTGCTGTATGGCAGCTAATATAGTATACAAAAAATGTACATGAATGAAATGATCACATTGGGATATGATTTTTGCTTTTAGCCTCTGATTTTACTCATGTGGAACTGTGCTCTTCTTTTTGCTTGTTGCCTACTATGATTAATGGCAGATAAGGCCTGTGAATACAGGATGAATTAAAATTATGTTTGCAAAACCTGCTGAGAAGAGTAAAATGAAGGAGGGGTATTTGGAGGCAGTAGGGGAGTGAAGGAATTGTGACTGTCTCCTTGGATCTGCATCTGCGTGCATTGCATAAAATCTATTCCCTTTATGTTAAATTTAAAAAGTAAAAAATGGAACAATATTTATTTGGCATTATAATATAGTAGCAGATCATGAGACCCTATTGAATTTATTTTATAACAGCTCAATTTCGAGATATCAGTAAAATAATTATGTGAAGATGTCCAGTTGTATAAATGGCCTCTGCATTTTGGTAAGAAATTTTGATTAGAGAGAGTCGTAAGTGCATAAAAGCTAGGAAATGCCAGAATCAGAGTTAGGGCGACCCATAAGTAGATCAAACAAAAAGAAAATTTTCCTTTGAAAGACCAACATCTAAAGGGATAGAAAATAAACCAGAGATTCCAAAACAGAGAGGTGGAGAATCAGGAATAACAGGATTAATGAGCCATCCTTTCATTTTCAGGAGTACACACTTTATATAAACTAGAGGATACTGATGATCCAGTATTGAACTTTTCCAAGGGAATATCTATAGGAAAAGTTGTATATTCTGTTTAGTGAAGAGGAATAAATCACTCTTCCTTGGCTGTTTGGAGATTATGTGACATTGGTGACATTGTCATGTTAGGATTGATAAAAGAATCCCAGTTAGTGAATTTACATACAGCTTAAAATAACCAACTCCACTCTTGAGAGAGTCGAAATTCCTATAAGCAAAATTGGCAGTGAAGAAAACATTATGTGTGTGTTTGAAATATGAATTTGTCTGTTATGATATGTTTGTGAATTCATGTCCTAGCACTTCATGTGACTTTTAAAATACTAAATCTCAGAAAAATAATTCTATTAGACTGATGGTTAAAGCATATTGATCCTGAGAAGACATGCTTTCTGTACACAGAGGAATTAAGTAAATGAAAACAGACCTACTAAGGGAGGGCAGGAACACGCTCCGCAAGCCAGAGTTTGAAGAATGAAGATCCGAGGAGCTCCAAGAAGCTTCCCAGGCTCTTCAGTTCAGGACTGCAGGCCGTCTTCTGCGGAGTCTCAGAGGGAATTCACTTCACCTGACACTGCTACTCAGCTCTTGTTCTTTAAAAATCTTATGTGAGATCTCGGGCAAAGGCATTAAATATCATAACTGTAAAATTCTTTTTCCTTCACTTGATCTGTATATTTTCCTGAGAGCATTGCAGGTTCGTGTCCTGGCTACTCCACTCCCATCCAGAGCCCTGCCTGTGCCCTGGGAAAGCATTTCAGAACAAATGTGTACAGCATTTGAGAGTGTCAAGATTCTAGAAAATTGGAAAATGTAAAACCTTTCTCTGAGAGGTTTTACCAGCACTCGGAAGTCTATGCTGGGTCTTGACATGGCGATGGTAACAAATGTAGAAATGCACCAAGCAATGTGCTTAAATCTTGCAAGTTAAAATGGGAAGTCGGGGTGAAAAAGTTAAATGCTGACTCCTGAACTTCCAAACACAGGACATGATTATCAGATGACACCTAAAGTTGTCTGAAGAGCTAGCTTTTTTTTTCTTAACCGAATACAATTTTGCAGTGAAATGCTTCAATTGTTTATTTAAATGTTGTAGCCATAGAAAGAGAGGGAGAGATGGAAGGATCTTCCATCCACTGGTTCATTCCCCAGAAGGCTGCAATGGCCAGGCCTTAGCTAAGCCACATCTAGAAGCCAGGAGCTTCTTCTGGTCTTCCATGTTATTTCAGGGTGCCAAACTCCCGAGGCATTCTCTGCTGTGCTTCTTAAACCATTAGCTACGAGCAGCTGCAATGTTGATTTCAAAGGTGATGACTTTATATCCTACACCAGACATCAGCCGTGCAGTGAATATTTTAACAGAAACAATTAGCATTCACTGATAGAAACTCAGGTCCAAAAGGATTATCGTAATCACAAATCAATATAAAAAGTTAGGACTGGTGATACGACAAAATGGGTAAAGCCACTGGCAGTGTTGGAGATCATACTGCTGCCAGTTGGAGGACCAGCTACTTCAACTCTAATGTGCCTGTACCTGTCACAGGCTCCAGTGCAGCCTGCATGAGACATCACCAGGCCGAGGCGGAAGCTTCAAGGAAGGATGCCTCCTGGATTCGGCTGCATCTCTAGTGGTCTTGGCATCCCTGGCTGTACTCTCTTTGCTCTTATGTTTATGCCTGGAATAATACTATTTATGTGCGGTAAAGGCTCAATGTTCCTTTATAGTTCTATGAAGCCTTCTGACAGGAGACTGGACAAGGATAGTAAGCAGTATAAAAACTATCAAGTCACTAGCTTTAATAAACCTACTTGGGATTATTTTTGAGAATTCCTAAAAAGAACTTTATAGTAGAAATCTATAGCTTAAAAAGCCATACAGGAAGAAAAACTAGAAATATAGACAAGTTAATATTAAAACCAATATAAGGCACAAAATACAACGAGAGCTAACTGCTTAATGATTAAAACTGGCAGCTGGTGCCAAACTGCGTCCACAAGAAATAGCAACTGCAGGCTGTCACCAGGCTATTAGAGAACAATCTTTGCTCAACACACCTGCTTACCTCCCTGGAATAATTGCTTGTAGAAATGTAACCACATGTATAGACAAAGAAAATGTCCCTTTGCAATAATCTATTGTATATAAGCTAATGCCTTGCTTTTGCAAAATGCACTCAGATACAACTTCCTTGACTTGTCGTGTCTTTTTGTCACTCGCCGAATCCTTGCCCACTGTTCCCGGGGTCCTGTTCCCATCGGACGGATTTCTCCCGGGCGAGCCGGTCCGTCGCATGTACCCATGTGTGAGACTGGCTTCTGGTATAGATCTGGCTCAGCACTAGACATTGCAGCTACCTGGGGAGTGAACCAGAGGGTGAACTATCTCTCTGTCTGCCTCTGCCTCTTTATAATTCTACCTTTCCAATAAGTACACAGATCTCATATTTTTTTAAAAAGCTGAAAAGCAAAAGTTGCTGGGTTTTTACTTATGTGCACTGATCATATCCGTCAACGGGCAGATGGAGCTGCTAAATTGCATTTGATCTGAGAAAATAAGATCTTAAGATTATCAGAAGGATCTGGGTGTGGTGGCTCAATGGCTAAATCCTTACCTTGCAAGTGACGTGATTCTATGTGGGCACCAGTTTGTGTCTCAGCTGCTCCACTTCCCTTCGAGAGCATTGTTAAGGACCAGGAAAACAGTGAAAGTTAGCCTAAAGACTTGGGAATCTGCATTCACCTGGGAGACTCACAAGAAGCCCCTGGCTCATGGCTTTAGATTGGCTCAGCTCTGGCCATCGTGGCCACTTGGGAGTGAAGCAACGGATGGAATATTTTTCTCTCTGTCTCTTTCTTTTTGTAAATTTGATGTGCCTTTACAACAACAACAACAACAAAGCTTTTTTTTTTTTTCTTGGCTTTGTTTTCCATCTCCTGGTTGAGACAAAAATAACCCTTCAAGGTAAGACAGGTGGATTGGATGCCTTTACTGCCGAGCTTCCAGATGTTTCTATATCTTAAAAATCGAAAGTCAAGGGCCTGGTAGCGTGGCCTAGTGGCTAAAGTCCTCGCCTTGCACGCCCCGGGATCCTATATGAGTGCCGGTTCTAATCCCGGCAGCTCCACTTCCCATCCAGCTCCCTGCCTGTGGCCCGGGAAAGCAGTCGAGGATGGCCCAAGGCTTTGGGACCCTGCATCCGCGTGGGATACTCAGAAGAAGTTCCTGGATCCTGGCTTCAGATTGGCATAGCATTGGCCGCTGCGCTCACTTGGGAGTGAATCATCAGATGGAAGATCTTCCTTTCTGTCTCTCCTCCTCTCTGTATATCTTACTTTCCAATAAATAAATGAATCTTTTTAAAAAAATCTGAAGTCAAGTTTTTACTACTGGGATATAGAAGAGATAGAAAAGAGACCTTTTTATCTCTGCAAAGAGAACCTTAGGTTTCTTCCTGCCCTCCTTATCAACTCATTTACTGACATCTTTTTATATATATATATAAATTTAGAGAAAGTGAGTAATGTTATCATTTAAAAAAATCAAATAGAAGAGTATTAAATGTTGTACGAGTAAGAAATTTCCAATGGTCACTTGGAGCATATAGACTTATTTAAGATTTAAAAGCTGGATTGGTACGCTAGAACCTAAGATACAGGCAATAGAAAGCTACAGGAAAACTTTTAGGAGTTGAACATTTCTGTGTTTTTACTACTTTGGGATTTGTGTATAATTTATTCATGCATGAGACAATGTGATTTACTCTTTTGTGATGGCTGTTCTTAAGAATCAGCCTGCAAATTTCTGTAAGTTGAGCAGTCAGCTCTCTGAAGTTCACCCCTCCCCCTCCCTAGATAAGTGTGGAAATGGAGCTTGGGGGAGAGTTTGCACATTGTGCAGACAGAACCAAGATGTTGTCTGGAGAAAATGAAAGCCTCTGGAGCGAGACGGGGGCTTTTGAGCCAGGTGAAGCTCAATTCCGAGGAAGAGGGACAAATGCCTTCCTTTTTCTGACTGTTATGACTTCTCCCAGAACTGTGAGAGGCCATTCAGAAACCACACGGAAAGGAATGCTTTACAGGGCTCTATAGATTTCAGAAACAATACATATGGTTGTCTAAATTGGTTTGCATTCACTTGCACAAATTATGAAATGAATACAAGGTGCTTTTATTTGTGGTTGAATGTGTGCTTTAAAATGACAAGCCCCTGGCTGCAACCAGGTCTCACTCCTCAGCTTCAAAATGACTCCCAGAAATAGCTGAAGTGTGAGAGAACAGAATCAATTTCATAGTATTTGTGTATCTGTTAGACTTATCTGGATGTGTTTGCCTGTAATCGTTCAGTGTCTAGACACATTTACTTCAGTAAATTAGAATAGAAGCTGACTTTCTATTTCTGAAATATATGAAATGATGAGAATCGGATGAAAATATGCTATCAATTAAAATTTCATTCATGAAATTGTATATAATATAAAGCATAAATAGAGGTTTGCTTTTAATTTTCTCAAGTTAGCATAAATTAAAATGAATCAAAATACAATCAAGATTGTAAAATGTTTTATCATGTACTTTATGCTGATAGTGGATACTTCACAAGGCTCTGACTCCACATTTCTCACACAGCATCTGTTGCAGAAATATCTGCAAAGCTGTGCATCTACGTTGTGTACAGTTTAAATAAAAAGGTCTCTGATGCTCTCATTGTTGATTCCTGTAACCCCAGTTAGCCTTCTCTGTCTTTGTTTATTTCTAGATGGCATAGCTCCCACTCCACTTTTTCCTTCATTTTGATTTCTGTACTTTTTATTGCATCTGAAATATATTCAGAAGGCTTATTTTCCAAATACCAAAAAAGTCATTTTTTTTCAAGATATGGGTTTGGCACAGATTAAGAAAGGGACAAAGACTTTCCTGTGCAGAGTTCTAATTTCACAAGGTAGAGCATATTTGCCTTTAAGCCAGTTAGAAGACAGTCTCTACTGTACTATGACCTTTTCACTATGAATTTGATGAACTCTTTATTTACTGCAGCAGTATGTTTTTGACGATGGTGTAAATTTAAAATGTCATCTCAAAATCAGTAGACTCTTAAGACAATTTGAATCATCTTCACATCTGAATATAAATATTATTTTCAAAGATGAATATATGATGACAGTCCAAATGAATCCGTTATGCTGGAATGAGAAGTAGTAGGAATCCAGTCACAGCATCTAAATTAAGCAACATTGATAGCCACCTCATCGTCATGCAAAGGGGACACAGTTGTCTGGGACACATTCCTGTGACCAATGCTTTAAACTGGCTAAATTCAATGAGGCATGGGACAGGGAAGCAGGTGAGAGCACATTAATGGAGGTTGGGCTGAGTATGACCCTGATGGTGCCACATTGTACTTTCCTGGCCACAAATTGAGCATTTCTTAATCACGTGCTTGTTGTTATTTTTATTATGTTTGTTTTGTTATCAATTTTTTAAATTGTTATTAACATTGTATTATGTGATACAGTTTTATAGGCACTGGGGATTCCCCCCACCCCTCCCACATCCCTCCCCCCATAGTGGATTCCTCCACCTTGCTGCATAACCTCAGTTCAAGTTCAGTTGAGATTCCTTCATTGCAAGCATATAACTAGCATATTATGTTTGTTTTTAATCATCACTATCTTTAAATGAATACTGCTGTGTTAATTGTGGCTACAATTGTGATTTCCTGAATGGCATTAAGTTACAGCTCTGCTATATTGGCTGGACAAAAATTGCTAAGATTTCATCAGTGAATTCACATGTGATTCCTGTCTTCCAGCTAATAATCAGGGATATACATGTATAAGAATTTAGATCATGCAATTAAATGGTATGTGTGTGTGCATGTATGTATTGCTGTATTATATATAATACTGTATGTTTATTTACTCTAGATAATTATCTAGTGACCAATTTGATGGATTCTGCAGATATTCTCCTAAACTACATCTTACTATGAAGATCAAATAATGATAGAGCAGCGTATTAGCTATCGATAATTAAGATTTCCTAGGTTTTATGGAACTGCAGGGGGTTATCACAGCCACAGATGTGATTCTTGAGTGAAGGAGAGGCAGGTTGAGGTGTTGATGCTTGATATTGCCCCACAGCAGCATTTGTCAAAGCACCATTTCCTGCTTCAAGATACCATCACTCCATACAAGCTTGTTACAATTAAAAAACAAGATGTCTTGAGCCTTCACGTAGACCTACTAAATCAGAGCCACTGAGACCCAGAATCAGCCATATCTTACAAGACCTTCAAATAATACTAATTTATGCTTAAAATAGTAAGCTGACAGTCAATGTATGTGAGAGGAATGAAAATGTTGCCCTACTACAAGTTTATACTTTAGTTTTTCAAAATCACCTTTTATTTGATGATTCAATCTGGTGTTTTTTCTCTTTCCACATGGTAGTCTTTTTTTCAAGATTTATTTATTTTTATTGGAAAGGCATTCCTACAGAGAGGAGGGACAGAGAGAAAGGTCATCCATCAACTAGTTTGCTCCTCAACTGGTGGCAGTGGCCAGCGCTAAGCTGATCATGTGGGTGCAGCATCCCAAGGTTTTGGGCCATCTTGTATTGCTTTGTCAGGCTCCAAGTATGGGTCTACATGGGAAGTGGGACAGCTGGGACATGAACTGGTGATCATATGGGATCCCAGCACATGCAATGCAAGGATTTAGCCACTGAGCCATCACGGTGGCCTCTTATGTTGAGAATTTACAGTAGATTAGCTGGAATGCTGGCCTTGAGCAATCTGAGCGAGTAGCTGATGCCCCGTTCATAGGTTTTCCTATTTTATAGCAGCTCTGCTCAAATCCCAGAGAGCCATACATTAGACTCAATCCATTTGTAGTTTTGTTACCATAAGCACATGAGTGTTTCTGGGTTTGCCATTTGCTTAGTTAAAAGTTAACCCTGGGATGTCTGATAGGAATGTAGGGAGCTTATCTGTTTTACTGACCCATCTATCCAATGAAAGATAGTAAATATTTAATAATAAGTGAAAATAAGCCCTGAGTTGTAGCGCTGCACGTCTCTGTTGTATACATCTTCCCATGAGCACCAATTTCAAGTTACCGAGATGATAATGTTAAACACAGTTCATGTTTGGAGGAGACCTGCACTGTTGGCTCTAGGTAAAGCTGTAAGAGCTGGCTCCATGACAGTAGGCACTCTGTTATCATTTCCTCCACAAATCCCTGGCATACAGTACAGGCACAATACATGAATATTGAGTAAATGAAAGTGAGCATATTGGTGTGAATTTTCCCTACCATTAAAACAGAAACACAGATTTGTATGTGTTTGGTGGGGGGACACAACATCTATGTATTCAAGTTGCACATATTTGTTTAAATTCTTATTCAGCCTTGAGGAATAAATAGCTAGAATGAAATTATATAAACATTTGTGACATAATCAAAACCAGCCTATATTCTGGCAAATAGGTATATAACTTAGCTAATCTAATTCATTCAAAAATAATTCAATGCATGCAAATTAATAGGAGTATACCATTTCAAAGAAAAAATGGTCTATATTTTCACATTCTTTAAAGTAACTGGCCTTGTTAATGAGGTAATCAAATTTCAGACTGCCATTTGCAGACATGACATTATTTAACTTTTTTTTTCTTTTACCACTTACTATCGACATACCATCTCAGTTAATAAAGTTCTCATCCAGGAATGAGTATGTGACACAGCTGTTATGGTCACGCTCAGAACACTGGCATTGCATGTTGGGGTTTCTGGACTTTAGTATCACGTATGATTAGCTTCCTACTAATGGACTCCCTGTGAAAGAGCAGATGATGGTGCAAGTATTTGTGTCCCTGGAACCTAGGCTGGAGTTCCTGTGTCCTAACCTCAGCCTGGTCTAGCCATGGCTTTTGTGGCTATATGAGAAGCAGGGTACAAAATGCAAGGTCTCTCCTGTATACCTGCGTGTATATGTGTGTGAGCCTGTATGCATGAGCTCATCTGATTCTCTTAAAAAGGCTTAAGGCCATTGTCCATTGTATGTAACATTACCAAGTAAGTGTCCATGTGAAACAAGTTGTATTTTGAATATCATTAAAGTGCAGGGATAAGCCTTTCCCCTCGAATCATAAGGACAAATGATATTTGTTGGAAGATTCTGAAACAAACACCAACTCAGTAACATAATTTTATAGCTTTATTTGAAAAAAAAAACGTTTTATCTTTTTCCCTGTTAAGTAGAACTGGCTTTTTTGAGATTTTCAAAACCTTCATTTTGACGACAGAGCTTTTGTTAACTTCTCTGCCATTAGATAGCAGAAATCACTGCTGTTCTTTGCTCTGTTCCTCGCTGTTTCAATGCTCCTGGGAGGTGTTCATGTTCACTGATATTTTCTTTCAACAGTTCCTGTAAGTTATCCTTTCTTTGTGGATAACTAAGAGTTTGCAAAACTTTACACCCTTATTCTTCAATTAAACACCGACATGGAAGGGCAGTGTGGAGCATGCTAATCAGCAGGACCTCCCTGTGGGAATCGGTACTAGAAGCCTGGTTCACACTGAACGCAGACAGCGCTGTTGACACTGGCTGTCAAAAAGGCTTCACGTCTTTGAAAGGAAATCTTAATCTTCTTTATTCATGTGTGAACAGGTCCAGACCCCCATCCTGGGGATCTTACACATTGGTTGTTTAAACTACAGGTTGCTAGGCTTTCGGGTAGAGTCTGTTTGCTGTGTCTAGTTCCCCCAAACGGATGAGGACTGAAAATTAAAATCTGTCTGACACAGACCATGGCTTTTCTGTCTCTGTTTGAAGAGACATGGCAACCTAGGGCGAAATGAAAAGGAATTTTATTGAGCGCAAAACCACGCAATGTTTAAATGTTGGCTGCAGGAACTGAATGGTGATTAGGGGCAACTGGTAGATTGTTTATAGACAAGGGAATGGCTGTCAATCAAGGCACAAAGGCAAAATTTGTGTCAGGGGAAAAAAGTGCTTTTCTAGTGACTGAACTCCTGTTTCCTGTTAACATGCCCAATGCCACAAATAAAAAAGCTTTCTATTCAGATCTCTAAGCACAAAAAATTCACAATAACAAAGATAGTTTACTGATCCGAGTGGTACAGTGCAAAACTGAGTTGTGCCTCCATTAGGTCCTATATGGCTCCTCTGTTGCATTAGCAAGCTTGCCCTCTTAAATGTATTAAGCTGAAAACCATATCATATTACTCACAAATAGAAAACACAAGAAACAAACGTGTATCTGCCATTTGGAGATCATTGAGATATTTAGGATGACTTAACAATGTAAAAAACAAAGATTGTAGAAACGCATTTGATGTTTTAAATTTTTATCTAAGATTTTAAAAATTTTTGAGTGGTCTATTAGGTTTTTTGTGAAGCTGTCTTTTATTCATAGCCTTTAACTATCTTTGTTTTGATAAAGGGCTTACAGAGAGGTCTTAAGGCAAGTGTGTAACATATATTTAATTACTATAGTAAATATTCAAGTAAACTTCTGCATTTGATATTACAAGATCACTATTTGATATTTCATTGCACCACATTAGAGTCACACAAAACCTTTCATTCCCTGGGCATTTCTTTTAAGTCTTTATATTTGCTGGACACTACTGGTCCTTTTGTGAAGAAAGCAGATCGTGTTCTCTACAACAATTTCCATGCCTGGGTGTTTCAGAAGGAAAATACATTTTCCTTGTCCAGGCAACATGTGGAATCCAGCTGTTCTGTGAATTCATGTCACCCAAATGTAAAATAATAATTCAGGAGCTTATCTTCTGTCCTTGACAAGGGAAAGGAACAGGGTGGAAGGCAGAGGTGAACACAAACATTCTCCGGATACTTCTGTTTTTGAGAAATCCTGGTTGATCATTTTACTACTTTTTATTACCTACCAACGTGGAATCATTTGAGAGATAGCCACAGAATGAGGATGTGATGAAAGATTTAGTCAATTCAAATTGAAGAAAAAAGATTTCTTTCCAAGGCTGAATCAACCTTATCATTGATTCCCTTGAGAAAAGTTTGTTTTGTTTTGTTTTGTTTTGCTTGCATCTTCTTTGTTTTCTCCCTAGAATTCACTTGAATAGATTGATACAGTGAAATTTTCTACTCTTGTGGCCTGGAGCAGACATAATAGGTGGGTAAAAGACGAGGTCTTTAATAATTGGAGAGATCTCATAGGAGAAGACTAGGCATGGGAAAGGACTGTGGAGGTAGAGGAGGTATAACATCCTAGGAATAGTTAGGTTGCCTTGATCAGCCATCAGAATCATGAAAAATCAAATAGGTATTTATAAAATAAACTATACATCTTCAGTCATAAAAACAACAGTGAGGAGGCTGGAGTCATATGCCTGGAGTGTCCCAGTCTCCACATTCAGAGGACCAACTCATGATACCCAAAGTCCCGCATGGTCCCTTCTCACCAGCCAAGACTTTCTGCTTAACCACATGTCATCAGCTCTTTCTGAGCACTCTGCTCAGCAACACCTGGACCTCAGACTTCAGCCTCCAGTCCTATTGGACTGGTATCTCCCATATTTAGTAAGAATCCCAAGTCAGGTTCAAGAGCATTCCCCATCCCCTGATATTTACTTCCTTCTGTCTGACCCAGTTCCTCATAGCTCCATCTTCCCACAGTGGTATCTCACCCTTGACCTGACTTCAGTAGAACCGTGGTAAACTTAGTTTAGTAAGAATCCACAGCTTCTAACCCTAGCTTGTGTCTCTTTGTACTATTATTATTTAGCCTCTGATCCCCTCCTTCCAGCCTGTTCCTAGGTCAATGTTAATGTGTCCTTACCTTCAGAACCGAGGGCAAATTTACACTGAGACTTCTTCCTTCCTATCACAATAGTTCTTGCATAAAACCTAATTACTGATTTACTGACCAACTCTGTATCCCTTGAATACTACTATCTCAAATATCTGCAATTTACTAGTGAAAAGAAGAAAGTACACCCTACTGGATCACCACAAATCAGAAAATTACTGACTCCACTTCTCTGGGGGAGTTCATTAAGACTGTCAAAGTGAATAGAGGTTTCCGTGTATTCTTGATGCTGATAAAAAATTACAGGACAAGAACCACAGATCCTTCTGGAACCAGGATCACAAAAGACTAAAAGATTCAGTGCAAATTTTTTTCATAACCACACCAGTATTAAAGGATAAAGAAAATTGAACGGTTCATGAATATATGTTTTCCTCAGGCACTAGGAACAAAACAGTTACTATATCTTTTTTGTTAGCTTTTGGATGATTAGCTTTAACTAATTCAAAGTAACTAAACCACCTTGAACTTCACAGAGGACAAGGGATAAAACTCATGAGTGTAAATAATGTTAATACCATAATAATAATACTATGAACTCTTAAGAGATTAGGAAGAAATATTTCGGATTCCAGGATACAAAAATATTCTTGCAACACAGATTTCCCTGTAGAATGGAGATTTCAACAAGGGATGCTGTTCTTTAGATTGTCAGCTGTCATTCAATTTCCTTTTCCAATACTCCAATTACATCTTTCAAGCCTTTTAGCTGTCACCATTCATGGCTCCCTTCAAATCATAATTCACTGTGCACAACGATCTTGGATAGAAAAAAAAAACACTCTCATCTATTTTCTAGAACAATATCATCTGTTGCTTTTGAGCTGATCTTGTGTTTTCCACCTTCAAGGAAATGGGAGGGCATTTGAGTAATGGGACGAGCTTCATTTCTGGAACTTCTCTTGTCAACATTTAGATTATCTATTATAGGACTATCAATCTCATTTAATTCTTCACAAGTTACCTTTCCCCCGTTCTTGACAGTCACAGGACTTTTTGAATATACCCTTCAAGCACACAAATAAAAGTTAGTATAAACTATCCTCAATTGACTCCCGGATCCTCACCAAGGACTATCAGTATGAGCACAAAGGTTTATATCCCAACTACCAAGGAGACCACGGGGAATGGGAGTGCCCATGTAGACCAAGAACTCTGAGTTCATCCAATCCCTTTTGGGTCTCCCACATGGGATGGAAGAAGCTCAGAACCTTCCTCACAGGATCCAAGGTCATTGGAACAACAGCCAGGATTCCTGAGTGGTCCACAGAAACAAAACAGTAAACTTCTATTGGAACTTGGGAGAGGAGCTTTCTCTGATTCTTGCTTAGTTCCAACTTTGGATCCCCACATTCAATGACCATCAGGGTCACTCCGAAGCCCAGCCCCCTGCCCAAAATTAGATTAGATAGACAGAGACCAATAAGGAAAGCTTAGAACAGATAGGAAACAGCTTGAACTCACATATACCTTACTAGGTAGGACACAAAGATTAGTTACTCCTCACTAAGGTATTAAAAATTTCTCTGCATACCCCTCTTAAAACTCTTCTGTACCTCAAGAGTTAACATATGCCTTGTTAGAGTTATAAGCCTTTTTGGACTATCCTAAAATTCACCAATATCAGTAAAAATCATGCTTCAATACTATAAGCTGCTAAATATAAAAATGAAAATAGAGACGAAACAACTGAATAGTACCCTATAACCATTTTAAGGTGTATGGCAGCCTGTTGTGTATAAACTAAAATTGTAATGTCAATGAAGTAGTCACAGAATCTGGTTAAGAACTTGCATTTTCTAATATATTGGTCACTCAATACTATGTCAATTAACTCCATAATGTTGTAAATTGTTGCTGATGTGGTGCTGTGGCTTTACATTGGAAGGGATGATATTCTGCCAGCTCTACTTTCAGGCCAGGAATGGTCTCCCCAATGAAAAGGTTGAATTTATCTGGACAATAGGATGCTGGACTCTATGCATGGTACATGCTCACAAAGAAGGAATCATGACTGCATATGAACTAAACTACTGCAACAATGTGGAGGAATCTAACATGGTGGGAGGGGCTGGGGGAATCCCAGAGACTATGAGACTGTGTCATAAAATGAAATAAAAAAAATAGCAAAGAGAAATATCCTCAATTGAAAACATTAGATGGAAAGACATTACACTACATTCATTGTTGCCAATCAAACGCAAGTCAGTTTTCTTAAAACGAAACTGAAAGTGAATCTTTATATATTTCAAGGTTTGTGACAGTAAAAGGCAAATAAACAAACAAACAACAGTAAATTAAAAAATCTAATGCAATGGAATAATAACATCTTTGATCAGGAATCTGTTGGGAAATGCCCCCTCATCTTTTCTGCTCCATTCAAAACCAGAAAACCAGAATCATCTGAACAAGAAAGGGGAAACAATGTGAGCATTTTGTTTTTGACCAATCATCACATTTGTTTGTTCAATGCGTTTGTATTTTTGTTTACCTGTCATCTGTTTCATCTTCCAGCTTCCATAAACACTGTCTGGTGCCTCAGGATCTCTATTTCTGTCTTTGTTTTCAATTTTCACTATCCTTACTCTCACTAGGAGTTTGCTTGAAGTTTTATTCAAGCATGACGATTTTGATATTCACCCTAACAGTTAGGTTTCCTTAATTGTCAGAAGATAATGCCATTTCTCAGTTTCTGCAGATATTTAGTTCATCCTTAAAATGCTACTGAATATAGAATGAAAAATCCATTCTTCCTCTGTGTCCAAAGGAAAAAACAATGACTGAATTGCTGAGGTCTAAGGTCCTGCATCACAGGGAGCAAATTCTACTAGAAGAGCAATTTCCGAGTTCTCGTTCCTGTGAGTCACAGGAGCAGCCTCAATGGCATGATGACGATGCATTGTCTTAACATGCTCACTTCTGCTTTTATCCAGAGGGGCGCTCCTCCCCTTCTCCAGTTGGAGGTCACAGCACACTGCAAAGCCTGGCAAGGTGGAGCATGGCCATTACTTGGCAGGCGTCATCTTCTTTTTGGCTTTGCCTTCTCTACCTTCTGATGCTGCTATTCGCTTTGAGTTGGCAAGGATAAGTGAATCAGGATGATTAGTAGAAAATTGAGGCAGTAGGGCTTACTTTATAGGATGTTCCCAAGGGGGCATAATGATCCAATTGCAATACTGAGATTGCAGTTCCCTAGGTCCAATGGTGTATGTTTTGAAGCACCTCTAGAAGGGTAGGTTGGTTCTGGAGGTGTTTGATGTGTTCTGGATGATTCAACCTATAGCCATACTGAAACCATGTAACAGCTTTTAACCCAGAAGACATTTCTTATCAACTTTCTCCATGCTCCACCCTTGCACCACAAAAAACAAAAGCTCACTTCCATGACATGGTTGTCTTTCAACTTTGTGTAATCATTTTCATTAGCAGATAACAGAAAACCACAAATTCTGAGACCTGCCCTCAATGAGGGTGTTCCAAAGCTGATAGCTTGAAAACAGATATTACAAAAGTGATGGTACTTTTCTTTTGATTAAAGAAAGATGAAACCACATCACATTTGGCTTCTATAAAGCAAATAAGGCAAAAAAAAGTCATCATTAAATTGTAAGTCACAGATCTATATTTGACCAGGGAGCAGTAGTTACCATTTCCTCCTAAAAAGAAAATGAACATCAGAGAAACTGGGACTCATTTAAATGCAATTGTCATTACAGAGTTTGTTATTAACTGGTCAAGGTAATTAAAATTAATTGCCTGGGAAAATCAAGGGAATCTTACATGCTATAATAACCTTTCTGGAAATGCCAAGTGAGAAGAAATCTTGTTTCATTTAATAATGTGTCCCCAAAAGGATGTGATAGTAAATTCTCTGTTTAAGTCTGCATCAATGCAGTATATTTTCCCAAATATGGGTTTTCAATGAGCATTTAAGGCATTCAAACAAAGGCAAAAGATGAAATATCTTCATAAACATACATAGCTTTTTCCATATGGTCCCAGGCTCAACATGATTTTTAAAAGCATATAAATTGCTGGCAGCCTTGAGAGTTGATTGATCATAACTGTGTGGACAGCTGAACTGAACTGTTCAAATGCACTTTCTTTGGTCAAAGCATCAAATAAAAATTCATAATTTATCAAATTAGGATAATCCCAGAAAAGAAAACACAATAAAAGATCCACCGAATTAAAAAACAAAATAAAACGAAAATGTGGTTTCTGGCAAGCAGAAATCGAGCAGGATGCATTTTATAAAACTAATCAAGATCTGGCTTGTGGTTAAGATGACAGCAACATAAAGAAGACCATGGGGTGCAGGGCGTCTGAGCATGTGTTGTTGAGGGAATGTAGGCCAGAACATTAGGACACTTGCTGCGCTAAAGGCAGATCACCAATGTCATTTCTGATCCGCAAATTCATTTTTATCTGTCTTCTCATAACAAACGTCTCTTTACACATCTCTTGTGTTCAAGAATAAAAATCAGACACTTTTTGAAGATTGTTGGGTTTAAACTGCAAGTCTGCAAGCCTGACCCAGAATGCATTTCCTAGGCAACATAAACTTCTTATCGATACACAAAGAGTCTAACCCTCAAGCATTTCATAACTGCATGAAAAGTACTACCATCACCAGTGCTTGCATGGCACAAGAGGCCTAACAATGGCTCAGTCCCTTTGAATCCATGAGCTTTTGGAGCCAGTTTATTTTGCAGTGGTAACCTGTTCATTTCAGATAACCGCCAATTATTCTTCCTTTGTGATCATCCTGCATCTTGCTATTTGATACTGTGATATTATTTGACACCTCTCTGGCTTGTTCCTTCAACTTCATACAAAGAAACTGAGAAGTGGTGAGTAGTTTTAGATGCCCCACCTTTGTTTCAAGAATGAGGAAGAATTGATAAATTCCTCCATAAAAGAGTTCAAGGTGACTTACATGTTCTTAATTGACCTTAGAGGTTGGTCTGTTGTAAAGCCTGATTCTCTGTTGCTTTCCATCAATGCAATGTTCAGTTCTTCCAGCAGACCACAAGGCATGGATGAAGTTAAAAATCCTGGCTAAGTAGCCAGAAAAAGTGAAAAAAATAATTACCATCAGGAAAAAGGAGAAATTGTTTTGGCTAGAAAAATTTAATTATTAAATAGAGAATAAATTCCATAGATGGATATTTAAATTTTTGCAACTGTCTGTATCACTCTTACTTTATGTGCATTATTTCAGTTATTTTTTAAAAAAGCAATAGTATAAGCACTTTGCTTCCATACTTTATGAATGAGAAACATTAGTCTAGGTAATATGCTAGTAAGATAGAGACCTATCACTTGATTTCAGAATGGTAGCTTAAAAAAACAAAACAATTGTCAAAGTTGAGTAGCTGTTTGCATCTGCATCTGAGTTCTTGAATTCAATTCCTGCCTCTGGCTCCCAGCTCTAGCTTCCCACTATTACAGATTCTTCAATACAGCAGTGATGGCTCAAGCAACTAGATCCTAGACTCCTGTGCAAGAGACCTGGACTGAATTTCAGGCTCCTGGCTTCAGTCTTTCCTCA
This sequence comes from Ochotona curzoniae, assembly GCF_017591425.1. Taxonomy (NCBI): domain Eukaryota; kingdom Metazoa; phylum Chordata; class Mammalia; order Lagomorpha; family Ochotonidae; genus Ochotona; species Ochotona curzoniae. The sequence goes on along the minus strand of NW_024464939.1, from coordinate 20,730,875 downwards.
GTCCAGGTACCATTATGGACATTTGGAGAGCGAATTAGTGGATAAAAGCTTTCTCTGACTCACCCCCATGCCTCTTTGGCCCTTAAATATGCAAATTTTAAAATCTTATATAATGTCCCAATCTGGTTATTAATTATTAAATAACCTAACATAAAGTGCTACAAACATAAGCTTTAGTCTATTAATAAAATGTGAATAATAATGTACATCTGTCATGTGGGTTGATAACAATAATGCCGAAGTAAAATTTCTGACTTCAGAAATAATATCCATCAGCATCCCAGGAAGAAATAAGAAGCGTTTTCAAAAGCCGAATTTTTAAATTTTATGGTATAATTTTGTAGAGACTGGGATTTCAACCCCTCCCCTAATTCACACCCCCAAATGATTTTCCCCATGTTGCTACAATAGTATAGTACTTTATAAGGAGTCATGAGTCCATCAGTCTGTTATTTAAGTGTGCCCCAACATTGCTGGTACAGACAATGTCAGACAGTCCATAGATGCCGGTTCTGATCCCAGCAGCCCTGGAGCCTTGGGACCCTGCACCTGCATGGGAGACCCGAAAGAGGTTCCAGGCTCCAGGCATCAGATTGGCTCTGCTCCAGCTGTTGCAGCCATTTAGGCAGTAAATCAGCAGACCAATCTTCCTCTCTGTCTCTCCTCCTTTCTGTATAGCTGACTTTGTGATTAAAAAAAAATCTTAAAAAAAGAAAGAAATCATTCATTAACTCTGCAAAAATGAATAAACAGTCACTGAAAAAGAGGGAAAAGAGAAGAAAAATCTACAAAAGGGCATGCTTTTAATTAAAAGCTATGAAGTGCTGCAAAGACAAGCATGGGGTGAAATGACTGAGAACTAGGGCTTCACAAACCACTGCAGGACTCCATCTGCAGATCCACCTGCACTGCTTATCCTCATGGGCTCCCACCCGCGCGCTTGCTGCCTAAGAGAGTGACAGAGTTTATTGGCCTTGACAATAGGGGCCGACTTATGCTACTATATTTTCTTCATTTCTGAACATGGTTAAGGCCTTGTCACTTGATTTTTTTGTGCAAGGAGAGTATATCCATGAACCTTGCTTAACCTTCTTCTTTTGACATTCTTGTGGTTTAGGTCCTTTTGTCCCCTCAAATAGTCCTTGACAGCTCAGAGATCTTAGTTTCCCTCTGAAGAAGCTGGGAATTTCTATTTTGAAGTGAAGGGGTTATTAGTGCTGTACATGAAAACTTTCTGAATGCATTTGTTCTCTTGATGTTTGGAAGGGGGTTCTTTTAGATTCTTTTTGATGAACCCTACTTGACTGGTAACAAACGTTCTTACATAATTTTCATAGTTTACCTTTGAAATGAAATTCAGTACTAGATGCTTACGGGTCTGAATCCATATAACACATATATCCTGTCTTTGAACCAGGCCTTTTATTATAAATGATGAGCCGATGGTCAGAAGTAGTCCCTTCCAAAAGCCGATGTTACAGTGTGAGATGTGAAGAGGTGAGGCTATGAGAGTTAATTAATCTGTGACAGAAGCTCCTTCATGAACAGTACCCAGGTCTTTTCAAAAGTGCCTTCATGTACCACTGGCCTAACTGATCTTTCTGCCATGTTGAAGGGATCAAGAAAATCCACGCCCGTCTAAAGGTCAGTACCTTCTTCTTCGACTTGGCAGTGTTTATAATTGTGGGAAACAAAATCATGTATTTTTAATAAATCTCTCAATCCCAAGGACCTTGTTACAATGCCACAAAATAAAATAATGTAGTTTCTCTGAAAATCTTCATCACCCCTATTTCTTGCAAATCCCAATCATGGAATTCAGACAAGTAGATTTAATATTCTAAAAGTGATTTTCAAGCTGTCCAAAATCTGGTAAAGAACTCAATTCTATCAAGCAGTAGTGTTTTCACTCTCAACTACAAGGCTAATTCAAACTATGGGTCTGTGGCTGTTGCCGACCTTCTTCATGAGTGAAAGTGTTTGCTTAGGGACTACGATTGGATGCAGAAGATCTGGAAATCTTTGTTGAGGCTGTGTTACTAATCACATTTTTATGTAAGCATACATTCACTGGAATAGATGGGGTGATGGGTATTGTGATGCTTAACTCACCATCTCGTCCAAGTCACTCCATGACAAGTGACAAGAGTCCAGCGTGTGCAAAGCCACAGAATGGAGGCTGTGAGGGACATCATAACTCCACTGTGACCCTGATATACAGGTGACTCTGCTTTCATGTAGAGGGGTTCCATGGCTATGTGAAGAAACATGTTGTTTGTTTGTTAAGAAGTTTGTGATGACAGAATAAGAAAACAGGGACACAGCTGAAGCTTTTCCAAATCACTTAAGATGATTTTTGTCACCTCTTCTGACACCTACTAGAGTGACATATTGCTGACGTCCAGTAACATATGTCTATTTTCTTTGTGAGATGGATTACTCTGAGTCCTTCTATGTTTTTTATTATGTATGAAAGGAAAAAATGATTTATTCAATGTGTCCAGGAATATACCTAGTGGTTGTATAATGGCTGCTGATCTGAAGATAGTACATGGTCACAGCATGGACTCTGAATGCTATCACAATCTGTGGCATAGTGCATCTCTGTGGTGAGTTACATGTAGTTGCCCTGCAGGTTTTGATAACCTTTGACAGACTGATGCTTTTGGGAATGACAGGTAGTTTTATCAGGAGTTATGTAGAGTTTATGATATCCAGTGGTGCAATGGAGCCACATTACAAGGACTCCTGAAGAGAAACAAATTTTCAGGAATTTGAAAGTTGGTTGGCATCCCCAAGCCTGCTCTTAATAGGGGTTGTTGGGAAATTACACTGGAGGAAACAGCAAATGCTCTCACCAGGGACCCTTTAACTTGGTCTCCCAGAGAGTCAGTTGTTAAAGCGACACCACTGGAGTTTCTTGGTATGCTGTATCTAAAGCTGTGCCTGATCGAAGGAAAATACTAAACATAATCGGCCCTATAGGCAGTCCCTACTTTCTTTTCTGTTTATAGTTATCCAGCTCTTCGGTGCTTCTTGCCAAGGGTACCATAGCCTCAGGCTTCTGGAGCCTGCAGTTCTGGTCTGAAGCTCTCTGCTGGGCTGTACTTTCTCTGAAACAGTAGGAGTATGCTTGGTTGCCTCTTCCTAGCTCTTCATGTTTTGTTGGAAATTTCTCATCTTCTTTTACTTTAGGGGATTCAGCTCCTATCTCTGCCATCTTCATAACACATTACTCACCATGGATGGCTCTGATATCTACTGTCTTCTTTTAAAGACACTGGTCATACTGGACTAGGGGCATGCCCTACTACGGGAAGATCTCATTTTCCTAACTACTTCTTTAATGACTCTATTCCCAAGCAAATTTTACCATCTGAGGTGCTAAAGATTGAGACTTCAGTGTATCTTTCTCCAAAGGATACCCAGCCATCTTCCTAGCATCACTTGAATCTGTCTCTCCTTATGCCTTTGCAGCATTACTCAGCTTTGTTCTACCTGTAGTCATGGGTTTTGATTTGTTCTGAGTGTTTATCAGGATAAGGTTAATCTGTTATATGAAAGTTAAATGTCGGAACAACACTGCTGTTTGAGGTTATACATGGGATGGTTGATGCAAAGAAAAACGTGTTTATGGAGCATAAATGTTGAGCATTGTACTTAAAGTACAAGGACTGAGTTACTTAAGAGATGATTTTTGCCTACAGGCAGCTGAGTAGGGAAATACATGTAGGATGTGTTGTAGAGCATGTGCAAGGAGCCTAGACACGTATAAGGCATAGAATCTGTATCAGTACAGCAAGAGAGGATGGAAAGCAAGAAAAGTTTTACAGAGATGAGTTAATGCTTGAGGTTGAGGTATCATTTGGGCTAGTGGTTAAAACACCAACATCTCACATTGGAATGGTCAGATTGTTCTCTAGGATCTGGCTCCTGACACTAGCTTCCTCTTGATGCTCTTCCTAGTGGACAGCAGATGATGGCTTGAGTAACTGAGGATCTGTCACACTTGGCTACTGGTAAAACTTCCCAGCTCCACAAACTGCAGTCATTTCAAGAGTAAACTAGCAAATGGGAGTTTTCTCTCTCTCTCATCCCATGTAAGTGTGTGTGTGTGTGTGTGTATCTGCTTCTCAAGGAAAGTAATTTTTAAGGATTTGAAGATTTATTTATGTACTTGAAAGCAGAGTTGGAGAGAGAGAGAGAGAGAGAGATCTTCCCACCTACTGGTTCACTTCCCAAGTGGCAACAGTGCTGTAGCTGGACCAGTCTGAAGCAGGTAGAGGGAGAAGCTTCTTATCCCAGGTCTGACATGTAGGTGCAAGAGTCAAAGCACTTGGACCATCCTATGCTACCTCCCAGGGCACAGCAGCAGGGAGCTGGATCAGAAGTGGACCAGCCAGGACTGAAACCTAGATCCATATAAAATGTTGCCATTGCAGGCTGTGGCTTCACTCACTATACCAAAATACTGAAAAAGAAGAAAGATGGATGGATGGAGGAAAGGAGGAAATGTTTGCTGTTCTTCATTTTCAGTTTCCAGAAAATATAATGAGGTCTCACTATCTTTTCATGTTTGACTAGATCACCAGATCACCTTGTGAAAGTCATGCTGCCCTAGTCATGGATGGAGAAGTCAGTTTCCTTGTTGAAATCCAGTCAGATTTTAGCTGATCAGACTTCAGTGCACATTGGTGGTCGCGTCACCAGCTCAGTAAACCACGTGGGCTGTAAGGATGATTTTAGGCATAGCACCAGATTTATCAGCTGCAGTGCCTAGAATTATTGTCTCCTCCGTAACACTTCATTATGTTTGAGGATTTTCCTAACATATGATGTTAAACTGTCAAAAATGTCAGAGATTCTGTTAGCAACCAGATTACAGAAAAACTGTATTCATGTCTATGCATGGGAAATATGAACTGTATAAACACACGTTTAACAATCATGACTGCAGTGAATACAATTTTGAAGTCAGATAAACAAAAAGTAGAATTCATACTCAGTTTTATGAGCTACGTAGAGTTGTAATAATGCTGTTTTACTTGATCCTAGCCAAAGGGTTGAAAAGCGATAATAACACTGTTTCATATGGTTGTAATGAAAATAAAATTAAATGCCATAGAGAGACAAATTGGGCACTATAATCAGAGTGAAGCTATCATTTGCTATGTTCAGTTTCTGTATCAACAAGCAGTGGAAAACAGTGTATATTACAGGGAAACAGTTGTGAGCTGATAGCATCCACTCTTACAGGACAAACTCAGCCAGACCTTTGGGTTACTCACGAAACTATACCACTGAGCTATGGTGGCAAGAAAATAGTCCTGCGTAATGTACAGTTACATCCTCAAGTGCATCTAGGTTCCAGGAAACTTTGTAAATGCTCAAATGTAAATTTCATGGTTCATTAAACAGGACATTTCTTTTGCTATTCCTTATCAGTTGAAAATGATAGGTTGGACCTGGTGCAACGTGGCCTAATGGCTAAAGTCCTCGCCTTGCATGTGCTGGGATTCCATATGGGCGCCAGTTCTAATCCTGGCTGCTCCACTTCCAATCCAGCTTCCTGCTTGTGGCTTGGGAATGCAGACAAGGACGGCCCAAAGACTTGGGACCCTGCATCTGCATGGGAGACCCAGAAGAAGCTCCTCGCTCTTGACTTCAGATTAGCTCAGCTACTTTGGGAGCAAATCAATGGAAGATCTTCCTCTCTGTTTCTCCTGCTCTCTGTATATCTGACTTTCCAATAAAAATAAATAAATAAATCTTTTTTAAAAAGATAGATCATTCTTATCCATAGCTTGCATAGTGATGACCTAGACGATTAAGTAACAGTGCCAAGTACTGTGTTTGTCTAGTGCACCCAGGATAAGGTTAACTTTCAATTACTTAGTGGGATGCTTCTAGAGTTTGTAATACTTCTAGAGTATTACTTTTCTAGATTGAATAGGAGATTTTACAACTCAATTATTTAAGACTTTTCTTCAGTTAAAATTCTGTATTCTATAATGCCTACAGTTGCTTCTCAATATCTGTCACAGTATACACAGTTGTTTTTTTAATTTTAATTTTACTTCTTTTAAACTATTATCATCATTCTATAATACAGTTCCACAGGCCCTGGGATTTTCCCTGCTCCCTCACCAAATCCCCTTCCCCCACCAAATTCCCCTATATTATTACTTTAGCATACCTCTTCATAAACAGTCACATGCTCATCATTGCAGACATGGACAATGGCAGATAATCCAGCATGCTATTGTCAAGACACAGCTAATAGTTTCATTAGTAGTCCATCTTTGATCTGGAAGTAGAGATGCACACTGCACTGCATCCTCACATCTGGATACGATAATCTCCATTACACAGTCACCATACATCCCTCTTAAATGTAAAGCCACAATACAAAATCAACAACAGGAAGAAAAATAGAAATTTACAACACCATGAATTTCTCAAGAGGTTTTGATAGTTCAACAGTCCTGAATTGCTGGCGATCCCACCACTCAAATCACAATGAAATCTCTCCCAAGTCCACTGGCTGCTATAGTCCACCTGAGAGTCTCCATCTGCCCAGATCTTCACTGCCAATGATTGGCTGGGATAGTTGACCAATTTGCTCTGCCCCTCATCCTCTGCCATGGTACCAGGTGTCCTCTGGAGGCTCCTATGTACTTCCATACCCATCATACACATTTGAATATGCTGTCCTCTGCTCCATCTGAGCCACTGAGGAGACCCAGCTCTGACACATGTACTCCATGGTCAGACCATGGAACCTGCAATTCTCTCTGTGTTTAGGATTCTGAGTCCAGTGGTTCAGTTGGTAGGGAATAACCCAAAAAACCTCATCTGAAGTCATCCCAGAGCTGATTCTTGTGTGTTTGCCAATACAAGATCCGGTACAGTCTGTCACCCAAATCAGCCTACACACACACTGGTAGCTGCAATTGCTGGGTCAGTTCCATCTCCAGCCCCGTGTCTTATGAAACCTGATGGGTGTTAGAGCCCAGCCTGATCCTGCCCACCACATACTCAGCCTTCATATAAACCAATGGGAGCTACAGTCTAGTCTGAGCGACCCAGAAAACCTATACCAGACCTGCCCCTGCCATGTTTCCTGTGCTTGCCAGTATATACAGCAGACTCTTCCTCATCCCATTCAGCTTACATACATGTTGATGGGTATCGAAGCCCAGTTTGTCCCAATCAGCACCACTAGCCAGTTCATACTGGTGCCAGTGGGTGCTAACATCTGTCTAAGCCATGCCTGCACCTGACAGAATTTGGTCCCTGTGCCACCATCTGCCAGCTGATGCTGCAACAAAGCCCAATCAATCCACTCCCACTTTGCTTATGCATGTACCAGAAGGTACAGTCAGCCCAGCCTGGCTTTTCCCTGTTCCAGCTCACAGACCGGCCCGGTCAGCCCCTATTCCAGCTCTCATGCTCACCAGTGGGAGTAGTAGCCCAGCAGGGGGGCCTGCTCAGCCCCCTCACTGGGGCCATCCCCACCATCCCTTGGGTTTCACATGTGCTGGTTGGGTGCTATGGCCCAGTCTGGCACAGCCCCCTCACCTCGGCATTTGCCAGTGGGTACTGTAGTCTGGCCAGGCCAGGCCTACCCCAATTCCAACTCACATTGGATAATAATTTACTTTCACTTAAGAAGTGAATGCTTAATTAGCATTTTTCCTTTCTTTAAAAACATATTTTTTTATTGCAAAGTTGGATTTACCAAGAGGAGAGACAAAGAGAAAGATCTTCCATCTGTTGGTTCACTTCCCAAGTGAACGGAGATTGGCTAGAGCTGAGCCATTCCAAAGCCAAGGGCCAGGAGCTTCCTCCGGGTTTCCCCCACAGGCAAGGGATTCCAAAGCTTTGGGCCAATGTGGGATCCTGGCACATGCAAGCAAGGATTTAACTGCTAGGCTATTATGCCAGACTCCAGCATTTTTATTTTTTGTAGGCTCCCTTGTTTTGCAACTTTGTCTGACAAAGAGATGTTTAGCACTATGTATTCATTTTCAGCCATGATTACATGAAGCCATGTAATCTTTAGATTTCTATATTTCTACCATCTCCCAATGGTATGAGTTGATTTAGTTCAACAGTAGAAAAGTTTCTTTTAAGACAGTTACATTTTTAGGAAACTAGTAGATCCCTAAAAATTAGACAAGCAATCAAACTATTTTCTAAATATAAAAAGAAATTACTCCTAAATATCCATATGCTGGGGTTGGTATGGGGGCATAGTAGGCTAATCCTCTGCCTGGAATGTCAACATCCCATATGTTTACTGGTTGTGTCCCAGCTCATTCATTGATGATTCAGCTCTTTGCATATGGCTTGGGAAAGCAGTGCAGGATGGCCCAAGGCCTTGGACCCTGCATCCATATGCAGACCTGGAAGAAGCTTCTGGCTTTGGATGGACTCAACTCTAGCCACTATGGAAATTTAGGGAGTGAATTAAGGATGAAAGCTCTCTCTCTCTCTCTCTCTCTCGCTCTCTCTCCCCCTCCATCTTTCTGTAAACCTGCTTTTCCAATAGAAATTATTTTAAAAAATAATTATAATTATAAAAATTCAAGAGTAAGTATAGCATATACCGGGCGGACACTAGTGGCCTGCGAATGTTCTATAGAAGAAAGAATTATAAGAAAAGCACTGAGACTCAAACAGGAGTATCCAAGTAGAGAAAAAGTAACTTGAAGTTTGGAAGAACAAATAAGAAAAGGCACAAACAGGATAATTGCACATGATTATTTGTACAGATATCACCCCGAATTCATTAAAAGTATAAAAAATCATTGAAGCTTTTGTTTCATTGCTGTTGTCTACAAGTAGTATGGTAGAAAAGCCAATATGAAATCCAGTGATATTCAACTTCTGCTTTATTTGCATAGCATGTGCATTTTTTAAACGTTTCTTTGCAAGCAAAGGATTAGGCAGCTCAGCCCTTGTGCCAGGCCCATTTTTTCATATTATTATAATAAGTAAATTTAGAAGAAGTAGCTGTGTAGTCTTCAGATTCTACAATAGAACTGTAAAAACTTAACAAAGTATTTTCCTCATATTATTGCATCCTTAACACATAGCATGGCATTTATCATGAGAATAAATTAAAATTAAACTATTATAGTCAATTCTATTAATATCTTATTTATAACTCTGCCATTCCGTGATTACAGATGGTTCCTTCTATTCAAGCTGCAAGTGAGTGAATCATGGTTGTACGTTGTGATCAGAGTAAGTTAATCAGTCAAATCTTTCACAGATTCTGTCCGGATTTTGTTATTAACATTGATCAATAAACATTTATTTAATGACTGGGAGAATAGAAATGAGCAAAAAGGATAGGTGTTTTTGTATAGAACATTAAATTACCTCCTGAGATGGCCATACGTCATATCAGAGTGCTGGTTCAAATCCTGGTTCCTTTACTAGTAATCTTGCTAATGCGTTCTGGAGAGCAACATGTGACATCGCCCAGGCTTGAGTTCCTAACATCAGTGTGCAGGTTCTGAGTTCTGAGCTCCTGCCTTCAACCTGGTCTAGCAAAGCTGTTGAGGGCATTTGAGAGTCAAGAAGATGGGAAATACCACTCTTTCTCTCTTTTTCTCTCTCTCTGCCAATTTTCAAGTAGATTAAAAAACACATATTTCAAAATGAACAAAGAAAAATATAAACTTATTCTCTTTTAATGTATCTAAGTAAAATTAAATATTGGAAGAGAGACAAGAGAATATTAAGAACATTTCTGAGGTACAGGCCTTTAAATATGTAGAAATAATTATCATTAATTTTCAGTTATAAAACCATTCATGATTAAATCTCCTTGAGAAAACAAGGGAAAGCTACATTTGGCACTGTCTCTATGTGGCTCAAGATATTAATTACTATAAAGTCTAAAGAGCATCTTTGGATAATAAAGCATTTTATATTATAGTATCAATATCCTCCACTGCTTTCCTAGGCTACATGCCTAGATATTTCTGTAAACATGTATATACATATATACATTAATAGGATGCAATATTTCCCACCATTTTCTATACCTACAATGTCATGATACATTTAAATAACGGAATGACGGACTGGTGACTGCTGTTGAAGGGCTGCATTATTGTAATAATATACGGGAAATCAGTGGGGCAGGGAGGCGTTTTGGTGTGGGTAGAAGGGAAAATTCCTGAGTGAATGGAACTTTATCATAAAAAATAAAAAAGAGATTAAAAATAAAAATCCCACAAGCTTAGTTCTCCACTAAACAAAGAATTGAATAAGGACTAAGGAGAAAGACCTCTGTCTCCCAGGAGTGGAGACAAGAGCTTTAAACAATAATCAAACCTCAAAATGTCAACTTTCCCCATATGCATGACATTTTTCATATTAGTTACAAGAAATCAAAGCACATCTGTGGTATTTGTTCCTCGGGGACTAGTTTCATTGCTGAACACTGAGTAGTGAAAAGCTCGTGGCCTTGTGCTAGAATATATACTTTCAGAAGTATAACTTTATAATATACATGCATATTTTGAAGATTTCTATATACTTGCATGCTGAAATTACTTCCTAAGGATTTTTTCATAAGGTAAATGTATAAAATCACAAATATACATAAGTAGTATTCATTGATATTGCATACTGTTCATGTAACAATTATTTCTTTAATGCTTTGGGTTGCAACTATTTAATGGAAATCGATGCAGACATTCAAAGGCAAGTAAGGTTTACAAACACACTCTCTGACATACATGTTTAAGACACAAACACACATACTCAACACACAGACAGCACAGTTAGTGTTTATAAGTCACACCTGGTGCTTCTTCGCAGAGAGAGTGCTTGTGAAAGGATCATGGGATAATTTTGTTTCTTTCAATATATAATTATTTAATGTTCGACTTGTTTAAAAAAAAAAAAAACTAGAAAAAGAAGAATTTGAGTCCCTGCCCCCTGCATCTGAAACTCTGGGCAGATTTCTAGGTTCCTACATTCCACTGGGACCAGCCCCTGTGAATTGCAGCCGTTTGAAGAACAGAATAGAAAATGGAAACTGCCTCTCTTTATTTTCCTTTGCCAGCCCCCTTACTGTTATTCTGTACAATCAAAAACAGAGAACAAAACAAGCATTTTAAAATACAATGTCATTTGCAAAAATCAGGAGCTCTGTAAAGGTTGTTTCGCTGTCCAGCCTTTATTGGTTGATATATGCCAAGAGTAGGCTATAGCCAGTATGCCTCACTGTGTCCCTTTGCCACTTCTTCTGTGTGATTTCACACGGCAGAAGGCTTGGTTTTCTGGAATGATCCAGTAAAGTGGCTGCAGACTGGAGTTTAGCTAAATGATCACCAGGAAGTAAGTCAGGAATTCAAACCTTGCGTATCCTGGTCCTAATTCAGATAAAATTATGATATCTTTTCTCAATTGATACATTTTAAGCCTATCAAAATTGTGAGGTTGTTACCTGAGATAAAATTATCATCAGTATATTACAGCAGCTGAGAACAAAACAGAACAAATTGATGCTTTATTATATCCAAGTGTATAGCTATAAAAATAATCAATTGTGAAAGGAGGGCTTATATTATTGCTAGACAACCTTCTATTTTGAGCTTTGCTGAGACCATGTCAATTTTAGAGTAAAAATTACTTGTCATTTGGAGGTTTCTGAAGCTGTGATAGGAAGTCACTCAATCTGGCTGATAACTGTTTTGACAATATATTAAAAGCATTTCATTTTAAAATTATTGAAGATCCTCCCTACTTGATTTTGACATGTGATATTGGACCTTAGAGTGTGCTGACACTGGAGTATTGTGCACCACAGCAAAATTAGAAAAATGAGGATTGCTATGGAAATAAAGTGGAATTTTCAAAAATACAAAAATGGACAATAAGAACATGAAAGCCGTTCAGTATCATTAGTCACTTGGGAAAGATCAATTTAAAACATAGAAAATTCCATCCACTAGGACAGGCACAATAAAAAGAAAAGAAAGAGATACAACAAGTGCCGATTAGGAAGTGAGGAAGTCAGACCCTTATACACTTAGTAGACATGCAAAGTGCAATTGGAAGGTGCCTTCCAAAGTGCCTCTTGGAAGGACGATTTGATAATTTGGGGGCAGGTATTGTGTCACAGTGTGTTAAGTCACCATCTGGGATGCCAGCTTGCAAGTTTCAGCTGTCTGATTTCTCAGTCATCCACTGAATGGAAGTTGTTAGCTGCATTCTTTGTTTTATACAGATTTTACCATTCAGTTATGGATTGAATATTGAAAAAGTTGTGACCCATTTATGGGGTCCCAGACTGTGCTGTGATAAAGACATGTACTGTCCATTTTGATTAGTGAGTATCACCAATACCAGGGTGGTCCCATAAGATCACAGGGGGCTGAGACATTCCTGACTCCTATCGATGCCTTAGGTGTCATAACATCGCGGCTCAACACATTCCTCACTTGTTGTGGTAAGGCTGATGTGCACTGTAATGCCATTTATAAAAAGCATGACACATATAATTATGAACAACATAGAGTCTTTGATATTGTTTCACTACCAATAACACCAAAGCATAGCACATGTAATTATGGATAACACATAAAGCTAGATAATAAATGACTATCCTAGTGTATGTATTTATTATACTAAACTTTTAGTCCTTAGAGAGTATTCTTTGTACTTATAAAAAAGAGGTGACTATAAAATGGCTTTAGATAGATCCTTCAGGAGGTGACCAGAGGTATAGCCGTCTTAGGAGATGACAACTCCATGCATGTGATTATCCCTTGGAGACCTCCCAGGGGCATGCAGGAATACAGCTGATGCCACACAGGAAACCGGAGTAGACTAATACCTGTGCTTGTATCAGTTTTTAACAAAGGAGCTTACAAAGTAAGAGCAACACCAAAAATGAAACATACACTTTTAATGTAAAATAGCGTAAATAACAAGGTGTATCAGTTTGAGATGTTTCTGATGTAAGCTAGGTGCTATCACTAATGATTCAAAATTTAAAAAGAATTATAAACTCCAATGTAAAAATGTTACAGTAGGGGTGGTGTTTGGCACAGTAGTGAAGACATTGCTTTGGATGCCCAGCTGTGTGCTGAATCAGGGCTTCTACCAACCCCGGGACGCAGTAGGTGATGGATTGAGTGGTTAGGTCACTGGCAGTCACCTGGACTGCCTTCTAGATTCCTGAATTGAGCTTGGCCCAGCTGTTGCTGTTGCAAGCCTCTGAGGAGTAATCCCTGGGATGACAGATTCTGTTTCTTTCTCTCTCTCTCTGCTTTAACATAATAAATAAACATTTTAATATTAAGATAAGCTGAAGTTAACAAATAATTAAAGGAAAAAAAAAGCATCTTGGTTAGATTCAGCACAGCCCAAGTCATCAGTCTTTGTGCACATCATTTGTGGTCTCAAGTGGCGCCCCGCAGTGTCCCAGGCCTTCATACTCACACACCACTCCCTCACACACTCACCCAGGGCAGCTTCCACTCCTGTAAACGCCCATACAGTTGTAGCTTCTTATCTTTAATGTTGTGTTTTTACTATTTATATTTAGGTCCACAAATGCTTAATATACTAATGTCCACAAAATTCAGTTCTTAGGTTTGTTACCTAAGAACTATGTCACGCAGACTAAATGTGTAGTAGACTGTTCCACTTGGTTCTGTATAAATACACACTGAGGTGTAAAAATAAGGATAACACCAGCCAACATCACAAGTCAGAACGGTCCTCTGTCATTGACCAGTGTGTGGGTACATGTTGTATGTTCTATGGGATAATTAAATCAATAAATTTAATTATGTCATTAAAAATTTGGAAGACAAGAAATCACGGCCATGTCTATAAAGTATACACTAGGGTTCCTAATGAGACACTTTTTCTGTTAGCCCTTAACATACATCTCATGTCAAATTGTTTCTATTTACCTTCATACCAGAAAAGCTCTAGCCCGTAGTCTACTTCCATCTCCTTTACGTTTCCAGAAAGTTCAGTTGTTTGTCAATCACAAATTGCAATCTTACTCGATCCTCCTTTATCTGGCTTTCCTACTCAAGCCATCAGTTATTCTAGCCCAACTAGTCTTTGCCTGAGGGAGCTGGTGGCAAAGTAGAAGTCAGGAAAGGGGGCCAGGGGTGGGGACAGACAGCGGAGCTTTCCACAAATGGAAGGAAAAACACTATCCTTCCACATCCGCCTTAGAAAACAGTACAGAAAATATTGCTCTTGCTGACACTCTTTCCACTGTAGCCAAAAGAAAAAAATCTTGAAAAATCTTTAAGATTTATTTATTTTTTTTTATTGGAAAGTCAGATTTCCAGAGAGAAGGAGAGACAGAGAGAAAGATCTTCTGTCTGCTGATTCACTTCCCAAGTGGCCACGATGGCTGTAGCTGAGCTGATCCAAAGCCAGGAACCAATAGCTTCTTCCAGGTCTTCCACACGGTGCAACACCATTCTCTTCTGCTTTCCAAGGCCAGCAGGAAGCTGGATGGGAAATGGAGCAGCCAGGATACAGACTGGCACCCATGTGGGATCCCAGTACATGTAAGGTGAGGACCTTAGCTACTAGGCTACTGTGCCTAGCACCAAATCTTGAAAAATCTTGCTCTCTTATTCTCTCTCATCATCCGACTTCATTTGTTTTTCTCCCTGTGTCTTTCTTTCAAAACAAATTTACGTACAATTTTTTTTTTTAATGTAGGAGAAGCAAAATTTTACCTCCACTCAATTCAGGTCTCCCATGCATCTTAAGGAATAAATTGGCTTAAAGTTAGAGAAAAGCAATAAGAGTTAGGAGACCCTGGAAGAAAATGAAGACAAAACAAGGTGGCTAAACAAGTGTGTCGGTGCTAGGTTGATCAGACAGGGGCCGTTTTATAGTACGAAACCAAAATATATGAAGAATCTAAAGAAATATTCTTTAAAAAATCTTTTAAGCTGAAACTTTGAAATTTATCACCATTCTTGGAATATTGCAAATCTCATAGTAAATCTACATTTACTAGGAAAGACATGTTATCCTAATATTAAATATACATAGAAAAGAGAAAATTTCTGGTGTCATTTGGTGCTAATTCCTTGCACACACACACACACTTTCCCAAAAGTTTCAAATGTGCACTCATCAACTTTATCAAAAAGGGTTGGAGACGCCATCAATGGCCTCTCATACTCTTTTTACTGCTATTCCTCAGGACATATGGACTCAGATTTTCAGCAATTTTATTATCTTAGATGGCTAATTTGTTGTTTAATAAATGTGCTCTTTGGCTGTTTCATGGGTCTCAGTCGTGTACACAGGGATTGAATAATCCTGACACCTAGTGTAGAAGATCTATAGACACAGCTGAGACTCAATAAATGTTGACTGACCTTAAACAAATTTTGGCTGCCTGAAGTTTCCGTCATTTGTAAATGTCGTTCAAGTGCAGAAATTTAATGAAACTCCAATATACTACTAAATAAGGTCTATCAGTTTCTGAGATCATTTGGAAAAAGAAAAGGACAAGCCATGTGTTAGAAATAATTTTTTTTGAGGACACAAAGCTCAAAAATTTAAAAACTGGCTAAGTAGCTGAAATCTTCATACAAAAATAGTCCTCTTTTTTTTATCAAGGTCAAAGATTTGAACAAATAACAAAGTCATAGTACAGAACTTCGGGGAAGGCAGTGTGTGATTGTACAAGTATGTGTGTGTTTGCATGGATAATTCTTATTTTTTTATATTATATATACATATATGTGTATATAGAACATATATACATTATACATATGTTTATAATATATACATACATATCTGTATATAGCAAATGTACAAATATACAAATATACAAAATATATTTAGGTGTATACATATATATGTGGTTATAATGTACACACATATATGTATATAATGTATACATATGCAAAGCATATCTATCTCTCTCTATATATATAACATGCATATATTTGGCCTTCAGCCTTTGTAACATCACATTTACTATAAAATTTTTCAAATCTGAACTTATTACAATACTATATATTTAGGTAATTTTAATCTAAATAGCAATTTACTGAAAGCTTAAGTCTGCTTTGCTCAGGGCTTGGCTCATAGAATCCCTTAATGGCATTTTAAGTCTGAGACATTGAGTTATATCCTCATGCTGCTAGATTTACAATAGCCTATAAAGCCATTATTACAGTGTCATAATTTTCTTCTTTCTCGCTTGTCACATGTGCAATTAGTCTTACCTTCCAATTATGAATATATTTTATGAGTCTTTAACCTTTATATTAAATTGTTCTATTTAATCTACATAATCACTAGTAATACTTTATGGCAGCAGTTTAATTAAAAGCAAAAAATATATGTAATTCATAATTGTAAAATATACTCTTTATTTTTAAAGAATGATGCCAAGTTTTATTTTGTATTTCTAGAGGAGTGATAATTACTTTTGATTTTGTTCTTTTCTTTCTAATTAAAATGAAGATGTGAAGTTAAAAATTGCACATAATTTTAGTCTAGTTTTAAATATAGAATTAGCTTCAGGTGTGATACATGGAACATTCACATGCTTTCTAGGAGTACTCAGGTGAAGTCCCAGTTTCTTTTCCAATTCTAGCCCCCTGTTAGTGCAATCCCTGGAATGCTGCAGGTGATGGCTCCCAATGGTTGGTTCCCTGCCCAACTCATGGGAGTTCCCAGTTTCTGGCTTCAGCCTGGCTCACCCCTTCAGGCCCTCAAAAGGAGGGCCTAGTAAAGGAGACATTTCTGTTTTCCTATATTTCTCCTACCCCTCGTTCTCTTCAGCTATCTTTGAAACAATTAAACATGTTTTAGTTAAAATGTAATAAACCACATAAAGTCTAAAATGGAGGAATTGTTGAGTGTAATGTTAAATAATCCGTTATTATTTGAACATACAGATCAAAGGGAGAAAGCTGAGCTAGCATTATTAGCAGTGAACCGAACTTGGACACTTCACTTTAAAAATTCAACTCTGGGGTCAATCTTGGCTGATGAGCAGAGGAAGCAGCCCACCCCAACTCCCACCCTTGGCTACTTTTTAAATAACCATTCCACTGGCCACTCGCCGATAAGCACTGGGGACATGGGGTGAAAGATACTGCCTAGGGACATCCATGGATATGGCCACCCATATGTGTGAGAAATGAATCCTGAGGGATACCTATCAACAGGGCCACAGCACTGGCTGGAAAGTGAGGGGATTGGGACCTGGTGGTAGGGAGCGGAGAGATTTGAAGATCTGTATAGGTCAGACTGATTCATCAGTTCACATGAGAGTACTGAGATGGGCTTGTTAGCACAGAGCATCACTGACCACCACATGCCATACCAGATGAAAACTATGGTTGGGGGCCTGTCGAGCAGAGCTAGTTCCAAATACCTGATTGAACAAGGGACAGGTCACACTAGGCAGGGTCATGACGCTAACCAGCATGTGAGAGAACCAGGCCAGGGGGGTATATTCTATGGGGGATAAGTGGACCTAATCCTATGGAAATACAAGTCCCACTGGTTAGCTCAAGAGTTGGGGTGGTGACTGTCTGAACTAGGGGTAGACATGGAACCTGCCAACACTCACGGGTACTGGAGCTGAGGATAGGCTGGGCAGGTCCAAGCTGCAGCACCTGCATGTGCATCCTAAAACAGGGTGTGGGACAGGCCGACCCACAACACCCAACAGCTCATACAAGGCCAAGATGGAGGGGCAGACTATGCCAGGCAAGGGCCTAGCACCCGCTGGAGCATGTGAAATCTGGGTCTGGGAGTAGGCTGAGGGGGGAAACTTGGGAAACTCCCCTGTGGGGTCATAGCTCCCACTAGTGAGCACATGTTCCAGACCTAGGGGTCAGGCAAGCTGCACAAGATAGTCCCACCCATTTGCAAGTGTGTTGGTTGATTTTGGAAGGAGAGGATTGGGCAGGGCCGAGCAGATCTTAACCCTCTCAAGTGTAGAAACCAGGCTGGAGTGAAGGTCATGCCAGGCTAGGGTACCACACCTCATGGTTTACATGAGCCAGAGATGGTAGCAGACTGAGCAGGGCCAGGTTATAGCACCTACCAGCAAGAGTTGGGACTGGGGTTGGCTAGGTCATGCCAGGTTACTGCATCTAAAGGCAAAGGCTAAGACAGATGGGGGCTATGCCAGGTCAGATAAGAGCAACTATTGGCAAGTGTGAGATCTGTGAAGGGAAGGAGGCCTTGCTGGGGAGGTAAGGAAATGCCCTGATCGGGTTGTAATCCCCATTGGAGAGCATGAGGCCAGGGAGGGGGGCTGCAGTATGATCAGGATATAACAGCAGAATCCCTCGGCATGTGTGTGGATTGGGATCTGCCACACTGGGCTAGAATCGAGCACCCATTGGTAATCATGAGAACCAGGGTAGGTATAGGGAGCTAGGCAAGGTCTCTACCCCCGCTGAGCCATGTGTGAGCTGTGTCTGGTTATGGATCAGGCTTGGCTGGACTGTAGCGCCCAGCGATAAAAACCAGAGGGCAGGTGAGGAAAGGCTATTGTTCCTGCTAGGACAGGAGGTGGACTAAGTAGGGCTGGCCCATGGACCCACCAGTGTGCACAAGATCTGGCATTGGGAGATATCCAGATGGAAGAGCCTGGGGAACTCCTCTGTTGGGACATGCTCCTTGCAGGATAGTGCAAGAACCAAGACAGGGAACAGCCCAGACCAGGCCATAAACAGTATCCACCTGCATATGTTTGGTGCAGGTCAGGGGCAGGCCAGACTGGGTCAGTCCATATCACCAACTGGCGAATCTGAGTACCAAAATGGAGTGTGGGTCAGGCTGGGTCAATTGAAAAGAATAACTAATATGGAACATATCCTCTAACAACAAACAAGAGATCTTAAAAATATATACACTTTCAAATTGTTTTTTGAGGAATTAGAACAAGAGTTCAGAACACAATTACTGAGAAAATCGTAGCTAAGGCTGTAGGTATGTAAATCGACTAGCTCTCTTCCTTGTGATGGGTTTTGGACTATGATCTAGAGGGAGACTTTAAGAAATAGAGCAGGGTGATATAAGTTATGACTGTTCACCTTCTGGAGGGATCTACTGATGTGGATTTAAACATACCCCTTCATGAAGATTTGTATCTGCAATACATCTGTATCTCCAAGCTTCAAATTGGAAATGACAATGCTCATCAACAGGTGAATAACTAAATGGGTGGACTACTGTTTTGAATGAAAGAAACAGAGCCCACAATGTGGATAAATTGAGTGATTCTTGTGAAAAACCAAAGATACACATGAATTTCTACCTGATTTCTTTTACAGAAAATTCTAGGAGAGACAAAGTAAGCCTATGATGACACAGCAGATCAGTGCTTTCCTAGGGAAGGGATTGGGACCTTCAACACAGGAAAAACTGTTGGGTCATGGAAATATTTTATACTGTGACTGAGTTGGTATGTATATCAAAATGCATTAATCTGTACACTTTGAAAGGTTATGTTTTTCACATGTGAGTGCATCTCAGTAAAAGTGATTTAAAGAAAAATAATTTAAAATGTGACTAAAAGGTCTGTCAGTGAGGAAACCTACAACTGAGACTCAGGTTTGTAATGATATATAGTGAATTCCCATCAAATGAACACTTTTATATAGAGTAATTGATGGCATAACAGCTGTGAGCCAATGTGATGTTGAACTCAGGATTATGTGGGGTGTCTGTTAACTCACACTTGAGCCTCTTCCTCTTGGTTTGCCTTGTTCCGAACAAAGCATCAAGACTTGCATGAAGATGGATTGAGAACTACATGAGTGAAAATAAGGCAGATAACAATGCATGTTTTATTCACATTACTATAAAGATACAGTTTTGCATGTTAATTTAAGTAGATTTCATTCCAAAGACTGCACTTGTAACCATTCTTATGTATTTTCCATTGCCAGGTTTTATAATTAACATCAGATTATTTAGTCTTTATATTTCACTCAAATACACAATCAGCATAACTCTGTCCAAGTTGTAAGAAATAACATGAAAATAATAACAGATTATATTTTACATGATAAATCTAGACAGGATTCATTTCACTATTTACATGGAGGAAAGTCAATGATTTCCCTATCTACATAGGAATTCCAAAACACTCTTCATCCCAGTGTTAACCCAGCCCAATTTGGCATAAGAATTATTCACCATAGTTACTTTAATAGGCCAAAATATCTATGAACCATGAATTGACAATAAATAAGTATTGCGCATAACAGTGTGCATTTTGGTTTTGTGGCCATCACACTTTTTACTTACCAAGATTGTCAAATTATGTAAAGAGAGGTCAGTAATGATGAATGTAAAGACTTCACCATAAGGGTATGAAACATGTGGAACAAAATATTTTTAAATTATTTTTACATGGGGATAATTTGGTAGCTTAGCACACTAATTCTCTACTTGCAACACCACCAACATCCCATTTTGTTGCCAGTATTTGTCCTGGCTGCTCCACTCTTATCTTTCCCTCTTTCACAGTTCTAATGATTTCTTTAGTGAGACACAACGAAAGTAATCTCTGAGTGAAGTCCTGTGTGAGTCCAAGTCCTAATGAGCACCTCACTAAACTTACGAGTTTTTGAAATTAAGTTCTGAATCCCATATGAAAAATCAGATGTTTTTCTTCAATAAGTTCTTTATTAAAACTTAGTTATTATGGAAAACCTCACAATATTGGTTATAGTATGGATGGAATAAATGATCTGGAAAACCACTTAAACCTTTTCTTTATATGTGAACATTCATTTACACTTGTATGGTAAATATTGTTTGGTGTTATTAAAATTTCTTAAAATAATAATAGAATTGGACAACCTTGAAATATATGGAACCCATTTGCAAATGTGTAATTTATGAAAAAAGATTTATTTTTTTAATTGGAAAGTCAGATATACACAGGGAAAGAGAGACAGAGAGGAAGATCTCTGTCTTAAGGAGTGATGATTCACTCCCCAAGCAGTCTCAATGGCCATAACTGAGCTGATGCAAAGCCAGGAGCCAGGAGCCTCTTCCAGGTCTCCTATGCAGGTGCAGGGTCCCAAGGCTTTGGACTGATCTTGACTCCTTTCTTAGGCCACAAGCAGGGAGCTGGATGGGAAACGGGACTGCTAGAATTAGAACCAGCACCCATATGGGATCCCGGCACAAGCAAGAAGAGGACTTTAACCACTAGGTTACCACGCTGAGCCCAAATGCATAATTTTAACAGAACTTAGGCTTTTAAAGAAGAATTTAAATATTATTACATCAAATTTGTAAGTAAAACAGCTCACCCCTGTTAGACAAAGGAGCAACACATTTGAAGGTGTGAACAAAAAGCTCGTAAGGCTTTAGTTACTTAGGCATTCTTTCTTTTACAAATTGAGAATGAGCAATTTTTAAGTGTCATTAGCAACTACCAAACAGTGGAGTCAAGCTCATTAGCCAAAATGGCCAGAGCTGGACCAACCTAAAACCAAAAACCTAGAATTATAGGCAAATCCCCCAAGTGGATTTTAGGAACCAAAGCAACTGGGCCACCATTAAGTGTGTTCCGGGGTGCACTAACAGAAAGCTGGATCAAAGCAGAGAATCAGGGACTTGAACAAGAACTCTCCAGATAGGAAGCTAACATTACAAACAGCAACTCAAAATGCTATACCACAGCACTATGCCCAAATGATTTATCATTTTCCATGACCAATGCTATTCTGTGTTTGTTAGCACTATTAGTCAAATAAATGTGTTTACAAACAGTTCACAAAGCTGAATTTGAAAGAAAAATGTCCTTCAGCAACAGATCATTTACTACACTTAATTGTCATATAAATTGGCACTCTGGCCCATTTATCTCATAGTACATGATGTTGTCAGTGGATATTTTCTCAAAAAAAGGGTTACTGTATAATATTCCAAGGGTTTGTGTTTATTAAGCAAGCACACTCTGTAAGTGGCTGTAATGCATGACTGTGATGTTTCCAAAAGCCCTTGGAGCTAAAATATAGCACTTAAAAGTAATCCCTTAAAATGGATTGTGCACGCATGTGTACTTGCAATAAGCATAATTAGCTAACCACAGCCCACAGTTTATGTCTGAACAGTACATGTAATTTGTTTATAGAACAGGACAGATGACACAATGTAGATTTTGGCAAGAAATCACATTCCTGTTTCACAAAAATACATCTGAAATGATAAAACAGCAACCTACAGATGACTTGCTCCCAATAGGTAAAATCATCGTAAACCACATATGCCAACAGGGTTTCAGCTGTGTTCATTGGCCAAATGTTTTGAGGGGAAGATGTATGCTTTTCTATGCATGCTGCAATCTTCAACTTTAAGAGGAAGTGGCCGTCAGGTAGCAGGAGTGTGGGTAGAAAGAACAACGCAGTTGGAAAGGACAAGGAGTGTGAAAGGTAGGGGCTGAGCCACATACTTAGTGTTAGCCTTGTTAAACCTTTAAGAGTGTGATCCAAGAAACACCTTCAACCTCACTGAAACCACATCCAAACCCTTTAAACAGTTGCAATAGTCAGGACCCCTAACAGTTCCTCCCAGGAGAATGTCATCTGAACAGGTGGAAGTCTTGTTTCTGTAGAAAGTTTTACACCTGACCTCAAGAGGAGGGTACGGACCAAAAGGCAAGTTCACTAAACCATTCTATAAAGTTATCTTCAAGTCCAGCAAGCATATATGACATAAATTAATTTGTGTTTAGAGTTGTGTTCCAATCTCAACATGACCCACCACGTATCTGTAAGTATTCGGGATTTAAAAAAAATCAATGAGAATATCAAACGTTTCTAGTTTTAATTATTTCAGATGAGAAATACACATCGTGTTTAATCTAATACTTGTCATCAAGTTGTTACTCAACTGTATCTGTGTTTCTAATATTGTTTTTTTAACAGCAACCAGTCCATTTAGGACATTTAAAAACCCTTCCCATACTGATACTTTGAGAGCAAGGAAGAGTGATTTTCTTAACATGCTGCGTGTTTTTTAATGAGCCATTGCATGATTTTATGGAGGTTCCTCCTAAACATTACAATGAACAGAAGGCTTGCTTAATGGACAAATAATAGTTGCATTCTCATTAATATCCACACACTATAACAGCCTATGGCTTCTGATTTTGGGGGGGCAGTTGGAACAGAAAGATAAGCTGAAGGAAGTCCATGATGGCACTTGGGCTGCCTTCAAAAGCAGCCTGCCCACAAGATAAATATCTATCTTCTTTTTTTTTTTTACAGGATATTATGTGAGAATTTGGAGTGTAGGAAAGCCACTAGCAAAAACAGGATTTCTAGGTCATTCCTGCCAGAAAATAACAAGTGTGACACAAAGGGATTTGTCTCTGTCTCTGAGAAACAACCGAGTGCTAAACACACTGTAGTTCCAAGTGATGATCGACACTTGCAAGTCCTTGCTACCTAAGGACTTTTTTCTTTTTTAAGGATTTATTTATTTTTACTGGAAAGGTGGATATACAGAGATGAGGAGAGACAGAGAAGAAGATCTTCTGTCTGATGGTTCACTCCCCAAGTGGCCGCACGGCTGGAACTGAGTCAATCCGAAGGCAGGAGCCAGGAGCTCTTCTGGGTCTCCCACGTGGGTGCAGAGTCCCAAGGCTTAGGGCTGTCCTCGACTGCTTTCCCAGGCCACAGGCAGGGAGCTGGATGGGAAGTTGGATTGGAAGAATTTAGGTAAGTAGGCTGTTTAGATCCTGTTTTCTTGAGGACAACATGAAAAGCCTAACACGATATTGCAAAAATGTTAGCATGCCAATGCTACATTTAAAGATTTATTTTTATTATTATTTTTTTATTGGAAAGGCGGATATACAAAGAGGAGAGACAGAGAGGAAGATCTTCCGTCCGATGATTCACTCCCCAAGTGAGCACAACGGCCAATACTATGCCGATCCGAAGCCAGGAGCCTCTTCCGGGTCTCCCATGCGGGTGCAGGGTCCCAAAGCTTTGGGCCATCCTCGACTGCTTCCCGGGCCACAGGCAGGGAGCTGGAAGGGAAGCGGGGCTGTCGGGATTAGAACCGGCGCCCATATGGGATCCCGGGCGTGCAAGGCGAGGACCTTAACCACTTGCGCCACCGCGCCGGGCCCAATGCTCCATTTATGTAAGATGCAAACTACATCCATAGACACAGATTACTGCAAAGGAGAAAGACAAAATGCAAACATAAAACCTTTTGTGGAGTGCTAAAGAAAAATGGAAAAGTAAATCGACGCTGAAGCGCATAAAAATCATGTATGTGTGTTGACGGTAATATTCCTTGTTGTTGCTTGCCAGAGCTGCCTGTGGGGAGTTACATACCATTTCCAGACTTCTTTCCTAGGCAATGGGGTGAAACAGGTGGGCAGGATGGATGGATCCTGAAGCCCATTGAGTCTCCAATTGTCCTTTGTGCTATCTTGATTACAGAAAAACTATGACAATGTACAAGTCTGGCTGAAGAGTCACAGTAAAGCAGAGATGTCCATGCTTTCACAGTCCAGGTAATAAGGGAACAGTAACTGACCTGTAACATACTCCCCGGAGGGGAGTGGGTGCATGGATTACAACTATCAAAAATTCTGGGACAATGAATGTTGAATGTATTTACGTGTGAATTTTTACTAGCATTAGGACTAGCTCTAGCATGTCCTAACATAAATGAATGAATTTGTTGTAATTAAAAAAAAATAGCCATAAGGCAACATTCTTTTCTGGAAAGGGAAAGACTGCATTTGCAAATATGAAAGTAAAAAGAGCAAAATGAACAGGAATTTTAGTTCCCAGCAATCATATATTTGCAAGTCAGCTGTTTATAATAAACGAAAACTTCAAATTGATTATTTTACTGAACTGGATTTTCTTTTGAAAAGAGCTGCAACAAATAGTGTGAAAATGGATCCAGATGTGGTTGTTTCTTTGCATTACTGAAAGTGAGCAAATGGAAGATGAATTATTTGATTATAAAAAAAATAAGAATTCATTTTGTATTTGGAAATATCTAAAACAGTTGTAGCATTAAAGGCATGGTATCAAAATTTAAAGTCATTATGTATTTGTAATATTAAATGAATATATTGATATTATGACTATGAACATTAAAGTATTTGTGTGACAATTTTGCTGTAGAATCGATTGTTCACTTCTTCCTTAAGAAGGAATGAAAAAGGTGTGGTGTATTGAGTGGCTAACTCTCATGAGGAAGCTATAATAGGATTTTGTTTACAGAGGCAGAAAGATTATGGGACTTTACAATAACCGAAAAGAGTTTTATTTAATTATAGATATTTTCATTGTAATTTTAGAGGAAATAGTATACAATACTCTGCAATTGCATAAACACTCAACACATCTTTTTAATTTGCATAGTATGATTGAACTCATATTCCAAAATAAACCAAAGCCAAAATTACACATATTTTTGAAGTTAGTAACTAATCTTTTTAGCAAATAAAACCATCTATAATTTTATTTGTAAATATGTTAATACATCAACATGTTTCAGCCACTACTATCTGGTGCATTTGTGATAATAACTATTTACCTTTTGCTTAATCTGGTTAATATTTGGTAAGGAGACATTGACAACATGAAGAAAGGCCTTGCTGTTCAATCGCATTTGAAGACCTCTGTACCTTGCACCATGTACTGCTGGAATACTATGTGCTTCCATGGAGAGAATCTCTCTATTTTGAAGCCTATTGCTATGTATTTAGCAAACCGAGTACTGAAGTGGATTCTCCATTCAGAACACATTGTCAGTGTATTTCACACAGTGTTTTTTATAATCAGGTATTCATAACTGATAGATCAAAGCACTGATTTACTCATTCCAATCTTCCATATAACTGTGTAAATATTCAAAATATGAGGGATACATTTGGAACAAAATATCCTATGGATGGATTTATTTGTGAGAGGTTAAAAAAAGATTTTCTTGACAACTCTTCGGTGACCACATATTTTGGTGAAAGCGTAGGTATTTACACCTAAACCAGTATGGATTCCACCCAGAAAACTTCCAAAATACAACAAGAAATAGGACACCCACACCATCAACTAAAACTAAAGCAGAATAGAAACCCTATGTCTCATGGCAGAAAAATAAATAAATTCAGAAAGCTAGAACTGCAAAAAAATTTGAGAGCAAGATAAGAAGCAAAGAGTCTAATGTCTTAACATTTTTGTGCTAGTCACAAGAGGTTACTTTCCTTCCTTCTTCTCTGGGAAAACAGGAGCAATGAAAATAGAATCACTGGGCTAACATGTTCCTTTAGCTGATTAAGTCACTGCTCTGACAACAGTATCCTGCATCTGATGCTAGCTTGAGTTCCATTTATTCTACTTCAGGTCCAGTTCCCAGTCACTGAGTCTTGGAAAGCAGGAGAAAATGCCCCAGTACTTCAGCTCCTGCTTCCCACACGTGGACACCTGGACAGTGTCCCAATCTCTTGGGTTCAACCTGGCCCAAACCTGCCCATTTGGGCCATGTGGGGAGTGATTCAGTGGATGGAGATCTCTCTATAAATAATGTTGTCACTATACCTTTCAAATAAGTAAGATAAATTATATATTTAAATTATATTAAGAGAAAAGTAGAACTTCTGGAGCAGGTTTGCTACATTCCATACTGGAATGCCTATGTTCTGGTTGTATTTAAAGTTCTAACTTCCAGCAATTGTGCATCTCAGGAAGCAGTAAGCAATGGCTCAAGTACTTGAGTCCCTGCAGCCACAATGGAGACTCCCAGACAGCCTCCTGATTCTGGCTGTTGGCAATCATTTAGAGAATAATCCAGAAGATGTTTCTCTTTCTCTCTCTCTCTGTCTCTCTCTCTCTCTCACTGGCTCCAAATCTAAAAACACATTAAAAATGAATTTCCATTAAACACCACCATTGTTTCCACTCACACCCCTGTGTCTTCCAATGTCAACCCCATCTTACTGTTACTGTGACTACCGAAGGCAAATTTTTCTACCTGCTCCTGCATTATTAAATTTTCTCTTTCAGTTGTATTGATCAGCATGCTGCTATTTTTCTTATTAAAAATGCACAATATAATTTATTTTCACATCATTTTCCTTTCTAAAAGATATCTTATTCTTTCTCTTCACCTTACAAAACTCCTTTGCAAGAAGTGTTTCTACCTGTCATCCCCAAAAGAATCAGTACATTCTTGCTTGAGTTTCTCCCTTCAACCACCAAGCATTCTTCTATTTCAAGGCTACTAAGGATCTGCTTCTGATGAATGTCTTCAGATGTCAGATTCTCTAAAGAATACATAGGACAGAGCTTTGGAAAACATTATGTGCACTATGTCCTAGATGTCTGTCTCAGCAAATTGTGCCCACTTCAGATCAAAATAAATCATCCCCTCAATTTGTATTTATATTGATAGAAATGGTCCTGTTAATATTGTTATAATAAAATGTTTTATGTCTAGTGATTACAGTTTAATTATTGCATGAATATTTCTTTTAAGAATGTTGTTTTATTAAAATACATCCACAAAACCTTCCCTTCAAACAACGAAAGTTAATTCCACAAGCCTAGGGATTAGTGTATTCACAGCTGTTTGTTTCCATTGAATAGGATATAGCAGGGATGACAATGTGTAACATTTAGCCGTAGGACACAAAAGGGCCTTAAGACTTAATTTTATGGTCTGTATGGATTACCTAATCTCATGGAATCAACTGCTGTGTTGTAAGGATACTCACAGCCCTATGTAGATGTTCACATTTTGAGAACTGAAACATCCTGCCAAAGGCTGGTATGTGGTATCCTGGAATGATATCTAGGGGCAGCCCTATTACCAATCTGAGCCAGAACTTCCCAGTGAGGCCACAATTGAATTCCTACCCATAGAAAGTGTAAAAATAAATGTTCCTGGTTTTAAACTACTGTTCCAGGGCAATAGAAACCCATACAGGTAGGACTGTGTGTCTTCCAAATTTTTCTTTAAAAAAATCCCCTTGGTGTGGAAGATAAATCCTGGAGTCATGGATGCTACTGATGAGCCGTGAAGCCAATAGTGATTGCTGATTTATTTAGCATGAAAAAACTAAGGGAATTTGGTATTGCTTCTAATGGAAGCATAACCGAGGACAAAGAAATGGAAGAAAAGAAAGAAACCAGTAATATACCTCAAGCCCACTCAACATATCAAGGAGGACCAATGACAGTTGTAGAGTTTTGAAAGGTCAAAAAATCTTGAGAAATTTCATGTACGATGTGATTTCAGATTTTGATGTGCGTGTGTGTGTGTACTGTGTACAAAAGTGTACCTATTTTAGAATTAAGTCAAGAATAAAAATAAAGATGAGAAAAGATGAACATGAATGCATACATCTCTCATTTCTTATGTAAACCTCTAGAAGTTATTGGTTCTCCATAACACAATGCTGCTGTCTCCCTGGAGCATAAAATAGTTTAATGATGCTGTCTGTCCCTCAGAAACTGTTTGTTGTACCCTGACACACTCAGGCAAACTCAAAAAAGAAAAAAATCAAGGGAAATGAAATGATATTTTGGCACAAAAAGTTTGAAAATCATGTAAGAGGAGTTCTCAAATCTTTGTAGAAAATATGTATGCTGAAAAACTATGCTTGAATTCCAACCATTTTTTAAGTGAAAAAAAATTATTTTAATGTATTTTCTGACAAATGTTTGAAGTATGCTTGTATCAGTTAAAACAGGACATGTGTATCG
Source organism: Ochotona curzoniae (assembly GCF_017591425.1). Lineage (NCBI taxonomy): Eukaryota > Metazoa > Chordata > Mammalia > Lagomorpha > Ochotonidae > Ochotona > Ochotona curzoniae. The sequence continues at coordinate 20,702,118 of NW_024464939.1, read as the reverse complement.
TATAATTTTGAAGCTTTGTAGTTTACTGAATAACGCCATTCCATAACAGAGCAGCAAAATCTAGATGGATATATAACTTGATGGGACCAAGTCTGAGGTCTTTTTTATCTACCTATTACTCCTTTCATTTCTCTTGCTCTTACTTTATTTTTCCAAACCTCCAAAAAACTCTCCTCAAAATTAACTGGAACAATGTGGTATAATTGCAGCAACTTACGGACTTTAATGTCAATCAAATTTACCTCCAAAAAAAAAATTTAAATTTTACCTGAAAGTAGCTAAGACATCTTAACTGTTAATGTGCTTTTAAGCTTCTTTTGGCCTCAGTTTTTCTTTCTGTGGTTCCTGTAAAGATTAAGTAAATGATGTATCTAAAACTCCAGCTCAGGCTTTAGTAATAATCAGCTACTAATATGTTGTTAGGAATGGTTGGCATAGTTATAATTTAAGACTTGCTGCTGGCTATTTGCTCCTACCAAAGTGTTAATTGATAAAAAATATAGGGTATTATCATTCCATCGTGTACATGCAAAAGGATGAGTAGCATTGGCTGGTAAACCACCTGAAAATGTGGGGGAATGAGCCCTTTCGGATTTGAGGCCCTAATGTGGATGAAGGAAGAGAATGTTCTTTTGTCTTGAAGAGAGAAGCTCTCTATCACCTCAACCACCAACTCCAACTTTTCATGGGAACTGGAAGTGAGGTGTCCCTCTCTTCTTTCTCAAGGCCTCCTCGCACATAATCAGTCACTACGGTTAGGCTGGTGGGTGCCAGGATCCTGATCATTAACTAAACTACACAAAAACTGATCTGGGACTTGTACCACAAAAGATGGAGTATGTTGATCTGAGCAGACACTTCAGAGAGGATAGAAATATGAAAAACTGTTCATTATTACCTGTTAGGAAATTGAAGGTAAATTTCACTAATTAATTGATATTATTCAGATACCTAAAATTGAAAAAAAAAAAAAAAGGTTCCATGGATCCAGTGCAATAACCTAGTGGCTAAAGTCCTTGCCTTATATGTGCCAGGGTCCCACAGATGCCAGTTCTAGTCCTAGATGCTCCGCTTCCCATCCAGCTCCCTGCTGTGGCCTGAGAAAGCAGTTAAGGATGACCCAAAGCCCTGGCATCCGGCACTGAGGGATACTCAGAAGCAGGCCCTGACTCCTGGCTTCGGATCAGCTCAACTGGGGCCATTGTAGCAATTTGGGGAGTGAAACAGAGGAGGGAGGATTTTTCTCTATAAAAATCCTTTGTTTCTCTGTGTAAATCTGACTTTCCAATAAAGATAAATAAAAATTTTAAAAAGACTAACCATAATAAATGCTGGTGAAGACCTGGAACAGCTGTAATTTTCACACAATTTTGGGTAGGAAGATAAAATGGTACAGTGCATCCTTGACATTTTAGATTCAAACAATGGAAGAAAGCCCAGCATCTTCTTATCAAGATAATTACGTATTACATATGTACATATATAGTCAAGATTAGCATTTTATTGTGAGTTCCCTTTTTACTCAGGAGTAGAGATGCATACTGCACTGTATCTTCACTTCTCGGTGTGCTGGTTTCAATTATATAGTTCCTCTAGGTGAATATATGTACATACATTTTTATCTTTATATCTGTTTATTTTCTCTGCGCTAAGAGAAATTTCATTTAACATTGAACTATGAAGCTTAAATTTAAACAGGAGTATTTTTCTATGTTTTCTCATTGACAGTTTTTATGTTATTATTGTTACCCTTGGTTATTTAAAAATTTAATGTTATTTTTGTTTTTCCACCATCATTCTAGATATGCATCATATATACAACATTTTTATGAGATGGCAATTAGTTAAAGCAAGCACTGTATATTCCAAATTCTGATAGTTGTGGATTATGTTGTGGTTTTGTTTTTGCTTTTTACTGCCACCATTCTTTTTGCCTCAGTTGTGTGATAAAGGAAAGCTAGCTATTAGAAGCATTATTGTGTAATTTACAAGCATCCATCCTTACACCAAAAACATCAGGCATATTTAATCATAATATGTATTTTCTATGAATATTTTGGAGAGTTCCTCTCTATGTGTGTGACAGAGAGAAAGAGAGAGTAGGAGAGAGAACTAGATTTTATCAGAATTTAAAACTTATGCAGCAAAGCACAGTATAACGAAAGTCAGATGGCAATGTATAAATGGGGAGAACACTGGCAAATTAAGTTGTCTAGTAGGCATTTTCTAGTATATAACGTATAAAAAGTACTGTGCAACAACAAAAATTTTTACAAAGAAAAGCAAATGTGTTAGGGGCAATGCCTCGAAACAGGAGCCATCACACAGTGCTACTGAGGATGGAAATTGGTCCAGCCTCTTTGAAAACCAGTTTAGTGAATCCCAGAAAAGATCAACAGAATCGTCATTTGACTCAGCAATTTCAATCTTATATATGTACAGACAACAGATGTTCAAACAGAAACGTATATACATTCACAGCAGCACTATTCATAAATACCCAGTTAAAAATAAGCAAATATTTACTGATAATGTTGTGAGAAGAAAATCATGACCAAATCATAAAACAAAGTATTATTCATCCAGGAAAAAAAGGAACAAAGCTGATACATGCTACAATGTGCATGGGTCTTGAAAACATTTTCATATTATGATAGAAACTAAATAGATGCAGCTCAACATAAAGGTCACACGTTGTATGATTCTGATTACATCAAATATTCAGAACCAGCAAATTCAAATAGACAGGAAACAGATGGGAGGAAGGGTGATCCAGAGTGACTGCATAGCGGATATTAGTTTTCTTCTTAACTGATGCAGCTGTTGTGGAAATTGATCGATGGAGTGATTTTGCAGGATTGTGATGCTCCAATGACAGATGAACTGATAACCCTTTAAAACGGATTGTCTTACGTCAATTTCATCTCTTTTTTTTTTTAACTAAAATACAAATAGCCTTCATAGGACTGCTTCTTTAATTAAAATAACATCAAAAATCAGTCCTTTCTGTATAAATGAAACAAATATATTAGAACCAGGTGTAGGATCACTTCTAGACCATCCTTGACATCTCTGGGCTCTGAGTCAGGCAGCGCAGCCCTGAACTACCATGAGAATCCCCATTCTCTTAGTTAACACTTTCAGAATTCTTATTGCCCACAACTTCACTAGTGCACCAAATAAATAAATAAATATGCAAAAACTACAATGATACATGTAACTGCTTCATTGGGGCCTCCCAATAACTCTTTAATGAAGGCACTCGCTGTGGATCTTCTTCATATATGTATATCTTTCACATGTCCCTTGTTGCTGCAGAATTCCTTCCATAGTCTGATCAAGCAATTCCAAAAGCCAAACTTACTCATCTAGACTATATGGTTTTATGACTGTGCCCTCAAACATTAATCCTTTTGGAGCCTACAAACATTCATTAGCATTATTGAAAATTTGCGTGGCCCGAGTTAATTTCTGACACTCCTCCATACGTTTCTTTCCTGGGCTTAGATCCATCTGTGCTGGGAATTATCACCCCTGGTCTCGCTCTCTCTATCTTTCCTTTCAAAGAAATCTTTAGCCACAGCCCTGGGTCTGTGTTCTAAACTTGTATTTCTAAGAAAGAAAGGGGGGAAAAAAAGACTGTCCATCAAAAACATACAGATTTTAAAGTTAGTAAAGAAAATTACTAAATGGTAACACTGAAAAGTATTCCAAATATGTAAACGTTCTCTTCAGAAATGCAAAACTAGCAGTTTCTAAAGTGAATGAATAGAAAGGTTTGTAACTCAGTCCTTGAAAAATAGCACCTTCTTAAGAGTTCTTCAGAGTGCAAGCATTCGAAATGACAAGATAAATAGGCAAAATCCAACTGAATTTTAATCACTATGACCTTTCCATTTTCACTTTTTAAAGACATAGCTCCCTATGCCAATTATTCAATTCCTAAAATTCGTGAATTTTACAACATTTGCTTTTAGAGTGATATCTAGTGTTTATGTGGCAATAGGATAATCTTATATGATTATTTGATAAATTTGAAAATAGAAATGCTACTCCTCTTGGAACAGTTTATTTGTTGCAACAGTTGAAGGACGTTACTTGAGATGCTCACATCCCGTATCATAGTGCCTGGGATAATACGAGTTCTGCTTCTAATTCCAGCTTCCTGCTAATGTGTTCCTTGGGAGGCAACAGGCAGTGGTTCCTATCACCCAGGTGGAAAACTAGATTGAGTTCCAGCCTCTGACATTGGTCTAGCGCAGCACTGGTTAGCGAGTGCATTTGGGAAGTGAACCAGTGCATGGCACATCTCTATCTCTGTCTGCCTTTCAAAGAAGAGGAAATCATAGAAAAACTGTAAGAATGCTATCAGTGTCATTTTAGAGACAGGATGTCTCACAGTTCAAATGACGTGATACACTTCAGATCTTGAAGATGAATCTAAATCCCCTGGTCCCCATACTTTCATATGTGTCTCAATCTTTCTACAGTGACAGGCTAGATGTCCTCTTGCAAGGTCCTCAAACAGGTACCAGAAAGTAGTTCTATGAAGAACTCCAAGCAAGAATTGTTATTATTTTAATGGCAAATAAAACGTTTTGTTCATTCAAGTTTTCTTGGCTGTTTGAAGTACTCTCATATGTGTTATCATTACAGTCATGTCTGCTTCTCTGCGAAGTTTTAAATATATACAAAATGGACATTTCATGTATAATAATTTTAAATTCAAGGGGAAAAGTTTTTATGAGCTAATTCATCAAAAACATTACGCATGACATATTAGAAGATTAAATTATACATAAATGTGCCAGTCATTTAAATGAATTTAGTGAGCAGAAAGTTATACACATGATGGGCTAAAATATACAATAAAGTATTCCCCAAGTGTTTTCTATCATCACTCGTCTCTGGGTCACCCCTAGAATGTGAAAATTATCACCAATTTCGGAAATCTCAAAACATTATATGGGAGAGGTGATATTTGAGTTCAGTCTTTGTAGGATTTTAACAGTAAATCTCTAAGAGCAGAGACAACATATCAGAAATACCTATTAAGTTTCAAAATGGAAATATTTTAGCAGAACTAATGTCTACAATCTGTGTCAAAAAGGATAAGATCCTAATAGATGGAGGTTTTGAATATTATGTTAAAACATTTAAAAGGAATTCAATACATAATAAAGAACAATGATAGATTTGTAAGTTTTTTAGAAGCTCAACCAATTGATTAAAGAAAGTTCTCCATGTTATTTTCACTAATTCTAGAATGAGCTATAAGCAACCATTTATTTTTATCATAGACAAAACAATTTTTAGATAAAAGAAGCAAAACAACATATGATACTGCGTATACAGTATGAGATCAAACCATTTGTTAAAAACACAAAGTTATATGTATACATTGTATATAAATGTATAATATTTATATATAATATAAACATTATATATGTTCACTTACAGAAAATGTAGGTATCTATTTGTCTTTCATGCATGGCTCACTTAAATGATCTCTTTCACATAAACTTTTATTTGCCACTTTATTTATGATATAATCTATTTTATTGTACTTTCATATGTGATTAGTGATTTCTTCAGCATCCAGCTGAGAAATGCTAAGATACTTTAATGAAGGAAAATATTGATAATAACAGATTTATTTTACCCATATTGTCAATTCTAAGATTTAGTAATAGAAAAGGAAGTCTTACCATACAAGCCATTCTAATTATTTATCATTGATGGTGCTTTCAGATTAGGAACTGAGGTTAGCAAGGCTCTAATTCTGCTTCAGCAGAGCTTGCATACCAACAGAGGGGAGCATGGGCACTAACAAAAGAGCAACTGGTTTGCTACGTTAGCTACGTGGCAGGGTGGGGTGATTTTTCCTGTTTGGCCAAAGCTGTGTTTTAAGAAGCATCATCTGACATTGGATTGATGAAATTACGGTGGCTGCTTGCTGAGCCATGGGCAATTTCTTGGCATTGCTTTAAGAACCCGTGATAATGGGGAATGGCATGGAGAGGAACTAAGGATATTGTAGAGAGTGGTCCAAAGGCACCTACGCTGATTTGATAGATAAAAACAGGAAAGGAGAAGTCAAATATGATTCTGAGATTTGAAATCTGCATAATGAGAATGCCAGAAGTATTCTTCTCACTAGTTATGTAGAAAGGAGCCAGCTCTCAGGAAGCTCGGTTTTGCTTTCAGTATAAAACATGAAAGCAAGTGATTGTGGGTGCATTTTCGGTTCATTGAGCCAAAGTGACTGCTATCACCGGGGGTGTGAGAGAGACTAGTCTGACTGTGTTGTGTTGTATTAAGAACAGCAGAGGCTAATATGTTAATTGATCAGCATAGATAATGATATGAGAATTGAATTCCTTCCTATAAGAACTCTGAGTTTTGTGACAGAGAACAAGAGCAGATTAAGAAGCATTGCTGGGGTCCGTGCAGTGGGCATGGATGACACAAAGGTCTGAAGAGAACAGCTTCCCTGCTGGCAAGGCTGCGAGAAGCTTCCAGCTGTATGGCAGGGCCTGGTGGCTGTCTCTCAAACCACCTCAATGCCAGTCTCAACTCACTTTGCATGGACACTCAAACACCCCACGAAAAGTCTATCATCTGTTGAGGCATTGTTGTTTGCTCCTGCGAGATGGATTTTGCAACCAAAGTGAGCTTGGGAGTTATTGTTTCTGACATTAACTTACGGTGTTGCCCTGAATCTGGCTGAGACATATAGAATGCTTTTTGGGAAATGGTTTGGTAATATCTTAAAAATTACTCAAAGTGATGAGAGTATGAGCTGAAACGGCTATGGTGATAAATACAGTTACTGTGAGCTTAAACGTTAGCCCGCCTTTGCAATTTCTTTGGAGTGTAGGAAATGTATTTGCTTTAGCCACTTATATAACTTTTGGCTAGAGGAGTTAAAGGATGCTTTTTTAATATTCTAGAGATATGCTTTTAATTACTGTTGGATTGTTTATGTGGTTGTAGAGCCTGTAGGTGTCGGAGGATTTGGTATTTGAAACTTTTGTCTTGGATCTTTATGTTTTTTTTTCCCTTGTGACATATCTTTCCCATTAAGTGCTGGATAAATTGTAGAAACAGAAATGTGGTAGAAACGTATTACTGATTAGCAGGTAATCACACCTGCCTTGGCCTTGGAGTCCTGGCTGTCGCTCCACGGTTACTACTGAAAAATTAACAATGGCTGACTTTGAAGAATATGAATTTTTGCAGAATTATCCTTAGGGGCACCTGCTCAGCCACGAAGTACAAACAGAATGACCACATATCTGTGCATGTCCTAGTAGTCATGAAGTAAAAATAGAACAATTAAATGTTCGTGCAGAAGCTTGTGATGTGACGGGGTAAATAAAAAAGGGCAGCTTCTTGAGCTGTTACAAGAAGGCACCGAGTGACTGTGTTCATGCGTCTTTTCGCCGACTCCACACCCACTTCTCAAGCTCCGACCTTGGCTGGAGCTGGATTCCGGCAAAGCAGTAACTGTCAAATTTGTCTCTAAAGTGCAACAGTAAACTCGTCGGACTAGGGGAAATTATGGAAAGCCAAGGAGCTTTATTTTTCTTTTGGTGGCCTCAGGTCTCCAAGAATTCCTCATAATGACTTCTTAGCTTAGGTTTTGGGGATATTGGTGGATAATAGGTTTGTGTGTGTGTATGTGTGTGAGAGAGAGAGAGAGAAAGAGAGAGAGAGATGTGGGTCTTTGAGTTTCTTGTGGGAGAATTTGTATGCCAAGGAGTCTCTCAAATTCACCTGTCTGTGGTTTCGTCAAAGAAATGATATTGAGCATTATATTCAGTTACAAAGCAGAGTTCAGAAACTAATTGATTTTTACAGATATCACATATTATTTGCTCCACCATACAAAAGAAAAAAATCAAAAGAAAAAAATCAAGACATAGGTAGTTAAACTATGGAATGCTATTCAGCTATAAAAAGAATAAAATCCTGTCTTTTATAACAAAATGAATGCAACAGGCATCCATTATGCTTAGTGAAATAAGCCAGTCCCAAAATGAAAAATGTATGTTCCCTGATCTGTAGTAACTAACAGGATACAAAAATGTAACCTATATTTACAACACTTACATTTTGAGATTTGATTATTGTTGATAGCTTTTATTCATATTCTTGGGGAACACTTAGGTTTTTCTAATTGTTAGTTGTTGATTTTTTGTAAGATTTATTTATTTTTATTGGGAAGGCAGATTTACGGAGGAGAAACAGAAAAATCTTCTGTTCACTTGTTCACTCCTCAACTGGCCACAACAGTCGGAGCTGAAGCCAGGATCCAGGAGCCTGGAGATTCTTCCAGGTCTCCTACATGGGTACAGGGTCCCAAGGCTCTGGGCTATCTTTTACTGCTTTTCCAGGCCACAAGCAGGGAGATGGATGGGAGTGGGGGCAGCTAGGACATAAGTCAGAGACCATATGGGATAGCTTGCAAGGCAAGGATGTAGCCACTGAACCATCACGCCAGGCCAAGTTGATGAATTCTTTACCTAAAAGATAAAAGAGAGCATCAAGTGTGTGATCGTGCAGTGAATCAATATATGCCATTGTAAGTTATTGAAAAGTGAATGACAAAGGAGGAATGTGGGTGGGGAATGTAGGCAGAGGGAAGGGTAGACTGCAAAGTCACAAAATGCTCCTAAATTTGTATTGTGAATACATAAATTTTACTCACCTTATACAAATAAAAACGGTGTTTTTTTTTTATTTTACTATTAACATGGCTTTATTTGAACAAACGTAGCAGTTTTGAAGTTTTGTTAAAAACGATTTCTACTAAGGCAGTTGGTGGTAGAACACAGCCCATCAGATCAGATCATACTACTTTTCAGTGAAAGCTCTTTCCAATCAATTTCAATTTTATTAACTAGCCACATAGATAGACCAATGCTCTCTACGCCCTCCACGAGAGCCACTGACAGGTAAAATACACTCCTTCCTCACAGCAAGGCCAGATTTTGGACTGCTGCTTGCCTTATTTGTAAGGCATACCTATAGGACATGTCTTTGGGTGGCTGTGGACAATCCAGTTCTTCCACTGTTCAGTTCCTAAGAACAGTCACACCAGATTAAGAACAGTAACTTCTGCAGATGGAGTAGGCAACTGACCAGAGCAGACCAGGTTCTTTTCAGGGCACAGAGCGTCCTTCAGTGCTTTATCCCCACCATGTCGTATCACCTTAGAGCACATGGCAGAATGATCTCTCTCCAAGGTCTCTGTGCAGCAAGTGAGACAGCAGCAGCCAAGACGCCACATACGCTGGGAAGCTTTCAGAGCGTTGGGGTCAGTTTCTAGTAAAACCTAATTTTTTCTCACAGTGTTGCTTATTCAAAAGTAATAATTCCAGCTCACGGAACTTGTGTAAATGTCAACTCTGTTAGTGGACACAGAAGATGATATTCTGTTCAGTCTGAAAATTAGCTGAAACTAGAATGCGCACAGAGTAGTCATGACTGGAAAGCCACTCTAGGATTCCAAAAACCTCTATTTGCACCATGAATTTAGTGCTTGCCAAGAAAAACTTGTGTTTGCCTATAAATCTATTTAGGGCAATTGAATTTGTTTTGATAGTTAAAATGTAGTTAAGTATTGTGATAATTAAAAATGTAACTAAGCAGTCAGTGTAACTTAAGCGCAAAAATGAAAAGATAAGTTAGCAATAATTGAAAAATATTGATTTTTAAAAATAAATGCCAATTTTTAAATTGATAAAATTATTTAAAATATTACCTTTGAGTAATATGACAGATTCTATTTAAAAATTCTAAAAGTTGTAAAATATTGTAAATACTGCTTGGAAAGACTGCCTAGAAAATAGTTTTAAATTACAGCTCTTCTGCAAAGAAACTGGTCTTAAGAATTTTCCAAAGGTATAATGCAAGTTTGGTCTACAAGACTATAGATTCTAGTCTTAGGACAGATTATTAAAGAAAATCTGCAGCAAAATAGTAGTGATGGAACTTATAATCATGTGTTTTAAGCTGAATTTAGAAATACTGTGGTATGTTTATTATGTGCTATTAGAACTTTTACAAGTATAGAAAAATCAGTGTTATTGTATATATGACCAAGAGGCCAATCTTCCCTGTAGTTAGTTTGTTTTCCAAGAAAATTACTGATTGCTATATTTTTACCTTCAAGAACACATATGGACTCTCAATCACCTCCAGGATGAGCATGCTTAAGACATTGACGCAGGAGGGATGGTACTGAGAACTTCTTTTAGTCAATACAAGCTACTTGTTTTTAAACTACATTAGGGCCACTATGATTCAAGACACCTCTTACAGCTTCATGGGTCGACAGTAAGAAGGCTAAGAAATTTATACCCTAAGTAATTAAGTAAGATTATTAAAACAAATAAATTTAAACAGTCAAAAAAAAGAAGGTTAAGAAAAATACAAACTGTGAGAAACAGAAAATGACAGTTTTGCAACAATTGATCCACAGTGATCAAGTTTGACATGATAAAAATGGCCTGTGCCTTCCAAGGAAACAGTTTATGCAGTTGCTATAATGGATGCCTGTCCATCTGAACATGCTTTACCCAGGAATGACCTCAGGGGCTGTTTGAAGCATTATATGTTTGTCCCATCTGATTTGTTTGGACTCTGTCCATCACAGGGTTAAAACGTGGAGAGTTCCATCTCAGCCTCCAGCTATTACCCACTGCAGAAACAATCTGTCAGAACAAGAGAGCATGGTGCATGAGAATCCATGAAATAAGGATTTCAATGAGAGAAGGCAAAGGCAGCTGCCTCTGCAGCGCCCGGCTCTGTGTGATGTTCTGCCCTCATGGGCTTCGTGTTCTTGTGATTGGAATTCCATGATGGCAGGCTCAGAACATGGTTCTCTGTGGCTATTTTTTTCCTTCCCAACTTCACTGCTTGAGCTGTGCCAAGTGGAATATCCCGTTTTTTTTTTTCCCCATGAAATCCAATTCAGGCTCAGCGTGATTCCAGATAGATTACAATATACATAAACAGAAAGTGAGTGTGTGGCTTAGTGAGGCAGAATATATCACTTCATCAGCAAATATGCTGAACAATCTGGCAACTGCTTAGCACAAGTAGCTGACAGTCCTAATTCCATCACGTCTTAAAACATGTTTTTTAGAGTGAAGGGTACTTAATCCCGCACAAACAGAGCTCCAGTGCTCCTTGAGAGGTCAGATCTGTCCACTTAGCCTGAGTACTGGACTGGACAGAGTTCTAAGAGTACTGAGGAGTGAGGATGTAAGTCTGAGAAAGAGGCGTATCACAGAAACTGAATCACACATGGCCGAGCCAGCTGCACTTGGGCTCTTCCAGCTAGAAAAGGAGCAATATTGAATCCATTTAAAAAAAAGTCTCAGAAGAAATCTCCAATTTTTCAGAAGAATGCCTGTGGCTTTTTTTCTTATAATTAAAGAGCTTTAATGGAAATTTGAACTTTTAATGTATTTTCCTTTGTCATGGAAAGTTTCTGGATCTCCGATGCTCAGCAAACAACATCTAGAAGAACAAAAGTAGTAATAAGTAAGGGTATTGTGGCACAGTGGATAAAGCCTCTGTTGGAATAGCTGCATTCTATAGCTGAATGCTTGGGATCAAGTTCTGGCTCTCCTCCCATCCCGGTTTCCAGCGAATGCTTTCATAGGCATTGTTGCTCTGTGAAGGCAACAGACATTGGTTCAAGTACGTTAAGCTCTTGCCGCCCATGTGAAAAATCTGGCTGGACTTCCTGGTTCCTGGCTCGAAATGAGCTGCTGTGCACAATGGGAGTGTGAACCAGAGACAGATCCCTTTTCAACTGCTTTTCTGGTGCTCTGTCATTGTGCCTTAAAGATAAATTTTGAAGAAAGTAATTGAGGCTTATCTCAATAGAGATGAAAGAAGAATATGCATCATGTTCAAATTCTCAGAAATTACACTTCTCTCATTCATTTATTTGGAAATGTTTAGAAATGTACAGTGTGAAAAGCAGAGAATAGATTCTGTCTATATCTTCACTGAACTTGTACCAAGTCAGGAATGTGACCCAGCAAAGCAGTAATGCCATTCAACTGCTTTTGAGATTTACTTATGTGAAAATATGCATGGCATTTTATCCATTTTTGCTAGTGTATTCCTTTTAGAAGTGAAAAAAAATCAGAACTAAAGACAATATCACATCGACAGTATTTTGTGAAAAACACTATATATTTAAAATATTCCAAAATTAAAGTAGTAATGCCATAATAATGGTGTTATCTGGTAAGTACAATGACAAAGGAAATCAACAAAAAATGACTTACAAGTACCCAGCACCCAAGTGTTTCACCCAACTTTGAAAGATGAGTGAAAAATGAGAAGATGAAAGCTTGTGTTGAAAGTGATGAGGTGGTAAAAATGATTTGTATTATTTTCCAGGAAGAGAGAATTCAAAGAATTTTAGTCTGGAAAAAGTAGCAATTAGCCATGGGTAGGGCTAGAGAGATAAGATGAGACTAAACCTCAGGAGTTCATGTGCTATCTTCTAAGTAGGTTGAGCTTTGCCCCAGGAGCCGCAGAAATACTAAGCATAATAATTCAGGGTTGGTAAAATAACAGCTATAAGGTCTTATCCTTTTCAATTTCCATGAAAAGAAAAATCAGGCACAGAGAACTGAGACAACTCTTCCTTGTTTTTACCCACTTTACTTATTTAGCCAGTGAATGAAGAACTTTATTGTTGGCCAGCTGAAGTTCTCTTGGATTGGATCTTGGATAAGATTTACCTCCACTCATTTTAGGTCCACCACAAGATTCAGAAAAGAGCTTCATTCAGGAAAGTGATATATCACTAAAATTCAGGAGCAAAGATTGGAACTGGAGAAAACTGGAATACAGAAATCAGATGAAGTTAAGATGGGCCCTTAATATTAGAGGGATAGCAGAGTGCTAACAACACTAATGGAAAGTTAGAATATCTAGTCATTATCTGGGAGATAAAAGCACTAAGCAAAAAAAAAAGGAAGAAGAAGTAAACTTTTGGCCCAGCAAAACATACTAACAGCAAAATGGGAACAGGAAGAAGATGAAGTATGTTAGAGACAAGTGTCAGCAGTACTTCTAAACTGGAATGTTCTATAAGTGGTTAGAGTGTCAGCCACTGCAGTGCTCAGCTGTCTGAAAAAGATGCTGCTATTGGATGGTTCAGATGCTTAAGTCCCTGCCATCCATTTTGGAAATGAAGAGCCGAGAGCCTGACCAGTAGTTGGCTGTGATGAAAAGGTGGGGCCAAAAGGCAGTCTTTGTTCTGCACCCCACTAATAACCTGAGCAAAACTCTCTTGAACCCAGCCAATTTTTGCACACCCAAACTCAAGAACTGCATTCAAAGTACAGATCTGGACAAGACATTTGAGATCATTTGAGATTTGTTGGCAACAAATAATCAGATGGTACTAGGAGAGTAGTTGATCTCACTTCTCAAATCTTAGGAATGAAAAAGAAAAACAATTGCAGTGACCAGGAAGAAGAAGGAGGAGGAGGAGGAGAAGAAGAAAAAGAAGAAATGTAGAGGGAAATAGAATATTGACCAGAGAAGTGAAAAGAAAAACTAAGGGAAATCATGGGAACTAAATTCCAGAAAAGAAAAGCCAAGTCTTAGTCTTTGTGTTACAGAACCTCCAAATCCAGGTCTCCTTGCTTGATAAAAATGAGTCAATCACTGACACTATGGTGATGGAAAAAACTTGGCGTTTATTATTACATATCACAGAGCCAGATGGATGGACAACTATTGTTTAATCCCTGGACTCCCTCAAGGGATTAACAGTAGGGAATTTTATTGACTGAAGTTGGAGACGCATAATTAGTGCCTGTGCAATTTTCTGGTTGGATAAAGGACTCATGTTTTTGTTTTTTCTTTGATTGGTCAGTGACAGAATGGATATTGTGTTTGGATGGGTCATTTGATTTTGGCAAAGTGGATCCAGTCACTCTGGGGGAATTGTGCAGGCATTTGCTCAGGATTTGGTGCTACAGTTTAAAAAATTAAAACCCTCAAGAAAAGACATCTCCAAACATCAGGACATTGTTCAAAGAGCAGATGAACGTAGTCCTAGGTCTTGTGATCTGTGTCCCTGTGGGGTTCTGGGAATCTAATACACCATCCACCCAATTCAGTGAGAAAGTTTTTTAGAACAAAGACTATTTGAAATCATAAAAGCAGGTAAAGAAATCTTAAATTAAAAAAGCAAGACCAAGGGACCAGAGTTTGAGAATGTCTTCAATAAAGGAATTCAGTTTTATTTTGCATATGTTCCATAAGTTCCATCAAGCCAAACTAAATCATAATTAAAAAGCAATTCATATTTGATAATTCTGCTTATTAACAAAAGGTTAATAGATCAGGCTGTGAGGAGGATACATACATGCATGTGTGTGTGTGTGTTTGTATGTTCAAAGAGTTACTGAGAAGAAAAGACAAGACATAATCATAGGTATTGCAAGACAACTGCTTTCTTTGCATTTCAAATTTGTTTCCAATTTGGTATGAGCCCTAGATTCTTAAGGATTCAGACAATAATTTCGTAGAGGTAGACAAAGCAATTAATGTAAAAACACAAAAATTCTGAATAATACAAATTATTTTATATGATTTTAAAATGTATTTGAGAGACACATGGTATGTATGTTTTTGTGTGCGCGTGTGAGAGACAGAGAGAGTGAGGGGAAGAAAACGCTCCCATGAACTGGCTCACTACCCAAATGCCTGCAGTTGTCTGGGTTTATTTGCAGCTAAAACCAGGAGCTCAATTCAGATCTGCCCCGGCTGGGTGGGCCCCGGTCATGTAAGTCATCACCACTGCCTCACAGGTTCTACACTAATGGGAAGCTGAAGTCAGGAGTCAAAGCTGGGAATTGAATCCACATAGGATGTAGGCATCTTAACCCCCAGGCTAAACATTTCCACATCATTTTATTGGTTATGGTCTACCATCCACATCTTAGTAGATTTTAAGGTGCATTCAACATGAGCTTAAGGAGTTTTTGACAGCTTCCCCTGTGAAAAGGGTTTATTAGAAGAATCTCTGAACTCCGATTCTTTCAAAGCAAGTAAAATAGTACTAGGGACTGACATAAAAATCATGGAAAATGAATATTGTGAAAAAAAATCTGCAAATTTCAAAAAAGCCTGTTATAAAGTAATCTTTTTTTTTTAAGATTTATTTATTTTTATTGGAAAGGCAGATTTCCAGAAGGATGGAAAAAGAGAGAGGAAGATCTTCCATCTGCTGGTTCACTCCCCAAATGACTACAATGATCAGAGCTGAGCTGATCCAAATCCAGGAGCCAGAAGCTTCTTCCAGGTCTCCCACTTGAGTGCAGGGTCCCAAGAATTTGGGCTGTTCCTGACTGCTTTCCCAAGCCAGAGGTAGGGAGCTGGCTGGGAAGTAGAATAGGTGGAATATGGGATCCCAATGCATGCAAGACAAGAACTTTAACCGCTGGCCTACTGCACTGGCCCCAAAATAATCTTTGCAGTTTATTTTCCCAATAGCTTTGTGAAATTCTTTTCTATTAAAGCATTTGTTGCAGGAGTCAGGTTTTCCTCTTTAGTCATGACAGCATACTTTGGTGAAATCCATTTACCCTTATTTGCTCCATTCACAATTTTGAATTATGTTTTAATCACCGGAATGTCAAAATTATCAAGGGTACAAAATGAAAAGGCCCAGTTGCCATCACCTGCCTCTATAAACAATGTTAAGTGTGTGTAGAATGTGTGTGTCCAAACAATAGGACTCTGTTTTGCTATTTCCATTGAAAACAAAGAATTAGCAAAATACAAAAGCCACAATAAGAACTAAAGATTCAAGACAAGCTTCAGTTTTGACCAGTTCAATGGATCATCGCTTTTGAAGTTAGTACAGTGGGTACAAACTCCTGTAAGAGATCTTAGATTTCTCTGGTTGCACTACTGGGTAATCTAAGCCTGTTCTCTTGTAAGCAGTCAATTTTTAAGTTAGCTAATCAAAAATATAAACCCTTTCTGATTCACACTGAGCTAACACTTGCTTTTTTGGAAATCAGTCCTGGAAACTACAAGACTGTTTCCCATGATATGAGAAAACAATGAGTGCGGAAGCAGGTAAACAAACCTAGGGATGTTGAAAAACTCAACTCTTACTTTTAGGCAAAGTTAGAATAAAGTTCACACACTTCCTTTAGACAAAACTTGCTCTGTAGAAAAGCAGTAGAGATCTCCAGCTAAGCACTTGTTTTAAAGACATTATTGGATTTTCAGCAAAGCAGGATCCAAACCACAGAGAGAAATGACAAGCCCTCTGTCGGGATTCTGCGTGGCTCACAAATATTCTAATTGTCAGTCTCCCTCTGACATCAAGGACGGCAGCTTCTCGGTAAGCCACATTACATCTGTATGGATATAAAAATGTGTTGTCTTCTTATTCCAACTTTCCAAACAGTGGACTGAACCACACTTTGAAATGTTTCCCCTCTCACCAAACACACTGAAAACATTTCAACAAATTCCAAATGAAGAAGTAAAAGAGAAGGATTTTGTGGTTTGAGAGTAAGGTAGCTATTTTAAAGAATCACAAAATAGGGCTCAAAAAGCTCTTAGTACTTTTTGGTTGGGCAATTTTATTCCACCCATTTTGTCACATAAAAATATCTATTCCACAGTTATTACAATACACAAAGCTGGGGGGAAATCAAGCATTTTTTGTTTAGAAGATATTCTAAAGAAAAACTCTTAACAGAATTTTGTTTCCTTTCTAATGTGATCAACTAATGAACATGACAAGAACTAAGATCACCAGTATGGTCTGTCTTCACTCTGAATGGCTTTGGATGAGGCCAAACAGAATTTCTCTTGATAATTTATTTCTTCAAAGGACAGAGTTTTCATTTTCCTGATTTTGACATTTCATACCCAGAAAAAAATTCAGGTTTTTTTTCTATTCTAAAACAGTATGCACAAAACTATGCTATTCTGATATTCTAATACTTTTCATTTAGGTCATAGCAGTTTTTACATTTGTCTGTGGTAGGATATTTAAAAAAATAAAATTAGCAAGCATATCATTGTTGACCTCTATTACAATGGAGAATTGAGGATTTTATAAAGAAAAAAAGCAAAGAATCAACATAGATGACAGATCTTCTCTGAATGAATTAATGAATGAAAAAAGCTGACAGTATTTGATAAGTTGAAGAGTTTATTTCTTTTTCTCTTATGTTTTGTTTCAGAATGAGAAAAGAATGTCAGTCACCGTACAAAATGAGGGCTTTTATTTTGTCTCACCGGAGCCTAAAGAGGGAGATTTCTTCAAGCCTCAGAGCTTTTTCCTAAATGATAGAAGCCTGCAGAGTTGTGAGTGGGAAAGCCACGGCGGAGGAAGCAGAGCTGTGAATGATAAATTAGTGGTGTTCAACACAATGCTTAACACAGCGACAGAAACCTAGGAGCGTTTGGAACAATTTTATGAAGGAAATGTTTTGGAAATTTGGTTTCACAGAAATTCTCATAGAACGCATGTATTTAAAAGAACTTTTCTGAAAGGTCAGTTTTTAAAAGTCAACTAAAGAACTGACTTCAAACTTTTGTTTGTGTAATAGGAGTACTCTGCCCCAAGAGCACAGCAGTGCCTTTTCTGCCTCGGGAGGCCTTGTGTCCAATGTCACTCACCCTTTGCAACATTAGCAATTCAATGCAAGCTCCTCCTTTTGTATTTGCTTCTGAGACTCTCAGGGTTGATGCCAGAAGGACCTGTGCCCCTTTGAGAAGGGAAATCGCTTAAACTAGGGAGAATCCACAAAATCTGTAACATTCGAGAAGTTACGCAGTTTTAACCAATAATTAACAGACACTTAACTCTGAAAATACCTTTTTTTTTTTTTCCTTCTTAAGAGAAATAAAGATGACTGGATTATACTCTATTGTGGTTTATCACCTCCTGCTGTGTTCCTAACTGCAGAAGGTGGCCTACCCGCTCTCCTGTGCCTTCCTGGGCTCCTGCCTGCCGTCCAGTCTTGGTTCCCATTTCCATGGCTTCCCTTCGCTATGCTATCCTTCTTCCTAGCCTCGCCCTTTATCTTCCCTTCTTTCCTCTTCCTTTCTACAGCTTTTCCTCCTACTTTCCTTCCTTCCCTACTTCCTTTTCAAAATTTTGTTAGAAATAAAATTTAAAAATTTTTATTGTGAAAAATATAATGCAACACAGCAGCCTGGACTGAATCCCGCGGGGAATTTCAGGTTCCAGAGCAAGTTCCCCTCCTCCTTAGTGCTATCAGCAACTGCTGTAAGTCATACAAGGGAAATACGTGTGCACAGAGTGTAATCAGAGATGTAAAGCCAACCCCAGTGAAAGGATCACACAACCCCAGCCTCTGCTGTGTGCTACCTTCCCCCAGGCAGGCGCTGCCCTTAAGAAGATAATATGCATTTGCCTTTCTCTTGTGTTTGCTTTTTGCCTTGGTTTTCATGACAAATTTACTATGTTACAAATACTATTAGAATAAGAAGCACATGTTTAAAATTTAAGGTGTGAGCTGCTGGGAGAACTTTTGAAATATCAGAGAACTGAAACAAGGAAGCAGGTGCGGCTTACTGATACTGAAGGAGACAAGTCATCAGTGTTCCCGTGTGCACAGATAATCAACGGGATGTCATGGGCTTTCCACAGGCAAGAATCCTCCATGGACCGACATGCCCAGGGATGAAATAGGATGAAAGATGCTTGATACTTTGAAAGTTTGGAAGTGAACACTGTCTTTTCTTTTGCTTTATTTCAAAGTGTGCTCAAAATGAACATGACACTTTAACAAATACATTATATACTGGATTCATCAAGTCTCTCTCACATTTCTGAACACCAGTGAATAACAAGAATGAATACCTGATGCATTTGTATCTGTCACAGACATCTGTATGCATTTTTAGATAGACAAAGGAAAAAATGCGTATATATTTTGTGTCCACTCACTTGATAAGAATGCCCTGAATTTCTAGTGCACACATGGCCCTGCTTTGTCTTGGACCAACTTATCAGCAAAGAAGATAGAGATATGAAAGTGTCATGAAGCCATTGGAAACTTTTTAAAAAATTCTTGACATTAGATCTATTCATATTACATTACCCTGATAATTAACCCATATGTCCAGTAATTTGTTCTTAGCCCAAACATGAGCTTACCTAGAAGGAGCTCTGGAGGGCAGACATCAATGTACATCTAGTTTTTGCCTCACACTAACTAGAATTAAAAATAAACCAATAAAGGAATTTCTGTTTATTCTGCTATGAAAACAGATATAAGTGTTAAGTATTTGTACAAGAATTGGAACTAGGGCCCAGCGCAATACCTTAGCAGCTAAAGTCCTTGCCTTGAACATGCTAGGATCCCATATGAGCACCTGTTCTAACCCCAGTTACCTTGCTTCCCATCCAGCTCCCTGCCTGTGGCCTGGAAAAGCAGTTGAGAATGGACCCTGCACACCTCTGCGAGACCTGGAAGAAGCTTCTGGCTCCTGGCTTCGGATTGCCTCAGCTCCATCCGTTGCAATCACTTGGGGAATGAACCATTGGAGGAAAGATCTTCCTCTCTGTCTCACCTCCTCTCTTTATATCTGCCTTTCTAATAAAAATAAATAAATCTTAAAAAAAAAACAACTGGAACAAAATGGTATCATTTTGAAGTTTGTCGCTGTACTACAGTATTAAAAATATCCTAGTGTCATGGATTGATTACACCTGTGTTTAGTTAGAGACATTAACTGGCTAGCTATCTCAACATACATCACAAACATTCCCCTCCAAACTTTTAGACCAACGTCGAAGTTATAATGAAGGAAGAACCTTTCTAGAAAGATTTCTCTTGTCCCAACCCCAGCAGGCAAGTGTAAGAACTATCTGTGCTTTTCATTAAAGTTAGTTTACTCGCCTGTAAACCTTTACTGCCAGAGACCAGCTCCGGCTGACTGAGAGCTTACAAAGGATGCGTGGATCGGCGAGATGATAGGAAGAAGAGATAAGACATGGACCAGTATGACATGATGCTCATAATGGACAACTCAGAAAAGTTGCCTTCTTTATTTATACATAAATCATCACAAGCTTTTGCACAACATTCAACTGTTTCATTTTCACTTCATGGTTAAGAGAATACAAAAAATAATCCTAAGGAAAATATTTTCAACAAACCATTACTCATTGAAACCTGCAGTCACCTGGCTGAAGCCAGGAACTCTACAGTTGACAGCACACGTGGTTACATAGTGACAAGTGGTTTACTTATACTCAAAATCAATTTTTACTAAATACAATCAAACTAATATTGCCTAAAATATTAAGAGTACAGAATTAAAAGATCATAAATGAAAGGATTTTATAAAAGTATATAACATAGATTCTTTGCTAATTCTTATAATCAAATCATGCATTAATTACCGCCACCTTTACCTAGGGCCAATTCAATTGTTTGTCATTCTTTTGTTAAAGGGCAGTGAAAGGGATCAAGGCAGCTCAGCCAATCTACAGAGGGCCTTTACAAGAAACTTTCTTTCATCTATATAAACTGTTTTCTTTCCCTAAATATAAGTGACAATATAAGATAAAGATTTTAAACCATTTTGAGGGGGTTCACATCTATTTCCTTATAAAAGATGCCCCATATACTGTTACTTTCTGTGTTAAGAAACTAAAATGCATCATATCATGTGTTGTAACAGTTCGAGGTGCATGGTAAACAAACTCTTTATACCTCCATGATTGCAATCTGTTGCAAGATATTATCAAGCCATTTCTTAAGGAAAACATTACTTATACTAGGGCAAACTCCAAGTCAAAAGTGGGCACATAACAGGATGTTTGGAAACAGAGTGGGCTCAATTGTCCTATTGTATACTTTTAGCTGTGTGTCATAGCCTTACTGTTACTAAAGGTGTTTTTATCGTAACATGATTGATCAATTTGAGATGTCATACCAGTTACAGGAATCACTTCACATTAGCAGAAAAACAACAACACCTTCAAAAGAATTCTATGAAACATCAGAGAGGTGATTGAGTTCCATACAATGGGTGAGGCAGCAATGAGGTGACCAGACATTCTGCCGGGCCTTGCCTCGCTGCCAGAAACTCTTCGCAGCCTTGCTAACTGAGGAGCGGTGCTCATCACACACCCATGCCATCCGACCCAACTGCATGGCTCCCCACACTTTACTGCTCTTCTCTGCTGGTGATCTTTGCCTGTGTTCCTAACATGCTGTTTCTAGAAGGCAGGGCTGTATCATATTCTTTTGCATTCGGTAGACGTACAAGAAGTGCCTATAACATTGCAGAATGTTAAGCAAGTAGAATTCCCAATCAAAATCTTCACATAAGACAATGAGTGTTGTTTGCTTTTAAGCATAAACAATTCATATTGAAAACACAACAGATACAAATGTTGTCAAATACCATCATCAAGGAACACAAACTATAATTTTATACAACAGATCTCCAGAAATTTAAATGTATGAGAGGCTTTGGGATGTACTTCTCTGAAAGATTGATGATGGTGTTGCTAATAATTTCTCACATTAATTGTTGAATACTATGAATTATTTCCCTGGGAAGAGATGTGATAATTAACTTCATTTTTCAAAGTAGAGACCTAAGATTTAGAGAAGTTAAATAACTTCTTAGAATAGTTAAAATAATTAGTAGAGCTCAGATTCAAAGTCACGTAAGATGATGTCATAAATAGTATGTTATTTTAACTTTCTAAATCTAAGAAAAGGGATAAGTGTTGAAAACTATTTTTACATTCTCCGACTTCATTTTTAACAAAGAACTTTTCAGATTCCTTCAGTTGTTTTTTTTGACCTTTAATTGAAGTACATAGAGCACCATGAACATTTCTCAACTGAGCAGATTTAAGAAACTGAAAACAGAATGAGCACTAAAAGTGGAATTGCTTGGCAGTGAGAAAAGGACCAAATAGGGGATATTTTTAGGCGAGGAGGCCTAAATATGACAGGATTTTTACAGATTGAGAATAAGGGACAGAGAATGGAGATCACTCATAACAGCAAAGGGCTGGTGGCTCAGGAGGAGGTGAAGTACACAGTAGGAAGGATTCGTTAGGGGAAAAGTCAGTCACCTGCATTATGCTCATTTGATGACAAGACAAAGGAAAACCAGATGAAGTCTATTCATGGATGCATGAATGAGACAGTCTGTTCCATCAGCACAAGGACTTCCCATGTGGTACTATGTAGCCAAACCTCTTCACTGAGTAGTGTTTTGTTTTTTTTTAATGTGTTTTCATGGTTCCTGGTAGTTTCCTTGAATTTAGAAACTCTGTCCCTCAGTTTGGAGTGATGCTTTATAAAATAGTTTCTTCATCCTTTCCCTTGTTCTCCATTCCAAGAGATCTATTTAGTAGTGTTCTTGGCACAAGCCTCTAAGTTTCCAACACATTTTTGTTCTACTTTCAGGGAGTTTTTAAGTGTATTTTCCAACTCTGCTATTAGCGGTAGGTTAAGAGTCATTTTACAATGATAGGACCTCTTTCTTAAGCTTGTCCAGTTTTACTAATATTCTATCCTTGTTCCATATGTAGAATATTTTGCTTTCTTCTAATGTTTGTAATTATAGGTAGTTTCTTTTATTTTCCCTTAAATTTCCTGCAGGTTTCTTCCTTATTTTAGTTCTGCTTAAGGGCTAGGCTTCTGTTTCTTTGAGTCTCTCTGTGTTACCTGTATATTATTCAATGTATGTTTATCTCCAGGATTCTTTTCATCTTTAGGAGTAAGGCGTTAACTCTTTGGAGATGATTTGTGTGAATGTCTGAGTTTACTGCAGAGTGATGATGTGGTGTGTTTTTGTTCTGTGGAGCATGCTCTAATATATGTATCCAGAGGTCTTTTCTGTAAGATCCCACAGCTTTTCCAGAGAAGGAACTGCTTGTCAAGCCTGGCTATATAATTCCCAAACCCTAATTCAAGATGAAAATGTGGGGTCCGTTTTTCAAAAGTTAACAATATAAAAGTTACACTGTTAAAATTTCCTAATAATATGTAATAGAAATAATTGGGTTAAAAAGTAATACTTAAAACTGATATTGATATATACATATATATCTCTCAATATATTTATGATTTTGTTAGATGCTATGCATCGTGGATTTTAAATATGTATTTTATTTATATAAGGTGAACAAGTTTTATACATACAGATCTAGGAGCATAGTAATACCCCTCATCTTATCTCTTCCCCGCCCTCATTCCTCCTTTTTTTTTCTTTTTACATAAATGACATACTTCAATTTAGTTTTTTGTAGTCACAGTTTAGAGTACAAAAAGTGTTATCTATATGAGCAAAGTTGCCATTTTCAGATTTGATAATTGTTTACAGATCTTTTCTATATTCTTGAAGAACACTTTTTTTATTACTTATTACTTGTTGATTTTTTTTTTTACATAGCGGAGGCTTAAGCTTATGAAACTCTTACTTTCAAGTAAGTAAATAAATATTTAAAAAATAGTATAGTGCGGTGGCCTAGTAGCTAAAGTCCTTGCCTTGAACACACCTGGAACCCACATGGGTTCCAGTTCTAATCCTGGCCACCCTGCTTCCCATCCAGTTCCTGCCTGTGGCCTGGGAAAGCAGTTGAGGATGGCCCAAAACCTTGGGGCCCTACACCCATGTGGGAGACCTGGAAGAGGCTCCTGGCTCCTGCCTTTGGATTGGCTCAGCTCCAGCCGTTGCAGCCACTTGGAGAGTGAACCATCTGATGAAAGATCTTCTTCTCTGTCTCTCCTCCTCTCTGTATATCTGGACTTTCCAATAAAAAATAAATAAATCTTAAAGAGAAAAAAAAAGGCAGAGAGTTTCAGAAACTTCCTGGAGACACAGCTGCTGGCATTGCAGTCACTTGGGGAGTGAATCATTGAACATAACATCTTCCTCTCTCTCCTCCTCCTTTATGTATATCTGACTTTGCAGGAAAAGTAAAATAAATATTGTTTTAAAAGGCAAAGGAAAGCAATAGAGTCAAAACAGAACCAAAGGCAGGCCAGCACAATGGCTCAACTGGTTAATCCTCCACCTCCAAATGTCAGGATCTCATTTGGGCACCGCTTCCTTTCCCAGCTGCTCCATTTCCTGACCAGCTCCCTGCTTGTAGTCTGAGAAAGCAGTAGATAAAGTTCCTAGATATTGGGACCCTGCACCCACATGGGAGAACAGAAAGAGGCTCCTGGCTCCTGGCTCCTGGCTTTGGTTCAGTTCTAGACATTGACATCATTTTGGGAGTGAACCAGCAAATGGAAAAATCTTTCTCTCCCTCTTTCTGTAAATCTGCCTTTCTAATAACAATACATAAATCTTTAAAATTTAGATGTAGCTGGTGCAAATCTGCAAGCTAATTACCCCATACTTATATAGATGTCAGTTATTTAGAATCTGAATACACTTTCTCATAGCAATAGGCTTTAAGTCATAGATGGGGTCCTGCTGGAGCCCTCAAAGTTCATTAAAATGATGGTGGATATTTAATACCTGTCAGTCATATATATCTACATAGCAAACCATTGCAATGTAGCAAAAATATCCTTTTTATTACTTCTCATAATTCTCTGACTTGGCCGCTCTTTCAGCTTGTCTTGGGCTGCAATTTTCTGGGTGCTGGATGGGTGGGACTTTCCAAAATGGCACATTCAGATAGTTGGCAGTGGATTCTGGCTTTGGCCGGGTGTTCAACTGGCTAATAACTGAAAGCACACATGTCCTCTATCAGACTTGGCATCTTAGTGTATGGCTGCTGGTTTCAAGAAGGAACATCCCAAACGCAAGGGCGCCAAGAGGCAGAAGGGGAAAGTTGCTTGGACACGCAGAATTATGCCTAGGACTGGAAAAGCATTATTTTAGCCATATTCTATTGGAACAGTCAGAGAGCTCAGCAACACTCAGAATGGGAATATAAATGCTCTGGAAGGGAGAAGGTTATGTTTCAAAAGATGTGAAATCGGAGGCACTCGCTGACCATCTTTGGAAGATGTAATCTGCAACCGCTACTAACTGTAACAGCATCAACAAGTTTAATATAGTAGCCAAGAGATAACTGGGAGGTACTGCAGTAACACTGCACTTTTCAAGGCGTCATGCCAAGTTCCATTCAAGCCCTCTTGTATCTAAAATCCTCCTCTAAAATATAGATATACTAACAATAAAAATAAAAGTCTTGTATCTAGTGCTGCATTCAAGTGATTTGTGCACATTGATTTATTCCATATCAGTAAGCCCTATGAGATAAGTTCTATTGCAATTCCTATCTCAGAAATAGGAAAATAAAACTTGAAAAATTTACAAGGGCTTTCACCAGGTGAGCCAAGGAAATGGAGCAGATTTCAGTAGAGTATTTTCCACTGATTGGTAACAAGCTATCACAAACCGGATGACTAAAGCAACTTGCAGTTATTACATGCCAGAATAGACACAGCGTGAGTGGATTCTCTGCTCAGGACCTGAAACCCAGGTGTTGCTCCTAACTGCAGCTTTATCTCAAGTATGGGCTCGTCCACATTCACTGGTGACTGACAGAATTCACATCCTGGCAGCTGAAAACCTGGTGCCAGTTTTCTTTCTAGTTGTCACTCATGTTGTCACTTGCTCTTGGCAACAAATGGCCCACCCCAGGTTCTCCCGTGGTGGTCTCAGCTCAGATGGGTGCCTTATATCCAGGCTACCCAAATGAGTCTCTCCAACTTCCTTGTCTGTGACCTCCTGGAGAAAATTCTGTGCTTTATTAAAGGAGCTCGTTGATTCTGTCAGATCCGCCAGATAATCTTCCTACTTAAAGGTCCACTGGCTTGGAACCCTAATTATACCTGCAAAATTCTTTCATAGCTGGAACTAGACTGGTGTTGATTGAGCACCTAGGAAAAGATGTGCACATGTCAGGTGACAAAAACTGGGAGGGAAGGGAAATACTTAAGATTCTGTATGAGAGATGTGATATCCCGAGTAACATGACATGGCTGTAAAAGAAAACACAAAGAGGCTAATAATGTAGGACCTCGCATTTCAAGTTCTACTCCATGGTTCACTGCTGGTCAAAGACTGGCCTGCAGCCCACTTGCTTAAAAACATGCCTTAAAGTTTTGATTGCATTTATTTGTACAAGAAGGGCTTCAAATTCACACAAGTGAGTTGATTATAACCCTCAGACCCATCATGGCATTCAATCTTAACTTGTCATTTGCAAAGACTCTATTTTGTCTTATATATATATATTTTTTTTTTCTGTTCATCCTCTTTCTTGTTTGTATTCCAATCCTATCATCACAGCCACTCTAGTCTTTGTTGCTACAGTTTTGCTAAGCTGCCATTATGTTCATTATATATATACGTATATGTGTACCTGAGGCAGGTTTTTTTAAAAGGGGTATTGAGTCTCATGTGGCGACATTGAATAGGTGATGCCTGCACGGTGTTCTGTCCTAAGTAGAGTCACATTTTGCTAACTGACATCTCTGAAGATGGCAATTGATACTGTCTCCTAATTCTTAGAAGTCATGTCCTTGGTTATCTGAGGGCTGGGAGCTTCTCAGGGAGCTGCAGCCAGAGCTGGAATGGCTGTGTCTGTCCAGGGTATCCTCACACCTGATGTCAGCAGTCACCAGCTCTGTTCTACTCATCTGGGATTAGTGGAGACCTCACATCAAAGGAACTTGAAGATTTGGGCTTAATTCTTTGTTTTCCTGTAGCTGTTATCGTAAAATATAATTTTTGCCATTCTGGTGAGTTTGAGTATACATCTCTTTGTATATTTAATTATTTTATTTATATAATTTGAACAAATTTCTTGCATTTCACAACAGATTTAGGAGGATAGTGATATCTGCCACCCTACCCTTCCTCCCTCCTTTCCTCCCTTCCTCTTTCTTTCTTTCTTTTTTTCTTTCTTTCTCTCGTTCTTTCTTTCTTTCTTTCTTTCTTTCTTTCTTTCTTCCTTCCTTCCTTCCTTCCTTCCTTCCTTCCTTCCTTCCTTCCTTCCTTCCTTTCTTTCTTTCTTTTCTTTCCCTCTTTCTCTCTTTCTTTCTGTCTCTCTTCCTTCCTTACTTTAATTTTCACAGTGGCAAAATGACAGTTCATTTCACAATCATAGGCTTAGCTCTCTACTAGGTAAAGAATACAACAAATGACAGAGGGGAAAATTTGGTCCTCAAAAATATAAACAAAGTCATTAGTGAATAAAAAATCTCAGATGTTAATTTTGCTCATATAGGTTACATTTTTGTTGAAATATATTTATTTCATTGCTAATAGAGCGGTTATTTTTTCATGTTGTTTGCCCTGTGTTAGTTTTACTGTTTGTAGAAAGTTGGTTTTTATTCTAGTCTTTGAATAATTTCCAGTTTTACAGCTTTGAAATAGTTTATGCTAATATCTAGATGTTAATTTTGTATTTTGATGCCCTTGAGAGGAAAGTGTTTACGATTGTGATCTTATCAAAGTCTGAAGTGTTAACACTGTGTTTACTAATGATTGCAAAGCTATTACACAGTTTACTGCATTTGGCTTTCAGCTGTAAATGTGTGTCCTTCCCATTTAACTCTGTAGTTCATTTGGTGTGAAATAGCAATCTAACATTAAATCTTCTCCATATTTGAACTCATTCTCCCACATGCTTTTGTGAATCACATTTCAAGTAATACATTCTGTAGCGAGTTGTCATATCTGAAGGCTCTACATGGCTTCTCTGTTTTATTCCACAGGTCTATTTGACCATATGTGTGGCAGAATCACAGTATTTTAACAACGATGACATTTTATCATTTCAGTATCTAATAAGGAAAGTTCTCCTATGCACTTTCCTTCAAAATTGATTGGATACATTTTAAAATCAGTTTGCAACTTTCAAAAATAATTAAACATGTTAATATATAGTAGAAATATAATAATTTTAGGGAAATCGATCCCACCATATGCCTTATTAGAAATTTAAAATGAAATGTTTGTAATGTTAGTTTTTGTGTATTTTTAATCTAATCACTGGATTTTTAAACTAAATGTCAGTTTCTTACTCCTTTGGCTTGCATACTGTTCTCTTGTTGGTATTCTGCTTCTTTCTGTGATAAACAAATGCTATTGATATTTATTGTCACAATAACATTGTTGAAATCTTTTAATCCTCATAGTTGTATTCTATGTGCTCAGCAGAACAACTAGGGATAAGTTTCAGAAAACAAATATTAGGAAATAAAAATCATTTAAGTAGTTGCACCAAGATTTGATTTAGATATGCTTTCACGGAAAAAGCAGACAATATATCACAGATTTTGAAGCCTGTCTATACTTGCTACATAAATATGATTTTTAAAGCATTATTTTAAATGCCATGACAAAGTGAGCAATTCTATGACACAAGATTTTATATCACAATGTGCATGCATTTCATTTTTATATATCTATTTTTCTAAAACCTGGATAATATATTTCTCAATTTTATTTTTTATGATTTTGACATAGTTGATTAGGGTGCAAAAGGTCAAGGGCTAGAGGAATGTGGGTGAGATCATTATTTCACACTCTCTTTGTTTCCTTCCTGTATCTGGGAGAGGGAGGAGAGAAGGGGAGAAGCCACACCCAGCCTCCCAACTGCCTCTGTATCTTGGGATGGGGGACAGTCACCCGATGCCATTCCAGGGTCCCCAGTGTGGGGCAGATCCAAGGTTCCTGCTCAAGAGGTTTTGATAGTTCAACAGAAACCTGGATAATACATTTAATTCTGTTCTTTCATTTGTACATATGAAACATTATTAAATGTTTAATTTTGAGTGTTTAAACATATTCTTTTTTTTTTGCTATTACATTTTATAGCACATAAAACATGTAAATCAGTGAGCAAATTGTTATTCTACAGTTTGATCAATTTTCATAAAGGGAAAACACTGGCGTCATCAAAAGCCAGACGAAGAAACCCAAAAATAAGCATGATTTTTGAATACTTAGTTTGTTTCCAATTTCCTAACACATAAAACTTTATTTATAATTTTCATTCTATTTCCTTTGGAAGGAGTCCTAGAACTTAAGTTACTACTTAAATAGCATGAAAAAAAAAAGTGTTTTATACATACTGGTAAGTGCTTTTTGGAAAGCACGGATTCATTTCATAGCTCCAATGAAAGAGCCTGTGGAAGGACATCTGTATCATTCATTGTGGAGTAGTAGTATTCAACTTTATGAAATCAAAGAAAAAAAATGGTATAGTGGGATAAACTTCAGCTTGAGTTAAAGCATTGCATGTCAGAGAGCCAGCAACTCTGCTTCTGGTCAACTGGCTACTAATGTTCCTGGGAATGCAGCGGAGATGGCTTGAGTGCTTGGAGCCCTGAACTCGCGAGGGAAGCACAGATGGAGCTTCTGTCTCCTGGCCTTAGTCTGATCCAGCCCTGGGCTTATGCAGCCATTTGTAGAGCGAATGAACAGGTGGAAGATTTCTCTCTCCCTGCTCTCTCTCCCCAGACCCTACACACTATCACTTAGTCATTCAAATGACTGCATCATTAAAAAAGAAAAGGTTTGTAATTTTTTTTCTTTCCTCAACATCCCCAAATCTGTCAATGATCTCATCTAGTCCTTTTCCCCCTCTGCAATCTTGGTGATTTTTAACTTAAGTGTTTTTTTTTTTTTTTTTGCTGTTTTTGTTTTGTTTTGTTTTGTTTTGTTTTTATGATACAGCTTCATAGGCTCTGGGATTTTTCCCTATCCCCAACCCCCTCTCCACACTGACTTCTCCTATATTATTATAATAGTATAGTCCTTCAGAAACAGTCGTTGAGTCCCTCATTCTGCTATTTAAGTGACGATCCAAAGCCAGGAGCCTCTTCCGGGTCTCCCACGCGGTTGCAGGGTCCCAAAGCTTTGGGCCGTCCTCGACTGCTTTCCCGGGCCACAGGCAGGGAGCTGGAAGGGAAGCGGGGGTGCGGGGATTAGAACCGGCGCTCACATGGGATCCCAGGTGTGCAACGCAAGGACCCTAACCACTTGCGCCACCGCGCTGGGCCCTATTTAAGTGTATCTTGACATTGCAGATATGGACAATGGTAGAGTCCAGCATCCTATCGTGATAGCAGTTTCATTAGGAGTCAATCTTTGATTTGGAAGCAGAGATTCCTGCTGCACGGTACCTCACATCTTGGTATAATTGTCTCTAATTACACAGCTTCCCCTAGATGACTGTATATACATGCATGCTTTACTGTATACCTATTGATCTTACATTTTGCATGAAGGTTGTCTTAATATCAAAAAGAACATGGTGTTTTAAAATAGTGTAGTACTTAATGGTGATGGATAATACATGTTACAAGTAGTTTTGCATTTCTATTACTCTACTTTTTAATTTCCAAACTTGTAAATATAGTTTATGTTTTTTTCAAATGCTTTTATTCAAATAGTTTACAGTTTAATGATTCTATAAAATGTTAAAATTCTATTCAAATATCAATGT
The DNA here is from genome assembly GCF_017591425.1 of Ochotona curzoniae. NCBI lineage: Eukaryota > Metazoa > Chordata > Mammalia > Lagomorpha > Ochotonidae > Ochotona > Ochotona curzoniae. The sequence continues at coordinate 20,671,607 of NW_024464939.1, read as the reverse complement.
ATCTGCCTGTCTACAATGATCACTGCCCATGTGAACTTCCAGCAGAAATGTCTCTGTTACAGAAGAGACAAACATTGTAACTTTTTTGGCAATTATATTCATATCTCTAAATAGCATGTTTACACTGCTCTTTATATTTTTTAATATTCAACATTTACTTTAGACTCTATGATGAAGACAAAAATGTTAGTTTTTTTTCAGGGTTCCACCTCCACTCATTGCCCATAGAAACAATGTCCATTTTCACTTACCGATGAAACAGTAATATTACTTAGGTCAATATTCAGTATCCATATTATCATGAATGTACAGTAACGAGTACTCAAATCTAAATCATGTATACATTCCTTGCATTCTTTAATCATCTTTTCAACTTTTTGTTTTTCCTGGAGTTAGTAATTTCTTTCCTTTTGCTTGTTTACTCTTCTATAATTTTGCTTCTTAACTCATGTCCAAAGTGTTCCTGCAGACATTCGTCATGATGGTTTTTCAATGAGATAGTTTTATCAGTTTACTCTGCCTCAAGTTGTTTCTCACAGTAACTGTCAGTAGAACCAGCCCATTCTTCTCTCCTAGGGCTTGCTGGTTATATTGGTCTCTCACCATCTTTTGGGGCAGTCACCCATCACCACTACATGTGCAAACTGTTTTTGTGGATTCTAAGCTTCATTCTTCTGATGATCCTTGGTTTTGATTGAAAATGGCCTAAAAACAGCAAATGCATGCAATGGTCCTTCTCCCATCACAGCTAATTGACAGAATTGTCAGAACTGAATAACGACATGCAGTTATTTTCCAAATCCAACTCAGAATTTTAGCTGTCAGTCTATTCCCTGTAGGTAAGAGATTTAAAAACTTTGTTTCTGTGAGCTTGGCTAGCCTGAGCAAAGCTGTAAACAGTGACAGCCTGTATTCTGTAAGAAAACAAAAGAAACTTCCCAGACAATTCATCCTGAGGTGCTGAATTGCACTGGAATTTTCTTCAGAATTTTGAAAGCACTGTTCCATTTTCTCCTTTTTTTATTATTATTTTTCATTTTTCATTTTTCATTTTTATTATTGAGAGTCTGTCCTCATTCCAACTTTTAAAGATAATCTAATTTTACCCATTCCTGTAAACTCCAGATTTCCTCTTAGTCTACCGCATTCTTGTGTAGCTGTGTGCCTTGTTACATTTCTGTGCTTAGTCACCTATAATAAACTCTCAATGGGACTTTTCTACAGGACAATTTTTGTACTTCAGTCAGAGAAAAATTATCTAACTACTTTCTGTTGATCGATCTCCCTTCTTCTGTTCTTGTTTTCTTTCTGTGTTTAATATGTTTTTGTGATATCTGGACTCCTAGTGACTCTTCAGACTTATTTTCCTTTTAATGTTATGCTTATTTATTTATTTTCTCTACTGTCTAGGAGATTTCAACTTTATGTTTCTCGTCTTTACTTTCATTTTGCTATCAGATTTGTACCTGTTTTCTTATTATTTTTATTTATGTATATATATTTGGCACATAAGTCCTTTGAGTTTTCTTACAGACCACATTTTTTTTATTCCCCCTCTAAAGTTAGTAAGTTAAGTTGCAGTGTCCTTGCCTGGTTTCTATCATCTTTGAGTAGCTCATTTCTTGTGTTATTTTGTGTTAGTGTTTTCCCAGATGTCTAATTTTTGGGGGGGGGGGGTTGTATTAGATTTTTGAAGGAAGACATAAGCACAGATGGAAAATTTTCTAAGCATAGGGATGTCAACTGTGTGCTTTGCCCTAGAGTGACAAATGGAGCAGATTTTCTTGTTGTTTCTGTTGATGATGGTAGTGTTTTGTTGCAGAACCCATGATGGAAACATTTTAGGGTTTTTTTGGTTGTTGTTTGGTGTTTCACAGAGAAGTATCTTCTACTCTCTTGCCTGCCAACATTACATGAGTGAATTTTACAGTTGTACCTGGTGTCTTCCAAAGTAGAAAACACGTGTTTGACTTTCTTCAGAGAAAATGTCTCCAGCTTTCGGCCAGGTGCAGAAGGAGGAGCTTCCAGGCTGTTCACACTGGCACTGACTGGGACAGACACAAATGCTTCTTAAACAGACTTCAACCTATGATTTTTATTATTATTTATTAGTTCCACTCTCACTCCCTTTAGTTACAGAAATGCCTCACAACTCCAATTCTGGAGCTTTAAAGGTATAAAGTACAATTCAAATTGCCTCTTGCTTTCTTAAATCTATGATAGCCACAGATATTCACTTCTTCAATATACTAAATCTCTTATCAATAAACTTTTTAATGATAGTTTTCAAATTTGGCTGATGTCATCTATACTCCTCTTCTGCACGTTCTTTGGGGTTTCTTTTCCCTCACCATTTGTTGTTATTTTAGTGGAACTTGAAAATGAATGAAAGCAAATACTTCAGATACACCTGTCATCATTATCAGCATAATATTTTGGTTTTGGCATAAAACCATTTCATTTTTGTAAAGTAACATTCCTTGATTTTTTTTCTTATTTTTTCATTCAGTTTCATACATGCAGTTTTCCTTCACTACTAAATCAGTCACACATGAATTTATGCTTCCATCTACATTTTCTTATTTCATTTGTATGCTACTTTTTAAAATTTACTTTGTCTTACATGTGTGGATATGTTGAAAATATTTAGCGATATTTCCCACAAAATTTGTTGAAAAGTCAGTATGATCACAGTATTTGATTATTCTCTATTTATCATGCAATGCTCAGGTATCCTAAAGATCTGTTTTGGAATTCCTATTCTAGTTCATTGACATGTTGGTCTACTACCAAGGGTAGGCCACTTTGCAATTCTACATCATAATTCAAACAATCGTGAAGCATTGTGATTACTCTTCCTGGGAGATGAGTAGGGCAATCAGGTGCAAATTATGCCTAGAATATACTTAAAGTTCAGGTTTTAACAAAAAGGATTTAAACCTGGTATTAAGATGCGAAGATCCCATATCAGAATGTACCAGATTCAAAATCAGGCTTAACTCCTGACCCAATCTTCCTGCTAACGCAGATTCATAAGGAAAATGGTGATTGCTCAAGTAATTGGGTTCCTGCTACACCTTTGGAAGGACCGAACTGCAATTTCAGCAGTCACATCTTGCAAGAATTCATGAGCGAACCAGCAGGTGAAAATTCACTTTCTCTGTGTGTCTCTCTGCCCGCCAAATAAATAAATGCAATTTAAAATTCCTTTGTTTAGAATACAAAATAATCTTTTACTTTCAAACTAGCTAATGTAGAACTAGTTAAATTTCAACAGTGAAATTTTTGAAATTTAAACTCAGTGGACACATTTGCATGCATTTTATGTGAAAAAAAAGTTAGTTCAATATAATCAACAGTAACCTTGGAATGTATTAACTTAAAATATTTCTGACCTTCTGTTATTATATTTTCATGTAATTAATTCAGCTTTATTGATTTTAACTTCACCTGCAATTTCTTTTTTTTTAATTTCTTTCTATATTAACCGAGAATCAAATGTTATTCAGCTCTGCAGCAGGAAATACCTTCAGTACTGGCATTCACATGAAGTGCTGGGATTGGGAGAGTCTTATAAACAAGGTGTAATGAGGGACTATTTATGCCCCCTGAAATCTGCACATTGAAGTTCAAATTCCCTAATCTGACTGTATTTGGAGACAGGGACATTAAAGAGATAAGCAAAATAAAATCATAAGAGTGGAGTTCCAATCCCATATGGCTGATGTTCTTAACTGAAGAAAAAGAGACCTTGGGCAGTGTACAGACAGAAGGTCTCTTGAGGGCAAAAGGAGAAGACGGTCATATGTAAACCAAGGATAGAGAAAAGAAAAGATGGTCATGGACTAGGCAAGCATAGATGTTTCCGGAGAAACTTGCTGGCACCTTGATCTTGAACCCCACAGCCTCAGCAGCTGTAAGAACACAGCTTTCTGTGTTTAAGACCCTTAGTTTGTCATATTTAGTTATGACAGCCAGAGATCATTACTATAAATGAACAAATGGAAAAGACATGTGTTTTTGTTCTATTAAGCCCATTGGAAACAATGAGAAAAGTTGGCATCTCTGTATCTCCATTGTTATTGATCTCTGTTTACAAACATGCAGACAGAAAACAGGCCCCACATTAATGCCATTGTTGGGTTAACATGATTTACATGGAAACTCTGTGCGAAAAAAATGCTTTAAATATAACCCAAATTAAAATTGCAATGATTTATCTTATAAATTCCCTTTCTATTTTCTCTTACCAAAACATAAGGAACAGACCATAATAGTAAGAAAAAAAAAATGGTTATTAAACAAAACAAAAACTATGTGATTTTATACATTGAAAACCTTACCAAGAACACATTCCGCACTTTAATATTAAAAGTGGTGTCATCTGGATGCAGCAGGTGATTTTTGTTTTAGACTCAGCATCATTTAGTTTTACCCCACTAAGTCAATCAAACAGAATTTAGGATTTTTCCAGTATGTTCTCTTGCTTTTATTTTTTATTACTAAGTAATGCAAGCAGGATTTAAAAATCAAACATTATAGTGGATGATTTTAAAGAAAGCTTTAAAAGTCATTACATTTCTACATCTCAAAACAAAGACTACCAATATCATTTTCTGCCTTAAGGTTTGAAGAAAAAGATGAAAGAAATGTGAGTGAAGCCACAGAGAAAGCAGTGGCCATCGACTGTGTATCCTGGTTTCAGATTTACAGTACCACAGATGTGGAGCAAAGCTCCTGAGCTGACGTCACAGCAGCTGTGCCTGGGTTCTGCGAACACTTGAGAGCTGGGTATGCATTTCACAGGAGCTGGGAATGGGGGTAGGAACACAGGGACATGAAAACTGCCCTTGGCATGCTTCAGCTCTGGTCTACAAGGCTGCTTCGTCCACACAGGTTGCAAGCGTTGTGCCATGTTTTCATTCGACTACTCATCTTGGCAGTTTGTAGACATACAATTCAGCTGACTTTGCATTTGCCCTTGATGTAGTCTTACCTGGAGTTTGTGCCTCTGTGTTGGAAGAACAGTATGACTCTTACTCTTGCCAGTGTGGCCTGCTCTGTGTAAGTCCTCTCCCTCGGGGTCTGTGCTTGCTGAGCTGTGGGATGAAGGGCTCCAATAAGAAAATCCTTAAGGTCTGTGTTTCTATAAACTTGTTCTTCCTATGCTTAATTAACTGTAACTGTGCTTACTTACTTTAAAGTAGAAGTTTTTAAAGATTTAAGTAGAAGTTTTTAAAGATTTATTTTATATATTTCATAGTTACAGAGAAATCTTCCATCTACTGGTTCCCTCCCCAATTGGGCACAACAGCGGGGGCTCACCCAGGCTGAAGCCAGGAGCCAGGACATTCTTCTGAGTCTCTCTCTGGGTGCAGGGGCCCAAGCACGTGAAATGTCTTCCACTGTTCTCCCGGGATTCAGCAGTGAAGCAGAGTATCTGGATCTCAAGCTGCTGTCTGTATGGGCTGAAGGCAAGGCAGATAACAGTTTTACCCACAACACCACCATGCTGATCCTCAGAACAGACCCTTATTTTATGTGCCCATAGTCTCCATTGTGCCTCATACTGAAATTCTTCAGAAATTTACTGCAATATTAAATTCCCACTATGAGCCAGGTATTCAGTATGAGCTACACAGTTCAAGAGATTTGTGAAGTTAAAAGGAAAGTTTATTTTTGAGCAAATTCTTTCAAATGGATACATAGGAAAAGTCTTCAGAAACTTCATAGAAAATGTATACATGTTTTTAAAAAATATTTTGTTTAAAAATAAATATTCATAAACTTTATTTTCTACAACATTTTGAAGTATCTTCTTAGATACAATTTATCATGAAATAGTCAAGTTATTTCATAAAGTAACCTTTAAATTTTAAAATAGAAAGTTACTGCAAATATTTACAGAAGATGTGATTCAAAGTTTCATTTATTTTGATGCAGAAACATTTTGAAACCCATGGATAGTTTTTCCTTAATAAATGTTTGTGAGAACTTTTTAAATATCTCCTTATATAAATACTGCAGCTGGTTCTACTGTTTCTGATTGTGCATTTGCTCATTTTAGTTTGCAAAACAAAAATATCACAAATTAAAATCCTCCCAGGGATAAAATAAATGAGATCGTAAATAACTCTTTAAATTACTATTTTGTTAGGATGTAGTTCACTTGATTATTGTAACACTTGAATAATGTCATTGAAAGTCTTATACAAAACCATTTCATACATATTTAATCTATTTTTCAGCAAAAGCAATATCATTGCCTAAAATAACATAATGTCATACATAATGACCAATGCAAACTGAATACACCTGTGCTTGGGGCCTATAAAAAGGGCAAACTTAACTAACTTTTAAGCTTGTGTTAAACCTTGACTATATTTTTTCAGAATTAATGGAAATGCGAACTTCATATGGAGCCAAATCTATGGGTGTGACTCTGCCAAGAAAAATAGATCTTTGAAGGGTAGAAGCAAGTGGGAAACAAATGTGTTCCTAAAAATTATTTAAGCCAAACTACTCTAAGAAAATACTAGTGGAATACAACTGCTCCCAGGCCCAACTGTATTCATTTTATCATTCCCTTAGCCTGTTATAACAAGTGAAATTTTATTTTTTATAGTCCCATAATAAGTTGCCTAAACTTACTTGCTTACATTTTAATCATCTAACAATTTTGTATGATAAAAGCTTTGCTGTGAGTGCTAAGTTAATGGCAGCTTTAAAGGAGAAATCAATTTTCTTTCTTTTTTTTTAAGACTTATTTTTTTTTATTCGATATACAGAGAGGAGAGACATAGAGAAAGATTTCTGTCCAATGATTCACTTCCCAAGTGACTGCAATAGCTGGAGTTGAGCTTATCCAAAGCCAGGAGCTTCTTCTTGGTCTCCCAAGCAGGTTGCAGAGTCCCAAGGCTTTGGGCTGTGCTGGACTGCTTTCTCAGGCCCAAGCAGGGAGTTGGAGGGGAGGTAGAGCTGCTGGAATTAGAACCGGCGCCCACATGGGATCCTGGCATGTGCAAAGAGAGGACTTTAGTTAGCCTGTAGGCTACCTCACTAGGCCTGAGAGGTCGATTTTCATGTAAATCTTAAAGTTAAGGAGGCATTCCCAAAAAAGCAGAACAATGTCAATTTAGCCAGGGAATATGGTCTACATTTGTAAATTCTCTCCCGTATAACATTCTTTCTCCCTTTACATCACATCATTTGATAATCCTATCATCACTTTGTCTCTATCACTTCTTTAGCCAACGTATTCTGCTGTATATTTTAAAGTGACACTCAACATCTGAAATAAATTCAAGGACAATTTCTTCATGTAGTATTTTCTTGACTCCCTCCTGCAATTCTACTGTGTAACTGCTTGCTTCTTAGTTTCTGAATGGCTTCTGGTATTCTGTTCAGTTACAAGTGAATCTTCATTTCGATGCCCTTTACCATTGAGCGTCTCTCCTCAATAGTCAAAGATGCTTGAAGTGTAAAACAGTGGCTGGCAAGTGGAAAAATCACTGAACACATATTTTATCAGTAGAGTTATTTATTTATGCAAAAATAATATTAAATGTATCACATCATAACACATAGTTTTCCAAATTGTGTTCAGATTTAATTCAATCTCACAGAACAGGCTTATAGCTGTAAGTTATATAATTCTGCTTTGAATAAACTTTAAAGAAAATTGCTTCTTCTAAGAAGTATTTTTAAATTGGAAAATTAGTGGGTTTCAATATAATAAAATTCAATATCCAGGAAAGAAGAAGAATGTTAAAAATTTTCAGAATGCCTCTTCAAATATATAAGACATTAGCATTTATATCAGTGGGATTCTATTGTTTATGTATTCTCATATATATTATATATGCAAAATTCTAATACATATTGTATATACAAATGTGTGCATATATATTCACACATGTATACATACATTGTTTAAAACCATAATGAAAAAATTGTATTTAAAATAGTAAACATATTTTATTATTTTTAAAGACTTATTTATTTTTATTGTAAAATCAGATATACAGAGAAGAGGAGAGACAGAGAGGAACATCTTCCATCCAATGGTTCACTCCACAAGTGACCGCAATGGCCAAAGCTGTGCTCATCTGAAGCCAGAAACCCAGAGCCTCTTCCAGGTCTCCCATGCAGGTGCAGGGTCCCAAGACTTTGGGCCATTATCAACTGCTTTCCCACACCACAATCAGGGAGCTGAATGAGAGGTGGGGCCATATGGGATCCTGGTGCATGCAAGATGAGGACTTTAGCTGCTAGGTTACCATGCTGGGCCCAGTAAACATGCATTTTAAAACACCATTTTAGATATCACCTTTTAAAATATCTTGTTTATATATTTATTTGAAAGAGGAAGAAAGAGAGAGAGAGAGAAACCCAGGAAGAGAGGCAGAGCTCCCACCTACTGCCTCACTCCCAACATTCTGCAGCAGTCTGCGTGGAATGGGAAGCTGGGATCCAGGAACTCAATCCAGATCTCCCACATGGGAAGCAGGAAGCAATCGCTCAGCCATCAGTTCGGGGTCCTAGGTCTGCACTGGCAGGAATGTGGAGCTGACCAAAGACAGACAAGCAGTAAAGCCAGGAAGTGACAGTGGAATGTAGGAATTTCACCATCAAAAACAAACAACTTCTCCCTAAATACCATCCTGTTTCTGGCTTGGTTGTTTGATATTTACTGTATGATGCAGATTTTCTTTCCTTACCATTTTTTTTTAAGTAGAAATGAATCCATTGTTGTCCCATTTATGTAAAATATTAACTTACGACCGAGATATACACACTATTACATTAAGGAATGTAAATCCTTGAATGTATTTTCATACCTGCAGATCTGATATATAACTTTCTTCAAAGAACCGTTAATTTGTTAAACTAACCCACATTTCCTATTATCAACCATACCTGTAAGATGTACAGAACTTGTCACAATGGACCATTTTTAAATATGCTCTTCCGTTATGGTTGCAATTTCCATCTTCTGATTTTTTAATTGGTATTCAGAAAGAAGATTGTTTTATACCATTTTTCAGTTTCAGTCCAACTTTAATTTCTATCAATGAAAGGATATTGATTTAAGTGAAAAATTGGCCAATTTATGAAAACAAATATAAAAATGGTCAACACATTTACACAGGTGATCAACACTTTCTAAGTGCCTTGAAAACTAAGATAAAATAAAATGTATAGACTCTGTTTCATAAAGACTGAATCTTCACTGAGAATACTTTCATAATTTTTAAAATTTCATGCAAAATTCAAATTTTGGCATATGCCATTGTATTTTCATCATCTATGAAATTCAGTTGTATCTCTGATTATTTAATGTAAAAAGAGCTAAATGTAGTAAAGCTACGAACACATTCACAGCCACAGAATTAGCAGAGCGGGTACTTCGTGATTCTCCCTGTTCCTCCTGCGACTGCACATGAAAGCTGAGTTCCCACTTTCCTTGGCCCTAATAGCAACATTACCATTGTATTGAATTCCATTGTGTGTTGCAAAGCTGAACCTCAAGTTGTAGGATTATATGGTCATAAATTAGAATTATTTGACATATGTCAATAAAATAATATTGCCAAGTACTAAAACACTTTGGCTCTATGTCAAGTCTGAGGTCAGGATTTGTACGAATGACATGGTCCTTGTTCTTTCTTGCTTATTGCTGTGGCCCTGAGGCTGCAGCAACCAGATGTCTGGCACTTTACAATTAAAAGTCTCACAGTTTCAGCAGAGAAAGCCTCATTTTTTTCTTTATTTTGCTCAAAGTTAATCAGTTTAGGTTAAATTACGCATGCCTCTGCACGGATGAGATTGTGTCTTTTTTTAATAACCTATCATAACAAAGTAAAGCATAAGAAATGGTTTATATAGTATGCATTAACTTTTTCATCACTAAAAAGTGAAAGAAACATGCATATTTAATTTTCCCCCATGCTTCTTAGATTGTGATGTGTAAATAATAGACACTGTTGAAAGCAATCTTACATATTGCGTAAGCACAGTAGTTTCTTCACTTTATTCATGGCAGAATCCCTAACACCATGTAAAATTAAGGAGTGTTCAGTAGCTATGTTGACAATCTAAACAGGCAAGCCTACAATTTATATCATTTGCAACCAAGATTTCCTTAATAGGATCTCAATACTATGGTACCAAACAAACTAGTGAACAAGCAAGCAGACAGATAAATTGGTCTGCATCAATTTCTTGAAAAAGTATCAGTCCATTTCCTATAAAGGAGTTTTCAGTTCACTTACTGCTTTAGCTAAAAACAAAATCAAATTTAATTGATTTTCAGCTATATCTTTAGTTGTACATATGCAGAGATAAGGGTCCAATCTTTCTCTTACAGAGCATAGCAACTTTATGATTCAGTTTCTTTATTACATTTTAAAATTACATTTTATTGAGGTTGTTATGACCAACCATCTGGGTTTTATCTGAGCAACTCAAAGACAATAAGGGCTCTGCTACATCTATAATAATCTCTCTTTTTTTTTTTGCAGGAAACTGTACCCTTCCTAAAATATAGGAATACATTAAAAACACTGTTCAGAATGGACAGTCAAACCCCAGGGGAGTCTGCAAAAATGCAGTCAAAAGATGGAAGCCATAAAAGAACCTGAAAATCATGGAGATGTGGATCCTCCCAGCCATAGCACAGGAGATAACGAGATGAACCTGAAGCATTTTGTTGAGCCAGGAACCAATATATCTACTAAATATTCCTGAAAATGTTCAGAAAGATACAGGGTTCAAGCTGCAAAGGCTCCCACTGGACAAGGATAGAAAAAAAAAACAAAACTGAATATACATGGGGCATTGAGTACATTGAGGTACTTAATAACTTGTGTTTAAATAAATAAGTTTCTCTCTCTCCCTCTCCCCCCCCCCCAGACAAACACACATACACTCCTTGCCACTTTCATCAGTAAGCTTTGCAGGATGCTAAGTAAACAAATTCCGAGTTGCAAAAATATGTTAAAGTTTTTAAAGCATGACTTTTCTCTGTAAACTGTTCCTCAAACTCAAACTAATTAAATTGCTCATATAAGGTTGCTTAAAATGGAGCCATCCTGACTTGGGAATGAAGAAGGGAAGGTAGTATTAAATGGAACTATTTTACCATCAGTTACAAACTAGAACATCTAAGAAGTAATTACTAGATAACAGAACCACAAAAAGTTGAATAACCAGACATTTTCTCTGCTGGTGGAAGTATATCATAACACCTAAAAAGATACCTTGCCAAAAGAGCTGTCACTATTATCGCGACTTCAAATGAATTGCAGTACACAAGGAATACAAGATACTGCAATAAGTCCTTGACATTCTAGATTCACAATAAATAGAACCCAGCTAATGTTCCTGAAAATGGGTACTCCTGAAAAGGCCTTGGGAAATGCTCTCAACTAGCCAATGATGAGATGACAAGCTTGTGTTCTGACATAAGACAACTGCATATCTGAGCATGCTTTAGTTCAGTTAAAGGCAGCTGAGTGTGTCATTCTGGGGCAACAGGAATTCGTACAGGGCAACTTTATAGGATAGCACTACTAGCACACGAGTTTCCTAGCATAGCATTACTGTGTGAAAGACAGAGTCTTCCTTTTTAAACTTCATGTATGTACATGCTGTATCCGCATGTAGCTATACATGTAACAGAGGAAATGAAATTTTCAAATTAAAAGATAATAAATAAATGCCAACCCTTTACCATATATTAAACACATTGATTAAAGGAAATAAGCTGTGATCAAAAGACGTAAGAAAAAAATAAATGCTTGTTAGATACATCATTTTAGTGAATGTTGGATTTGTGGGTGGCATAAGGTATTGTGGATAGATAGATTGAACTTTTGAAGGCATTCCTTGGAATATTTTAGATAAAATGTAGTGCCTACAGTTTATTTCAAGATTATATGGGAGGATTGGGACATTGGACAAGGAGTACTAAGTAACAGGATCAGGAAAGGTAATTGTTTTTCAGCTATATGATATATATATAGACATTTTATTATTTTACTTTCTATACTAAGACATTTTGACATTTTCCCAAAATAAAAGATTGAAAAAGGGGTCATGTCAAAATTGAAAAAGGGGTCACCTCTGTAAAACTAAATTTGAAAGTATGGGAAGTAAGTATTAGCATTTGCATCCAATGTGACTTGGTGGCTTTTAAATCAGTTGAATCAGGTTGTAAATACATTAGAATATGAGAGGGCTTCAAACAGTACACAGAAAATGAAATCAAAATCTAACATGTTCCATGAACTTACTGACGTAACTTTATATATGAGAGAATTACATCCAGCATTGTTGAATAACAAACAGATTTTTTTTTTCTTTTTTCCTGCAGAACAAGCCAGAGCTATCCAAAAGCACTGAAAGAACTAGTAATTTGGAGGAAAAACTGATTTTTTGGTATTTATTTTTTTAAATGTAGCAACTAATTGTGCGGTACCATCTGGACCAATGTTTTCCTAATCCTGTGTTCTACTAGGCACTGCATGTGGCCAACTTTATAATGGAATGTGGTTTGTTCTGTATTTTTCACATTTATGAGAGAGAGAGACAAACACACACAGGGAAGGGGGAGAGGGCAAGACAGAGCTCGCATCCACTGCTCTTTCCTATTTGCCTGCATTGTCTGGGAAGAGGTGGGGCTGGGAACACATCCTGGCTCTGCAATGTAGGTGCCAGGATCCCAATTCTGTGAGTTGCCATCTAATCCCTCTCTGGGCAATCATCAGCAAAAAGCTCAAACTGGAAGGCAGATCAAGACCAAAACACCCAGGCACTGGGGTATGGACATAGATATTTTTACTGCCATTATAAGTGGTGAGTGCAACAGTTATTTTTGAGTTATTTTCTGTTATTCAAAGAAGGATCGAGTGGAAAAGGGAATCAAAAACAATACAAGAAAAGAACAAAGGACTTAAAATTAATAACAAACAGATGGCCTTTTTATAAGTTGCCCTCCATATTCACTTAAAACCAGTTTAATTTTCTGGTGAATAGATTGGATGCTGTACACCTGCAATGCATTTTCTAATGAATTAAGGAGCGCCTATGGTGATTCAACAAGATCCGTTTCATTCACAAGATGATACAGCAGAAAAAGAACCATCATCAGTCCTGAGGAAATAGATCAAGCCTTCCTACAAGAGGATCCAGGAAATTAAACACAACCTGAAATAGATTGTTCTGCTGTTCATAGTAAAATGTTTTGTTGGCAGATCTTCACTGTTGGCACCATTGACAGTTTCATCAATGGAGAGATAACTCATTGTTATCCACTCGGCGCCTTTTCCAAATCCAATGGATGACTGTTGCCTGCTGCTTCCAGCAGCTGCTGTCATGCTTCCCAGGAAGTCTTCCTACCACTTCAGAATTGCACCAGGGAAACCAGTCTTGGAGTGGAAAACATTGATTCCACTGCTGTCCTCTCGAGATGCCTGTGAACTCCAGAAGTTTAATCCAACCAATATTTAGAACTATTCAAAGGATATAGAGGTTGCTCAGAGTTGGGGAAGAGAGGTGTGGGTACTTAAGAAAAAAATACTTGGCCTGGCTCAATAGTCTAGTGGCTGAATCCTCCCCTTGCAAATATCAGGACCGCATGTGCACACCAGTTCATGTCCTGGCTGCTGCACTCCCCATTCAGCTCCCTGCTTGTGGCCTGGGAAAGCAGTACAGGATGGCCCGGAGTCTTGAGACCCTGCACCCAGTGAGAGGCCCAGAAGAAGCTCCTGGCTCCTGGCTTCAGATTGGCTCAAGTTCAGCCGTTGTAGACATTTGAGTCATGAATGATCAGAAAGAAGATCTTCCTCTCTGTCTTTCCTCCTCTCTGTATATCTGCCTTTTCAATAAAATAAAAATCTAAAAAAAAAAAAAAATAGAAACCAAAATCTTGATGTGAAAATAGTATTTCACAGAAAATTTAAAAAATAAGAATTCATTTCACACAGTATCCAAAATAGATCAAAATAATATAATTTGATTCAAAAGATGAAATATATATATAAATATCACTAAAAGCTTTGTTCCCATCCAAAGTAATGCATCAACATAATAAGAAAAAGGTTTGATGGTAAAGATGATGTATGAATAGGTGAGGAGGTGGCAGACTGACAATTTAAGAACAACCGATTGTTCAGTAAGGATGCCAGAGAGGGTGAGAGAGATCACATTGAGCACAAGTGTAGGGTGTAAGCAGGAGTCTTTACTGACCATGCGTGGCAACAGCAGCTCCTGCTGCACTCCTGGAACCACCACAACATGTGACCCAAGTCAAGAGGTTTTTAAGTTTCCAGTGACACACAGCAGCCAGGGTTTTCTCTCAAACCATACAATCAGCAGACCCCATTCTGGTTGGTACACAATACAAATCATCCAATCAACTTTAACATTAAAAAAATGGACCACACTTCAGGGTAAACAACTAGCAAGCAAGTTTACAGAAGCAGGTAGCTGCACTTAGCGATGCCCAAAACTTAGTTAGGGAACCAAAATGGAGTCACGTTTGCTCACTGATGTGGGGTGCCATCACCTAGCTGTACCCCACTACAGGGATGGTCTGAGGCTTTTTTTTTAATGATTGGTTTGTTTTTATTAGAAAGTCATATCTACAGAAAGAAGGAATATGGAAAGATCTTCCATCTTCTTCTTTACTCCCCAAGTGGCTGCAATGATCGGAGCTGTGGGTGCAGAGTCTCATGGCTTTGGGCCATCCTCCACTGCTTTCCTAGATCACAAGTAGGCAACTGGAAGGGAAGTGGAGCAGCCAGAACATGTACCAGCACCCATATGGGATCCCAGCACATGCAAGGCAAAGATTTAATCACTAGATTATTGCCCTGGGCCCCTGTCTGAGATTTTGTAGAAGCTGAATAGAAGAGTGGTTGTTGAAACAGAAAACGTGGAAAGAGCAGCATCTGTTTAAGGTAGCTATGAAAAAAGTCACAATCAATCAAGCAAGGCATTGGGCTTACTACAGCACTGCTGCTCCTTCCTTGAGAAGATCGAATGTGGAAAGCTTAACTTGGTCTCGGAGTAGGTTGCTTTGTTCTGGCTGCCTGTAAGAGAAGACCAGGACTATCACGATGTGTCTTTCATGTCCCAGCTGTTCCACTTCCCATCCAGCACACTGTAAATGGCCTGGAAAAGTGGCAGGGGGTGGCCTGAACCCTTCAGCACCTGCCACCCATGTAGGAGACCAAGATGAAGCTCCTGGCTTTAGCCTGGATCAGGCCCAGCAACTGCACCCATCTGTGAAGTGAACCAGAACATGAAATATTTATATTTGGGGCTAGGCACAATAGCCTAGTGCATAAAGTCCTTGCCTTGTTTGTGCCAGGATCCCATGTGGGCCCCAGTTGCTGTTCCAGCTGCTCCCCTTCCCTTCCAGCTCCCTGCTGTTGCATGAGAAGGCAGGCGAGGACAGGCCAAAGTCTTGGGACTCTACACCCACAGGGGAGACCCAGAAGAAACTCCTTGCTTTGTATCAGATCAGCTCTGGCTGTTGTAGCTATTTAGGGAGTGAATCAGCAAATGGAAGATCCTTCTCTTTTCTCTCCTTTTCTCTGTAAGTTTGACTATCCAAGAAAAATAAACAGATTTAAAAAAAAAAAAGCAATTAAGAAGGATTAAGCAATAGGGAAAGAGAAAGTCAACAACTTAGCTTTGAAACCTAACATAGCAGTGCTTTGTAACAGCTGCCTGTAAGCATCATTTGTCAGGAATTGAGAGTAAAGCTGTGCACTATGGGAGTATGCTGCATTGTATTGCATTAAAGCAAGGGCCAATTCCTTTAATTTTCGTGTCTCTCTGTACCTGGTTCAGTTTCTTTTTTTTTTTTTTTAAATGAAGTGCAGAGAGTAGATGAGAAGACATAGGGGAGAAGAGCAGAATTGAGTGACCAAGAATGCAAATGATGCAATAACATAGATTGGCATTTAGAAAAGAAAAAAGAATGGACATTGGTCTAAGGAAAAATGAGCAAAAGAAAAAAGGGCCATGCATATGCATAAGGTTTTAGGTGCAGGTTGGTTGATTTACATAGAGTTATCTGATCTGTGGTAATGGTGATTAACTGATTACACAATGCGTACAATTTTTATTTCTTAAATTCAAGTCTTAGGCTCTCAGGCCTGAGTACACATTGCAATCACATGGATGTTCAAAAAAATGTCCGTGTCTGGATATCGCCCCGGAGATTCTCTTTTGTTTGATCTAAGCATGGCCTGCACTTGTGGTTTTTAAAAGTGCTCTAGATGAATCACGTGTATATCCAAGTTGAGGTAACTGACATGAGGTCTCCGTGACTGACACAGTCAAGGCATCCTCCCATAAAATACAGAATGAATATCATCCCTGCAACTATGGGACCCACCCATATACAAGTTTTAGAGCAGCGGTTCTCAAAACCCAATGTGCATAACATTTTTGTTTGAACATCGGTTTCCCGTCCTTATATCTGTGATTCTAATCCTGTAGATTTTGAGATTTTGCCGGAGCTTTGTGTTTTGAAAACTCTTTATAGATGATACTGATATAAAACAGGCATAAAATCACTGCTTAGAATCCAGATGGTTAAACTTTAATTCACACAGGAATTGGGAGTCACAACAGCCCTGAGGGATTGGGGTGGAGGCAAGGAGGGAGACATACTAATTTCCTAGGTTGTCAAAACAATGTATCACAAACTTAAACAACGGAAATGTATTCTCTCAGAATCTGAATTTAGAAGTATAAGACTAAGGAGTCAGCGTACCCGGTTCTCTCCAAGGGTGAGGATGGACCATCTGTTTTTTTGCCTCTCATGGTTTCAAGTGGTTTTAGGGGAATCTCTGGCATTCCTTGGCTTATAGATCTTTACTCTCATCTTTTTGAGGTATTTTCCCTGTGTGAATGTGTGTGCCCAAATTTCACCTTTTTAAACACTAGTTACACTGAATCACGACTCACTCCAATGGTCTCATTATAATTGGTTACTCTGAAAAGACTTTATTTCCAAGCAAGGTCACCGTCTGAGGTCCTGCGTTAGGACTTGGGCAGGAGCTTTGGAAGGACACCTTCAACCCCACGATATTATATTCTGCCTTTTCTACAAAACATATTGGTAATGTTTGTACTCTCAATATCTAAGAAATTAAGTTTCTAGTTTTCTCTTTTTATTTCTTTAGCCACACATTGGTCATTCAGTAGCATGTTATTTAACTTCATGTTATAACAAATTTCTTTTGTCATGCTGTTGTAAATTTCCCGTTTTTCTTCCTTTTCTTGATTTTGTTCTATGGCTTTATCATTTAAAGGGATATGTAGTAATTGTGTAATAGAGATTATTATATGCAGATGTGAAGATACAGTGCAGTACGCATCGCTACTTCCAAATCAAAGAATGAAGCCTAACAAAACTGTTAGATATGTCTTGAAAATGGGATGCTGTACTCTGCCATTGTCCATACTTACAATGCCACAATACACTTAATAGTACAATGATGGACTTATGACTTTTTGAAGGACTATACTACTGTAATAATATAGGGGAAATCGGTGTGTGGGGGATGGTGATTGGGGAACAGGTTATGGAAATTTCAGATCTTAAGGAACTCTATCATGAAATAAATAATAATATATGACTATAATGAAATAATTAAATCTATAAATGAATAATAAATATTAAATATAATGAAATAATTAAAATTAGAGGTCAATAAAACATAGGTAGCTAAAGTTGTATTAAACCTAACATAGTTCTTACTGAAAATCAGTGGGAATTTTAGATTCTGGGTCTAGCGTGTGGTACAGCAAGCTGAGCTAGTAATATCAGCAGCCAATGTAAGAGCTGATTGGAGTTGCAGGTACTCCATTTCTGATCCCTGCCCCTGCTAATGCACCTGAGAAAGCAGCAGAAGATGCCTAACCACTTGGGTACCTACCACCTTCCGACGTAAAGGATCAGGATGTAGTACTAGACCACAGGACTCAACCTTAGACAGTGCCTGACACTGGAACCATTTCAGGAGTGACCCTGCAAGTGAGAGCCAATCAACCTCTGTTGTTTCTCTGTCTCTCAGCCCTTCAAGTAGTTAAATATTTTTTTCATTAAAAATACATAGATTCTCTAGTTCATCCATTTTGAACATGTTAAGTATATTTAAGATATTTAACCAAGTTTCTCTGTTTGCAAAACATTATTAAAGACTTTATAACAGGTTAATTTTTTAGAATGGACTGGCTCAGACACAATTTAAACAAGATAGAACAACATATGCATCTTTTCACTGATGACGTTTCTAAAACCCTTCAGAAATGTTCCAGGCTTGCAATAATGTTTGTAAGGAAACCTATAACTCACAAGCATCAGATATTCTCACGATTTCCTCAGCTATGAAGCTCATTTGCTTCATATTCCTTCTGTACAGATGTGTTTCACAACAGAACAGCAGGTCCCAGGTCATGTATAATAATGTGAGAAAGTGAGATTTGACCTCAAGAGTCAGCTGATTAAACAGATCTTATTAAATAAAATATTGAGCATTCTCTTTTCACCCTAAAATCGTGGATTTTCTTTGAAAACTTGAGGACTTGTCAACTTGTCTAACTAGTATAAAGCCTGAATGAAATGATTCAGCATGGTTTCAGGGGATCAATGTCTTGTATTTCTAGTGGAGATGGGAAGATAATGTCTCCTTACCAACAGAGAGGATGATCTGATTCCAGTGCAATCAATGTAGAAAATCAATTAAATCGGAAACAAATGAAAAACATTAAAAATACTTTTGCTTTCCTTTTGGATCAGGAAGAAAATAAGCATTAAGAAATAATGGATGAAATTAAGATGACTTATTTCCATGGCAGCTTCTACCAGAACTGTCATTCATCATTTGGTTACGTGGAGAATGATGTTACAGCATGATATCTTAGAAACTCAAGGAACAAACAGAATGAAGCCGAAACACTGCATGAGGGGTTTTAGGTTGTTTCGTTTTTGCACAATGTCTTTCTTGGGACTTTGCTTCTATGCATTATGCTTCCCTCAATCTTTTCTTTCTTTTTATTTATTTATCTTTTTAGCAAGGAAACAAGATGTGTGTGTGTGATATTTTTGTATTGTGTGAATACAGCCTTCCATCTGATCTGCTAAAGCAGCATAGTTTATTTGCACATATTTTCCATCTAGAGAGAAATGAACACAGAGTGAAGGAGACATTTTGGCTAAGAGCCTCAGTTGGGATGTGGAAAGCAAGCAGAATAAGGTTAGTTGAAGGTTAAGCTGTGGTGTATTGATGTAGTAATGTTGTCTTTAGAACAAATTAGCTCCCTGGGACTTGGGGACACACTGGAGTACTAAACCCTTCTTTACAGAAAAGAACATGTGCAGGCTTTTTTTTTTTCTAACTTGAAAGATGCCAGTAAAAAAATTACGCAAAGATCAAGTTTGAAAAATGTTTACTTAGCAGAAAATCATTTAAAAATGGAATCTCAATTCTCTTGGCATCTCAGCTTCTTAAAGGAGCTATTTGTTCTAGTCTCCTGCAGTGTACGGTTTATTGCCGTTTATATGGTGTATAGGAACTGCATGAACTTGGACACCTTAGGGACTGTTTGTTTTTATTTTTTTAAAGGTAGTTGGACTGAAATCCAATATGAATTATATAAGAGAGGCTTAGAAGCACGTGAAGATAAATGTCCCCCATGTGACACAGAGCAGCACATCTGGAAGGTGATCCTACACAAACAAATACGTTGAAGACTCCAGGCTGAAAAGATGTAAGAGGATAGGATTGTGGATATTTGTGTGAATTTCAACTGAAAATTGTATGCTAATGGTATAGTCTCTGATGAAACTTTGTGAGTCTTAGTACAGAAATAAGATTAACAATTATTTGTTCACACATGAACCTACTCATTTTCTGAACAAACATTGGTGAGAATCAATCTATTATAATGTTCTGCAAATTTTCATAAATGTAAAAATGTAAAAGACATGCTTCTTCTTCAACATTCCTTACTTAAGTTATGGAGCAGTTTATTCTAAGTATATGACTTCTATGCATTCCCACTGATGCCCTTGACTTAATTACTTACATATATATTAAACTATTGTCACATTTTAAAAATTTCTACCCAAATTCACAAGAAACATCCCTTAAAAATGCTTTGTTTAGGGCCCGGCACGGTGGCACAAGTGGTTAAAGGTCCTCGCCTTGCACGCCCGGGATCCCATATGGGCGCTGGTTCTAATCCCGGCAGCCCCGCTTCCCTTCCAGCTCCCTGCCTGTGGCCTGGGAAAGCAGTCAAGGACAGCCCAAAGCTTTGGGACCCTGCACCCGCGTGGGAGACCCGGAAGAGGCTCCTGATCGGAATAGTATCGGCCCGTTGCGCTCACTTGGGGAGTGAATCATCGGACGGAAGATCTTCTTCTCTGTATATCTGCCTTTCCAATAAAAAAAATAATAAAAATAAATCTTTTTAAAAAAATGCTTTGTTTATTACACCTGTATTTGCTTTTCCTCCCTTTTATTAAGCACAATTCTATATCACTTATTAACCCTCAAAAATCAGGTTTTTTTTTTCAGAATCTTCTAGCATTTTTTCCACTCTTGATAATTTACATGGATACGTATATATCATTTGATTTTTCTCTTAGATGTCCCAGTTTTGCTTTTACTACTGTAATAACATATTTTGCATCAACCAAATATGGAACTTCTGATACAGTGAGAAATTTGAATTGCAGTCTTAAAGGCTATGTTGTCTCTAGCGAAGAATGTTGGAAAGCACCTAACAGTCCAAAGGGTACAGAGAATTGACTGGAGCTTTTGTCATTGTAGCCATCTTTCCTTCAACAAAATAACATTAAATGTAATGGATGCATACACAGATAATCAATCTATAGTTATGTTAGCCTTCCAAGAATGCTATTCTGCTTCTCAAGCATTCCCCTTAGTCCACTATTACGCAACACCTACTGTATAATTGTAGGCTCCAGGGAACAACATTCTGGATAAATGCATGGATGGTGGATAGGTAAATTATTATCATTTGGGCTGGCTTTGGAGTTACCAGTGTTCCAACAGTTTTACTGATTTAATATTCATGAAAATGACTGCCTAACACTTTTTAATGTCTTTGGCAGAATACAGTCATCGATCTAAAAGTAATAAAATACGAACACCTAGAAAAATATATGACGAGAATTCATTTTCAGAGGGGAACTCACTCGTGTTTCTTTTCAGCAGTTAAATCAGTGTCTTGGCTTCCCCATTTGTCTGGCCTCTCACAAAGTGAAGAGTTTCCAGAATCTTACGTGGCAATCCCTTTCCTCTCTAAAGCTTGTCTCCTATTCTTTTCCTTTTCGTCAAATAATTGCAGGGAAAGAGAAAAAAAATGCCTTTTAATAATTCTCCAAGAAGGTCATCACAACTAATACAGAATATGTCTTTAAAACAAGTGAAATTTATTGGAAGCTCATTTTGCTTCTTTTTAAAAAATATTTATTTATTTGCATCTCCTTGCAATACAAAGTGACAAAAGACTTGGCTTACCAATTTGTTTAAAGATGCATTTATCTATTTGAAAAACAGTTACACAGAAAAACATACGAAAAGATGTTCCATCCATTAATTTGTTCTCCAAATGGCTACAGTTATCTGGACTGGGCCACACAGAAGACAGGATCTAGGAATTTATTTCAGGTCTCCTAATGGATTGCAGGGGTTCAGCAACTTGACTCATCCTCCGCTGCTTTCACAGGTCATTAGTAGAGAACTGGTTTGGAAGTGGAATAACCTGAATAACTGGGAATTGAACCAATGCTTATCTGTAATGCTGACATTGCAGGCATGTCTTTATCCTCTATGCCACAATGCTAGGCACCTTGGTTTCTTTTTCAAAGTTCGTCTGAATGTAAAGATTTTTATTGTATACTACCTTTCTTATAACTTTGTCTTAAAAATAAAAATTGCTAAATTTTATCCATTGTTATTGACATTAGATAAATGAACTTCTTAAAGAGCATTTTCTCCCATCGTAAGCATTATAATTTGTAAATGTGAGTGCCTCATTGTTCTACAAAACTTTTTCTGACAAATCATTTATATTTCACAATGGCATTAAGTTAGGATAAACCAGGATGAAACCCAGAGCGCGATGTGTTACTGACTCCAAAACAGAGATTTTACTAAAAACATTTTTCCCAAGAGCTTGAACACAACTAATAATTTAACACATGCTGCTTTACTAAATGTATTTCTAGCATGGTGTTTTATAATTTCTCCCAAAATGAAATGATGTGCTGTTTTGTTGTAGTAAGCCACAAGCTGATTTTCTGAAACTGCTAGTGCTAAAGACTAATGTACTTGAATTCTTTCCCAAAATGTTTGTCTATTTGATTTGGGCAAGTTATGTTGTTCCATCAAACAATAACAATTGTATGATTTCTCAACAAATAAAAGGTCATAATTTTAATAAGTATTGCCTCTATGATTTCTTATCTTACCTATTCCAGTTTCTTTTTATGCCAGTCAAAAGGAGACAGTAACATCATTTCATATTTTGAGACAAGTGGACACATTTATCTATGCTTTGTGGAATGTCTGCCATAAGGTAAACAACAGCATCTAATATTGAAAATGAGAATTGTATATCACATTTCAACTTCACAGAGGTTGTCACTAAGCCAGGAAGAAAAGAAAACGTTGAACATAATGCTTGTACTCCATGTGTTTCTGTACTCCTGCGTTGACTGTCTGCTTTAGATTTAAGATTCCCTCAACACTGCAGCACTTTGAGGAAGCTGGGTTAGTGGGGATAGTGTAGGAACAGGAAATATTGGTGCTTAAAACAATGCATGTTTCCTTTTCACTCATCTTACAGTTCCATGCAGCTCAGCAGACAACCACATTGCTCAAAGAATTAGGTTTGGCTGTGCAATGGTTCTATAACCCTTGGCTCCAGATTTCATGAATTAAATCTTCAGTTTTGGGGAGCAGGCAGGGAAGAGAAGGTTAGCATTGAAGACATTAAGGAATTGAAACCCAAGGTCAAAGATCAAAACTATTTTGTGTGAGGGTTGGTAAGTCTATGGAGAACTGGGAATCTTGTACAGTGCTGGTAGAAATGCAAAATGCTGTGCTGCTTTGGAAACGAATTCCTCAAAAATAAAACATAGTGTTACTAAATTACACAATAATTATTGCCTTAACAAGTGTGCCCTAGATAAATGAAATCTAATGTCTCTACACAAAAATTTATTCTTGTATATTCATAGAGAGCTGTTTACAATAGTTCAAAGTAGTACACAGAATCCAAATGTCCATCAATCAATGAGTGGACAAACAATGTGACAGATTCACACATGGAATATTATTTGGTAATAAAAACACAAAACATACTAATATATATATTTATGTGCTGAAATATGAATGATCTTTGAAACATGTTAAATGAAAAAGACAAGGTAAAAAAAGCCTACATAAATTCTATGGTTTCATCATTTAAAATAACAATAATATGAAAATACATAAAGAAACCTAAATATATTAATGGGGAAGGATAGTGGATAGACAAGGAACACAGACTTTCTTTTTAGCATAACGGACAATTTCTGAAGTTGATTGTGCTTATGGAAACCCCATTGTGTGAATTAAAAAGTGTCACAACACAAAATTAGGTACTTTAAAGGGATGGATTGTATTGTATTGTATTGTAATTGTATTGAATTATGTCTCAAAAGACATTTAAATTGTTTTTTAAACTATTCAATATGACTATTTAACTCTCATTATTTCTTTAACTGCTATCTATTCCTCTTTGCACTCCTGTGATTTAGTAGTAAATATTGTTTGTCTAACTATTCCCCTAACACAAGTAAACCCTCTTGGCTCAAACAATACCAGTAAACTGAATGAATTAGATATTATATCTGCTAACATAGGTAGCCATTGTTTGCTTAGACATTACTGTAAGAAAATAGACTCTAAAACAGATTCCATTGTCTATTAACAAATTCCGACAAGTTTTATTCTGATAAACCTAGGAATATAGTATCATATATTTACTCACTATTTAAAATTAGGATTATGAAATCGAAGTGAGAAAATAATAGAATATCTGATTGTTTTCTATGTGGAGTTTCTCTGGTAAAGATTAGATTTACACCTTTAAAACAAATACTCTCTTCTAAAATTTCTCTTTTCCAAACAGAAAAGATGTGTGTAGTAAGAGTTCTAGTACATAGTGGTTGTTACGAAGTTGAGTACTTTTTCTGAAAAAGATGTGTGTACGAGAGTAGGATATTGGTTGAAAGACACAGGACAAAGATGAAAAGTTGAGATTATTGACCCATGAATTAATTGTGAAAAACCAGAAACCAGACTTTCTCAGCACACAAGGTTTCACAGAAGAGTCCAGAATTCTGCGAAACAGTGTCCTTGGTGTCTTCTGAGCTGATCCTACTTACAGTACTGCCATAGCTATAGGAATACTTCAAGTCTTTGCTTCTCTTGCATATACAGCTTAACATTCTACATTTTATTTGAAAGGTCTTCAGAATAACTATGGAAAACTTAAATTTAATAAATACATGTATTTCACATATTTTTTACATCAAAATAAATTTGCCTTTTGATTCCAAATACAAGGGAACTTAACTGGTTACCTCGTCTCCATTTTTCTGCTTCATTTGTCAACAATCAAAGCTAGGTTGTTCAATTCCTAAGATTCTGTTGCTTATAATTTGTACATATAGTTTCTTAGAAAACCAAATGCAGTTGTTTTCGCATTACTGCTCATCCTATTTTAAAGCTGTTAATATTTTGTTAATTCTGAGTTGTTCTAAGTGATCTGAAAACTTGAGCGATGTTCACACACCTAGGACAGTGAGGAATGTAGGAATGCATGATCTTCCAGTGGATTCCCAGGGCCAGCCCTGCATTTGAAAATGCATTCCCACACAAAACACATTAAAATATAGTAGAAAAGAACACTTAATGATCAATGTTAATATAAAAATTATATTATCACTGAGGTGAGGCAGAAAACATAAAACAAAACAGTGCATTACATATACATATAAACGTTTCCTTGGTTTTATTTAGAGCCACATGCATTTCTATGTTCAGAAATGTTTTCATACTTCAATGTTAATATTTTCTATTTATGTTCCTTTGCAAATCTTGGCAGAGAACTTGGCATCCTAGAAGGGCAGATAAATATTACTTGTCTCTTTTATTGTTTATTAAGCTCTTTGAACCCTTTGCTTCACGTAGCACCAATAAACTCAGGAATAGATGTCGCTATTATTCTACTTGACACAGAAGAGAACGAAAGACCAAACACATGAAGCATCATTTACATGTTCTACTGCAGTTTGTTGTGATGGGAATTCCTTCCACGTCTTGTGTTCCAAGTGCCTTGGTGTATCTCTAACTTCCGTAATTTTTAGGTGATCCTTTTTTTCTCCCACATAGGCATGCTCCATACTGAGGCAATGTTTATTCTGAAGCAATGTATACTGCTTAAAGAGCAACGAATAGGCTGTGAATAGGCCATGATTTCTGTTCCTTTATATATGACTTATCTTTATAGGCAATTAGAAAATGTGCAAGTAATATGTGAAATAATTCATACATGCAGTTTACTCTTGCATCCAATATATAGCAGGTTCAAAATGCAAATGGAGGTTGCAGAAATTATAGCAAACTGTTTTTGAGACATAGTATGTCTGATATTTTAATGACCATTTACATAAATTTAGACCTTGTCATAATCTTATTTCAGGTAATGATTTATGAAATCATTTCCTGTTACAGAAGACCTTTCCATAAATGGCAATATTTATGTTTCCAATATTAAAAGCACAATGTTCTTAGTATTAGTCAAATTTAGCACCACATTGCCAGATGAACCCCCTGAAATGGCAGCTGGCCACCTACTTTCATTTGTAGACCAATAAAATTCAGAGCCTTAAAAATGCCATCACCTTGTTTGACTGCACTGAACTGTGAAACTTGGAAGAACATAGAAACTAGAATAGTCTGCTAAAAAGTCATCTTGCTGAAGGAACAACTTGTATTGGACCATTATGCTGACAGGTCTACAAAGTATAGTCTGAAGTCAGAATGTATATTTCAGATAGAAACAGGTCCTCCATGTGATGAAAAAGTATTATTCTCAACAATTGGGGGGCAGAATTTTGTGGATATTGCTTCTCCAAATTCTGGGGCAAAAAAAAAAAGAATCCAGTTCCTTTAGAAAGCCAACTCATGTAGCTTGTTAGCTTGTTGTGTTTTGTTAAAGAGGAACAATGTTAATAGAAAGAACATGGGAAGATATCTTTGATTTTCATTTTTAAAATTAGTAAGTACACATATATAAGTCTGACACAAAATTTCCTGATGATTAGAAAAAAATATGCTTCTTTTCAAATTCTCAATTAATCTGAATATACATTAGCTTGGTAATATTATTATAATTAGATCAGTCATTGTGTTCAGATGGCCTGGATATAAAACTGTTTATTTGTAATCAGATACTGTATTACTAGAAATAACAGTATTTTGAGCATTATCTGGAACTATTTGTTTTCTTTCATTTACAATGCATGTTTAATATGCTTATGTATACATGGAACTTCAAAAATTTTGTGTGAAAATGGAATTGAAAATTGAAACTGAAATTTTGTTTCTCAACATAGACGCTAGCAACTTCACAATATTTTTATGGGGAAATGTGTCAGGCATCTATTCCTCCCCTAGAAAAATGAGAAACCTGGCAATTTGAACAAACTAGCACAGCCTCTTTGCAACTATTTTTAAAAATTAGTGAGTGTTCTTTAAAGATTTTTTTAAGACTAAGAAATAAAAAGTCAAAGTCAAATCAAAGCAGTAATAGGAACTTAATAATTTACACCAAAATGCCCATGAAACTGCCTCAGTTTGGTATGGAAGCATCGGTACAGTGGAGAACTCTCTGGTGAGGCTTTCTCAGTTTTTGCTAAAGCTTAGGATAACATTATCAAAACAGTCACATTAGAAACATATGTGATCACTCTTACGTGCTTCTGAGTATCAATAAGCAACATTTCTTGAGCATCACCAAACGCTGTTGCCATGACCTTGGCTCTTGAGCAATCTGCTTTGTGCTGATTGTATCGTGTCCATTATTGATACCCTCTGCTTAAATTGTGCTTGGTTTTCACAATCACACTGGTAAAGCCAAGTTTTATAGTGTAGCTATTTTCAGTGTTTCAAGAGCTGGGTTCTACTTGCATAAATTCTCTCCTGAGAGCTCTCTTCTGTAGCTGATAAGGGTGTAATTTTGCCACTATTGTAACAGAATACCTACTGCACTTTAATTTTTTAATCACGAGCACATAAGATGAATTAATTCAATTTTCTATAGTGTGGGTATCTTCACAGGAATTGCTATTTTTCTTCCATTAGGGTTTGAGCAAGATCTTTTTTTTTTTTCTTGTAAGTAATTGCAGGTAATCTTCTTGAAGACATTCACTGCAACTTCCATTTGGCCTTTCTCAAAATTAGTTGTTTGTTCATTGATAATTTGTTTGGAAACTTGCCTTCATCTCTTTTTAGCAAAAGATCAATGATTTAACCGTTCTTATACACTAACTTGACCATGAATTTGATACTTGTCCTTGCTTTAATTTCTGAATTCATAATAGCGACACTTTTCAGACCAATTTTTTTTTCTTAGCTCTTTAAACTAGAACTTGCTCATGCATGTCATAACCAGTTAGTATCAATTTGTTGTGGCTCATTAAAAATGTAAAATCCAACTTTCTTGGCTATTTTTTCCAAGGATTTTTTTTTTTTTTTTACTTCTACTCAAAAATACCTCTCAGTTCTTTAGTTAAATAAGTAACTTTGGGGCATATGAATACCCAACACAGAGAGAGATACATTTTCAGCAATAAACACAATTAATGATTTTTGTATATCTGGAAAAGTAAAATAGAATCATAAGAGGAAGCTGACCTTATCTCTTAAATCTGAATTTAATTTGCAAGCTTTTTGATTAGACAAACTAGAGTTTCAGAACAAATGATTTGGAGCTGTATTTGGGATTCATTTGTTGCCCCTTCCTTGTGAAAGCCATGTACTAAAAATTACAGTCTTTATTTCTCTGTACCTTAACTTTCTTATCTGCAAACCGAGACTTAAAATAAGGCCTAGTTCATGGAGATTGTATAAGGAAAAAAATGAAGACAGACCTTGAAGTGCATCAGATTAAACTGCCGCTTGGATGCTTGCATTCCACATAGGACAAAATGATCATCTGAGCCCCGGATACTCTACTTCTGACCTAGATGTCTGCTCATGTAGGTGGGAAGCAGCAGATGGTGGCTCAAATTTCTGATTTCCTGTCACCCTAATAGAGACAGCCTGGCTTCTGGCTAGAGCACGGCCCATGCCTAGCTGTTAGAATCATTGAGAAATGAGCCAGTGGATGGCATTTTTCTCTCTTTCTTTCAGCTGATTATTAAAAAAGAAACTAAATATAAATGTTAAACCCAAACCAATGAATAAAACAGGAAAAAAATTCATTAAAAAAAAACTTATTAAATTATGGCGTGGTCATAAAGTATATAATTCCAAAACAATGTAAGAGTTCATAAAGAACAACTATTATGGAGAATTTCCCATAGAGAGTTTTAAAATTTATGAGACTAAAAAAATATCATAACCAAAATTAACAGTCAAATAAAAAATACTTAGTAGCATTTGCACATATAGGGCCGAAGAGCTCATAATTTTAATGTAAAAATATTCCCCCAAAATATATGTATCTAAGCTTTTTTCATAAGAACAATTACTCAAATAATAAATATGCAATAAAGATTAAAATTGTATCAGTACTAAAAAATTGTATCAGTGCTGAAATGGTTTCTGCTTCTGGGAACATGGGGTGGACACACTCATCTCTATTTTATTCACTGAGTCCAAGAAAGCCTCTGGAAACTTTGAGCATAAATAAAAGACCACGTCAAAAAATTCATGGATACTGGAATTAAAAATTAATGTCTTTTGGTACAGAAAATGGAATATATGTACAGTATTTTTCCACAGATATGCATTTTCCAACAACTTTTGGAGGATTCTTCATATACATATTGAACAACCCCTTCTGTTTCTAAGAAATCATCAAGAAAAAGAGAAAGCAAAGACTGAAATATGGAGTGAAGGCAGACCAGAAAGAGATCTTAGTTTCAAAAACAGCAGGGTTTCTTTATCCATCATATACTCCAGATTTGAAACTAAAAATTCGTTATAACAATGGAAGCAAAAAAGGCCGACATAAAAGGTTGTTCTCTGTACCAAGGACCAGCAAAGGAGCAGCAGAAAGGTTTTACACAATAATCATTCTCCTTCAGCCAAAACTAGACAAGATATTGTGGCCCTATTAGTACTCAGCTAGCAACATGGAAGACAAGCAGAGCTTTCATTCCCTATGACTAATAACAATATCCCACTGCACTGCAAATGGAGATGGATAAGAAGCTTGGATGGCCATGCCACCCGGAAATCACACAATAGTTCTCCCCTTCACCCATGGTGTGTTGCAAAGCCTGTGAAGATCCTGCATATTTCCTAACCAGTCAGTAAGGACAAGCCACCATCAGTGCAGTAACAGTGAGAACAGGGAACAGCAGCACAGAGCCCATGCCCGTCGTGTATGTGGAGATACTTGCTTCACCTGTGCCAAGCGTCCATGGAAACAAAGTGAAGAAACCAGATTTTTAATCTAACTTTGCTAAGAGAAGAAAAGAAAGCTACACAGCTAAATAGAAGATAAAAGAACTATTAGGAACTTTAAAACTCATAAATCAGTATAAATTGAAAGCCTAATGGATGAAACCAATGGCAGAATAGACAGTGGAACAAATCAGTAAACTGTGAGACACAACAAGAAAAAAATATGCATGGAAGATAAAGGGGAAAGTACCCCACCCCAAGTTAACAATGAGCCAAAGATCTGGGAATATACCTCACAAAATAAGACGAGCAGATGGCAGGCGATGCACATGAAAGATTCTCAACATTGTACATCATCAGGAAATTATAAATTGCAGCTTTGGCAACACACCATTACACTACTTTCAGAGCATGAAAGATTTTAAAAATATGATAGTGTCAGATTCTGATGAAGATGGAGTCCAGACAAATAAATAATCTGTGGTATACCCATGCAAACGAGAGTAATTCAGTTGTAAGGATAAATGTCTTACAAAGCCATAACAAGATATAAACGAAATTCAAATGTATATAGTTAAGTGAAAAAAAAAACAAGCAAAATTAAAATACTGTACACTATGTGATTCCAATTCTAAAACATTTTGAATAAAGAAAAAATATGGAATCATTACAACGGACAAAGGTTTCCAGGACTTTGGGCGAAGGAGCAGAAGGGATGGCAAATGAATTGTATATTATTCAGGTGATGTAGCTGTGCAGTATGAGATTGTAATGATGGATGTGTAGCATGAAGCATTTGTTCAAATTCATAGAAGTGTGTTATAGAAAAAGAAAACTTTCATGAACCACACTGACTAATACTGTTTCAACATTGCCCTGTTAGTTGTCTACTAAAAGCATATGATAAATACTGTGAGTATAATTGATGGTGGCAATGGAATACATTTTCCCCAAGATTAGAAACAGGATGAAATTATCAAATCCTGCTTCTTTTATCAACCCAGTGTTAAAAGTTCTAGCTTGCAATAGGGCAAGAAAACTAGATTGTAAGGATACAGATCAGCACCCAGACATCATCAAATTACTGGAGGAAAAAACAGGGAACACTCTACAACACATTGGAGTAGGCCAAAACTTCCTGGAAAAGTCACTGAAAGCATACATAAAGCCAAAATAATTGAATAGGACCACATCAAATTAAGAAGCTCTGTTCAGAAAAGGATACAAGCAACAAAGTGAACAGGCAACCAACAGGAATGGAGAAAATCTTTACACACTACACAACAGAAACAGAACTAATATACAAGATCTACAAAAAGCTTCAGAAAATCAGCAATAGTGAAACAATAAACTCTATTAACAAACTGGAGAAACACATAGCATAAACTTCTCAAATGAAGAAATCCAACTGCATAATACGTGAGAAATGCTCAGACTTCCTGGCTATAAGGAAAATACAAAATAAAGTCACACTGACGTTCCACCTGACTCTGGTGAGAATGGCTTACATCCAGAAATCTACTAAAAACACTTGCTGGTGATGAGGTGAGGGAAAAGGTATTCTACTCCACTGTTCTGTGAGTGGCAATGTGGACTAATGCAGCAGTACAGAAGTCAGTATGGTGAGTGCTCAGACAACGGAAAATTGATCTACGGTATGACCGAGCTATCCCATTCCTGCGAATATAGTCACAGGATATGAAAACAGCATGTGAGAGTGGGAGCAACCATATATTTAGAGCAGCACAATGCACAAGAGTGAAAAGAGGACACTAACACAGATACCCAGTAACAGACGAATCAATGAAGAAACTGTGGTACATCTACCATGTAGAACATTATTCAAAATTTAAAAAACGGGGAGGGGGGGTGAAATCCTACCATTTACAACAAAATGTCCCTAGTTGGAGACCATGAACTTTAGTGAAGTAAGCCTGTCCCAAAAAGAACAAATATCAATATAAGACAGCCCCTAGGTTAAAAAAAAAATTAGTAGTTAGTAGATATAGGTAAACAAGTAAATATATATATTCTCACAGATGAACAGTAAAATGGAGACTAACATACTACACAGTAAAGCAAAACGTTAAGATGCTTGCATAACAAATTTTTCTAGCATAAATTAACACAAGTGAAAATAGATAAATGGGATTTTGTGAAAGTAAGAAACACCTGTACAGTCAAAGAAACAATAAGTCTGTGAAGAAACAGCTGACGGAATGGATAAAATATGTGAAAGATGCTCATTTGGCAAAAGGTGAACATCCAAAAATATTAGAAATTCAAACATTTTGAGTGAACAAAAAAGGAATTGTTTTAACAAATGGGCAAATAAGAAATTAACATTTCTCAAAGATGAAAATAAAAAGTCAACAGATACATGAAAATATATTGGAAGAGAAACAAGATATTTGACCAGGGTAGGAAGGTGCAGCTGTAAGTGCAGAGAGAACTGTGAAAGCCAGCAGCACAGACTGGAGAAGGATTATCACTGTCCAATGTGAGTGAAGCTCCCTGAAGGGCACTGGAGAGAAATCGGCACTGCAAAGGACAAGGGAATTCAGCCTGAAAGGAAAGTAAGCACAGTTACAGCAAGGTACCCCAACCCACAGACAAAAGCCTCGTGGATTCACAATCAAAGCAAAGGGAGCAGGAGCAGGCAGACTCATGGTGGGATCCTTCCCAGAGAGATATTGTGAGGCAAAAAGCCATAGGACAAAACATCAGTGAAGTGTGGCAAAGCTTAGTGGCAGTCCACAGGCTGCTGATTGTTTGCCTCTGAGTTTGGGGCAGCCACAGATTGGGGAGAGAGCCATCGCAGATCAAACTTCTGGGGCGTGAAACAAATGAGGGAGGAACTCAGGAAAGGAAAGCAGAGTCCACCCCACACCCAGAGGTTTGTACCCCCAATACCTGAGAGATACCAGAACTACGCAAGAAGGAGACACTGGATCCTTGGGGGGCAGAATCTAGGTCAAGGTCATCTGCACGAATCCTGGAGTAAACCACAACCAAATCCCAGGTGCATTTGTGCTGCCGAGCATTAAGACCCAGAGACTCAAGTGCCAACACTGGGGGTGCCTACAGCAAAACAGGAGAGGAGGGTGAAGACCTCAGGGGTGCACAGATCCATGGCAGGAACTCTCTAGTGATGCACTTTAGCAGCCCTGGTAATTGGGAAACTGTGAGCAGAGCAGACAGTGAACTAACATTTAGGTAGCCTCGGCAGGAGGCAGGGGATAATGCCATGGACCTGCTCCACTTCACAGCCTAGGAGCAACGGGTGGGGCAAGACAGAGAGGGGAACCACCTAAGCAGGCATGCAACTATGTGACTCTGCACTGCAATAATGTCCCCGACACCAGACTCACAGAAAACACAGGTGAGACAGAGACCGTGCACACGAAAGCTTGACAATGACCTGGGAGTGCCCGGGAATAAGGGCAGCACTATCCATAGAGACTGAAGCTGAAATCTTCCCAGGAGGCACAGGACCAAAAACAAAAACAGAAAAGCCCCTCTGACATCAGCCAAGAACAAGAACAAACAGAAAACTTTCCGGGCAGAACAGACACAGCAAAATACCCGCAAATTTGGAAGCAACAGACACAGCATAAAGACAAAATCTGCATGAAGAGAAAGCCTAAAGATCCATAAGGTCATGGAGAAGGGGGATAGAAAACCAACGAGCAACATAAACGAGGAAACCAATGCTTCTCTCAAAAATGACCAAAACACCATGTCAATCTTAGGATTACAGAATGAAGATATTGAGGATCTCCCAGACAAGAATATTTCATGCCAATAAAAAGGAAAGTCCATCATTCTGCTATTTAAGTGCATCCTGACATTGGAAGAAAATGCCTGGGTCACACTGTTATAATTATTTTCCATTTGATTATTGTTTACAATATTTTCCTGCTAAATAAAGTGTTTTTTTTAACTGTCAATCTATTTGCTTAGTGCAATATTGTTTGACCATAATTTTAACTTAGAATGTATTATGTCAAAATATAAGAAAGGAAAAGAGAGAGAAAAAGGAAGGGAAGGAGGAGGCAAGAAAGAAAGGAGGAAGAAGGAGAGAGGAAGAAAGAAGAAAGGGAGCATTTTAGAATTACACCCATGAACTACATTGAGTCTGTTCTCTTTGTTTTAGTAGCACATTAGCATCATTGTTCTGTAGTATTATTACGAATTTTTAAGGACTTAGAATCTAATGTGTTCATAAATTTCTTTAAAACTAAAAAAAAAAAAAAAAAGAAAACAATTTTCTCACTCACTAACCACCAAGAAATTGTAAATCAAAACACAATCAGGTGTCATCTCACTTCAGTTTGAATAACTTATTCTCAAGAAAGACAAAAATATAACACACACTGATGAGTTGTGTCAAAAAATAAAAAAGATTTCTAAGACATTTTAGATGGAGAACAATAAATATGACAATTCTTTAAAAACAAAAAAGAGATCATTTGAAGCAGCAATCCCATCTTTAGATATAAATCCAAAAAACATTCAAATAAGTGTGTAAAACAGATACCACCTCCCCCATGTATCTTGGAAGCAGAGTTAAAAATTCTCATGATATGGAATCATCACAGATATGTACCACTGGGTAAGTGGACAATGAAAAAGCAATATGGTATATATACACAGTAGCACATTATTTGGCTACAGGAAAGAATTAAATCCAGGTATTTGGAGCAAGATGCATGGATCTGGAGATCATAGTAATGAGTGAAAGCAACAGATTTAGCCAAATAATTTTCTCCTTCATATATGGGAGACTCAGATATATAAACATATAAACATATACACAAGCACACACATATATATATTACTGATGAAGAAGAATAGACATTTAGGGCCCAGCGCATTGGACTAGCGGCTAAAATTCCCACCTTGAATGCGCCAGGATTCCATATGGGTGCCGGTTCTAATCCTGGCAACCCTGCTTCCCACCCAGCTCCCTGCTTGTGAGAAAGCAGTCGAGGACGGCCCAAAGCCTTGGGACCCTGTACCCATGTGGTAGACCTGGAAGAGGACCTGGGCTCCTGGCTTTGGATTGGCACAGCACCATCCATTGTGGTCACTTGGGGAGTGAATCATCTGAAGGAAGGCATTTCTGTCTGTCTCTTCTCCTCTGTATATATCTGACTTTGCAATAAAAATAAATAAATCTTAAAAAATAAATGGACATTTAGTCTAGTGACTAAAACAGGTCCATATCAGGGTTCCTGAGTCTGATCTCCACCTCCCACTCTCTACTCCTCTCTGCCTCATCCTGTTAGCACAGACCCTGTGAGGCAGTGGTGATGGCTCAAAGGTTTGACCTTCTGTCACTCATGAGAGATCTCAAGTAAGTTTCCATCTCCTGACTTTATATTGTCAGAGTCCTGACCATTTACCTACCTCTTAAATGAATGTTTTGAATCTTAAAATAATATGAAATGAAAGTGTAATTATTGAAGATTGGGAAGAGTGGAACAGAAGGAGGAAGTAGTCGATAATGGGTACCAAAACTCATTGGTACAGAGGTGATGGGGTCTGGCCTTCTGCAGAGAAACACAGTGGCTACAGTTCAAACTAATCTTCCTTTCCTATACAGAGCACAGGAGAAGAACCCGTGGGCATCAAATACAAAGTTTACACTGTGTAAAAGTGTTGAAATATTTCTCCATACTTCATTAAAATGTGAAACTATTACACATTAACCCAAAATTTAAGAAAAGAAACTCTTCAAATTCAAAAGCTTTAACTGAATGCTACTTAAAATTGCTTTTCTGATTAAATTCAAGCAATTGAGAAAAAGTCCAAAAAGTATTGTTCTCTATAACAAAAAAGAAAATACAATAGCAATCATTAGCTGGAAATCCATGTTCTTCGAAGGAGTAATTAGCTATAAAATGGTACAATGATATTTCAAATACAGGAAAGTACTGCACATCCTATTATGATGCGTGGTGCTTTTTTTCCAGGTTTAAAAAAATAGCTTTGAAAAATAACTGGCATTTGGGATTACATTTTAGACCACAAATTGGTGTTAGCTTACATATAAGCCAGACATCCAATTCTGACTTCAGAGGTAAACTATTGACGGGTGAATCAATGGAAGCCTACACAAGAACACTATAAGAAAAAGCAAGTCACAGGGATCATATTCTCATTAGCAAACCCTCCTCTTCGAAATTTCTGTGAAATATTGTTTTGAATAAGCTTTGAAATCCGGATGGTGAAAAAATAAACGAGGCTTTGGCTGACATTTACAGCAAAATCGGATCCTTCTTCACAACTGGAGGGTGTATAATGAGTGGGTGTTTCAGGGGAGACAATGGAGGGAGTTCTTCAAGTCTGTTTGACATCAGTCAGTGTTGGCAGGTAATGGCCTTATTGCTGCCACTGTTTGGTTAAAAAGAAAGAATGTGGTGTAAATCCCCATAAAATTAAAAATAACGCACCCAGCTCCCCAGCCCCCAACATGACTTCATTCCATGGAAATGACTTCTTTTAGAATAGTTAAAGAAACCTCAGCCCCACACCTTTCTCCACCCAATTACTGGAAATCTTTTCTTTTTTCCCCCTCTGTAAGTTTCATAGTGACAGTCCTGGAGTGGAATGTGAATGCCTTTGCTATAACCTAAGGAATGAATCATTCCAGATTTGGGAATAATACCTATACTCAAAGTGAAGCACAGGCAAACGAGTGCTCAGAGTGAATCAGACAAGGGCAACATTTGAAATGAAATCAAGCCTAAAAACCCAAAGGTAAAGAAAACAAGCTACTCCTAAAGCTACAGTTAGACTATGGAGCAAAACTCGTTGATACACTTCAAAGTCAAGTTAGATTCTGAATCAAAACCCATTCCATACATTTCTAAATCAATATAGTTATGATTCTATTTATTTGATTTTTTTCCCAAAGATTCAGTTAGTTCCGATTTCACACAAGAGAGAGTAATCCATAGTTTTGAAGGTAAAGATAAGTTTCTTTATAAATTAAGCCACTGTTCTGAAACCACCACTGAAGAGTCCCAAGGTTGTGATAAGGACAAGCAGTTGCCTCTCCGACAAATGCAGCAAATTTCATCAGATGGCTTTCAAAGAACCAAAAAAGCTCAGTAATTATTTTGGTACTATTCACTATGTCACCAAATTTAGACCAACATGTGGAAGATAAGGAAACATTTCATTTTATTTTCAAATATACATTTCAGAAAACCAGGAATATATACATCCTTGTCTTTATTTTAAAAGTAGTCTCAGAAGGAAAAGTCCAATTTTAGATACTCCACACAAACAACTTTTTTTTCTGAAAGTCAGATTTACAGAGAAAAGGAGAGACAGAAAGAAATTCTGTAAACAGGTCCACTCCTTAATTGGAGCTTCTTCCGGGTCTCCTACATGGGTGCAGTCTCAAGAGTCTGGACCATCTTCCACTGCTCTCCAAGGCTACAGGCAGGAAGCTGAATGGGAAGTGGAGCAGACTGGATACAAACCGGCGCCCATATGGGATCCTGGCGTGTGCAATATGACAACTTTAGCCATTAAGCTTTTATCACGCCAGGCCTAAAAACAAGTTTTAAGGATAATAAAAATCAAAATTAAATGCTTGGAGATAAATATTTATTTATTTATGGTTCCTCCTGCTGAGTTCCCATAATTTAAGATACTACAAACAAGGTGCAGAAGTGGTCAACATGCAGAACAGACCCCACTCCCTCTGTGTCTGTGCTGTTTCACTTTGCCTCTGCAGAAACTTTTAATATCCTGGAAGAAATGTTTTATGTTAGTTCAAAAGTCTTCTAAAACAGCCATCACTAATAACTATCGTCAATCTGGCCCTTAATGACGTTCCAGGAAAGTTCTGAGCATTTTAGATACCTTGTCTGTTCTTCACAAAATCTTACTATTGCCTTTAGTCAATAAGGAAGTAGGATTAAAAATCCTCAGAAATTTAGCCAAGCAAGAAATAAAAAAGATAAAGAGACATAATTAGGATCTATTGGATTTGAGAGTCCACAGTTTTAGCCACAATACTTTAAAAGGCCTGTATGCTGTTGCATTATTCATTATTTGATTTCTTTGGTTGAAGACAAAAATGGTACACCAAGAAGGTAATGGAATTGAAATACAAAGGTATATTTGAAGAGATAAAGAAAATATCATTTGATAAGGATTAAATGTAATAAAACAAAGGAAGAAATAATGAAAGCAAGAGGTACAGAATGAATGTTCCAGTCTCTGAGTAACCTACAAGCACCATGCTCCTCTTGCCTATACTTGGGGAAAGTGATCAATAAATGACCAGGGAGACGCAACTTCTGCATGTGAATTGTGCTGTAGAAGTTTCCGGGAAAAACACACTAGATTAGCAAGAAGATAATAAATTCAAAGATATTTGGCACAGAACAGGTGCTGGGAAAGCAACATAAAATGAAAAACATGCGCCAAAGAGTTAAGTTGTGAGACTTGTGGAAACACTGAAATGAGCAGATGTTTACTATTCAGTTGTTCCTAAAAAGGTTGAAAAGTAAGGATCAGGACAGAGTTCATTCTAAGCCATTTTAAATTATTTGTTATTCCTAGAAACAAAATAATTTTTAAAATGACTTGGAATTGCTCATCCCAACAGAGAAAGGCAAAGAGCGATGGAAAGTATGCAAGAAGCTCACAAACATTTTCAGAGATACAAAGAAGATACCAGGAGAGGGTGGAAACTCAAGTTTAACTTCAAACTACTGGTATGATTAGAGGTGGAGATGACCGGGGAGCTTCTATTAAGATGAAATTTATTCCTTCAAATCTGATGTGCAAAAAACAAATTCCCCCAGAAATCAGCAAAAGGAAAATTGTGCTCGCAAGTAATAAAGGGAACTGAGTGCTGGACATGGCAATGAATGGCAAAATTTTCAATATGTTTGACTTGTAGGAATGTATGAAATTTAAATGAATTTCAACAGGCAGACAAGCAAGTCATGCTGAGCAACAATGAGGTGAGGCTCATTTTAAGAAACCTAAATATAAAAACTATGTGAATGTAAGTTAAAATATGTTAATAAACAGATACAATTGAATGTCCTTTAAGGTTCAAGTTCAGAGAATGACTTCAAAAACTGACAATGAATGAATTCCCCACAAAATAAAATATGGTGATTTTTACCAATAAGTTCCAGAAAACAGGAATTCTATTTGAAAACAGAAATATTAAAGTAAACCCAAATTACAGTTCAGACTTTTTTAACAGGAAAAAAGCAGGCATCTCTGTTACCAAAGCACATGTCAGCACTTGAGGTTGTTCATCTGTATATGTGAATTATATACCCACACAATTAGTTTGACTCTATGAATAATATTATTTGTAATTTATGACTCTTAACGTTAACTGGTTTAAAGGTAATTTTCTAACACAACTCAGAAAATTGAGTAGTTAGGCTATTTTTTTATTGCCTTTAAGAAAAAGGTCATCTGTATCATAACTAAAATGTATGTGGAAATGATTGCTAGTAACCATTTTAAATTGCATTTCAGATGTAATACAAAACTTGCAACAAATCTCCACTTTAAAACTGTGTGCCTTCTAACTGAAGTCAATTGAAATACACCTTCCTTAAAACTAATATTCAGATCTTGTAAATGCTTAATTCAGAAATATCTGAATTGTCTTCCTAAAATTTGTTATGAATGCAAAAGATAAGACGGGATGTATAATTTATTATTGTTTATACTCATGCTGGGGATATCAAACTATCATCACTGTACCTTACATAACTACAACTTATAATGTGGCTTTTGTCTTTAGAAAAGAACACTGAGCTATAGATGGTCTCCATATTTTTTAAGAGTGCTCATCCACTCAGGTAGAGAGAAAGTAGAAAAGCTAAAGTAAGTACACAGAAGACCACCTGAAACTCAGATGAATAATATAAAAAATTAAATAATCAGGATCTCAAGTTACATAATGAATTATCAGCATGATAGAGTGAATTCAGATGTATACATAAGGTAATTGCCCATTTCTGTTTTTTCACGCCTCCTTCAGGCTTAGTGTTGAGGTCTATTTCCCTGGAAAAGTCATCCTTTGATTTGAGTGAAAGATTTTGTAATTTGAGGGAAAGTATAATGCTGATACAGCAACTCAAAAAATAAAGACTGAACCATGACAATGTATGCATCGAAATGAAATGGACAAATACAAACACAAGAAAAGAAAAAAGCCTGAGATTAGACATATTGAGAAGGGAATGTGAAACATGCATGAATAAACAAGACAGAAAACAACTTAATGGAGAATCAAGATGACAGAACAGGGTCAGGACATGTTTAAACAGAGAAACATTAGCTAGTGTGAGAAGCAAAGAGAGCACATTCCAGGAAATAGGAGAGGTCAGAACAGCAGCAGAGTGGTACCTGGAGACTGACAGACACAGGAAAGCAGTGGACACAATGGTGTCACGTTGCGGTGAGTGATACCCCACCATTATTCAGCGAATGGTGATCCAAATTGCACCAACAGCCAGAACTTCACCAGCAACAAGTTGGGAAGGGATATCTACCAGGAGCTCAGGCAGCGATAGCAAAGAACTGCTCGTCCTGCTGATCTGTTTGCTTGGACTAGCAGCAGAGACAGAACAGCAGATCCCAGATGAGCAGTGCAGCAACAGGGTGAATTTTACAACCCAGTTCACCCCCTAGACCGGAACGTGTGCCGTTTTGTTTGAGAAACCAAGGGCTATGCGGTAGGACTGCACATGCACAGAGCTGGGAGTGAACTCATTTCTGACTTAGCGAACTGCAACAACATGGCATCCTACAGGTTCCACCCAAGACAAGTCAGGGTAGCTCACAGACCTGATGGCCATCAGAACAAGAATTCTAGTAATGGCATATTAGGTGCCATTTTGAACAGTGTGGAAAAACTTTAAGATGGCAAGGACAACAATGAGCTGTGCAAGAACTCACTGATCTCAATGCATTGCACTGGTCCCATAGGAAAATAAAATGGACTATGGCATTGTACGGGTCAAAATAGGTCCACGTGGCTCTCAGAGCTAATG
Source organism: Ochotona curzoniae (assembly GCF_017591425.1). Lineage (NCBI taxonomy): Eukaryota > Metazoa > Chordata > Mammalia > Lagomorpha > Ochotonidae > Ochotona > Ochotona curzoniae. The sequence continues at coordinate 20,630,812 of NW_024464939.1, read as the reverse complement.
ACCAACAGGTTCCGACAAGATTAGCACCACCAACAACCTAGCTATATAGGACACAAGGTATCTCCCTTATCCTGGGACCTGCTCCAACCAGAAATGGGAGAAAAGTTGTATAGACAACAGTGCAGCTTTAGCCTGGTATCACAGGAGATAGAGTGGTGAGCCATAAGCTGGGGCTATGGAGATCATGGTGGAAATCTAATATAAGAACCCAGACCTGGAATTCGCTGGAGGGAGTGGCACAAGTGACTGCAAACAAAGAGCCATGTACCAACTGCAATAAGTAAAATCACATTGTAGACCTGTGGGTGACACAGCTTAGAAACCTGTCCCAAGGAGAAGAATCTACTAATCAGAAGTACAATGACCAAGAGCAAAAGAAGAGACAAAGGCACCACGAATATTACTGAAGACTCCCCTGCGAAGGAGCAAAACACTTTGACAACCTCAGAGTTAACTGAGGAAGACATCAAGAAAATGTGGGATACAGAATTCAAACATGTATTATAAAACTTATCAACAATGAGAAGCACATAAAGCAGGCGGTTAAGGAATGTAAGATATATTTCACACTGGAAATGAATCAAATGAAAGCTTATCAGATGTATCAGAAATGAAGAATACAGTAGAGCAAACTAAAAGTACAGTGGAGAATGTACCAAAATAGAATGAAGGAGGCAGAAGATAGAATATCAAAATTAGAAGATACTTCCTGTACTAGGGAGAAACAAAACAAAACAAAACAAAACAAACAAACAAAAAAGGGAAACAGAGCTGGATCAGGCTAAAGAAAGTATTCAAGAATCGAAAGACACTATTAAAAGGCCTGATAGCCTGAGAAAGCAGCAAAGGACAGCCCAAGTCTATTGACTTCTTCAGATGTAAATTTGGAGAAGCACATGGTCAACGATTCATATATTCTCCTTTTTAGCTTTTTTTCCCCTCATTTTATTTACTTCTTCAGGTTTCTCTGTGAAATTCTGTTGTGATACAGTGCACTTTTATCACTAAAGTTTGCTCTTTTTGTCCACGTCCCCCCATAAGAGAGGATTCAGACCATTTCAACCTCTGAAGACCTCACGTTGCCTTGAGAAGCATAAAGCATGTAATCTCCCTCTGATTACACCATACTGAATCTCCTGGCACCACTCATCCGTCTGCCTTGCTGGTCACATCAACCACAGGCTAACATAGACTGAACATTTCTCTTTGGTTTGGCTCTTCTGGCTGATTATGCAGTTTGCATTGACCCTACACGCGATCTGTAACTGTTTCTGGGTCGAGCAGGACTGTGGGAAACACCAGCTACCTGGCACGATGCCTATAGAAAATTACCACTTAGGAAACAAACTGGCAATCTCTTTCTTTGATATTTTCCTGTTTCTCTGCTTAGAAATGTTCCTTGCTAGCAAACTGAGGTTAAGAAATGAAGGGTCATGATTCAAAGAGTCATCCTTCAAATCACTGCTTTTTCCAGAGAGAATCCTTTCCGTAAGTCCCAGGATTCAAGGCTTCGCCGCTTGTATCCTGCACTAATGAGCAACAAAACACCAAATGAGCCTATCAGAGTGGAAGAATCAGAGATATATAATTAGTATGTATCTGAAAGGAATTGATGAAATAAATGGTGCCCTGAAATGTTAGGAAATGAAGACTTTAATTAGAACCAGCTAAATGAACAAATGAGTTCAACCACTGTCAGATTCATAAAAGGCATAGCCTTCACTTACACTCTGCACCGACTACATTGTAAGACCTTGATAAAGGGTTTGAATAAAAAGCAAGCAAGAATGATGAGGCCATGACCAATAAAAACAAACGCTCTTGGAAGTTTCAAGTTTCATATGGGACAATCAGTCAGAGAAAATAGTTAACATGCACTGATCATTTACTCGAGAACAGTTCACCATGAGCAACCGTCATGACAGTCTCTTCAACATTATTGTGGTTTATAATGATTTTGTAAGATGCAGAATATTGACTTGGGTGTACTAATGGACTTTGCACAAGCCCCCATGATTACCTAAGGAAAACCTAGAATTTAAACTATAATATAAGTTGACTTATTAGAGAGCCAATCTGGGATACAATCATACCAAGCAAAATGAGCACAGCAATATAATATATAATACACAATTATACACCTATGTATTAGAAAAATGTGTATTTGTTAGAGCTTATATATTGCTTATTTTTTATTTCTATTACATAAATGCTGTTGCATAAACAAAGAATTGATATGAACAATTAACCATGTCAATTAATGGTAATTAGTGACAAGACTTATTAAATAAATGCTATATTAAAAAATAACAATAGCATGTTGTTGTTTTTCCTATTTATTTCATATTTCTGTTTCTGCTTTTGCTGTCCAAAATAGTTCTCTGAACTGCCAGAGGCCTGTAAATTTTTATTTTATTTCATGAAGTAGTAAGTCAAATACACTCAAAACTAAAATACGCTGTGACTTGCTGTTCACTTCTTATCAAGCACAGGTTTCATGGGTCCCTGGAAGGCTTCAATCTGCTGACATCTAGCTGTGTAATACTGAAGCATGGAATTCTTAAGTGTCGACCAAGTGTCTGCAGCAGGTATTTAGACTTGTAGGAAAAGGCTTTAAAAATGTCTAGCTGCTTTGTGTCAACTTCCTATTCTGATAGATTCACTGTTCCTCTGAGGTATTTCGCATCTACGCATTCATCAAACGTGAGGAGTCCCCCCACAATCGTGTAAAATGCATTGTATGAAAATCTATCCATAGAACCTTTGAAGCGCAGGCTAATGCTCTGCCTGCAGCACTCTCATCCTAGATGGGCACTGGTTAGTGCTGGCTGCTCCACTTCTGCTTCAGCATTTAACAATGCCCTGAGAACACGGTAGAGGATGGCCGAAGGCCTTGGGCCTCTTCACCAACGTGGGAGACCTGGAAGAATCCCATGGATCCCAGCTTCATACTAGGGCAGCTACGTGAGTAGTGAACCACTTGGTGGAACATTCCTTCCCTCATTCTCTCTCTCGCTCTTTCTCTCGCTCACTGTCAGTATGTCTGACTTCTAAGTAAAATAAATCTTTTCATTTAAAAAAAAAGTATGAATTTTTTTTAAAAAGTGTTTGAGCCAACATCATCTTATCTTTTAAAAAATATTCATTTGATTTTATTGGTGAGAAAGATGTAGAGAGGGAAGGAAAGACAGAAGGATCTTGCATCTGCTGGGTAACTCCTGAATTGGCCACAATAGCAAGAGCAGAGCCAAACTGAAGTCAGGAGCTAGGAGCTCCTTCCAGGTCTTTCACTTGGGTGCAGAGTCCCAAGGCTTTGGAGAAACCTCTACTGTTTTTCCAAGCCACAGCAGGAAGCTGGATGGGAACTGGAGTAGCCAGAATACGAACCAGTGCCCATATGAGATCCGGTGCATGCAAGGTGAACACTTAGCCACTGAACCATCACACAGGGCCCTCCACATGTCCCTTTTAAAGGGACATAGAGTGTGTCTTTTGGGTTACAGGTCTCCTTCACTAAATTGCTGAATGCAACGGCCCATTTAGTTACATTTTTAGTATAGTATCTGAAAAATATGAATGTTTGATCAATGTTTACACAAATTGAATTATGTTGGATTGAAAATATTTAAAAATTAAAAATATTTAAGCATCTCTACAATGTAAATAAAATATGTGTTAATATTTTCCCAATGGATTTTAATGATCTATATATGTAGTTAATACTTATAAAATGTAAATATTATAATAAAAATGTGTTTTTATTTATATGATAAACATCATTGACAGTCCACTGTATTCTCAAATTTTGAGGATATAACATTGTATTTGTTTTTTTTAAAAAGTGTATCTTTTATTTATTTGAAGTCCTGAGGCACAGAGACAGAGAGAGGATCTTTCATCTACTGGTTCACTGACCAATTGCGTATAAGTGCCCAGGGCTGGGACAGTTTGAAGCCAAGAGCTTCCTGGTCTCCATCAGACTTTCCATGGGTTAACACAGGATGTACCAAGCCACAGCAAAAAACAAAATTTTTTTTTAAGTTCTTGAGTGCTGTGATTTTATAATGACTTAGAATTATCTTGATTTCTTGGAAGATTTTGGAGAAACAACAGAAAATAAAAAAGGATTGACTTCTTACAAGCTAAGTATTTGTGTGTTTGCATATTTCATAGGAATGTGAACTTGTTTTTGGCAAATGCATAGAATCTTTAACTTTCTTGCCAAAGAAAATAAAAAGATCATCATTGCAGAGCCCGATGCATTGGTGTTGAAAAGGGGTGTGGGTTGCATATCTGTGATACTGATGTTTACATAATGAAAATTGTTGCTTACTAGCAGAGAAGCAATCACAAACTGACTTTATGGATAAGAAAAGAAGGCAATGACCTCATCAGGCAAGTACTTATAGAACGGTTATTGCTGTGCCTGGATATAGGAAATATATTAAAATCTGGACTGAGAAATATTTCCAAAATACGGGAGAAAAAGAATAGATAATTAAGAAACACACTAAGAATAAAGAAAAAGACTTTATAGTAAAATATAAATTTATAAGCTGTATTTCCAAAGTTGTTTGGTGATGTCTGAACAGAACATAAGAAGCCAAAGGTAGAACAAACAGGCTGCACTAGAGTTGTGCAATGTCACTTGTATGTTGTTAAATTCATGCAGGAAATAATTGCTTTTTTGAAGAAAACCAGGCTGCTTTAGAATTTAGAAAAAGAAAAGAAAACAAAAAAGAAAAAAAAAAATCTGGCACCATTGCAAAGCAGCCAAAATAAATAGGGACAAAAAGGCCCAAGTTCCATTTCATGAAGTCAAAGTTTTCTATTTGAGGCAAAAGTTTTGCACAATAGTTAAGGCATTTTTTTAGGATTCCTCTGCTTTGTTCCAGAGTTTCAGCCCCTAGTTCAATTCCAGTTTCAATGTTCTCCTAATCTGTGTTCTGTGAAGCAACAAAGGATAGCTCAAGCAGGCAAGTCCCTGCCATCCCCATGAAACACCCAGATTGCGTTTTGGACTTTTGATTCAGCAGTCTTGTTGGTGCTGTAGTAGGTGTTACAGAGGTCAAAAAACAGATTGGATCTTCTCGCTCTCTCTCTTTGTATCTTTCTGTCTTGCCAATAAAATTTAAAGAAAGTGTCCAAAAACTGTTCATATGTGGTTTTTAGTGCTTAAAAGCAATCCATATGTTAAGTAGAAAATTCCCTTAGGTAACTTTGAAAGTTGCGTGAAAAATGCATTTAAAATATAAGCTGTTTTGAAGAAATGAAAATAAAAACAAAAACATCAAAATCCATGACATACAGTTTCCACTGATTTTTGTTGGTGAGATCTCCTGCAGGCAAGATAGATGGTTTATTTTTAATCCAATCTTCTAATCTGTGATGTTTGACTGATGGGTTTAAGACATTTATATTCATAGATAATATAAATATATGTTAACTTGATCCTGTCGTTTTAGCAATGAGAGGGCAAGGGAAATCCCAGAGTCTATGGAACTGTATCAAATAATAATAATAATAGTAACAATAATAGTAAAATACAAAAATGGGGAAAAAGGTAAGCTGATTTTGGTTCTGGGCCAAGCACAATAGCTCAGTGACTGAATCCTCACCTTTATTCACCAGGATCCCATATGGGTTCCAGTTTGTGTCCTGGCTGCTCTACTTCCTATCCAGTTCTCTGCATGTGGCCTAGGAAAGCAGTGAGGATGGCCCAAGTCCATGGAACTCTAGCCCCAGTTGGGGGACCCAGAAGAAGCTCCTGGCTCATAGCTTCAGATCAGCTCAGCTCCAGTCATTGTGGGGGGTAAATCAGCTGTTCTTAGGGGTCTCCCTGATTATGCTGTACTATCTACTAATATGCACAAGAGCCAGAGCTTGAGCCAGAGACCTGGCTGGGCCAGGTCACTGTAGGCACTGCCTTACATGATAGATGAGTCTGAGGCCTAGTCTGGGGTTTGGGGCTGTAAAAGATCTCTCTGATTAAGTTACTGCAATAATCAATATCTTGTGTCCAGGATATGGGTGGGCTGGGCTGGGCCAGTGCATCCACAAGGTATATGAAAGCCAGTTCTGGGGGCAGGCCTGGTATCTGTTCCTATGAGTCACCCCGACTAGGTCACTACACTCACTGACACATGTGGAAGACTGGACTGCAGGCAAGTTGGACTAGGCAGCTTCACCTGCCAGTGTGTGCATAGGTCAGGGCAGGGGTGTGCCTGGCCAGGCCTCCACACCTGCTGTTGCACATGAGAGTGGGTTTGAGGACCAGCCAATCGGTGTTCTTAGGGCTCTCCCCAACTATACCACTGCACCCAAGCCCCAGACTCTAGGGAACATCACATAGAAACGTGGTCCATCCAAGGGGCATATGTTGTAAGACTGGGCCATGCAAGGAAAAAGAGTACACCCAGATGAACATGAAAGGCAAGACAGCCTTCATGATGAAATACCTCATCAAAGGATGGAAAGAAAAGCACATTGAACCACACTTCAGGCCAAGTTCTACAGCAAACACCTAAATCTGTGGACACACTGAGGTAGACATGGATAGCCAACAGACCTTAGAAAAAATTTCTCACCTCTGGTACAATGAAGCCAGCAACTTTTCAGAACAATTTAGATCACTCAAGTACTGCACTCAGGACAGCCTTTTCCCCAGGGTATCCCTAAGAAGACATCAAAAGATCACCCCGTCCCCTGACACTGATGTAGTCCAACAGAAAAAAAAAAAAGTGCTTTTTGCTTCACCTTTCACCTCATCTTGCAGGTGCAGGAGGGAAGTTACAAACATCTTTCTCATCTCTCTTCTCACCCACATGGGGCTGCAACCCGCTCCCTTTTGTAACAAACATTAAAAATGAAATAAAAAGTAAATCTGACATTCTCCTTCCAAAATTGTAATCATTAACTGAGGCTGTTAACTCTGTGTTTGATTATCAATATGGAATACTAGGATGGATGCTGGCTCTACTGTTTTTTGAGCCCAGAAAACCTTGATCCCTGATCTTGAGGAAACATACGCACAAAGCATAAGAAGTCTCTTTAGTGTTGTGCACCCTACTGAGGGGAAAAAAAGTTTGCTATTTTCTTCTTCTTTGACTGATTTGTCACTGTTTCATCACTTTCTGGTCCTAGCATCTGAATTTTGCCTCATTCATCATGTCAGCACTCAAAAGATTTGTGATTTTGGAGCATTCCGGATTTCAGAGTTTGGGATTAGTGAGGCACACTTATCACAGGAGCCTACGGTTTGGTACGCAGTCAACAAAGTATCTTCTCATATTATTGCATTTGTCTCTACCCCACACCAAATCCCAACCCACTAAAGTTTGAAAAAGCTGCTCATTTCTTTCTTTGTAGATTTTAGCCTCAGTGCTAGTGATCTGCGATTTATTTCTAAACCTGTTTGTATCCATTCAGTCAGCCTTTCTGGGACTTAATGTTTACAATGAAAGAACTATGTTGAGGATAACCTGAATCATATCACAGGTATTAATCCCAGTGTTTTCAAGTCCCCATACCACTCTCCACATTCCTGCAGGCATTCAGCAACACGGTTCCACTGGCTCCCTTGGTCTTTACTACACAGTACTACTATCTAAATTAAAAATATTCTATATTTAGCACACAAATCTAGATTTTAATTTTTTTTACCATTTGAATACGTTCAGCATTTCAGCACAGGTTCCATATTCACTTTTTTCTTTATCTGTTTCAAATGCTATTCATGCAAGATTAACTTTAAAAACAATTTAACTTTCTTGTTACAGCTCAGTGTTGTGTCATTCTTAATATATTACTGCATTTGGTGGTTAATAAATATTATTTTAAATATTTTTAAAGATTGTGTTATTTTTACTGGAAGACCATAATTACAGAGAGAGAGAGAAACAGAAAGATTTTTCATCTGCTAGTTCATTCCCCCAATGGTCACAATGGCCAGAGCTGAGCTGAGCTGATCCAAATCCAGAATTCAGGAGCCTCCTCTGGGAATCCCACATGGGTGCAGGATCCCAAGGACTGGAGCCATCCTCTACTGCTTTTCTAGGCCATCAGCAGAGAGCTAAATTGGAAATGGAGATGCTGGGATAAAAACAGGTGCCCATGTGAGATGCCAATGCTTGTAGGTGGAGGATTAACCTATTGAACCACTGTATCAGCCCCTATATTCTACATTTTTGTAAAAATGTAATTTGGCCATTATTTCCTGTGATCAAACATGGGTTATCTTTGGGAAAATAAGCTTCAAAATCCAGACAACTGAGTCTTTCTCATACTCATTTGGAAGTATACATAAGCCTATAATTTAAAACGAGAACTCCAAAAATAACAGAAAATGAAAAATCTGTTGTGAATAGATGAAATGATATTTTGTTAATGGAACCAAAATTTAAGCACAACTTTTTAAAAGCACAAAGAAACATCATAGAGGAGATGGAAGCCATGGGATTTGTGGATTGAAAAGAATTCCATCTAATACAGCCAATCACTGTGTGAAAAATTCACTCCCGTCATGCAAGATCCTCAGTTAGAGGACAGCATTCATCTAGCAGGTCAAAATCCCAGCTTCTGCTGCTGACTGCAGCTTCTCCGCTAGGATCCAGGGCTAAAGGACCAACCAGTTCTAGTCCAATCACAATGCTTGGAGACCTAAATGGTGTTCCTAGACTCTGGCTTTGCCCCAGCTAAGGGTTGCTTCAGGCATTTGGAAGGTGAGCCAGCGAGTGATAGTGTACAATCTTTCTGTTTCTCTGTGTGTGGCTGTGTCCTAATGCTCTTTTTGCCTCTCAAACAAATAAAAAGTTTGGGATGCTTATATAATATTTTGAATGAAAGAACAGCTTTTTATATAGCTTGAATTGATGACTTGGATTTACATGAATACTTTTAAAAGATTTATTTTCATTGGAAAGACAGATCTCACAGAGAAAGAAAGAAGGAGAGAAAGAATGGTTTCCATCAACTGGTTCATTCCTGGAATGGCTGCAAAGGCCCAAGCTGAGCTGAACCGAAGCTAGGAGTCAGAAACTTCTTCCAAGTTTCCTTTGCGGGTCCACAATCCCAAGGACTTGAGTCACCCTCTGCTGCTTTCTCAAGCCATCAGCAGCAGACTGGATCTGAAGTGCAGCAGCCAGGACTCTTAATAGGTGTTCACATGGGATGCCCATGCTGCAGGCAGATGACTGTGGAGTAAACCAACTGAAAGACTATAAAAATAGCTTATATTGTAAAATAACTGATTTATAATTTAAAAAATAACTAGAGCCTTTCAGTCTGTTGGAACATAAGAGTTCAACTGGATTTTATCCAGATTTTTGCCACAAAGAAAAAATTCCCAGTGAATAGAATACATCATTGTTTTAATGAACAGTTTAGTAATTTTACCCACAGTGTTTGAGTGTACCATAATTATGGAATCTATGGTTAGAAACCCTAGGTCATCCTGATGGAAATCCAGCAGACTAAATTAAAACGGATTCAAAACCATTAACACATCATCAACGTAATAATCTTATACTTTTTGTGAACAACAACTTCAAAAAGAGTAGAATGAAAATAACCCCTTCTGAAAATCTGTTATCTATATTTAAAAATGTGAGGAATGTGAGAATGGGTATTGAAAAAAGAGTTGGAATATAATTTTGGTTTTCGTATTCACATTTACATTATTTCTATTTTACCTTTCGAAGTACAGCTCTTTTATCTTCCAAACATAAGTTTCAGCTAATTGCTACATGTAAGTATTGTGAGAAACTTGAGAAATTAATTACAGCCGTTTATCATTCTTGATAATTAAGAGAATCTTAGGTGTGCGTGACAGTTTGCAGAAAGATCTTAAATTATGAGCGTAATTAGCGTACTTGCTATTTTTGATGACTGGAGTCAAAAATAATTAAGTGCTTCTCTTAGACTGGTAGTTCACACTATACACAGGGGAAATAAAACATAGAGGTTTAACCCCATAAACTTGTGTCTTGTTTGTTTTCCTTTTAATTTTGACTTATTCTTTGCATTTATGTCATTACCTTAGGCATAGATTTCAACCTTTATCTTTACAACTGTGATTTCTCACATGGGAGCTTGCTTAATTTGGGGGGCATTTGAATATCTGATCCTGATAGTATATATTATGTCATCATTTCCAAAAGAAAATTTGGATCCCAATATATTCCCAATAAGGGAACACTTTAAACATTGTAATTCAATTTATTTTCTTTCACATGTTTTCAAACAAATGCTGTCACAGTCAATGTGTCAGTAAAGATTGAAACCGTTTTGGATCATAATGTGGTCTAGATAGGTCCTTAAAGACTACACATTCAGTGACTCTTGATAGTTCGCTACTAGAGATGTAGATACAATCTTCTTTCTTTAATTTCCCTTGCTTGCATGGAAGAAGATAATGTAAATTTATGCCTTTTACATTGCTCTTTTTCAATGCAAAAATTTACTTCAAATAATTTATATTAAGGAAAAGCGTAGCAACATGAATATAAACTTTTCAAACTATGTTTGTCATAACACTACTAACAATGACTATTTTATCTATAGATAAAAAGTATGTGAATAGTTTCATCTGTAGATAAAACAGAATGCAACTGTTGACATTCAATCTGAACTTGGCTGATGAACTGAAAATCGTAATTGGTGGTCAGAAAATTCATGGAAAATGAGCATTCTGAAAAACATTATACATAAATTATAAGACATTTGTACGTCAACATGCATTTCTTTTAATTTCATTTTCATGAATTTCAAAATTACCTTGCATGATGTTAAAGCTACAGTAATTAAGCTATAAAAAATATTGTATACAATGTGATGCCTGAAAGTTACCTAGAGTTTGATCAACAGCAGGTTATATCCTTCAAGCAACCTGCCCATGTGTGAGTACACACACGCACACCTGCACATCCGCAGACTTAAATAACACAGTACAAGCCGCAGAAACTGAGTGGGCTCTAGATGCAGCACAGAGGCTGGTAGAAAACCAAGAGCAACTATCACAGAGCAACGCAGAAAAAAGCAAGTGGACCTCGAAGACAAACTTGTGCACATCTACCGTCAGTCGATCCAGGAGAATAAGAGGAAGTCATCTGCAAACATAGTCACTTTCCTCATTAAGAAAAAAAGATTTAAAAGTCTCTGTTGTATGAGGGAAGAACGTAAAAGGTACATAACTATGAGGAAAAATAAAACCCACTTAGGAGAAGAGACTAAATGAGACCATAAAAAAAGATTGTCTCCTCCAGTATTGCCAAAAAAAAAAAAAAAAACCATGGCTAACAACATCCTTCAATATGAAGAAGACTAAACACTTCCTTAAATGTGCAATTGCAAGCAGCATTAATGTTCCGTTCAACTCATAAAGAAAGGCCAGTTACTATTTAATTGCCCTTCATCTTTCTTTTATCTATTTGATGAGTTTGTATGTACCTATGTTATTAACGTAGATTTTAATCAAAGAAAAATTGAAATATGTTAAAAAAACTTTTACACAATTTGCATTTAGATATTTGGCTATGTTAAAGGCTTCTCTTTGCTGCCAGTATTTAATGATGGTGGGTCTGTGTGCATTGTTCATGGAATGCGTAATATTGGGGATTTTCTAGTTTCTTGAATCTTTGTATTTAAATGTCTCACCAAACTTGTGAAGTTTTCAAGACATTGTTTTCCCTACCTCAGCCTCTCTGTTTCTCAGCCTATAGAAACCCAGTGACCACTGTTAGACACTTTCGATGTTGCCTCACAGTCCTCAAGGCTCTGTCTGCTTTATAATTATGGAGCCTTTTTCGCTATTCAAGTTATAAAATCTGTTAGTTCATCTTCACATTCACATGACATTTTATCATGTAAACCCACCACCTAGATCCCCTTAGGAATTGAAATATACAACTTTTGTTTGGGTACTGTTGAAATGTTCCTAGTCTTTGTATGTTGAATAACTGACTTTAAAAAACAACAATACTAACTTTCCCTGTTATGTCATTAGATAGTGTCACTGAAAATCTTCTAGAGAACGTGGATTTTGGGTCTGTTGTGGCTTTCAAAACATACAATTAGCCTCATACTCCAGGTGTCAGCTTGCCATCTGAGGCCAGTGAGTGCTGTGTGAGTTGTGCTTACAAAGTCGCTGCCATGATCTTCAGGTGATGTCGCATGTGGCTCCAGGACATGAGTAGTGACCGGTTCAGGAGACAAAGCACCTCGCTGTGCAGGGTCAGCTCCTCACAGTTTGAGAATTCATCCAAAAAGATGTCGTCCAGCTCACTGGCTCCACGCTCCCAGCCGCTGTGCCCTCCCTTTCCCTGTCCTCAGCTCAGCCGCTGGCGTTGGGATCGCCCCTCACTTCTGCAATCTGCTGGCTTCAGCTACCAAGGGAGCGACGGTGATGGGGAAAACAATGATTGTCTTGTCATTCCCCAGAGCACAGGGTGCTCCCATGACAGGGAAGAATTTTCTTTCCAGATACAGGTTCATGACAAAGGTTTGACCACAGTCAGAAATAGAGAGCTTAACAAAGAAACAGAAAACATAAACCATCTTTTAATCTTTGTTCCACAGAGATCCTGCTCCTCAACCTTTTGGCAAGAAAGTCTGTGAAGGTGTTTCTTTTGGATTTTCTCTACCTAAGACTTCTGTGTAGCCCAGAAATCAGAATGGCGGTAAAAACCAGAACTATAGAAGAAAAAGTGCATAAAACAAGAAACTCATCATTGCTTAGGTAGTTATTGCAGCTTTTATTTTGGTTCTGAATCCACATGCCATAGTTTTAGTGTTCTAAAATAGTTCTTTTATCTTTATGCCTTGTATTTTAGTTGCAGTTGGTTACATAAGTACTATGTTATTTTATTTTATTTTGTTTTATTTTATTTTATTTTATTTTATTTTATTTTATTTTATTTTATTTTATTTTATTTTAACCATTACATGAACAAAACTAGTGTGATACCCAAATCCAAGGTAGAAGTGAAGGTTCATCACCAACCAGTTACTTCAGAATATGTAGTGGTACCTCTGAAGTCTGGCTAGTTTGGATCTCATAGAGTACCACACAAGATATTCCTTGATAACTAACTTTTAATACAGATCAGGTAAACGTCTTGTATTAGGAAAACTCTTCCTTAATATTACGTTATATGTATAAAAACGCATTATACTCTTGCATTTGTATATGGATGACAATAAGTGACAGTATGGGAATGAAGGTGTCATTTTAAATAAAGGAGAAACAACACTAAATATTACTAACCCACACAGGTGTAGGCACGTGTACCATCGCTTGGCATGCCTTCATCCCATCTAGGAGAGCTTGGCTTCATGTCATACCTCTGCTTTTGACCCACTTTTCTGTTAGTCACACCCTGAGATGGGTCAAGTACCTGAATCTTTGCCACCAGGAGGTGAGACGCAGAAGGAACTGCTCACTAATGGCCTTACTTTGCCCGAGCCCAGCCCTAACTGTCATGAACTTTTGAGAAGTGGATCGATCTTTGGATGCTCTCTGCTTCTCTTTGCATATTCTCCCTTTCTCTCTCTTCTTCAGTGCCATTCTTTTACCCATCTTTCAAGTACACAAAAATAATGAAAAATTCAAGAAAAATTGATAACTCCACTCAACATTCTTTTCTTTCAGCATATTTTAATGTATTGCCTGTAGTTAAATTTAAAATTGTTAGTGCTACTCAAACCTTCCAAAGCAAAATTAGATTACATAAATACCTAGAAACTAAAATCTGTGAAGAGTCACCTATAATATCTTCTTAAACAATGTGTCATTATTCACACATCTTTTCTGAATAATATGTGTATGTACAGATTTTGAGGCTGAAAAAAGAACAAGATTACAGATAAACAAAATAAGTAACCAAAACAAGCACAGATGTAGAAAGCAACGCATATTTAACAAATCAGAGGCAAGAGAAAAATATATATTCTTTTCAAAGCTTAAAAACTTAGGAAGACCTTAAGAGAATTAGTTAAGAATAACAGACAGGAATCAGAAACAGAAAATAAGTCAACCTTCTTGAGAGTTTCCTTAAAATGCAGAGTATTTTGTGAATCTGGGTAGTTTGGGAGGACTGAGGTATTCATAGAGAAATCCAACGGGGGAAAAGGTACAAAGTCAGGAAGAATCCTGATAATCAGCACCAAGGAAATATTTGGGTGTTCTTCTGAACTGTGACCGTAGGGATTACAATAACTTGCTCTGCAATAAGATAAGTGATCATACTTTCCAGGAGGTACGGTTTATATTTTAGAAGAGGGAGCTGAAAAGGCACACTCCTCATTGTAGGTAAGATTTAAGCCTACTTTGGGAAATTTTTTTTGCCTTGCTAAAGTTGTTTACATTTTTTTCCATTTTTAAAAAAGCATTTACATTGAGAGGCAGGATGGTGGTATAGATGTGCAGACAGGTTTGGGATGGTGGAGAATCATCAGAAAGGTTGAAGCACAAGGAGCAGATTACAGGAAAAGATAGAGGTCAGGCAGTAGACAGGAGGGTACCTGAAGATCCCAGGACACAGGGAAGCGATGGCAATGGAGGTTCTGTGCTGCAGTGAACAGAAAACCCACCAGGAACTGGCGAGCAGCAAGTCAGACTCCAACGATTCCAGAACCAGTGGCAGCCATGGCTCTTGTGGGAACCAGGTGGGAGCGTCAGTTCACATGGGGAGTTCGAGAGGCAAATGCAGAATGAAACCTGACTAACCTGATGAATAGTTTGGCCCAGAAGTGAGTCAAGAAGGAGTGGCAGACTCTAGGGGTTGGATGAGTGACAGGACAATCCTCACAGCATGGGCATCTTATGTAGTGGGACAGAAAGTGTGGATCTGAGGGGACTGCCTGCCGTGGGCTCATTTCTGGCTGATCACACTGAGCTGATCCCACAGGGAGGGAAGTGCCAGTTTCACTCCTGCAGGGTGCATGAGAACCCCAGATCTGAAAGCCAATAACCTAGATTCTTCATCAGTGCCCCACCAGGTGCCATCTTGTGTAGCAGGGCAGAAAGTGTGAATTTGAAGGGATGAGCCAGAGTGGGATTATTTCTAGCTAATCACACTGAGCTGAGTCCACAGGGAAAGCCACACAAGCTTTGTATCCTGCAGGGTCTCTGTGGTCCCCAGATCTGATGACTGGCAGCCCAGGATCTCTATCAGTGTCCCCACAGTTTGCCATCTTGCACAGATGGGGCAAGGCTCAGAGGACAATAGGAGCAGTGGTAAACTGTGGATGCACTAAATCAGTAGGACGCAGGTACCATTTTCATGGGGCCAGGCACTGATAGACTGAAGGGAGGACAGCTGAGCTGTGCAAGAGCTAAGCTGGGAATAAAATTACATCTAGCATGGAGCACTCCACAGGCCCCTCAGAGAAAATATTTCATTGTGGCACTCTGCAGACTCCACTCAAAATAACTCCAGGTGGCACTCAGACTTAATGACCAACACATGTTGGCAAGATCAGCGCTGCCACCGACAACCCAGTTATTCAGAACAGCTGGCATTTTCCTAGCCTGGTACACTGATCAAACATAAAAATTAACTTATAGACCTGTAAGTAATACATTTTTAGAAACTTGTGCTAAGGAGAAGAATCTGCCAACCTGGATTGCAATGACAGAAGCTTAAAGAAGAGATAGAAACACTATGAATGTTACTGAAGACTCGCCAGCAAAGGAGCAAAAGCCTCTATCACCCTCAAAGTTAACTGAGGCAGACATTGAGAAAACAGGGAAAACAGAAAATAAAAAATGCATTATAAAGCTTCTGAACAACAACAAAAAGCACGTAATACAGGAGTTCAAGGAATTTAAGGAACAATGTCACATAGGAAATGAATCCGATGAAAGTTGATATATCAGAAATTAAGAATACAGTGGAGCAAATTAAAAGTACAGTGGAGAATCTGAAAATAAAATGATTGAAACAGAAGAAAGAATCTTAGAATTGGAAAATACTACCTGTCACCACAGGGAAACAAACAAGCTGGAAGCAGAGCTGGGTCAAGCTAAAAAAGAATCCAAAAATTAAAAGATACAATTAAAAAGCCCAACATAAAAATTATGGGAATTCCATAAGGTGCGGAAAGAGAATCCAGCTTTAAAGGTGTATTCAATGAAATAATAAATAAAAATATCCCTAATCTGGAGAAAGAAGTGGAAAAGAGTATACAGGAAAAGGTCACAGAACTCCCAACAGAACTGATCAAAAGCAAACTTCACCATGATACAAGATAATCAAGTTATCTTCAGTCAAACATAGAGAAAAAAATCCTTAAATGTGCACATGAGAAAAATCAAATGATCTATAGAGAAAGTCCAATCAAACTCACAGCTGAACTCCTAGAGGAAATTTAATGGACCAAAAGAGACTGGAGTGACATATTCCAGATTCTAAAAAGGAAAAATTTTTTCAGCCCAGAATAACATCCAGAAAAGCTTTTTTGCTTTGAAAATGAAATAAAATTCTTCCACATTAAAGAAAAAAATCCAAGAATTTTCCTTTCCTAAACCTCACCTACAAAAGATACTCAAAAATGCTCTTGTAAAAGAGAAAACAAATAGCGACTACCAAAACCAAAGGCAAATGTGGAGAATATCCCAGTAAAAAAGCCAACAAAAGACTAAACCAAAGAACAGCCCATTGCTAAAATGACAGGAACAAGTGGCCACCTATTCATATTAACACTGAATGTAAATGGATTAAATTCATCAATTAAACACCATAGATTAGAGGACTGGATTAAAAACAAACCCATCTATCCATTGCTTACAGGCGACACATCTCACCAACAACAATCAGAGTAAACTGGAAGTGAAAATATGGAAAAAGATATTCCAAGCTATTGGTAAGGAAAAATGTGCAGGTGTAGCCATTCTTATATCAGACAATATAAACTTTGTTGTGAAAAACATTGGAAGAGATGAAGAAGGATACCACACACTGATCAAGAAGAGATTCACTGGGAAAAGATCACCATAATAAATGTATATGTGCCAAATGCCAAGGCATCTAGCTACGTGAAACAAATATTAATGGATTTAAAGGGAGAAATAGACTCCAATACAGTAATAATAGATGCAGGGAGCCAGGCAGTTGGGTCAGATAGCATGGGTCTGTGTTGAGCATCGCTCCTTGGTTGGCAAGGCTTCGAAGAGTTTCTGGCTGCATGGCAAAGCCTGGCAAAATGTCTCTGGTCACCTCATTGCTGCCTCACCCCATTGTATGGACATTCAATCACCTCTCTGCTGTTTCATAGAATTCTCCTGAAGGCATTGCTGTTGTTTTTCTGCTAATGTGAAGTGCTTTCTGTAATTGATATAACACCTCAAACTGATCAATCATATTATGATAAAAACATCTTTAGCTACGTAAGGCATACAATAGTACAACTGAGCCCACAATGTCTCCGAACATCCTGTTATGTGCCCACCTTTGTCCGGAAGCTTGCCCTAATATAAGTAATATTTTCCTTAAGAAATGGCTTGATAATATCCTGGGACAGATGGCAATCATGGAGGTACAAAGAGTTTGTTTACCATGCACCTCGAACTTTTACAACACATGAAATGATGCATTTTGGTTTCTCACCACAGAAAGCAGAAAAGGGAGACAAATGTGAAACCCCCCGAAAATGGCTTAAAATGTCTACCTTATATTGGCACTTATATTTAGGAAAAGAAAATAGTTTATGAAAACTTCTACCTTACATTAACACTCATATTTAAGGAAAGAAAACAGTTTATAAAGATAAAAGGAAGTTTCTTGTAAAGGCCCTTTGTTTATAGAATGGTTGAGTTGCCCTGATCCCTTTCACTGCCCTTTAACAAAAGAACAAAAACAATTAAATCAGCACTAAGAACAAAAAACAATTGAATCAGCACTAGGTGAAGGTGATGGTAATCAATGCATGATTTGATTATAAGATTTAGTGGAGTATCTATGCTATATGTTTTCATAAATTCCTTTCATTTATGATCTTTCCTTTTAATTCTATACTCTTGATATTTAAATAATATTAGTTTATGTTTAGAAAAAATTGATTTTGGATATAAGAAAAACCCTTGTCACTATGTAACTGCTTGTGCTGCCAACCGTGGAGTTCCTGGTTTCTGCCAGGTCACTGCAGGTTGAATGAGTAATAGCTTGCTGAAAATATTTTCTCTAAAGTAAAATAATCATAATGTTTTTTAGGATTGATTTTGTAATCACTCTTTTGTAATTAAATAAAAATGAAATAATTGGATGTTGTGCAAAAGCTTGTGATGATTTGTATATAAATAAAGAAGGCAACTTTTCTGAGTTGTCCATTATGGGCATCATGCCATAATGGTCCATGCCTCCTCTGCCTTTCCATCTCATCTCTTCTTCTTATCGTCTCTCCGATTCATGCATTCTTCGCAAGCTCCCGAGTCAGTCAGAGCACGTCTCCGATAAATAGGGGACTTTAATACCCCTTTGTCATCAGTGGACATATCAATGAGACAGAAACCCGGTAAAGAAACAACAGAACTCACCTAAACTCTAGAGCAAATGGACTTAGTTGATATCACCTTAACCTTTCAATCTACAGAGAGAGAATACATTTTCTTATAGTATATGGAACCTTCTCCAGAACTGACCATGTTATAGGCCATAAAACAAGCCTCAGCAAATTTTTAAAAATTGAAATTATATCCTGCATCTTCTCAGATCATCATGGAGTGAAACTAGAGACCAAGAAGTCAAAACACCCAGGAAGACATGCAAACACATGGAGATTGTATATTATTCCACTAACTGAGCAATAGGTTACCTGGCTCATGGATCACACAGTGGCATCATTTTACCCAGGAGGCTTTCATGTTTTCTTTTCATCACCCGTGTGTTGGTTATTCAATGGCACATTTTTTCTACTCCATGGTGCTGTAATTTTGTTGTTGTTATTGTTTTAACTTCATACCTGTTGTTGACTTTTTTCATGACTTCTCATACAAGGGAGTGTACAGTGATGGCGTAGTACAGACTACCATATCCAGATGTGAAGATACATTGCAATATGCATCCCTATCCAATATCAAAGATGGACTCCCAATGAAACCGTTGGACATATCTAAACAATGGGATGCTGGACTGTCTGACATTGTACCAGCGAGGTCGGGACACACTTAACAGATTGATGGAATCATGATTCATTATGAACGACTATACTATTGTAATAATATGGGGAAAAGCAGGCAGGGGGTGGGAATTTTGGGGCTGGGGGAACTCTCAGACTCTATAGAATTGTATCATAAAATTCAAAACACATTTTAAAAAGAGGGAGCTAAAATACAATACAGTACCCAAGAAGGTACAGAAAAGCCACAGTCCCCACATTTCTTGCTTTCCTTCAACATATGTATGAATAATGAAGCAGTAATGGAGGCTTCTGTGAGAAACATGTTCTGTGTTATTCTCACATCCATTGTGCTGCTTCTTAGGAAAAGGAGAGGATGATTACAGAATTCTGTGTAACTTGGGTTATAACTACAACATTGTGTTTTTCCAGTAATATAATGAAACAGAGGACTGAAAAACATGTTATGTAACTCTTGATTTTCTCTAGAAAAATGTTCTTCAATGTATAGCAATCTAATAATTTTTGTCAGTATTAGGAATTTGAAATTGTATCAAAAGATTTTCTGTTTAAACGTATATATATATATATAAATATATATATATTTATATATATAAATGAATTTCATTTATTTACATTTTGAAAGAGGTTATTATGGAGACTGAAGCAGAAACAGAGAGAAATTTTTAAAAAAAATTAACTAGCTCACTTCTCAAATGGCCACAATGGCCAGAGTTGATCTAATCAGAAGCCAAGAGCCCAGAATTTATGGGTTCACTGCAGGAGTGCAGAACCCTAAGTCCTTGGGGCATCTTTCTGCTTTTTCAGGTCATAAGCAGAGACTGGTCAGAAGTCAAGCAGCCAGGTTTGAGCCAAAGTTCATGTGATATGCTGGCATCACATAGCAGAGGATTAGCATTCTACTCCACCATGCCAGCCCCAAAACGCTTTCTAAGACAAAGACTTTCACAAATCAATCTGCAGCTACAGGCCAAGGTAAACACTGTGATGTGAGAAGCACATGGGAAAATTTACTAACTATTCCCACCATGTGAAACAGAGCAACAAAGGAGATACATCATCTCTTCCTGACCAAGATAAGCTGTATTCAGCACTGAAGCAAAGAGTAACTCATTGGCAGGAGAGTAATTTCTTGAATTTCTTCCAGTAATGTTGATGCATGTCTGCATTTTGGCTCTTTTGGCAATGTAAATTTAGGCTCACAATGTTTCTCATTAATCACAATCATTAACTGTAGGATATCTCAAGAGAGAACTTAAAACTGTTTTTTATATAGAAGAAGAAAATAACGCACACATTCCATTTTCAGCGATATAACAAATATTAATGTTTGTATAATTTGGATCTTGTCTATGACATTATAGTCAAAGAAATAAATGACTTTAAAATATACCATCAAATTAGCTGAAATGAGGCTTATAATATAATACATATCTCTCTCATTAATTTGCTTTATAGAACATTTTTAGATATTCGCCAATAAAACAGAAAAGATAGAGCATGATGTCTACTTATCATTAAAATATCAATCTGTGTTACTTATTTTTGGTTAACGTAAGTAATTTTGTTTCAGAGGACTTTTTACTAATTTACGGTAACAGTATCATTAGTGAACAGGCTTTCAATAGTGGCCAGTAATATGAAAGATAACATCAATAACTTGTAAGATGGATTATTTTAGTCACAATTCATGTAATGTTATGTACCAAAATTTGGGAAAAAGAAGCTAAATAAAACACATGTACACATTTCAAGAAGCTGAGACAAGTAAAGCATCACTGAATTGGATAAAAGGTGAAAGAATAAGTGACTGGAAGGTGATTCTGAAAAAAAACTTCAAGAAGAATGATGTGGAGGAGCGTGGGCACCTCCCGTACCTGAGGGGGAGAATGGTACATGAGATGCACAGTTTGGGATCACATTGTCTGAAGATTATATCACTTAGCTGATGGGTACTTCTACTCATAGAATGACAATGTGAAGCCACCTAAGTGTTTGTATATGTACACTGACATTCAAATTGTTCCCTACAAATACTAAAAAGTACAGTAATTTTGAAGAGTTGGAGTGAGGAGATGTGAAAACATTACTATCTTAGTTCAGATGGAAATAGATGATTAATCTCTGAATGTCTGAGTAACACAAAAGTCATACAAGGGCTATGTTGTGGACTAGCAGGAAAACTAGCACCTGCAATGGCATCATATGGGTGTCATTCCAAACCTCTGCTGCTCCACTTCTGATAGAACTTCCTGCTCATGCACCTGGAAGAGCAGTGGAGGAAGGCCATCCACAGATTAGAGATTCAGTATAACAATAAAGACAGTTGGGGAAAAAGTGCATTAAGAAGAGAAAGAGAGAATGATTGCAAGATATTATTCTAATGACACAATTATTACATTAAATGATGGGAATGGGCCTGCACAGTGGCTCAATTGACTATTCCTCCACTGCAAACACAAGCATCCCTTATGGACTCCAACTACTGTTTTGACCGTTCCACCTCCAATCCAGCTCACTATTTATGGTCTGGGAAAGCAGTTGAGGATGGCCCAAATCCTTGGGACCTAGTACCCCGTTGGATACCAAGAAGAAGCTCCTGGCTCCTGGCATCAGATTGACCCAGGTCCCATCAATGCAGTCATTTAGGAAGTGAACCAGTGAATGAATGATCTTTCGCTTTGTATCTCCTTCTCTCTGTGAATCTGCCATTTCAATAAAAACAAATAATAAATATTTAAAAAACAATAGTGGGAAAGCATGTTTCCTTGGGACACAAAATCATTCTGTTTTGGAAGACGGTTGCTCAACAGTTACTAAGCAAATGCCAATAAGAGAAACAGATATGTCCTGTGAATAACTCTAGATCTCATATCACTTTGAGTTTCCTCTTATTCTTCAAGAAAAACTTCAAACACATGTACTCAGAATGCTTTTAATAATACCATGCAAGCATTCAGTTCCCTAAAAGCATGTATGCCCATTTGATGTCAGATGCACTGCTAAGTCATAACTTTACAATAAAACTGCAGTGTGCCAAGCAAAGAATCAGTATAACATGTTTCTTCTGAATTCGGACATACTAGTTGATTTGTAGATGTATATTGTCCTACTTTGGGAATTACAGGGGGCTCTCTCATGATGGCCAATTGGCTCACAGGGTGAATACGCTTGAGAATGTGATCTGATATTTTTATGTTAGTGATTTACTTGTCTGTCTTTTCAAATTAAGTTTCAACTCCCCTACCTTTCTTTATGTCAGTTGCTTTTGCTGAAGCCCAAATAAAGGAAACTTAATCTAATTAAACTACAGACTGAAAATAAACACTGAAGGAAAAAGTAAGCAGCCTATGTTATTGGATTCCATGGGCTCTTTTAGTTTGGCTAACATTGCTCCTACTGGGCAGTCTCCAGTGGGATCATTGGTAAGTGTACAAACAAAAAGCCAAGTACTATCAAGTAATTGTCTGGCAATATCAGCAAATTTCCATCTTATTTAGGAAGAAAGCACCCATTGGTGTCAGAGAGCATAGCATAACAGTGAGGAAATTCACATTGGCATGCAGTGGTTTCTCCCCATTAAGCCTTACAGTGCAGGCTGAGTTATGCTCAAGCTTTGCCAAACAAGTTTCAGCTGAAGCTCTCAGAGTGGAAAATGCCTGGGTATTTCATTGTTTAATGGAGAGCACCAGATCTATAGAGAGACATGCAAAAGGCAGGGATTTATTGACTGACAAACATGCTCAAATGGAAACAGGGAACCAGAGGGCCAGCCAGAATATAGGTTTTCCTCTAATAGTTTGCAACTGAGAGTTCCTGGAATGGACCACCCTCCCAGAGCATGGAGAGCTATTCATGTGTATACGGCAAAGACAGTCTGAATGGCCCCAATCTCCAAACCAGACTAGGAAATTGTATGACTGGAATCTTAAAATACAAATTTCTATTCCATATATTGCAAAACGTTATACTTTTACCCTGTGATCTTAAGCAAGAAATTCCTCAAGAAAAACTCCCTTTGAATTTATTTGAATTTACTGGGAAATCTGTGACTTATGAAACAGTGTGTATCATTGCATTGATTGTGACTTGGTCAGGCAGCATAAGCTAACTAAACCAGTTACTACATTGAAATGGGATAAATGGAAGATGCAAAAGAGATTTTTCGCTTGAAGGAAGAAAAAAGAAAATTAATATGCCACTACTTTGCACATGCAGCTAATTTACATAAATGAACACAGCATTTTTAAATTCAATTTGTATTTGAGGCAGCAGTGACTAATAGATATTAAATAAATCATTTAATTTCATATGTAAAGAAATTAAATATGAGTTCCTTTTAAAGTTCTATAATGTATCATTTATTTATTTGAGACATAGAAAAACACTCCCACTCCTGATTTACTCCTCAGACTCCTACCCTGGGTGAGACTAGCCCAAGGCTGAAGCTGACAACCATGAGCTCCATGCAAGTATCCAACACAGATGACAGGGCCCCAACAATCTGAGCTCCACTAGCTTTCTGACTAGCTGTATACAAGGATCTACAGTAGCAGAATGATCAAATCAGGGAAGCAGGACTGAAACTCAGGCGCAGATGCTCTAATATGGGATACAGCCTTCTTAACATCTCAGCTGCCAGGTCAAGCAATTGCCCCCAAAAATGAGATTTGGGGTTTTATTTTTTTTTACTAGAATCTCTACACTTAACCTGTGTTCCTGGTTTTCTCCACTATACGTTCAGTTTCCCAAAAACGAATTAGGAAACTTCTTTGAAATTGGCTTAAAGACAAGATGAGACTTAATCTGTAATTACAAAAGTTACATCAATTGGAAGGCTTCTGGATTATTTCAAAGTATCATTCTGGAGATGAAGACATCTTTTCCAATTCTTCTCCAGCTTTGCTGTAATTGCTTAGTAAGTAACTTATTCTAGGACTCACTTTATTCTTGTTCAAGAGAAGATAATAAAGCTGAACCCATAACTTATTACATGAACTGAAGTGATCCCTGAGGACTTTGAGCATTGTGCCTATCTTATAGTGACGATCAGTTGAGGTTAGTTGGTGTTGCCTGACAAAGTCGCCATCAACGCAACAGTTGGTATAAGGCAATGCACATAATCTGCCATTCAATTACCTGTTCATCGTTATTCAGCTAAAGTCCACATTTGATTTATTCTGGATCCCAGGATATAAGAAATGTCATTTTGGTACAGCATATGTTTCCTCGATAGCTTCACTGAGAAAGATGAAAATGCTGTCTCTTGCACTGATTTTTAAAACTTTCACCTGAAAATGAAATCTGACACTTTTACTCACATTTGCTTAGTCCAGGAAATTATATGTGCCCGCCAAATCCATAAGGAGTCCTTGTGTCCAGAGCCAATCACAATGAGGATATAAAATAATCTCTACCATTAGGTTGCCAAAAGAAATGCAAATCATAACCTTCTTTACTAAGCAATACTGAATCAATCATTATTAGGGAAATGTTTTTACATTAGCAAATACAAGTATTCCTCACTGTCTGCGTGCATTCATGTCTAAGTTCAACAACCAAGGTATTGTAGTTAAAATAACAATCCTGAAGATTGAGATCAAGAGATATACCAAACTAAACTGATGACCCTATTTCTGTCATTCTTTTCATTGGGTTTATAAGCATTCTTCTCTTCCTCTTCCTTTTCCTCTGTCTCCTTCCCTCTTCTCCGTCTCCCTGTCACTCTGTCATTGTTACCTGTTTCTCCCTTTTCTTTTTTCTTTCCCCTTTTCTCCTTTCTTCATTCTTCTTCCTCTCTGTATATTCATGTATATTGTGTATACATAAATACATGCATACATATAATTACATTATGCTTTTAAAACCATTGGGAAGTTACAGAAATAATGCCCCACTATCTACTCCCAGTATGCATTTGATGCACACACACACACACACACACACACACACACACACACACACCATGTTCCATAATTGCAGTATAAGAATAAAAATGAAGAATTTCATAGATCCCTTCAGATTGGGAATCATGTTCCTTTTACTGCAGCTCCTTTTAGTTATCATGCCCCTTTCATCTCCTAAATTAGAGTAATTTCTCACAGCTTTATTATACTTTTATTTATATATATCTTAACCTTTATTTATTAGAAAGGTAAAGTTACAGAGAAAGAGATTGAACCAGCAAACCTCCATCCACTTGTTCACTCCCTCAAAGAGATGTAACATGCAGAGATGGGCCAGTCCAAGCCAGGAGCCAGGAGCTTCAGCCAGGTTGCCCATATGGGTGGAGTGGCCCAGTAACTGCTTTCACAGGCATATCAACAGTGAGCTAGATTGGAAATAGAGCATTTTCATTAACATTGAATGGATTTCACTGATTCATTTTGGATATGTTCTGTAGAATTTGAGCATTCTTAATCTGAGTATTCGAATCAAATATGTTCTAAGAGTCAAAATGTTTTGAGTAGCAAAATGATACTCTAGTGAATGCATTCTAAAAAAATCCTGCATCATGAAACATTGTTCTGTGCTCAGAGTTATAATAACATAAAGCTTACCTTCAGGCTATGCATGTAAAATATATATGGAATATAAGTGAATTTATTTAGACGTGGATTCTATCCCCCAGAGAATTAATCAAGTACATGCAAATATACTAAAACTTGAAAAAATACATAATTGGAAACACTTCAGCTTTGCTGTATTTTAGATAAGGTGTGTTCAAGCTTTATTCAGACTATGTGTGTGTATACTTAGATTGATATGTAAATAAATAGATCTATAATACATGTTCCAAGATCAAATATTTTCATTCTGCCCCATCTTTTGACACAATGTAAAAACCCCAAATAAGAAAGCATAGGAAAGCATAGAAGTCAGACTACCTGGCATCCTTGAAGTTGAAAAACATGTGGGAGAGTCTCCTGGGCGACTATTCCGTCCTATGTGTCCCAGAGGCCACTGCAGCAGGCTTCATCCTAAACTGCCAACAGGCACACACACAAAAATTAAGAAATCCTATTCCCCGCTGCCAAAAGTATGACAAGACAATGACTTGTCAGCATCAAATATCTTTGCCCCTACCACAGAGAAACATTAAAAGAAAATGAATCCCTCACCATGATTTTACTGTCTTGGTGTAAGGCATTGATCTGCTACCATAATTCGCCACCATGTAAAATTTAATGATGATGCACTCTTCTCCTCAATGAATGCTTTCAGAATTTCCAAGAAAGAAAATGAATTTCCCTTTAGTAAGCTTCAAGACTAGAAGGATAATTTCTTCATATTTAGTCAGCATGCCTGGGAGGAAGCTGTACTCCTCTACCTCCTCAGCAACAATGAGCCGGAATGGGAAAGTAGATCACCAAGCTAATCCAGTTAGGATTGCACTTCTCCCCACCTTGGTGTCAGCACGACAAAGCAGGGAATCAAGGCTTTAATCCCATCTGGGATCAATGGTTCAGAACTAGGCAGTGTAACAGAGACTATCATATCGAGATGTGAAGGTAACAGTGCAGTAGGCATCTCTACTTCCAAATCAAAGATGGACTCCAAATGGACCTCTTAAATATGTCCTGACTGTGGGATACTGTACTTTCTGCCATTGTTCATATCTACAATGTCAAGATATATTTAAACAGCAGAATGATGGACTTGTGACTGTTTTTGAAGAACTATTCTACTAATATAGGGAAAATCGTGTAAACATGATATAGACTTTCATCATATAATCTTCCAAGGGGTAGATGCTCTGGTGCAGTGGTTTGAGCCAACACCTGGACCCCTACTCATCCCTTGTTGGAGTGCTGCGATCAAGTCTGGCGCTGCGTTTGAGCTGTCTTCATACTAATGCATACGTTTGGAGGCAACAAAAGATGGCTCGAGTACTTAGGTTCCTGTCAGTCAGATGGGAGACCTGGATTTTGGCATCTTCTTGGCCTGACTCTGTTGTTGCAGGGATTTTAATAGAGGGGAATAAGTTGAAAGATCTCTTTCTCTTACTTTTCCCACATCATTAGTCTGTCATTCAAATAAACGGAACATAAACATGAAGACATCTTTAAAAAACGCACAAGAAAATCCAAATTTAAGTGAGGAAAAAAAATCAATAGTTGTCAACAGCCAAATCAACCATTTTTGGAATTAAGCAATTAGGATTCTTTTTTAGACAGAATTCCAAAAATTTCACATTTTTTACTACATGATTTTAGAAGTACAGGCCTTTTTTCTCCTTCACATTTTTGTCCTCAAATTGTTCGGTCACAAACTAAACACTCCAAAATATAAAAATATCATGACATAGCAAGTAGAAGAAAAAAAAAAAAAGATGGAAATCCTACTATTACTCAAGAGTATAGACAAAGCAACCAAAGTGTAACATCGCACTGCCTTTAAGGGGACAACTGTTTGTCTCTCATCAGAGTTGTCCTCTGAAACCAGGGAGGCCAAAAAGAAACGGTTGAATAATGATAAACAGCCAGAGGAAAAGCACTGTGCATTGAGAATATTGCATCAGGGAAGATTTTTTTCAGGAATGAAAAGGAAGTCAAGACATTCTAAGAAAAGGAAAAACTGAAAGGTCTTACTTGTACGGTTACCCTAAAACTGCTAAGGAAATTTTTTAGTGAATCATTGCTTCCTTTTACTGCTGTAAATGAGTTCACTGGGAATGGGCACATTGGATCACTGAATACACTTCCTGTATTGAGTACCCATGCTTTTGGGGCATCCTAGCTACCACCTTGGTTCTAGACCCGTGTTGCCTGTTCCAAAGGGTGATATAACCTTCTAAGTAACAAGGGCTTACAGGCCCAAGCCTGGTTTCCCACTGCAGTTTTGGGACAGAAATGTTCAATGTTTGTAGTCTCAACGCAACGACTCCCAGATTGCAGGGCCAAGGACAAGGGACAGAGCAACTGTTTGGAGTTGACGTGACACCAGGAGGAAAGAATCTCCAACCTCCTCCAACAAGACAAGGATGATTGCTTAGAAATAAACCTGGAAGTACTCTTCCAGGAAGAATGCCAATAATCTCTGATCTGCTGAAACCGAGCCCAGGACGATTCTCTTGGAAAGAAAAGTCTTGGATTCATCAGTTTTGTTCTAAAAGCTCATTGGTGAGGGTGGAGGTATACCAGTTTGTGAAGGTGTGATTTAGGGAAAAAAAATTTTTTTTCCATTATTCCTCTGTCTGAATATTCAAAGTCTGGAACACATCAAAAGCAGTTAAAAATAAAGCAGATTGTTTTACTTATCTGTCATCCCAATGCAGTTTCCGTATTATTTAAAATAGCAACCTATCTTTGGGTGACATTGGCGTTAGTGATGTGAGTTGCAGTTTGTACGATGTCAGAGCTTAGCTATTTAGTAAGTGGGAGGAAAACTATCTAACAGAATGTACCTTAATAGGAAGAAAATCAGTTCAACTGAATAAACTAGAGTTTACATTCCTTCAGTCTCTATTTTTCATCTAATATTACCCCATAGTAGTGGAGTTGCAGCCAAGAAACAAATTTTATTCTTCTGGCTCTGTGATTTCCCCTCAGTATGAAATATTCAAGCTAAGGCATATTAATAAATGCAAATAAATTGAGCTGGTATTTGCTTGGCTGATTCTCAAAGTGAATGAAGAAAGGAAATGGAAAACACCTATGATAAACTCTTCAGTGGAGCATTTTGAAATTGGCAAAGTTGCAAGAATGGTATTTCATCATGGTTCAGCTATACAATACTTTCAAAGAATAAACTCAGAAAAATGAAGTGATCAAATCATAGCCTTTTGGACATAAACAGAATGGCAATGGGGTATTTTTAATATGGTAAATTTTTGAAAATCATTTCAGTTCATTTCATTAAGCGTCTAGAGTCATATTTGTTGAAGAAAATATCTCTATATAGCAGATGGAGATATTTGGCATAATTAAATTTCATTTATAATGTAAGGGGTGTATGTTCAGTATTTCTTTCAGAATTTGCAGGGTCTTTTTAATCAGCTGTGGGTAGACTGATGTTCAAGTTTCTCACAATCATCAGATGTGGGTTATTCACTGGTTTCATGCGCTTTATTAAAGATCTTCTTGCGTGACTCTCCCTGTAAAAGCATGTGTGGTGAGAAACGACTCTCACTGAAGTTTACCGAAAGCTACTATGAAAAGAAACTAATTTAATTCAGCATGACTATTAATGTGGAAAAAAGTAAAATACAAGCCTGAAAATAAATTTAGTGGAGTGACGTTTCATACCAGCCAGTGTTCTTGATTGTTTTGATTGATAATTTGATGTGGCTTGTTCATTTTGTTTTCTTTTAAATTCCACAGGTCTTCTGCCAATCTTATACTGGATTTCTAAATAAATCCACTGACATGATTTCCCAGTTGCCCAAATAGGGAAATAGTGAGACGTTTAAAGAATTTGATTACTGTAGTGTATTTTCCGTATCAAGTAACTTGGGTCAAGTTAAGGAAAATTCATAAGCATGAACTACTAGAATTTTACAGGAAGTGGATGCATTGAACCAGCAAATCTCAAGTGTTGGTTTTAATCTCAGAAGTAATTCTATCTTTACAGTTAATCAGTGACATGGTTAAGAATTCTAGAGAAACTAGTCTGTCTTGCCAGGAGTATCTGTAGATATTTAAATTCAAATAAACAAGAAAATAAATGTCCAAGGATAGCAGTCATCAAGAGTCCCACTGAAATTCATGAAAGGTTTCCTTTCAACAGAGCTGCATTTTTGACTAACGAGCTGCTCATGTTCACCATTCTGCTTACCTGGGTCCTTAGGAGTTTATGAAATAGAAGAAAACTATCTTAGGTGAAACTTGACGTTCAGGTCTGCTCATTTCACTGACTCATGCGGCTCAGCAGATTTTCTGAGTGACCTTGGATTTAGACTTGCTGTGTTCAGGTCAACTATTCCAATGTCCTCACTTCCTGTCCTTACAAAGTCCCTCTAACCCCTCTGAGCTCAATGACAAAAGGAGACCCAGTAATACTTTCCCTGTTTACTTCATATGTTTGTCATGAGATCATGATGAAATAATAGATATAAAGCTGCTTTATATAAAGTAAATCATTATATAAAGAAAACATGTTCTATTTTCTTTTCATAACATGAAAGTGATCTAAATTAAAAACATCTTATTCAAATTGGTTACAGGTGGCTCTGCGATAATATCTGATCATTTTTCACACTTGCAAATTAGAAACTTATTGTTAACATATCAATATTGTTATGGATCGATACCTTTGAGATTTCAGGAAAAAATTAAAGAACACAGATCAAATTGCCTTTAGAGGCTGAATAAATGATTTCTCCTGTTGCATAAGGAACATTTCCTAAACGAAGTAAAGAATATGCAAGTCTTGTTCACAAAAAACACAGCCTACCTGTGGATCCAAAGTAGCAAGGAAAATATTTGTCTAGAAGTCACTGCCCTTTATACAACCTTCTATTACCACTATTACAGGACTTTATATAAGCACATTATCTCCTTAAACATGATGAACATAGCCATTCTAGTTAATAGTTTGTTCCTGATTTGTGCCTTCTTGTCTGAATATTGAAAACAGGAAAAAGTAAAAATTCTGTTATAAGAATTAATCACTTTAATATCTGGATTTCGATAAATATCACCAGTGATATTTAGTATTACTAATTGTCATCCTAGAATA
Source organism: Ochotona curzoniae (assembly GCF_017591425.1). Classification (NCBI taxonomy): domain Eukaryota; kingdom Metazoa; phylum Chordata; class Mammalia; order Lagomorpha; family Ochotonidae; genus Ochotona; species Ochotona curzoniae. The sequence goes on along the minus strand of NW_024464939.1, from coordinate 20,600,002 downwards.
TTATAAAAACCTTATATCTCTTGAAATAACTACTTTTGGTTGCTACTATAATGAGTGTGATTTAGTACTTATCTACTACCAGTTAAAAACTATATACAAAGAACTCATAATGCTATTATCACTCCTATTAAGAGAATAAGAGAATATTAAGAGAATTTGTTAAGTAAAAAGATTCAGTGAAAGATTTCATAGTATAATACTTATGGTGAGTTTGGTTTTGTAAATGTGAAGGAACTATTTCACTAAAAAATAAAAACAAACAAAGAAATCTTTGTGCACTCCACTGTACTGGAATCTATAACATATCACATTATGACTTTGAGTCTAAATGAAAACAACAACAACTGTGGATCTGCAGATTATTCTTGGAAAAACATAAACTTTGGAAAAGTATGGCACGGTGCCATGGCTCGGTGTGTAAATGCTCACCTTGCATGCTCTGGGATGCGATATGGGAGCTGGTTCTTGTCCCGGCTGCTCTACTTCCCATCCAGCTCTTTGGTTGTGTCCTGGGAAAGCAGTTGAGGATGACCCAAAACCTTGGGACCCTGCGCCCATGTGGGACAGCTCGAGGGAGCTCCTGGCCTCTGACTTTGGATCAGTTCAGTTCCCGCTGTTGTGGCCATTTGGGGATTGAACTATCAGACAAAAGAAGATCTTTCTATCTGTCTTTCCTTGTCTCTAAATTTTCCTTTTTAATAAAAAATGAAGAAATCTTTGAAAAAGAACAAATAAATTAATATGTTTTAAAAACTTGAGAAAATATGAAGTCTAGTAAACCTTAGTTCAAAATGGTTAAATGTTGTAGATAGATAGATAAATAGATACATAGATACATAGAGATATTTTAAGATTAGTTTTATTGTCAGTTTGATAGGAATCCATTTGGAAAAGTATTGGAAATCTTCATGCTACAGGTATTTTCACTCTGTATATGAGCATATGATAAAATTAGACTATATCCCAAAAATGTTCAGGAGTCAATTATTGGCTACAGTTTGATGATCAGTATTTTGAATAGTGCATTTTTTAAAGATTTATTTATTTTTATTGGAAAGTCAGATTTACAGAGACATGGAGAGACAAAGAGAAAGATCTTCCATCCATTGACTCACTTTCCAAGTAGCCACATTAGCCAGAGATAAGTCAATCCAAAGCCAGGCGCCTGGAAATTTTTCCAGTTCTCCCACACAGACACAGGGTCCCAAGGCTTTGAGTCATCCTCTACTGTTTTCCCAGGCCACAAACATGGAGCTGGAGGGGAACTGGAGCAGCTGGGATACAAACTGCATCCATATGGGATCTCAGTGCAAGCAAACCAAGGACTTTAGCCACTAGGCTACCACACCAGGCCCTGAACAGTGCATACTCTTAATAATACCTTACTGTCAGAGGTTATGGAAAGCAGCACCTAGCCACAGCAACTGTATCCTAAAAATTGGAACCCTTTGGTCAGGAGCAATTTTCCCTTTCTGTGTCTTTGTGATTCAAATCTTCACTTTCTCATGCAGCTCTGTTTGGTAGGCTCTTCATTTAACAGTCTCCATCTGGGACTCTGTGCCACTGTGGATGGCCTCCACTCATGTGCTGATCTCAATAGCATCTTGGTTAAGAAATCAACAAATTCTTTCCAGTCTGGTTGTAATCAGAAGGCTTCTCACAAGCAAGTAAGTGAAAATGTGACACTTCTTGTTTTGGCCAGTATCTTTGTCCTGCTTCTTTAACTCTGAAAGTGTCCCTCACTGGATTTGAAAGGTAGGCACGTGACCCGAGATATCTTCAGTTACTCTTAGGAGAAGGCACAGAACCAAAGTCAGACTATATAAATGTTCCCTGAGCTTTTTTTTTTTTCTCAAAGCTTGTGATAAAACATTATCCCTGGGGTTGGAATAATGTTAAGCCAAAACCTGCAGTGCTGTCACCCCTGATAGGCATTGGTTCAAGTCCCAGCTGCTCTTCTGATTCAGCTACTTGCTAATACATCTGAGAAAGCAACAGCAGATCACCCAAGTCTTTTGGCTCCTGCATTCACATGGAAGACCCAGAAGAAGCCACTGAATCAGCAGACTAAAGATCTCTTTTTTCTCTCTCACTCTTCTCTCTGCCATTTTTCTTTTCTTCTATCTCTGTGTAAGTCTGCCCTACAAATACATAATACAAATGTTAAAACAAAAAAAAAAAAAAAAGAAAAGAAAAGAAAACATTGTTACCCCGGGAATGGAAGTCTTAGAAGGTGAGGCCAAGACTGCCATGTGGTCATGGTCTCCATCAGGTTGCTAAGGAAAGAAAATCTATCTGTAGAGAGTTTTAGGCTAAACCAAACTTGCCAAAAGAGAAAAAAGGAACTTTGATTTTATTTGAAAACTAACATCAGTTTTTACATAAGGCTTTTGTGAGTCAATTGATTCCTGATAGTCTCTTTAAAAGTTTGTTTACTTGAGAGAGACAAAGACAAAGATTGTATCTGCTCTTCACTCTCCAAATGCCTGCAATAGCCGGTGGTGAGCCAGATCCAGATCCAGGAGCTGCACTCAGCTTTTCCACATGAGCAGCAGGAATCCAGGGATTCAACTAGTTAGCTTATGCTTCTTGGGGTGCACATTAGCAGAAAGCTGTGTAAAAGGAACAAAAGTCCAGGCATTATTATATGAAATATAGGGACTCTTAACCCTCTCTGCCCCAAGAGCTGGTCATAGATTGCTCCTTTTAACTTAAGCTATGTCTGTCATTTGCAAGCAAGAATCTTGACCAATAATCATACAGTCCCCAAGGTACCAGAAAAACCATTACAATAGACCACAAAGGTAATTTCTTTATGTTACGAAAGCAGAAATATGCCCTCGTAACTTGAAAGCGCCTTTACCAGGTTCATGAATCTTGATTGCTTTATTTTCTTTGAATCTAGTACACTTAATCTTGGTCATTCAGTATTGATTAAATATGCAAAGATCCCCGGTACTATGCTGATCTTTTCCTTCCTTCATCATCTCAACAAACATGGAAACTCACTTAATAAACATTGCTGGATGGTTCTTCTGTCTCATGGTCAGTGTTCCACATATTTCAAGGCCAAATAAGAACCACAATAATAGCCCACTGTGGGTACTCACGGAGTACTATGGGCGCAGCACCCGTTGGGCAGGTGGGAGACAGAATGCACTCTGAAAGGTGGGAGCAGCCAGGAAGACTTTGGGAAGGAGCAGTGCTATTTTTCTTGCAGTGCCCTTTCCCGTTTGTCAATTTCTCACCTTTTGCCTATCTGCATTTGAAACTGGAAGACGTTAAAACATTAAAAATAACCTTAGTGCCTTAACTGGAGTTTTAGAAAAATTTTGGTTTAAAGCAAAAGAACAGGTGAGAAAGAGTGTAATGCTGGAAAATAGATTTTATATGACAAAATTGGATTCAGATGAAACGTATAGGACAGAAGGGTCTGTTTTGTATTTATAGGTAGAATTTGACATTTTTTTTTTTTTGCTCCAAAACGCCTTTTTAAGCAGTATTAATAATTTTCTGGTCCTGAAGAGATCCAGGAACATTGCCAGAATTTCAGGGCATGAAACTCTGAATTGCTTCACTATGGTTTTCTAATCATTTCAGCCCTGAAATTAACTTTCCACAGCCTATTCATATTCGCAATTGGTAATTCACGATAGTTGATCAGGAAAAGGCAGGGTTTTAGATGAATGTGGTGTTTTCAAGGGCTAGCTGTTCCCCAGATATCCATTCTTCACAAGCTAGCAAAATTGAACACAAGATCAAAATGAAACTCTATCAGGAGTTTCAGAACCTGTATTTTATTTCTTCCAAACCTGGAAAAATATACACATGGTTGAAATGAATATTTTAGCCTTCCATTTTATCTAGAACTATGTTTAAATGACTCCATTTGGAAAGCTGTTCTATTTTTTGCATCTTTACAAAATGAAGTGCAAGTTTAAAAGTGATTTGGATGTCTGCTAATTATTCACTTGTACATGTTCTTCTTGCACGTTAAGACAACAAAAGTCATGGTTGTTACATGAGTTCCCACAGAAACTCTTCAGGGACAAATTGTTTTTACGAGATCGCTTGAATTAAGAACAGGAAGGAAGTGGGTAGGTTGGAACTGGTAATATTCATAAGTACCAGAAGTGGCCAAAGGATCATTTCATATGGATGATGAAAAAAATAACAACCAAGTAAAACAAAATGGAGAATATGCATGCCCTTACTTTGAAAATATGAGACAAAGCCTTCCCTTGTTTCTATGGGAAAATAGTAGTTGAAGAAATCCTGAAATTGTAATTAGCTACTCCTAAAATAGATATACTCACTTTCCAATACCACCAACAACGAATTTGGTGACAAAACTTATTCTTTTTTTTTTTTTTTTTTTTTTTGGAAAGGCGGATTTACAGAGAGGAGAGACAGAGAGGAAGATCTTCCGTCCGATGACTCACTCCCCAAGTGAGCGCAACGGGCCGATACTATGCCGGTCCGAAGCCAGGAACCTCTTCCGGGTCTCCCACACGGGTGCAGGTTCCCAAAGCTTTGGGCAGTCCTGGACTGTTTTCCCAGGCCACAGGCAGGGAGCTGGAAGGGAAGCGGGGCTGCCGGGATTAGAACCGGCGCCCATATGGGATCCCGGGCGTGCAAGGCGAGGACCTTTAACCACTTGCGCCACCGCGCTGGGCCCAAAACTTATTCTTTAGTAAAGCATTCGTAAAAATATTGATTTTGGCTTGATACTGATGATCAACTTTTTATGTACCATAAATCACACAAATAAACTAAAAGAAACTGTTTTGCTGTAGAACAGTCAGTAAGTTCACAGTCACTTCCTACTTCGTCTCTTGTTATCACTCATTTCTGTGCTAACCACTTATTTTCTGTACACACAGTTCATTATTAAAATGTTATGTAAGGTCAACAGCTGTGCCAATAGCTCATTACCGCGAGCGTGGCCTTTCTCTTTTGCTTCTGATTGGGTTACATAGTGTAAATAGTACATTACTAAACTAACAAACGTGACATATACCAATTTTTCAAGTTGTCTTTTGTCTCTAGACAAATTACTAAATATTTGATTTATTATAAACAGTAACCCAGGTCCAGATGAAACACTTTGAATGAAGTATTATAGCCAATTATAGTTCATGGAAAATCAGCCAGGATTTGCTTATCCCTGATAACTTGTAAGATCATGATTTTCTGTTAAGAATATCCTGATTTTTTTCCTTAAGTTTCACAGTTCAGAGCCTACTGTCTTCCTATTTTACAGCATAACAACAGTCTCAAATAATTTGCAACAGGCTATATCCAATATGATTAGAAGTAATAACATGGAATGTATTTAAACCTGCAAATTCTGTATTTGTTTATTAAGATTTGAGTATTGAAACATAAGCATATGAAATTAACATATTTTTATAATGTTACTAAATAAATGTTTTCTAGCTTTTGTCAGTTTACTTTTAAAGATATCTTGGCATTGATAAAATAAGCCACAGTTTCTCAAGAATGCTCAGTCATCCAAATAATATAAAATTATATAAACTATATGACTTAGTAAGAAAAGAAAAAGACAAGGGAAAATTAATTTTTGAAACTCCTATTTGTTCTGGAGATTTTCAAGAAGTATGAGAACTTTTTTATTTTCCAGAAGGAAACCTTAAAAGACCACAAATTGCCATTATTTTTTCTATAGCTAATATTTCTGAAATAATATTTTAAGCTGTTTAGATAGAACCCATTTTAGAAATCAGCTGTGATTCGGGATGAACATTAGCCTCCAAGAGTTGGATGGTGGGGAATTTTTCCTTTGTCATCCTTGATCTGTTTTTGATATGATTTGTGCACAGCTTTCAGGAAATTAGTTTATCCTTTCATCTCTACTGATAAAATTACAGTGCTAAAAGTGTTGTAAAAACAGGTATTGTTTTGATACTGCCAAGCAAAAGCAAAGTTGTGTTGGCAGTTCATAGCATCTTGCACTTCTTTGTAAATGATGACACATGAAAACAGTTTTCCTATTTTTCTGGCGACATGAAATAGTACACTCATTCTCCCATTGCGCTGTTATATACTAAGTTGAGAATTAGTTCTTCTAAAGAAGATTAAATCTTGCCACCGTGCCACCTAAAACCAATGCTATCTCATATAAGTATGAAAATTGTCATACTTCCTTCTTTAAAGCTTATGATCATTTATGTTTTTATCTGGTGTGCGATGTACAGTGAAAATGAACATCTGATCGCCAGTCACCCAACTAGCGCCTTTTCCTCTCAAAAGCAGTAATGTCGTTGCCATTGGCTGCCACAAAGTGGCAGTGTGCCCACTAACTTCCCCATTTCTGGACCCAATGTTGGCCTTCAGAGTGAACCAGGACTAAACTACACTCTAAGCATTGGAGTCAAAGTATAGGAAACTTGGTTAAATTTAATTTTATATATCAACATATTTATACTAGAATCTTGTTGTTTGCCTGAGACAAATTTAATTGAGGGTCCTGTCCTTCCATCTGCTAAAATTGGCTACTCTACTCGTGATGGACTTGACTCTTGAAAAGATGGTAAGTTTTTACATTGAATTAATTCTACTTGTAGTGGCTAATTTGGTTACCTATCTTGAATTATGGCAACGCTGTAATTATTGGAATCTATGTAACCCCCCCATCGGTATTTCTATGGTGCTGGATTTATATGTTTAATCTCTCATAAAAATATATGTGTTTGTCTATGTATCCTGTGTTTTGAATGCTCATTTCACCATTGATGTAAAAATAAACTATTTATTAACTAAGAAATGTTATTTATATACATAAAATCATGCAACAAAGGAATTAGAACATGCTCCACAGAATTGGCCTGAGTTAATCAAAAGTTTAGGGACAAAAGGGAAAAATTTGATAGAGAGAATGGATATGCATGAATCTTTTAGATGTCACCAGGCATTTTCTATAAAAATAAGTGTTCTGCTGAAATCTGAACGGTCTAGCTCAAGGAGAGTTAGGACATTGAAATATTAAAGTAGTTCATTCACTCATTCTACAGTACAGAAAAATCTTGGCATACATCAGAGGTCCTTGATAATCGATTTATAATAGCAATACTGTTGTTTCAGAAGATAAAAATAATGCTGTGCACTAGATTGACCCTTTTTTTTTTCATTTTGAGTCAACTCAATCCAGATTTTAGTCATATTGATCCTAAGTAGTACTTTTCTGAATAAATGATATATATAGGCTGTTGACTCTAAAATGAAAACTATTGTTTCTTTATTTGATTCAAATATCAGTTAACATTGAAAACCTTTTATTTATATGTAACATTTGATAAACCTTTTCCCTCCAAACACCTCATTGTCCCAGAAACGCTGCATCAGAATTGTGGTTTGTGAACCTTCCCTTCCATTTTTAGGAAATCATACACTGGACTTGGAATCCGACAGGTTTTCACATGTTTATGGTGGTTATTCAGTATATTGGGTCTAGAGTGACTCCATACTGTCTTACAATTCTCCAGATGATATAAATAACCCATTTCTAATTAAAATTCTAAAAAAGCTGTAACTGCTATTTTTTTTTTTACTTTTTTCATTATTGTTATATTTTGACAATCTTTACATAGTTAATTAGGGTTAAAACGGTTCAAGGGCTACAGGAAAGTGGGTATGATTATTATTTCCATATTGTTTCCTTCATGTGTAAAGGGGCGTATTAAGGGAGAAGGCCCACCCTCCCCAGGTCCCGGATGTAGGGTATGCTCCGAGTAACTGCTATATTTTGAGTAATAAATCAGCAATTCTATTCAGAAATGAGCATTTGTCTAACATAATTATGAGCAAGCACTTTAAAATATCATTCTTTCCATTTATATCTGGGAAATATTATTGTTTTTCAAAGATTCTATTGGATTTTGGAAAATGATGCACTAATTTGTCATACATTTAGCTTAAGACAGCCTTAGTGAGAAAAGCATTGAAGACAATTTTTTCATTTTATCATAAAAACATCATAATATATGTGCATTTATATATATATATCACCCATTTCTACAAGATTTTGAAGCAGTTTGAATATGTAAAGTTAAAAGTGAAATACGCTATCAATTAACTCTTCAAGAGTTGCTAAGATTAGGGGTTATAGTTAGAAGATTTTCAGTGAAAGAAAAGAAAAAACAGGAAACCATCAGTCACAGATTGACAGAGAGATGAGGCTATATTATTTCAAGAATAAACTGATTTATAAGTATTATGAGTTGCTGCCTGACAACAAATTTGTATGTTTTAATGGAAACATATAAAATAGAAAACAGAAATAACGTTGTCTTATGGAAACCACACATCCTCACTAGTAACTTGGTAAAAATCTACTTCTGCTTGAAGTAAGTGTACTTCTGCCTGAAGTATGACCAAGCAAGGAGACATGAGGCTATTGCTGCATGCTGCTAATATGGAATAGAAAGGACAGGGTGCTTGAAAATACAGGTAACTGGAGAGAACTTGGCAAAAAGCAAAGACTATTTCCATCTAAATGAGACTGCTTGAGGAACAAAAGGAAAGGGCCGTGGTCCAGTGGTAGAAAGCACTTCAGAGAAAAAGACCTGCTCCCCTTCATAAATACACATTCCTTGTAAGCAATGATGATAAAACCCAAATCTATTTTTTAAATAGCAAAGGATTTGGACAGATAGTACATTAAAGTAAAAATGCAAGCAGCTTTTAAACATCTGAAAAATGGATCAACCTCCCCCAAATCTGTAAAAGCACAAATTCAAACTGCAGTGGGATACCAGTTTTTATTTTTTTCATCAGTGAGTTGTTGTTGCATGTGTAACAGCAACCAACGCCCTCAATGCCCCAGGTCTTGAGAAGCTTACTTTCTGGTTGAGAAATAACCAACCAACTAACAAACAAGGATGCGTTATTTTGATGAATAGGTGATACAAAGCACAAAGTGAACGGATAAAGTGACAGGGACAAAGAGGCAGATGATAGCTCCTTAGACAGTGTCTGGTATTACACTCTTCCAGTGTATCAGTGGAGGAGAGAAGACTGAGGCAGTGAAAAAGAAACAGAAACCTTCTGGGGGACATTTGGTTGAAAGGGAGACGGAAGAAACAGGACAGTGCTTAGAGAAGGAGAAGTGAGAGGTAATGGGGAAGAACGTGTACGATGTTATCATTAGTATGTTTTTAAATTTCAATAGACAATGTGGGTACATAGAGAACTATCTATATATGCAAAGAATATTTCTGAATGAGTCTCAAAATATAAATTACAGTATTTTACTCTAGGAAAGAAATCGAATGACCAGGATATAGCATTTAAAGGACAATTTCCTTTTGTGTTTTTCAAATTTTTATCATATAGAGGAATCATCCATATAGAAATCAGCAAATAATTCTTTGTTGCAAATACCATGCAGAATTTGTTGAAATCTGACTGTGATTTGTTTCCTGTTCAAATCTGTATAGTTTTATAAAGATTGAAAAATTTGTGCCCTGAAAATTTGACAATCAAAAACATCTCTAATATGCTAGTCATATATGAAATTAACAAATAAATATTCATCTTCTGTATCATGATCCATGAGCATGAACTAAAATGCTTTCATGATTATTACATATTATGATCCATAAGGGGAAAGAAATACTAAAGTTCTAAATCCCAATAATATGTGAATGTGTCCTTACTTGGAAATAGAATGTTCACAGATGTAATCAAGTGAAGATTAGGTCATGTTGAATTAAAGTGGTTCCAAATGTACCAACTGATGTCCTCCCTACAACAAAATGTGAAAACAACAAAAGCACACCATGTGACAATGGAATAAAGATTGGAGTAATTGCTGCTGCTAGATGCCAAAGAATGCCAAGGACAGCCAGTAACCGTCAAAAGATAGGAGAGGCAAGCAAAAACAAAAATGTTCCCAACAACTTCAGAAGTGTATGGCTCTGCAGGCCACCTTGCTTATGGAACCTCTGCTCTGACGTGGGAGAGAGCTAATGTTTACTGACTTAACCTCCCTAGTTTGGGGTGAGTTGCTACAGCATCACTAGGAACACTAATACATAGTGACATTGAAAAGTCCAAAAATTCTTCTTGGAAAATCAGCTGAGATTTAAAAAATAGAAAATTATATGCATTTTCAAAAAGGAAAAAAAAAACACATTAGGGCTATACAGAAGGTTTTTTAGAGGGATAAAATGCATCAGAACAAACCTGATCAAACTAAATAAGAAAGATAAGCAAAGAAATAATTAAGATAGGCTAGGTTTCTGCATAAAAATGAAATTGGATATAAATGCATACAATTAAATTTTTCACATTATATGATGTTAAAAGGAGAAGAGCTAACTCGTAAGACACAGACTTTATGATGAAGATTATCATTCTTAAAGTTTGTCTATCAGGCAGTTGGGTTTCAATTAAGCACAAATGGTTTTATTCACGTGGAAAGGACGTATTCATGTTGAGCAAGGTGTTGCAAGCACACTACTGAGTACTCCAGAATTCTGAAAGATGATGCAATTGTAATTTTTCAGTGTATAATGTGTGGCAATGAATAATTCCTGTCTTTGTTTTTTTTAGATAAAGGATCTGCAGATCATTTCATCTAAGATTTATAGTATTTTATCTCTCATGGTTGTCTCTTAAGAAGATCATAAAGTCTATTTAAATCATTTCCTGTCTCCCAGTGAAATGAAAGGCATTTCTAAGGGGATTTTTATGCATCTTATTGAGTGTGTGTGTTTTGTGTTTTTCCACTTTCCCAGGAAGGCATGGAGACAGTGACTCAATTAATACATTATTCTTACCCTCTCATTATTCCCTTTGTGGTTTTGTTAATCATTTTCAATAAATGGAGGCCATTTGTTCAACCCCCTCAAAGCTTGTGTTTATTAAATTACAGCCTTTGTCTTCCCAGCGGTTTTTACTTTTTTCTTTTTCTATTATTATTTTTCAGTTCAGTTTTGAATAAATAGGGTTCCAGTTCTCACAAAAATAACATTTGGAAACTAATTTTCCCTATTCTCTAGCCCTTCTACTGCCATTTAAAAAAGAGGAAACAAATCTTAATTTTAATAAACAGTTGAAGTTCATGCATTCATAACATATGAATGAAGATTCTAAACTATTTGTTGAAAGATTTGCTATCATCTTTCAACATCTGTGATATCAGCTCATCTGAGACATTAGACTGGTACAACCAGTTGCTCTATGATCTTTAACAGAAATATTACCTTAACTAAGATATTAACAATATAATACCATTAACACTTTTATTCTGCATTTTTTTGAAACATATGGAAGTATAAAAACTCTTACAGATTTTTCTGGGGCCACCATTGTAGCACAATAGGTTAATCTACCACCTGCAGTGCCAACATCCTATATCAATTCCCATTCATGCTCCAGCAGCTCCTCTTCTGATCCATGTTCCCTTTGTTGCTCCTGGGGAAACAATGGGAGGTGGCTTAGTGGTTGGTTACCTGTTACTCAAGTGGGAGACCCAGGTGAAATTCCTGGCTTCCCGTCTATTTTGGTCATTTGGGAACTGAACCAGTGGATGGAAGATTTCCCTTCTCCCTCTTTCTCTGTAACTCTGCTTGAGTGATGGTTTAGCCTGTTGCACTGCAGTGGCTATCCTTGTGTATGATTTTATATGTGAATATGTTTGTGTCTATGAAATAAATGTCCAAATATTCAAAATTTTAGGTAATAGCAAGTTTTACATTTAGTTTTGCATGAAATTTCCAAGCATTTTTGAGTGATATTCCACTTTATATTTCCATTAGCATTATGAATGTGCTTTTGTGTTTGAATAATTGTCAAGAGTTCTTCTTATCATTTTTATCAATTTTAGCTATTTTGATCTGTATGTACTGACATCATCTTGTAGTTTTCTGTTTCCTTTTCTTTTTTAATTAATTTGAAAAGTAGAATAAAAATGAGACAAACAGGTATCTCCCAATCATGGCTTCACCGCTCAAAGGTTTGTCAACAGCCAGGGCTGGGCCAGACTGAAACCAGGGATCAGAAATTCAACCCGACTCACCTGAGTGGCAGGGACTCCAGTACTGCAGTCACTGAGGGAAAACATTAGCAGGAAGATAAAATCAAATACATACATAGGACTCTAACGCAGCCATCCCATTATAAAATACAGGCATGCCAAGATGAGTTTTAGTCACTACATCAAATGCCCAGCACTGTCTTTATGGTATTCATAAGTTCCTGATAGTTGATAATCTTTTTATATACTTACTTATCACCTGTATATCCTGCTCATTTTCTTAGAGTTCAGTTAGTTACCTACTTGCTCATTTGAGCAAGACAGACATAGATACAGAGAACTCCAATCTGGATGTTTATTTTCCCTGAAGTCTGTAACAGTCAAGAACAGTAAAGGTCAAAGCCAGGAGACAAGAGTTCAGTTCAGGTATCTCAAGTGGATGGGCAAGGACTCAGTACCTGTAGATTCCAGGTGTGCATTACCGTGTCATTACTTGACAATGGAACTGGGACCTTAAACTCTTGTAGTCTAACTTGCGATGAGAGCATCTTAACCACTGTACCAAATGCCTGCCCCTGTTGTTAAGACTAGAGAGTTCATGCTATATTCTAGATGCTAGTCCCAGGTTAGCTATGTGGTTTGCAATCTTTCCTTTTAGTCTATTGTTTCCCTTTTCAGCTGAAGTACTAGGCACAGATTATTATTTTTAATTTTTGCACAGCAATTCTACAAACTGTAGCCTTAGGTCTCAAAATATTTGCCCTTTTCTGCAAGAGATCTCTGACTTTAAATATAAGTCTGAGATCTGCTAGGAGTTAATTTTTGTTTTAAATGTGAGATCATTTGATGAAAAGCCTATCCAACCTCTGTTGAATTATTTTTGCACATTTTTAAAAAGATTAATACAGAATATTTATGTGATATTTATTGCTAATTTTGTATTCATTCCACTGAATTATGTGTTTATCTATTAATAACATGTTGTCTTGATTACTGTAACTAGATAGCATAATTTAACATGAAAGAATGAAATATCAAAATACATTTTAATTACAGTCAATACATTCACTCTATTTGATTTAATTTTTTTTTTTTTTAGTTTATTGAGATTTGCTTCAAGTTCCAGTGAAAAAAACTATCTCAATTTTTCTGGGCACATCTGAAAAAAGTATTCTATTGCTGTTGAGTAGACTATTGAAAATACATCAATTGTATGTTATTGTACTGTTCAGCTCTGCTATATGCTTAATGATTCTCGTTTGGTGGTGTCAGTTGCTGAGTGGCTAACTACACTTGTGTTGCTGATTTGCCTATTCTCTAGCAGCTCTTCCAGCTTTGCCCTACTGCTTTCAAAGTCCTCTAATTGTACCTATATAATTAATACCATTATGTCTTCCTAATGGATTAAGTATTTTATATATTGTAAATTATCCCTTTGCCAATCATTTTCTCTAAAGTTGTTTTGCTGATACTATTATTGTCAATGCTGTTATTTTTACTTATACTTAGAATATTTTCTATTATTCTTGTATCTTACACTCATCTGTGCTGTTAATTTTTTTTTAAGATTTTATTTCACTTTTTATTACAAAATCAGATATACAGAGAGGAAGATCTTCCATCTGATGATTCACTCCCCAAGTGAGCGCAAAGATCCGAAGCCAGGATCCAGGAACTTCTTCCGGGTCTCCCACATGGGTGCAGGGTCCCAAGACTTTCGGCCATCCTCGACTGCTTTCCCAGGCCACAAGCAGGGAGCTGGATGGGAAGTGGAGCTGCCGGGATTAGAACCAGCGCCCATATGGGATCCCGGGCGGGTTCAAGGCGAGGACTTTAGCCACTAGGCCATGCCGCTGGGCCCTGTGCTGTTAATTTTAAAAAAAGATATATTTATTTGTAAGGCAGAGTTATAGAGAGAGAAGGAGAGGAAGAAAGGGAGTCCTTCCATCCACTGGTTCAAGGCATAAAGGGCCACAATGACTGTAACTGCGCCAGTTTGAAGACAGGAGCCAGGAGCTTCTTCTGGCTCTCCTACATGGATTTGAGGGTCCGAGAACTTGGCCCATCCTCTGCTATTTTTCCCAAGTCATTAAAAGAGAGCTGAATTGGCAGTGGAGGAGCCAGGACTTGAACCCTTGCTGATATGAGATACTAGCACTAGAGTCTTACTCAGCTATACCACAGTGTGAACCCCTGCTGTTATATTTATGAAGAGTTTGTCATAAATAATTTCCCGTGTGTTTTAGGGGGTTTTGTTTTGCTTTATTCACTCAGCATTTTCTGCTGGTTGATCAACACAATCTTTTTTTGGTAGATGTAGCTAAGAATTGCCTTTTACTTTTTCCCTATTGTTTCTCTTTTCTCTGTCTCTCTTCCCCCACCTCTCTGTTACCACTTACAATATATTTGAACACTTCTTAGTATTGTATTTTTATTTTTGCATGGGGAGTTTTAGTGTATTTCTGGTATAATTTATCATACTGATTGCATGGAGTATTATGTAAAGCTGTGACACCATTCTACTATAGTAGGCATCTTTTAATGTTTTGACTTATTTATTTAAAGTGAAAAATTTTCACATATTTCAAAATACGTATTTAGGAGTACAGTGATATTTCCCACCTTGTCCTCCTTCCTACCCGTGTTCCACACCATCCTTATTTCTTGGTTTGTTTGTTTGTGTGTTGATTTTTATAATGGTGTACTTTCAGTTCACTGTGAACCATGTGCTTCACATTCTGTTAGTAAAGAATTCAACAGCCATCAATAAAAACAAGGAAGGAAGGAAGGAAGGAAGGAAGGAAGAAAGAAAGAAAGAAAGAAAGAAAGAAAGAAAGAAAGAAAGAAAGAAAGAAAGAAAGGAAGGAATAAAGAAAGAAAGAAAGAAAAAGAAACTGTTCCTTGAAAGTATAAAGTTTCTAAACAATAATCAACTCGCAAAATGTCAGCCTCACTCACAGATTACTTTTTTTGTGTGCTGTGTATTAATCACCGCAGATCATGATAAACATACTTGTCTTTTGGGGAGTGGCTTATTTCACTAAGCATATTGCATTAATTTTATTGCAAAAGGTAGTATTTCATTATTTTATGGCTGAGTGGTATTCCATGTGTATTTACACTACATTTTCTTTACCTAGTCATCAACTTGGTATACATCTAAGTTGATTTTCAATCTTAACTATTTTTAATTTATCTGAAATAAAAATGGAAGTGTAGGTATTTTTTACATCATTGAGTTCACTATCTGTGGTTATATTCTCAGTAATTTGAGTGCTGGTTTAATTTTTTGAAGAATATGTACTTTTCCCCACATTGCTGTTGAATGTTGAGTGCTGATGTGTTCATTCCCCACATATTACCAACTGTGCAAATATTGCCTCCTTATACATGCTTACAGGCAGTTCTACTTCATCTGTTTGACAGTAGCCAATTTAACTAGAGTGACGTGATATCTAATTGTGACTTTGACTTACATTTTCATAATATGTAGAAGTATTGAGCATTTTTATTCCAATTTGTATATCAAATATTAATAAATATGTTAGGCCTTCTGCCTATTTTCTAATCATGTTACTTATTTTTCTGTTACATCTCAAATACATTCTGTATGTGAATTATCTGTTGAATGTATGGTTTGAAAGTTTTCCCTATTCTGCAGTTCTCTTCATTTTGCTGTTTGTTATCATGTACGAGAGCTTTTGATTTTGTTGTCTGGATATTTTTAGACTTATGTTTACACATATATAGATAGATAGACACAGATATAAATGGATAGATAGATAGATAGATAGATAGATAGATAGATAGATAGATAGTCAGATTAGCACTGTGAAAAATTTCCCTTACAGTTTCTGTTATAATTTTGTGATTTCGGGTATTTGTCTTTTAGCCATTAGAGTAGATTTTTTATATGGATGAAGATCTTTTATACACTTTATTGTAAGTGTATATTATGTTTTCCTGATGCCATTTATGGAGAATTTTTCTTTTTCAATTAATTTTGTTGTTAACCTTGTGAACAAGCAGCTGACTTGCACGTGTGGACTCCTTGCATCTCTGTACTGTGCCTTTGGCATATTTAAATATGTTGACGCTATTGCTATGTTGCTTTGGCTGCTGTGTCTATGCTGGGCAATGTTAACTTTGCTATTGCTACTCATGATTGCTTTCCTGAAGTCTTTTTTCCTGAAGTTATGTTTAAGTTTTAAGATTTTTTTCTGTCTATGTAAAGATTATTACTGGTATTTGGATGGGATTGCATTAAATTGTGAATTTCTTTGAGTGGGGTAGTCATTTTATAATATCAATTCTTTCAAAACACAAACATAGAACACATTTCCATTTATTGGTCTTTTTCAGTGCCTTTCGCCGGTGACATAGTTTTCAATGCAGAACTCTTTTACCTCTTTGGTTATTCCTAGGTAACACAATGCATCTGTATAAATGTAAATGTTTTCTGTACCACAAGTTCGTGTAGTTCACTATTAATGAACAAAAACGATACCAATTCTTATATGTTGACTTTATGTCCTGTAACTTATTTATCTTGCCTATTAGTTCTAATGGATTTTCTGGTTGCATCTGTAGGGATTTATAGTATAAAATTATGTTTACTGTCAACAGAAACAAAATTACTTCCTCTTGCAATTCAATTGATGTGTTCTCTTACTCCATTACTTTGTCTATGCTTCCAGTATTTTGTTGACTAGAAGTGGTAAATACTTTGCTTTAGAGTTTGAAGTAGGCTTCTTCAAATCCAAAATTCACAGCTGATGCTTCTCACTTTCATTAAGAATCTCCAAGTCACCATGATTTCATGTAAAATAACTACTGTCATCCAGGTTCATGCTCCCTGCAGGAAAGACATTGATTTCCATAGGCTACTTTCAAAACTTTTTTCATGTCTATAGTTTGGGGAGTTTAATTATGACATATTTTAGCATGTACTTTTTGAATTTATATTTTCCACGTTACCCAGATTCTCAAAGTTCACCTACTTTGTCAAATTAGGGGATTTTAGAAAGCAATTATTCTGTTGATCATTATTCCCAGTACCTTGGCCACATTTCGTGGACTATGCGTTCAAGGACATTACATTTTCAACATTTCTGCCTAGGTAATAATGTCTACTTGGTTTATCTGAGGCTACTGATGCCTCCAGTGTGAGTGGCACTTGCCGAGACGGTGGAAACAGCTGTATGAGACCAAAACAAGGGTATTTCTCAGTGGAGGATGACAATCTTAGACAAAAGAGGGCTCATCATTTCTGTTTCTCTCTTACTCAGCCTCCCAGGAGTAGTCAACGCGACCAAGCATACCATTCTTTTAAAACCCCATCAGACTTTAAAAAATTTGCTTTGTGGAACAGCCTTTTCTTTGATCTTTCTTCCTTTTTGCTCCTTTTTTTATTTCCTTATTCCCTTTGACTTCTACATACAAGGAGTGTTAAGTGTCAGCAACTTAAAAAATAAGTAAATAAAAGCTCCTGCCAATATAAAGGTGGTATCAGAAAAGTTAATATTTTCAAAGATTATCTACATGTTTATGTTAATGGCTGTAGCCTAAGCTCCTCTAATGAACACCAATCTCACATTCCTGATACTCTATGCAATGTCTCATGAAAATATCTAATCAGACTACATTGTGTTATTGATTTAAGCCAAACCCACACAGGTGCTTCACATCCCATATCCAATCCATCATTAAATTTTGTTGACTTAGCCTTAAAAATGTCTCCAAATTCTGACCATGTCATTCCACCACAGAAATCCTGGTCCAACCCACTATATTTTGTCAACTGGATTGTTGTAATAATCTTTACACCACTCTCCCTGATTTCGTCATGGCTGTCTTACAGGTTTTGTATCTATCTAACAACAAATACAGCAATTTTTCCTAACACAAAACCGATTGTGAGTTTTCCTCATCAGAACCCCTTGATATACAATAACTTTCCTTCTCACTTGAAATGAAAGGTTAATGTCGTTATCATGTCCTGCCAGGCATTAAGTGGCACTACTTTTCTCCCATCACACTGCTCTGAGTATGTTTGTCAAAAATAAACTCTGCCCCTGTCTCTAGATTCTAACAGATGCTGCCCCTTCTTCTGGGGACCTTCTCCACCTGGAAATTGACATGGTTCATTTCTTCCTTCACTGTCCAAAGTCCCGATGTCACCCACCACAAAATCTTTCCTGATTATTATATGGAAAAATGGGTCCATGCTCACCTAAGCATTCCCTAGTTCTTCATCCTGCTGTGTCAAATATGTATCCACTTACTTGTTACCTAAATATTCTTCATTGCAGTAAAGCACTATGAAACCATGAACCCTATAAATATATTTATTTGCTGTGAGTGAGATACCTACAACAGATAGGGAACATGAAAGTATACAAAAATATTTGTTAAAAGGACAGAAAATGGATTACTAGTAAAGAAAATCACCAACTGTTTATACCAGCAATGTATTTGGAAAGCAGAAAATCAGAATATGTGAAAGATTCTATCATTCCATTTCACCAAAAATTGGTGACAAAACTTGACCATTGCTACTGAGAGCTTGGTGCCCTGTACCTACCATGGAGCCTGTATTTACCTTTCATCTTTACGTTTCTCCCCTCCAGTCACTGTTGGATGTTCCTATCTCATTCTAAAGCTTTCCATTACTAATCAAAAACTGTCTTGACAAATCCATTTGCTGAAAGTCATAAACAATTTGCTCCAAAAATTTTCATTCTTTTCAATACTCGGAGTTCATTTCTGGCTACCAGCTTGATTTCTTACAGAGAAAGCTTTTATTATTTCAAGTGAGAAATAGTATTGATGATCTGTCAGGTGGTGGGTTCTTTGTCTAAATTGAGTGCTCAGTTGTCTCTTCCCCTAGCAGTTGTATCCTCTACGGAGTCAATATTTCCTTGAAACAGCCATGCTTTCCACGTGCTCTGTTGATGGAAGGCATTTTCCACAGTGATTTCCATTGAAATCATTTCCAGACCAAGATACAGAAAGAAAATAGATGTCCTACTTTCTAGAAACATTAGGAGCCTGGTACTCCCCTGGTACACCAGTAAGTAAAAGAGCAAGCGATGTAAATTGGTTCCCTGACATCAAAGAAGCCAGTGAAAACAGTTTTGTTTAAGAACGCAAATGAAATTATCAAAGAAGCCAAATGCTATGAACAGCAGGTTTGGAAGCAATAAAAATTAAGTAGTAGAGAAAATACTATTTACATTTGAATAAATGTGGAAAAAAACAGGCAAAAATAAAAACCAGAAACCTCATCCCACTGGTTCTCAGCTGTTTTTCTGCCAAAGCCTCTAGGAGTGCCTGTGTCTGCTTTCCTAGTGAGGTAGGCTTCAGGTCACCCCGCTAACCCAGGCTTCCTGGGGCTGTAAAGGGAAATTTTCCCGTAGGCAATAAGGAGACACTGTATCAAATTGTACCCTGTTTAGCTCCATCAATTAGCTGGCTGCTTGTTAACCAATACATTACAATCAATTTAACTTTCTATGACCTAGCTGTGTTACATAAGACTCTCTGTTAGACACCTGCCACAGTAAGAATTCCCTCTCCTTGCTGTCCGTGAACTTGAATTCAGGGATCAGTCAGGATATGTGATTAGATGTTGAGATGGTGTCCTATATCTGAAAGACACGAGGCAAACTATAGCTGTTTATTCTGCCATACTTAATTCAGCGCAAATTTTACTTTCCACTCTGAGTAAAAAGAGCAATTCACAGGTTACCTGATTTAGAAGTAAATAATAATTTGGAATATACCATGAGTTCCATGCAAGATAGTTTCATGCTTACTATTTTTAGAAGCAGTCAATACAAACGCAGTATAAACTAATAGTTTCCAACTGTATTATTGTAGTCGCATTTCTATTTTAGATATTTTCTTATATTTATAGCAGTCATGGTAATAGCATTTTTGATAATTTTTCTTACACAGTGCAATGCCATTGTAAATATTCTGTCATTCAGTCTTCACAATGAGAGTGAGTAGCTATCATCATTACCTTGTATTTATAGAAAGAGAAAGTCACTTGGTCAGTAGAAGAGAAAAACCATTCAAATTTAAATTATATTTGTTATTCAAAGTTACAAAATATTTTATTATTGCATCTTACACTCTTATTTTTCTTGCCTTCCTGAATTCTTCAAATCTAAGAACAAAAAAGACAGTGACATGTCACCAAAACTGCTTCTTTCGGATCTTTGGATTTCTATTAAATTTTCATTTTATGTGGTATGATGCTAGCTTGGTCCACATGCTTTCTCATAATAATAACCTTCACTTGTTCCATTAATTAATATTTTGTATTTTGTCTATAGTTGATACTATATCCATATCTTCCCCCCTCATTGTCTTTTTCTATTTTGCACAGTTAACTGTGTAATATTTGACATCCAGTTAGCTGTGTAATATATGAAAAATTTTAGGTTTGATTTTGCTAGGTAATACAATCTGTATCGAAAAGCAATCCCAGCCCCTTTTATTTATTTGCAGATTTCTGTGCTTCTACTTTCTTTTTTTGGGTTTCTACTTTGTGGAATATTATATAATATGTTATCATTGTTTTGTCTTCTTCAATGCATTAGAAGGCCTCTTTTTAATACTCCTGGATTATCATTATGTTTCAGAGACATTCTTAAGGCATATTTACTTCATTGTTGTTATAGCAAACACAGTCACTTTAAACTGTCTCACATGTGAGCCGAGGGTTTTTCTGCACATTCACTGTTCCCACTTGTCTGTATTCCACTTGTCAACCATATTTTAAACTCTCAGTTTCAAACCAGACTGTTACTAATAAATTTATATTCTTGCATTTATGTGCACACACAAATTCATGTAAAAACTAGAACATTTGGATGCACGTTTGTTTTAATACAGCAAGAATTATTCAAATATTTTTCTCTTTTTTTAACACTAGTTTTAAATTATACAAGGTTCAATTTTTGATCAAGTCTTACCTAAAAAGTTGAGAGAGGCTTAGATTGAGAGAGTTGGTCTTATTTCCTTCTTTTTTAGCAACATTTTGGATGAATTAGGTATGAAATACATAGAAATTCTAATTTTTTAAAAATAATTCTCTCCTCTCTTTAAAGAGGAAATCGGCCTCCTAAAAGTACAAAAAAAAAAAAAAAACACATGTTAAGTGGAAAATGAGGTTGATCCTGGTGCACTGGGGAGTTCAGCAGGAGTTGGACTGGGGTATCCTGACAGGGAGGGAACCAGTACGGGAAGAAGTTGTCCTCCCAGCCACAATGACTCTGGCTTGTGGATCCGGTGCTGAACATTTTACCTGAACCAGTTCATTTCAATCTCACTCTCATTTAATTCCCCTTAGGGGGTGAGAACATAGTAAGTACTAGATATTTCAAACTTAAATAATCTGCCAAACAGATAAGAAATCTCAAATTCTAAGAGTGCATCAGCTTGCTAATCCATCATGCATGACCAAGGTAGGGTTTGAACTTCCCCTGCCAGATCTCCTTAGCCCTTAAGCACTGTGTCACATAGTGTGTAAACCTATCTTCACAATCATCTGAGTAAGCTGCACAATACGAGAAACCCTGTAAGACCTAAATTTTTCTTTTGAAAAAATTTTTTTTACTTTAGTCCTCTTTATCCTTTGTAGCAATGCACTGTATAAAATGTGTATCTCTCAACCTCTCTTGTTTCAAGGGAGCAAGGTCAAGATATTTAACTTCCTTCAGCAGGAAGCTGCATGTGGCATGATCCTGTAAACCTAAGTTCCAGCTTCAGAGATTCTTCTCCATCACCTGCTACATTGCTGTCTGCCACCTCTGTTCACAGCATCCATCCCCAACCACGCACTAGCTAATGGGAAAAGTAAATGACTGGTTTTAGCAAGAAGTACGGATTAGTTCACAGGCATTAACAAAATTTTCTCATCAAGGAACATATTTAGAACAACAGCAACAACAAATGAGGAATATCTCATGACCTCAACCTACTTTACTTCTTTCTCCTTGCTTTTCTTTCTTTCTTCCTTTCTTAATTATTTTCTTCTCTCTTTGACTTTTTGTCACTTCAGTGTCTCCTGTTCTATGATGTAAACATGGAGTATTTTCAATGTGAATGATTTACCCTGTGGTCAACTCAGGATAAATAACAATTGTCTTGAGCAGTGACAGGAAAAGATGTGGCTCTACTTCCTTGGGCTTAAGCTGGATACCATGTTACTTCCATGCTTACAAAAACTATTGCAAAACGAATAAAACTTTAGAAAAAGTAAAAAACCGTGTCAGATAGTAGTGTCACTAATATTTGCTTCTCTTTATTGTACCAATGCAGTATATTTTTGAGCATTGTTATTGGAAGAGAAAGATGATTATTTGTCATAAGGGCCTATGATTTATTTAAAAGTACAACCGATTGCTTATTTGCTGCAAAACGTATTAACTGATCATAAAAACTTTGTGCCCAGATTAAAAACATAGAATCAATCAGGTTTTGTTCTCACTTTTAATAGAGTCTGTGTTTCACTCAGCATATCCTATTTGGAAGAATTTGAAAGGCAGGTTATAATCAGTATCATTAGTTTTAACAGAACCATTAGGTACACAGATTCCATGAGTCATATTTTTATTTGGTCTCTGTGGGTTTTTTTTTTATGATATAGTACTGAAACATTTCAATCTGGCCCTACTGAACTTTGTTCCTCAAAACATGATCAATAATAAAAGCAGAGCATGTGTGTGTATTTTGAAATTACTGTAGCTATGTTGAACACTGACCCTTTGCACCCTAATCAACTATGTAAAAATCATCAAAAATAAAAATAAATACCTCAAAAACATAAGCTAAATTTGTCTACAAGAACCTGAATAAGGAGATAAAGAGATAAGGGTGGTGATTTTCCTCCCAAATGACCAAAGATGTGAATCCTGATCAGGTAAGCATGCTTTCTGAGTGATCATGGACTCCAGTTTCTCTAGCGTCCTCTTACCCTCTGACCTCAGCTCACCAACCCAGTAAAACAGACATCAACTTCAACTCCACACCGTTTGTGAGTAGGTCCAGATAAGACTAGCAGATGGAATTGAAAGTGAAATTGACTTGAGTCTGGAACTAGTAGGAGACTCAGAAGTGTCTCCTCTACTTTTCTCTAGCAAGCATCACCAATTAGTGACAGAGGCAGTCACTCCAATGCATTTGTAGAAATCACATCAAAATGAGATTATCCATATCTACCCAGGCTAAAAATGACCATAGTACTCAGAGACAGAAGTAGAAAATTTTGAAGACAAAGGGCAGCATTGTGAAACAATATATGTCAAAGAAAACTGCCAGAAATTCTTCAGCAGAATCCCTAGAATCTATCCCATAAAAGAGTATGTAAATGTAATGTTTGTCAAGAAGGAAGAACTTTCCCCAGACTGTTCTTTTTGCAATGTGCACAGATAGTAAGACATATGTGAGCAAGCAGAAACAGGCTCTGGTCCAGCCCTTGGGGGAATGCTCGATCCCCTCAGTGCATTTATGAGACTGATTTAATGCAACTTTCTCACAAAATGAATAAATGGGAGGTGATGTTTCCAAGAACACACAACAAAACAGCAGACAAGGAGTCTAAGAACCGGACCAGATGTCATACATTTTCACTAACTCAACTTTTTCACAAACTCAGTCTTCAGGTTCCCCCTCCAAAAGTCCAGCATCACCAGGGCTGGGCCAGTGTTATAGCCAGAAATGAGGAGTCAATCTGACTCTCCCAGGTGAGTCGCAGGGACCTGCTGCTTGAGTCATTCATTACCCGCTGCTTCAAAAGGTGCTCATTTGCAGAAAGCCACATCAAAAGCAGAGGAACTAAGGGTCTAACCACGCACTCTGATATCTGATGTGGATATCCCAAGCCACAACATTTCTCTCTCCACAAAATGCCTGTTCAAGAGTCTTTTGATAAAATCGGTATTTCACCTTACTGGGTGTGTGAGGAATGTGGTTGGACCTAGATCATTTAAAACAGTTGTAATTGTTTTGGAGGAAGAATAATGCTCTAAGATTAAGCCAGAATTAAATTTAAAAGAAATAAATTTTAATACATGTTGATAAGGCAGAAAAGCTATAAATTCAAGACAACTAATTTTGAGGTAAAAGCCAGATAGCAGTAAAAAGGTAGACAGAGATAAACAAATAAAAAAGCAGAAACCAAAAATTGCATGATCTATCTTCAGTGACTGGTTACAACTTTATCCGGGTCTAAGGAAGGGCCTAGGACAGGTTTTGAAGAATCAAGCTTTATTCTTATCGAAAGTAACAGGTAGACCGCCTATCGCAATATATTTGCCCTGTTTCTCATGACTGTTGTATTGTGCATGTAGAACATCAACAGTATTGCCCTCGTATGTTTTGTTTTAATTTATTTATTTTATATTAATTACATTGCATCACATGTTTTTAATCATGTCTGATCAGACTTTGATTCAAAGATTCTTTAGAGCCCACTGCAAAGAAGAGGAGAGGAGAGAAGAGGAGAGGAGAGAAGAGGAGAGGGGAAGAGAGAGGAGGAAAGGAAGGAAGGAAGGAGGAAGGAAGGAGGAAGGAAGGAAGGAAGGAAGGAAGGAAGGGAGGGAGGGAGGGAAAAGAAGAGAAAAAGAAAGAAAGAGAGAAAGAAAGAGAGAAAGAAAGAAAGAAAGAAAGAAAGAAAGAAAGAAAGAAAGAAAGAAGGCTGAGGAAAGAACGAAGGAAAAGAAAAAGGAAGGAAAAACTAAATACATCCAGATGTGCAAAATTAACCACATGTATTAAAATGAAAGCATCTTAGGGCCCGCCGCAATAGAATAATGGTTAAGGTTCTCGCCTTGAACACATCAGGATCCCATATGGGCGCCGGTTCTAATCCCAGCAGCTCCATTTCCCATCCAGCTCCCTGCTTGTGGCCTGCGAAAGCAGTTGAAGACAGCCCAAAGCCTTGGGACCCTGCACCCATGTGCAAGACCCAGAAAGAGGTTCCTGGCTTCGGATCGGTGCAGCACCGGCCATTGTGGTCACTTGGGGAGTGAATCATCGGACAAAAGATTTTCCTCTCTGTCTCTCCTCCTCTCTGTACATCTGCCTTTCCAATAAAATAAATAAATCTAAACACACACACACACACACACACACACACACACACACACACACACATACATCTTGGACCCACATTTTGGTATAACAAGCTATATCATGCATCCCATATCAGAGCCCCAGTTCAATTCCTGTCTTTGCCTCTTTCTCATCTAACTCTCTGTTAATATACCTAAGAAAGCAACAAAAGATGCCCTGAGTTCATGGGCTCCTGTCCCCATGTGGGAGACATGGTGGGAATGTACAGCCTGAGCCAGACCCAACTGCTCGAGCCATTTGTGGAGTGAACAAGTGATGGGTAATTGGGTAATTTCTCTCTCTCTCTCTCTCTCTCTCTCTCTCAGCCTTTCACTTATAGATTAAATATCTTAAAGAAAAAATAGAAGAAACATCATCAATATGACAAAACAGGAACCAAGTAAAACTTCTAAATAAACTCTCCACAAAATCATGTGTAGAATCAAAATATTCAACAACTTATAACTACATGATTGTTATTTCAGAAAATGCTTAGATTTGTTTAAATTTTATAGTGTCCTTCTTTGGTGTTATTCTTCATACTAAAACCAAAAAAAAAAAAAAAAAAAAACCAACTTGGATTGATTTAAAGAAGCGAGCCAGTGTGTTAATTCATTCATCACAGGATTGTGATGGTTTGTAATGGACTTCACAACCACATCATTTTAAGCCTGCTAGAATTTAGCATTAATTACTAAATAACAACTATCTAGCCACATTTCATATTCAATATTTGGAATAATTTTCTCCCTACATTGGCAGTTTGTTGGCTAAATATATTAAACATCTTTGTTAGGTAAATATGCTAGCATTTGCTTGAGGGTAAACAGTATTGAGTGCGTAATGAACAGAAAGAGAATCTTTGTAGTGCCAAAAGACTGACGTTTTTTGAGGTAACTTACGAACATACAAAGAAGAAATAAAAGACCTGAGTTTCATTTATTTTAATAAGCATAATATAGGAAACTTAAAATTGTGAAGTACAGAATATGGTTCAAGGTAAAATTATCTTTTCAAGATACATTTTAAAATAAACTCATGAGATCCTCACGGATGAAATCTTCTTTTTAACTGTAAGTAGTTTCCAAAAAAATTTCATTCATTGTTCATTGTCGTAGATGGTCAAGAAAAAAACTTCAGATATCTGTTGAATTAACACAATACAAAACTCATTCTGATAGACACATTATGGAATTAAAAGGCAAAATAATATTTTTTTCAAGTGACTATTTTTAACTTTTTTTAAATGTCTTCATTGCCATTCAACCTTACAGAAGCACAAAGAAATTTTGGGGCATGTTGTTGTCATACTTGATGAAACTAAGGTTAGCCTTTCTTTGTGGAATTAGCACATTTCCCTCTGTTGGTAATTTCTTTCATGGAGTAGGAAGAGCTCCGTGCTGTATTAAGAATTTGTGTTAGAGGGCCCAGCACATTAGCCTAGAGGCTAAAAGTCCTCACTTTGCATCATCCAGGACTCCATATGGGCACCGCTTCTAATCCTGGCAGCCCTGCTTCCCATCCAGCTCCCTGCTTGTGGCCTGGGAAAGCAGTCGAGGACAGCCCAGAACCTTGGGACCCTACACTCACATGGGAAACCTAAAAGAGGCTCCTGGCTTCAGATTGGCACAGCACTGGCCGTTGCGCTCACTTGGGGAGTGAATCATCATACGGAAGATCTTCCTCTCTGTCTCTCCTCCTCTCTGTATATCTAACTTCCCAATTAAAAAAAAAAAAAAGAGTATTTGCTAGAGTGTTTAAAACTAAACACTCCAGTGTTTGTGACAGCTAGATATTTGCATATTGCAAACATAAAATCAGACAATCTCATTTGCTTTTTAATGCTTGTTTTTGAATAGAATTTCAATCTAAATCAAGGTTTTAGACCGACCAGCCATGCTACCTGCATTAAATCAAGGTTTTAAAAATATCTTTAAAACTCTAACTAAATTAGACTAATGATGTTTTAACTTTCGTGTAGTTCTTTCATTACTGATGAGATTCTCATAAAAATATTTCTTACCACACCTTCTTCTGGGCTCTTTCAAACCCAACTCATACACAAATTTGTGTACAAAAGATTTCTTTGTGTTCTCAGGAGTCATGTCATTAAAGTGTGGGAAGTAGTAATGAGGACAGTGAAATTATATTGGGGTGGTAGCTCAAGTGTTTGGCAATCAATCCTACAGAATGTTCTGGACTTAACAAGATCACTAGACATTCTCTCATGTGAATTACCGGGCAAGACCTTTGTGGGGATGAGAAGATTGGGACCCAGGAAAGGCAATTCCTTGTAAATCGGGGCAATCTCCAGTGCGGAACGTGCTATGACCTTCAAAGTTAATAACCCCGGAATCCACAGGATGGACATATGGGCCTTAAATGGAGATGAGGGTCTTATGCCATGGTAGCCTTCACAGTTATATTGTTTAAACTGTTAATATAGGGACTAAATATTCATGTAAGACTTGAAAAATAGGGTAATAAGTGTATTATCACATAGGAATCTTTTTTTTTTACTCTGAGTTTGTTTGATTTACCTATGTATAAAAAAACTTTTTTTTTGTTTCTCCTCAAGAATATTTATGGATTAAATCTGGTTTTCTGATAATAGTAGAGTGCTTTAAGAATGGGACATGTTCAACATCTCAGCACATCTTTTCCTGTTCATGTCTCCTCTCTTCATCCTCTTAGCTTCCCAACTACCCCAAGAGAGATAAAACTTCCCAGTCTCTGTGTCCCAGTCTCTCTGGTGATTATATGTGGTTATAGGATGCAGTTATTATCACAATTGAACTGTGAGCAGAATCGATAGGGAGCCCTTCTAGCTCTTTTACATAAAATACTTGGCCTGAATTCATTTTTCCTTTTTTGATTTTCCTGCTTACAATGAGAAATTACTAAAATTCATGAAAATGGCTCTAAGCTCTGGAGTAGGGCCCACATGTCTTCCTTTCACTTACATATGCTAAACATCAATGTCTATTTTCTGTCAGAAGTTCTATGTTTTGGTATATTTGTTATAGGAGTTCAGTTTTCAAGCTAATTAAAACAATACATTTTAAGAAAACAGAAAGCAAGGACTAGAGAAACCTGCATGTTCCATACATGATGAGTAGAAAGGTCATTCATGGTACAAACAACTCTAGGAACCAGATTGCCTTGCATCTGTTCTCTGTAAGGTCTTTAATACTTCCTCTTCCCGTGTGTGCTTGCTATGCTTAAGGGAATTCTTTCTCGTCATGTTGTACTAACCTTATTCTGAAGTGATACCCATGTCTGCATAAGCACGCCTTCTTCTGTCCAGTGGGCTTTGCTAATTGCCTGCACTCTGTGTACTTTCCAGCTTATAGAACCCCAAATAAACTGTGGACACTTTCTGAATTAAATTTCAAGTTAATAAGAGAAAAAATGATTGCTCTTCATTGTAATCGCAACCCCTGCTGACTAAGATTCATCCTGGACTACTATTTGGGCTCCTGGCCAGCCTGAAGTTAGACTGGAGGGCAAGTACCACAGAGAGTTTTGCCAAGTTTGACTGCTTTGTAACAAAATCTTGTTCCTATTTATTTAGACTTTCCATTGTGTATATTTTTGATAGCAGCCATGGGAAACAAAAGTTCCTTCTACTTTTTATGTAACTTAAAGAGCAGACATAGGACTTAGGTTCTGAAAATTGGATATTCTCCCCTGAAACTCCAATCAGAAAGAGGTGACATGAATCCTGCAGGGTCAGTTAGAGACCATGCACAAAGGGTACAGTGTGACCCAGAGTCCAGTAGCACAAGCATTGATGCCTCACATTGACTCTGAGATATGCCCTTGGCAATGTTCCCTGTTGCTGCTATATTTATTTTTCCGGAGAATGATTTTCCAGGTATTCTTACAAAGACCATGAGCTCTACGAAGAATGTTGCTTAGAATTTGATTGGGATCACATTGAATTGGTATATTTCTTTGATAATAAATATGAACATTTTGATGATGCTGATTTGATCAATCCGGGAACATGGTAGATTTCTCCAGCTTTTCATATCTTCTTCCATTTAATCTTTAAATGTTTTACAGTTTTCCTCTTTGAGGTCTTCCAAGTCTATGGTTAGGTTTGTTCCAAGGTACTTAGGATTCTACTCTGCTACTTTAAAAAGGACTGTACTTACCAGTTAATTTTCAGCCCTCAGCTTTGTGCATACTAGTATTATTAATTTAAATTCATTTATTTTGTACCCTACTATCCTGACAAATCTTTTCCCTGCTTGTGGCCTAGGAAAGCAGTCGAGGATGGCCCAAAGCCTTGGGATCCTGCACCCACTTGGGAAATCCAGAAGAAGTTCCTGGATCCTGGCTTTAGATTGGCACATTATAGGCCATTGTGGTCACCTGGGGAGTGAATTATCGGATGGAAGATCTTCATCTCTCTCTCCTTCTCTCTGTATATCTGCCTTTCCAATAAAAATAAATGAATCTTTTTTAAAAAAGTTTATCTGAAAATGTAAGAGAACACGAATCGTCAAAGCTATCTTGAAGAATAAAGATAAATCTGAGGGAATCACAATTCCAGATCTCAAGACATATTACAGAGCAGAGGAAATCAAAACAGTCTGGTTATGTTACAGAAACTGACAGGAGGATCAATGGAATAAAATAGAAAGCCCGGAGGTGTGACCACACATGTGCAGCCAAAGAATCTTTGACAAGTAATGGAAAATAACCCAGAGAAAAATGTTGGTCTCTTCAACAAACGTCTTTGGGACAACTGGATAGCCTCATTTAAAAGCAAGAAAGAAGATCCTCCCCCCCACACACATACCTTTCACCATATTCAAATATCAAATCTAAACAGATAAAGGACATAAATCTGCTCCCAGAAAAGACCATCAAATTATTAGAAGAAAATATAAGAAACACTCTACAATCCATAGAAATGGGCAAAGACTTCCTAGAAAAGTCACCAGAAGCACAGGCAGTCAAAGCCAAAACAAACCAAAGGGACTACATCAAACTAAGAAGCAAAAGAATCTGTCAACAAAGAGAAGAAGCAAACAGCAGAATTAGGAGAAAATCTTTTCACACTACACAACCAATAGGTGACTGATATCCAGGATTTACAAAGAACACAACAACAGTAAAATAAACAAACCAGTTAAGAAATAGGCAAAGGAAATAGCCGGCATTTTTCAAAAGATCAAATTCAAATTGCTAAAGATATATTTTTAAAAAATCTCACTTTCTCTAGCAATAAGGTAAATACAAACAAAAACCACATTGAGGTTTCACTTAACTCTGGTGAGAATGGTCTACATACAGAAATATTACAGTAACACATGCTGAAAAGGATGCTGTGCAAATGGTACCCCATTCCACTCCTGCTAGGATTGTAGACTTCTACTGCCACATAAAATTCAGTTTAAAGAGTGCTCAGATAACTGAAAATTGCTCTACCATATAACCCAGCAATCTCACTTCTGGGCATATATACAACAGAAATGAAACCTATATGCAAGAATTCAATCCACATCCTATATTTATACCAACACAATCCACAAAGCAAAGACACGGAAGCAATTTAGATGGCAATTGAAAGACGAATGGATAAAGACATTTGGTAAATTTTCATGGGATCCTATGCAGCCACTGAAAAGAATGAAATTCTACAATTTGCAGCAATTGCCCTAATTAGAAACCATTATGCTCAATGAAATAAGCCAACCCCAAAAGGATACATATTGTATGTTCTCTCTAATATATGATAACATTCATGCAAAATACGAAACAAAAAAAGTGTGGTAAACAACTATTTACTTACATTCTCATAAACAAGTGAAGTAATGAAGATGGAAGTACCAGGAAACAAAGAACTGAAGTATTAGTCTCTACTGCGCAATAAAAGAAGGATCATTCCCCAATGAAAGTATTAAACATACCTTGGCAACAAGATACCAGATTTTCTACCATTGCCTATACCTTCAATGTCATAACAGGTAAACAGCAGAATGTTGGAGTCATGACTCTAGCTGAAGGACTATATTACTAAAAGACACAAGGGAAAAGGAAGGAACACGGAATGGGAGAGAAGAGAAGGGAGGAAAAGCAGGGATGGTAGAAAGCAAAAAAACTACAAAACTTATCATGAAAAATAATAATAACAAATGCTATGAGCTTTCCAAAATCTGCTTCCATACTGAGGCACTTTCTGACAAGTTATCTACTTGGTTTGCATCCAAGATCCCAGCTACAATAGCTTTGGCATCCAGCCTTAGTCTATTCAGCTGTGATTAGGTTGGAAAATTACATGATCAGTTTTCCTTAGAAATGGATGTGAATGAAGCAGGCAACCTGATGGTATTCGGGGCTACTAATTCAAATCCGCAGGGCAAAAGCAATGAAGGGGGGAATAACAGTCTTTTTTATACACAAGTTTACTCTTTCTAAACAAGTAGAAATGGTAAAATGACTTGAAGAGATAGTAAATTTGGCCCAGCACAATGGCTAGGTGGCTAAATCCTTG
Organism: Ochotona curzoniae; assembly: GCF_017591425.1. Taxonomy (NCBI): domain Eukaryota; kingdom Metazoa; phylum Chordata; class Mammalia; order Lagomorpha; family Ochotonidae; genus Ochotona; species Ochotona curzoniae. The sequence continues at coordinate 20,568,368 of NW_024464939.1, read as the reverse complement.
CTTGTGTGCTGTAGGATCCCCTGTGGACACCGGTTCATGTCCAAACCTCTTCACTTCCCATCCAGCTCCCTGCTTGTCGCCTAAGAAAGTAGTAGGACAGCTCTTTATCACTCCTCTCTGTAATTTGCCTCCCAAATGAAATAAATCTTTAAAAAAGATAGTAAGCTTATTCAGATACCAAAGTTGTCTCTCTCTCTCTCTTTTTAATTATTGCTTTATGATACAGTTCCATAGGTTCTGGGTTCTTGTCACCCTTCCAAATTCCCTAACTTCCATTGATTTCCCCTCTAATATTATAATGGGTGGTCCTTCGTGAACAGACATAAGTTCACCATGCTGTTATTGAGGTATTTCCTGACATTGTGAGCATGGACAATGTTGTAGAGTCCAGCATTCTAATGTTAGGATATTTTCAGCTGTTTCACTGGGAGTCCATCTTTGGCCTGGTTGCATAGAGACAAAGGGCACTTGGTCTCCACGTCTGAACATATCAGGCCCTGCTACACTTCTATTATACACTCCCTTAAATACAGAGCCAGTGTACACAGTCCACAACAGCGAGAAAAAGAGTAAGTTTTCATCAACCTCAAGTTAACAAACAAGCTACAAAAATGCCAATGCATCATGAGAGTGATGAAACAGAATGTCAAAAACCTTCTTGTTGAATAGTTTTGATTGTAATTTCTTCAGTGCTATATGGGTCATGTAGCAGCATCAATTTCTCTCTTTTTTTAAAAAAAAGAGTTTATTTTAAAGGCAGATGTATAAAGACACACAGAAAAAAGAGAGAGAGAGAGGTTGGGGTTGGAAAGAGAAAGAGAAGGAGAAAGAAAAAGAGAAAGAAAGAGAAAGCTGCAAAGGAATGACATGGATTTTAAGAATAATATAATGACTGTTCTTCTAAACCTGATTATAAAACAAACTTGACCTAATTTCAAACTGGTCAGTCAAGTTTTTTCTTTCTCCTTCACTATTTGTTTTTGTTTCTCTTTTAAGGTTTAAAAAAATACTTCACAAAGCGGAGCAAAATGTGTAGTGTGTTTGATAGTGTAACAACTACTGATTTCCAGTTTTTAGTATTACTGTTTACATGAAACACATAGGAGATTTGCTTTTGGTTGTAAAACTGAATACAGAAATGCTGACTGCCATACAGTAAGATTACAATTGGCAGAATTTAAGAGATAGAAATGGCATTCGGAGAAGAGATGGAGTGTGTGGAAGTAAAAACCATATGCGACCAATAAAAACTGAAAGTATTCTTAAGAAAGACCACAGACCAAAAAGTAGAAGTAAGAGTTTATCAAACTTACAAAAGTTGCTGAAGAAGGAATAAAAAATAGTAGAAGAAGGCAAGTTTTAAGTAAATATTTCAGGATTATTGACAGATAAATAATAAAAAATATCTGCTGTAGATAAACCTACATTTGCATTTGTTTTTTATTATAGTTCTATTTCTTGATAAATATCAACAGGTACATAACCTGTTATTAGTCTAGATGCTTCCACAAGACAATGTAGTTCATAAAATGTTATTGTGCTTACTCTAGTATACAGGAATTAAAATTTTACACAAATAGTAATTCCACTACTGACATTACTTCCTTTCACATGTATTTCTCAATTTTCCTTTAAGAAAAACAGTTATTTTACTACATTTTATGACTCCAGCAAGCACATTAAAGAATGCTTTAGGGCCTATACTGATTAAGAGTGGGCTCTCAGGTACTATTGAAATCCCTAGCAGGTTTTGGCTTGCTTGTCTTTGCTTTTTATTTTTGTTTGCTTGCTCATTTTTTAGTATCTCCCATGATCTCCATCATGGTGTTTTTGCTTTTTCTTAATTTCTGTTTTTTTTATTTCATTTTTCCACATTCTATTTGAAGTGTCTTTATAGGCAAGCATGTATATCATGCTTCCCATGAAAGAGGCCCTCAAGGACATTGCAATGCAGTGAATTCACTCCTCAGCTAACTCCACTTCCAGAGGTATTAACAAAGTCCATCCTTTTTTTTTTTTTTTGTCCCTGGCCTCGCCCTTACAAAAATTTTGATTTGTCTCCATTCTCTCATTTCCATTTCCAAAAGCTTCCACTGCTCACTTTAAACATTTCCCCCACCCTGTTTTTTTTCTTTCCTTTTGCTGTTTTTCCTTTTCCGTTCTCTTGATTAACAGTGGTGATAATGATATCTGTGTGAGGCATATTACTAAAGTGTAACAAAAATCCAGATTATGAAAAAGCAATGCGTAGATTTCAACTTTCTTATGCACTAAAGAAAACTCCTGCTGATTTGATTGTTGATGTGTGTGGATGGGATCTGGCTTCAGACATGGAGAAGGGTAAGACACAGATTTCAGAAGTACTCTCATCCAGAAGCAACATCGAATTAATGATGCAACTTGGACAAACATGATATTGGGTGAGACTAGTTAGGAATAGAGCAGTTGCATGGTGTTTGGTGTTATATGTTTTGTTGTCCCACCCTGTACTGTAATTCTAGCTCTTATATATCAATCAAATTTGCTGACCTTTCAATGATGCACCTGTACCTCATCCAGGATCAGGAAAGAGGAGACACCATTTGGCCAATACAGCTAATCACTATGAACCTCTCCAAAACTCCTACATGATTAAGTTGTACTTAACTGAATGTTCAGTTAGGGGATCACCCATAACCCATGAAGGAGACTGATTTACATGAGAGTGACCCTTTTTATTTTTTTGGCTACTGACTCTTTTGGTTGGCCCTGCTCTGACCTCCTCCCATGTCCTATTTTGGTAGACAACTCTCCGATCCGCTCATGGCAGGTATCTTCCAGCAATGAGTTGTCTAAAGGAAGTGTATATTCAGCATCTTACTTAAAGTAAATCCTGCTATCACTTGTACACCTTACATGAGTCTCTTATTTGAGGTCTTAGCTCTGTGGAAGTAAGAACTTCAAACAAAAATTGAGATAGATTTTCCCATTATAAAAGACAGCTAAACACACGGATGCTTTATGAGAAGTTTATGGAGACAATACCCACAAATAATCAGTGGTTTTGAATGAATAATTCATTTAGAAGAAAGGACCAGACAACATTGAAGATGAAGCCTGCAGAGGCAGACCATTCATATCAACTTGGAAGGAAAGAAATTAATGTGGTTCATGCTCTAATTGAAGAGGACAAGTAATTAACAACAGAAACAATAGCCCACCTTAGATATCTCAATTGATTCAATTTAAACAGTTATGGTTCAAAATTCAAATGGAGCATATTTTCTGCCCAGTGAGTTCCAAAGGCGTTGTAGCTCAACCGCAGACAAGAGCAAAGCTTTCAAAGAAAAATTGGAACAAGTGGATCAAGATCCCAAAATACCTCTTGGAAAATTTATAACCAGAGATGAAAACCGGCTTTATTTGTAATACCCTAACATCAAAGCATCGAAATGGCTACCAAGGTGAACATGGTCCAGACAAAGCAAAAATGAAACAGTTTTGTTCGATGCTCAACGTGTTCTTATTAACAAGCAAGTGAGCCAGAGAAAAATACGAATGTCTGATTACTAAGAGAAGGGTTTACAAGTGACAGCTGAAGATTTAATAGAAAAACACCTGAGAAAGCTTCTCTAGTACGTTCTCCTCGATCACACACTTCAGTTCATTCCTCTGATAAAACAAGGGCAATTTTTCAAGAACTTCAGTACAAATCATTAGACATTACCCTTATAATTTTAACGATTCTTTCTGACTTCCTTTTGGTTTCGGATCTTACAGAATCCTCAAAGGACACCCATTTAAAAAAAATTATGAAGTAAAAATGACTACATCAGTATGGTTAAATTCCCAGAACTCTCAGATTTTTAGTGCTGGAATAACTAGCTAGGATTACTGCTTATCAAGCCATCTTCAACTTGTTAGAGCTTATGTTAAATTAAGCTCAATTTTAAATTTTCTATGTTATAATGCCACTTCCCACAAATCATTTGAAGTTTCCTTATATATCTACATGGATAGATTTCTGCATGTGTATGCAAATGTTTTATATATATATATAATATATATATTAATCTTTGCATGTATTCTTTTATATAACAGCAAGTACAGTATACATCCCTGATATTGCTTATAATTTTGTCCATGTTAAGCATCGTAAAAGTCTTGTTAGATAATAAGAGTTTTCTCATAGCCTATGACAACCTACTGGAGTGCTAAGAACCATTGTCCATCTTTGAACTCCAGTGAATTTCTAAGAGTACAACGAAGCTTATTCAAAAAAGTGAGCAAGTAGATACTGTAAAGTGAGGGTTGTCTCCTGTTGACAAAAGCATGAGTATGTTAACCAAGGAATGCACAAATTCCTAAATAACCTACTAATACAACCCTCCTACAATTGTTAAAAGCTGTTTTATTTCAGCAAAGATGGATACATTATTCAAAATATACTTTAAAAGATAGGAATGTGACAGATGATAAAATGAGTTCAGGAGAGAAAAATGTGAGCTGATACAACTGGCAGAGAAAACTTGTGGACATAGATATTTCACAAAAGGGGAAAACTTGGCAGAGTATTTTAAAATGAGTTATACATGCAATCATCTTGTGAAGCATTTTGAGTGCTTCTGATATCAGTTTTCAATGAAGCATGTTGAAACAAAGATACAATGTGTAGCTATCGACTTTACATTGCATAACACTGCTATTCCGACCACTTGTAATAGATGAAATTATAAAACTATCTGCTAGAGATGAGGTGGTAGTCATCTGAGTTATATCAGTGATAATTTTATGTCATCTGCATTGACAGGTGGAATTTGTTTGGCATATTCTGGTTTGCTTAGCATTTTGAATGATAAGGCTTAGATATTTCCCTAATGTTTGTAAAATTACAGCAATACATAATATTAGATACTCTAGCTTCATTATAATAGCAGAAACACCCTTGGGAGTGATTCCTTAAGACAGGGTGATAGTCAAACATAAGCACCTAAGAGGAAAGCAGCCATTGAGTGGAATGTGACAAATGAGAAGAACCCGTGGGCCGTGAGGGTGGGGAACAGTGGCACTAAAGGTGGTGTCCAGCCAATCATCACGACCTCTTAAAGAATCAGTTCCAAACCTGGCAAATACACTTGAAATGTTTCGCATCACCAATTCCTCATTCATACACAGTAAGGTGAGTGTTTCGCGCGCTTCAGGAATTTTTCATGTGTTATTCGTGTCCATGAGGGGCCTTCACTCTAGGCCTTCAGAGTCTTTCTGCCTTGCTCCCAGAGTAGTGCTTCCTCACTGACTTCTCACAACCTCCATGCAGGAGAAAATCTAGGAGGTGGCCATTTTCTTCACACTCCACTTCCCTCAAAGAATTGCTCACCACTTACTTCTTTTCTGAAGTTTGCCCTTTCAAAATTGATCATTAAAGGACCCTTGAAAGCCATCAGAATACGAGAACTCTAAATTGTATCACGTTATCACGTTTGCTTGTGTGTTGTCTAGAACCGGCCTATCAATCTCACATCAAGGCAATCTACTTCCCCAACCAGACAATGAATCTCTTCGGTGGAACGGAGGCATCTACATTTATACAGTCCAAAACGCACTGTGAATACCATATGAACTATTACAATGACTCATGAGATCTCATCAATCTACTTAGCTTATTTATGTTGCCTGCTACCTGTCTTTAAAGACACCCAACACGGAAACCTGGATCCAACACATAGAATACTCCCTTGAGCTGTGCAAGAACCTGATAGCATGTATTTATTGAAGGACTGAGGGATGTATATTTTTAAATTTTTAAAAATATTTTAAGAAAGATGCATTTTAAAAGATTTATTTATTTATTTTTATTGGAAAGTCAGATATTCAGAGAGGAGGAGAGGCAGAGAGAAAGATCTGTCTGCTGGTTTTCACTCTCCAAGTGGCTGCAATGACCAGAACTGAGTTGATTCAAAGCCAGGAACCAGGAGCTTCCTCTGGGTCTCCCACTTGAGTGTAGGGTCCTAAGGCTTTGGGCTGTCATCAATTGCTTTCCCAGGACATGGCAGGGAGCTGGATGCAAAGCGGGGCCACCGGGATTAAAAGCAGTGCCCATGCGGGATCCCAGCCATGCAATATGAGGATTTCATCCACTGGGTTACCACATTGAGCTGAGAAATACATTTTTAACATGGAAAATAATATTTTCTTTTTACCTTGCCTGGTTATTTTATCTTTTCCCAGCAGATATTAAGGATCTCACAAAAAGGAAGTACATGGCACATTTCATGTCTCTGAGCAAAACTTCTTTTTGGTTGGAAATAGATTGGGGAGTCCTTTCTTTGTTTTTCAACTTTCACTTCAGATCTAATTTTCTGGTGGGATTTGGACATGATTGTTTTGGCTCTTACTTTAAGTTCTTCAATTCTCTGGACTATAGCACAGAAGTAATAAGTATGTTTTCACTTTATATAGTCTTTCATTTTCTATGAGGTAAAACCATTCCTTTATAGAAGGCAGAGCATATGCCTGTGCTATAAAACACATAGCATTTTATCTTTACACACAAAAATTTTTAGAACTTCTCAAGAGAGCCTACAAAATGTACAGTATCAAAACAGAGTTGATACAGCCTTGTAATAATTTCTCTTCAATATATTCTACAATTTTAATTGACAAAATATCTGATTTCTCAAACTTTTCCCTGATAGGGCAGCATCTTTCTGAAACATAAATTCACACTAAAACACCCATAACTTCGTTGTCCTTTACGTTTTATATTGTGATGTTTAATTGGCCTACATAGTTTATAAGTCTGTGGTTTCACTGGGTGACTACTTTCCATCTTGCTGGTAATGAGACTCTGGGATATCCATTTACTACTCTGAATCCTAGGTAAACATTTTGGTTATATATCAGAGACTGTTTACAATGCATTTAATCTGGTACCTATTATGAAGACGAAAAGCGAAACATGATTTGCAGCAATTAAGAAATTTCAGTGATTAATTTCTGCTGTTGAATTGCTAGATTTGTGCAAATAAAATATAAATTGTCCAGAACTTGCAGATTTAGACAGACACAGTTTACATGAAATCTGAGAGTCCAACGGGGAAAGTGATAAAATACATTCATATAGTCTTTGATTCCCACAACCAACTTATGTGGGCAGAATATAGCTGATGAGTTTAAGAAGATACAAATCTAGCCTCTCTCAACAGCACCACAGGCTCAGAAAAACAGATGGTTTGCCCAGGTCTCCGGGAGAGAATGTCCAAGCCCCCAGGGACCTTACTCTGAATCAGAGGCAGCATTCCTTCGCTGCCGCTCGGAGGCAAAGTGGACGTGCTCATTTCCGTGTAGCCAAAGCCTTGTGACTCCAGAGGAGCGCTCCTTCCCTGTCAACAGTGTACCTCTGCCCTCTCCCCTGCTGGATAAGCGGATATGAGCCCCTGATAAGCCTGCAGCAGGAAGAATTCAGCTTCTGGCCATCAGCCTCTTAGTCCAGTGTGACAGATTCCCACAGCAATGGTTGAAACTGCCTCTGCCCAGGAAGACACTACTGAAATGGACCCAAATGGAATGAATCAGAAGTGGGAGATTTTGACGTGAGAACTGGACTACTCTTGGAAGAAACAATGTTACCATCAACATTTTTAAGCCAATAAACACTCTTCAAATATTTAATGTGTGCCAAATCCTATCCTTGTAAAACTCAAATATTTTTGAGCTTTAAATGGCTGTGGCCACAACTAAAAAATGCTACCTGGTGGAGAGCACAGTGCCTGCCCTGGTGACTTTCAGATAACCATGAATTCTTGTTCTCCAGCCCTTTTACTATGCCAGGGAAGCTCCAGGACAAGGAGGCTGTGCCCCCAGTGCAGTGCAATCTATTCTTCCACTTGCACTTACTTTCCAGGGCTGCCTCCTCTCTCCATCTATCAGCCCACATCTTTGACACAAATATCCCTGTGCTTCCCATCAAGTCAAGAGATTTTCTCTAAATTTAATTTCATTGATATGCATTATGACATGATAAATGTATAAGGTACAGTACCATAATTTGATATTAAAGAGTATTTAATGATAAGGGTAATCAGAATCTGCATCTTCTTACATGTTTATCATTTCTTCATTTAGGGACCTTTGGACTCTTAGTCATTATGAAATGTGTAGTAAAATTACTGATTAGAGTTAGCCTACTGTGCTCTACAGAATACTAGAATCTATTTATCTTGGCAAAACTGCTTATTGGTGTTCATTGTCTAACTTCTCACTATTTCCACATTCTTTTCAGCTGTTTATTTCTCTATGTATTTATTAATTTATTTGAAACACAAAGTTGGAAATCTCTGGCTCTCCTTCTGTCTTTCCTTGCTCCCCAACTGACCACAACCACTGGAGCTATCTGGGTCTTTCATATAGATGGCTTGTATACAAGCATGTGAGCCATTTTCTGCTGTTTTTCCATGCACATTAGCAGGGAGCTGAATCAGAAGTGGTGTAACTAAAACTCAAGGCAGAACTGCTTAAACAATAGCACCACATCACCAGCCCCCTTTCCCACCAAGTGTCTACTAAGCTCCGGTCAACATTCTCTTCTATGATATTCATGTTTTAACTTCCACAGATAGGTCAGCACATGTGGATATTCACTTCTTTGTTGTAGTCTCCAGGGTTCCCTGAACCTGGCTCCTGCCATCCAGCATGACACCTGCTAGTACAAGTGCCTCACCCACCCTGCTCAAGCCTCACAGCTTCTTCACTCCTGGGTACACAGTTCCTTCCCTGCTGGCACAAAGAGTCCCTTATGCCTAGTTCAGGCCTCCCCAAGGAATTCCCATTTCTGAATAAATTTTCAATTTTCACTCAAGTGCATGATCTAAAGCAGCCACTTGACAATTAAGATACCAGTTAAGATACTCATATTTCATGCTAAAAAGTCTAGGTTATAATACCTGGCTCTAGCTCTTAGCCAGAATTCTACTAATGCAGACACTGGGAGACAGGTCCTGGTCCCTGGGTTTCTGTCTTCCATATGGGAGACATGAATTGAAATGTCAGCTCCAGTTTAACCCCAATCACATCTTGGCCGCTGCTGGTACTCGTAGAGTGACCCAGCAATTGGAAGCACTTTCTCTGTCTACTCTTGCTCTGCTCTTCTATCTCATCATTTTGTCTCTCTGCCTCTCAAATAGCTTTTTTAAAAAAACTCACACATACACAGATATGCACATTTGTACAAGGCCATGGGCTCAACAGAGGTTTATACAACAGCCACAAATTATCCCTAGGGACTGTTTCCTCCAGCTTCTGCTCACAGCCTTTGCCAAGACAGTTTTCCAGGCTATATTGCCTCCCTCTGCATGAATTCTCAAACCCCACAAACTTCCCTGGTCTTCCTCCCCTCCCTTCATATGTTTGTATGGTTGAATTTCAATGGTTGACATTATCTGCATTCTTTTTATAGGAGGAGGACCCTTGATGGTCGTGGCAAGGCTTAGAGATCATTGCCTGTATATTCATCATTGTGAAGAATTCAGCACATTTCCTGACATGTAGTGGAGCTCCACAAATATTTGTGGACTGAGGAATGATGTGTAAATGATGTTCCCTGGAATCTGTACACATCAACTGCAGGAGAGAAAAGGGATTTTCCATACTATGTCACCCGTTAGGCTCAATGTCATCCTGAAACACGCTCTATCATGATCTTTACAAAAAGAAGCACCATCAAGTCCTTGAGCTCGACTAGAATCTAAGGAGAGATGACTGACGTACACACAGATTGCTGCAAAACAAGAAGACTCAGAGAGAGAAAACAACATGCCACAGCAAAGCACCTACTCGATCAGTGTGGTAAAACACAAACGTCACAAATGTGGCAATTCTAAATGCAGAATTCAAACCCTGCCCTCATGACATTGCAACTCAGTAATCCAGAACAAGTGATTCATTGTCTTTCTTGTAAAGATGAAGGCCCTAACTTGCATTGGTTTGCCTAACTCCTCTCCTAACTCTGGCTCATTCTCAGTTGTGAATTAACAATGAGCAGGCTGCACTAGGGGATGAAGGACAGAAATGGACCCTCTGCAAATCCCAAGCGCAGCACAGAAAAGGATGTTTTCACAGGTGTTGCCTTCAAATATCTCACCATAAAAGAAATACACTTTAGTGAGGTTTCTAGGGAGAGTTCTTTGTTTTCTGAACCGGAATAGTTCAGGAAAAGAAACTATGTATCTGCCTGGAAAGAGAGTTAACTCCACCTCAGTATATTTTCATTATGCAACAAAAACTTCTCTTTGTGAATACGAGGATACCAGCATTTAAAATAAACGGTTTCCTCATTTTTGGCACTATTAGTAAAATTATTTTCAGCAGAAAGAGATATACACTGTAGGGACAGGCCATGTTTCCATTTGAGGTAGTGATATTCTCTGGCAGCAAAGTGAGGATTTTCTGGCAGGAAGGTGTAGTTCATAAAATTTGTTGAAAATGAAACCAACCAAGCTCCAAACCAATGCAAAAAACAAATGAATGAACCAAAAGGAAATACACTGACAGCTGTCATATCATGCTCTGAGGTTACCAGCCTGACAGTGTTCTTTAAGAGCTGAGGAATGCAACCATCAACTGGACACCCAGATCTGTGGGTCAGTGCTATCCCGTGAACCTTCTCGGTGGCTCTCTTCCCACAACCAATGGTTTTAGATTTTCCTGTTGTGAATTGAATTGTGTCCCCTCCCTAAAAGAAACCTCATGTTGAAATGTAACCCCAGATATCAGATTATAACCTAATTTTAAAATTTGGCTGTTGCAGATATAATTAGCAAGAAAAAAAATCATGCTGTAGAATATGGATCCCTAGTACAATTTTATTTGATTGGTGTCCTTATAAAAAGAAAAACACACAGAAGATGCAGTGCAATCACAAGACTGGAGTAATAAATCTGCAACATGGGGAATACCAGGATCACTACCAACCTCTAGGAAGTATGAGGAGGTGAGAAAGTATACCCTTATGGATTTTACAAGATTTTAGAAGAAGCACAGCCCTGGGCTGCATTGATTTCATCTTATAGCCTCCGTCACTGTGACGTATGATGCTCCTGTAGGGTTGTTTTTTTTTCAAGATTGATTGATTGATTTTTTTTTTTTTTGGAAAGGCAGATACACAGAGAGGAGGGGAGGCAGGAAAATCTTCCATCTGCTGATTCAATCCCCAAGTGACTGCAACAGCCAGAGCTGAGCCAATCCAAAGCCAGGAGCCAAGAGCTTCTTCCGGGTCTTCCACTCAGGTGCAGGATACCAAGGCTTTGGGCTGTCTTCGAGTGCTTTCCCAGGCCACAAGCAGGGAGCTGGATGGGAAGCAGGGCCCATATGGGATTAGTACCGGCAACTTTATGGGATCCAAGGCTTTCAAGATGAGGACTTTAGCTGCTAGGCCCCCATGCCAGGCCTGCTCCTGTAGTTTTAAGTCAATTTATTGTGGCACTTGACCATGATGACCGCAGCCATCTTCTTTTTCCCTCCTAAAACATCCATCATCCTATCAACTTCTCAAAGCTCATTACAACCAGCTGGTTTGCTGTAATGGGAAAACAAAATTAGCATAAATATAAAATCAATATTGACATGACCTCTACCAAGCAACACTGACACCTTTTCTATTGTTAGAATGAAATCCACTTACTGCCCTGACTCCAGTTTAAGGTCCTATCCTATTGCCTACTCAGGAAATCTACTCTTGCAATTTCAGTTATCTGCTCCTCTATCATTAAAAGTTTCTCCCAACTGCATCATTCTAGCAAAAGATCAAGTTTCAAAGATGTTAAAATGAGTTTGGGAAACAGGGGCGAAAAACAAAGATTGAGCAAGTGGGTGAGAGAGAACCTGTTTCTTTTCTTGATCCCACTTCCTCTTTTACCACCACCCTTTCTCTTGCTCTCTTTTTTAGGCAAGCAGCTCAGAATGTGTATTTGACTGGTACACTTTGTCAATATCCATGGCTTACAAAAAACAATTCTTTAAGAAGAATACTACTGTATTATCATTGGTGTTTCATTACTATTAAATACTTGAGGCAACTAAGTTTATGAAGAACATTGCACTCTTTAGCCAAAACTTTTCAAGCCCAAGATTAGATGATTCTTGGTTACTGTCTAAGGGGACAGCCAACATCCAGGGTGTCCTGTGCACAGGAAGCAGCGCACCAATCTCCGGAAGCTGCGAGTGGCCCCGCCCAGTGTCAGGCTTTGCATGAGTGGTCTGACTCCAATCTTCTGAAGCCTTCTTCCTGTGCCCACCCCTCAACACCATGATTGAAATATTTCTACTCTCTTCAGTCTGCTAATCCATGACTTTGGAATTTAAAGTCCTGCGTAAATTTTGGAGTCAAGCTATCTTCAAGCCACCCCAGTGTCTTCCTTTGCCTCTGCTGCTATTCAGAGGTTTAGAGCAGACATTGTCTGTTGCCACTCCTCAGAAAGCTCTTCTGACGGTCACCTGATGTAGAAGCTCCCATTCTCTTATCACCTGCTCTTCTTGTTACTGTGTTATTTTCCTTTCAGGCACTTGGTCACCAAATGTCACGATGCATTTGCAGACTCACTTGTTTGCTATCAAACTCTAGTTGAATGCAAGCTGTGCGAATGGGGCTTTTCCTTCATTCTGAACTGTCCTGGCGAAGGCTACCACTTAATTTATGCTAGTGAATAGCTGAGTGAATGTTGTAATTTGGGGTATTTATTAAGACTTGATGGTATGACGTTTCAGAAAGAAAATACAACTCACTGGTTGTGACTGAAACAATTAGTGGAGTTTTAAGAAGCAACATCACACACAGAAGATCTCTGTATAATTATTGGAGAGATGCATTTATGACACTGATTTCTGCTATTTCACATTACGATGCAATAATGGACAAATCTATACTTTTGTGTGATGCCATATGTGGTAAAGTCATAAAACTAAGTATTCGCTAACTGACTAAAAAATACAAAGTTAAAGAAAAATTATCTGTGGTTTGCATTTACAGTAGGTTGACAGAGAAATAATTTCTATAACAAAGCTTTAACAGCAGACTGACTTAGAGAAGTCAGAACGCTGAATCTGTGTAATAATTGCATAGACGAGTCCCTAGGAAGGATCATGTATACATCACGTATGTTTTCCTGGGTTGCAGGAAAGACATAAATAAGCAATGCCAAAACATTGAAGACTCAAACTTTATATTTGAACTCGCAACTGTAAGCTTACTGCCTAATAGACCAAGTCGTTCAAGTGTATTTCTCCTTTCAACTCAGGTACAATAGTTATTCAGTTTAAACTGAAATTTGGATTCTTAATTAATGTCTCTGGTGGTGAGCAACCACAGACTGAACTGCTTTGCAAGAATTTTACTCATCCTGGCATTTTTGTTGCTTTTGCTTTCCTGAGTTTCACGTTTAATGGAAACCAATGAAAGCTTTTACTTCTTTGAAATGTATAATATCCATCATTTAAATTATTGGTAGCTTCTCTTGAACTTCCTGTACTAAGCAGACATGCATTTACCAGTATGCTTGGTGGCAGTGGATTTCCAAGGGAGCATTATCCTGTTTGGGGGCTATATGACTACATCACACTGTTGGAAAGTAACCATGGGGACTATTGTTAAGCTCAATTCATTCTAATTAGTTTGTTGCACAGTGAGATCAGAGAAGCAGTTGTACAACATAGAAAGGGCTTTGATTTTGGAAACAGGCTGAGAACCTGCTCAGCTACTGACAGCCAACCCTAAATTACCTCACTGACAAAACAAACTACAATCCTAACTAGGTGACAAACTGAATATATTTGAAGGATGAATTGTAAAGCATTTGGTATGAGGTATATTAGATGAAGGAAAGTATTTTATTTTTCATCGTTTTTCAACTGTGTAAATGAAGATTAGTCTATTTCTAGCCCATCTGTAAATGATTCTGAGCTTGTTTCTGGAAAAAACAGAACAAATGGACCATTTAGACCCTGAAATCTATGAGGTAGTCACAGAGTACCTGAACTATCATATCAAATTATCCAGATCACTTTATTGATGGACAGTGATGTAAAATGCAATACATTGCCTAATTAAATTTCAAACCACTTTTTTCTCATTAGTTAAGCATTTTCTTTTTTTCCTCTCCCAGCTTTATTGAGATATCATTGACCAATACAAATTTTATGTATGTAAGGTGTTTTGATGTTTTGTTATATATGTAAGGTGTTAATAGTGTTGTGGTATTAATGTATGTTATGACATCATCACAACAGAAAAGCTACTTAACATCTACTCTGCATATCCCAACTATATAACACTGTTTTAATAAATACACACACCATTCATAGTCTTTGACCAAAACTAACCCACTATGGCATTTTCTAAATCAAATCTGTCAATATTGCTCCCAAATTGCATTGAGAAAGAAGATGACTGCTCTACACACACCACATGGATATATCCAGATTATGCTCAATTTCACAAGGACGTCTTGTAACCACGGATCACTATCCTATCCAAGAAGCCAAGTCAGAAAACATACTGAGAAAGTGGATGACGCTTTAAGGACAACCTAACTTTAAAAACAGAATATGACATTCTTCATGGAGCACCTTATCTACAGTACATTATCTTTGTCCTATCACTGTTAATCATGACACATGAAACTTGGATCCTGTCTTCAGAGAGACAAGCTGCTCTACGCCATCTGAAAGCCTGAAGAGCCAAAGCCAGGAGATCAAAGGATGACAGTCTGTGCAAAGTGTCAAGATGGACGACGAAAAATAAGAATATTTAGGCATCAATGATCTCATGAAGGGTCTAAGTCAGGATGTGCTTTGTAATGTAAATTAATGAGCATGAAGGGGTATCTAGGCCAAGAGAAAAGAATTCACCACTTCCTTACAAATTCACCACAGCTATCAAAAGCCACAATCTACACAAGTGTGTGTGCATCCACAGACCCATCTAGAAAGAGTGTTTTTTGTTTGTTTGTTTTACAGGTTTATTATTTTTTTTATTGGAAAGGCAGATATACAGAGAGAAGGAGAGACAGTGAAGATCCCCTTCCGTTCATTCACTCCCCAAAGGCCTGCAACAGCTGGAGCCAAGCCGACCTAAAGCCAGGAGCCTGGAGCCCCCTCCAAGTCTCCCATGCAGGTGGAGGGCCCCAAAGCTTCAGGCAGTACTCACTTGCTATCCTAGCCATAAGCAGGGAGCTGGACGGGAAGTAGGGTGCTGGGATTAGAACTGGTGCCCACATGGGATCCTGGACCTCAGCCACTAGGCCACCACGTTGGGCCCTAATGAGTGTTTTAAAGCTGCTTGTCTCTAATAATTGAATATGGCAGTTTTACCTTTTCCCCTCAGACACTGCTGCCAAGAACAGTGCAAGAAATGATCGGAACCTTCATTATGCATTCTTCAGTTCAATAGCAAAAATTAACAGTATTCATGTGATTGTCAAAAATATATGCTTCGTTGTGGAGAAAGATAAGAACTTCAAATTATTTTCTTTGTTTCTATGGTAACTTCCTACCTGAAATAATCATGTAAAATATAAAATCTGAGATTTGAGAATATCACGATTCTAACCTTAAAATTTCCATTTTTGTTTTGTATCTTTCCTTGCTTTTAACCATAACCTAGTCAAAATGCTAAAGTCTCAATTTCTCATAAAAATGACTGTTTGGGACGTTAATTATCACAACTTTCTTCTTGCATAAATCCCCTGTTTTATTTGAAGATAGCATGTGCAATATTACCTTGGATCCAGACTGAAAATCAGACTCCCAATGGGATAGGTTTCTCTTCATGCTTATGCAAATCCCCATTATACTAATAGTACTTCATAGAGCACATTAAGAGAAAATGTGGCTCGAAGTGTTCATTACAAAAGCTTCTTTCCTGAAAAAGAAAGCCTCTCTTAATGACATTATGCTTCAATATATGAAAAGCATTGGATTTTATGGTAATTGGTAAACTGAAGCATCATTTCCATAAAACAGTTAACTCAAAGTTACTTCTGAAACTCTGGATTAAATAAAACTCTCATTACGTCAGTGGTGAAACACTACTGGCTACACATAATTCCTTTGTTCATTCCTGACCCATCTGAAAAGATCACTGATGGATTTCGGTGACCGCGATCCGCAGTAGTTTTAAAAAGTCTCATCTGCATGTCTGGCCATCTCTCTTTTCTCAGATTGTTTGTCTTTAAAGTGGAAACTATACTTATTTAGTGACATGAACTGTAGCATATTTTAATAGTTTTCAATTATTCTATAAAGGGTAACATCAAAAATGAAACATGATATTCATAAGCATATGTAAGTTATACATATATATAGATCAAATTAATAACTACAAAGTTTTCACTGTGCCACCTAAAATGAATATGTAAAACTCAAAGATTAATGGCCTAATTGTGAATATGTAAATTCCTATTGTTTAAAGCCATTACATAGCTCTCTAACATAAATTGACACTTTGCAATGTATTTTTGTAAAATCTCATCCATAATATACTAATGATTTATTTTTATATTGAATGGAGTCTCTTCATCACCAAAATTACTCTCCAATTATAAATTAAGAATTTATGTCAAAGACATAAGTCACTAGGTGATTTAGTGACCTAAATCAATTGCTTCATTTTCTAAACACAACTGCCTTCTTTCAGGTGTTTTTCCTCCCTGAGAAAAGCAATCTAACACATTTGATTAAAGAAATTTGTATCAATGTTCATTGTCTGCTTCTGTCATCATTTGGCTGGGAGAATTGTCCAATTTGTTCTGTTCTCCTGTTGCAGTTCCAAATGAGCTGCCATGTTCTCCATTTGTATCAGGGCCTGTGTCCACTCCTCCACTTCTTTTACTGAGGAGGACATGTTCTTACAGGCAAGCCCAAGGACCCAGGCCAAGCAACCTGAGCCTTACTGGATCTCCCACCCCCAAGACTCATGAACCCGCTACCTACCTCACAGGCAGGCACAGGGACCCTGGCTGGGCAACCCGAGACCTGCCGGATCCCATGCCTCCAGAACTCACGAACCTAACACCCACCTAGTAGACAGGCCCTAGGATCCAGGCTGGGTGACTGAAGCCCTGCCAGATCCACCACCCCTGGGGCTCATGAACCCAGTACCCACCACACAGGTGGACCTCAGGACCTAGGGCAAACTACCCGAGCCCTGCCGGATCCCCCACCTCTGGGCTCACAAGTCCAGCACCCACTGAGCAGGTGGGTCTCAGGACCTGTGCCAGGTGTCCTGAGCCAGATCCCTCACCCCCAAGGATCACGAACCCAGCACCCACTGACCCCAGGCTAGCATAGCTTGTGTCACGTCAACATCCACTATCATGTTGCATAGCTTGGCTCAGTCTAGCTCGTCTCCTGTTCCAGCTCCTGCTGGTGAGTTCTGCAGCCTATCCCAGCCCAGCCTAATCACTGTGCTGGTCCTAATGTGAAATGGCTAGTGTTGTGGCCCAATTTGGCTTTTCCCACACCCTGTTCTGGTTCTCATATCTGCCAGTGAATGTTATGAACTGGTCCACCCTGGTCTGTCCCCAGAACTGACCCACATGGATGCCAGCAGGTATTATAACCTGACATGATCTAGGCTGCTCCTTGACTTGATCCTTGTGCTCACCTGCAGGAAGTGTGTCTTGGCGAAGGAGTTTCCCAAGCTCCTCTGTTGGGTCTCCTCCCAGTGACAGATCTCACACACACCAGTGGGTCATTGGCCCAGCTTGACTTCGTCCACCTCTTGTCCTGGCAGGAAGACTGGCTTTGTTCAACTGGTCCACATCCATTCTAGTTCTTATTGTTCAGTGTTGCAACTCAGCCACACCCATACACAGCTTTCTTATGGTTTGAATGGGAGTCAAGACCTAGCCCAGCCCGTTCTAGACCCAACCTGGTTCTCACAAGCATCAGTGGGTGCTGGAGTCTATCGCAATCTGTTGCTCCCCAGACCCAGTCCACACCCACACTGGGGGAGGCTATAGCCATGTCCAGCTCTGCTTGCTGCTTGCAATCCAGCTCTTGTCCTCACCAGTGGGAACCCAACCCAGCTGTGGTGTCCCATCCACAGCTCTTGGACATGCCAGAGAGATTGCAGTTCCACAGGGGTGAGCCCACATATCTCCCACAGATTCTGCTATCAGACCCACTTCTCTCATGTGCTAGCTATTGTCATGGCCCATCCTAACATCACCCACCCCCTGTTCCAACTCTTAACGGTAGGCCCCAGCCTTGGCTTTAGTGTGTGCCAGTGAGTGGTGCTTGGTGTTGGTGGATGCTAACTACTCCAGTACACACCTCCCACATGAGCTCGCACTTTGACCTGACCCTTTTAGACCCCCTTTTCCCCCTCCAAACCATTTGGTCTCAGTCCCCTGCTTACATACATGTGCAGTGGCCTTATCCATGGAAATGTCCCAGCTGTAATTCCTTGCCTGGGCATAAACCCAGGTCATAGCTCACTACCACCTTTGCATCCCTCCTCATCGCACTACAACTCCAGACCCCCAGAAACTTTGGCACCTGGGCTGCACAGGCCTTCCCACAGAGAGCCACATGGACTGGCTAAACAAACCCATGTCAATCAAAAAGCTTCCAGGCCAGGGAGAGCCTGAAAGCCAAGTGAACCTCACTTCCCTCAGGGAACCATTCTGCTCCACTATCCACGCCTTGTTAGAAAGCCTTCAGGTCAGGGAGAACCCAATGGCCCCCTGAGAGCCCCCCTCCCCAGGGAATCACACGGCCTGGTTGAACACACCCAACCATCTTGGCAATTTTTAAATGTGCAGTTTAGTAGTGTCAACTGTATTCACATGGTTCCCTATTCATGCAAATTCAAGGTTTAGCAGTTTTCCTAAAATGTGTAATCCTACAAACTGAAGCCTGCTGCAACTCTTCATTAATATTCATACTCTATGTCACCTGCCTGTCACTGCTCAGTTTCTGTGAATTCTACTGCTTTAGATACTTTATATGAGAGGAATAATATAGTATTTGTCTTTTTTTTAGTATTTGTCTTTATAACACTCATTTAATTCCCTGTTTGTCATGACCTCAAGGTTTACTGATTTTGTAGTATGTGACAGGGTTTTCTCTTTTTAAGATTTGCTAGTGTTCCATCATGTGTATATACTATGCTTTTTTTAATCTATTCATCTACCGAAGTAGACATTTAGGCTTTTTTCCCTATCATAGCCATTCTGAATAATATAAAAATGTGGGATTATAAACATTATCCTTGAGATGATGTTTGTAGATCTTTTGGAAATATACCCAGGGTCAACATTATTGGAACAAACACTATTCCAATTCTTAATGGTATTTGTATTTCTAGGAGCTACATATTGTTTTTCGTAATTGTTATGCCACTTTACAGTTTCAACAACAGTGCACAGGGTTTCCAATTTCTCTATATCCTTAATCAAGAATTTGTAATTGTGGATTCATTTTTGCACCAGCCATCTTCATTGGATTTCATATGAGTTACATTTCCTTGTAATCAGTGTTTTTCAGCATCTCACAAAAGTTGTCCATAAAAATGTGCCATCGCTGAAGAAATATATATTTAAGTCCATGTTCATTTTGTAATCCCCATGTTTGATGGTGTTGAGTAGACATATTCTCAATATTAACCCTCTATCAGATACACGATTTGTAAATATTTTTCCATGCCATAGGTTACCTTTTCCATAGTTCATCAAAAGACAGTGTCAACTGTGTCCTTTGATGCACAGATTTTTCTGAAGTTTTATGAACTCTCATTTTTTTGCTATCATTGCCTATGCTTAAGATATCACGTGCAATAAGATAATGCCAAATTCCTTATTATGAACAATTTCCATTCTAGGGATTTTATGGTTTAGAGCCCAATATTTACATCTGTAATCAATTTTGAGATAATTTCGCTACATGCTGTAAAATAATAAGACTCTAACGTCATTCTTTTGTATGAGAATATCAAATTTTCCGAAATCACTTGAGGAGATTGCCTTTTCCACATTGAATGAATTTGCTACTTTGTCTAGGTCCTCTATTTTACTGTGCAGGTCTAAATGCTGTTTGGCTTCTCTCGCAATATTATCACTGCATTAGCTTTCTGCTGGGTTTTCTAAATCAGTAGTTTTGAGATCTCTAGGTTTGATTTCCTTTTTTTTTTTTTGGTATTGTTTACACTTATTCTGATTTCCCTGTGATTCCATATAAACATGAGGATTAATTTTTCTCTTACTAAAAATGCTATTGGGATTTTCATAGGAATTATTAAGAACCTGTTGGTAACTTTGGGTAGTATTGACACTTAATGGCATTAAGTTGTCCAGTCCTTGAACATAGCATGTCTCTCACTTTTTTTTAAATTTGTTTTAGAATTTATTTTTACTTGAAAGTCAGAATTACAGATGCCAGAGTCCAGCTCCAGCCAAGATCAGAACTCAAGTAGGGTGCATGCAGTTGGCGTAGAGAAGAAAGAAATGGACCCACTACCATTTAATGGTCATAATGGACAATGCAAGAAAGCTGTCTGCTTTATACAGAAGCAGCCACAAGCTCTGGCACAGATATACGTCATGGTCAAGTGGGTGTTTCCAAGGATAATTCTGCCATTTGTTTCACCTTAAAGCAGGATGTTATCCATCCTGACCCTGTGGTCAGGCAGTTCTCGATAGACGGTGCATATCAATCAGTAACACATTCCTACTACCATCCTCATTCTACAGCTTAATCTTGAATCAGTTAAGGTAGGAAATGCATCACAGGAGGGACCTAAAAATCAAGGATGGTCAATGGGGGCAGCAGAGACAGAGACAGCATGAATTGTAAAAGGCCCTTTTGCAAGGCGTTAGCAGCATCAACTTCCAAGCTCACATTGATAGTAAAAACAAACTCCACCACAAATAATGCCTCAGTCGATTACAGAATCCTCAGCAGGGTGCTCCAGTGTCCACGCAAAGGGAGGTGGATCTGCCTTCAGGTGGTTGCAGAGACATCTGCCAGGCCACACCATGCACGGCCTTGCCTGCAATGGAACAGCTCTCTTCACACCTTAGTGTGCTCCACACCCACTGCACAGACATCAGCAACAGACAAGAGAGGAGCGACAGAGAGCACGGTTTTTCCATCTAGTGATTCACTCCCTATAGGACTGCTGTGGGCAGCACTGGGCCAGTCCAAAGCTGGGAAAGAGAAGCTTCCTCTGGGTCTCCCACATGTGTGATTTGGGCTATTTTCTGCTGCATACCCAGATGATAAATTGGGAGCTGGATTACACGTGGAGCCAGTGCCAAAGCCAGAGGATTAACTTGATATGCCAACACATGGGCCCTCACCTTATTTGTGTCTTTTACAACTTCTTTCAATAATATCTTGCAGTTCTTAGTGATTGTTACATACTGCTTTTAAATTTGTTCCGAATGATTTCCCTGTTCTTTATGCTGGTACATGGGATGTTTTAATTGCGTTTATGAATTGTTTACTGCTAAAACCAATTTTGAGTAGGTTTTGTGTCTTTCAACCTTATTTAGGTTTTTTTTTTAACTAGATTCACAGAACAGAATTCACCTTTCAAGCAGTTTTTATTTTTATTTGAAGAATTAATGCAAAAAAACATTAGTAGCAATTTTTACATGGAAATACATAGTAATGATATAGGGGAACTCAGTGAGGGGAGAGAGAATTAGTGAGGGGATAAGGGAAATCCCAGGGCCTATGGAACTGTTTCATATAATGATAATAATAAAAAGAAATATTTTTTTTAAGATTAATTTTTATTATTTTTTTTATTGGAAAGGTGGATATACAGAGAGGAGAGACAGAGAGGAAGATCTTCCATCCGATGATTCACTCCCCAAGTGAGCACAATGGCCGATGCTATGCCGATCAGAAGCCAGGAGCCTCTTCCGGGTCTCCCACGCGGGTGCAGGGTCCCAAAGCTTTGGGCCGTCCTCGACTGCTTTCCCCAGCCACAGGCAGGGAGCTGGAAAGGAAGCGGGGCTGCCGGGATAGAACCTGCGCCCATATGGGATCCTGGGTGTGCAAGGCGAGGACCTTAACCACTGCGCCATCGTGCTGGGCCCCGAAATGTTTTTTTTTTAAATGCAGCCACTGGGGGAAAGCAAGTGCTGCTCTGAACATTTGGACACCTGCTATCCCTATGGGAAACCCGTGCCTCTTCTGCATAGAGTTAGGAGTTCAATTAAGGTGAAACAAAACCCTCTCCTGATTAGTTCTGTTTACACTGAAACCATCTAATTTTCCAAAATAAATAATAAATATGACCTTCTTGATTTAATACAAATGTGAAGTACAGTGCCAGGCAACATCCTCAAGTAACCTAAACTGATATTTAATGATATAATTTAAAGAGCAGAGCAGTTCAGTTTCCTTTACAAGATTATGAATCGCTAGTCATAGCAGCAGCATTTAGTTGGAATATCTTTGATAAATATTGAAATGTTGGTGTTTAAGAACCATCGCTTCATGTAAACTTTTTTCAATTGTTAATTTTTCATCTATCCAATTAACATTTACTTCGAATGAAATTGTATGCTAGGTTTTAAATATCAAAAATGGAATATTATAAAATGTGTAACTGTAATTGCGGTAAGAACCATTTAATTGACTGTGCACACAGTCAGCCTGTGCAGCACTAGCGCAAAGGAAAAGCATGTAACCCCACTGCAATGATGGGCTGACACGGAATGCAATAGGTAGGAATGGAGCTGGCTCCAGAAGGAGTCGAACTGCAACTCAGATTCATGAATATGCCAAAAGGTAGACAAGTGGTTGACTTAGCACACATTTGTATGTCAACAATGAGACTTAGCATTAAGAGAAACATGTCGAAGGTAGACAAGGGGTTGTTAAAGGCCAGTACAAAGCTAGTCATTTCAGAGAGAAAATGGAGATTCCTGCCTGTTTTTTTCTCACTCTTTTCAAAAGCATTTTTAAATTTATATTCATTGTCTTTGACAGTTAGAGACAGAGATAGACAGATGAAGGGAGATCTTCCATCCATTGGCCTACACACCAAATGCCTGTGACAGTCAGGGGTGAGTGAGGCCAGTATCAGGAGCCCTAAATTCAGTCTTGATCTCCCATACAGGTTGGAAAGAATCAAGTGTCTGAGCCATCCTCTTCAGTGTTCAGGCAGTGCACAGGCAGGAAAATGGTTTGGAAACCATGCAGGCCGAACAACTTGAACCAGGCATTCTAGTATGCATCATCTATAACGACAGTTTCTTTCTTTTGAAGATTTTTAAAATTGTTTTAGAAAGTCAAATTTACACAGAGAAGGAGAGACAGAGAGAAAGATCTTCCATTTGCTGGTTTACTTCCCAAATGGCTACAACACTCTGAGCTGAGTTGAAACAAAGCCAGGAGCAAGGAGCTTCTTCTGGGTCTCCCACGGAGGTACAGGATTCCAAGATTTTGGATCACCTTTGTCTGCTTTTGCAGGTCACACTCAGGGAACTGGTTTGGAAGTGGGACAGCTAGGAGTTGAACAGTTGCCCATGCAAGGCAAGCACTTTTGCCACTAGGATACCATGCCGGGCCCCTTTAATAGCTTTTGATCAGAGTAAAAACATTATTAAATCTGGTCCTTGGAGAAACGCATTTTGGCAATTTTATAAAGTTAGATTTAAGAGAGGGATTAAAAAAGGGAAACAGTGGAAAATAGTATAGAAAAAAGTTTAATGTGGTAGGCTGGCATAATGAGGGTACCACAGTGACAATGGCATTTTAAATAATGCATTGACAAATACTTCCAAGAAATCATTGTCGTATACCTAATATCCTACTAGCAAATTATTCCAATAATTTTATGTGATTTCCCCCTAAATATCCTAATGAAATTATGCTGAACTCATTCAACTAGTGCCAGAAATGAATCCATTCCTCATTAGAATTGTATGAGAACTAAGCAACTGCAGTATTGCTTCAAAATGAGTTTGTTCTCATCTAACGCATCCCAAGATACCAGTTAAAAAAGTAGTCTCAGAGAGGAACGAATCATTAGAACACATCGGGTTCATATAATAAATTTGCACTTCATTCTAAGTGTGGGTCAGATAATACTAAGAAAAATCTCACCTCTTCAAAAACACGTTCCCTTCAACTCAGTGTCTTAGAAGAATCAAGCTTTTTTGACCCTGCGCTTCCAGCTGAAACTCTTCACGTGAACCTTTGTCAAACCCAGAGAATTTTTTTTTTGAAAGATTGTTCCTCATGGTGCATAACAGGAGATTCTTTTAAACATCACTTTCATATGCATACATAAAAATGTACATACCAAACCATATCTCTGGACTGAAGTGTTACAAATAGAACCCGCCTGTATAACAAGGCACAGTCAGAGACATGGGGGTTGCATGCAGTCTCCACCTCCCCTCCAAGGAGAACTGCTCTTCTCATGCCCTAGGCTGTAAAATAGCTTAACCCACAGTTGGATTATGTGTACATGGAATCTAAAAATATATTTTATTTTCTCTGTCTTTTTTTTCACTTTAAGTTGTGTGAGATTCTCCCATTTTGCTAATTCTTGTTGTGGAGTAGTATATCATTTTGCAGCTGTGCTATGAGTTTATTTATTCATTCACACAGAGAAGGAGTCAATGAATTATGGCCCACTGGTCAGCTGCCCATTTTTATAAAGAAGCTTGATTGGCACATAGTTTTGTCCATTCTTGTACAGATTGTCTAGGGCAGAGATAACTAGTTGAGATTGAATGGGCTGTAAATCTAAAATACTGATTTTCATCTTTTTTACAGGAGTCTATTATATCTATTTATACTATGCTGTTGTGTGAGTATGCCGCATTAGTTAGATGTATCTCATTTTCAGATACTAAAAATATTTCAACAGTGAACATGCTACGTTTGGCTTTAGGTGAGCATACAATAGAACAGTGAATCACGGGGTACGCATGTTATGTGTTGCAGAGTGGGCTTACCAATGTAGGCATGCACATAATTTTCAATTTTGCAATGTCTTTACGCATAGATTTGAGCCAGATCAGTGAGTATGTAGCATGATATACCTCTGTCTGCTTAATTTGCATTCTCCTGGATTCAAAGAAGCTGGACTTCCTTTTGTATACATTGGTCTTTCTGATAGGCTCTTGGGTGAGATTTTTAGTCAAATTGCAAACTTTTTAAATGCCATAAGTGTCTTTCTCCTTACTTTCGTCGGGGCAGTCTTTTGACATCCTTAATTGCTTAATTGACTTTGGTCTCTGATAATGAAAACCCTTCGTTTTGGTTGCTCTTTAAAATTATTACAGCTATTTTGGGTCTTCCATGCTCCATGTAAATTTAGAATCTATTTATCAGTTCACACACACTTGTTACACTCACATATATCTACCAAGATTCTCGAGAAAGCTAATACATTTATGATTAAATTCAAAAGAAGAGACATCTTTACAATCATAGAGCATTTTAGACTATTTTGGCCAAATGAGGAAATCTGGACTTATTAAATCTTTATTCATTCAACAGAACCAAGCATCTAATAGTTAGGCAGCATATCATAGTTTCAGAGTCTTAAGTGAAAAATATTTAAAACCATGATAATCTAAAATCAAAGAGGATGGGCCCGGCGCGGTGGCGCAGTGGTTAAGGTCCTCGCCTTGCACGCCTGGGATCCCATATGGGCACCGGTTCTAATCCCAGCAGCCCCGCTTCCCTTCCAGCTCCCTGCTTGTGGCCTGGGAAAGCAGTCGAGGACGGCCCAAAGCTTTGGGACCCTGCACCCGCGTGGGAGACCTGGAAGAGGCTCCTGGCTTCGGATCGGCATAGCATCGGCCATTGTGCTCACTTGGGGAGTGAATCATCGGATGGAAGATCTTCCTCTCTGTCTCTCCTCTCTGTATATCCGCCTTTACAATGAAAAAACAATAAAAATAAATCTTTAAAAAATAAAATCAAAGAGGAATGATGAAAACTCAGTAGAAATTCCCTCAATAATAAAGACGCAATAGAAGTAGGAGACCTTAAGATTATAGTGCAAAAATCTAAGTAATGGTGGTAACTTCACTGACACACTTGGAACAAAGTTAACAAACACGTGATGGTTAGACATTTTGCCAACTAAATGATGCAATAAACAATGGCCTAAGAGGTTGAAAGGTATTGGCTAAGAAGGCAAGAATAATAGACGTAGGAATAGAAAGGTGTAGGAGGTGTTGAAGTACAAGAATAGTGACAGTGTGTAAATATAGCTAAATAGAATAGCTGAACTTATCTGAATGATTCTGAGATATAAAATTCCCATGGTTTGCCTTTTTAGGAAATGACTCACTCCAAATTGTAACAAAGGAATAAAGTAAAGAATGCTAATGATGAGGAGGCCACAGAAATGAAAAGTAATGGAATTGACGATTGTGGTAAACGAGTTTCCTGGAATGGCTTAGGCCTTGGAAGAAAATGAACAGTCGATAGGTAAAGGAACAATTTACAGGCAGATGGGAGTCGGTTTTGATGAAGGAATATCATCTCAACGTGAGTGGCATGACTATGAATGAAGATGAATGTTAGAGCTGGTGATGAACCCATGGAGTGTGTGGTGAGAAAAACCCGAGTTCTTCTCACATCTGCATGCATGAGGTGAAACTTTTTTGGGAAGGGAGACTGCTTCCCTCTGGGATCTTCCAAAGGTCAGTTAAAGGAAAGATAAACAGGAAAATGAAGTAAATTATTTAAGATTGTGAGAGAGTATGTTAGCCAGAGGAGAAAAAATTACAAGGCACACAGAAGGTTGGCAAGGGAAATAGTTTGGGAAAAGCATGACATCTACTTGGTCAGAACTACCCATAGAGCTGAAAAAACATATGCTTATTAATTTGGCTTGATATTAGAATTAGCATCAGTTCTGAAGCGCTTGCATTACAAAGTGTTCTCAGACTCCAAGAGAAATCACATACTATTTTAACCTACAAAAAGGAGAAACATAAAACACAAATAAAAAAATTCCCTTGAAATATCATAAGTGGTATTTTTATTATTTGTAACATGAAACAGCCAATTCATACATATTCCTTGGGTTCTTTTAAATTTATTTACTTTCAATTTTACAGAGAGAGAAAGCAAGACAAACAAGAGAGAGAGGTCTTCCATTTGCTGGCTCATTTCCAGGTAACAATATCCAGACCTGAGTGAATCCAAAGCCTGGAACCAGGAGCTTCTTCTGGGTCTCTCACATGGGTGCAGAGGCCCATGGACTGGAGCCATCCTCTGCTGCTTTCCTGGGCCATAAACAGAGAGCTGGATCAAAAGTGGACAGCCAGGACACCAACCAGTGCCCATATGGATGCCAGCACCACAAGCATTAGATTAGCCTGTCGTGCCACCGTGCTGGCCTCTACGTGTACCTTTTTGTTTTAATTTTATTTTTAATATTGCTTACATAGTTTAGAAGAATATACACCCAGGTGGGCCTCTAATTAGGGTGGTGAGGAGTGGTTTATATAATATATACATGAACGGAGGTCTTCATTGCTTCTAGATATCTTGATCCTCAATACCTAATGTTTTCTTTCCTCCAATGCAGATGCCATTTTGTTGTCATGTACATCTTAAAGAGAATATGTTAACTGATATTTACTTAAAAGTGATTTTATCAGTAGCTGAGTATATTTGCCATTCTTGAAGAGTGCTAAATTTTTAAGAAGTCATTCTCTCTCTTACTTCAAGCTACATATTTAAAATAACTGTAAGGAAGTGGATATTGTGGTGCATAGGATTAAGCTGCCACATCAGAAGCCTATACGCCACATCAGGAGATCTGGAATCGAGTCCTGCTTGATTCAAACTGCTTCAAATTCAGCTGAAGTACTTGTGTCTCTGCCATACAGGCAGAGGCCCAAATAGAATCTCTGCCTCCAGGATTTATTGATAGTTGTTGCACGCATCCATATTTTGAACTAGTGGATGAATCTCTCTGTCTCTCTCTCTCTCACACATACACACACACACAAAGAGACTTTACTTTTTTTAAATTAAGAATTTGCAACTGCAATTAGGCTATAACGGAATAATTAAAGAAATAATAGTGAAATTTTTGAACTCTTCCACGTAAGCTTAAACTTAGCCTGAAGAAAGAAAGTTTGATAGAGGGGTAACCTATCCCTTTATCAATATGCCCTCAGGACGGTTATAGTTTTTGGAAATAGTAATAGTTTTCTTTGTCTTCAGCAGTGCAGAGTGAAAACTCAGATTTTGCCATGGCAATATCAGTCTTATCCCCAGTCCCTTTACTAAGAATCAAAAATGCATTTTAACATACATTTGAGCTTTCTGTATTACAAAGCAAAATGAGTGCAGGAAGGTTCTGCTTGTTTTCTTCTGGTGTTTTAACGTCAACTATAAAATTGGGGAAAGCAACACAAGCATCTATTATTTGAGGCACAATTATCTTTTGCAGAATAACAGCTTTGGCTTTGGTAATTTTTGTTCCCTTCTCGATGAAAAAATAACGAACTACATGAGCCAGTGTGAATGTTTAGCACACTGCGATGGGGGCTGGGCTATGGCCAGGGCAAGAGCTAAAGAGAATGAGCTTTTGTTAGTTCTTCTTCTCTTGTTTTCCTAAAGGCTGGTCTTGACTATTACTTCCTTCTTTGAGCCTTATCCATGGACAAAATAATCCTCTGGAAAATGAAGGCTTGACCTCTCATTTATCTTTGTCCAGTGTCCACTGTCCGCAGACTGATGAAAAGCAGGGAAGAGAGTCCGTCAGCAGTCTGCTAATTCAAAGATTGCTGTCTGACTCATTTTGTTTGGGGAGTATAGACTTTCTTTCTGTTAAGCGAACAAACTATTTTCTTTCTGTCCAGCTCAGGTTATAGAATGATTAGGACCCCTGAAGAGTAAATTAAACTCTCATGACTGTGGTACTGGAGAAGTTGGAAAGTCAACAATGTTATTAAAATGAGATTTTCTTTCCAAGCAACATTTTGTGTGCTCAAACCAACTGCTCTTGACAGCACTGAGAAGTAGAATTGGACTGATGATGCTCCACCTAGATTTATTTGAAGCAAAGGAAAAGGTTAGCTGAGATTTGAACAAATCAGATAGCAGGTATCTGTGGAGATGAACAGAGTTGGCCATTGATTGAAATGCACAAATCCTACATTGGCCAAAAATTCTAAATTCTGGGATAAGGCTTGTGACAATAGGCTAAGATGCCATTTGCAACGTTGGTGTCCCATCCTCAAGTGTGGGTTCAGGTTCCCGCTGCTGCAGTTCAATGCTCTGCCAATGAATCCGGGAAGTCAGTGGAAGATGGTCCAAGTACTTGGATCCCCTGCCACCCATGTGGGAGACGACAATGAAATGACTGGCTCCAGAATTCAATCCAGAGCATCCCTGATCATTATGATCATTCGGAAGAACTCTGGCTATTTATCTCCCTTTCTCTGTCACTCTGCCTTTTAAGTAAACAAAATATTTTTTAAATCTTTTAAAAATCTTCCTGAGGGTCCCTTTCTTTTCTGCAAAGATATTTCATGTGTTGATAACATATGTCATTTTTCAATATTTGTCTTTCTCTTAGATCGAAAGCCACAGTTATTTTTTGAGCTCATCACCACAATAGAGATAATAAAAGTGAGAAAGTATGCATTACTCTAGAATATGTCCATAGGAACCTCTTGTGTTAATCCAACATTTATTACAGCAGAGATTTTTAGAATCAGTTCAAAGAATCTAACAACTGGAACTATCTTAGCTTGACATTTTATGGTGTGCGGAGTAAAGATGAAAAACACAAGCACCCCAAAACTGCAATGAAGAGCTTCAACAATTGTAATGAAAAAAAAAAATGCATACACTATATTATTCCTTGATGGAGAGGAACAAAGAATCTAGAAAAAAATATGATCTCAGTTATCTCTCTCTGTTTCTCTCTCTCTCTCTCTCTCAAATATATATTTAATAGACTACCTAGAGACACAGTTTTTATTAGAAGTCCTACTGTAACAGTCTGGTAACATTTTGGTAGTATACAAAAAGTAAAAAGGTACATAATAAATAAAAGCCACACAAAACCTTTACTCTCTCACTTTTCCCAAATTTTTGATAACCAAATTCTTTCTCCTTGATGAAGATTTATTTTCACTTGAAAGTCAGAGTTACAGAGAAAAATATCTTTCACCTGTTAGTTTACGCCCCAAACAGCTACAACAGCAATTGCTGGGCGAATCTGAAGCTGGGAACCAGGAGCCCCTTCCTGGTCTCTTATATGGATATAGCTGCCCAAGGACCTGGGCCATCATCCATTGTTCTCCCAGGACACAACCAGAGTTGGATTTAAAATAGAGCAGCTGGAACACGAACCTGTGCCCATATGGGATGCCAGAGACATAGTTGGATGATTACCCCCTACACCACTATGATGACTCTACCAAAATATCCCTTGTGAGTACTTTAACAAACACTGTATAAATAAGTTAGAGCAATGTTCTTTTAATATTCCCAGAATCTGTTTGTTTGTGCCTTCATCTTCTAAGAACATTTTTAAGATTTATGTATTTGAAAAGCAGTTACAGAGAGGGAAAGAAAGAAATAAAGAAAGAACAAAGAAAGAAGGAAGGAAGGAAAGAAAGAAAGAGAAGGAAGGAAGGAAAGAAAGAAAGAAAGAAAGAAAGAAAGAAAGAAAGAAAGAAAGAAAGAAAGAAAGAAAGAAAGAAAGAAAGAAAGAAAGAAAGAAAGAAGGAAGGAAGGAAGGAAGGAAGGAAGGAAGAATGGAGGGTAAGGTAGGGGAGGGAAGGGGAGCGGAGGGAAGGGGACCAGAGGGGAGCGGAGGGAAGGGGAGGGAAGGGAAGGGAAGGGAAGGGAAGGGAAGGGAAGGGAAGGGAAGGGAAGGGAAGGGAAGGGAAGGGAAGGGAAGGGGTGCAGCTCAGTGGCCTAGTGACTAAAGTCCTTGCCTTGAACACGCCAGGATCCCATATGGGTGCCAGTTCTAATCTTGGCTGCTCCATTTCCCATCCAGCTCCCTGCTTGTGGCCTGGGAAAGCAGTTGAGGATGGCCCAAAGCCTTGGGAGACCTGGAAGAGGCTCCTGGCTTCGGATTGGCATAGCACTGGCTTTTGCGGTCAGCTGGGGAGTAAATCATAGGAAGGAAGATCTTCCTCTCTATCTCTCCTCTTCTCTGTGTCTCTGACTTCGCAATAAAGATAAATCTTGAAAAAAAAAAAAGGAAAGAAGGGAGAAAGAGAGAGAGAAAGAGAGAGAGCTTGTCCATCCATTGGCTAACTTTTCAGATGACCACAATTTCAAATGACCACAATGACTTAAACAAGGTGATGGGCCATACTGGAGCCAAGAACCTGAAGCTCCACCCAGTCTCCACATGAATGGCAGTTGTCAAACTACTTGGGCTGTTTTCAGTTGTGTTGATAGGCACATTCACAGGGAGTTGAACCAGAAGAGGAGAAGCCATGATCCAGGCTGGCATTCACGTGGGTGCTAGCATTTCAGGCATGGCTTAACTCGCTGAGCCACAGCACTTACTCCAAAAGTCTGTTTTTTAACTTCATTTCTGGCATGGATATAAGGCAGTGGTGGTATTGGCATGTTTAAAATTTATAATATCAAAATTTCCAAATTCAAAACCATTTCAAAGTGTGTTGATGATTTTCAAATGTAGAGAAATTTTTTACGCTTGCTTAAAAGAACAAATTCAGTTTATTTACATTTTAAAATGTGAATAAAACAAATTTAAAAGGTAGCTGTTTGTGTCTTTCAAACATAGCTGTGAGTCTATGTTTCCAAGAAACAATTTTCCCTTCAGTGACCACTGCAAAAGAATAAAAAGTTCTGTCGTAAAAATACTGTACTTTGTGTGTCTCTTGAGTAATTAGCTGAGTCATCATCCTGTGGAACAGAAGGCCAGAATTCTCATAAAAGCTCAGTGTTGACTCACCACATGTTCATGGCTGGGCTGTTCTTGCACACTTTTTACTTAAGCAAATGAAAAAGAAAAATACTCTCCTATCCATCTTCATTGGACAGGAATTAGACCAGTATTCTCAGAAATGAACAAAACCTGTTAGGAATCACAGCGAGTGGCAGACATTGTGGTACAATGGGTCAAGCTGCCACTTGGGACATCTGCATCCCTTGTTGAACTGTGTCTGGCATTCAGCACTTCCTCTACTGCCTCTTCCCAATCAGGCCTCCTGCTAATATGCACCCTGGAAGGCTGCGGATGGATGCTCAGGCACTGAATCCCTGTCTCCCACATGGAGTTCCAGGCTCTTGTCTTAGGCTTGGCCCGATGCCAGATGTGGCAAGGCTATGAGAAGTGGACCAGCAGATGGAACATCTGCGTGTATGTATGTTGCTATTCCTTTCAGATACAACTAGAAAATTAATAAGTAAACATTTTAAAGATGATGATTTTATATCCAATCTGAAATTAAAGATTTTTGATAACTTTTTGGTTTTATCTATTTTTTTCCAAGGCATAGTTTCAGGTATTCAATCCAATCTCCATATCCAAAGCTATCAATAAAGTCACTTTCCTTGGAATCATTTGCAAAATCAATGTAATAAATTTCTATCTTTTATTTCAATGGAATATGTACATTTCTATTACTACATTAACAAAATTAATCTCCAAGGAAACTATATATATATATGTACATGAATTATATTATTTGATCACAAAATAAATATTTCCTTTCAGGAATGTCTTGGTAATGCTAATTTAGAATTAATTTTACTTTTACTGTTCAACACAATTTTTATGATGCTAAAGTTTCCTATCAGTCTGTTCAACCTCTAGGTTAACATATTTGAGAAATTTCTATTAACCAACAATCAATTGAACACGTGTATCTTGCACTTTTTAAAGTATCTTCCTGATTGAGAGCAATATTTGATGTTGTTTCCAAACTGAATTGGAATGAGAAGAAAATAATTCCCCTTAACCAGAGATACTACATGACAGAAAACTCTGCTAGAACCCCTTCGAATTCTCAAAGGGTGAAAACTGTGCTTCTCAAAGAGTGTTCTTGAATGAACAAGTTCATCAAACGTCTTCACTTTTGTATGTATTATATGAATATGGCTTACGAATCTCAGATGTAGCATTGCATTAGTTCACCTATTGGAAATAAAAAAGACCATGATCCATGATCCATTTGGAGATTTTGTGTAGGGCTGGCAGGTGACTCCTCACCAAAAAGGTCACAGAATAGCAGAGGTTTGAGCCTAACCAATGAGTGAGCTCGGTGGCTCTGTGAGAGACGTCTCTAGGGCAGGAAAACAACAAGAGGCCAAGACAGAAACGCCAACATGAGGAGTGTTGCTGGCAGACAAAACCGTAATCCTAGCGCAGGTTATAGCTGAAAAATGATCAGGAGATCCTAGGGCAAGAGCAATCATTCACCTACCCAAAGGAGTTGAGCCTTCCAAGTGCTGTTGACACCCGGACCCTCCCAGCCTTTTGAAGAAAATATTGCAAGGCTAAAGCAAAGCAGAACACATGGACCAAGATTAACTAGAGGACAAAGGTTGAATGTGCTCTAAACACTGGAACATGAGTTGGAGTTTGTGGTTTCCAGGTTGGGAAAGACATTCCAGGAAGCAGTGACAGTGTGAACAAAGGCCCAAAGGAAGGAAGGACTGAGTGCAGGAGGCGGAACAAGAATGTGGGGATGAGACTCAAGACCAGGTGGTTATTTAGTCAAGTTTATTTATTCAGACTGAATGTCTGGAACATTGAGGGAATTGCTTGCATATTTCAGGCTGAAAATATATTTTGCTTAGGTTAATGTGGGGCTTGCATTGGCCGTAAACTTATTTCATGTATCCGTCTAACTTTGAATGAGTATGTGCTTTTTTTCATTGAAGAGAACAGATTTAAGTCACTGTATGTGTCTCCTAGGAATGAAATGCCATGGATTGTTCAGAATGATTTATATGTAATCATTTATTCAAATTATTCAACAAAATCACTCATATAGTCATGTCAGTGTTTCATCAAAAGCAAGCCAGTTAAGATTCATTTAACACCTACCACTGAGAAAAGACATTGTCAAGGGCTGCGTGTCCCAGAAATGATGAAGACACAGTCACTTCCTACAATGCATGATCATACATGAAGCATCTTGGGAAAAACTGATACATCACAGCAGAATGTAATTCCAATTCAGCTATCATTCTAGAATCCTCAAGGAAGCAACATATCAGGATAAAATCCAGCACTGTCAAACGATTCACAACGGACATTGAATTATTGCCCTGGGTTGAACATAAGACGAGCCTGAAGAAACTGAAGACTCTATGCAAACTGGGATTTGTCTACTAAGGCGTTGTAATCACATTTGATTTGTCGAAAAGAAAAGAAAAAGGGGAAATGATGAGTGTTTGATGTTGACAAAAGTTGGAAAATAAACTTATTTATACATTTGGCAACCGACACTGCAATTCTGCTGTCAGGTCCTGCTCATTCAGGGATGCTGGTTTTTAGGAATACAAATTGCTAAAATCAAAGCTGCTGATGAGGCAGCCTCAATTTACTCCTTCCAGATTTTCCACATTGAAAACACGGAAACAAATGAAACCCTTCCATTTCACTATTTGTGTGGGCTGTTCATCTTGCTCTTTCAAATTCTTTGCTCCCTTTCCAGATAATCTTTTTTTTTTTTATGATGGTGTCTTTTTAGAACATTGTCTCTGACATGAACAACCTCCTTAAATTTCCTTTGACAATAAAATGCTTTGGAAGAAAGTTTGGAAAGGGACAGATGGATCTTATCCAAAAGGAAGTTGGCAAGCCTTTTCTTGTTACCACTGCAGGCCTCTACATTAAGGGCAGAAAGAGCAGAGAGTCTTATTAGGGTAACAAGCTGGTTCAGTTTTTTCTCTGCCTTCAGGTAATCTCAGAGTCCTGTAACCTTTCAGATCCAATATTTGCAGGCACATTATAGGGTTAATTTTTATAGAAGAATGTTTTTTGTTACAGTAATTTGAGAGTTTATTTATACAATAATTTCTACCTGAGTTGTATTTTTTTGTAATTGTCATCAATCGCTCATTTAACATGAAATGTTTACTGGGTTTCAAGATCTAGTTATCAGTTCAATATGTCTATTTGCTCTTATTCTTAACTTTATTTTGAAGTAACTTACAACTTACTAGAGAGCTACAGAAATGATATCAAGAAATTCCACCGACCCTTCATCGTGTTTAATTATCACTTAGTATCAACAAACAATTCTCAAAAATCAAGAAATTAATAATAATGTGACATTATCTACGCTACAGAAATTATTCTAATTTTACCTATTTTTTCCACTAAGATTGTTTTATGTTTCAAGTTTCAGCCTCGCATCTCACTTTATATTTGGTTATGTCTTCCTTTCCCACTTGTCTAAAGAGGTCTTTTGATTGTAGGGAAGGGATACTTGTAGATTATTCTCATTCTCAAGCAATCTCACTGTTGCACATGAAGTTGTCAACTTGTTCTGTTCCCAGTAACCATGCTATTATTTTTACTCTCCAGCATATTCTTGACACAAGGAATAAGACTTGAATCTCATCCAGCATTCTCAAGATTTCGGAAGATGAGCCTGTGTCTGTAAAATGGAATCCATCATTTTCTTCTTTCTCCCAAAAAATCAACCCTACCTGGGAAACCAGCCACATGGTAACTGAAATAGGCTTTTGTAGAGAACAGCTTTGTGTATTCTGAACTGGTTCCAGGAAAGATTTTTTAGTGGGATTAGTGGGTATAATGAACTGAAGTGGGTTCTGAGAAAGCAATGCTTATCTACAGGAAGCCTGGATCTATGGCATTTTATGATTTTCATTCTTCCATTATCAGAAGGAACTTGCTAAGATCTTTGGCCCCTGCTGAATACTGCCTCACTTCATAGTGGATTTTTCCACTTCAAGCTATAGAAAGATTATCACCTCTGAAGTTCATGTGCTCTGAAGTTAGTTTTGGGAGAAAGTACTGGCATGCCACCTGAAGCCTCATGATCAGCTCCTAGCCTCACGAAGGCCTGATTTAAGATCAATAATACTGTGAGGCACACCTCTGATACTATCTGTGCCAGGGTTTCACGGCTAACTGTTGAGCAGATGTCTCAAGTGAGATATTCAGCCTGGGTAGTAATTGGAACTGTTGAAAGCCTCCTCCTTCAGGGGAAATTTTGGAAGCAATGCCGTTCCCTCCTACTGTTTAAGCCTTACAGATTGTCAAATTATACATGGCAGATGGATTACAGTTTGTCCTTTTAGTGACAGGAAAAGCTGTTTCTACATCCTGGCAAAGATATCCACTTTCGTCAAGATAAGATTTTTCGGCTTCTCATCTATATTTGGGAAAATGTTGTCTGGTCTGTTTTAACAAGTCACTATAAAAGGTTTCTATTATACCATGCCATAATTAAATAACTGGTTTTCATTAGTATATTGTACTAAATAATGCTGTAGGCACCCTATAATTACGTGAAATACTTGGTGGGTATTAGCTCATCAGTATTGGCTTGGCTTTGCACAATAAAGTCTCAAAATACAACAAAGTTATGTTGTGAATTATCATCATTGCTAATATGTAATATCCATCCAAAAGTAAAAGGTAAATGTGACATTTTTCTTTTTCTTTGTTTTTGAGCCATTAAAAAAAAAAAAAACTCATCCTCTATTCTTCTTCTTTTCCTATGCTTCCTTTTTCTTGAAGTTTTAAGTGTTCATGTCGTCCTTGCTCTTCCTCCCTTGTTGTTCACATATCTCGATCTTTATTCTTTCTGTTAATGTCATTGATTTCTTCCCCAGTAGAGCGTGTTCAAGGAGTCTTTTGACATGGCTCCAGGATGGGCAGATAAACTTCAAAGAATGCTTGTCATTGAACTCTGCTATCTGCTGAATGAATAAATGAAAGAAGAGCACTATCAAATAGAAAAATCATGTTTTATAAGTTTGAATGAAGCTATTGAAACTTCTCATCTGTCATTCAATTTCTCTTTTAGGATTTCTTCTGTCCTGAAGAAAAAGTAGTTTTCAGGGTGAGAAGAGAAGTGCTAAAATATGATTAGTCATCATCTCTTTATTGTTTAATCAGCTTTTAGGGCTTCTCAATTTTATCTGTACTGTTTTCTTGAAATACAAAAACATCCAAATCCAAATGCATTTTTTTTTGCTCCATATTGTGATGCATTCATTCTACCTTCTCTTGAGATACCAACAATATTGTCACAACTCCAATATCCATGAATGATCCTTTACCACTCTGTCATGTTTGAGTAGCAGGAAGGACAACTCTTCTGCCAGGCACCTCTGTGAAGTATTCACATCTGAGTCATGGTTTCTATGCTTTGAAAATCTTCTCTATCACTCAGGTTGAAATTTAATTGCCATTATTTCATCAAAAATGATAAAGTGAAGACATTATTGGGTCATGAGGACTCCATGCTTATAAAGGAATTAAAGTTATTAACTGCAGTGTCATTGTGGGAGTGGGCTTGTGTAGCGCATGGGGCTTTCCTCACCCTGTGATGCCCTTCACTGCACTGTAACGCAGCAAAAAGCCCCAACAAGATGCAGCCTTTGATATTGTGCTTCCAAGCCATTAGGAGTGTGAAAAGTAAACACATTCTCTTTATGAATGACTAAGTCTGGTGTCTTTTGTTGTAGCATCACGAAATGAACTAAGACTGTGACCTACTTTCCAAATCTATAGCTCTTACTATTCACATCACTTATTTTCAGCCACTGTGTTAGAATTTGTATGTCAAAAGACTTCCCTGTTTGTTTCTGATCCTTTCATCTTTGACTCACTGCTGCCCTAATATACCATAAAGTCCTAAAAGGTTAGGATTCTAAGTCAGTGTTTTAAAGCCTCTTCCTCTTACTCTCAGGCATCTTTGAGAAGGAATGTAATGGTGGGATTCCAAATTTGTGCAGAATCAAGAACAAAAAATAAAAGACCAAGGATTGATTAAATATTAAATTGTATATGGCTTATAAATATATGCATTAACATTTATACCTATACAAAAGGATTTTTTAAAGTTTGTAAATAATTGAGTTATTTGGGAGTTTATTCTGAAGCAAAAAACTTTGTGATCCCTGAAGATGACTCATGAAAAAAACTAATAAAAAAATGTATATTATGAAAAATCCATAGATAGATATCCTCATATGATTGATGTAACTTTTGAAATAGTATGATTAATAAAAAATAATGTATTCAAGATACTATTGAATTTCTAATAATCTTAGTTCTCTTTTCCATCAGTATATACTAAAATAATGCTATTATTATAGAATATTCAAGTCACTTCTTACTAAAAAGAGTCTATACCTATATGTCAAACCCATACCCTTACAGGCAAACACAAAATACTTTTTCTCCAATTTCATTAACTGGTCTAGTTTCTATAACTTGATAGAAAACTTCGTTTTTATAGTATCAGATACGTGGTATGTGGGACCAAGTTGCTATTGAATAAATTGTATATCCCTAAGTGTTCATGGCATGAGACAATCATTTAAAGGCTGCAAATTAGAAAATAAATACAAACACGGGGAAATTGTAATACTTTCCCATTGTTGCAAAAACAGGGAGAAGATGAGTACCACAATCCTTTCCTTTCCAACTCTATGTGCCCTCAGGCGTTTTTGAGTTTTCTGCCCTTCTTTTCTAACATATGACCAGAAAATACATGTCAGTATATAGATATATGCTGGGAAGTCAAAACTTAGTAGCATTTACAAAATATCTAAGACATGGGCTATTCAGTTGCCAAAAGTGCGTGGACTCTCAAAAACAGCGTGGGAACACTTTGTGACTTGTAAGTAAGCAAGGGAAGAATTAAATCAATTAATAAAGTCAGACAGGAAGATGTCATGTGTCTATATTGAAAAATGCTTGGTCTGCATATCTGTTGATGGACATGCCCGTGACTCCTGTGCTTACAGCTGCTGGGCGACTTGCATGAATCATCTGAGCATCCAGTTTTCTCTAGCAATGATTTCATATGTACTAAAGCAGAGATATTAACCATTAGAGATCAATGTTCTCCATTAAGGATTAAAATATGTTAAGACCATAACTGCATTAACTGCCATTGAATATTTCTGTTGCTGACACCTTAATTAGCTCATTAATGAAATTTTAATTCTTTGTGACCTATAATCTATAACTGTTAGCAACTGAATTTTCAGTCTTCGATGTTAATTATGTGTTCCATTACGATTCTCCATCACAAACAAGAACACTCCCATCCAAATCAGTCAACACACTAGCTAGAGCATTTCAGCCCATTTACCCTTCTAAGGATGACTGTGACTGACCCCCTTACCATAATTACTCTAATGATTAATTTAGAAAGCAGATTTCAGCTAAATGCAGCATTGATTCTCTGTTCACTCTCTAATTATGGGGCTGGTACACTGAAATAGTTACATCAGTTTAGCTATTTCATCCCTTTAAAAATGTAATACAGCTACCACTTCAAGCGGAATCTTTGCCAACCAAAAGATAATTGAGGGCTACACTGCCAGTGTCTACAGGGCCAGACCTGTCCTGCCCACTTCCCTGTATGTGTGATTTGGGAAAGGCCAAGAACTTGTCCTTCCTAAAATATCTGTAAAAGTAGTGTCTGTTACAATTACCTGGCCTTGTTTCTGAGCAAGCACAATTGAATGAAGGGTTGTTGATTTTCTCGCTTACATTAGACAAGACTTGCATAATTGAATTAGAGTAGGCAGTTTTTAATCAGGCATTTCTATTGAAAAAATATTTTAAAAAATTGTTTGCATTGACTCACACTCTCTGGGCTGATCTAGGTCATGTGATTTTCATTTATTTCCTACTTCTACACTGGAGTTTTACTTCTTAGGATTTCTGAAGGCATTGCAATGCCTAAGAGGCTCTAATTAAATTTAACCTTCCTACCCCCAGGGAACAGTACTATCTTTAGCATGTCTAGGTGAATAGTTTGGTGACAAA
The DNA here is from genome assembly GCF_017591425.1 of Ochotona curzoniae. Classification (NCBI taxonomy): domain Eukaryota; kingdom Metazoa; phylum Chordata; class Mammalia; order Lagomorpha; family Ochotonidae; genus Ochotona; species Ochotona curzoniae. The sequence goes on along the minus strand of NW_024464939.1, from coordinate 20,528,401 downwards.
CAGCTCATAACAAGTGAGAATATGGGAGAATTTTTCAGAATGTCAGCATTTGGAAGTGTCAAAGCTACCCCATTGGTTCCCTCCATTCTCTGGTGCTAAATAGGTAAAGGAAAGAAATAAAAAGAAAAAACAATATCTAATTCTGAAGTCTTGTCTTATAACACATATTAATATGTATATGTATACATATGCCATTTTTCCCTCACATTAATAAAATTTTAACACCTTTCCATGGTTTGTAAACAACCATGGAGATAAGACTTTGCATATTAACAATCTGAATTTGTTACACCCCTCAGTCTTTCCACTTTGTTCTGATGGTATCATTTCATATCTGGGAAAGGTAAGATCAAATCAGCAAATGCATTAAAATGTAAGAGTACAGAAAAACTCCCTCAACCAGGGAATATGGATGTAATAAAGAGAATGCAAAGGGAAGTTCATGGTGGAGATAATAACATCTCAGAAAAATGGGCAGAATGGGAAATTAATTAATTAATTAATAATAAAGAAATAAACTCAATATGCATGTCACTTAGATATTTCCTTCACCCACATACTGGTGTCCTTATTAATATAGTTTTTATTTCCCTTTGATAGTGTGCAGTCTTCTAAGACAAAAAGCATGATCCCATACTGGTATTTCCTCATTTTCTCAAAAAAAATTTTTTTCTTTCTAGAAACAACTAAACTCTAAGGATTGATATTTCTCAATTTTCAGTAGTTTGTGCTTCTAGATGAGGGTGTTAGTGGGCAGGGTGCCAGAATTGTATGGCACACATTTCTGATGCCCATGTAGTGACTGGACTGAGAGCAATGGCCATAAAATTAGGGAGTTTACAGCTGGTATTATGGCCAAAGCACCTGCATCTGGAGCTCCTTGTCCTGTCATATGATGGACCTGAGACTGAAGTTTGAACCATTTTCCCAAAGATATATAACTGACCCATATCTTTTGCTTCCTAAGGAATTTGTTGAAGAGTAGAAAGAGAGCTTCATGCACTGTAGCTGCCGTTTTTCAAAACTGTAAAGCATCATGACATTCTTAAATTTTCAAAAATGTGTTTGTCTTGTAATCATTGTGCTTGTTTTTTGCCTCATCCACAGGGATTCCTGTTGGTGCATCCATGATTGGATCACCTTGTGATGGACCTTTGATGAGCATAGATTTAATTAGCAACAAATCAAACTTTTAAAGTCTTTCTACATTCTTAGCTTTTGAAAAAGGTTACAAAAATCTATGCACATTACTTCTTGATTAAATACATAATTATAAGAATCACTTCAATTTGTTGTTTCAATCTATATTCAAGTCCTATTAATTTGATGATCTGATAACCTGAAATTTTCTACTGGAAGTAAAAAAAAAAGATACATTTCAGGAAGTGGACAATGTAGCTATGTTATAATCCTGTCATTGATAAACATGACTTTATTAAAACGTGGATATCTCCAAAAGCCATGGAGATTACAATAGCATCTTTCATTTTCTGTAGCCAGAGAACACAAGAACACAAACATTATAATACAAAGGTCGACAATCCATTCTTGCTGAAAAGTGATTAAGGACATGTAAATTTCTCACTCCAGGCTATCACTTCTGTTGATCCTTTGGCAGCATATTCTACTTCATACTTCTTAGCATAAACACAGCAAGTAGATGATATTTGATATACAGCTGTTGGACTTTCTATCTTGGTTCCTAAACTTTTCCTGCGATGTGCCTAAGAAGATATAGTCATGTATGCCAAAGTCTTTCCTCTTCTCTCACTCTCTACTGCCATGAATGGTCTGCGTTACCTGAATTATATAAAGTCTCAATAAGTCTTCTCAATCACTGAAAGTGCTTTTGAGTCCCAGTACTACTCCAAAATTATATGATAACCATGAGAGATATATTTTATGTGATAAATTTAAGTTTTTCTGCTTGGCCTAACAAGCTCTACTGGTGAGTATCATATGAATGTGGGGATGCCAGTCCCAGGATCTCTGTTTATATCAACTTTATCCTGGCATAGTCTTCAATTTAATACTTTCACATCTTTACTTTTTTTTAAGTGGGGAGTATGTGTTAAGCAATGTAAATTTAAAACATTAATAAATTTTAAGAACAAAGATAATGTTTGCATTTACATATAGCCTAAGACAATATTCAAAAACAAAATACCTGAAAAATCGAAGCATTATAGCACCTCGTAAGAATTAGTTATCCCAGGACCAAGCATTTAGCACTGCAGCTAAGAGCTTTGGGGGATATCTGCTCCACCTCCCATATTGGGTGTCTGTATTTAATTCTAAGCCCCACTTGTTCATATGTACCTTGAGAGATTGACAGGTGATGGCTTCAGCACTTGGATGCCTACTCTAAATGTGAAAAGCATGGATTGAATTCCTGAGTCCTTTCCAGGCTTCAGCACTGGCCCAGGCCCAGCAATTGTGGGACATTTAGGTGATAAACCAGTGGATAAGAGAGCTCTGCTTCTCTACATCTCAAATAAATTATTAAAAAGTGTCAAGAATTGTTATCACAGAAAATCAAAAATAAAACACCAAGTTTTCTTGAGGAACATAGGTTAACTCAATTTTGTAGTACAAGCAGAATCTCATTTATATCCTAGATTCACTTGGGAAATCCTGATTTTTGCTGTGTTCTTCAGTCTTGGATTAGAATTAAACATGTTGTTCTCCTAAATCTTATCATTAGAGAAAGAACTGGTTAATGACACTTGGTATATTAGAAGAACTCCAAAGCAGAGTGACTATTTGGCCAGAGAGCTGCTGTCTAGCTGATGATGGAAATCACTTATTCACCACCTGTTGGAAAATGTTAGTGTTCATGTTCAATTATGTGCCTAATTTAGTGTGTAATTGGAAATGTAGTGCTTGCAAAGCAGGCAAATCTTTTTGAAGATTTAGCTATTTATATTGAGCGTATTAATTACAGTGAAGCAGAGGGGAACACAAAGCTATCAGGAGAACAGAGCGCACTTTCAAAGCAACGGCTCAACAGGACATACACTGCTTACTCAGAAAGATGAAAGCATGGTGCTGCCTGCGTAAGTGTGAAATACTTCAAGGCTGCCATGTTAGCACCATCTCAAAATGTCAGCACGTGTTTCTCCCATTCTATTTTAATGGGTACTGATTCTTCCCACTGGGAAAAAAGAGAAAATAAAAGAAAAGAAAAAAAGAAAACATGTAAGAGTGACTTTTAAAACCTTGAGTTATTTGTTTTCCTATGCCTTGTTAACATTAAAATATCCCTGCTGAGTTTATACATTTTATTTAAATATTATTTTGCAACTTATGCAGTGTTCTTCACTATTCTGTTAAGTCCAAACATTCAACAGAGCCAAAGAACATTCCTGAGTCAAACTCTGAGCAAATACAATGTTTGCCCACCCACACCATCACAATAATTGGGATTTCCTCCGACAGAAATTCTGTATAATTTGTGTCAAGGAGAGGTTGATCCTTGAAATTAAGATTCTTTGAAGGTCCTGAATTCTAGCCAGGTAAGTTCTGATGGAATGAAAAAGACATGCAGCATCAAAGGGAAATTGGGGCCAAAGATTACATCCTAGCATCTATTACATGACCATGTAAAAATGATAAGTGATATCCTGAACAACAGGTGCAAGCAGGGATGCTTCAGTGGTGATTCTAAACATTTTCAACCTCAAGCTATTGCAGAAGTATAGATACCCTTGCTAAACCTGTTCATCCTCATGAAAACAAGTTTCCCATCTGTCATACACAGCCAAGCAAATAATGAAGAGTCTTCACAAAACCTCGTGGATTAGGTAAAAACTGCATGGATTAAAAAAATAATAATAATGATTTCCACACCCAGTTCCATTTTGCCTGCATTCTCTGAAGTAATGTGCTATAACTCCAAAAATGTGGAGAAGAGTTATCAGGCATTCAAACAAATACAACCCTTGACGGGGAGAGTGCAACAGGAAGCAGGAACTATCCATATTTAAAGTCCTCATTCCTGTGGCTGGTCGTGGTATAAACAGTAAAGCCACTGCCTGTGGTGCAGGCATTCTGTCTGGGCCCAGTTCCCACTACTCCAGTTCTAACCCAGATTGTTGTTAATGTGTCTGGGACAGCTGAGGAAGATGATCCATGCGCCTGGACCCTTGCACCCACGTGGGAGATTCAAATGAAACTACTGGTTTGCTTGGACCCAGTTCTGGAATTTCAGTAGCTGGAGGAGTGAAACAGGATGGAAGTGTTCTCTCTCTCTCTCTCTCTCTCTCTCTCTCTCTCTCTCTCTCGCTTTCACTTACTCACTTTCTCTCTCTTCCTCACCCTCATCATCTCCCTTTCTGTCTCTCTGTGTAATTCTACCTTTCAAATAAATAATTAAAATTTAAAAAAAATTTTTTTTTCTTCCCAATTGTCTTCAATGTTAAATTTTCAACCCTACATCCAAATCAGATTTACTTGGCTTTTTTTTTCAGCCTATATGGCCTGCTGTTCTCTAGCCTGATCCTTTTTAATATCCATATCCTTGAGAATGGTCTGTTTTGATAAGATCATTTCTCTGTCCTACTCAATTATGTTTAGTGTCCCTAGGTGTCTTTTATTTCTCTTCTTTACTTAGCTTCTCCAATAAGCCCCAAGGACATAAATACTATAAAGTAGGGAGTTGGAATGATCATGAATAATAGCTTGAACTATGAATGGCCTATAGAACTTGTATTTGAGAGACTTATCTTGTTTATATTAACGTCTATGTTTCAGTTATCTTGAGATTCTTGTGTTTTCTCTTAACATAAATAGTATGTTAAGATTTTTTTCAAACAATATTAGTCAGAGAGAATGTACATAAGACTGACAGAAATTCAGAGACAGAGGGTGGAGGACAGAGGGAAATATGAGCATCCTTCAAAGAGTTCATAGAAAAGGCATACCATCCAAAACTATGCATAGGGGCCTGGCTCAATAGCCTAGTGGCTAAGGTCTTCACCTTACATGTGCCAGAATCTCATATGGGCACCAGTTCTAATCCCAGCCACCCCGCTTCCCATCCAGCTCCCTGCTTATGACCTGGGAAAACAGTCGAGGATGGCCCAAAGCCTTGGGACCCTCCACCCATGTGGGAGACCAGGAAAAGGTTCCTGGCTCCTGGCTTCAGATTGGCTCAGCTCCAGCAGTTGCGGCCTCTTGGGGAATGAATCAATGGACAGAAGATCTTCTTTTCTGTCTCTCCTCCTCTCTATATATCTGACTTTACAATAAAGATAAAATAAATCTTTTTTAAAAACTATGCATAGAGGTCAAAATTCTTTTTGTATCAGAATGAACTTTCAATTTTTCTATTAACACTGTCAGATGAGGATAACGTTACATTGTGGACTTGTATTTACAGTTGGGGATGTGTATTGGGCTGGCTACAGTCCCTCTTCAGATGAGAAGAGCAAAACTGACAGTGATAATATCCTAACACTAGGAAATGGAAAATACTAATTTACATGTGAACGCACATGGATTGAAAGTCTCTCTCCTTTCCGCTCTCTCATTTGCTCTGTGTGTATATATGTAACTCAACCTGTCAAATTAATAAATAAATCTTTGACCGAATAAAGAACAGTGTTCTGCCATTTGAAGCATGCAATCTTGATAACACTATGCCAAATGAAATGTACTAGAAAAGAGTCCCTCGTTGTACTTGCATGTGGAATCTACTTATTCAAGTTCAGGGAGAGAGAGAGAGATTTCAGTTACCAGGTTCTGCAGAGAGGGAGTGAGATGATAAAGTGGTAGAAAGTTTTTGTCAGGCACTAAAGTGAATTCTGTGAATTTAGTTATGCTAATGTACAACATACTGTAACTAACCTGAAATGTTAAATAACTGATCAATTCAAAATAAATTATGCTGATAATATTACTTTCTAGACTCAAACCAAAAATCTTCTGTCTGCTGCCACTCCCCAAACGGCCAAAATGACAAGAGTTGAGCTGATCTGAAAAAAATCAGGAGCCAAGAGCTTCTTCCCAAGTCTCCCAAATGGGTACAGGAGCCCAAGGACCTGAAATATCTTCTACTGCTTTCCTAGGCCATAAGCAGGAACCTGAGCAGTCAGGACATGTACCAGCTCCCATAAGGGATATCAGCACTGCAGGCAGAAGATTGGCTTGCTAAGCCACCGTGCCAGCCCCTTTACCTCTTACTTTCCTATGGGGCTCAGTGACCTCAGAACTAGCAAAGTATACAAATCCTTACTGTTCCTGGGTGAAGATCTTACAGCCATGAATAATAAGACTGGTCTCTTTTCATTGCTACTGAAATATGCCATTGTATGATTATACTTCAAAAATTTTGTTTTAAAGAATGGTATTCAAAATATGTTGAATAATGAAGAAGGAGGCATAGTGGAGCATAGATTAAGCTACTGCCTATAATGTTGGGAGCCCAGAAGAGTACTGGTTGAAGTCTCATATGTGCTACTTGCACTCCAACCCCTTGCTAATGTTTTTGGGAAAGAAGAAGGTTGCCCAAGGGCTTGGATCCCTACCACCCACACGGGTATCCCGGATGGAGTTACTAGCTCTGGCTTCAGTCTGTTCCAACTGTGGCTACTACAGCCATTTGGGGAGAGATATAGATAATAGAAAGTCTCTCCCTCTCTCTCTATCTGCCTTTCCTTATTATGCTGCCTTTCAAATAGATAGATAGATAGATAGATAGATAGATAGATAGATATTTAGAAAACATAAGATTATTTGGGTATAAAAATCAAAATTCATGCAAATTTTTCATATATGCATTTTCCATGATTTTTTTCAAAATTTTCACTTCTAAAAATCGAGTACATCTGGTTCTCCATCTTACAGTCGCTGTTTTATAATCTCACCTTTATTTCTCAACTTATCAACTGCTTCCAACTCAATGTCAAGTGAAGCACGCCTGTTTCTTGGACCGTGGTTTGCAGAAGTCTTTAGTCAGAAGAAATCCTAGGAAAGCAAATTCTTCCATTCCCAGCTTCAACACAAAACTCTAGACTCCTTTTCGAAAGAGGGATGAAGTAGAGACAATAATAAATTCACTTTATCCAACAAAAAAGGAAAATCATACTCGCCATCAAGATACAGCTTACTCAGCATTGTTGAAACTGTTACGAATCTCAAGACTATTCTAAATTTTTAGCTAGACACAAAACTACCAAAATTTCCATCTACTTGACATTGTGAAAAGACTACTTCTGTTACAAATTATTGAAAATCAAAGTTGAGAAACATTACCCATGATAAAAATCTGACCAGGAGATGAGACCACAATCACTTCCAAATTCACACACATCATTCTCTGTGTATACTGAAAACAAAACAATTTTTAAGTTACACTTTGGAAAAGGAACCTGAGTAATTTCAGACATCATAGTGTAAATAGTTAAATTTTTGATAAGACACTAGTGGTGAAATTCTCAGGCAGTAATGATGTCCAAGCAAGTAGGACCAACATAAATCATGATTCATAGCCGGGGTTTGGTTATGTCATTCACCTGCCCAATTATCAGGGCAGGCTGTGTTGTCCAAGATGGAGTTTTACGAGAACAGCTATGTACTAGGAGCTTTTTTAAAACTTCTGTGAGAAATGAAAATAGTCAACTTCACTAGGAGGCTTCAAAATTTTAAAAGATAAACCAAGTCATCACTTATACAGCAAATCATTTTCAGTTCCAATAAGTTGGCACATGCACCAACAGTGAGCCAGATATTCATTTAACTGAAAGTTTAATCAGATGAATGTAGAAAAAAAAGCAGAATGATAAAAGACTTTAATTAATACAAAGTTCATGGGCAAAAATGTATATCTGTGATTAAGAAAAATGAAGCTAATCATTGTACATGAACACCACAGGCTTGTTTTGTTCTTGTTTTGCTTGTTTGTAAGAGGTACAATGGCAAAGAAAAGGCTGCGACTGTCACCACTCCAAAACTGTGAATGATTTCCTTAGGGTCTCTGCATGCCTCAGTATCTCCATCTGCAAAATAGAAAAATAACTGTACTTATCCAACAGTATTAATACATTGAACTGTTCTTTGCAAAGAGCTACCATATGCCCAAGCCTACTTATGTGCTTGGGTTCAAGAGCAAGTAGAAAATGTGTAAGTAGTTTTGTTCTCGTGGAATTTACATTCTAGTCACTTCCAGAATTAAGTGAGATTAACATACACAAAATAAGTGTTCAACAGGTACTGTTTTTCTTTCAACTGGTTCCCCTTTCTCTTTTTAAGCAGTTTATCTATAGTTCTAATTAGTGTAATATAAAATATGAAGTAATACTAAAAACATGACATGTTTTTAGGAATCTACAATATTAGCTTTCTATAATTTTAGATGATATTTCCTACAATTACTTTGTTTTTAGAATAAGACATATTTCAGAAAACAGAATTGTGGCAAAATGAGGTCAGCATCACATATCAGATCAACAGTTTGAGTCCACACGGCACCACTTCTGATCCAAATCTCTGCTGTCTGCCTAGCAAGGCATTACAGGATAGCCAAAATACTTGGAATCTTGTCACTCATGAAAAAGACCCAGATGCAGTTACTGGCTCCTAGATGCAGTGAGGCCCAGCACCAGCCATCGTGGCCAATGGGGAGTGAGCCAGTGGATGGAGTACATTTCTCTCCCTCTCTCTGTCTTTCTCTCTCTCTCTGTCATGCTTCCTTCAAGATAAATAAAATAAATCCATTTTTAAATAATACAATTCAGTTTCTGAATTATGATTCTGTTCATGGAAATTTAATAATCAAGTTCTCCTTTTCTTTATCAAAGTTTGTCACGGAGTAGCTCAAAGCCCAGAATCATGCAGGTCTGTAATACCATACTAATGGTATTTAAACTACCATTTGGTTGGCTGCTAAAATTTGTATTTTTGAAAGTTAATTTTTTAAACTTATGAAGTCCTTTCACTTTATTAATAATTGATAAAGGTGGAAATATCTCCCAGAAGAGTGAAACAATGAAAGCACATAAAAGAATGCTTTTTAGACTGAAGATTTAGATCTATAAATTTAGGCTGATGAACTTCAAAAACTCTACATAAGTCTGAAAGAACTGTCCATTATCTTTAATTACATCCATTTTATTTAAAATCACTATTTTCAGAAGGGTTTTTTTGTCCTTTAATACGTTTCTGATTTTTTTTGTGTGTGTTGCTCTTCATTTATTCTGCCTGAGACATGCTGTTGATCTTTAGATCCCTAGATGTGAAGCAGGAATGAGTGAGCCCCGTTGTGATAGCATGTAACAGTTGGGTATGTCAATATCATATAATGTGGGTATTTGAGGAGAATTACAGAACCCTCTGGAGTAGACTCATTTACCTCCTGTCAACACCTGGACAATCTCAGACAACAGATGTAATTAGATGATTAACTCCCCTTGATAAGTGATTTCTAGAACACTGAGTGTGTACTCCAAAAACAATTTGGTTTTGGAAAATTGGTGTGATGAACATTTTGTAACTGCCTTGGGAGACATTTTCCTTATTGTTCCTCTCAGGGAAGAAGAAACAATTGTATATTACACAGATAGTTGTCCACAAAACTTCAAAAGGTAAATTTAGATATACTTATCCTAAGGATCCTAAAACAGGAGGATAATTTTTAGCTTGCATCATTGGCTTTGTTTGCTATATGAAGAAACAGTTATGCAGAAATGAAGCTGCCCAAGGTTCCAAAGCTACCATGTGGTGAGACAAGGATTTGAACTCAGACTGGCTCCAAAGAACATGTTTAATCCGGACACTGTGTTGCTTTCCTGCAGCTATTGGGAGTGTCAGTCTTTACTCCTCTCAGAAACCATTAGCAATAAAGCAGTAAAGCCTGTAATGAGTGTGGAAGAGTGGATTTTCTAAATTTATAGGCAGGATGAGTCCTAAAGATGGAGAATGTTACTTACAGTAGTGAGAAGTTATGAAGATCGGAAACCAGCGGAGGCTTGACCTGAAAGCATTTCTGCTTCATTGTTGTGGGTTCATTTGGAAGCAGGTGTCATAAACAAAATAATGACCTTCCAAGAAGTATGCAACCTTTACACCCTAGAACCTATAAATGCTACCCTTTATGGCAACAAAAGCACATTGCAATTGTGATTAGATTAAGAATTAGATAATCATCTGATTTATTTGGGAGCATCCTGATTGCAAGCATTTGTATTCTTCTTTGACTACAGAAGAAGAGGACTGATGTGATTCCAGAGACAACATCACTATCAGAAACCAGATAAGGCAAGGAACATTTTCTCCTAAAGAATCCACACGTGCAGTAGCTCACAGCCAACATGCTGATTCTGGTACAATCACTACTTAGAATATCTTGCCTCCAAGTGTCTGTTCTTTAGTAAAAAGAGTAGGATTCTAAATTTCTCGATTTTACCAATACAGGATATAAAATTGGTTACAGTAAGACTATTCCGATGTAAGTGCTATGGCATAGCAAGTTAAGGTTCTTGCTGTGGGGCAGAAATTCCACGTGGGCACTGGTTCAAGTCCCAGCTGCCCCATTTTCAACTCAAAAATCTGCTTGAGAAGGAAGCAAACGATGGCCAAAATTCTTGGGCGCATGTGATAAATCCATAAGAAGCTCCACACTCCTGACTGTGGACTGGTTCAACTCTGGCCATTGTGGCCATTTGAAGAGTATACCAGTAGAGGGAGATAATTCTGAATCTTCTCTATCTGTGAATCTGACTTCCAAATCAAAAGAAGTAGACATTTTAGGGCCCCAGTACAATTGCCTAGCAGTTAAATCCCATGTGTGCCAGGATACCGTATGTGTGCCAGTCAGGGTCCTGGCTGCTCTGCTTCCCACCCAGCTCCCTGTCTGTGGTCCAGGAAAGCAGTAGAGCATAGCCCAAAGCTTAGGGACCTTACATCTGTGAGAGACCCAAAAGAAGTTCCTGGCTCCTGGTTGTAGATTGACTCAAATCTGGCCGTTGTGGCCACTTGGGGAGTGGACCAGAGGACGGAAGATCTTAACTCTCTGTCTCTCCTTTTTTCTACATATCTGCCTTTGTCGTAAAAATAAATAAATCTTTTAAAACAAATTTTAGAAATAGATATGTTAGACAAAGAAGAAAATTCTAAATCATCATAGCTCCAGTACACAACAACATATACATTCTTTTTATCTCCTTAACAGTTCTGGTAATATCTTCTTATTCTTGATTTCAGCCTCAATCGGCCATTTCATGAACTGGTTCAATAACTTCTTCATGGTTGCTTATTCTTTCTCCCAATATCTTGGCCACATTCAGTATACTCTCTACTAATAAGTAATAAATAAACTTTATTCAATTAATTATTAAAGCAGAACCAATCTAATTAGCAGCTCTCTCCTGTCATGGCATCGTGTTTTGTAGAGTTCAAGCTCCTCAGTTGGCCTTTTGTGATCGGATCCTTTCTTATCTTTCCAGTTTTTTCTCTTCCATGATGTGTCATCTCTTTTCTCATTCTAGGCTCCTTGCCATCTGTGGTGCTCCTGTACCCTCACCTTCATGCCCTTATAATTATATGCAGATATTTCTCACTGGAATATCTTCCTTCAACTTGGACAAAATAACTACTATCCCTCTGCCAAGAATCAAGTAGAAAAAGAATCTTCCAAAGAAGCTTAACTCTAATCCAGCATACTTTATTCAATGTACTAAGTCAGCTTGTATAACTAATTCTGTCACAATATTCATTGAGCATGTTATCTTTGTTTAATTACCTATATGCTTCCTTTCCTTACTATTAGACCCCAAGTTCTGTGATCAAAATGTAAATCTTGCTCCCCTCCCGGTAACCAGCATCTGGCACAACATCTGTCAACATACATTTATTGAGAAAAATACATATATTTGCATGGCAAGGTGTTGAATCCTGAAAGCACTTAAGAGTTTCGCTACTTGTAGTGTGATGGCTATGGAGATGAAGACATGAAATTACAACAGAGCTGGGAAAATTCGTCTTGTAATCACTGCTTTTGGATACTGATTTGATAGGGAAATGAAGTGCTAAATTATGTGGTTAAACACCATTCTGGATATGTCAACAAAGGTGTTCCTGAATGCGATTAACAGTTAAATTAGTAGATTTAGCGAAGAGGATAATCCTCCCCAGTGTGAGCAAACCGCTTCCAATCTGATGGAGGCCTAACGAGAGCAAATGGTGGTAGAGCAAGGGAGCATTTGTTTTCTCAACCTGCTGCCATGATGAGGTACTGTCTTCCACCTTAGATAGAGATCTTACTCAGTTTACCCCCATGGTTCTCAGATCTCAGACTCTCCAGGGTTTCCTGGAGAAACTCAGCTTGCACATCATGTGACTTCAACACCTCATAGTTTCAGAAGCCTATTTCTTATAAAAATCTCTCTCATTGGGCCCAGCAGTGTGGCCTAGTGGCTAAAATCCTCGCCTTGAATGCGCCAAGATCCCCTATGGGCACCGGTTCTAATCCTGGCAGCTCCACTTCCCATCCAACTCCCTGCCTGTGGCCTGGGAAAGCAGTCGGGGAAGGCCCAAAGCCTTGGGACCCTGCAGCCGTGTGAGATACCCGGAAGAGGTTCCTGGTTCCTGGCTTCGGATCGGCGCAGCACCGGCCGTTGTGCCCTCACTCGGGGAGAGAATCATCGTACGGAAGATCTTCCTCTCTGTCTCTCCTCCTCTCTGTATATTTGACTTTGTAATAAAAATAAATAAATCTTTAAAAAAAATCTCTCTCATTGTGTAATGTATGCATATATATATACATATATTTGTGTGTAATTTCTTCTGGATTCTATTTCCTTGGCTATGACTAATTTCTTTCCTTTGCAATGTTATTTCTGTCTCTAACTAGAATCAGGATTAAATTTTCTCTCTGATACGTGATGACTGAAAGGAAAAGAGAGAACTCAATATCCCGTTTTAAATTCACCCAGTTTGGAATTCTTAGCAAGCTGTTTTTCTTGAGAAGGTACACTCAGCAAAATGTAAATGCAGTTTAAATGAGATGACGATTCTGTAAAGCCAAACCCTATTTCAGATTCCAGAAAGTGTGTAGTGAGGCTGCTAGAGGAATCAATCTACTTTTCCTCTTTAAATAAGTAGTTAGTAAATATTTTAAGCTTTGCTGACCACATAAACCTTGTCGTTGCTACTCAGCTAAGCCTTTGTTGAGGGAGAGTAATCACTAACAAGATAAAATTTTAAACTTCATTTATAAAAACAAATGGAGGTGCTAGAATCGTGGCATAGAGAATTAAGTTACTAATTGCAACATCAGTTTCCCATATGGGAAAGTCAGTAAAAGATCCTAGCGACTCTGCTTCTGACCCAGATCGCTGCTAATGTGTCTCTAAAGGTGGCAGAAGGTGGCCTGTGTCCGTGGGTCCCTGATACCAACGGAGGTATCGGAAGGAGTCCTGTGCTCATGGCCTCCGCTTACCCCAACTCTAACCGCTGTGGACATTCTGGGAGAGAGCCAGAGCATGTATGATCTCTCTGTTTCTCCATCTTTTTCTCTGTCTTTCAGTCTTTCAAATTAGCTAACTAAATCTTCCACAATGACATAACAAACTTATGGAGATCAGCTTTCAATAATGAGCCAAAACTTGCTGGCCTCTGGTGTAGTGAATTAGCGAATACAAAGCAAGGTCCATTGGTCTGAATTCAAATTCTAACTTCATCAGGTATCTGCTCTGTAACCACGAGCAAGGGGTCTCCTAACCTATGCAATAACCCTCTCTGGGGGTCTCATACCAACAGAAGAAAACATGTACCTCAAGTGCTTAGGAATCATCTCAAAGATAATATATGCTGCAGATGGGTGATTATCAATCTTTTCAACTCATCTCCAGTACCAAAAGGAACAGAATTTTTACACAGCACCTGATGAGAGAGAGAAAGAGAATTCAAAGTAGACTGACAAAGTTACAGTAAGCTTTGTAGAACATTTTCAACACTGCTGCTGAAAAAACCTGCAGCATAACACCATGTTATTTGAAATGTTATTCAGTAATCTCACTCTTAGCAAGCTATCCTCTCTAGCAAGAAAGAATATCTTACTGCAGTGAAAGTGAAGAAATTACCTGAGGAAAAGAAAACAGTTTAGATAAGACCACCGGAAAAAAAAAAAAAAAGACATTCCTTAGCTACTTCAGTAGTTAAGATTTCTCATATAACCTCCTAAGGTTTTGGCACTTGGTTTTATTTAATTACCCCAGTTATTGTTTTCTAATTCAAAATCCCCAGGTATTTGACCATATTTGTTTCGCCAAAGGTCAGCCATAAATATTTCATCCCAAATTATCTTCTCTTTCTACCTCTTTGATCATTTTGCACTCATCATGAAAATCCTAAAGTAGCTTTTAATTCTCCTTGAATCCGTCATGGCCAGGGCTCCATCTGGGAGTGCACAGCTCCGTTCGTGTTTCTCAGGACCCTCCTTTGCTCTCCTGTAACTTAGCTTACTCCCCCACTCTCCCGCCTCCCTCACTTAGAGAGAACGAGGCACATCAGCCCTTTCATCCGTGCATTCTCAGGACCTGAGCTATGTCTGGAATGCCTTCTCCCAGGCTTGATGAGTTCCCTCCCTTCTATCATTTATGGAGCTTATCAGATCACACCTTCTTCTTGACCTTCCTCAAATAACTGAAAATGCAAGAGGTTCCTAACCCCTATCACCTTCAAAAGAATTGTGGCTACAGAGGGAAGAAGGCAGGCATCAGCACCATTTCACTCTTTTTCCAGGTTATACTCTCATCATTGCATTTTATGGTCCCAATGACATTCTTTAGGGTAGTGAATGGCTAATTCAGAAAGGATTGTCATGAGAACTATGCTGTAGTCTTTGATGGAAGTGTTTTCTTTCTAGAAACCAGGACTTTTGCACCCACAGAGTTAGCAAGGATGGGAAGCACGGATTCTTCAGTCTCGAAGTATTAGTAGTCACCTGTAAGTGAGCAGAATGACTCAACATTTCACACGTTGAATCTAAATAGGATGTAAGATGGCAAAAGAGACTTTGTAAGCTAAGTTAGCACTATCAGCCTTCACATAAAGAAACTGTCCTGATAGATGTACCTATTGAGTTCCTTCAAAAACAGAACATTTTGTCTAGCTTCAATCAGAGATGCAATGAAGAGAAGGCCTACAAAAAGACTCAGCGTCTAAAAAGACTTGATGTGGCATTGTCTGAGGGTGGATGTCATGTAGAAAGCCTGAGAATGCATGCAAGTATTCCTTTAGGGAAATCCCACATTTAATCGGCAGCTAACAGGAGCCTCGGTCCTAAAGACTAAAGAGTTAAATCTCTAAGGAAGTGAGCTCATTCAACAACCTTCATGAGCATGGAGGTGGTTCATTTCTAAGTTCCTCCCCAGAGACATGTACAGCTCTTCCAGGCTCTATTTCAGCTTTTTGAAATTCCAACAATGATCTAATCTACAGAGCTGTAAAAAAAAAAAAAAAAAAAAACACTAAATGCGTATTAGATGAAGCCATTGAGTTTTTGGTTTTTGCTATAGCAGTAAAAACAAAACAAAAACACCTTATAGGAGGGTCACCCTGACTTCAAATCCTTGGCTTCCACCAAGACTCTGTTAAGGCAGATGGTTCCCTGCTCTAGCAGATTTTTTGTTGTTGTTGCTCTAATGAAATATCATAGCTAGGGAAGTTTCATTGAAAAATAAAGAGTCAGTGGTTTCTTTGAAGATTGTACACCATCGCAAACTTGCAGCACCTTTGTGCGCTTCTGTTATTGCCTTTTGTGCGACCTATTTGAATTTATCACACCTTCATGCAGAGTGCAGGAATCTATAAACCCATGATAATTAGCGAGTATCGTATTATGTTTGAGCTATTAAAAGGAAAATATCAGAAGCTGAGTAGCTTCTTGTGGAATTTGTTTCATACAGTTTTGTAGACTGAGAAGTAAAGGTCAAGGTGCCAACAGTTTTAGTGCCTGCCATGAGGGCAGACAATCTCACAGACAAGCTCATTCTGATGTTATGTTGGTAGGAAGGTCAAGGCATCTCCCTGAGGTTTCTTTTATAAAGACTGTGTCCTCAAAATGTAAAGTCTTGCAAAGTCTTCACCCCCAAATACCATCACTTGGGAGGTTAGGAGTTTAATATATGAGTTTTGAAAAGGCATGAATATTCAGATGCTAACACCAGGTAAAGCTGAGATAGTAAGGCCTTCAGAGGGATCATACCCAATGGGTCCTATGCTTTGTAGATCAAAATTGGTCACCAGAAAATCCAAACAAACTCATTTATAACATTTAATTTAGCACACAGACCACTTTCTGTTAGTATAATATTGCTGAATGCTATGAAAAATTATGAAGATATTGATAGCATGGGGAAAAAACAATAAAAGATATAAGCTTGCATCAAATATATAGATGGTCGAAAAGCAGAGAGAATTATTTCTGTTCTACTCTGGAAGATATATGTTCAGTAACAAAGTCTCTTCTATATTTGTGGCAACCAATTAGTTCATGTAATGCTGAAGCAGTACTGGCTAGCCAACTATGACAATTCATTTGTCAACTGTTTCCAATATTTCTTATCAAACACCAGAACTTCCTGCCATTACTTAATGTTACTTACTGCTACAATCATGAGAACTCAAATTTCCCCTTACAGACACATTTCTAATTAGCAACTTATGAGAGTTTTAGATAGCATCAGTGGGTAAAAACAGAGTTTGTAGGTACCAATGTTTTCCCACACCTTAGCAGAGCTCTACTTGGTGAGGTCACTCTAATGACCAAAAAAACCCCAGCCAAATATCACCTGTTGTGTATCTAGCTAGTGTCAAAAATGATCTTATAAGCTAGATGGCTATTGAGCAGACATCTGTGATGGGGAAGTCTCTGCTTCAAGTTTGTGAAATAAACAGATGTAAAACTTATCTCTAAATGTGAGGGGGTAATATGAGGATGGAAACCAAAGCATAATAATAATAAACAGGAGGTCCTAGCCTTCTCTTTCCCAAGGCATCCTTGCCTGCTCTTTATCAAAAGGGATTCATCAACCACTGGACTCACTGAGTCATTTGCTTCTCCCATAGATAAGAATCCGGATGGCCAATGTTGTCCCCGGGGATACTTATATAGGGAAATTCCAGGTCTGGGCATACTGTAATTGCCACCTTCACATAGCTCCCACCTGGCCCCCATTAATTATGTAAAGAGCTTGGCACCACTGACCAATCAAAGGAATGTCACAAATTCCACTAACCAACCAGGAACTTGGACATGAGCTGATTCGAATGTATATGAAGCTTCACCCCTAACTGTTCGGGGGACCCAGAAATTAAGTGGTAATTGCCTGGCTCTGCACTTCGCAATAAAAACACACTTTCTTCCACCATCCCAATGTCAGTAATTACCTTTCTGTGCATAAGGTCAACAAACAAGTGTGGGGGTTCTATTGCAATGCTTATGACCAATTTGAGTGTTGTTCAGCAATGAGATCAAAATTGGAAGTGTGTTTTTATATGTTAAGGTTTATATTCTTTGCCCTCTTATCAACTCACCCTAAGACCTTAACTACAATTTTATCTGCATAATTAAGAAAGGAAACAGGATGGTGATTTCTTCTTGAAATATAAGTGAAACAATGTACCACACAATTGGAAAGGATGCAGTGAGAGAATGTAAGTGGAAATAATCACACCTATAGAAGAAGTTGAAATTCCATATTCAATCTGGATATGTGATTTCTGCTGAAACAGTGCGAGCAAAATAAGTTCATATATGAGGAAAATCCATGTATTTTAGAAGTTAAATGTTAAAGTATAATAATTGTCAATAATTATCGAGTGTTTATTAGTTGGCAAAAACTGCAAGGGTGTTTTTCTTGAATTATCTCACTAAGTCCTTCAACTCTGTAAGACAAGTGCTCTCAGTATCTCTGTTTCAATAGACACAGAAATGAAGCAAGACATGTGACAAGTCTGTATCATACAAGATCACACAGCTCATACTGTCACCTGAATCTTAGTGTTTTCTCAGTACTCCTACACTGAAATGAATCACCAATGTGACGGTATTTGTACGTGGGGCCTCTGGGTAGGTATCACCCTCATACATGATATTCATGTTTGTGATGAGTACAGTATAATCTGTCTTCTGAAAATTCATGTAGCTGTTTAAACTGATGTCTTAATTTTAATGATTATTTTATTAAAGGTAGAGAGAGATTTTAACTAATTGTGGCTAAAAGGCAAAGTGGATGAGAGGTCCTTGGGTCGGTGGGGAGGTGTATACAGTGAGTGGTTCTCCTGGGGTAGTTGATTTTTTCAGTCCCAGTTCACTCTCCTTCCTGTCTTACTATGTGAGCATGCCTCCACATCCACCATGATCTGTGTCCATCACGCTCTATGCAGCCTCCTGATGCTGAGCTGTGACCTCAAAAACTTTAAGATGAAATAAACTTTTTTTTTTGTCAAAGAAATAGCTCTCATATATTTCAGTTAGCAAGTTCAATATTACAGTGACTGTTACTGTTACAGATGTGCAAGAGCCATTTGCCTCTTTCACTATATGAGAACTCAGTTAGATGGAGCTATTCATGAGTACCACAGTGAGTGGCCACAAGACATCAAATCCATTGAATTGATGCTAGACTTCTAGGCTTCCATAACTATGAGATGTAACTTCCTGTTGCTTACAAACTATTGTTCATAGTAGTAGCAGTTTTCATGGGTTGAAACTCTAAGCAGGAGAAAGGCAAATTGACAGAGATTGATTTCAATGTAACACATATATAAGTAAAACCCCCTTCACTCCCAAAAATATTCAGAACAATTGCTGTTATTTATTTTTAAGTAAGACATTGAATAGGAAAAGCAGTTTCTACCTCATCCAAACCTAAGGCAGTGGTATACCTACACTTGATTGGTGTATAGAGAGCACTTTCCCTCATTTTTACATCATGATTTACTTAATACAAACTGCAGTCTAGAAGTATTTCTACAACTTGCCTCTGTATTCTGATGCTTTGACATCTGGGGTCTCACCCTGGAGAGCCTATCCCACATGAGGTTAGTCACTGTCTAGAGACAATAAGCCACTTCATGACAGACTATTTTTCCAATGCAAATCAATCTGTCCAGATCCTCAACAACCTCTTTACCAGGCTCTCACACTGTGGTCTACCAGCTGCTGCCTCTAATATTCCTAGCCAGGTCCTAGACACCTGCGAACAGCACCTGTGCTCCAGAGCTCCGGAAATTAGGCATACCCAAGCAATCTCAACATGCATACCCTGTTCCACCTTTTTTTTTTTTTTTTACAGAAATCACAGTATAAAGGCCTTGGCCCATATTTTCTTCCTGGTCCTATCACCTCCTGGCCCAGTATGATTGCTTCCCTATGCAGGGTCTGCTGACTGATTCACTAAGCCTCCCAACTTATTTGTTCCCTCTAGCTGTAGACTAAATGATACATTGGCTCCCAAAATTCCACATGCAATAATTCTTACCGGCAATGTGATAAAATTTGGAGTTGACACTTCCGGGAAATGATCAGGTTCTGAGGGTTGAATCTTACTGAAGAGGGTTAGTTTATCAAGGCTTACCCTTGCAGAAGGACATCTCTTTGTCCCTAGCACTCTACGAGGTCACAGTGAGAAGATTACCTAAGAATTTGGCAGGCGGTCATCACCAGACATTAAATCCCTAGTACCTTGATCTCAGACTCCTTATCTTCCAGGAGCATGATTGTTTATCAACCACCTAGTTTACGATGTTTATGTTATAGTAACCCCAATGGACTAATCTATCTTTTTTAAGGAAATGTTCTGGCTTCCAGCTATGATTTGAATAGCCTCAAAATGTTATCTGCTGGAAACTCCATCCCCAACCTCAACCATTGTTGGTACTTAGAAGTTGAACATTTGAGAGATGAGTGGTTAAAGTAGATTAATCATTGATTTATTGATGGTGTTACTAAAGACATGGCTTTGTTATAAAGTGAGATGTCTTCAGCACACACTTGCTGTCTCTCTGGGTGATGCTTTCTGCCATGATATGATGCAACAGAAAGGCCTTCACCAGATGCTTAGCAGATCCTACCAAGGCTCTCAGACATCACACTCTCCAGAACTGCAAGCTAAATTAGCCTCCATCCTTCAAAAAATTGCCCTATCTCTGGTGCCCAGATGCAGAAACAGCAAACAGACCATGGTACTCACTTCCTCTCACTTCGGTCATACAGTTCTGTGCCAATTCCATATGCTCTTCTTCCCTGAACTTTCCCTACATGTGTATCCATGTCTCTTTTCCACATTTATCTTCAATAAACTAGAAGTTTAAATAAGATCCTTCCTCCTTTGAACATACAATAAAATTTTATGGCATGTTTCATACTTTGCCTTCTAATATGTAATATCTTCCTACTATTTATAGGACAGAAGTTGTTTTCTAATTATTTCACAGCATACTGAAGCACTTAGCACAATTTAGTCATTTCTTAGCTTTCCATTCATCAACTAACATTTATTGATCATCTACTAAATGTTAACTCCATGGAGTGACTGAATAAAAGGGTAATCCCCAAGAATTTTATTGGAATTGGATGAGTTCAGTTCTAAAGGATAATTAAGAGGTCCCCAGGAAAAAGAAGTGAGGAAGCCAAATATACAAAACCAAGGCCTGGCATTTGGTTTACTAGCTAAGATGTTAGTTAAGGTACCCACATCCCACAGAGGACTGCCTGGCTTTGATTTCTGGCTCAACCTCCTGACTTCACATTCCTGCTGCTGCAAGCATGGGAGGCACAGTGATGGTTCAACTAGATAGATTCCTTACCTACATGTGGGATACTTTGAACCGCCAACTCTCAGCTCTCAGACCTTTCAGTTCTGGCCCCACCCAGCTCATTGTGGGCATCTGGGGAGCAAACCAATGGATGTCAGTGCTTCTGTTTGCTTGCCTCTCCCTTTCTCTCTTTTATTCTGCCTCTCAAATGAATATATACATATATATATATATATTTATTTTAAAAACCTAAATGTGGAAGCAAAGACTTTCATAATGGTGCTTGAAGAGTTTGGTGAGTCTGGTATTTCTGGATTGGTAGTTCATATTTAGTAATGTTCTTCAGATTTATGCATACATTTGTTTCAAAATCTTATTATGTCCAACTCCCCCCACTAGAAATACCAATCTAATGTAATAGGACTATCAATCAAAATGAAACCAGGTAACTAAAAGAGAAACTAACATAGTTATTATTTACGGGGAAAGTTTAAGCCAACAAGGAAGGAATAGCATAGTACCCATGTATTTCAAAATTGCCTAGGTTAGCAGAGAAAGGACCAAAATAATCAAAGAGGGGGAGTTCCAAGGAGCCAAGC
The DNA here is from genome assembly GCF_017591425.1 of Ochotona curzoniae. Lineage (NCBI taxonomy): Eukaryota > Metazoa > Chordata > Mammalia > Lagomorpha > Ochotonidae > Ochotona > Ochotona curzoniae. The sequence goes on along the minus strand of NW_024464939.1, from coordinate 20,507,042 downwards.
TAGATAACGTTATGGAGGAGGCTGCATAGCTGACTTCAGTAAAGCACTGCAGTGAATGCAGAGCAACAACAGAAGAAAAACGGTTTAGAACTACCTCTGGTGTTCCCCAGCCTTTCTTAGAGAAAAGCTAGCCATAGAGTTTATCTTTAGGGTCCATAAAGGTTAGTTGGCTTCCCTGGGCCAGAGAAAACTACAGTAAAGTATAGCAGACCAGAATGGACAAAAGAAAACTGTCTAGTATAGGCATGGAACAAAAGCTGGACCTATTTGTTTTCAAATAGCTCCCAGTTGATTATGCCAATTTATGGCTACACAGCCAGTTGAATAATTCAAAATGTATTACTTGAGCCTGATGTTAAGCTATAATTTACAGTGCTGGCATTTCATATTGGATTGTTATTTCTAGTCCTAGCTGCTCTGCTTCCCATCTAGTTCCTTGCTAATACATAGGAAGAAATGTATAAGATGACCAAGTAATTGGGCCAGTTACAACCATGTGGGAGACCTGGCTAGAGATTCTGGCTTTTGGCTTCAGCATGGCCCAGGTCCCGTCTCTTGTGGCTGTTGGTGGAATGAACCATTTTGGAAATTTCTCTTTCCCCATATCTTTCTGTTCACCTCTCCTTCTTTCTCTTTTGTTCTGCTTTTCAAATAAGTAAATAAATAATAAGTATTATTTGTATATTATTATTGTGTATTATTATTGATCATCCTATTCATATGACCAAATGATGACTGTTAGAAAAGAATGTATTCTGAATAAAACAGAAAACATTCCTTCCCAGCATTTTTTGAGGCTGTTAGTACTAGAAAGGTTGGTTCTGATCATTCTACTAGCATTGCTGTCAGTTATTTCCAGGCTGCCGCCAATAGCTGCCATCACACCTTCCAGTCTTCATTTTGCTGTGTTAGTTGATCACTGTCAATAGTGACCTTGCTACTGCTAAACACAAAACAACATTTACAATCCATGTTGGTCAGGTTCTAAAGTAATTAGGAATTTTTACAGTAGTTTTCCAGAGTTAAACGTTTGACCTAGCAGCTAAGACACTTGTGTCCTGCATTAGACATCCAGTTCCAGCTCTAACTTTAGATTCCCAGAGGCATGCAACTAAGAAGGCAACAGGTGGTAGCCCAAGTATTTGAACCCCTTCCATCCACAAAAAAAGTTGGACTAAGTGTTTGGATCTTGGCTTTTGCCTGGCATAGTTTCAGCTACTGACGATATTCAGGGAGTGGAGCGTGACATTGGTCTTGCTCTATTTCTCTCGCTTGCTCTCATTGACTGTCTTTCTCTGTGTCTCTGTATCTCTGAATTCACTAACTTACCTTAACAAAAAAAAGTACATTTCCTTTCTTCAGAACATAGTCATGCTATCAGGATCATTTGATAATGCATGGTTCAAGTAGCAATCACTGACCCAATGACTCAACTGATATATTCATATCAGCCTTTCTTCTTTCAGGGTAAATCTTGTACCAAGTCCCAAACATCCTTTTTCTCCACTTGGAGAGAATCAAAGTGAAATTTAGTTGATGTATCAGAGGTAGGGAGCAGCCATCCAAATGATTTAACTTGGCTTAACTTGGACACCAAATGATTTACAACATACTCAGCAATTTAGATTACCCTATAGAGAATGAGGAATTTGAAATTATCCGTGCTTTACCATTATCAACATAAGCAAATTATCTTCTGCGAAATGCTGATATTGTCTGCAGTGTGACAAAAGCCGATATTGTTCAATCTTCAATCACAAATGCTATTTTCCTCCAGAGAAATTGTTCAAATAGTTAATTTAGCTAGGAGGCTTAGGCTGACCACGGGAAATTTGTCAAAGGCATTCCAGGTTTAAGTGATAGAAGTGAAGCCCCAGGCGTTAACTGGGTCAATGGGATTTTTATACTAGGCTTTTCCTGGAAGCAAATGAAATGCAAGAATCTGATGAGAGTGGTCAATTCTAAAGAAGTCCTTAAAGCAACCATCATCAGGAGATTGACGTAGTAGTACAGTGGGCCACTCAGTGCCAGCATGCCATATGCTCACCAGTTTGAGCACTGGCTGGGCCAACTTCAATCAGCTCCCTGCTGATGAACTAAAAAAGCAAAAGAGTATGGCTCAGGTCCTTGGGACCCCTACCCACCTGAGAGACCTAGGAGAAGCTCCTGGTTCCTGACTTTGGATCAGCTCAGCTCCAGTCATTGTGACCATTCAGGAAGTGAACCAGCAAGAAAAGATCTTTATCTGTGTCTCTCTCTGTAATTCTTTCATTTTTTTTTTAATTCATCAAGTTAAGCAATAGGTTTAAGAAGCAAATATTAGCTATGAGCATTAAGATGAACCTGTACATTTAAATTATAAAATCTTTTGAATTGACTATTACAGGATAATTTTGTCTTAATTTGCTCAAGTTTAGTATTACGTATCATTCATGGGCCTTTTATTTTATTCTACAATGGTTTATTCTAGTCAGTTTCTTCAGTGCATGACCCATAGAAATTTCTCGTTATCATGAAACATGCATATTTTATGTAAATTTGTGTTCATATCATTATTTATTCAACTCTTGATTTATTTCTTTAAATTGTGAATTCTGCATAATCTTTGTATATGCTTTAATATTCAAAATTCAACCCAAGGTAAAGGTCAATGTTGTTGCTTACAAAGTAAAGGCCACCTGTGTGCGATGCCTTCACTCTGTATGGGCACTGGTTTGCATCCTGAATGCTCAATTTCTAATTCAGCTCTCTGCTGGGAAAACAGTGAAAGATGTCCCAAGCACTTAGGACTCTACACTCATGGTGGGAGACCTACGTGAAGGTCCTGGCTGTCAGAACCTTTTTGGAACTAAATGAAAGCACTGGTTCTCTATCCTGTTTCTCTCTATCCCTCTCCCTTCCCTTCTCCCTCCCTCTCTCGGTACTTTTGCCTTTGAAATAAATAAATTGTCTTAAGGAAAATCACCCCAAAATTGGAGTCCCTGTATGTTATAGCTAGCCTACTGACAAATGCAATAAGAAATTTTGTAAATGGACTGTGTAGGCAGGTGAACACGGATTATCGAAATGCCTGTTTTGGAGTTGCCTTCGTAATCCAAGGCCTAGAGTGGTACAGGTTGCCTTCCTCCATATCCACTCAGCAATCATTTCTCTGTATTGATATCCCTTTTTTCCTAATTATTTTCAGCCTCCATTTAACAGATTTAGTTTCTATGATATTGATATATACAATTCAGGTAAGTATTTCATAATCTTCATATTTTTAGAGATCTATTACTTCTCTCAATAACAGTATTTTAACTTTAGAGACCAAAACTCATTAGTTTATGCCTTTCACAATTTGTCAGTTTCCCAGGGCCACTCAAGTTAACCTATAGGACTATAATTTTTTTGAGAGAATAGCAAATAAATACAATTAGGTTTTTCTGCTGCTGATATTGTTGTTGGTGGTGACATGGCATCCAATACCATTCCCATAATTTAATTAGTATACATCACACTTTGGGGCTGAAATGAGATATTCATGGAACAAAAGCAACCATATTTTTTTAAGACTGCAGAATATAAATTTTCATGAACATTTTTTATCCACACATTCATTAGTAGCACTCAATAGATTCTGTACCTGAAATTCAAAGATTTTAAAATCTGCAATCTTAAAAAAAAATCAATTATGAGGCAGTTCCCCAAAATCAATCACAAAGTTCTACTTCCCACTCTCCCTTTTTACTTTTTTCCCTTTTTAAAAATTTCATTTTCTGCCTTGCCAGTGGTTCATAATAACAGCTTTGTCCAGCCTCTGAATTCTTCCTTGTCATTTAATGCCAGCTGGAGTCTGGAGGAGCCCTGGTTTCATTTCTAGCTTTTAACTTATCCAGACTGTAGGTCGTTAATTGTTCAGTAAAATAGCTGAAGATCAGATAAAGTTGCTTAACCCCTCCCAGGCCAATGGCCCATGCAGCCTGCAATCCCTTCTTTTCAAGTCATTCTGCTTCCCTGAGAGCCATTAGGTCTGGAGGGTTTCAAACCGTATCCTATTCTTATACTCAATCTTCCCTTTCCAGGGCACTAAAGGACTCAAGCAACATTAAAATAAGAATTTGCTTGCACTTTACTCTTTTCATCATTTGTGCTCTGGTTTGTATGTATATTGAGCTACTGTTTCCCTTCTCCTACTGCTCATGTCTGGTTAATGGATCTATTAAAGAGGAAAGTGTTATATACTTAGGCTGTAACTTAATATATCTTTTTGGTTGACTTAATTAATTAACTCGTCAGCTGCCCCTTTTTTTCCACACAGTTCATGGTAGCTTATAAAAATACAAAATAACAAAAATGAAAGTTGGAATGTTACACATATAAATATGTATTTATATAAATATACATATGCACTTACTACAAAGTTCAAATACACAAGGCACGAGGTACATTAGAGAAAACAGTTGGCAGAAATGTATTTAATATCTTAAAAACAGTATGTAATGTTCACATATAGTTAATTCAATAAAGATACAAATATATAAATTAAGGGTATGTTACACATAAAGACTATAAGAAAGCCGTAGATAAAAGTGAACAGTCCAAAAGGAGAAATTAAAATACAGTATATTTGTTTCACATAAAATAAGTTTACTTTTCTGAGCAAAATACTGTATAGGCCAATGTTAAATAACAGACACACCAAAGTGTCAGATTCTAAGTCTCAGCATTGCCTCACCTACTCATGTGCAATTTCCTTAACGTTCCCACTTCTTTAAAAAAGTCAAAGGACTTCATAAAGATAAGGGTACATTACAACCCGTTAACACCATTAGGGCAACTCTCTTAAAGAAAATCCATTGACTATAACGAAAACGCTGACTTTCCACTCTCCTACACCTCTTTTTTTCCACTTAGCTCCTAGGACCGCAGCCAGGTGGGGTATGTTTCAAAGTATCTCAATGCCATTAATACATTACTTACAGGATAGCATGACCACAGATAAACCTTGTGAAGAACAAACCCATTTGGTTAAACCTTGCATTTGGGCCACATGACTTAAACTACACAGAGACAGGGTCCAGCTGCGAAAACACTTAAGTTCCGTTTACAGCACTCTACTCACCAGATCCTTAGTCCAGTGATTGGTAGGTTACTTATGAGAAAACTACAGGAGACAACTATTTCCACTAATTCCTAGAAGACTACATGCAGTCTTAGTAAGTTGACTGTAAGGTTAGAGGACTACTATTCCAGGATTTTAAATTTCATATTATTAAAGCAGGAAGACACAGTTACATAATGTGGACTATCATACCAAGTCTTATTTGTCTACCACAAATTCCCAACTTTAAAAAGTTGCAAGATAGACAAATTCTCTTTCGATTTCTAAGGAGAGGTTTATGTTTGCATTTATGAGCAAGAAAGGACATTTTAAGAAAGTGCAAGGTGAATTTCAATTCTTACTGCCAGCAAAAAAAAAAAAAAAAAAAAGGTGGGCTTCTGTGCCCTTGTGCGTCCTTAAATAAAAAAGGTTTGTGCAGATCTAAGTTAACTTCACACCTAGCTCAGTACCATCAGCTGCTATGTTCGGTTTCTCTTATAGTCTCACTGCTTTTTTATTCATTAAACTGATGATCTCTTAATAAGCATTCATAACTCATAGTTTGTAGTAATCGTTGACAACACTTTTTCAGAGGTCATTAATAAAAACTGAGGTTTATGTACAGGAAGATTTCCCTGTCACCTCAATGACTTCGTGATGTAAGATCATGCCTTATGTGCCCCTCAAAAACAGATAATGTAAACACATTATAGCAAGAGAGATAGTTTGAAGACAACTTGTTGACTTTCTCATAAATTATTTACAAGCATTGCTTCCTTTTGTGAGTCATGCCCAAGGCAGTGAAACAAACCCATATATAATGGGAATAGTAGCAGCGTACAGACTGGGACAGACATATGATTAAAGTGTTCCCCACATCCCATTCAGCCAATGGAGTGTCTGGCTTTGAGTACTGGCTCTGTCCTCACTCCAGTTTCCCACTAATGCACATCCTGGTAGGTAGCAAGTGATATTTCAAGTACTTTGTTCCTTTCCACCCACATGTGGCACCTGGACCAAGTTACGAGATCCTGGCATTGACCTATCCCAACCCCTGGTTATTGCAGGCATTTGGGGAAAAAAAAAAAAACTGTGAATGGAAGACCTATCTTATCTGTCTTGTCTGTCTCTGTCTCCCTATTTCTATCTTTAAATAAATAATATTAAACACTAATTTAAAAATATAGGCTGAAGCTAGAAAATGGGAACCCCATCTGGGTCCCCCACATGGGTGATAAGGATCCAAGCCGTTGGTCCATGTTTCACTGCCTTTCCAGATGCAACAGCAGGCAGCTGTACCAGAAGTGGGTCAGTCAGGATTGAAACCAGTGCTGATATCGAATACTGGCATGCCAGGCAAGAGATCAGCTGCTGTATCTCAATATCGGCCCCCAAATGAAACTTTTAAAGGCTGAAATAGAAAATCTGCATAAAAATGTTATTGAGTAGAAATAATAATGGATTAAGCATTTCAATAAATGACTTCAATTAACTGGCAATATAGCAAGAGTATATGCCAATTTTATTGAGATTCAGTGAGACAAAAACCAAAAAAGACTTAAACACTGATTTCTTGTAAAATATTAAGCCATCTAACATTTATTCCATTGGCATTCAAAAACAAAATGAGCTGGGGCGGGTCCAATGGTTCAATTGGCTAATCCTCTATCTACAAGCACCGACATCCCACATAGGTGCTGGTATGTGACCCAGCTGCTTCACTTCCCATCCACCTCTCTGCCTATTGCCTGGGAAAGCAGTTGAGGATGTGTCAAAGCCTTAGGACCCTGCGCGCAAGACCCAGGAGAAGCTCCTCGGTCCTGGCTTCAGTTCTGACCACTGTGGCTGTTTAGAAAGTGAGCCAAAGGAAGAAAGATCTTTCTCTCTGTCCTTCCTTCTCTCTGTAAACCTGCCTTTCCAATAAAAATAAACAAATCTTCAACAAAAGGAAAAGAAAATATAAGAAAACAAAGGAAAATAAAAGGAGCAAGCGAGACAGAGAAGGAAACTGGTGAAAAAACGGCTAAAATGTTCATAATCTGATTAAAGTTTTAAACCTACAGTTGGAATGAACTCAATGCACCCCAACCTGGAGAAGTTAAACAAATACAAATGCATGCTATAATAAAATTATTTTAAAATCCCTCACAAATATCAATTCTTGAAAGCAAACATAAGAGGTAAAGACATGTGTCAATAGAGCAAATTTCCCATCACAGCTGCACAATCTGGGTGATAACACTTGAAAAGTGCAAACAAGTATTTTAAAGCACACCAACCATAGAAAATTTAAAAATTGAGAATACTAAGAATTCCTCATCTATTAGATAAGAATAAATTCATATTAAAAACTTTGCCCCAAATACAAATTAATTTCTAAAAGTTTATTGTATGCATGTGCATATAAATATATATATAAGCTAACAAGAACCTGAATTTTTTTCATGATTTATTCATTTGTTCATTTGAAAGGCAAAATGAAAGAGTGAGACTTTGATGAAAGAGATTTCCATCCACTGGTTCATTCTCCAAGGCCTGGCAATAGCTGGAACTGGGACAGACATGGCCCGAAGCCAGGAACTCTGTCCAGGTCTCCCACAGGGGCAACAGTAAACCACATACCTGGGCCATCACCTGCTACTTTCCAGGAGCCATCAGGAACACGCTGACACGGAAGCAGAGATGAATCTGTGATCAACACACCAGAATGGGATGCAGACATCTCGAGCAGCTGTTTAATCTGATGGACCAACCCACACCCGATAGACTGAGTGTTTTGAAAAACAAATAAATAAAACCACATCCAAAAACACCCAAAAATGAACAAAAGAGCAGGCATTGTGACACAGCGGTATAAGTTGTTTGTGTCACCCACATCGCCTTCTGGACTGCCAATCCGAGTTCCTGTTATTCCATTTCTGCTAATGTGCCTAAGAAACACTTGTCAAAGGCTCAAGTTACTGAGTGTCTGCCAACTGCGTGAGTGATAAGATCAAGTTCCCGGTTCCCAGTGGAAGCCTGGGCCAGCCACAGTTGCTGTGGCTCCTTGGGGACTGAATCAGCAGAGGCTGTGGAAGATGACCAAAGTGCTTATGTCCTTAACCAATCAAGTCACAGATTCAGACGAAGCTTCTGGCTCCTGGCTCCAGGGTGAACCACTCCTGGCCATTCTGAGAGCAAACCAGCGGGCAGACAATTCTCTCTCTCTCCCTGTCATTCTCTTTCAAGCTCAACCTTTCAAATACACATTTTTTTTTTGTAATTTCAATATTTTAATTTATTTTGTGTATAGTGGCAGTGCATCAAAAAAGGAAAAATAATAAAATCCTTATTAAGGTTAACAGATTTCATATATCTTACATATACCACTTTAAGGACATGATACTCAAACCCTACCACTGGTCCTCTCTTCACTCACACCTTCCCGTCTCCTTCTTCTCCTATTTTTTCCATTGTTTTCATCATGACAAACTTTCAATTTAACTTTTTTTAAAAAAAAAAAGATTTATATATTTTTATTGGAAAGGCAGATATACAGAGAGGAGAAGAGACAGAGAGGAAGGTTTTCCGTCTGATGGTTCACTCCCCAAGTGGCTGCAAGGGCTGGAGCTGAGCCAATCCGAAGCCGGGAGCCTCTTCCAGGTCTCCCACGCGGGTGCAGGGTCTCAAGGCCTTGGCCATCCTTGACTGCTTTCCCAGGCCACAAGCAGCGAGCTGGATGGGAAGCAGGCAGCTGGGACTAGAACCGGCATCCACATGGGATCCCAACACATTCAAGGCAAGCACTTTAAACACTACGCTATCGTGCTGGGCCCCAATTTAACTTCTAATCACAAACTCCATTAAGTAAATAAATAAGCAAGTAGTAACCAGAGAAACCACTGTTCTGCAAAAGTGTAATCAAGGGTCATAAACAATAACTTAATATCAAAAAAGAAATTTCACTTACATGTATAATGTGTTTAGCTATGTATATTAATTGCCACAAATCAAAGAAAGTAAAATATGTTGTCCTTTAGGATAGGTTTATTTCAATTGCTTTCTAGTTGCTCCATTTGTGAAGAAAGCCAGGATTTCATTCTTTTTATGATTCAGTAGTATTCCATTGTGTATACAAATCACAATTTTCTTATGCAGCCACCAATTGACAAACATCTAAGCTGACTCCATATTTTAGCTATTATGATTTAAACTGCAATAAACTGCGTGGGGGAGGAGGAAGTAGCCTTCAGTGGTAACTTAGTGACTAAAGTCCTTGCGTAGCAACCTCCAAGATACAACATGGACACCGGTTTGTGTCCTGGCAGTCCCGCTTCCCATCCAGCTCCCTGTTTGTGGCCAGGGAAAGCAGCAGAGGGTGGCCCAAAGCCTTGGGACCCTGCACAGGAGACCAAAAAAACTTTCTGGTTGCTAACTTCGGCTCAGCTCAGGTCCAACCATTGGGACCACGTGGGGAGTGAATTGGAGGATGGAAGATCTTTCTCTATCTCTCCTCTCTAGAAAACTGACTTTCTAATGAAAATAAATAAATCTTGAAAAATAGGCAGGACTCCAGAAAATTTTCATGCATGCTAATTTTATTTCCTTTGGTTATATACTCCAAGGAGCAGAATGGCTGAATACACATTCAAATTTTTGAGAAAACTCGGGAATTTTCCATAATAGCATACCAGTTTAGATTCCATACATTGGAATACTTTTCCACTCACATTCTTTGTCAGACGTAGAGTTTTCAAATTTTTTGTGGAGTGTTTCCTTTGGTCTCTAATCTGTTCCATTGGTTCATATATCTATTCCCATACCAGAACTATTCTGTTTTGATCTTAGTTGCCCTATAATATTTCTTTAATTCAGGTATTGTGATGTCCCAGTTTTATCTTTAGTGTTTAACTTTGCTTTAGTTTTTTGGGTGTCTCCTGTGATTACAAACACATTTTCAGGGTCTTATTTTCTAGATTTCAGAAGAATATCTGTGGCATTTTAATTGAAATCACATTGTATCTCTAAATTTCTTTGGGATTTTTGATTGTGTTATTTCTTCCAATCCACAAACATGTAAGATTTTTCCATGTTTTTCTTCCTCTTTCATTACTTTCCTTAATGTTGCAGTTTTCATTCTAGATATAGTTCAAGTCCCTGGTTAAATTTATTTCAAGTTATTTAAAAATTTTCTACCTATTATGAATGGGCTGATGTGCCAAGTACTTTCTCAGCTCTGGTATTGTTATGCATACAAATGCTATTCATTTCTGATTGTTGATGTTCTTTCTGGACTTCGAAAATTACTGTTAGCAATTCCAAAAATCTAAGTGAAGTTTTTCATTTGTCATATGTATAGCATCAAGTATTCTGCAGAAAAGGATCGTGCCCTTCTGTGTCTTTTTAAAGTTTTTGTCTTGAAGTTCATGTTCTTTTCTATTAGGATAGCTGTTGCTACTGGACTTTGCTTTTTATTAGCATGGAGTATCATTTACCATCTTTTCATTTCCAATCTGTGTTGTAACATGTGTGAATGGAATGCAGGAAATAGATAGATCTTGTTTTGTAATTGGAGAACTTAGGCTATTTGCACTCAAGGCTATTCTTAGAGTGTAATGATTTGTTTCTGCCACTTTTCAAAAAAAACTTATGGTTTGTTTTGGATTTCCTTTGTACTTTCATAAGGAAATTTTCTGCCATCATGTATTTCATGACTCTGACTATTGGCCAGGCCCCATAGAGTTTTGCAGATATTATGAAGAAGTTGGAATTCAATCCAACTTCATCAGGAAGCTGGTGAAGGTTCTGCTGCTCACTTTACATTATCATTGATCTTCCCAAAATATTTTTTTCTTACTTATGTAAGGAGGTTGGAGAGAGAAATAATGGTCATGGGCAAAAAAAGTCAGAAAGTCAAGAAAGTAGAGGGTTTCAGCAAGAAGTCTTTTTGGCTTAGAAGAGCAGTGTTAGAAGAAAACACACAACAAAAATTCTTTAAAAAAAAATTAGGCACATTTTCTCAATGTTTTTGAAGTGGAAATAAAAGGACGAGGACTGAAAAAGAACCTCTGATTTATATAACCATGGGACTAAGCAACAGCATCAAGAAGGAAGAGTTTAGGGGTATAATGTGAAATCAGTGTCTTTCATTTTGTTGAGGTTACTATTAACCGCCTACAATAACACCAAGCAAGCAGTGGATATGGAATTTTAAAAAGACTTTATATTTTAAGACAATGTTAAGTTCACAGAAGAATTGAGTAGAAGGTACAAATATGTATCCCAGTCTTCCTGCCCTCACACATTCAGAACAACAGTCACTATCAAAATTCCTCACACGTGATGTACGTTTCTTACACTCAATGAAGCTTGCCAGTGAAGAAACTAGCCAAAATTAGAATTTGACATTGTTAATATAAATACATTACTTATTATCATGAGACTAAATGAAATCATTGGGCCTTGAGGAATGAAATCACTGAAATCTCTTGATATATTCTGTACCATTTCCCATGATTTATATTTTGATCTTTAGTATGAAACTTTCCCTTAGCATTCTTGCATCTAATCAAAAGTTTCCAATGTTTGGCTCCGTTTTTTCTATAGACATTTACACATCATATTTTTTTCAGTATCTAGCTCAAACAACTCCTCCTCTGTTGGTTTGGCTTGAGCTGTAGCATCACAGACCAAGCCCTCTTTCCTGTAAATACATATGGAAGTTTGTACCCTCCTTTCCACATGCCCCTACAGTAATTGTAATCCTGTTTCTTATTTCCTAATACCCTCTACTTTGTAAATATGAGATCTATGTATTTTTATGGTGAAAAAGTACCATCGTGTACCTTGACAACATAATACCAGATTTTATATATTTGTCTATACCTACAATGCCATCATGCACTTAAATAGCAGAACGTTAAGCTTGTAACTGTTACCAAAAAATTATACTACTGTAATAATGTGGGGGAAATGGTGGGAGGGGAAAAGGGAGGAAAAAAGGGGAAACTGTATCACATAAAATAGTAAAAACAATTTTGTTTTTTTTGTTTGTTTGTTTGTTTTGAAGAGACAATCGAGAAAATAAATTATATTTAAGCACCATCAACCAATGAAATTGAATGAAGGCTGTTTTGTGGCATGGGATTTATAAGAATTTGCTTTAGGGTATTATCAGAGTTTGCTTAGGTTGGCATTGAGGCACAGCAGGTTAAGCCAGCATCTGTGACTGCCAGCTGTTACACTTACAATCCAACTTCCTACTAAAGACCTTGGGGCATTTGTGAGATATCCCCCATGTGCTTGCACGTGGAGGACCAGGGGACAGGATTCTCTCCAGCCCAGCCCTGACAGTGGCAGCCTTTTGGGTCTCTATACATGCCTCTATCTCTCTCTTTGTAATTCTGCATTTAAAATAAATAATAAACTAGACTAAAGAACAAACTCAGAATTTTCTCTAGTTTCCTCAAATTGCTTAATTGTGATTATTAAGCACTCGTTAAAAGTCAGTAAGAAGGTTTCCCATTTTCAAAATATTTTCCACAGTTCAAACATACATATTCTATATTATATAGAGAAAATATATCTAGAAATATACATTGCTTCTAGAAATATATATAATATTTTCTAGAGTTCAAATAAAATGAGTTGCTAATGTTTTTGAAGCAGTAAAGCTTATTGGTCAAATTTTCTTTAAATTTATTTCACTTTTATTGAAAAGTAAATTTATAGAGAGAAGAGAGAAGAGAAAGATCTTCCATCCTTTAGTTCACTCCCCAGGTGATCACAACAGCTGGAACTGAGCTGATCCAAAGCCAGGAGCCAGGAGCTTCTTCTGGATCTCCCATGTGGGCACAGGGTCCCAAGGCTTTGGGCCATTCTCTACTGTTTTCCCAGGCCACAAGCAGGGAACTGGAAGGGAAGTGAAACAGCTGGGACACAAACTGGCACCTATATGGGATCTCAGCACTTACAAGGCGAGGACTTAGCCACTAAGCCATCATGCTGGGCCCAGTTAGGTTAAAATCTAAGGCTACAATTTGATGAATTTTGATCTGTTTTCTTTTACTACAGAAAAGATTTATCTTAGGAGTTTTTGCCTATGGATGGAATCATACAGTAGATATATTCGTGAGTTTTTGCTTTCGTGCAGCATGGTGTTTTTGAGACCCATCCTTGTTGGGTAAAATTTGTGTATATATTTTACTGACTGCTGGTCCAGTTTAGCTGGACCCCCTGTAAGACAATGAAAATGTTATCCTGGGATGGGTTCTCATCTGGAGGAAGGATTCTATTTCAAACTCACTATGTAGTAGGAAAAAATCATTTCTTGGGGACTCTAGGAAAATGTAGTAGCTTTCTTCTTTGATTCCAAGAATGCAAAGCAGCACTTTCTGGAGAGAGCTGACTAGCAAGATGCCACCTTAAACAAGCTGGAGTGCTCACAGGATGATATTGCATCACTTTGTTTTGTTCTGTTGGTTAGGAGCATGTTAAAACTTCAACCCACAATCCACAGGAGGGGAGAACATGTGAGCTATAAACACCAAAAGAAGGGGACCGTCATGGTCATCTTGTCATCCTTTGCCACAAGGCTACTGCAGATGAATTGATTTTGGATGGATGTGTGTATATATCATAGATAGATAGATAGATACAGGAGTGAAAAGATTATAATATTGGTCAGAGTATATTTAACTTTTTAAATAGGCTGTCAAGCTTCTTTTTTTGAGAATAGTTTCCCATTTCAGCCTTCTACTAAAACGCTTAACATCTCCATGTATTCCACCATATTATTAACATTTCATATTATCTATTGCTGTGATGTTAGTCAGTCCAGTGGATAATTAGTGACATCTTGTTATGGTTTAACATTGCTTTTCCTTAATAACAATAATGTCGAGCATTTTCTCATGTGTTTATTATCGGACATTCATATGTTTCCTTTGTGTCAATTCAAATTTTAGGGTCTTACGTTTATTGGGTTGTTTTGCTTTTACATGGTCTTGATACAAATCATATGTCAATTGTATGTATTGCAAATGTTTTTCCACTCTATTGCTTTCTAAGAACAGATGGTTTTAATTTTGATGAAGTCCATTCAGTCACTTTCTTTTATTCTGTTCTTTGTAAGTTCTAGTTCACTCTTCTTTGCCTACCCTAAGCTCATAAAATTTTCTTCAAAGTTTTCAACCTATAGGACTTATAGTTTTAGCTTAATGTTTAGCACTTAATTTAGTGTTAATTTATTTGTATCATGTGAGTTGATTTAATTTTCATTTTTAGTAAGGCTATTCTCTTTTAAATTTAATGTCTGGGCTCCTTTGGCAAAAATCAGTTGACCATGTATCCACAGGTCTGTTTATTTTGTTCTAGTAATCCTTATGACAATATGCCCACATTCTGGCTGCTGTAATTTTAAAATAAGTGTTCATATCATGTTTTTCAAGTCTTCTGAATTCATTTTTCACTTTTAAGACACACTGACCATTTAAGTTCTTATTTAAATATGTTTTTTAGAATAATCTTTTCAATTTTACCAAAAACGCTAAATTGAATTTTGATTAAGGCTGTTTGAGTACTTAGATTTATTTGGGAAGAACTGATATAGTATCTTAGTAAAATTCAATCTTCTAGTCCATGATCATGGTCTATATCTATTTCTATCTTTAATTGTTCTCTAAAATGTTTCTAATTTTCAGTGTACAACTGTGTATATTTTCTGTTTAATAGTTTAAACAGTTTTTAAACAATGTATGTATTTATTTTGAAAGTCAGAAGAGTGTGTGTGTGTGTGTGTGTGTGTGTGTGTGTGTGTGTAGATATATTTAGAAAAGAGAAGGGAGAGACCTCTTCCATCTGTTGATTCACTCTACAGTTGGCTGCAATGGGAAAGACTGGATTAGCCTGATCTCCCATGACAGTGGAAGAGACCCAAGCACTTTGACAATCCTTCACTGCTTTCCTAGTCTCATTAGCAGAGAGCTAGATCGGAAGTGCAGCAGGTGAAACATGAATGCATATAAATGCTGCAATCTCAGGTGAAGCCATTGCCTCTTACTCCACGATGCTAACCTTTGTGTAATTTGTTTTAAATACTCGGTTTTTCTATTTTTTTTAAATTGAAGGTTTATTGTGGGAGTAGTGAGGTGTCTTATTTTACCCATGTGAACACATTTCTTACAGTTTTACAAAGGCTTGGAAATACTATTCTCAACTGTTATATATTGGAAATACAGTCTCAACTGTTTATATATTACTGTTTCATTTTTGTTACTGTATTTTATGACTTCTCAAAAGTAACTTTCTGTTTCTTTATCTATTGGTTTAAGACTTGGTATCCAAATCCGTATTAGACTACAAAATCCATAGGAGCAAGGTCCTTGCCAAAAATTACTAAACACAACCCATGGTCCAGGAACAAATGTCTATCACTTAGTAGATTCCAATGAATATTTTGTTGAATGAGCAAACACTAAGTGCTTGAATTTGAATCCTTAAAAAACGTGATGTGTAAAAGTAAAATGAAAAAGTCAATGTTGTCACTTTGGAATCAACTGCTTTGATTTTAGTCAGACATGAGAGCTTGCTGTGGTTTAGATATACCTTTACTCTGCAATTTACCTGCAACCTTAACTCTATATTCAAGGTTAATTGACAGGAGTGAAAAATTAGGGATGGCATTGTGATAATAGGTTGAACTGGTTCTTACAACACCTGCATCTCACATAAGTTTTTGAATCTTAGCTGCTCTACTTCCTATCCAGCTGCCTGATAATGCGCCTGTGAAGTCAGGGATGATAACCCACAGATGTGTGCTCCTGTAACCCATGTGGGAGACAAGGATTGAGTCCCTGACTTTAGTGTAGCCCAGACCTGCCTATTGTGACCTTCTAGGGAGTAAAACAGTGAATCAAGATCTCAATCTCTCTCTTTCTTCCCTCACTCTATCTCTGCCATTCTAAGAAATTCATACGTATTCTTAGAAAATAAGGTGAAGACATAATCAATTTATGGTGTTTGGAGGTAGACCTAGTAGTTCTTGGTACCTCAGGGCATACTCATAGAAGGAAATTCTTGTGAGAGGTTGTTTAAAACTTAAAAAGCCCGAATTTTGGTATAACCACCCTCCTTTCTCTGCTCCCGAGTTCCCCAAATGTTCCTTCTTCTATGTGAGTTCTGTCACTGCTAGCAATCACCACCATCGGAGGTAAAAATCAAGGGCATCACTCAGCGTCAGACCTGAACTTCCAATAATCCTATCTCTACAGTTAGCTCCCTCAGATGTTTTGTGGTAGTTATGAAAAGCTAAACAATACAGAATCTGAATGTAAATTATTCAAATGGAAATCAAAATAAAATAAAATATGAAAGGTATAAGATTTATAGAATACATAAGATTTGGCATCTTAAGTGTGAGTAGATAATTAGTTCATTTCTCCTGCTGCTCTATAATGCTTTACACAGGGTAATTTAGAAACAAGAGGAATTCAATTCTCACAATTCTGGAGCCTTAAAACTATAGCATTGGGGTGCTGGCAGATCCAGTGTCTTGCTCTTCTCTTGCTGCATCTTCATATGGTGGGAGGGATGAAGGCTGTGTCCTTGTAGCTGGCACTGCCAAAGGGTAAACAGCAAGCAATTCACACCCTACATCTGTTTTATAAGGTGATTAATTTCATCCATGAGGGCAAAGCCCTCATTGCCGAATACCTCCCAAGGGCTCCCCAGAGGTTAATACCCCGTTTGGGGCTCGATTCCATCACATGGTTTTTTAAAGCATACAGATATTCAACCTATAAGCAGCTGTCAAATACAGCCATATTACTTTAAGCCTGGACAGAAAGACCATGCTATCACTAACAATGTTTAAACCTGGCTTATCTGTAGAAAATCCCATGGTTAAGCTGAATTGATGATGGAGTAAAATACTGTCTGTGAATCTCCCTTTAAAAAAATTATATTTTCCTGTTGAGTTTTTACAGCATTGGTGTGATTTATTCTTAGAAAATCCTAGCTCTCAAATCCTATTAAAATATTATGTTCAATTATGGAAGCTAAAACCATATCAGCATAAGAAAAAGATAATTTTCTGAAATTATTATTGGCATTCTGAATAAATAAAAGTATAAGAATAATGAAAGCCAGGGCATTTTCATATCTGACCTAATTTCATATCCCAAAACAAACCTGTCATTGTGAACCGCAATGAACAAAACTCTACACACAAAAAAATCTGCTTCTGTTTGATCATTTTATAAGGCTGCTTTCTCTGCACAAATATTTGTTCCTAACACTTGCTGTGTGACTTATGAGTTTTTCTAAATGAGTGGTTATTGCAGAAAGGACAAAGATTCAAAATGGAGCCACAACAGGGAACATGCTTAATGAAACACTTAGCCGGATGATTTTAAAGGTCTTGTGAAGTAAAATTTCAAATAATATCGTTTCAATGTGTTCTATGGTTTAAGATGTATCATGATGCAGTAGACGAAGAAGTATTTTTTTTTTTCACTTCCTTGATTGAAACCTCATACAACCTGCAATTAATCAGAAGGAGAGGGGCACTGTTTGCAGAAATATGGAACAAGTGATTCTGGTTGAATAATGGAAACTAGCTATTGATGAAACCAACAAGCAAAGAACTTAAGATTAAGCTTCAGCATTTCCTCATGTAATTTATCAACAAAGTGTGAAAGACCTTGGCTCAATCTTACTTGTCTATGCCAGCAAATTGCAACTGAGTGTCTATGAGCCCACAGAGTCTGAAAAAGAGGCCAGACATGTAGACACCAGCTCCAAAGCAGACCTTCCAAATGGAAGTGGTGTTACAGTCATCCCAAGTCTACAAGGGGATCAGGCCAGTTTCCTTTCCTTTTCTTTCTTGTCTTTTTTTTTTTTTTTAGATTTATTTGTTTGAAAAGTAATAGAGAGCGGACGGTGAGGGAGGCACAGGGAAAGGGAGTTTTTCTATTTACTGCTTCACTATCTAAATGCCTGCAATGGCCAAGGTTGAAGTAGCTCAAGTTTGGAAGGTAGAAACTCCGTCTGAGTTTCCCTTATGGGTTCTAGGAGCCCAAGCATGTGAGTATCTGCTGCTTTCACAGATGCAACGGCAGGGAGCTGGGCTTAAAACCAACAAGCCAGGCCTGGAACCTGCAGTCCAATATGGATGCCATCTCCCAAAGCTGCGACTTCATCTACTGCCCCACAACACTGAAGGCCAGATGTTTTTCTCCTGCGTAATACATGTATCTTTGCAAGCAGCATACCTCCACCTGGATTCAAGTCCCTTCTCCCTCAAAAATGGGCATCATTTGGAAGGAATCTGCGATTTTCTCTCTCTCGTCGCCTTCTGCCTCTGCTACTTATAAATCCAAGACTGAAGATTGAGTTATTCATTTCAAGTCCCAAGTAACAGAGAGGGACGGAGAGAGGACCAAAAGAAATATTTCACCCACTGGTTCACTCCCCAAGTAGTTGCAATGCTCAGGACTGAGCAAAGCCAAAGCCAGGAGCCCGACATTCCATCTAGATCTCCTACATGTGTGTAGGAGACCAAGAATTTTGGCCATTGTCTGCTGCCTTTGCAGGCACATTAGCAGGAAACTGATTTGGAATTGGAGCAGCTAGGACCTGAACCAGTGCTCAAACATGAGATGCTGGTGCTGTAAGCCATAGTTTAACATCCTGTGCCACAATCCTGGCTTGTACATCTAAGATTTTGCAATCAATTTTACAGTCTTCTGCTCCTGCAAGCTTCAAGCGCCATCACAAACAATTTAAGGATTCTTATATATGGGCCTGGCATAGGAGCCTAGTGGCTAAAATCCTTGCTGTGGATGCACCAATATCCCATGTGGGCTCCAGTTCCTATTTTGGCTGCTGCACATTTATTCCAGCTCCCTGTTTGTGGCCTGGGAAAGCAATAGGGAATAGCCCAAAGCCTTGTAGCCCTGCACTTGAAGAACCTAGGCGTTTTCTGCCTTTTGTAATTCTGCCTTAATGGCTTGGCTGGTGGCTGTGTGAACCTCAGGCCTGATAGTCTACGTGACACCCGGCAGGACACCTGGCAGGTCACGTAGGCAGACCACTCCTCAGGAAGGAGGTACCTGGTGTTTGATAAGATTCACAGCCCAATAGCTTATCAATTTGTACTTTTTGAAAGTTGCTAGTTTCAAACCCACCAATAGAAGCCTGCTAAATCATGACTGTATAATTAATAGCCTAAAATGTATAAGAACTGGGGGGCTTGGGCTCTCAGCCCTTCCCTGGCTCTTCGGGCTCGCGCTTCTTTTTTGTCCTCCTTGTGGATCCTAGCAGCCTCAGCTGCGGCTGCCCCTCCCCCAGCCCAGCCCAGAGGTGGCTGGGAGACCTAGGCTAACCTGAATAAACCACCTTTTTGCCTCAGCACCGACTTCAGACTTGATGATTATCTGGGGGTTTCAAAAAACCGGCACAACACACTCATGTGAGAGACCCAGAAGAAGCTCCTGGCTCTTGGCTTCAGATCAGCTCAGCTCTGGCTCTTGTGGCCACTTGGGGGAGTGAACCAGCAGATCGAAGATCTTTTTCGCTGCCTCTTCTTTCTGTAAATGACTTTCCAAAATGAACTCCCCATTTTGACCCCCATTGTGATTGTGACATGTAAATTGAGCATTATGTAAATTCCACCTTTATAAATGATATCATGTGTATTTCCAAAGTTTAATGATTTGTCCTAAGACAGAGTCAGAGCCAAGACAAAGGAGAAAACCCAGAAGTTAACTACCGGGAATAAAATATGTGGAGTTCATAATTAGACTGGCATGCACGTATGCTACTTACTACTCAGATGCACTAGAATATTCCCTACTTTGCTAATCCATAAAATGGGTAGATTTCTACCTTTAGGGTGGTTATTTTTGAAAATATACAGAGGATACAGCCCAAATCATGTGCTCAGCAAATGTCAATTGTTCAAATTGTTCATATTTTAAAACTCAGATTTTGAGGTCACTGCAGTCAGGATCCCCAGTGTCTTTAGTTTAGGATCCAGTGTATATTCAATGCAATTTTAAATTAAGTCCTATTGAAAATGTTAGCACACCTGAGGGTTCTGAACAATAGCAGAAATGTTTTCTACTGCCAGTTCCTGTTCCTACTGTGAGTGCTGTGTTAGTCAGATTGGGCCACTCAGCGGTAATTACAAATGACCTGCTGGGACAAGACACTTCAGGGTACTTTTGCCCATAAGAATCAACTTGCAAGCATCACACTTCAACTGACAAATTCTTTACTTCAAAGAAAGTACACCTTCTGCAAAAGGTGTTTTAATTTTGAGCTGGGCTTTGAAAACCCTTGTTAAGATACCTGAAAAATATGCAAATCATGATATAAACAAATTCCTGAATGTGCATGAAATGTAATCCAATGTTCTATTCAAATTAGACTTTCCTTGGTGTCTACATGACATTAACCCCATAACAATTTTTTAAATTGATGAGACATCAATTCATAGAAGGAATACTGTCATTTTCTTATCTATATCTTTAACTTCTAAATTCAAAAAGCAAGTATAATCTTAAAAATAATAATGGATTTCTCTCCAACTATATGAACTAAGATTGAAGTACTGATTAATGAGATTGAAATTCAAATTCTATTTCTGTTAAGAGTTTATTGCTTATCTATGCATTTTATTGGTCTTATGATTTTCTTGCATCTTTAACACTGAAAAGGCATTTAGTGAAACTCAATATCATCAGGTTAAGAGAGACTCAGATGAGATAGTGTGCATATAGAGATGATTTATGTAGATAATTGGAGATTATAATTAGTTTCTTTGTTTATATGGCAGTGCTGTCCTTAATTAGAGGAGGAAATTTGACCCTGGATAAAAACCCTCAACAAGTTTATTTCAAAATATTACTAATAATACTGTGATATGACCTAAAATTCCAACTTCACATATTTCCTTGATATATTTTCAAATAAGATATCTGGTGATATGCAGAAAACACTCATGGGACAATGTTTATGTGCTGTCTGTGTTGTTTAGAAGATAGATGTCTAGTTCTTATGCATAGGTTATCTCCTAACTACAATGACCTTTGCTACTTTATTAAATACAACCTTAATTTAGTCAAGCAAAAATAATTACATCAAAAAAAATTAGCTACGAATATAAACGCCATTAAGTGGTTTTAAACTAAATTTTGAAATAGAATTTAATTGAGTAATAGACACTCATCAAAAAAAAATCCACTAATTCAAATGAAAATAAGAAGCTTTCATTTAGTCCTGACTTACATCAAGGTCCTTATATGATATGTCTTTGAATTTCATAAATGCCTTATGTACTAGTTAGAAGCTATGCATTGCACAACTCAAGGAATGTCACTTACATTTTGGACAACGTGTGGTCATCCATGCAGTCTTTTTGTACAATCTGTTGGCTATAGAGTATCCCCAGGCTTGCAAAGGATTATTCCTGGAATGCTTGTATTAGTATTAACTAGTATTTCATTCTGTCAAACCCAGTTTTGCGAAAATTTCTGGACAAAATCTGCAAGCATGAGAAAATAAGGGCATGCTTTCCAAAACAAAGACTTCCTTTTTATTTTGCCAAGCTAAATACCATGCCATTAATTAAAACTATATATGGTTGTTACGGCAAAGAGAAGTAAGGGTGAAATAAGCAATACAAAACTCAGTATTCCTTGTCATTTATACTTCTACCCAGGAGACTTTTTCAGACTAACCAATACTCTGTGAAGAGGGTAACGCTTCTAAGAAGCAAAAAGAGATGACATAGTCTGCTTGGATTTATGTCTAAAACCTTGCTGGAAAGAAAAACTAACTTTGTATTACAAATAAAACAAAGAATTAATGGACACTAAAGCTCTGTGAAAATCCAGGTGTACATTTGACTGAAGAAAACTCTCCCTGACCCTGGCTGGCAAACAGAAGGTAGTTTAAGGGGCTGGCATTGTTCATGTCAACATCCCATAAGGGCACCAATTCAAGTCCCAGCTGCTCCATTGTTCAAGAACCGTCTGTTATACTTCCAATCTAGCTCCTTGCTAATGTTCATGGGAAAAGAACTGAGTGTGGGTCAAGTACTCAGGACCCTGTACCCACTTGGGAGATCTGGAAGGAGCTCCAGGTTCTTGATTTAAGCCTGGCTCGACTCCGGATGTTGCAGTTACTTGGGGAATGAACCAGCAGATGGAAGATCAAATCTCTCTTTGTCTCTCCTCTCTCTGTAACTCTGCCTTTCAAATAAGCAAGAAACGAAGTCCTCATTGTTTTTTTTTTTTTTAAATAGATAGGACAATTGTTTTCTTGGGATCAAATCAATGGCTATTTCAGTTTCTGCTGTGCTTGACAAATCAATTTCTTTCTTTCTTTTTTTTTTTTTTTTTAGATTTATCTTATTTTTATTGGAAAGTCAGATATACAGAGAGCAGGAGACAGAAAGATCTTCTGTACATTGATTCTCTCCCCAAGGGGCCGCAACGACCAGAGCTGAGCCAATCAGAAGCCAGGAGCCAGGAGCCTCTTCCAGGTCTCCGATGCAGGGGCAGGGTCCCAAGAATTTGGTCCATCCTCTCCTGCTTTCCCAAGCCACAAACAGGGAGCTGGATGGGAAGAAGGGCCACCGGGATTAGAACCAGCACCTATATGGGATCCTGGTACGTTCAAGGCTAGGACTTTAGCCACTAGGCCACTGCACCAGGCTCAACAAATCAATTCTGTATTAAAAAATCTGTGTTGATGAGGAAAAGAAAAGTTTAAAACGTTATCCAGGGGATGCCACAAAATTAAAAGCTTTTTAAATGGTTAAGGTATATTAGAAAACTGCACAATACTATTTGCTAGATATTATATGTAATAGAATTTTTGAAAAGACATAACATAGGAAATATTAAATGGCAAGATTACCCCAAAATTAAATGCCAAAAGTTGAAAAATAAGCTTTAAAAAAATCCATACCAAAATCTAAAAAAAATAAATAAACAAAGATTGAATGCAAATAAAATCATTTATGGTTATATCAAATTCAAATCTCTAAGAATCATAATGTAAATAAATTTTCTGAAACGTAAAAATCACATTAAGAGTGATTATTGGATTCTTATGAAAAACAATGAAATCAAAAGACAAAGGAAAACAATTTTGACAAGTTAAAACAAAAACAACCTGTCAGCTTCAAATGCTATACCTAATAAAACATCTTTCACAAAAGAAACAAGGCAACCCCAACAAATGATGCAGAAAAAAGCTGTCAAATCATAGGACCAAATCATAGGCTTATAAAACCACAGGGATGATTATATTAAAATAAGTGAATTAATATGTTTATGAAACATAAAACTTAAAGCAAGATTATGTGTATCATATTTTAGGAACACATTTAAATATAACCACTTGAAATTTAAATAATGCAAAAGGCTTAAATCTGCCAAAAATAACCAGAGTGGCTACATTGATGTGAAACAAAGTCAATTTTAAAATATATATATTTCAGCTAACAAAAGCATTCATTGGTCAGGAAGATAAGAGAGTTACATCTAGTAAAAGAAGTTGAAAGGAAATAAGGTAAAAAACTACTAAATAAATAAATAAATAAATAAATAAATAAAACTAGAGATTTTTAACACATCTCCTTTGACAACTGAGAGAAAAATAGATAAATTAACAAGTAGGACATAGACCATCAATATTTTTAACCAATTAAAATAATCATTTGTATTGCACTTCAACCAATAACCAAAGAAAATAATACTTTAAAAGTAGACATGGAACATTCAGTAAAATATAATACATAGTATACCAAAATAAATCTAGCATCAATATATTATAAATTTTTCTCACCATAATAGAAATAACCTAGCAATCAGTAACAAAAAAAAAATTTTAATGCCAACATTGGATACACAGCAACACATTTCTAAATAATTCATGTAGTAATGACATACAATGAAAAACAAAATATTCTAACTTAAAATTGATTAAACCAGAACATATTAAAGTTTGGGAAATGCTACCAGAGTAACGATGATAGCTTTGAGTTTCAAAAAGGTAAATGTTTAAAATAATAATCAATGTTTCCCATTCAGGAAGCTAGAAAAATCGAAGAAGGTGAAATACAGAGCAAGTAAACGTAAGGAAATAATTAAAAGAAGAAATCAGTTATAATAAAAATATTAGAAATAAAAATCCAAAATGTAGATCATGGAAAACAAAGATAAAATTTCCCAATCTAATGAGGGAAAGACACAGTGAAAAGCAGAGGATATGAATCCCAGTATCAGCAGTAGAGGCATCACCACAGATACCACAGACATTGAAATGAGAAGAGTATCATGAATAACTCTGTTAATGTGTTTGAAAATTTAGAAATGAGGATGAATTTCTTGTAAGCCAGACTTTTCAAATTATACCTGACTGTAGGCAACTGCCTAGGTTGCCTTGAACCTAGGTAAGGACTCTCCTGCTGGGAGAAAAGCAGCCAATAGCTGGCTGGCTCTCTGGGCTTGGTAATGTCAACTCCATGTTAATGCACAGGTGCCCATTCTCTTTTCCAAAAGACGTAGAGGGACACTGGGTGGAGCACCCAGCATGCCAGCGCAGGTGCATGCTGGCCAGGGCTTCCCTGCAGCCATCACCACGTGTGTGTGTGTGTGTGGGGGGGTGAGGGGGTGGGCTTGTTACACACTGCCCAGGGACAAGGATTGGAGAAAAATTGAAGTAGGATCCACTGAGGGCTTATTTGACAGGTATAAAATGATTTCTCAGAGATTCCATGAATCCAGATGAAACTTCAATCACCTCACCTTTGTAATAAATGTCAAAATTAAATTTAAAATAAAAGAAAGAAAATACTTGTGTGTTGTTTTGTTAAGAACTGTTTTTTTTATTAATAATTCTTGGGTTAAAAAAGGTTAAAAATGAAGGTCATCAGCATTTTGGCCTCATTTAACCTGTGGTACCTGGTTGTGTCCTTGTGATAAAACATGTCAGGTTTTACAGCAAGCAGCTAGACCTGTGGCCACACTGAAGTAGGTAAGGACAGACAACAGGCCTTCCCTAGAATTCCTCACCTCTAGTGCAACAGAGCTGGCGCCCAGAACAATCAAGTCCACTCGTGTAAAACCCTCCTTTTCCCCACACTGGGTGTCTTAGGCGGCATCGACCCTGTCCACTGGTGCTGATGTGGCCGGAGAAGCAGCAGTGCATTCTCCCCACTCCTGCCATGCGATGCAGGAGGGAAGATGGAAACACATATTCACCTACCTCCGCTCCAACCTGCACCCTCTCCATTCTAATCAGAGGCCTACTGGATCTGAAACCCCTTCACCTTCATAATAAATATTAAAATAAGATTTATTGTAATGGGCAAAAATATCTGATATTAGAAAAAATCAAAAACCAAAAAACTTCTCCATTAAAAAAATGAAATAATTACTTAAATTTTTTCTACAAGCGTGATAGAAGATGGTAAAAAATAATACAAAATCTTTCCAAGGAGGGACAGAGAGAAAGAGAGAGGAAGACAGAGAGAAGAAGGAGGATGAACAGGGGGAGGAGGAAAGGAAAGAAAGAAGCAGAGGGAGAGAATCACATCAAAAACATTATTTGAGAAAACGTACTCAAGGCAAAGTATTTGATTCATTCCTAAATTCTCTGCATGTACAAGAATTTGCACATTCTTTTTATTTCTATATTCCCTTTTATGACCAAAATTATACCTTTTAATCATATCAACTAGAGTCTAATTTAATGCACTGATGTTTGCTTTCAAATAATTCTCCTTTGCACTTAAAATAAGGTTAATGACTTAATATATAGCAAAATTTTGTATATCATTTTATATATGCAGTGTCACCTTACTCTCAGAAGTGAGTTTGGCCATTGTATTTTCCTAATTTTACAAATAAATAAATTAGCACCCCAAAATCTCAAATACTTGCCTAGTTGATGCCAGAGCCTACATCACTTTCAACATACTACCCTGTCACTAAGGGTTGTTGATTGATGGGCCCTTCCAAACCACCTTGTCGAGAAGTGCCACGCGAGTTGTGTTTTTCATAGTGTTTTAATTATTCATTGAACCAGAAAAAAAAATTAAGGACTTCAGGGAGAGTATTTACCCAGCTGTTTTTATTCTTGTGGGGCTACAGGATTTGTCAGAAGGTTAAAAAAAAAAACTACTTAGTTTATCATTTGTAAAGTTTTGGGGCTTGCTGAGTAAGGATATCCTAAACTCATAGACTTTTCTGTAAAATATTGGGTTAATTTAAAATAGTCAGGAATGAGAAAACTTGCCTCTGAAAGTAGTGTGAACACCAGGATGCCTTTTTCTACTTCTTACTCCAACCTATCCTCCACCACTATTCTGAGCTCATTATTCTCACCATCAAGTACCCCTTTACCTTTGTAGTTACCGTTGTAGAACCCTTTATAACATTGTGATCAAACTCTTTAAATACTCCTAGAACAACAGTCTCGTTCATTACTGCATATACTTAATGCCTCTAATGATTGGTTCAAAGCACATACTTAATCAGTATGAGCTGTTTGAATAAACAAATGAGAGTCCCTTAATGGTATCATTTACAACATGCTTTGCGTCCCTGTCATTGTAATATTTGGTTTTTAGTGTCTATCATTAGGATGAAGAAATTTTTGAAATTCTATGCCAGTTTGGTTTAACTAACAAATATCTTTCAAATATCTACAGTTTTCTGGATTAAAAAATATATATATATATTTTATGAAACCCTGTGCTGGAATAGTGCCATTAACTGAAATTTAACACAGGTCAGCAATGTTAGCCGTAAGTAGTGTTATGTTTTCTAGAACCACATTTAAACAGGCCTCTACAGAGAATGACGTGGAAAGATGTCAGAAGCATTTATTCCAGCGTTAAGTAAGAACCAGTTTTTCAGTTTGAGGCAGAATGAGTATTCCAAGCATCTTGATGAATTATCTAGGGATTCCATGCAGAAAGAGGCCATCACCTCAACATCAGAGGCATCACCTCAACATCAGAGACAGTCACTGAGTAACTAGTTACTCAGATGGGGACTAATTCACAATAACATTTCTGAATAGAATGCAAGGGCTTATCTCCTTAGGGTCATTAACCCTCCATGCACAGGCAGCTGTCCTTTGGTTCAAACCTGACATATCTCCTATTTGCTTTTGACTTACTGAACTTCATATTTGGGGAGGGAAGTTTTAAACCTTTTTACTGTAATATAAATTTAAAATATTTTATCTCAAAAACTAAAAAAAAAAAAAAAGATGAAGATCATAAGAAAAGTGGAAGGAAGGAAGCCAGGAAGGAGAGAGGGAGGAAAGGCTTCCCATTGTATTCCTAGCATTATATCTACAAATCACATTGAATCTGTTAAAAGGAAATGCAAAACACACACACACAACATATTCTAGCACCTCAAAGGTAGTTTTATTTCCTACCCTAGCTCTGACCTAATCCTGGATTTAAGAATTCACACCATGAAATCTGAATTTCCACAGATGATTCTAGTTTAAGAAAATTACCCTCCACTAAAGACAGAAGGATTTATGTGCCTGTAGTAAAAGTGCTGTTGGTATCATTGACCCTCACAGGCCAAGCCAGCATCAGCCAAGCCAAATTTGCAGTTCCCACCACACTTCAATGATCCGCCAGGACCTTAGAGCAGAACAGACTTCCCCAGATTCCGACAAGCCCTGACAGCGTTATCTCCCAAGGCCAAGCCGACCCAGTGAAGTCTGTTTTCCTCCAAGCAGAGTCCATGCCCCAAGGAAATCATGAAGATTTCCCAGGACCTTGCTGTTAGGTCCCTGAATGAATCCTAAACCTCGCTGATTCTTTCATGAGCATTTAGAAACAACATTGCCCACTCAATTAATTATAACAAACTGCTTAGAAAGTGGATGTTTAGGCAAACAATGCTCAGGAACTAGTAGTCCCTACCAATCAAATGGGATCAACTTCTAATATGAAGTATCCTTATGAAACAATTCCTTTCGAGTGAGAAGTTAGCTATCAAAAGCAGACACAAGCAACATCAAGATATCAAAGTGCTTGATGGACAAAGGGTTGTCAGAGCAAGAAAGGGAACATTAAAAAAAGCCATCTCGGAAGTAAGAATTGATGTGTGAAAATGCTTGAAAGTTAAATCTCCCCAGTGTGCTTTTTACAGACACCACCCAATGATTACAAAATGTGCCACTAATTCAGAAGTCAGCACTGAGGCAAATTAATAAATTTTCTTCAAACATTAATCTGCATTGTTTTTACTCAAGTTTCTTCAATTGGCTTAAAAATTAGGAGCATTTTTCCTTAGCTTAAGCATGCAGTCTTCACCAACGTGATTCTGGTTTTTTTTCCCCTCTTCTTTTTTTTTTAATGTGGTTTCTCTTACACTGGTTTCCACTGCCATAAAGGTCACTCTGTTAACTGCGGTGTCAACTGGCTCCTCATGGCACAAGTTCCATAAATGTCAGTAAGTGAACAAAGAGAACAGATACTGGAACACTCTTGGCCTTAACAAACTGAAAAAGGTGGTAGTGAATTGAAAGCTAAATTCATTCAGAATAAAAAAGCCTTTGGAGTCCGTTTTTCTGGTTGAGAGATCAGAGCAAATGAAACCTAAAATAGAAGTTGTCTTATTCTCACGGGTTCTGACATTTTACTGGTAAGCTGCAAGTTATAAAAACTGCCACTAAAATCCAAATTGCTAGCACCATATGGAAAAAGATGCCTGCAATATGCCTTTCACCATTGTTTTACACACAGACACACGCATTCAGAGAAAGAGAGGTGGAAAGTCATTGCACAATTTCATTTTTTAATGGATTGAAATGTTGAGAGACCTTACAGATTGTGACAGAAATGGACAACCACAAAAAATGCATGCTTAAGGAGTTTACATAGACTGCCTTCCCTTGATATTCAGTGAAGACGGTAAGTTTTAGAGGGATGCTTTGCAACAAGCTCATGATTGAGCATGTCAGATTTGTTATGATATATGGCATTTGAGCTTTAGTTTAAACCTGAGTCAGCTGGAATTAAAATTAAATGGATCTGGAAAAAACTTAGTAACTTTGTCATTAGGTATAATATATTTTGAAGACAAAATATGTTTTCTCTTTATCTTCTTTGTTCAGTAAAATAAAAAAGAAGTTAATTTTTCAGACCTTGAATTGCAGCTTAGTGTAAGATAACCAGGAAAATGAGGCATAGGGTAAATTCTCGAAGGCTAGTTAAGAACGTACCTTTCGGGTTCTAGCCTGGGTGTTTTCTCTTCTTCAGAGAAACAGAGCCTCACTCCTGCATGGTTGTTGGATGCAAGTTCTTAACTATTTTGGAAGTAACTCCTGCTACCTTAGTATCTACTTAGGCCAGACTGCAAGTCATCATTTTTCAGTGGTAACAGCAACCTAGAATTACGAAGTTGATTTTGACACAGTGGCAAGTGTAACTTTCTCTAGTTAAATTCTTACCATTCTTTATGCAGTATTATCCCCCTTGTTTTGCTGATGAAGAAATAAGTTTAGAGTTTTCAGATAACCCCATCCTTGTCTGTAGATTAACACCATCTGGGAGGCTTTTAAAATCCAAGCGTCTGAGATTCAGCTCAGAACTTCAGAAATTCAGAGAACAGATCCCAAGCAACAGTACTCCCAGTTTTCAAAATCTTCTCAGGTAATTCCAATTTGTAACTTATGTCAGGACACACTTGACTTCCTCAAGATAGTAAGTAAGTTGGGAATAAAAGATGGGGCTATGTTAATGCAAAACCTTGGTTGACCTCAGGATTTCCCATAATACTTCCCTGGGGCCTGTTAGTTCTAGGACGACATCCCCAGAATTCATATAGGATCAATAAAACTTGGCAAAGCAATGATCGTGGGAAAAGTAGAGTGACTTGTGCTATGCTCACGACAGTTCGTGTTACAGTAAGTCAGTTTCCAAGGCTGTATAGGAAAATACAAAGTATTGCAAAAAGCTATTACATCATTGGAAAATGTTTGGTAAAAGAAGATTTTACCATCTCTTGTACCAACAGGCTTGTTTATCGTTAGGCAGATATTGCAGGAGACATCTATGGGAGTGGCTAAATGTTCCTAACTTGAAAGTTAATTATCCAAAAGCAGCAAATAGCTACCATAGGACGATGCCGAGAATGGAAAAAATCTGATGCTTTTAAGTGACTTGCATAAAATTTTCCGTATGTAGAAATTTAAGGTCAGGAAGTGAATTGCACCAAAGGCTGAAAACAATAAGCCCAATTAACTTAATTTTCTGTAGGAGAAACTATACTATTTTCAGTGGTTCTTTGCTTTCAAATATTTAAAGATATATTATTGCTAAATTCACAAAAATATTTTTATACAAGTAATACTGGATATATAAATTTAACAGATGGAATAGCTGTCATTGATTATGTGCACCAAATTCTCACATGCTATGCTTCTAATTTTGCATATTGTTCTGCCTATCTAAAAAAAAACAATTGAAAGTATTTTCAATAGAATAGATTCTACTCACAATACTAAAGAAAAACGTAAGGGAAAAAACCTTTTTAATGTGTGGCATCTATGTCAATGTAATTGTAAAAGTCCTCGAATGACATAGATGACCATTTAAGCATCCGGCATAATAGCTCAGTGGCTAAAGCCTCGCTGTGCATGTGCCAGGAGCCCATATGGGTGAAAATCTGTGTCCTGGCTTCACTTCCCCTGCAGCTCCCTGCATGGCGAGGAAAGGCAGCAGAGGATGGCCCAAGTCCTTGGACCTCGCAACCATGTGGGAGATCCAGAAGAAGCTCCTGGCTCCAGCTTCAGATCAGCTCAGCTCCTGGCATGGTGGCCACTTTGGGAGTGAACCAGCAGATGAAAGAAAGATCTTTCTCTACATAAATCTATCTTTCCAATAAAAATAAGACGGCGATTTTTAAAGATGAGCATGTAGGTAAGAAGTCAAATGTGTATAAAATATAAATGTTGAGAGGATGAGAGTAATTTCTAAAGTTATTTTTAGATTTCACAACATTGCAATCAAACTATCTTGTTATTTTGGGACCAGTAATTTTTTCCAAGGACAGAATAGGTATTTTTAAGAAAACCATCAAAAAAACTAACTTCGGAGAAATTAAATGTATTGAAGTCCTAACACATTAGAAGAATGGCACTAATGTAATGGAAGAAATACACATTAGTAAATACCTCACAAGAACCAGAAACAGACCTTCATTCTATTTTTTAATGTATAATTTAAAGGAAAATTAATCAAGTGAGAAAAAAATACATAATTACTTCATGGCTGGAGAAACAAATTAACCATTATAATCATTAGACTTTGCCTTAAACCGTACAAGTGGGAAAAAATATAAAACGAACTGATAAAGCATTAAAATAAAATGTGGGCTGATATTAATCCTATTTCATTATGGTGAGAAGCATAATATAATACGTTGTTATAAAGGAAAAGAATAATACATGCAAATAATTTTATATTTTTAACTTTTCCAATACCTTATTCATTTCTTTTAGAGAGAGAGAAATAGAAGCTGCCCACCAGCAGATTCAATCCTACAAATGCCGGTAACAGCGAGGTCTGGGCAAGCCAAACCCAGAAGCCAGGAGTACGTGAGCTGGAGCCAGGCACACATTGGGAAGAGTCTGGAGCAGAGGCAGATTCAAGCCTGAGGATTCCAAAGTGGACTGTGGGTGCCCAAGCAGCTTAACCACTATACCTAGTCCCCATTCCCTAAAATTTCACATTTCAAAACTCAACAAACAAGAACCGTAAGCATAAAATGGAAAAACAATTTGCCAAAAACCAAAGATGCAAGGAAGAGTTACTGTGCAAACAAGCCAGTCTTGTGTATAGGACAATCATTACTAGCATAGCAGAAAAGCAAGCAGAAGACATATAACTCACAGAAGAGGGGTGAATGCAGGAAAGAAGCAAGTGAAAACAAAGATGCATATCCTCAAGCAATCTTAAAACCACAAAATAAAGTAACAACATGACACTTCAGGTTCACCATCAACTCAAAGTTTTATAAATCATAATATTCAGTGTGATTAGAATATTCTGGTATTACTACTTACCTGGACTGCTAACTTAAATGTAATGTATTTGGAAAACCAATTAATAACCAAAAGAAAATTTAGGAAGACCAATGTTGATGTGCCATGATGTCAATCACATTATTATATTTAATAATAATTGTGCAGCACAAACCTGAGAAGTGTTCCATGATCAGAGGATAGGGTTAAATATACACTCCAAGAATAAAATCGTGCTGCTAATAAAGACTTGCTTTCGAAACAAAACGATATACAAAATATCAGATTATGAAAGTAAGAGACGCAATATAGAATGAAGGCAGCATATATACATCAGGGCCAAATATTTTGTTCAAATGTGCTGAGTAATGTATGACTGTGTATATATACTTATAAAATATCCAGGGAATGAAATATGTTAAGATGCGGGATTTCCCATGAGATAAGATGGAAGACTTTATTTTCTTCCTTTTTTTTTAATAAGTTTTAGTTCATAATCATAGTGGGGTTCGCTATAAAATATAGTTAAAAAAAAGCATTCATGAACAATGGATATCATGATGGGTGTTTGATGTCACTTGAATTAAGAAATCAAGATAGAAATTATTGATGAAACATTCACCATTAGTTAAATCACACTTTCAGGGTAATCATTTTTTTGCTTCCTTTGCCCCACAGTCCACACCCTAAGATGAATCTTAAAAAAGGGCCCTACCATATGACCAGCTATCCCACTCCTGGGAATACAAAGGAGTTAAAATCTGCAAGGGAGAAAGCGACCTGCAATTCTATATTTGTGGCAGCAAAATCTATAATAGTGGAGACATGGAAATAATCCAGATGCCCAATGAAAGAGGAATGGACAAATAAACTATGGTATATATACTCCATGGAATATTACACAGCCATTAAAATGAATGAAATTCTACCCATTTGCTTCAGTAGTCCTAACTGGAGATTAATGTGATTGGTGAAATAAGCCAGGCCCAAAAGGACAAATACCGTATGTTCTCTGATATAAAGCAACCGTCATAAAAAATAGAAAACAAACAAATAGATAGGTATATACATATATTGTCATAGATGAACTCTAACGGAGACTAGGTTATGGGGAAGTGAAGATGCACTGCAGTATACATCTCTAGTTCAGAATAAAAGGAATTCCAATGAAATTGTTAAAGATTTCTTCACAATATACTGCATTTCCTACCATCGCCAAGATCTACAATGATAGGATAAACTTCTATAACAGAATGTTAAACTTATACTGTTTCTAAAACACTACACTACTATAACGAACTAGCAGAAAATGGTGAGAAAGCATCATGGGGGAAGGGAGAATAGGAAAGGGTGTAGGGACTCCCTATACCTACAAAACTGTAGCTTGTAAAATAGTAACAATAAAATTATAAAAAGGAAAGATACTCAAAATCACTAGTCATTAGGGAAGAGTAAACTAAATAATAGTTTATTAAATTAATTAAGTGTATTTGTTTCCTCTAGAATTCTATTTGTAATTTATTCTCTTTCTCTCTGTCTTTTTTGATTACTTTCTCTGTCCTGTTATCCATAATTTTTAAAATAATGCAGAAAGGATTCTCATGTGACAAGACAGTCTACACAAAATCGGGCCTAATTCCCACTACATTTTGTGGCGTAGGGTGCTGTGCTGAGTTGTGAGAGCCCATGTTGGGCTAGTGGCGTACTTCTAGTCTCCTTTCATTCTGGTCTGTTTTCTGTTCTTCCTTCCTTTCTCTCCTCCTCTTCTTTCTTAAAAAAAGTCTACTTATTTGAGAGTCAGAAATACACACACACACACACACACACACACACACACACACACACACACACAGCATTCTCAACTGCTGGCTAGCTTCCTCAGTGCCCACTTGACTGGCTTGGACTGGGTGGCAAGCAAAGACGGAAAAGAGGAACTGAATCCAGGTCTCCTAAACGGATGACAGAGACCCATTTACTTGAGCAGCCACTGATGCCTTCCCACAGTAGAGCAGGGGGCTGGAGTCAGGAGGCAGAGGCAGGACTCGAATTCAAACATTTTGATATAAAATGCAGAATTGGGGACTAGCATGATATGCATTAGGCCAAATGCTGCCATACCAGGAGCACTTGTTTTTTATTTGTTTGTTTGTTTGTTTGAGGTGTATTTATTTTCGTAGGAAAAACAAATTTACAGAGAGAAGGAGGGATGTTCTGTCTGCTAGCTCACTACCCTACGGACTGTGACAGCCAGAGATGAGCCAATGTGAAGCCAGGAGCCAGGGTCTTGGGTGGGTGCAGGGTCTCAAGGTTGCGCTTGGGACCAACACCTCCTCTACTGTTTTCCCAGGCCACAAGCAGGGAGCTGGATGAAAAGTGGAGCAACCAGGTCAGGAACTGGCACCCCGTTTGGGATGCTGGCGGTTGAGAGGCAAGGACTTAAGCTATTAGACTATCATGCAGGGCCCCCAGACCACTTAATGGTAAAATTGTTCTCACTTTGGAGGACTTCAAACTCCAACTGTAGTGATAAACAGGATGTGCCGATGATTTCACCTCCACTGCTAAAATTAACTGGATAGTTGGCTTTCTGTCTGAAAATGTCCCACTTCTTTCCCTCTTGCCTCCTGGGACATTTTGTGCTTAAAATAGTTTATTGAAGCATTTAAGGCATGTGGCTGGATTGATGGGCAATGCGGGAAATTTCCCGGGCCTCATCTGTGGTCCCTTCTTGTTCTCAGTTCTCCCTTATTTAGCAGTCTTTATGCCATTTGATTTGTACCAGGCTTCTGGCTATTCCTCTGTTTTTCCATGTGCACTGACAAATTTTACAGGGTACTAGCTACATAATTGCCTGCCGCTTTTATGAGCTCAGCCATAGCATTGTTGGGGCCAGGTGCTTTTCCCAGCTCTTTTTTTTTTTTTTCCTGTGGGTTTCAGATGTGGTTTCAATTTCTTCCCTAAGGCTTCAGAGGCTGGATTTCTTTCAGTGTATTTAACTGCCTCATTATTGATCATTTTTCCCTAGAATATTTAATATCACTTTCTAATGTCTATGAGCTTGAACTATTCTTGCAGGTGTTTTATATAATATATAGATGTGCATGTGCATATTCTTTGCCTCAGAGAATTAAAATTTGCAAGATCTGAAACTGCATTTTCAGAAAGGATGACCATGAATTCCTAGGCTCCCTTTCTCTGCATCCAGTCTGTAGCTGGAGATAGTAAATCTAATGGGAACTTTTGGATGAATCTAGAAATGCTCTTTTTATTATCCTGCAATAGTTACATTTTTTTTTGTAAGTGTTCTATATGAACATACAGACCTTCCCCAAGGAATATGGCTTGAAAAATGGAAAGCAGTTTCTTTTGAAAAATACTCCTTTTAAGGATAAATAGTAAGGAATATCTTGACCTATTTTGAGCCAACTATGTTTTAGATTCCCATTGGTGGACCCTAAAGGAGGACAGGAAAATGTATCTAGACCCTGCGCAGTGGCCTAATGGCTAAAATCCTCGCCTTGAACATGCCAGGATCCCATATGGGCACGGGTTCTAATCCTGGTGGCCCTGCTTTGCATCCACCTCCCTGCTTATAGCCTGGGAAAGCAGTCAAGGATGGCCCAAAACCTTGGGATCCTGCACCCGTGTGGTAGACCTGGAAGAAGTTCCTGGCTCCTGGGTTTAGCTTGGCTTAGCTCCAGTCCTTACGGTCACTTAGGGAGTGAATCATCAGATGGAAGATTTTGCTCACTGTCTTTCCTCCTCTCTGTATATCTGACTTTGCAATAAAAATAAATAAATTTTTTAAAAAATAAAATGTTTTCGTGGATTTCAGAATTAAGAAACAGCTAATGGGTTAAGTATGAACTGGCACTAACAGAATCAGATGATCATTACCCAGTTGGGTATTGATCTAGTTTTATAAAAATAAAAGACAAAGTAAACTGTAGTCCTAAGGAAATAAAGCATACTTTTTCTAAATCAGAAAGCACAGGAAACAGAAGCAAAAATAAACAAATGGGATTTCATCAAACCTAGCATTTCTGTCCAGCAAGGAAAGCAATCAACAAAGCAAAGCAGTAGCGGAACAGAACAGGACAAAGTATTTCCAATGTTACACTTGGCCAGAGGCTATAATCTAGAATATATAAGGGGCTCAAGCAACCCAATAGCTAAAAAGAAAAAAAAAGAGGAGAGAGAAAGAGAGAGGAAGAGAGAGAGAGAGAGAAAGAGAGAGAGAGAGAGAAGCCTACCACCAACACCACTAAACAGTGGATAACGGCTCTACACAGGCATTTGTCAGAGAAAGGCATACAAATGACTGAAGCATAAAAATATATGAGGCCATGAGAAATAGATTTGTAGAAAAGAATGTATAGAAAAAACTATCTGGAAATCTTAAGAAATGTTTTTGGAGTATATATGAAGTCTTTGCATGAACCAGTGCCTATATGGAATTTCGGTGCATGCAAAGCAAGGATGTGGGCACTGGACCATTGCGCCAGGCCCAGGAGGTTGCCATCTTAACCTTTATTGAGTGCCTGCTCCACTAAGGCAGATTTTTCACTCTTTCAGGCGATTCCAACGTAGAATGAAAGCTGAGACTCACAGTTCTAAAGATTGCTGAAAGGCAACTCAAAACACCGAGAAAGGAGTATAAACTTCCCAAAGAGGTTTTTTGGGGGGTGGGAGGATGGAGAATGATCTCTCCGACCACATGATATAAGATGACAAACTAACAATTTCAACTTGGAAAAAGAGTATATATTTCAAAGCAACACTGCATGGCATATCATTTGCAACAGCAGCACAGCAGAAACAACAGGCCAAAGCTCACCCTATATTTGTATAAAGCCATACAGTCAGAATTACCAAAGTTAGTTTGGGCAGTAAAAATTTAAAGAACAAACTTGAAATAACTAAAGGTCTAATGGACTGGGAGAATTTTCATACCAAAATAAACTGAATGAAATTAAGCCTCTCAAGAGAACAACTGACATTTACAATATGAAGAAATATATTAATAATTTATTAAATCTCATTATACTAAATCCTAAAGCTGTGTGCACTCTACTTTGTAAAAAGAGAGAAGAATTATGGAAAAACAATATGAAATGATTTTTAAATTATTTTGTAAAAACTTTATCTAAGAGATTGTGCAGGCAGAAAACAAACCTTAGGGAAAACTGCAATTATTTTTTTTGTATGGGATCTTAAGATCCTAGAGGGCAATTTTACTTTCAGGCCTTCCCCCTGAAATTAACTTTCCCTCTTAACTTTAGAGAGCCCTCACTTTATATTCAGGACTTACTGTAACACTTTATATTTCTGGAGTGGCTTCTCTTCCACGCTGAGTCAAACATCTCTTAGTATGCTCTCAAACTATCTCAAACATGCTTATTATACCCTTCCTTCCATATCTTAATTACATGTGCATTTGTCTCTCTCCTCCTTGACTCTAGCTTTCTCCAAGGAGTAAGAACTAGGCCTGTTGACTGTTAGTTGCTACTCTTCCACCTGCTACGAAGTATTTGAAATCAGTATCAGATACTGATTCAAAGGTGGCAGGTGCAATTCCTGTGTTGGAGTCTTCTTTCAGCTGCCCTCCATCCCAAGTTCCTGTGAATGCACACCCTGGGAGGCAGCAGGGGACGGCTTAAGTAATTGGGGTCCTGCAATTCATGTGGAAGATATGAACTGAACTCCCAGCTTCTTGATTTAGCTTGAGCCAGCCTTAGCTGTTTCAGGTATCTGGAAAGTAAACCTCCAGATGGGAGATCTCTTTGTTTCTCTCTCTGTCTCTCTGCCTTTCAAATAAATAAGTAAATAATAAAATTCAAAGTAGACTTAATGAAGAGTTGTTGAACTCATCCATAATTTCAACTTACAATTATTATAATTGTTACCATATAGAACCAAATGCCAAACATATTTGAGATAACCTAAGAAACGACAAATGAAGAAGTCAAACAAGATCCCATTCTAGTGGAGATAAGAAGACAACTATAAGAAACTACGAAATAGTAAGAAGTGCACGACAGAGAAGTCAAACCTAGTGATGTGACACAATGATTGTAGGTTGTCTTAAAATTCAAGTGACTGTACTTAGAGAATTAAAAGACAAGAAAGACCAGCTCTTGCAAAAATGGGAATGAGCTTATACAAATACTCATATGCATAAAAAAGTCAAGTTTCCAACAAACAGAAAATCTGTGTCCTAGAAATAAGAGACATGGGAAATGATGTTGAATATTAGATGAATTGAGAAGAGGTCAGGATCAACAGAATATCTTGATTTTGGATGTGTAAACTCCAGAACTGACAATACATCCTATTTTATGATATCATCCCATTTTTAATATTTTGTACAGCAGCCCTTAAAATCTATTGACCCCCTTCTAAGCTTGGTATATGCTTGCAATGAAAGAATCTCAACTGAACTTGAACAGTGGCAATGCAGCAAGGTGGAGGAATCCACCATGGGGGAGGGCTTGGGCAGGCTGGGGGAGAATCCCAATACCTATGGAACTGTGTCACATGCTGCAATGCAATTAATAAAAAAGGGAAAAGAAAT
This sequence comes from Ochotona curzoniae, assembly GCF_017591425.1. Lineage (NCBI taxonomy): Eukaryota > Metazoa > Chordata > Mammalia > Lagomorpha > Ochotonidae > Ochotona > Ochotona curzoniae. The sequence goes on along the minus strand of NW_024464939.1, from coordinate 20,468,331 downwards.
CTATTGACCCTCATAATAGCTGTGTCCCTGAGAAATTCCTTTACCTCTTTTTGCTTCAATTTCTTCATATGTGATGTGAGGATGACAGTGTTAATACGTACTAAGACTGTACTAACAATCGACAGAATGAACCGAGTAACGTGTGTGTGTGTGTGTGTGTGTGTGTGTGTGTGTGTGTGTGTGAGTGTATTATAAATGTGCAAAGGACCAACCTTGGTGCTTGATCCATGATACCATTCAGTAAACAGTTGTTTCTTTCTATGGTTATAATTTATTAATCAAGATCAACTTAGTTTTTAAGAAAATTTTCTATGAACTTCTTTAAGATTTATTCATTTATTTGAAATGCAGAATGACAGAAAAATGGAGAGAAAGATCTTCCATCTACTGATTCATTCCCCAAATGACCACAATAGTCAGGGTTGGGTCAGACTAAGACCAGGAACCAGGGATTCCATCAGGGTGTCTTGTATGGTTGGCTGGAGCCCAAGTACCTGGGCCATTTTTTGCTGCTTTTTAAGGTATATTGGTAAGAAGCTAGGTCAGAAGTTGAGCATCTGAAATTCAAACCAACATCCCAATATGTGACTGAGGTGTCACAAACAGCAAATTAAACCACTCTGCCACAATGGTGGCCCCACTTGCCACTATTAACATTAAGACATGCAGACTATTTTTAAAAACAGGATCTTCTTAATTATTCCAAATAGGTCTTCCTCGTGGTATACTGATTTAATACTCTTCTCTCTGAAAAACTTGAGAACTAAAATTACCTGTGAAAGATGCTCCCAAGCATACATCTCACTACCCAGTTCATTGGCACACATGGAAATTGAACTTGACCATTAGACAAAACAAATAAACAAAACAATTTAATTGCCTAGATTAATTTTCATTCCCCACAATCTCAAAATCATAATCATTTGCAAGTAAGATTCAGAGAAACCTAATATTTTGTGTTTTCAATTTTTTTTAAAGATTCATTTATTTTTATTGGAAAGGCAGATATACAGAGAGAAGGAGAAACAGAGAGGAAGATCTTTCGTCTGATGATTCACTCCCCAAGCAGCCACAACAGCCAAAGTTGCACCAATCCGAAGCCAAGAGCCTCTTCCAGGTCTCCTATGCAGGTGCAGGGTCCCAAGACTGTGGACCATCCTCAGCTGCTCTCCCAGGCCACAAAAAAGGAGCTAGATGGGAAGCAGGGCCGCTGGGATGAGAACTGATGCCCATATGGGATCTGGAACGTTCAAGGGGAGGGCTTTAGCTGCTGAGCTGCTGTGTCAGGTCTGTGATTTCAATTTAAGAGTGTCTAATTTTCAATGGAGACATTTGGAGGATGTCAGAATTCTCAATTTTTGTGTTCACTCATATATTAATATTTGCTAAGAACTTTGTGATACTTTTTAAAAGTTGAAGATAAATTTCAGACAGTGATTTCATGCTAGTATATAATCAAACACTAAGAAAGTAATTTTATCCATAATCATCCACTACTTCTTTCCCTAAAAATTCATTCAGCAAGCGTTTTTACAGAAAACAGTTATTGAATTATTTTGTATATAACTATAGGAGAAAGGGAAAGTGGAGAAATATACAAAATTAACAACAAAACTAAACCAAATTAGTTAAAAAAGAATACAATAGGAGGAAACATACAAAACACCCAACTCCTCTTGGGGACAATCATTGAAAGCTTTATTGGGATGAACTTGGCATTGGCCTCTCAGAAAACTGCCATCTTAAGCATTAAGAATTGATGCGTCATATAATGCAATGTAATCAATAAAAAAAAAAAGAATTGATGATTTAACACAAATGCAAATTTGTTCATGATAGAGCTAAAATATTTGTCAGGGTGTTTGACTTCAAAGCCCCAAAGCAGAAAGTGTGTTCCAAGAGGTGAGCATTCCTGAGCATAGCAGACGTGGTGGAGGTGGGGGTCAAGGAGAACCTGTGCCTACACTGCAGCGGCCACAGAAGGGTTTTATGACGTCTCTTCGCCTATCACCTGGGAGATTTACAAGAGTCAAAGAAATGGAAAATTTTATGATTACTTTAATTCTAGTGGTGTTTAAAAACTTAAAAGACACCGTTTTAATACAATCTTCCTTTTGGAGTTTGGCAGAACAAATGCATAAGGGAGCTATTGGATTTGTTTTCTTTGGCACAGGAGCGATCTTGACTTCTTTCATCTGAAACTCTTTACCATCTTTGGAGGGAGAGAAGCTGAGATAATAGCCAACTTCTTTTCCAAGGACCCAAAAGGAAGCTGGAACCATCGCTGGAACTACTGATATAAAACTGGAAAATCCAAAAACCATTGTAAAACAAAAGAGAAGTCAAAAAGGAGAAAGCACTGGTAAATTCTGATGCATTGGTATATTGTTGTAAAACATTGCATTGTTAGTTCTATAAGAATGTCAATTAGAACGCATTGTAGAGCTACAGAGAGCCACTAACCGGTATCAATTAGCACCTTAATTTATGGATTCACAGCAAACCACAGCACACTCGAAGAAAATCGCCAGTGCTTTTACAATGTCTAAATAGTATTCTCGCAAAATTGAGTAATGCATTAAGGACATCATTGAGCTATTTAAACAAACTCCAAACTTAGCTAAAGAAGCTTAGACTGTGATCATTTTATTTTGTCTGTGTATATTTAAGTAGATATATTGAACTTTTCTACTCAGGTTTCCATCTTATTTGAATGTGTGTCAGATGAAGACTTTAGAGAGAGGACTCTTCCGAACATGTTAAACAGCCCCGTGACTTGAGATGAGAACGAAGAATGCAGGCTCTAATAGCAAACACAGGCTGCACTTTTTTCTATTCAGTCAAGCCTGTTTGATGTACTTGACCTCTCTGAACCTTAGTTTTCTTGTCTGTGAAAAGGAATTAACTATATTCAATGCCAAAGGTACCACAGAGACATAAAGCACGTAGCAGAGCATTGAATAAATGAGGGTGCTTACAATCACCGTATGTACAAGTAATTATTTCAGATTCTTGATTTAAGTACTACTCATTTCAAGTTGGAATGGTCATATATTTTTTTTTTTGTCTGAACTGTTAGGAACAAAAGAGCATATTTTGCTATTTTTCTAACAACCATCTAAAAACCTTGAAAAGCCTCTGAAGTTTAGGCTTGGAATCTGGTACGAAGAAGATTTTTTTTAAATAACAGAAATTACATTGAAAGTTATGCTTGTAACACATTCTCACGGGCTTGTGTAGATACAGATGAACTTGGGACTGAATGCAAGCTAGCACCTGGACTTTCCACCTCTTCCTGGAGCTACTCTCTGAACCTGGCCGTCACAAAGGTTCGGAAGAGAAATGTGAGGTTACAGGAAGATATAGCCATGAGTGCCACTTGGACACGGGGTTTTCTCTGGGTGAAACATTAAATGCTGGAGCTAAGTATTCTACTCATTGGAATGCTTTCACAGGTGAAGACTTGAAATAATCTTCTACATAAACTTTTTTATTTGAAAAAGTTAGGCAAACCTTTTAAAATCCCTGAAAATAGAGTCAAGGATGGGATGCTATGTATTGTCCCTTCCAAATGCACTACCCTGTAAATGTTAGTCCATAAAAAGATGTGGGGCTCATTGTGTTGCTGTATTTACTTCAAACTGCTCTCTTGCCAGCCTTTGCTGTTGAGGGTCGGGTGTACTTGATGATTTGTCTCCTTTCTGGTTCCTGCTGACATCAAGCAGACACCTGTAGAGTGGGCTAGAATAATGCCTCCAACTTCCAGGGCCATTATACTGACTCAGGGTATTGCCAATCATACTGTAACATCAGTTACCTTTAAGATCGCCTTTAGCAAAAGCTTTGTTGTAAGATATAGGTCGAACGAGTGAGAAGACATGACAGAGAATTGGTTCATATGAACAACGAACCTTGCCTATCTGCGCAATTAGGTATAATCAGTGCAATCATTGGTTTTAATGACACAAATCCTGACAATCATAATGAATGTATGGAGAAATGTCAAAAAGTAGCAACCCCAGCTACCCACCACTGTAAAAGTCAGACCACATTATTCAGGGTATTCATATTTCAGTGGGAAAATATTTTTAAAGCAGAAAAAAAATCTGATCACCATGGATTCTGATCTGTGTAATTAGCCAGCTCCAGATTTGGTCAAAAATAACACAATTTTCCATTCTACTGAGGGGGATAAAAAGGGACTTTTGCTGAAGATTTGTCAGAAGTCTCCTTCAATAAATATATATATTTTTTACATTCTTACCTCAAAAATCTCTTGGCAAACAAAACAAAAAATAGAATTCGTGATTCACTGGTTTTCTTCCCAAAGTACTCACAATAAAAATGATTTCTTTTTATAATTTCTAAACATCTGCATTTCATTCACATCTTCCCCTAAGTAAAGAATCTGAGACAGAATAAAGGACCAGCTCTTCATCTACGGAACGGCTTGAATAGGTCAATGTCACAGAGAGACCATCCACTGAAAGAAAAACCCTGAAGTACAACTTACAGTAGTGAATACTCTTATATTTTTCTTGCTATGCAGCAGACCGTTCTGCATAACTGCTTACATCTTTTAGGTTTGGTAATAAACGGTTGCCATTTTGACTGTTTCCCTTTGTAGATCCACACACTACAGAATTACCGAATAGCTCCTTTCCTTTGATGGCCTTGCCCATGGGTTGTTTTAGCACCCCATAAATCCCGTAATTGTATAGGATCATTTGGCAGTATGTGGATTTTTCTGCTAAATCACAGTTAGAAGAAGATCAGGAAGAAACCAAAAAAATAAAGCATTATAAAGTGGCATTATAAGATTTATAGTGGGAGCGAATAGCACTGGCAAAACCCCAGCAAGGCCTTTATTTTTGGTCAGAAGGCATGGTTAAGCATGAAATGTCTCTTATATGAGCTGGGAGTAGAACTTGGAGTTATATACCATTCTTTTTTTTTTCTCCTACATATTTCTGTTGTCAGCAAGACCACGATTAAATTCCAAAGGAGGTTTAGCTGTCAAGAATATCAACGGAGTTTATGTGCTTTTATATAGATGTTCTGTAAACGGAATTATTACATGGTAGTGGGAAGAAACAAGCATGGGAAACAGAACACTTAACCATTTGTGCACACGTTGTTTTTTTGTTTGGTGTATGTGTGCTTTTTCCCCGGAGGGTCTCTACAAATAAATGTGCCTGAAAGCATCGTATAAGATTCTGCCAATTTTTTTCTGTAAACTGTTTTTTTCACATTTCAACAAGCAGTCAGTACAATTGGGAAGCTTGGAGTTTACTAGAGCTTGCTGTTAGCATTAAAAATCCAAATTGTACTCCATTTAATAAAATCTATGCTCTTCCCCCAGAAAAGAAACTTTAGCTGCTTTGTTTATAAATGCTTTGAAAGCAGGAAAGTGTAAAAAACATAAAGAATTTCCTCTAATGGTATCAAATTTAAATGCTTTCTAGCGAGTTGAAACCAGTATAAAGCTTCAGTAATTAACAGATTAAGATCCATCGACAGATTCTTCACATCAGAAATTAAAAGAAAATTATAGGTCTCTTAAGAAGTCAAGGCTTCTCATAAAGCAATGCCAAGGAATAACTGAAAAGCTTAATGGAAAAAATCAGCAAAATAAGCAGTGCTAAATTATATGGAAAGTAGCATTCTTTTGAACTCACTGCAACTGGGATTCCTATAAAGTAGAAGTTACCGGTTTCAAAAAGTGATTGCTAATACTGAGAGAAATGTATTAGAAATGACTGATAATAAATGTCAACTATCCTGGAACTTACCCAGGGCTTGGTTGAGGGTGCTGTGCCCCTTCTGTATTTCTTTCTACAACTGCTTCAAAGAACAGAGATGTCTTTTAGCACCAGCAGTCTGACTTGAGGGCTCTTGTTCTCCAAATCAACCTTCTACTGTGCTTCTCAAAGACCAAGAGGTGGCAGTCATGGGGGATGAAGGGAGCAAGAAAATTTTCCTAAATATTCTGCAATAGACAAAACTGCTAAAAACTTCGCTGGATCCTGACCTGTAGGGTTAAACAGAGGATCTCAGCAATGAGTGATACTGATTTCTTGCCAGCCTGTGCTTAAAGGTAAAATGACACTTCCTTTTCTTAGTTTTCTGTAGTAAAACTCATGGTCATAACGTCAAAACTGCAGAGAACTAAAACATACAGCAAGTTCATCTTTTCTTATCACCTTGAAAATCAGGTAAGAATTTAAAGGTTGAAATTCCTACTTTACTTCGGCAGGTGTTCCACCCAGATGTTAAGACACCTGTGTTGTATATCAAAATAGCTGGCTTTGATTCCTGATTCCAGTTTCTGACTAATACCAACTCTGGGAAGCAGCAGCAACAGCAAAGTAATTTGCTTTCTAGTTTCTATCATATATGTGACAGATCTAGTTTGAGTTCCTGGTCCTTAGCTTCATCAAAGGTATTTGAGGAGTAAATCAATGAATGCGAAGAGACTCTCTCTCTCTCTCTCTCTCTCTCTCTCTCTCTCTCTCTCTCTGTGTGTGTGTGTGTGTGTGTGTGTGTTTGAACCTTTCAGCCCTTTTCTCTGCCTCCGAAAGAAAGAGTGGTAATAATAGGAAACAAATAATTTCACAACATTTCCGAGTCATTCCGATTAACTGATTGGGTTTGCCAATCTCAGTAATGTCTCTAAGATAACAAAAAATCAGTGCTTTCAAGTAGGGGAAAGGTCTCGACTTTCTGAGAAACACAGAGACTTCGATTAATTCATCAAAAGGTTTTTTGGTCTGGCAATTGAGGCACTAGATTTCCAAGCAGATTTTGCACCTTGACACCGAATACAGGGCTTCAGTTTCTCCTCTTTAAGGTAAATGGTTACAGCAAATCATTCAAAGAGCTTATAATTTGCTTCAAAACTTTCTCTCCATTTCCCAACATCACTACTCACACTAAGATCTTGGAGATATCCATTAAATTTGAATATTGATTTTTCCATTGAGTCATGTCACATTCCACATTGTTTTTAGCAATAAACTTGAACAAGAAATTTCTTCTAGACATTGTCTTCAGTCTTGATTTCGATTACATAACTCTTAGCATGAACTGAAAGCTCACCAGAGAATTATTTCCTCATAAATTAATGACTTAATATCTGCTGGGAAACTTACATCCAAATTTATCTCCTAGAATCACAAAATAATTGGTCATGGTACAGTTCATATGAACAAATCATTTTCAGGGTAGGAACTCCCACTTCTGGGAAATCTGACTACGTCATTGGTGTTTCAGTTCTAAGTTATGAAAGTATTTGCATGAGAAATTGCAGAGAATTTCTGGAACTACTTTAAGGCATTCAAATTCCCTTATTTTTACCCAAAGTCAGTTATAAATATGCTTTTAGGAGAGACATCTTGAATGGATCAGGAGGCATGGGCACCAAGTTCTCATATTCGAGATTACAAAGATAATTTTCATGAAGCCAGGTGGCTAGTTCTAAAAACTTGTCTTCCTAACACAATATTGGAAAGAGGATTTTAAAAGAATGGTCATGTTTCACCCATGAACTCCATGACCATCACCATATTATAGTCACTTGTAACACAGAGATTCAACAAAAGTAGTCACCAACATGGAAAATACAGAAACTATTTGGACTGCGGGTAAGCTAGTGAGACCAAAATGCCCCTTTCTCAGTTCTCATAACTTCAACGCCAGTCTGTGATAAGCAAGAAAGCAGAGGTCAGTAAAAGCAGAGAACATTTTTTATTGTAGGAGCCACTTCTAAATGGTAACCTTCATTAGGATTTCACTACTTGCATTTTCATAGTCTCAAAGCTCCCAGCAATTTACAAAAGCAACATTGGATGTCTCTGGAATGAATATCCCTGCTTATCTCACAGTAATAATTTCACTACCATCTCTTTATTGGAATCTGTTTTTATCCAGTTTCCCACCTGGATCATCTTGTGAGTTTCCATCATATTCAATGAACCCCATGAAAGTCATTTTCATCCCCTAAGCTCCGTTGCCTCAACTAGAAACAGGAAATGGAGTTGTAATTCTGCTAGTTTCATTATTCAGTTGACTTGCTTATATTTATTTCTAGAAGGAGGAGAAGCTCTATTCTACAGTTCTACATTTTGGATTCATAGAACTAATCCAGACTGATTCTTAATCCTTTGCAGAATATACATCCCCTCAGTGAGATTTATGGAACTAGAAATTGTGCTATAACTCCCAACTTTATAGAGTCATACCTCGAATGAAATTCCTCACTTTTGAGAATTCAAAATCTCTCAGCGAGAGATCACACACCTCCACCCAAAGTATACGTGCAACAGTGAGTGAGCAAAAGAACAAGGAAAGACAGAAGAGAGCAGAGCAGGTGGGCATGGACATGAAGGCTTCACACAGAAGGGAAGCCCGCATGGCATCTGGTAGAACAACTGACTGGCCAGCAGTGAGCCTCGTGGGATGAGCATGGGCTCTGCCACGTCCTGCATGAACTCTGCCAAGTTTGCAGAACTCTTGGAGCCTCTGCATCTTCAATAGCAAACAGAAGGTGAAAGGCCAATGCCAACTTCTTAAAATCCAAGTAGCAGTTTCACTCCTGGTATCAGTACTACTCTGTCCTTGTGTGACTTCTAGCATTGCTAGATAGTAACTCCTTCTTAGAGTATTCTTCCCACTGGATTTTGGAAGATCACTAATTTCTTTATTTTGTCCTATATTAATAAAATGTTTCTCTTTCCCATGAAGATAGAAATTTCCCAGAATTCTGTAACTCTATTCTCTTCTTATTCTCAAGGCAATCTGACTTTTATACATGAAGTTAAATATCATCTTTATAGTTATATTTCCCATTTCCATGTTCACATATACCTCATGCTAGTCATCTCCGCGTGGATGCTCTCCAAGACCTTCGATTCAGCATATTCAAAGTTGAACTCATTTTTCTCCTAATCTATCTCCCCTCATGTGTTGCCTAGCTCCATGAATGGCACCACCATTTAGTTCACTGATAATCTGCATTAGGTTTCCCATAGTCACTTGCAGGTTCAGTGATTCTCCAAAACATTTTAAAGAACTCAGAAAATATTACACATACCATTATAACTTCAAAGCCAAAAAAATACAGATTAAAATCAGCCAAGGTAAAAGATATAGAGCAGAGACCAGAGGATTCCAGGAACAAGCCTATAGCTACTGATTTCTGGAGGATTCTTGGCACTACCTCTTAATTCACCTAGCACCGATTTATGACATTTGTGTTGTACCAATTAAGGAGACTTGACTTCCAGGGCTTGTATTAACGGTTGGCTACATAGAGAAGACTCATCTCCCTCCACATGTCTAAGTATAAATCAACATTTAGTATCTTTGGAAATCAAGCTGCTACTACACAAGTTATTTAGCATAACCCAAGACCTCAGGTAATCAAAGATAAGAATATTTTGATGATATTTTACCTCAAAGCTTTTGTATAGTTTAAATTTACATGAATAGCTTTAATATGTATATCATATTATCTCAGTCTATGTAACTTAAATTCACAATGCATGTAATATATGAAGTATTTTATTTTTTAAGAGATTTATTTCTGTTGGAAAAGCAGATTTACAGAGAAGAAGAGACAAAGATTTTCCATCCACTGGTTTATTCCCCAAATGGCCGCAATGGCCAGAGCCGAGCCAATCAGGAGGCAGGAGCTTCTCCCAGGTGTCCCACGTGGATACAAGTTCCCAAGTCTTTGGAATATCCTCTATCGCTTTTCCAAGCCACAATTAGAGAGCTGGGTGGGAAGTGGAGCAGCCAGGGCACAAACTGGCTCCCATATGGAATCCTGGCACTTGCAACGGGAGGATTTAACTGCTGAGTCATTGCCATTGCACAAGGCCCATGCAGTATTTTATTAATGGCAGATATTTAACGCATATTTCATTTCCCATCTTCCTCTGCACACACATTTATATGTTGTTTACTTTCCCCATCATCTTCATATTCATAATCGCAATCATGGATAGCATAACATAGATATATATGTATGTATATATGTTTTTATTTTAAGATTATTTTATCTTTTATTGGAAAGGCAGATATACAGAGAGAAAAATCTTCTGTCTGCTGGTTCACTTCCCGAGTGGTTGCAGTGGCCAGAGTTGATCCGATTCGGAGCAGGAACTCCTTCAGGGTCTCCCACACGGGTGCTGGGTCCTAAGGCATTGAGCGTTGCTTTCCCAGACCACAAACAGGGATCTGGCATTTCCTGAGATCTTAGAAGAATGAGTGTCGTATCTTTTCTCTCCTCTTGCAAAACCTTACAAACCTTTCAAAAAGCTTGAGTGCAGAATGAAAGCAAAAATGCCATATTTCACTTTTTAACAGATAGTCTATTTTCCTTTCATTTATCCTCTGCCAGTGTGGAATAATCATAAGAGACTATGCTTTTGAATTCTGTGGTTAGCTGGTGTATCAGATATCAGTCTCAATATGAAATATAATCTTAGTTAGTGAGGTCTCACTGCTATGTAATCTAATCCAGAGACAGCTAGATCTCAAAAGTAGGTTTCAAAATGTTTCAGACTCCTACTATCATTTGTATCATTTTTACTGGTTGTGAGCTCTACAGTGGTTGCAATGTATATCTTTAAAATAATAAATTTTATCCTTAAGAACTTAGGAATGTATAGATCTCTTTAGACATGAGCATTCCTATATGCAATATTGCCTCTAAAAAAGATTCTACTGGCTCTCTGACAGAGCAGCAATACTAAAATTGGAGCAAAGAAAAGGGGTTTGGGGTGTTCTTTTTTTACTTTTTAGCATATAGATTAGTATTAATTAACATGTAATGAGCTGAAAATTCTTGCCAAGAGGCTGAGATTTGTGGATCATTAAGTGAATATTTTCTTCCCACTGGGTGAAATAAGATTTTTAAAAGTGTGAGGGATTTGTGCTTGGAAAACATCTCTAAGCTATTTATATAAGCACATCAATAGGAAAAGTGCATTTTCCACTTACAGCCTTTGTAGTGCATTTCTGGGCCTGATGTTCCTGGCAGTGTGTAAGCACTGGTGGCAGTTCAGAGTTGTGGCATTGGGCAGACTTGATGGTGATGGGAGTGAGCCCAATAGTTTCTACCATCCACACGTCCTAACCCAGCCTCAGGCCGGCTGTCCCCTAATCTGCGTGGAGAGTTCTGGATTTCCACTTCACTTTCCAAACGGAGAGAAGGCACAACAGTGTGCTCCCTAACTCTGACTCCCAAAATGAATGGTTCCTATAATAGACATAAACACCCCAAACGCTGAAGGATACTGATCACGAAAAGCATCACTGTGGTGCTGGGGTTGCTCCATGTGATACATTTTTGAAGAGTGGCATTGAACATGCAGTGTGACCACTTATGGTGCTGTGAAAAATAGGACAGCTGAACAGCCCCCAAGCAGTTTCCACATTTGCTGCTCCCAGCCAAAGACTGGGACATGAGATGAGCCCGTGCCTAGGAGACATACAAGATAAAACACATACCTTAGAGATGCAGGACTCCTCAGATGGGCAGATTTGGCTGAAGGATCGCTGTTGGCCTCGCTAAAACCTCCCTGCATCAGCATTAAGACTCTGCCTTTTTACCATCCTTCCTTTCCTTGCTCCTTTCCCACCACCTCTGATTCCTTCCCCCTTTCTGTTCATTAATTCCCCTATTCCCACAAATAAATCTTTTACATATTTAGATATGTAAAAATTAGATCCTGTTTTGATGCCTGTTTCTATGACAACTAAAATGAGTGCAGCTGTTGAATCAAATGGGATTGTCTTGCCTACAATATATTAAAAGCCCCAAAATAACACTGTATCTTAGTTATTGAAGCCTATTTTTGTCTCCAGCCCAAGAGTAGACAGTCTAGTATAACTGAAGATTCTTCTCTCTCTCTTGGTTTCATCATCCTAATGCTGGTTTTCCCCATGAAGGTCTCTTCATAGTACAAAATGGCTGCTAGAGCTCCAAGCATTCCATCTGTTCCAGACATAAAGAAAACATCATCAACATGAAACAAAATTGTGTTCCTCGGCACAATGAAGCTCCCTTTAAAAGCTATCTTGGAAGACCTATGTAACTTCCCTTGTTATTTCCTTGGACAAAAAAGAATCACTTGGAAAGAACTAGTTGAAGATAGAGGATACCAACATAGTATTTTTCTTGGGAACGCTGATATTCAGAATAGCATTCATTTCTGTCAATAAAGAGAAATAAAGCTGGATGGTCCCTCTTGACACTATTCTCCTTTGTTTTGTGTAGTTGCTGAGGAATAAAGTGGTGTCTGGCTCACTAGAAGGAGTCTTAACCGTGAGCCCGTCTTTCCCAGGGAAGTGTGGGCTGGCCCTGTGGTCCCCTCACTGGGGTTTCAAAGGCATAATCTTAAATGTTCCAGGTAAAAGTAAGAGTCTTTAATTATCCTGGCTAGACAGACAAGTAGAAATTCTACATGTCTTCCAAATTACAGTGTAGTGGTTAAACACAAAAAAGGCTTGGAGGTCAGGAAGAATTAGAACCAAATCCTAGTTCTTTTTCTCACTAAGGGTGTGAAATAATGACCAAGCAATTAAAACTTTCTACTGCATAATAAGAGCTCAATAAATGGCTTAGTATTTTCATATAAGATAGAGACTGAATTCATAAAATCGGAAGAAGTGGTTTTAAAAATAAAACTAGCCTAACAGCCCTTTTTTTGGCTTCAGACCTAACCCATATTAAATTCTACACTCCAAACAACATATTTGCCCTTTTTTTTAAAAGCTGTTTTACTGACACCTATGTTTTTGATGTGTAAGTTTTTCTTCTTTAGCTTAAGTCTCTTCTATTTCTTGCTCCCTTGTTGTTTTCGTTTTTCTGCCTTTTCCTTTTGATCTTGTTCTGGATTCCCTGGCCTTCTGGGGTGTTCCCTGGGTTGCCTTCACGTCCCCACTGTCACTGCCTCACTTTTGTGGATTCCTCATAGTACCTCACACCCAGAACCATCAAACGGTAGTTCGTATACTCATGGCCTCCAGGTCTTCCTATAACCTATAGATTTAACATCAGCAGCAAATAGCATTTGGTAAACATTTATTACCTGAATACTTCAATCATTTCAGCCCTCTAAGACCAAAATATATGCATTCAATGCATGCATAAGCCACAGTGGGGCTGCTTTGGTTGGGCTTTGCCACAGCATCAGCTGGCAGATGCTGGCATGGGGGCAAATTCTGTCAAATGAACTGTAGAACCACCTAGAGAGTACAAGATCCTGGAGCGGGAGTGGACCCATTAGGGAAACAGTGGGCACCTCCCTCTTGAGTTGCCACTCCCACTGATGAGCATGAGAACCTGGACTGAGGCAGGTATGGCGAGACAGAGAGTGGCACCTGCCGGCATGTGTGTGGGCTGGTTAGTTGGAATGTGCCTTCAATGCCTATTGATATGTATAAGAGCTGAATGGGGTGTGGGATAGACTGGACCAGTCTGCTGTACATACTGGCAAGCACAGGAACCAGGGCAATGGGTGGGTCCAGTAGAGGTTATTGTGGGTCATTCCAACTAGGCTGCAGCTCCCACTGGTTTGTGTGAGGGCTGACTATGTGGTGGGCAGGATCAGACTAGGCTGCAGCACCCATTGGTTTGTGCAGAAGACAGGGCTGGAGACAGAACTGACCCAGCAATTGCAACCACCAGCATGTGCATAAGCTGACTGGGATGATGGACTGTGCCAGACCATGAATTGGCAAGCACACAGAAGAATCAGGTCTGGGGTTACCTCAGATGAAATTTCTTTGAGGATCCCTCCAACTGAATTGCTTGACTCAGAATCCCAACCATGGAGAGAATTACAGGTTCCAAGGTCTGTCCATAGATTGTATGTGTCAGAGCTGGGCTTCCTCAGTGGCTTAGATGGAGGAGTGGATAGGATATCCAGGTGCACATGGAGGATGTGGTAATACATTTGAGTCTGCAGAGGATACCTGGTACCACAACAGAGGATGGAGGACAGAATAAATCGATCAACTTCCCCAGCCAAGAGTTCACAGTGAATATCTGTGCAAACAGAGACTCTAAGTTGTACTACACCAACCAGCAGATTCTGGAGTGATTTCATCATGCTTGGAGTGGCAAGATCAGCAGTAATTCAAAACTGTTCAACTCTCAAATCCTCTTGAGCAGGACCCTTGGAGCATGCCTCACACTGGGGACCCTGGAGTGGTGTCAGGTGACTGTCTTTCATCTAAGGGTAAAGAGGTGGTTAGGCATCTGAGTGTGACTTCTCCCTTTATCTCCTCCTTTCCACAGGTACAAGAAGCAAAAGAGAAAATGTGGATATAATGGTCTCACCCACCTTCCTGTAGCCCTTGACCCTTATCACCCTAATCAACTATGTAAAAATCATCAAAAGATAAAGATAATTACAAAAAACCAAGGATGTGTCTTCATTTACAATGATTCAACTAAGGCTACTTAATGATGTTTTTAAGGAATATTTATCATTATCTTATTGTTCCCATTTCTTCACTCACTCCAATTACGAGGTTTTAGCAAATTCCAAAAACTATGTCAACACCTTGAAGGAGATACATTCTTATTAACACTTACATCAGCATTCAGTGATTAATCTGCTTATTCTCCATGCATTAAAAATATGAAGGACCTCAAAAGATAGTCCTCAAATGAAGAAATACATATAATCAACAAATATATGAGAAAATGAATAACTAGCCATCAGGGAAATGCAAATCAAAATCACAATGAGGTAGCACCTTATAATAGTCAGAATGGCTCTTACCCAAAAGGCAGAGAGTACAAATGCTGGCAATGAGGAGAAAGGTGTAATTCTTATGCACTGTTGGTGGGATTGTAAATTAGTGCGGCCACTGTGGAAAACAGTATAAAGTTGGCTTGTCAGATTAGACAGCAGTATCCCCTAGCAGGCAAAAGATCCAGGACTGGGAGCAGGTCTGATATGGGAACTGTGGGCACTCCCCTGCTGGGATGCAGTTCCAGTTTGTGAGCATGAGAGCCAGGGCTGGGGGTAGACAAGGCTACTCAAGATTGCAGCACCTAAGAGCACATGTGTGGGCCAGGTCTGGGTGTTGGACAAGCTGAGTTAAGCTGCAGCAAACAGCGGTGTGCGCAAGAGCCAATGCAATGTGGAACAGATAGGTGTAGGCTGCAATCCATTCTGGCACATGTGAAACCCAGGGCTGGGGGCTTTGGGGTTACTGCAGCTAGGCCATGGCATCTGCAAGTATGCATGAAAACTGAACCAACGGCAAGTTGAGCTGGGCTGGTCCACAGCACCCATAGGTTCACGTGAGTGATGGGGCTTGGGGTGGAGCTAATCAGGGCATTGTATTCTCCAGTATGCACATTGGCTGATGCAGGTGATGGACTGAACCTCACCATGCACTGGCTGACATAACTAAGAGTCAAATCTGAAGTCACCCCAGGTGAAGTTTCTTGAGAAATTCCCCAGCTAGATGACTGGGCTCAAATCCCAGCTACAGGGAAAATCACAATATACATAGTCTAACCTTGGAGTACGTGTGTCAAGACTGGGCCTCCTCAGTTGCTGATGACGATGCAGCAGTAAACATGCCTAAATGCACACAGCAAACAAGGCAGCCAGCTCATCTAGGCCAGCAGAACATGCCAAGTGCCTTGTCAGAGGATGGAAAATAGAGCAGGTTGGATCACTCTCCTGACCAAGCTTCGCACATGTTCCTGGGCCTACAGATGCACTAAGGTGGACTTGGTCAACCAACAGATGTTGAAAAGATTTTCTCAGCTCTGGTGCAATGAAGCCAAAATCTCAGACCTATCAAAATCACTTAATAACATCCTCAGAACACCCTTCCTCACATTAGGATCTCCAAGATATCACCAAATGCGCAGCCTCCCATCCCTGGGTGCTGATGGAGTTTGACAGCAAGGAATAGTCCCCACTCCTTCCCCCCAGTCATACACAGAAGAAAACAAAAGGTGAAATATCGGTCCCACTTACCTTCCCCCTACCTCAACCCTTCCCACCTTAATCAGAGATGCACATGGGTGTGCATCCTTCTCTATCATATAAACAATATTAAAAAGAAATAAAAGTAGGTATGTGCATTGAGCTCTTTTTTATATTTTAAGTATTATTTGAAATATTAAAAAAAGAAAAACACAAAAATGACAGGTATGTTGTTTCCCACGTAAAGAAGCCCAAAGTCTGTTAGAGATAAAACTAAATAAAATACTTACTATTTTGAGACTTATGTAAGAAGTAGCTACCATCAGAATAACATTTACATAGTGCAGAGTCATGCAGCAAACATCAAAGAAAAGAAGAGGTGTCAGGGAAGCCTCGTGAACTTGCGTTTGCCCTAGATTTTTATTTTATCAGATGTACAACAAGAGGATTTTATGCAAGATTAGCACTATGTGGACAAAGGTGAGAAAGATCAAGCCTGTGTTTAAGAACCCCCTTCCCTATAAAATACCAGGGTACATTAATTTACTTTTTTATACTTCGGACATGCATAAAAGGTTCCTCTCCAGGACAAGGAGATTGCAATGATGGAAAGTTACTTCTACAGGTGACAGTTTCAAAATGAGAGATCAATGTTTGGATGACAATGAGTTCTATGATAAAGGAGTAGAGGTTTTACACAAAAACCTTAGGACATATAAAAGAAAATTTTAAAAACGTATCGGTACCGAATTCAGCGCGATGGCCTAGCAGCTAAATTCCGTACCTTATACATGCCGGGATCCCATATGGGCGCCGGTTCTAATCCCAACTGTCCTGCTTCCCATCCAACTTCTTGTTTGTGGCCTGGAAAAGCAGTCAAGAATCCTACATCTGTGTGGGAGACCTGGAAGAAGCTCCTGTCTCCTGGCTTCGGATCAGTTCAGCTCCAGCCATTGCAGCCCCTTGGGGAGTGAATCAGGGAATGGAAGATCTTCCTCTGTCTCTCCTCCTATCTGTATATCTGACTCTCAAATTGAAAAATTAAACTTAAAAAAAAAACATATTGATACTAAAATTCAGGGATTTGTGAGGTGAGATATCAGCTGCTTACAAGAAGCGGACAGAGGCAAAGCCACAGAGATTGGACGGAGCATAAGGAACTGAGGACATGGGAATGGGGAATGATGTTTGCATAGCAAAAGAATAGTAAGGTCTGTAAAGTATTCAACAATACATCATCATACATGTGTTATTCAGAAAAGAAAACCCTCTCTGGAAAGTTGCTGAGAAAAAAATACTTATTTTTAAATTTTTTAATTAAAGGAAGATAAGCAGTGTCATCTCCGGAATTAGTTCCTTAAGTTGTAGCACTGATATTATTATTCCTATTATTATTACATTAAAGATTTGCTTATTTTTATTGGAAAGGCAGACATAAAGAGAGGAGAAGAGACAGACAGAAAAGGTCCTCCATCCAATGACTTATCCCCCAAGTGACCTCAACAGCTGGAGTTGAGCCAATCCAAGGCCAGGAGCCAGGAGCCTCTTCTGGGACTCCCACGTGGGTGCTGGGTCCCAAGCTTCTAGGCCATCTTCGAGCACTTTCCCAAGCCACAAGCCCGGAGTTGGATGGGAAGCAGGACTGCCAGGACTGAAATGGTGCCCATATGGGATCCCAGCATGTGCAAAGCAAGGACCTCAGCCACTAGGCTACCATGCCAGGTCCAGTACTGATATTATCTTTAATTATTTTCTTGTCATTTTAAAAGTGATTGCTGGAAAGGAGAGCCTATATGCCATCTTTATGTGTTACATTTCGTTTTCTGCAGAAGAAATTGCCATCTTCTTGTCTGCCTAAGTGAATGAAAGCCTGCCTTATCTCTTCCGCTGGCACTTGGGAAAGTGTCCCCTCAGGCTATGCTGATTTACATAGAGTGTATTAGAATCTTTTTTTTTTTTTTGGTGTGATAACTGGTATTCTACAGCACGTGATAAACTGGAGCCCTTCTGCTATAACAAACACACTGTAGGATCAGAGACTACTCCTAGGGGGCATGTTTCTTAAAGGTAGTAATATTCAGAGCTCAAAAGTTACGCCTTACAGATGGACTCTGACTCTGTAAGGGCATCCTAGATGAGCAAGAATACAACAATCCATGTCAGATGAAGTTTTCATCAGCAGTACCATACAGGAATCACACGCTTAAAGCAGATTCAGATACAGTTGGTTCACTGGGATTACCACATGTTGAGCTCAGGCTTGAAATTGGCACAAAGCAAATACACGGAATGCCAAATTAACACAAAAGCCTTGGTCAAGTGCCCTGAGAGTTCTCGTGCTGAGACAGCTCCTCAAAGTTGTCACCTGGAAGGAAATCACTACACATTATCGTGGGCTGAAGTTCAACTACTTAGGAGAAAAGTACAAAGTGGGAGAATGGCAAAGGGCTGGTGTGAGACCTGCAACAGGTACTGTTATCGACATGGCACATGTCCCACAGAGGTCTTAAGTGAACGCTCTCCCAGGGTCTCCATCCTGAAGAGGTGAGCTGATCTTTCACAACTGTAGTGACCACAGCACCAATAAAATTCCAGGACTGGACCTTACTCTACACCTTAAACCTACCCTACCCTTTGGCAGCTTCCCCCATCCCTTCTTCACTTTCGTCATTCCTTATTTTGTTTTTTTCATTAATCTTTACCATGACATGCTTTCAGTTCACATCACAATCACAGGCTTAGCACTCCATGAGATACGGATTCTACAACAAATGGGAGAGCAAAAAAAAAGCTGTTACTCAAAAGAACAGCTAAAGGATATAAAAAAATCAAATCTCAAAGTGTCAACTTCATTCAAACAAATCATCTTTTTTCCTGTCTTACATTGTGTATTAGTCACCACAGATCGGAAAAAAAAAAATGGTATTTGTCTTCTGGGCCTGACTTATTTCATGAAGCATAATGGTTACTGGTTGCATTAATTTTGTTGCGAAAGACAGAAAGTCATTCTTTTTTTATGATTGAGTAGTTTTTCATAGCATATATATGTGTGTGTGTGTGTATAGATGATATATTCTGTATCTAGCCATCATCTGATGGACATCTGAATTGACTTTTTTAAGGGTATGTTTTATTCTTAAGGGAAAATCAGATTTACAAAGAGGATGAGCTACACAGAGAAAGATCTTCCATCCATTGGTTCACTCCTCAAGTGGCCACAGTAGCCGAAGTTGAGTTGATTTGAAGCCAAGAGCTTCTTCCAGGTCTCCCACATGGATGCATGGTCCCAAGGCATTGGGTCATCTGCTGCTGCTTTCACAGGCCATAAACAGAAATCGGGATCAGAAGTGGAACAGCTGGGACATGAACTGGCACTTATATGGGATGTTGGTACCACAGGGTGGAGGATTAGTCCATTGAGCCACCACATAGGCCCCCTTTGCCCACTTATTAACTGATTATTTTGTTATTGCTGAGTTTTTTTTTGAGATCTTTACAGATCCTGGATATTAATCCTCTGAGAGTGGCATAATTTGCAAAAGCTTTATTCTATTCTTTTAGCTGTTTCTTCACTTTGCTGATGGTTTCCTTTGCAGTGTAAGAGCTTATTAGCTTGATTTATTCCTGTTTATTTTTACTTTAATTTCCTGTGCTTCTGGGGTGTTTTCCAAGAAGTATGTGCCTACACTATGACTTGAGGAGTTTCCCTAATGTTTTTTTCTGGCAATTTGATACTATATTTTAAATATAGCTACTTATTCCTTTTTGAGGTAGTGTGTGTGTGTGTGTGTGTGTGTGTGGTGTAAAGTATACAGCAACGACAGTGGCATTAACAGCGTTGAGGAGGGATGCAATGTGTAACTGAGACAATAAGAAATGAGATAGAAGGAAGACAAAGATTACTTATGCAAGACTTTCAGAGGGAAACCCCCTTCCCTGAGGAACGATGTAGACCTAGAAGGAGATTTGCCTCAATCTTTTATTCAATTGCTTGGAAAGTCAAATTACAGGAATTGATGTGGTACAAACTTTGATAGTGATGTCCCACACTGATGTTAACCAAAGCTGGCTGGTCAGGGAGGAACAGGCCCAAATCCGAAGTCAGTGCGTGACTGTCTCAAGGATATCTTTAAGCACACGATTCTGGAGCTTTGGACCATTGCCCAGCTACAGGCCCTCACATTGCAGGCCTCGACTTTGGTCTTAGACTTCTGTACACTTATGGTTTGTTTCCTACAGAGTTTAACCTTGATCTCCAGCACCAGCAGTTTGTGCTTCAAGATTGCAATAACAGTCTGCCCTGCTCTGTATCAAGCTACATTGATATTTTCTACAAACTGCCTGTGGCATTGTAGGGGTCATGTTTTATATTTCTGTACACATAGATCCAGTTTTCCCATAACCATTTGTTGAATAGACCATCCTTTCCCCTGGACTGATTTCAGTTCACCTGTGAAATAATAGTTGGTGGGCCCAGTATGGTAGCCTAGTGGCTAGAGTCCTCACCTTGCACTTGTCAGGATCACATATGGGCACAGGTTCATAACCCAGCTGCTCCACTTCCAGTCCAGCTCTCTTTTTGTGATCTGTAAAAACAATAGGGAACAGTCCAAAGCCCTGGGACCCTGCACCCACATGGGAGACCCAGAATAAGCTCTTGGCGACTGGCTTCAGTTTGGCTTAGCTCCAACCATTGTGGCCACTTGGAGAGTGAATCTCTCTGTCTCTCCTTCCCTCTGTAAATTCTGACTTTCCAATAAAAAAACAAAGAAATCTTTTTTTTCTTTAAAGAATAGTTGGCTATGGATAAGTGGATTAATTTCTGGGACTTCTGATCTATCGATCTGCAAGTACATGAACAATTATAGGGATAATAAAATCTAGAACCTAAATTTGATATGAAAATGAAAAGAAAGCCAGATAACAAAATTCTTAAGAGATCCCAAGTTCCAGGAAGGTATGCATTTTCTACAGGCCATAAAATGTGCTAAAATAAAAATCTAGAAACACAGAAACTAGACTAGAATCCTATTATTCAAGTTGCTTTCGCTTATTAGTTTCATTTAGCTTATTTAGTTTATTAATCAAATTGTTACTTCAAGTCTCTCTTTCCTTCCATGCAAATTCAAATGATTCTTGATAGCATACGTGGTTGACGCTTGGGTTGAATGACTATGAACCAGCACTGAAGATCACAAAGGTGCTGCATCAGTGGCTAACCAATACTTCACAGCAGGAACAGTAACATTCTAATGATTGCCGACCTGCTCCTCCAAATTCCTTGCTTTTCTGAAGCAAGCCAAGAAATGGAGAGTGTTCGGTCAAGTTCTACATTTCTTTTCTTAAGCAGTCCCAGGGAAGAACTTCCAAAAATTTTTCTGTCTAGAATCTTGAAATAATCTCTTAATACTCGTTATTACAGAGAAGCATAACAAATAGTTTCCTGTAGAGACGCTAAACTGACTAAAAGACTGCGTGTAAGCAAAAGTCTAGATGTCAGACATTACGTTTCCATAGCAGGTGGCAGCTGCATCCTGGGCACGCAGCATGGACCTGTTTGTTGTGAGATTTTTCCGTTCCCAGTGACATTAATGGGTTCATTTCTTGCCAAAGTATTATTACCTATTGTGTAGAGTATAACAAGGATTGTTTCTAATGATTTGACTTGGATAGCTCTATATCATCAACAACTTAAGAAGTAGACAAGGAAACACAATATAATATATGGATTTGAATGAACTGACTTTAAACACATTAGGCCCTTTGTATAATACGGGAATGACTCTTTGCATCAGGCGCCTCCCTTGTCCCCATTCCACCTACGTTTTCCTGAGACAAAGAACCATTAACCTCGGTTATTCTATCATTTTTCATGTCTGAGATTTCCAGAGCCTGGCTGATATTCTATGTCTTGCATTTTTTCATCATCCTCTGTGATTTGTATATCTATACAGGATGAGAAGAAGAGTTGTGAGTGAGCATGAAGAGTCATTTCCTTTAACTTCTTTTTTATGACTCAGGAAGGACACAGCAGCACATAAGGGCTGCAGTGTGAGAACAAAAATCCAGACTACAAATTAGTTGTTTTCCTTTGAAATGCTGGGAAATACCATGAATTCCAAAGTAGAGCATCTGTTCTGTGAAATGTCAGTATTGCCAGCTACAAAAGTCCTTCCTGAAAGCTGATTTGCAATCATCCAGGGCAGGTACTTAGATGTGGTTCTGTTGAAATGGTGCCCAAATCTCTTCTTTTCCTGGATTTAACACTCTACCAGTCTTTGGTTCTTTTATTCTCTAAGAGAAGGGCTTTTTTTTTTTTAACTTTGTAGGATTATCTGCATATTTAAAGAAGACGAAAGGAAGAACCTTTCTAGGGCAACTAAATTCTATTGATAGAAATTGCAGTTTTGTGAATTTTTTTTAATGGCTGCATTTCATATAATGACCTGTTATGTCTATACATAGGTTAATGTTTCAGCAATGCAAACACAGCATGACAGATTTATACTTAAAGTATAGATGTTGTCCAACATTGGAAAATATATCCAAAACCAAGCAGTAGGGCTAGAGGTTTAAGCATAAATGATTGTCCACCTGTTCTCCATAGATAAACATTCTATTGAACAGCAACACTCTAATGACATGCAGAATGTATCCTAGAAGAGGACAGACAGTAAGCATTTAGTGAAGGTAAAATTGAGGCTGGATACAGAAACTATCTCACAAAACATCCAAACCTACTATATAGGTGCATATCCTTATTCCAATTCTCAGATAAGACACTTAAGGCCAGGGAGATTTCATTATTTCACCAATTAACTATAGCAATTGAGTATAGTAAACCTTTGACTTAAACTGAGGCCCAGTTAAGAAAATACTTAGCATTGGCTGAAATATTTTTTCAAGATTCAAAGTTGGCAATTGAGAGAATCTTGAAGAAAGTGGAAGTGTTGCTTTCAAAGTTCTCAGTTTGGTTCCAGATACTGACATGTTTTGAAAGAAATATTTGAATGCCTGCCTTGTTAGTCAAAACTATCCTTTCATTAGCTGTGGGGAAAAATGAAGCTTCCTTTTGAGATTAAAATTTCTATTTATGTATTTTCAAAATAGCTAACCATTTATAAAATATTTGGAAAGAATTAATTATAGTCTTTTTGTTTAGCAAATATAAAATTGATGTGACATACTGAAAAGCATTTTTATTACACAAGCCATCAATTAGTAATATCCAAATATTTAAAGTTATGTTAAACTATCAATCCATTAAAATATGCTTTAGTTTTGTGACGTGATAAAAGATTTACTATGATAAAACTAAAACATGTGCAAAATTACATTACTAATGGCTGAAATTTGGAAAAAATATCAAAGATGACTGCATTCATTTATCTCTTTGTCTAATGCACTGTTGAAGGATTAGTGGTGTTTGAATGATTGGTTAATTAAAAGCATACATAATTCATAAATTATTGTGAATTTTACCCTTACTTTTACTTAAGCAAAAACTACTTTTTAAAATTTTTTGCTCAAATTATGAAATTTTTTAAATGAGGAACCTATTTCAATCAAGCTATCAAAGAAGAAGTATTTGATAAAATGAAAGTTCATTTATCCTTTTTCTTCCTGAGAAGTTTCAACCTGTCAAATCTTCCCTACACTTCAATTCAGGGTCCATTTCTGATCCTGCCAGAAACCCCCACATGGGAAGTTGTATGGCATGTGAACAAAAGTACCCTTTGTTTAGAGAAAGCCAACAAATGTGGAGAGGGAAAATGCTTAGGGTCAAGGGAACAGGTGTGCTGAGGACAGCTCGGTTGACTCTCGAGGATCGATTAGTAGTATCTTTCTCAATTCTGAGGTTCTGATGTCATACTGGGAGCTTATTTTGCCCATGGCAGGATATTTTCTAAGTTGATATGTACTAAACACATACTAGACATCAGGTCCTCTAAGATCTCCTGGAGTGCGTTTTTAAAAGGCAGCACTCATCACTTACGTGTCATTCCGGGTCATGGACTGAGATGACCGAAGTGTTCCTGTGCTTTTCACTGCTCTTCATTTGATGCTTGGCTGCGGGATATGCACACCCATCTACAATACTCCTGACCCTCTTTTCCAGGTCCAAGGCTGGCAAGGACTGCCCAAGATTATTCTTTCTATAGAAAATTATACATTTTCTATAATTTTTGTTTTAAAAAGACCTTTATTTGAAAGACAGAATGATATAGTGAAAACACACACACACATACATACACATGCACACACACACACACTACACACACACACTACACACGGTTCATCCACCTTTTAGGTCCACTCCCCTAATGCCTGCAAAGTTGGAATTGGGCCAGACTGAAGCCAGGACTCTGTAACTCCATGTGAATGTCTCCTGGAAGTGTCTGGGATCCAAGTGTGGCATCATTTCTTGCCTTTTGGGGTGTATTAACATGAAGCTGAATCTAGGGAGAAGAAGGCTTGCTGTCAGCACCACAAGTGGAAGCTTAATTTGCAGCACTGTAATACTGGTCTTTTTTGTAAATTATTAAAGTAACAATAATGGTTAGAGAGATGATGAGAGTTTTCTTTGCTCAGGAGATTGAACATCATTTTATCCAAACCACTTGGCTGTATGATTGTGGAATCATTTCTGGATTCTTTATTCTGTTCTGTTAATCAATGTGCTCGTTTTTGTTCAAACCCCATGCTGTTTAAATTAGTGTTGCTTTGTAGTATGCTTTGAAGTTTAGTATTTTGATGCCTTGTGCTTGATTTTTTTTTTCTTTGGAGAGGGGACAGGGGGCTGAATCATTTTGGCTATGTTGGGTCTTTTGTGATTTCATATGAATTCTAGGACTTTTTTTTTCTAATTCTGCAGAAAAAAATATTGATTTGTTTATAAGAACTGCTTTGAGTGTATATATTGCTCCATTCCATGAGCAAGGGATATCATTCCTTTCTTTGTGTCCTTGCTGGTTTATTTAATCAATATTTCATAATTTTAGTTGTAGAGATCTTTCATTTCTTGGGTTAAATCTATGCCCCCAAATGTAATTCTCTTGGTAGCTATTGTGAACAGGATTTTTTTAAATATTTATTTATTTTTATTGGAAAGTCAGATATACAGACTGGAAGAGAGACAGAGAGGGAGATCTTTCATCCTGATTCACTCCCTACCAAGTGGCTGCAAGGGCTGGAGCTGAGCCAATCCGAAGCCAGGAGCCTCTTCCGGGTCTCCCACGCGGGTGCAGGGTCTCAAGTCCTTGGCCATCCTTGACCACTTTCCCAGGCCACAAGCAGGGAGCTGGATGGGAAGCAGAGCCGCTGGAATTAGAACAGGTGCCCATATGGGATCCTGGCATAATGCGAAGTGAGGATTTTAGCTGCTAGGCTACCATGCCAGGTCCATGAACAGGATTTCTTGTCTTTTCTTCCCATGAGCTCATCATTGAGTTTTAAAAAAGAAAGAAAGAAAAGCATTGATTTTTGCTTGGTTATACTGTTATTTTGTGACTTGTGGCTTTACAGATTTGATTTATAAGTCCTAAAAACGTATGGTTTTCCCATGTACAATTTCGTCTCTCCTGCAAGCATGGATAGCTTTATTCCCTGTTTTCCGATTTTGACATGCTCCATTTCTTTCTCTCCCTAATCACTCTTAGCTAATTCGATCTTTTTTGCTTAAGAGGGGTGAAAGCATACATCCTTGTTTTGCCCCTGTTTGCTATGATATTGGCTGTTGGTTTGTTATACACAAACTTTTAAGTTCTGTGGTATGCTCCTTTGTTTAGGGTTTCTTCCATAAAGTGGTGTGGTTCTTACCAAATGCTTTCTCCCTATCTGCTAAGATGACTGTATGACTTTTGTTTGTTGATGTTACTCATCACGTTAACCGGCTTGCTAATGTTGACCTACTCTGGAGTTAGGGGGATAAATCCCACTTCATTATGAATTATCATGTTTTGTGTAATTTTAGGTTCAGTTTATTGGCATTTTATTGAGAATCTTTGCATCTATGTTTATCAGTGGTATAGGTCTATAGTTTTATGTCCATGTTGTATCTCTATTTGTTTTGGGGTTTTTTTTTAAGATTTATTTATTTTTATTGCAAAGGCAGGTATACAGAGAGGAGGAGAGACAGAGAGGAAGATCTTCCGTCCGATGATTCACTCCCCAAGTGAGCGCAACGGCTGGTGCTGCGCCGATCCGAAACCGGGAACCAGGAACCTCTTTCGGGTCTCCCACGCGGGTGCAGGGTCCCAAGGCTTTGAGCCGTCCTTGACTGCTTTCCAGGCCACAAAAAGGGAGCTGGATGGGATTAGAACCGGTACCCATATGGCATCCCAGCGCGTTCAAGGCGAGCACGTTAGCCACTAGGCCACGCCACTGGGCCCATCTATTTGGTTTAAGCATCAGAATAATTATGGCTTCATAGAAATTATTTGGGAGAATCCCATCCTGTTCAATGTTTTGGAACTATTGGAGAGCACTGGAGTCGTTTTTTCTTTAACTGCTTTGTAGAATTCAGTAGTAAAACCATATTATTCTGGACTTCCCCTTGATGGAAGATTTTTGATTGGTGCTTCAGTCTCATTGCTTGTCATGGGTCTGTTTAGATTGTCTATAGTGTCTTGATTTAGTTAGGGTAGGTCATATGTTTCCAGGAATCCATCCATTTCTTCAAGATTTTCCAGATTATTAACACATAGGTTGTCAAGCAGTTTCTTATACTCTTTCGTATTTCAGTGGTATTGGTTCCAATATTTCCTTTTTTCTAATTTTATTTATTTTAGTTTATTTTTTGTTAGTTTGGATAAATGCTTATCTAAATTGTCTTCACAAAAACATCTTTTTTGTTTTGTTAACCTTTTATATTGTATTTTTAGTTTCAATTTCATTTATTTTTGTTCAAATTGTTACTACTTCTTGCCTCCTGCTGATCTTGGTTTGGCTGTCTTGTTTTTCTAAGTCTTCAAGACACATTATTAAATAATTCATTTGAGATCTCTCTCTCTCTCTTTCTCTCTCTCTAATTAATGCAAGCACTTAATGTTGCGAACTGCCCTGTGTATCCCAGAAGCTTTTGTTCTTTATTTTAATTTTATTTTAAAATCGTGCTTCCTTTTCAATTTCTTCAATGACAAATTATTCATTCAGTACCATGCTGTTTAATTTCCAAGTAAGCAGATTTTATTTAACACAATATTGATCCCACTAAACTAGGAAAATTTTTTTTAAAAATTTTTGAATAAAACTGTATAAAGTTTATGTGTGCATATTTCTGTATGCATGTGTTACCAAAATAACATTAATTCCTTCAGTCTTAGGAAGATAAATTTTAAGCTTGTAAGAATTCTTGTTTAGTATGAAGAAAGGTACCTGTAGGGAGAATCTGTGGAAAAACTGAGTTGCTTAGATAAATTTAATTTAACTTATAGAGCTATTTCTCTTACAAATACTATGGTGAGATGTGTTTTTCTTGATTATATCATTCACTGACGTATTCTGCTGGTGTATTCCAGGTAATTAAGGATGGTAAACCTTCTTGTTAGTCCCACAAATTTTTTTTAGATTTATTTATTTTTCATTGGAAAGGCAGGTTTAGAGAGAGAAGTGAGAGAGAAAGATTTCCCATCTACTGGTTCACTCCCCAAGTTGCCACAATGGCTGGAGCTGAGCCGATCAGAAGCCAGGAACCAAAGCCTCCTCAGGATCTCCCATGTGGGTGTAGGGTCCCAAGGCTTTGGGCCACCCACAATTGCTTTCTCAGTAATCACTTTTAAAAACTGGGGGCTGAATGGGAAGTGGAACAGCCGGGACATGAATCGGTGCCTATATGGAATGCCTGCTGTTGAAAGGGGAGGATTTAGCCTCCCAATGAAAAATAAGATATCTAATCCTTTTTATCTATATTTCAAATAGTGCTCTATTTAAAATTGAAAATGCATACAATTAATTTCTTCTTGTCTGAAAAGTTTCCATTCATTTGGTAGCGAAAATTTGTTTTACAAAAGTAATGAGGTTCTTTTTTGTTGCATTTCTAAGAGTGGGACATTTTGGTGCTTTAACAACCTAATTTCTATGTAACACAGAAAACTGTCTTACTCTAAATAGAGTATCTCTACAAAATTTAAGGTCCTTTTAAGATAGAGATCTTTTTAGCTTCTTCTTGCAAGTTTTCTTTTTCCAGCGACTCAAGACATTTTATCCCAAATTAATTAAAACTCTTAATATTTATATTTTAATATGTTCTTTCTTATTCTATTCTCTTTTTGAGCAACAAATTATTTCTATTTCTATTTTCATCAGCTTATAAGTTTAACCAAACTTTAATTACCATCTCCCGTTTTTAGAATCAGACTAGACATAAATAGTTACGTAAATATATGGCAGAAAAAGTAAATAATCCCAAATATTTTTCTTGTTGAAACATTTTCCAACCAATTGTGCATCTCACAAGCATGATGCCATCTTTTGAGATTCTTCTCCAGAACTCCATTCAAGCATTATGAGTAACAAAATAAATGAGAAAACTAAAGGGAAGCATCAACTAATTTGTGGCGATTCTAGATATTTTGTAAGAAACTATGTAAGCAGTTTACACTAACTTCAACTTTAAGGGACTATCTTCGTGATTTGACTTCCTGGTTTATACAAATTTCTTATTTAGTCTTCAATTAAGTTGTTAATAGTAACAATAATAGTCATAAGAGTTGCATTAGACTCACAGTACTTTTATGTGTGTGAATTGCATTACATGTATTTTCGCACTTACGTTTAATGCAAACATATGAGATATGTGTCATTCATATCTTTATCTATAAAGAATATGCTGCCAGGGAATTTCAGTAAATTTATCTGTTACCCAACCTACAAGTCATGGAGCCAAACTATGAATTTGTTAACACCAGAGCACAAAACCAAAGCCCTAAGGAGTATTATATTTATAAATAATATTTTAAAAAATAAATCAATTTTTAAAAAATAAATAAATAATCTAAGCTTACTTTAATATATGCACTTTCATGGATAGAATCATTGTCTCAGAGAACAATAAATCAGTTAATGCCTATAAGTTAAGAAGGAGGTTTTTGTCATAATTAGTGAGATTCTTATTAAACAAACAAAAGCTATATATTTTGCCCCAGAAAAAGGTAACTAAATTTAAAAATTATGCTTTCATAACAGAATAAGAATAAAATGTCTTAGAAGAATTTCATTCATTACCTGATTGATACGATTATTCCAATTCAACCGAGAATGGTTGCTTGATGGATAATTTGATTATCCCATCAAACTGCAATGCTAGTAGGATTCGAATTTCTTTTCATGAAGGAATTAGATTAATATATAAAAACTCACTCACTCTCATGTTTACATATTAGAAATTTGAATGAGAGTAAGAAAAAACAAGGCACTGAGGTCTGCTAATCTCCTGAAAATAGAGATATACCAGCAAAAATAAAATGCATTCATTTGAAATGAAATCCTTTAATGAATGCATAATACCTTGAATTGTTAGAAGTACTATTGCGTCAAGATACCTTAAAATTCATGGCTTTCTCCTGTATCTCCAAGTGAGCAGCATCTGGCGTGAAGAGAGTATGATTTTGCCAGATTCTCTGTATTTGGATATTTACTGTCTTGTGACTTCGCATTTTTAAACTTGGGAAGGAATTTACAGAAGCAAACTTTGTCAGACTGAAGATGTAACACCCAACATTATTTTTAGGCAGATATTTTTTTCTGACCTTTTTATCAACATTTCTTCACCACTACTAGAATTTTGAAATGGAATTGCAAACAGGATAGGGAATGGGTATGCATTTGACAATTTTAACCAACATTTTGTTCTTGAAAATTTCTTGTTGGGAATACCAACTCACACCCCACTAAGGAAACTTAGGGCCAGTATGCCTGCTGCTTGTGCATTTGAGACAGCTTGCTAGAGACAGTTCTATACTGCCCAAAGTCAAGAGTCCAGGAAGTACTGAATCAAGGCAAACTCCTCATCCCACCACGTGCCCTCCCTGCTGTGTTTCCTTATCTACTCCATTTTCCATTACTGACTTCTCTCCATCTTCACATTGGTCTCCTGAGGTTAGTATGAAAATTCAGTCTCCAAATCTTGAGAGAAAATTAGATACTCTGGGTCTTCAACTTATCAAATGTCTGTATTCATTCTAGATCTATACTTTTCATGCCTTTGTACACCTGACTCACACTTGACTTGAGTGTTCTGTCTGCTCCGCCATGGTCTTCATGAGTAGACTTGCCTAAATAAATCCAGTAAAAAGTCTCCAAGTGTAGAGTGGTGTCTACTTGAAAGAACGAAATGCTTGTCCTCCAGAAAGCCAGGAGCTTCTGTGTCTCCCACGCAGGTACAAGGTCGCAAGGCTCTGGGCCATCCTCTGCTGCTTTTCCAGTCCATAAGCAAAAAGCTGAATGGGAAACGGAGCAGCAGAGATAGGAATTGGTATCTATATGGGATCCTAACCCTTGCAAGGTGAGGATTTAACTGCTAGGCTATCATGTCCAGCCCTAATATATCTTCTTCTTAGCTGGACACTTTCTATTTTACTTTCTTGCTCTCTGCCCCCAGCAGCACAGGACCTTAAAATAAATCAAAGCAATTACAACCTGGATCTTGGGCTTTCCAGCCTCCAGAACTGTGAGAAAATCCATTTCTGTCATTCATGCTGCCCCATCTGTGGTATTTCATTTGCGTTTTGATATGAGGTCCAGAATAAACGGAGAGCTGGTGTGGGGGTGAGGTGAATTGGAATATTCTTCCATAATTTCTGTTTCATAGGCCTGTATTTTGATTACCCCACACACACTTTTGTGTCAATCCAATATGGCCACTCTCGCAGGATGTTCCTCTGGGATTGGGATTGGGATGTACCTCTGGGATTGGGAAGGAAGAGATGCCACGATAAATATGTGCAAGTCAAACTCCACATGGAGAAGCCATGATGCTTCCTCACCCTCAACAACAAAATAATATCGCTCATAGGAAATTGCATCCAAACTCTATTTCCTTTGTACATTTGAATAGAGAAGCATCCTGTGCCCCAAAACGTGGACTGCTGAACACAGAAGTGCCATTTTTGACCTTTCTTCTCTTGTTCTCTATGCTTTCTTCCCTCAAGTGCAGCTCTCTGGTCCTCTCTTGACAGGAATCGTTCCTCATTGAGTTGCCTGCCCTCAACCCTAATTGAATACTCATGCCCTTCCTTTAAATGAATTCTGTTTCTGTTCATGCATTTATTTGCTCCTCTGCTTTGAGTTCTTATCTCACCTGGCAAGAGGACTTAGAAATTAAAACTGGGAAAGGTACTCCTACAATAATTTTACTACATGATGTACTCCAAAGGAAAATCAAGCAGGAATCAGTAATGTGAAAACTAGCAACCGTCAGGGCTATGAAACCCAGGGCACATAGTCATGCAAGAGATAAAGACAAGAGGCAAAGCCACCCCTAATTACTGAGAATTAAGGAGTAAAGCAGTCTCAATGACAAGAAGTGAGAATCAGACCAATACGCTAGGGGTTATTGATGGCAGAATGAAAGAATCAAGGCCCTAGCGGCAACAATGGGATGCTAACCCTCGGATTAGGGCTGTCCTGGTGGGTGATCCCCTGCACGTACTATCTGGATAGGAGTAAGAGTAAATCCAGAGTTCAGGATGAAACTAGAAAGAAGTTGCCTCTTGGAGCCTTGTGGTATAGCATGTTAAACTCCCACTTACGATGCTGGCATCCCACATAAGCATAAGTTCATGCTCAGGCTACTCTGCTTCTGACTCAGCTTCCTGCTGACATGCATAGGAAAGCAACAGAAGTTGATGCAAGTGTTTAGGCACCCAACAGCAGATGGAGTTCCAGAATTCTGGCTACAGCCTGGCCATTGGGGACATTTGGGGAGTAAATCAGTGAATAGATGGTCTTCTTTTTCTCTCTTCTCTCTCTCTTTCTCTTCTCTCTCTCTCTCTCCTCTCTCTGTGTCATCAGTGCCTTTCAGACAAATAAAATAAATCCTTTTAAAAAAGAATTTGTCACTTAAGACTATTTGCTTATAGGCAGTTAAAGGTGAGTAGATTCCAACAAGCAATTAGCAGTTTTGGAAGTGGAGGCAATATTTCACTACATACTTCACATTTAACTTAATTGTGAAAAATTACAGATGACTCAATTATATCTTTTTTTAAAAAAGAGATTTATTTATTTTTATTGGAAAGGCAGATACACAGAGAGGAGGAGAGACAGAGAGGAAGATCTTCCGTCTGATGATTCACTCACCAAGCAGCAGCAATGGCTAGAGCTGAGCTAATCTGAAGCCAGGATCTTCTTCTAGGGGTCCCACATGGGTGCAGGGTTCCAAAGCTTTGGACTGTCCTCAACTGCTTTCCCAAGCCACAAGCAGGAAGCTGGATGGGAAGTGGGGCTGCCGGGATTAGAACCAGTGCCCACATGCGACCCCAGCACGTGTAAGGCGAGGACTTTAACTGCTACGCTATTTTGCCAGGCCCGTGTCTTTTTTTTTTTTTTCAACAAACCACAACTTATAGCACACCTAGGATATTCACATTCAACAAAACCTTTTATGTGATAGAGGCCCCAAGGTACATGTACAGATACTAAGAGCAGTTTAAAATATGTTTGTTCAAACATGTTTGGGCAATAAATGCACAATTAGCTAGAGTCCCCCCAGGTTCTAGCAAGAGCCACCTGCCCTTCTCTGTGGACCACTTCCATAAGGGGCCACAGCTGCCATTCAGGTCAATAGTGTTATCATTCTGTCTTCCCAGTTCCCCCTTTTGCTGCTAAGATTATCTACTTATAATAAGCTTTGGGAAAACTATTTGTATGATACCTGCTCCCTTTATTTTTTCTACCTTGCTCGAGACTTTCTAATTAGAAAGATAATCAAATCAACAGTACTTATATTGACCATCCAAGCCTTATAAAACAACTTTTTCTTCTCAACTTTGAAGAGACTCCAGGTAAAAACTGAATTTAACATTTCTACATGCCCATATTATCAGACTATAAAAATGCAAAGCTTGAAAATCTTCTACCAAATCATGCTTCCTAACAGGGATATAGCATCATTCCTTGGAAAACAATAGCCTATTTACACAATGCATGTGAAAGATTTTTACTGAGAGAAGTTAAGTGCTGAACAGGAATCCTCCATAGTAAAAATTAGTGTTCTCCAATGTAGGCAGAGACGCCTGCCTTTGCCTGGTCTAGCTTTGGAAGTCCACCCACATTCCTTGGTTCACGGTTTCTTCTTCCACCTTGACAGCCAGAAACCACAAGTCAAAATCTCACGTTGCATCACTCTGTCTAGATCACTCCTGCTTATAGCTGTCTCCTCTTTTGCCTTCCTTCTCTGTGTTCAAAGAGCCTTGATAATTGGACTGAGCCTACTCACATAATTCAGGAGAGTCTCCTCATTTTATGGTATATTAAATGACCACTTCAATTTCCCCATTTTCCATCTAACATAACGTATTAACACACTCTGAAACTGAACATGACCTCTTTGGGAGATGATTCTTGGACATTGAAGGGCCTACAGCTTCCTAAAACAGCCAATAAAAAAACCATCTTTTTTCTTAGTGTGTGTCTACACAGAGACCAAAAACTAATTAGTTCTAAGAAAATCAAAATCTATGCGCCTCTGTATGGATCTAATGGTTAAAGGAGACTAGAATCCTTAACTCAAGGAGAATAAAGCTTGCAGGTTCCATTAACTTACAAAATAGGTGGGTGAGGGAGGCAAGCTTAATCCTGAAGTGTTGTTGGGACCATATGTATAGAATGAGGAGTAATATTCCCTGTGAGTGCAAGCAGGGGTAACCTGAATACACTTCTAATGCAGCCTGCTTCATTCTCTGCTTTGGTTTGAACATTTCTCTCTCATAGATGAATGAACAGCAGGCTTTGTCCCCGGATGGCAATGGTAGAGGGTAATGAACCCTCGGAAGGTAAGGCTTAGTGGAAACTGGTTAAGGCACCGTGAAGACGTGGAGGTAGTTCTCAAGGGACCTTGATTTGTTGTTACAAGATCAAGTTATTATGAAAACAGCAAGTCTGGCCCCTGAATCTGTCTGGCTTCCTATCTTCTCATGTCATTGCTGCCGCATGCCATATCATCAAACAGCCAAAACACATAACGCCAAGCACATAAAGGCCCCAGTTTCGGATTTTCAACTTTTAAAATTACAAGCTAACTAAATCTCTTTTTTAAGTCTGGCATTGTGGTGCAGGGTGTTACATTGTCAACTGCAATACTGTCATTCAGCATCAGATTGCCAGTTTTGATCCAGCTCGCTGCTAATACACTGAGGAAATCAGAAAGTAATGACTCATGCACCTGTGCCCCAACAACTCTGGACGGGGTTTCTGACTCTTGGTTTCATCCTGCTGTACCTCTGGATATTGTGCGCAATTGAAGAGGGAACCAGCAGATGCAAGCTCTCTCTCTCTCTCTCTCTCTCTCTCTCTCTCTCTCTTCCTCTCTCTCTCTCTCTCCCCATCTTTCTCTCCCTCTCTCTCTCCCTATCTTTCCCTTCTTTTTCTCCCTCTCTCCCTCTTTTCACTCCTTCTCTCCCTTTCTTTTTCTCTTTCCAATCTCTCTCTCCCTCTGTTTATCTAGCTCTTTCTCTCTCTCCCTCTTTATGTCACTCTGTCTTTCAAATAAATAAGTTTTTAAGTTTTTTTTTTCAGAAAGAAACGTATTATCACAAATCAGGGAGAAGTTTTTGCTGCTTATATTGAGTTGTGAATCATCAGCATTTAGGTAACCTTTCATGTTCTAATAGCTGAAATAAACTAGGGAGAGAAAACAGAAAGAAGGATACAGGAGAGAGAAAGAGAAAAGGAGGATGGGAAGAACAATAAGCAGACTTAGAGCAATGTGTTGAGATGCCTTAAACTTTACCATTTAAGATGCGCAATTTAAAAAACTCTCAAAGGATACAGATGAGGATGTCATTCAAGAGAAGACTCTGTTCATTTTAGTTTTGCGGCTGCCTTTTGGTATTCCAGGGCTCTATGAGTGCTGATGTAGATGATGGAGAGGCGGGCATTTGGCCCAGAGGTTGAGATACCTATATTCTGTATCACACTGTAGCAGAGTGCTTGGGTTTGATAGATGTTTTCTGCTCCTAACTCCAGATTCCCACTAATTTAGGGTCCAGAACACATCTGTGATGGTTTCTGATGCCCATTTGAGAAACCTATGTGTTGCTCCTGGTTCCCTGCTTTCACTTTTGCTCAGCCCATACCGTTGATGGCATTGTGGATGGGATCTCTCTCTCTCTCTATCTCTATCTCTCCTCCCCCTCTCTCTTGAATTAAAATTAATGAATAAATGATGTAATTGAGAGATCATAGGAAGATGGAAACAAAGGGAAGAAAGCTACAATGCAAAATTTTCTTTTTATCTGAAACAAACCTGGAAAGATGTGTTTGACAACCCTAGCACAGAAAAGAAATATTAGACATCCGTTTAGACTACTCCACCCATTGCGTCCCAAGTCTTCACTCATATGGATACTGATTTCAACTTTTAAAACTAATATTGTGTCACTTAGCATTTATGTATTGGCTTTTGAGGAAATCTTTTCCATTTTCGTTCAGTTGTATTGCTGAGATTCAGTATCAAATTAAAATAGTGCTGGCTATCATCAATTTTGTGTAGACGCTGAGGGAAGTGTGCTACATTCATTTCATAATTTAATGTTTGAAATAAGCAAAGGCATAAAAACATACATATTTTGTTCTTATGAGAGCAATGGAAAGGCCACACAGGCGAATCCAGCTGCTTTTATTTTACTTTCTGATTCAACACATTCTTCCAATCTAATGAAGAGAACTGAGTGTTATCCATCTTCCCCTTTCCTCTGTTACCACCTTCAGCACAGTGAGTGGCTGTGATCTATAAGCAGTACATGAAATACTCCGTTTCCTAGGGCTGCTGTCACAAAGACCACAGCTTAGTGACACACACAATGAAAATTTACTTTTCCACAAGTCTGGGAGCTGAAAGTTTGAGATAAAAGTGTGAGTAGAGTTGCTCTCTTCTGAGGCTGCTTTCTTTGCCTAACAGTCATATTCTTCCTGAGTCTTCAGTAGTCTCCCTCTGCAAATGCTTGTGCCCCAACTTTTTTCTTCGGAGGATGGTAGCCTTTGGATTAGCATCTACCCCAACGGTTTCATTTAATTCATCACCTGTTGCCAAAAGCAGCCATATTCTGAATTATCAAATATTGAGGTGAGTTTAGTGGGGGAACAAAATTATGTTCTTAAGATGGAAAAGGATGTGATAGAGTTCCCTGGATTTTGATGCTTTTTCGAATAGTATTACCTCCTTTCTGCAATCAAAACAAGCTCTGGTACTGATGGGAAAATTCATGGACTTGGGCTGTCATCTTCTCCACTTCTTCAGCTGTAAATACAGCTCACTCAGTTGTACTCAAGAACTCTGACAGTCTTCACCCACTGATGTTGTGTGCCTGTGGAGCAGTAAGAAGTCCACATGAGAAGGAAATGACAACAAACAGGAGAGACACTACACACATTTCCTCTGCTCACACACACTATATGGTCCTTCAGCCTTCACATCCAAAACACAAGTTTTAAGGCAGTGATGGCAGAGCATAACACCAAAGGAACAGCCTTCGTTGGGCAAGGCCCCACAGGCAAGGGGAGCATGTCAAAGAATCCACTTAGTAGGACTCATGTGACTGAGGCAGCAAGGGACAATGGATACATGTGTTATACCTGTCTTCTGCTCATGTGTATGCCCCCACTGTCCTAACAGATTTTACTTAGAAAGTAGAAGTTCAAGTGTGAAATTGGGATGGATTTCAGCATGGCAAGAGCAAAAGCAAAACCAAGGGCTTTTAAATGTGAGGCACAGTGTGATTGCACACATCCATGTTCCTGAAGACCAGTCTTAAAAGCCAGTGTGAGCACTCACAGAAATCATTTGCCATATGCATAGGCAAACATTCTCCCTTTGACCCCACCTCTGAATTGGCCCATGGAGTTAGCATGGTTCAGAAACTCTTCCTACCTTTCCTTGGATGCCATGTGGTTTCAGTAAAAGCATCAGACACACCTGATGAAACTGTAAGTCACAATGCATCCCAAAATGTGTAGATCAGAAACACACGATCTACAATGTGCATTTACAGAAATCTCTATTACAGCATCAACATAAAATGCTACATATTATATAGTATAAATACATCTTGCAGACATAAAAATTGGATAAAATAAAACAGTATGTTGCTTGGCACTAAATTAAGTCATGTTATAACATAATAAGATGGTTCCAATTTTTAATCATCATGTTTCCACTTAATCTTTATTTTATCGGTTGAAATCTCATACTGAAAGTCAGCTTCCAGCTGGACACCTGGGCGCCCTAACCTTTTCCCATCTGGGCTAGCTGTTCTGTTTCAGCAATTTTGAAGCATGTGTCAGCCACTAATGGTTCGTCAATCGAGCTCCATCTGTGTTGTGGTTTCTGAAATTCTTCCCAGTGTCTGGTAATCCATTATTTGATATCCCTAGTCTCTAGGATTGTTGGAACTCTGCATCAATTTTTATGCTTTCAAGAGTTTTCAAAGGGAGTGGCAGGAAGGGCAAATTGGTTAAGGGTCTTCAGTGCCAAAAAACCCACCTGTTCTATTGTCATTTAACAAAAGGAATAGCCCTGAATTCTCTGAAATCAAATGAGGCACATACTGTAGAACACCTTACTCTATTGGTGCACACACATTAAATGTTATTCATGTGGGAGACACCAACTGAAGAAGTCAACTGGGATTATACTGAATTCACTAACACCATCACACACACACACACACACACACACACACACACCAACACACAAACAACCCCGTGTTGGGCTTTGCTTTCTCTCAAGAGATAAAACAGACAATCAACATATAAATATGTAACAAGTTGGGAGAGGGAGCCATTTTAAACAATTAAACAGGATTGAGAATTGGCAAGTTGAATGCTATTTTAAGTAGGTCACCAGGGACATCCTGTCTGAGGGGTTGGCGTTTAAGAAGACACCTGCAGAAAATAAGTAGCCATGCAGACGTCTGTGGAAAATGAGTTTAGAATAAAGAACAAAGAGAGGAGCCTCCTGTGTCTGGGAAAGAATAAGGAAATCAGTCTTCTTTAGATACCTTGGGAAGAGATCATGTTTGAGATTTTGTGTTGTCATGAATCTGTGTGTTTACGGTAGGGATGGTGTGGCATGCTTCACCAACTGCCATGGAGTGAATGAATTTAGATCAAGAACTGGGACAAGCAGAGAACTTAGGAGGAGGCCATTGCCACTACCCAGCAGAAAGAAGCTGGTGCCCTAGGACAGTCTTGGCAGAGACTCAGAGTGGGCACATAATCTGAAGGATTTCCCAACGCGTTGCAGTTTGGGTGAAGATGAAAGAGCACTGTGAAGGATGACTCCAAATCTTAGTCCAAGCTGCTGGGAGAACACAACTGGCAGCTAAAATTCCACCCTCTTTCTTAATTTACCCAGAAAGCACATTGTAATACAAGCTAGTATTTCATGTAAAAATGAAGAACAATGTGCAGTATATTCTAATTTAGAAAATAAAATAATATCTCAAAAAGGTGTGGCCCTATACACTTAATAACCACATTTGGATTTTCTGCATGTTCTTTCTTTAGCTACTTCATCAGCTTTCTGTGTTCCCCAGAAGCAAGCTCTTTTAGGTTACTGTTATAGCTGGAAACTACTATATGGAGCAATGAATATAACCCTCCTTTTGTAAACATACATAATCAAACTGAGTTGTGAATAGGGTGATCAGATAGTTAGTTGATCAGATGCACTAAGATATTTTTATGTGTGTGTTATCATCCTAATGCTATCCCAGCCATTCCAGTTAAGGAGCAAGTTGGGAACACACTTAGAAGCTAAGTTGGTAACAACTCAGTTCCAAACTTGCAGTTCTTGCTGCAAGAGCCTATGATAAGGGTAGTACTGATTCATCTGGTGTTCCCTTCATGGTGCGGCCTGAGAACCAGAGCTTCTAGGCAATGATAATGTTCCAGGAAGTCCACTTGTGTTGACATAGGGAGTGTGGAGTGTAAAGAACAGAGATATACGCATTGGCATTCTCCCCAGGAAAGTGAAGCTGTGGGACAAGGCTGCCGTCCCAGCAGCAGTCAAGGCATCTGAGCACACAGCACCCAGCTGTGGTCCTTCCACTCCATAAGCAGCCCTCACACATCTTGAGACAGTGAAAGTGTCCCTAACCTGACCTGCTTATTCAAGGTGAAAGAATTCACAATCCGCTTTTCTTAACTGAGTTTTGAAAGGCCTAGAGCCTGGTGCAGTGGCCTAATGGCTGAAGTGGTTGCCTTGAATGCACCAGGATCCCATATGGTCTCCAGTTCTAATCCTGGCGGCCCTACTTCCCATCCAGCTCCCTGCTTGTGGCCTGGGAAAGCAGTCGAGGACGGCCCAAAGCCTTGGGACCTTGCACCCATGCTGGAGATGTGCAGTAAGTTCCTGGCTCCTGTCTTCAGATTGGCGCAGCACCAGCCATTGCAGTCACTTGGGGAGTGAATCATCGGATGGAAGATGTTCCTCTCTGTCTCTCCTCTCTGTATATCTGCCTTTCCAATAAAAATAAATTTAAGTCTTTAAGAAAAAGAAAGGCCTGGAGTGAAGTATATATCAACTACACAGAAAAAAAGACACGCAGTGTATCCTAAAGATATTACACTATTCAGAGGTTACCAACACAGGGTACTTGAAGGTTTAATTATGAAAAACTTTCAAGCACACAAAAAAGTACAGGGAAAATTAAATCCTTGTGTACTTGCCAGTTCATTTTATCAACTCCTACTATTTTGCAGTTTCTGTTTCAGTGCTTTCAATGGTTTTTAAAAATAAAAGCATACAGAATGAAACTAAATTGTACTATTTTCCCTTCATTTGCCCTACTTTCTCTTTCTTCCTCCTCCTCGCAGATGTCACCATGGTCTTAGTTGGATGTTTCTCAATCCCATGTACATTTTATATTTTTTATGCTTTTACTAAACATAGATATTTACATTTAAATGCAGTATTGTGATATTTTGAAACTCTGCAACCTGTTTTTGTCTTACTAAATTGTATTTATGTTTTAGTTTTATCCATTTGATACATGTTACTCTAATGTATTATTTAAATATCTAAAATTGAGTATACTACTAAATATACATGGAAATAGAGATTTCATAGGTAGGAACTTTTTGCTAATAGATGTCTAATTTGTTTCCATTTACTTGATATTAAAAATCCCACCAGCATGTGCTCGCTTCGGCAACACATATACTAAAATCCCACCAGCAATGATTGAAATTTATTGCTCCAAATGCTTGCCAACTCCTGAATTTTCATTTTTAAAAACCAAAACCTACCTAATGGACATGACATAAAATGTGATTGATTGAGTTCCGTTTCCTTGATACTAGTGTGTGGCCCTCTCAGGCTTCTTTTGTAAATTTCTGGTTCTCATCATTCACCCACTTTTCTCTAATGATTTTTGTATGTTCCAGACCTTGCTAAACTAATGTCCACTGTTCCTTAGAATATTGTTGCACTATGATTCTGATCTCTTTTATTCTTTTTTTCATTTTGATGAAAATAAATCCACTAAAATATCCCCTTATTTGTCTTTTTTATAATGTCTTTTCATATTTCAAGTTGAAATTTCAATCGAAAGTATCAATATCTTGTTTTATACATGCATGTCTGTAACTCTCATGAAGTTTATTTTTATGACTGAGATGAGGTAAGGACCCAGTTTCTTCCAATGAAGTAACTTGTCCTCGCCAGCATGAAGTATTGAGTCATGTATCTTTTCCCTAGTTGTAATGCCACTTCAGTCAGCATCCACGTGTCCATTCCTGGACTTTCTCTTCTTTTTGATTCATCCATGATTCCAGTCCAGAATCAAATCTCTATTTTACTTAGCTCAGCTTCACAATAATTATCAATAGTTGGTGGGACAAAGTTGCTAATATTTCTACTACTTGTCTTTAAAAATATTTCAGGTCTAGGATATTTTTCCCTATGCATGTGTTTGCACATGCATGTTTACCTGTGTGTGTGTGTGTGTATACACATAATTTATTTGAGGGGTAGAGAGAATGTTCTTTTCTCCTGGTTCACTCCCTAAATGCCCAGTAGCCTATGTCACAAATCAGGAACTCAATCCAGGTCTCTACATGAATATCAAGAACCCAATAATCTGGGCCATAATCATTACCTTTTCAGGTTTGCATTATCAGGAAAGCTAGAGTGTGGACCAGCAATAAAGAACCAATCCAGGGACATCAATCCAGGCATTTTACCTGCTGGGTCAAACACACATCCCTTCATTGGGGTTAGTGGTTAAGATATCTTTTGGGACACTTCCATGCAATGTTGAAGTGTCTGGTTCAAATCCTGGCTATTCTGCATCTGGCCCTGCTTCTTATTAATGTGAGAAGTAGCAGGTACTTGGTCCCAGAAGCCCAAGTACTTGGGTAACAGTCATTACGTGAGAGACCCGTATCTAGGGCAACACTTCTAATTTCAGTCTGGCCCATACCTTGTTGATGCAGATATTTGGGGAGCAGCCACCAGATAAAAGCCTCTCTCTGTCTCTTTCCAATACAATGTAAATAAATAAATTAATATTTTTAAATGCCTTGTCCATAAACTGTTCATCATCTTTTAAAAATCACATTTGGTGTCAGTTGCTCAAATTCCATGAAAAATGTACCAAAATTTTAAATACAGCTTATAAATCCTTGGAGAAAAATGATCACATTTAGACTTTTCATTCACACATTTGTATTTCTTTTTCTTCTAATTAAGTTTCATTTCACTGTGATAGTCTGCTACTTCAATTCTTCTATTTCTTCCATGAGGCAAATAATTAACTATATCACTCCAAGGTCTCCTATTTAAATGGCATAAGACATTTCTATGCAGG
Organism: Ochotona curzoniae; assembly: GCF_017591425.1. Taxonomy (NCBI): domain Eukaryota; kingdom Metazoa; phylum Chordata; class Mammalia; order Lagomorpha; family Ochotonidae; genus Ochotona; species Ochotona curzoniae. The sequence continues at coordinate 20,426,336 of NW_024464939.1, read as the reverse complement.
GGTTAGCTAGCCATCTCCTTCAGATCTAATCCAGACCAGATCTAATCCATTCATATTTCTATATAGAAAGTTCCATTGGAAAACTGCCAAGCTCATTTGCTTGTATATTGTCCAGAGCTGTTTTTGTACCACTGCTATAAAGATGAGTATTTGAGCTTCTCAAAGCAAAAGTTCACCAAGCCTTGGCTTAAATAGCATTCTTTGCCAGATATTGGCATAGTTGGTTCTATTCCTCTTTGCCAAATAACTTACATGTCTGTTAATTTTTTTTACAATAAAAAAGGTCCATGATACTTGCAGTTGTCTGAATCCTTCAGTGGAGAGTTTTAGATCCCTTGTTAAAGCAATAAAACTAAAAGAAAGATTTTCTGTCACCAATCCATCCACTTTTTTCCAAGCTCAAGTATAGACATGATATTAGGAGCTTTCAGAACTGTCCTGCAGTCATAGGACAAATATTATGGGGGAGATCTGGACAGCAAACAAAAATCTAAGTCTGGCCAACAAAGCAACGTTCATGCAACTTTCAAAGTTCAAATTAAAAATGAAATATGCAACACCTTTGTTCATAAAGCAAGAAGAACAATCATTACAGGTGCTAAACTGCATAGCTTCTCCCCTTATTCTGTAGTCTCTCTTTGACTTGCCATGGAGGATTTTAAGTACCATTTAGTGATGGTTTTGGTAAGGAAACATTAAATTATTTGCATGAATTTTACAATTTTCTTTTTATTCTGTAATAACAGTATTAAATTCAATGCAAGAACACTGGATGAATAAGCAGCTACCAAAACTACACTTTTGCGTTTTGTAACTCATATATGCATGCGTATATATTTCACCAGATCCACAAAAACATGGCTCAAGACTAATTCAATTGCCTCTACATTTTCCTTAAAGCACATTTGACTTAACCTTTTCTACTTTCTACTTACTGACAAATAAGGAAATCTGAAAATGAGGAGCACAGAGGATAACCCTACCCCACTCCATGCTCTATTACATCATCTCTTTCATGATAAAGTCTAATATAAACTGTTCATGTGAGTAAAAAGACTACAGTAGAAACCCTTGGTTGTCTTTTAGAATATCTTTTAGCATGACACTGACTCCTTTCTATGGATTTTTTTTGGGGGGGGGAGAAGGGGAAAAGGTTGTATTTTTTTTTAACTGTTATCATTGATGTCCAGCATGCAGTTTTTTAGGTATAGGAATCCCTCTCAAACCCTCTTCCTACCTCCCCATTTCCATAACCCTGAACTTTTCCACAATATTATTACAATACTATAGTCCTTCAGCATCAGTCACAAGTCCAACAATCTGCTATTTAAGTGTATCATGCCATTGTAGATATTGGCAAAGGTGGAAAATCTAGTATAATATTGTCAAAATATATTTAATAATTTCATTTAGAGTACTCCTTTTTTTCAGAAGTAGAGATGTGTACTGTAATTTATCATCACTTCTAGATATGCTAATCCCCATTATACAGTTTATGAAAATATATGTATATAGATATTACCTGTATATCTACTTGTCATGTATTTTGCATGAATTCTTCCTTAAATAAAAATTATATCAAAGAAAAAATTTAAAAATCCTTGAAAAGAATCAAGGCATCAACATAACATATCAAGACCTGTACAACACAGTCAAGGCTGTGTTAAGGAAAGTTCATTGTAATTAGCGCCTACATGAAGAAACTAGAGAAGCCCTAGGTCCAGCGTGGTGGCCTAGTGGCTAAATTCTCGCCTTGCACCCACCCTGCTACCCTGTCAACTCTATCATGAATTCCAACAGTATCTTTATGGAGTCTCTTGATTCTTCTGTGAATAGAATTTTGTCATCTGCAATAGGGATGGTTTAATTCCCCGGCTCCACTTTGAATCCCTTTAATTTCTACTTGCAGCACAATCCGTAACAGTGAGGACCTAGAAACAACCCAGATGCCTGTCAAAAGGGAAATGGATAGGGGCCCGGTGCAGTGGCATAGCAACTAAAGTCCTCCAGAGACACTGCACTTGTAGAGGAGTTATAAAATGGAGGTGAATTTCCAGAATGGCAGGGACATTACTTAAAGGGGAAATTTTCAGGGTGCAGCCTTGCAACCACCAGGATCCCATATGGGTGCTGGTTCTAATCCCAGCAGCCCTGCCTCCCATGCAGCTCCCTGCTTGTGGCCTGGGAAAGCAGTAGAGGATGGCCCATAGCCTTGGGACCCTGCACCCGTGTGGGAGACCCAGGAAACACTCCTGGCTCCTGGCTCCTGGCTCCTGGCTCCTGGCTCCTGGCTCCTGGCTCCTGGCTTCGGATTGGCTCAGCTCCAGGCGTTGCAGCCACTTGGGGAGTGAATTATCGGATTGAAGCTCGCCCTCTCTGTCTCTCCTCCTCTCTGTATATCTGACTTTCCAATAAAAATAAAATAAATCTTTTTTGAAAAAGAGGAATTGATAAAGAAACTGTATTATATCTACTCCATGTAATACTAATCAACCATGAAAAAGAATGAAATTCTATCATTTGCAACAAAATGGTCCCAAGTGGAGACCATTATGGTCAGTGAAATAATTCAATTCCAAGGACAAAATCCACATGTTTTCTCTCATATAAGGCAAACTTCATGTAAAATCCTTTCTCTGTTCAAAGTAAACTGTAGGGTCAGAATTTACTTTTAAATTCTGCCTTACATGTTAAACCACAGCCTGTGACACCGGCATCCCTTATGGGCACCAGTTTGAGACCCAAGCACTTCCAATCCAGCTCCTTACTAACGCTCCTGGAAAGAAGGTGTTCCAGATTCTTGGCTTCGGCCTGTTATAACTCCAGCTGTTGTGGCAATCTGGGGAGTGAATCAGCAAATGGAAGATATCTCTCTCTCTCTCTATCTCTAATTCTGTCTTTACAATAAATAAATAGGTAAATCTTCAACAAAACCAAAAAGAGCAAAAATTTTAAAATGAAGGGAATTCTTATTCAAATGGAAAACATAACTCTATGAACTGTCATCTCATTCACCTAGTCAGAAACGCAGCAGGCTTAACTTGTGATCACTTTGAGTCTTGCCCAAGTTTCACCTGTCCTGGTCCACCTTCGGAACCTAGTTCCCATGTGACATCACAGCAAGTCTATGCCAGCGGATTGTCAAGGAGTAGCAGACATGTAGTGCATGTGTCTCTTCTGTTCTCATATGTATTCCATTGTCCCATCAGATTTCATTTTCTAACCACAGGATAAAAGGATAAACTATCAAGACTTTGAGACCACCATCAGCAGCACGTTAAACCCGATATAGGTCTATTCTGAGTGTGGAGCCCTGTATGATCTTGGCAATTATACCCCATGAACCTAGTGTTCATGCAGAAGAGCAAAATGCAAAACCAAGATCATGGTCAATGCTATTACATTGCAAGCAAATCACGATATGATTCCATTCACTGATCTGTAAGTACTTGTATTACTTAAGACTAATTTTCTTTTCAAGCAGCTGAAATTATGCCACGCCATTTGATAGATTTATCTCTAAGCACATTACAGTTTGTATTTCCCTCATAAAATATGACCTTTCAACTTATTTGCCTACTCATTCGTCATGGGGTGTCACTACAATGGGTTTCTACATATGGATATTTGATTTGGAGTCTGTTGAGTTCTTATACTGTCTCTAAGAATATTCCCTTGGATCAATGTGAACATTAACCACAAATTGGTAAATATTGAACATGGTATTCCTTTTTTTCTGTCTTAGGCCTCTTTTTCTGGTCTTGCTACAATTATTTCCTACTTCTAATACAACGATGAATGAGCTCCCTGCTCTTGTTCCTCATGTCAGAGAGAATTCTTCTGGCCATCATTTAGTATTCTATTCACTATAGAATATTGATTAATTTTTTGGCATCAAATAAAAGAAGTTCTCTGCTCTTTTTGTTTTGTGGAGTTTGTAAAAATTTGTTTCACTTCGTTCTTCTAGAATCTTCTGTTTACTTATTTTAGTGTTGTTTGAAAGCAGAAGCAGACACAAAGGGCTGTCCTTTCCAAAGGTCCAGGACAACTAGGGGAGATTCAGGCCAATCCAGCGGCCCAGAACTCATTCTGGTTTCCCACGTGAATAGCAAAGACTCAAACACTGGAACCATCACTAATTGTTTCTCAGGACGATCACTAGCAGAGAGCTGGACCAGAAGTGGAGAAGCTAAGATCGAACCAGTTATTCTGATATGAAAAATGCAGACATCCCCAGCTGAGACTTTACCACTGTGCCAGACCATTCCCCTTACTGAGTTTTACAATGAAAAATGGAGATTTTTTTCTAATCCATTGAGATAATAAAATTTGTCATTTAATATTTGATATAGAAAATTCAGTCAATGTATTCCTTAAGTATCATCATAATCTTGAGCTAAACACAGCCTAACCAATGCTGGATCAGAACTAGCAGGAGAGTCCAGTGCCTAGCGGCTAACGTCCTTGCCTTGATCACGCTGGGATTCCATACAGGCATCGACTCTAATCCCAGCAGCCCCGCTTCCCTTCCAGCTCCCTGCCTGAGGCCTGGGAAAGCAATCAATGACAGCCAAAGTCTTGGGACCCTGCACCTGCATGGGAGACCTGGAGGAAGTTCCTTGCTCCTGGCTTCAGAGCAGCGCGGCACCAGCAGTTGTGGATACTTGGGAAATGAATCGTCGGACAGAAGATCTTCTTTTCTTATCTGTCTCTTCTCTCTGTATATCTGACTTTACAATAAAAATAAATAAATCTTTTTTAAAAAAGCAGCACTAGCAGCAGCACTCCAGCACTAGCAGCACTAGCAGCAGCACTCCAGTAGAAGATGGCGTCCATCTCAAGCAGCAACTTAACTCACTGGGCTACTTATTTTTATTGTTATTTGAGAATCTGGTCAACATAGAAATAAGAACTCCCAGCCACATGATTCATCACCCAAATGCCAATAAAGGACAGGGTTGAACTATGTTGAATTCAGGAACTGGCACACACACACCCAGCATAACTGGTAGAAACGAAGATACAAGACCTAATACCCACTGCCTCCCAGGATCTGCAACAGCAGGAACTCGGAATTAGGAAGAGCCTGAACTCAAATCCACATACTTCACCATGGAACATGGGTTTCTGAACTGTAACGTCAAATGCCTGCCCCAATACAATATTCTAATTACTTTGTTTCTTCTTGATTCAGTAATTTGTGCTTTCCCTGGAAATTTTTCATTTCACTTATCCTTTTTACAGATGCGTTTATTTTTATTGGAAAGCCAGATTTACAGAGAGAAGGAGAGACAGATCTTCTGTCCACTGGTTTACTCCCCAAGTATCTGCAACAGCCATTGCTGAGCTGATCCAACATCTGGAAAGTGGAGCCACTGGGACATGAACCGATGCCCATATGGGATCCCAGAGCATGCAAGGCGAGGACTTTAGCCACTACTCTACCACACCAGGCCCATTCACTTGTCTTTCAACATCTGCATGTTCATACAATTTATTTTTTCTATTCACTGCAGGAAAATTATAGACTATATATTAATTTTATTATATGTATTCATAAGTAAAATATTAGCTACATCTTTTGGTGCTAAAAGTTACATACATAACTTTTGAAAAGTATGAATAAATTTGGCATAACTCCACCATAGCAATAACTCTGTTTCTTACACCTTCTTCCACTCCCAATCCACTAGATTGTATACTACCATGGGCCTCCACTATATCCAGTCTTCTGTTCATACATGCAACCAAGCTACATAAAGATTCATGCATAATCTGTGTGTGGATTTAGCAAATGATGAATGAATGAATGAGTGTCTGCTTAAGGAAAACCACATGAAACCTTGCTTTATCTCCAACTCAAAGACTTTTGTTACACTTTTGTAAGTCTGTTATATACTACCTTTCATTACTGCAGAAATTAAGATACCTAATTAAGATAGATATCAAAGTTTTGCAGCATTTAAAGACTAATTGAAACCCATTTTCAACAATTATTCTATCACTTAATATAACATTTGATTTTTTTAATGACAATTCAATCTTCTAAAACCACATTTTCTGTTGTAACATACTCAGAGAGTTTTCTTTTCTTTCATGAAAATTAAACCTTTTTAACCAAGTAGCAGTTGCTAAGGGATTTGGAATGGAGATTAACAGAGATTTATTTGGGTAGCACAAATGATCCTTTGTGCATGGCAAACAGTCAACTTTTCATTGAAATAATTAATATCCATGTGTATGATGCTCACTAAGACTGGCTTGAAAATAAGCTAAATACAATCCTCTCTCCTTAATTTCCATGAGGCCAACACTACTTGACCTGCTTATGTAACGTCAAAAACCTCAACATTCACTTTCTAAGTATATAACACCTCTATGTCCGACTCCCTACAGAAACCTTCAACAACTAATGAAACTTCAGTCTCTTTAAAGTGGCTTCACACACAAATTCAAGACATGCATCGGAATGTAGAAACACTTCCATTTTGTTCCCTCAGCATTTTACAAAGGGCTTAGATTTTCTTTTTCTAAAAGGCCTATCATTCGCTTCATAGCTTTCATGCTTCCTACCCAATTCCTTCATGTTAGATCCTTATCATGTGTTCCCAGGGAAGAATGTCCCCCATCTTCATTTTCATTAGCCCATCAATCTATTGAACCAGCCCACATCCAGCAGCAGGGAATTGTACCCGGCTGCCTCCCCTTAGGTCTTACAGACAGGGAAGCCAATTTGGGTCAAGCTCTGGGTCCTCGCTGGGGCCACCTTCCTAGGGCTCAGTGAGCACCTCTGACTTGGCTCACACTCCAGGGATTTCCAGGCTCAACACAAATCCCCAAGCTGTTCCTTCTCACCAGCAAGTGCTTATCTTCAAAGTGCTCTTCAAAGACTTCTTTCTCTTCGACAGTTATGTGAGCCAAGGAACTTTAGTGTGCTGACCAAGAGACAGCAAAACTCTTCCAAGCTGAAGAGTGAGAAACACACACACACACACACAATCACTACTGAAAAGTGACTTGGTTACTATTTCATGTAAATAATATATATACACATATATATGAAGAATAACCTTAAATATTAAAATATTGGATTTTATGATGTTTATGATTAATTCAGCAACATTTATGAGGGTCTGCTATGCAGTTGATATTTCATTAGGTTGGAGGATGAGTATAAAAGCCACATCTCTGTGGAGTTTATAATCCACTGAGCGTGGTATAATATACCCTATAATCATATTTTAAAATATAATTCAAACTTGAATCCCAAATTTTTTTATTAAAAGAGCAAAGTGCACAAATGCTCCTTTATTTGAAGGTTTCTAGATTTCTAGCCTTTTTCTAAGTGTAAGTGTTGTAACATAAGATGAGTAAGAGTTAAATTCTTCTTAAAATAATCACAAGCAGTTGAAGCACAATTACTCATAAAAATGCGAGACCAAGGGGGGAAAGCCACTGTACAATGAAAGGCCAGTAATCTTCCAATGGGACCATACATTGCCTGGGCTATCTACATAATTTGCAGAACTAGTGCAAAATATTAGCAGCTTGTTCAAACACTTAATAAAGGCATACTAAAACATGGACTTTTTAAAACTTTCTTCCCCATTTTCTCTTTTGACTCATAGTGGTTTTTATTCAATATTTAATGATGTTCTGAGCCAAAGCATGGCTAAATGTCAAAATATAGTCATGAGTTAAACTCTTTCCTTTATGTTCTAGAATGTCATTTTAAAAGCAAAAATAAGAATATTTAACTCGGGACAGGCGTGGTGGCCTCGAGACTAAAGTCCTCACCTTTCACGCGCCAGGATTCCATACAGGCGTCGGTTCTAATCCTGGCATTTCTGCTTCCCAACCAGCTCCCTGCTTATGGTCTGGGAAAGCAGTCGAGGACGACCCAAAGCCTTGGAACCCTGCACCCATGTGTGAGATCAGAAGAGTTCCTTGCTCCTGGCTTCAGATTGGCTCAGCTCCAGTCGTTTCGGTCACTTGGGGGGTGAATCATCGGACAAAAGATCTTCCTCTCATTCTCTCCTCCTCTTTCTATATATATCTGACTTTGCAATAAAAATAAATAAATCTTTAAAAATAAAAAAGAATGTTTAACTGATATGCAGAGTTCCCCAAATGGCCTAATTTGCATTTCATAGCCCATGCATGAATATGTATTTTCTTACAAGAACTAAGGAAATTCTACACAAATTGTCTGTTTCCACTTTTTTATCCACACGCATTATTCCAGCATTGCATTCTTGACCTTCATTTCAAGGATGATTAAGGAATATCTACAAAAGCAGAGTCGTGTGGGTGCTTTACCCTTCCCTTCCGTGGAAGGGAAAGCCTCAGTGTAAAAGGCAGAGTAATGGGCAGAAATGACGTCAGGAATAAAGGATTCCCTGGACCTCTTGGGATTCTTGCCTTCTTCAGTTGAAGCAGTTTCTGGTGTAAAGGGAAAGTGCAGTCCCTCCAGCTATACCTCCCGTGATTTGTCCTCAGCTGTAGATGTAGCACATTGAACTTCTCCTCTTCTTTAATGTACTGCGGGTCCACTGGAATCCGGTGCTCAATGGAAAATAGTGAAGGCTGTATATGGAGAGTATAGCAAGGATCAGCAGACACCTGTAATACACACATTTCCTTAGCTCTCAGCCATAGCCCACTATCCCACTAAACTTTACATTTAAAAAAATGTTTTTTCAATGATAGTGGCAGCAGAGTTTTTACTGGAACTGGGTACCTTCTGAACATGGGTCTATAAAGCCAGCCATACACTGGACTCATCTGAGTAGCTTGAAAATGTCTGATAGCTGGGATTCACTTCCAGAAGCTGTGAGTGAATTGTGGCCTTAGCTTGAACATCCTAACTTCTACAAATTCCCAGAAGATACTGTGCACAAGAAAGGTTGGGTACCCTTGGAGTGATAAAGCTCTGGCACCATATTTTCTAAAATGCATTTAAAGAACTTAGTGATAGTTAGAGAAGTATAATTTGGAACTCTGGGTTATCACCCTCCGCTATACAAAAGCATTCAGTTTTCATCAAATGAGCTTGTGTGTGTGTGTGTGTGTGTGTGTGTGTGTGTGTGTGTGTGTTTGGCACGGTGAAAACCGGCTACTGTTTAGAAGGCATATTGATATAGTGCTTGTCTAACTTCTAATTACAGTTAATTATATCAGCTTTGCTGAGGAAGAAGGAACAGAAGAAGGGGAGGGGAGGAAGAGGAGGAAGGAAACTAATTAAATGATCAAACAAGGAAATGATTAAATAAATTATCATACACTATAATTCATGCAGTGAATTATCATACAACCAGTAGGAAAAAATAAGTAGGGCTAGACCCTTGGCACAATGCCTGAAGTGCAGGTTGGGACTCCCACATCCCTGATCTGAGTGCCTAGGCTTCATGTCCTCTCCCACCCCAACTTCAGCTTCCTATCCACGTGTGCCCTGCAAGACAGCACCTGGAGTCTCCAGGGGTTTGGTACCCACCACTCCAGTTGGGAATGTGGGCAGACGTTCTGCTCCTGGCTGCAACTTGGCCCAACCCTGACTGTTGGGAGCATTTAAAAAAATGAGCTGATGACAAATCTTTCTCACTTCTTCACCCCTCCTCACTTTGCAAATACATTTATTTGAAAGCTATATATATAAAAAGCTATATACATATATATATATATATAGCTTTCAAAAAGTAGACCAGAATATACTTACCTGGGGAAAAAAAGAGTAGGATATACTCTCAAAGATAAAAAGAAAGTTCAGAGCTATGTAACTCCTAAGAGCTTATTCTCATATAATGTAAGTAAATAAATCATCCATGCAGTGTGTGTGTGTGTGTGTGTGTGTGTGTGTGTATCGGATCAAAGAGAAAGATAACAGTTGTTAGGGTGGGGCATTTGTGTTACTTAAAGCTCTGTCCCTGTGTTCTGTGCCAAAATTAAAATAATGAGGACATGCCTTTATGGTGAAGGAAAGAGAACAGTTAATCTGACCTCAGATGAGAGGGTTGCCAATCTCCAGGGCGCCAGAGAAAGGATTCTGACCAAATGAGATGTTTTGTTTTGCTTTGTTTTGTTTTGCTTAATAGGCTGTAAGAAAAGGGGTTGTTGCAAGGGAAAATCCTAAAGGAGCCTTAGGTCTCTGTTGTCAGGCTCTGAGACTTGTCACCAGAGCCATGACAATTCCTCCTCTGTGTCATCACAGTGATTTTTGAGGTCCACAGGTGGTCATGCCGCTCTATAAAAGTAGCTGAGATGAGCAAGAAGGCAACTGACACAGGCCTTAGGACAGGGAGCTGGCAGCCTGCAGGCCAGCCCCAGGGCACGGGCAGCCCAGCTTTCCATGTCACCTCACTATGTAAAATTGCTTACTTACGTTGTTTTCTACTTGATGATAGTACTTGCATAACTTTCACTTTTTGCTCTGTATGTTTCTGTTTCATGCACCTGGATTCAAACACATCATAGCAAAAAGTATGAAAAGGAAAATAGAAAATCAACAGAAAAAGTCAGTACTTTGGGATTCTGAAAGCATTATTTATATTCACACCCTAGTTCTCCAAGGATTATTAAAAAAAATAGGCTTTGGAAATGATGGCTACACGCCTCTTACTCCTTCGATAAAAGAAAAAATATCATTATTGGCTGGACACTAAACATAAATTTGAGCTATTGTCATATATTTAGTACATAGCTTGATTAAAAAATACTGTAATGACATGCAAAATACTACACAGTGTGATTAAAACTACAGGAGTTTCCTGATTTAGTTCTCTAACAAAAATCAAAGCCATACCTCTTTAGGCAAAGGCTGCCATCAAACAACTTATGATTTACATTGCAAAGAGCAGGAGGTGGGTGTTTGTGGATATTTAGCAAGGAACAGTCTCACTCAAACCCTCGCTATTGTTCCAACGATGCCCTTATTCCTTCAGAGAAAGATAAATGGTGGCAATTGTCCCTATTAGGATGGAGAATAATCAAAAGGAAAACACTTCCTTACTAATTCCCATCTCCATAGAAACCGCCCAACTCCCCAAGCCTCTTGTCCACACGCATCAGGCAACAGAGTTTTCTGATATTAGGCAGCCTGAGCCAGAAGCCTGGGTTCTCTCACACTGTGATACCTTGAAGGGTGAGGTGAAAGAACAAAAAGACTATGTCAAAGTTTTCAAGTTTCCACTGCATCAAGTTTAAATCCTTCCTGTATTTTTTTGTTTTTGTGTTTCTAAAGTAACTGCTCTTAAAAGGAGTTAAAAGGGGCCATGTGAAATTCCCCTGTTATCAGAGGCCCTTAATCCTGAATATCCTAAATCTCCCTTCCTGTTATTTACACTCAAATGGTGCATTGATAAGACTTTCCTCCCTTCTTTAACTTTTAATGTATGTGTATGTCCAGAAGAGTGAGAACAAGCTATGGGAATTTTATCTGCTATTTGAATAAGTCACTTTAATGTGAAAGTGATAGAGCAGTATTATTCATTCCCCAAGTCCTCTCATCCCAATTTAGATCCCAGGTTGGGGAATGTTTGATTGAAAATAATTTAACTCAGTGGATAACGGATTTAGCAATTACACCAGGGTCTTAAATACATTGGGTCTATTGACCTGAAAAAGATTTATCAGACTAGTTTTCTAGGGTTAGATTGACAGATTTTTAGAGCTATAATTTTGGCGATTATGTAAATCAGGATTCTATCCTGTTTCATTGCTGGAATAAGCCTAAGAACTTAAACAAATCAATTGCCCTTTCACCTCCCTGCCCCAACACATAACACACACACACACACACACACACACACACACACACACAACACACACACACACTCACACACTCACACACACACTTACATCTGCTGAATCAGATTCCTCATAAATTGAGCCCAAGAATTTGGTTTTTCTCTCAATATGCTAAAATATTTTTGTACTCAACTAAATTGGGAAATAACAATTCTATTTTTGTCTGCCATCCTCTATATGTCATATATCTCTATATGTCTAATTGACACATGGATGTGTAGCTCAGAGTGAAAACATAGTCCCTTGCAGAGACAGACAATAAATATAAGACTGTACAGTGATGATGCAATAGAATCGTGAGGACTGTGGCCATCGAGGCACCAAATGCTCAGCTCAAGGGGATGGCATTACTCAGCCCTGTCATATGTTGAGATGCAATATTTACAAGTCTAATACAAACTGATTGCTTCTTTTTTTTATTATATTTTTGACAATCTTTACATAGTTAATTAGAGTAAAAAGGTTCAAGGACTATAGGAAAGTGCCTCAGTTTTTCAAGCAAAATTGTTAAGCCCTGATTTTTAGGTGAAATTGTCTTTTTTCTAAATACTATAGGAGAAACAGATACTTTTAGGGTAAATCTTGGCCTTTTCCATTTTGCTCCTGTATTGAACAGGGCACCTCAAAGTTCAAATATATAGCAAGCGGTAACATTACTGAATTGAGAGGTTTTGTATCCAGGATCAAATTATTTACCCTCTGCTCCCTTTTATTCTATTAAAAAAAAAAAAACTTGTAGAAGATAGAAGAAACAGGATCTTTTCAATTTGTTTCCAACTCTGAATTCTATGATTTTTATGCTAATCCATATCTGGAGATCGTAGTACTGCTTTTGCATGTATTTAAGAGCCTCAGTTGGCATTGCAATGGCATTACCTGGGAAGGATCCTCACCCAGTGTTTAAGATGCTAAATAAGATGCTTACATAGCACATGGTTTCAAATTCCAAACTCCTGCTAAGGCAAATGTGGGAGGCAGCACTGATGAGTCAAGTAACTGATGGCCTGCCACCGGAGTAGGAGACCTGGATGAATTCCTTCTCCTGGTTTTGGTCCTAGACCTTCTTGGCAATTGCGGACTTGTCAGATGTAAACCAATGGATAGGAATTCATCCTATGGAATGAGTAAGTAAATAAATTCAGCCTATGGAATAATTAAGCAAATAAATAATTTAAGAGGCATAATTTACTGTTTCATTAAAGTAAAAGCAAATAGCTACAAGAAAGCACAAGACCATTTCCCCTGTAGTTCTTTTGTTCTAGACTGACACTGAGAACCCAATTACTTTGTTTTCACTACACCTGCCTTCCAGCGACAGTGAATGTTAAAGGTATGTACTGTCAACCTTAACAGCGGGCTTCAGGGAGTGTTACAACAGGAGTTGAAAAGCTTAGTCAAATGCCAAACACGCCTACTCCTCCCAGCTGCCACCACAGCCCTCACTTGCATCTTACTACTTCCTACTATTTCCAAAGGACCATTTGCTGTCAGCTCTGGCCCCCAAATGCCGTCAGGAACATTTCCTCCCATCCTTTCCATTTCCTTGAGTGACAGGAACCCTGGAGACAGGAATTCAAGGCTAAGAGTGCCCAAAGAACAAGATACTGAGAAAGCTTCCAAAGCTAACATTTTCCCCAAGAGGCATGAAATTCCACACTTCATTCCTCTATCCCTTGAAATTCTACCCCTTAGAAATGCATTCTGATTAAATTGCTGACCTTTTTTCAAACAGGAGACCCCCTGGGAGAGCTGCACCTTTGGGTGCATTTCTTTAACAGCTTGATTTATTGCAGAGCTCCTGAAAAGCTACAGGGTCTTTCAGAAGAAAATTCAAAGATGACGTAAGAGCCCAGGTCACTTTAGAGGGTCACAGATCAGTGGCCACCTGGAAAGAGTAGAGACATCAATCAGTGGAACGTGCTGTACCGTTGTTTGGGAAGGACGAGCTAGCAAAAGGGAGCCGGGAGTCCACCCAGAGTAAATCACCATATCCCAAAACTTGACTACACTTGTGGATTATTGCCTAATTTATCAGGGAAGCTTCCTAGTCTTTCAGTCTCCTCTCATCATCCTGTTTCCCCCCCACCCCTCAACATTTTTTTTTTCCATTTCAAGTGGATGATCACATTTTATTCACTATATTGACATTTTATGACAATTGATCAGGGGTCTCTTTCAAGTCATTATAAAGATCAACTATGGTTCTTTCCATCAGGACTCCAAACAACAAAAATCTTTATATTGATGGCCCAGCCACATTTAATTCATTTGTTAATTAGTTAATGATTTTTTTTTCTTTTGGAACAGCTCTGTGGTATTGATATGTACTAAATGTACTAAAAGAAAGAAAAAGTACACCATTCTGGTTTTTATAAGCATCGAGGTGACAACTGTTAAAAGCCACTGACTCGAGAGTTTCTTGCCTCAGGTGCAGGCTCAGCCAGAAATGAATCTTTAGGGTGTTGTGTTCCCAGTACCTGGGGTCAACCTGGTCTTTTTTTTTTTTCCTTTCTTTTTTTAAATTTAAACAATGATGAGTTTGTCTGTCACGGTGATAATGAATGCAACAGTCCTCCTAGCTTTCATGTTTTGCTTTATTTTGCTTTTACTTAAAAATAATCTATAAATGCATGGGGGAAAGTGCCAGGTTTTGTGGCAGTATGAAACACAAAGGTGAATAAAACACTATCCCTGTGTCCTAAGTAATAGATGTTGATAAAAATTTTTGAGAACATGTGTCCATTCTGGAATGAAGGCATCAATAGATTGTGACCTCCCTGAGGAGAGTCTGAGCTCACTCCCCACTGAAACAGTCTGGAAAGCCTGCAGCGAATACAGAAAAGGCACTACAAAGGATGAGAGAGCTTTGTTAATTAAAAAGGAAGTGGTTATGTCAAGGAGTAGGCTTTGTAAAGGCCAAGAATTGAGATCAAGGAAACATACCTCGGTTCATGCGATAGTAAATTGCTGACATGAACTGTGGGTTAAAAAGGCAATGATAGCTTGAAAGAGAGACAGGTGCATGGCTTAACACACCATGGTAATTTGGTCTTCATTCTGGATAAAATTGGGAGCCATTAACAAATACAAAATACAAACAAAATTGGGTTTCATAACAATTTTTCCAGAACTAATGGATGGGACTAAGCAAAGAAAAACTAAAAGCAACATTCTCACATACGTCTCTTTTAATCAAATAAAGAACCCTGAAGAAAGCAAGACTTCCTTGTCTTTTCTGTACAGATGTGGATCAAGACAGAATAAGGATTTATTACTTCCCCAAAGCAAAATGGTAGAGCAAAGACTCAAATTAAACCCTGTGGTCCTCATTCTATGAAAACTCCACAAGTCCCTCGGGCTCTTCTTCTCCATGGCACAGCAACGAGTAGCACTTGGAGGACTCCCACCCCCAGGCAGACACTGTACCTCGCACCCTGACTTCATTCCTCCTTTTACATTTTGTAAAGTATAAATTATGTCCATTTAGTAAATGAAGGCTGGAAAGAGGAAGCAAGTATGCAGGGATATATTAGTCACAAAGCAGGGACCAGCTCTCGAATTCCAAGAGTTCTCTGTTTAGCTACTATGCTAGAGTTCTTCTCAACATTTAAGAAGAAAACCAACCAAACACACCATCTATCTGCCATGTGACAACTTTGGGTGAAATGTTCAATGACTGTAATTTAACAGCAGAGTTGCCCCTAGAAAGAAACCAGGCCTTCCCTCAGTTCCCTTCCCATGACCACACTTGACAGCCATCTACTTTGGACCTAATTTAGACAGATGAAGTTGTCAAACTCACATGGAGAAAACTTACAGAATGCGTGGCGTTTTGTTGAAATCTCCAGTCTCTGAGTTAAATCTTTCCAAATCTCATCTCCTTTCGGGAATCTTGCCAGTCCAGAGGGAGTGGCCCAGGCACGAACTGACCCCTCTTAAGGGCCTTGGGAAAACTAACATGAATCTAAGAAATCTAGAAACCTGAAAAATGTGAAAACAAAGAATCTTTGACCAAAGATTAACTTTTCGGATGAAATGGGATCAGCAAAATAACAGACCTAGAAAAATGCTTGACAAAGAGAGATTTCATGTCTCAACTTAAGAAATATCTGCAAGAATTTCACAGAAGAGGAAAAAAACTGTTTATGGATTTAAGAAGTTTGCACCAATAGGAACTGACCCTATATTTGATTTCCCTATGAACTTTTTGAAGGATGTCTGTGCTTTGACATTAGCTAAAACAAAGTTTTTCATGAAAGAAAGAAAGGAAGAAAGAAAGAAAGAGAGAGAGAGAGAGAGAAAGAAAGAAAGAAAGAAAGAAAGAAAGAAAGAAAGAAAGAAAGAAAGAAAGAAAGAAAGAAAGAAAGAAAGGAAGGAAGGAAGAAAGAAGAAAAATTTGGTTATATTGCAAAGGAAGTGAAGTACGGGATGAGGAGACATTTGTCTCCTAGAAATTTAAGTATGAAATAATTAAAATCAATAGAGTGTGTAATTACACAACAATGCAATCTAATCTCCCTAGAAATTTCCCATCTACTACCTCAGGGAAATGAGCCCCATCCTGTGTTGTTTCTTGCTCTCATTTTCTTCATTAATCTTGTCATGATTTATAACAAGAAGATCCCAGGCTGAACTTTTGTATGACTTCCCCAGTTTTCTGGACTTTCCATGTAGAAGTAGAGGAGGAATGCGTCTTGCCCCTGCTGGTGGAGTTCTGTTTTTTTCAAGCACCCACTTAGCAAAGAGAGATGAGCAGAGTCATGGTGGTGCTTTCACTGCAACCCCTCGCTGAACCTGAGACTATCCTACCCTGGAGAACAAAGCCTTTCTCTTTTTGAGTGCTAAACTGACAAGATTGGCCTTGTTAAAACAACTATAAACCTCTGTGAATCTCCTCTCAGATGCTGAGAGACTAGACGCTGTTTTGGGGGGGAAAGTGTATTTTATGATAACCTTGATTCATTAATATTTAGCTTCTTAGTAAAACAGTAAGGAGATAAGGAGGGAACGCATTTTTCGGATTCCCGTTGCCCCTTTTGCCCTACTATGATTTTTATTTGATCCATAGACATTAAAAAAATTTTTTTTGAGGTAACAGATTTTTAATATACATTGCAGTCAAAGGTTTAGTGGCTTTACTAAGTAAAGTGTTCAACAAAGAGAAAGTAAAAAACAAATGAACAAAAAGTATAGTCCAGCAGTAAACTAGGCTAGGGCTATGAAACTTAATCCATCCATATAGGGTACAAAACCCATAGACATTTAATTTATGCTTTAAAGAATAAGTTGATGTGGTTTTTTTCCATACTATTGTCAATGCGTGGAAAAACAGACTTGGTGTACAAAGCCAATAATTCATCTGAACCTTAGTTAGAGGTAGTTTGTAACCTAGACATTAATAGTGTGTTACTTTTATCCCCAGCCAAGTTTTTGGTCATCCCATGAGGCAATGTGTAGCATTCAATGATGAAACTATCTAACTGTATCTGAAAGCAGTGAATATGAAGAAGATAGAGGTGTGCATCTGATGACAGTCAGAATGTCCACATAGTGGTCCATATTGGCATGAGAAGTCCGACTCCAGAGTCCAGCTCCTAGTTCCAGCTTCATACCATTACAGACTTGTGAGGCAGAAGCCATAACTAAAGTACAAGGACTTCCCCTGTCCACATGACAGGCAGGAACAAAGCTTCTGATCCCAGACTCAGTGTGACACAGTCCCAGCCATTGCAGGCATTTGAGGAGTGAACCAGCAGATAGGAGATCTCTGTGTCTTTGTGCCTCTCTATTCAAGGAAAGAACAGGAAAAAGGGAAGGCGTGGGGAAGGCAGGGCAGGGAAGGGAAGGGTAACGAGAGAGAGAGAGAGAGAAATAGAGGAAGGGCAGGGAAGGGCAGGGAAGGGAAAGAAATGGAAGGGTAATGAGAGAGAGAGAAATAGAGGAAGGAAGGCAGGCAGGCAGAAAGAGAAAGGGAGGGATGGAGGGAGGGAGAAAGAAAAAGAGAAAGAAAAGAAGCAAGCAGCTTCACAGATGCTCATGAGGCAGAGGAGCTGTGTGTGTCCTTGCCACGCTTCCTGTATGATTTCTGAGCAGACAGAACTCTGACTCGCCACCTTCACAGCAGTAAGTGCAGGATCTTGGATACTTCTCCAACATCTCCTTCTCTGGCTCTCGCAGATGAAAACAATCAGTGATAACACAGGACATCACATCCACATCCTGTGTTATTTTCTCGCTTCTCTTAGTGAGCAGCATTATAGTAAAATGGGAATTGTTCACTGCCGCCACTTCCAAGCACACTTCTCCTCGGTCTTACCACCATTTGCTCCTCAGGGTCCTCCCTTCGCCACCACAGCCTTGAGTCAGTGGCTATAAATCCAGAAAAGCATGAAACACTTCCGGATGTCCTGCTCTGCTTGAGATAAAGCAGCATTACTGAGCAACAGAGCAGTCCCCAGGGCCAGCTCTTTCAGTGATGGATAGGTTCCTGAACAAGCTGACTTTAAAAAAAAAAAATCCTATTTTGATATATCCTTCCAAACAAGTGGAAGTTCTCAGCACCGAATTTCCACATGGATGTTAAACGCAATCAAATACAGATAGGTCAGTAACAGTTCCTGCTTGTCTCCACAAATTCTGTACGGTTTGCAGGTTAATTCAGTTGTACGGTTAGCATCCTCACTGTTATCCTTTTTCAGCAAGGGTCCTTCAGTTTATCAGAGTAAGAACAGTGGGTCTTCATGCAGCTTTTGTCTCTGTCTTTTTGAATGCAGGAAGATTTCATGAAAGCTAAAGGACTGACTGACTCCCTAGTGTACAGGCACGTATGAATGACTGAGTCACAATACACCACAAAGCTTGTCTTTGAGAAAAGGGCTGGACTTCAATCCAAGGAGAAGAGTGATACATAGAGAGAGGGACATCTAATTGGATGGTTCTGCCTAGTTGCAGGGTTTTTAATCCTTCAGATGTCTGCATGGATACAAGGGTGGCTGGCTGGCTTGCTTGCTTTTTTGTTTGTTTGTTTTTTGTTTTGATTTGGAGAAATAGTGACACTGAGTGAGCCTGGAAGTGAACAGGGATTGCTGCACATATATCAACTGTGTTCTGACTTCAGGGTGTCTATGGGATTCCAAGTGATTTAAGGTTCAGTTACAGCATCCCCCCAACATCACAAGTCCTACATTTACCAGATCCAAAAATTCCTTGAGCTAGTTTATGGTTTTCGAATCCATAAATCTAGCAACCATTCTTCATCCATGAGGAGTATGTATTTCAAGAAGTAAAAATGTTTACATCAGTTGAAGAAATTAAGCATTACATTGAAATGATTTAAAGCTACATGAGCAAAATCAGTAATAAGCTAGTGTCAAACTATTTCATGTTTGAAAAGTCTTCTAAAAATAGTGATTTTGCTTCTTGTGCTTTCAGATTCTTAAGCCACTACATTCAAGAGTGGTAAAACGTATGATCATAAAATGAGCATCTGAATTTTTAAATTAAAACAAACATTTTATACAGTTTCAACATGAAATTTTATAGTATATAAATATATATATGTACACACACACATATTGCTTTCTGATCTTTTTAAGCTTTATTTTTAAGTGAAGGGCAGAGCTACAGAGAGAGAAGGAGAGCCAGACAGAGAGATCTTCCATTTGCTGCTGCTGCAACTCCCCAGATGGCCAAAACAGCAGGAGTCCAGCCAGTCTGAAGCCAGAATCCTTCTCCAAATATCCATGTGGATGCAGGGGTCTAAGGACCAGCACCATTCTGCTGCTTTCCCAGATACAACAACAGGGCACACAGTCAGAAGTGGGTCGTCAGGAATCAAAACAGCACCCACATGGGATTCACACTGCAGGTGGAGGTTATATCCACTGTGCCGTGACACCAGCCCCCTGTTTATTTGCATGACTTAACCTTTCCAGTGGCTACACAGGAACTTCATAAATCTGATTTAAAATTCATAAATTTGGTATAACTTTAAAGAAATGTTTTTTAAGCACTTATTCATATATTTATTTGAAAACCAGAGTGACAGAGAGTAAAAAGGAATGAATAAAAAGGCAAATGAGGAGAGAGACTGATTGAATCCACTAGTTCACTTCCCAAATGCCTATAGCAGCTGCCAGTGGTCGTGCGCCAGGAACCACAGCCGGGTCACCCATGTAAGTTCCTGTAGTGTCTGAGTCATCATCCACTGCTTTCCAGGTGCATCAACATGGAGCTAGATCGGAATCAGCAACTCCAACGTGCGAGGGGGAATCTCAAATTGGAACTTAGAACCTGTTCTAGCACAATGCATGCCCTTAATGTAACTTTCACGTTTTCAAGTATTTGTTGACATCAATTAAACTGAAATGGGAGAAAATGAAGATGTTGATTTTAGGGACTAACAGTGGGCCACATGGGCAATGATGGTTCTGGTTGCCAACAGGCTGACAAATGATTGTTCACGGCCACCCTTTCAACATTTGCTCCTCTCCTGCCTCTCCAAGCCCTGGGCTTGACTATCTGCTCCACCCCCAATTCTATACCCCAAACTCCTGAACTGCCTCCTCTTGACTTCTTCGCTTCTATCCAAGCACAATAGTTGTTGTGATTGTGATGTATGAACTACTTCATTCACATAATTTTAATTAACTTTCAAACCAACTGTATGAGTTAGGAATTCAGATATTCTCTATAAAAAAAGAAGTTCAGAAAATATATTGATTGCTCTGGGTTATAGAACAAATAAGTGACAAAATGACTATTTTTGAATGCAACAAGTTGTAGTAGTAATTTTATATGTGGAGCATGATACAAGTGTGAAGTGATGGGTCATCTTATCTGATGAGACGGAAGCAGGACAATGCCAACAAAAACTTCATAACAAAGATGACTTCAGCTAGACCCTGTGAGATTAGGCAACCCAGAATTTTCTGATCCCAAATCTGAGGGTATTTTTGCATTTTCGTGAGCTCCTTATCCAAATATCATCTGTTCTTTGACAAAGTTTCCGTGTCCTTAATGAAAACTTGCAAAATTACCTCTTCCTTTGAGTTCCCAGAACCGTTCTTTATTAGACAATTTAACTGATGAATAATGTGTCTTTATGAGATCCCTTTGTCACTGGAAGGTTTTTATCAATTCTTTTGAATTGGCCCATATGTGTGCCTTATTGAATCAAGTATACAGAAATGTTTTCTTTGAATAAATTTTATTGTACTTCTTACAATGCCTCGAAGAACATGACAAAATATTAGGTACTTAATAGATGTTTTATGTCACTTTAAGTCTATCTGTAGCCTCAATTAAAAAACGAAAGTTCTTACTGCATACCCCCTGCTATCATATAAGTATCATAAAATATTCATAAATCAAAATAAGGGCAAGAGAAGAGGCAGTCATGCTGTTCATGAACACATCTAAATTGTAGAGTATTTTAAATAAATGAGACATTTTACATGGTAGATCCTAACTAAGCAAACATAACAACTGTGTTGACTTACCTCCTCATCATTCTCCCATTTTTGTTCTTTTTACCGAACTTGCCCTTGTTCTGTACCACTGGTTTGCATAGCTGTATTTGTCTACATAACAGGCTCCTCCCACTTAACACCAGGCCATTGGGAATGTGGAGTTGTGACCTGCTCAGCTTCATATCCCCAGCATCTGCCCAGGACCTCAGAAGTTCATAGCAGCATTTCATTTTGAATGAATCAAACAAATCTCAAATGGGAGTTTCTCTATGAAGGAGCTTCACCAGGAACGATGGGGACCCATAGGTGGCCATGTAGAACAACTAAGGAAGGCTCAACTGAAGATGAAACTTGAGCTTGGTTACAAAAGATCAGGAGGAGTTAATGAAGAAGGGAGGGAAAAACATCCTAAATAGATATAAAGGCCAGCTGAAGGAAAGTCCCATACAGTCAGGATATGTCAGACACGGGAGTCACAGGAAATATACAAGACAAATTCCCCTTAACTTCACTCAGGCGTGGCTAGTGTTCACTAGTAACGGTTATTCCTTCCCACGGGAACAGATAGCGTATTTCCGCTCAAGTAAGTTATTCCATGATCTGTGTCTTCCTTCTCAGGGATGATCTGCTTATCTACTAAAAGACAGGAAGCATAGACGGGGTATGGTTGCTCTGCATCAAAGCCCTTGTTAATTTACAAAGTTATGTTTTGTGTGTTTTCTTTAAATACAAGTGGCCAAAATAGTTTGGAAAAACCAAGTTAAAGAGCTTGTACTACCTGATTTCAAGACTTGCTAAAAACTAGACTAATCAAGTAAGCAACACAATATACTATTGACAAATGAAAGCAGTAAAGAAAGACACACAGATCAAAGGAACAGAATAGAGGACAAGCATAAACCCATGGATATGGGTAACTGATTTTTCATGACAAAGTTAACATGGTACTTTAATGGGGATAAAAAAGATAATCATCTCAAAAATAGTGCTGGATTACAGACAAGCAATTAGAAGTGACCAAGTTACTTAAGGTGATACAATAACAAAATTTAAGATGGATCATATAGCTAATAATTAAACCTATAACTAAAAGATGCTTAGAAAAAAATAGGATGGAATAGTTATGGCCTAGGGCTGTGCAAAGATTTCTTAGGACACAAAGATATTAAATCTTAAAATTGTGAAAGAAATAAATAGCAAGCTGTACTTGATCAAAATTTAAAATATCTGCTCCTCGAGACACCCCGTTTAACAATGGGAGGAGGATGTACAGACTGAGAAATGTGCAACACTGTACACAGATTGGTGAAGTACTCATTTAAGCTGATCCAAAGAACTTTCAAGAGCTAAAAGACAAAAAATTCAATTACATACAAACAAACTTCTGATTCAACTCTTTGATAATGCATCTGGGAAAGCAGTAGGCGATGGCCCAAGTCTCTGGGCCCTGTGCCTGTGGAGGAGGCTTGGAAGAAGCTCCTGGTTCCAGGCTTCAACCTGACTCAGCCTTTGCTGTTACAGCCATTAGGAAAGTCAACCTGCAGACCAATCTCTCCCTCTCATTCTCTCTGCTTCTTTCTCTCTCTCTCTTCCTCCCTGTAACTCTGCCTTCCAACAAATACATAAATATTTTAAAGTAAATATGCAAATGGAGTGCTTCATATTATTAGTGGTTAGCAAAATGCCAATCGAAATCACATTAAGATCCTACTGAACACCACTGGTATGGCTAAAAGTTTTAAAACTTTCATCAGTTGCTGATAAGAAAACAGAAAAATTTGTGATGAAAATTTGAAATTTCATAGTCCGCTTACACAAGTTTTAGCTTCTTATTTAATTAAGTACACATTTGCCAAATGACTCAACAATCTCATGGCTAGGTTTTTACTCAAGAGAAATTAATGTATATGCCCAGACAGAGATCTGCATTGTTTGGAACTGCCCAAAATGAAAAATTACCCAGATGTGCATCCATCTCTTTTAAGAAATTAAAAAATTGCTATGTACCTATGTGAGAATACTGCTCTTCAAGGAACAAAACTACTGATGCATGTAGTGTGATAAAATCTCCATAATACTGTGCTAAGTACAGAAAGACTATTTTAAAGGCTTCATTCTATATGGTTTCATCTGAAGGACATTCTAGAAGAGGAAATGCTATAGGAACAAAGATCATTTCAGTGATCCTCAAAGATGCAGATGAGTGAAAGGATTGACTATAAAGGAGCATGGAAGAAGAAAATAAGTTCTGGGACTCACAGATCTTTTTTATATCTTGATTATTATGCTGTTTTACAAAACTGTTTTTTATCAAAATTCATTAAAACAAGGCCAAACATTTCTATAAACAAAATAAAGGGAGTTGTAAATAAAATAGAAATGAGTGATCAAAGACAAGAACCAGCTAGGATTATGGAAGTCAGTGGAACAGAGTTCCAAGGAACTATTGATCCATGATGTCATAATTTATTAGTGAGGCAAAGACTGAAAAACATCCAGTTGATGTGTCAAAGTGGCAGTCAGAGTAACACTCGCTGGAACCATACTTGGTTGAAATTTAGAGTCAGAACCAGGACTGTTATGGGAAAAGATGGGATAAGCACTGACTTGTAGTGACAGTGGCTGTAGAAAAAAATTTTTTTAGCTGGTAGTAACTGGAAGCATTCACAAATTTAGGGTGAAGTGCAAGCAAAGAATGAGAGATTAGAGGTATAGTCAGGAGAGGGAAGTTTGATTGCAACAATATCCTTGGGGGAGATAGGTAATTCGGTAGGGCTGGGCTAAAAGCAAGTTAAATGTCCTCATATGTATTAACTCCCCCATGACATTTTAAATTCCTTTATGTCAGATTCTCATGTTAACTGTGCTTTTAGAGCTTCACAGGACTTAACCTAGCAGTTTAATGAGCACATGATGATGGCTAATTAAAGGACTCCCATTTAGTTAATCAAGACCATAATGTCTTTAGTTTCTTTGGGTTCAAAGCCAGAAATGAAACATTTTCAGCCTTGAAATACATCCTAATCTAAATAGTCTTTAATTTTCCCACTTCTTATAATGTTAACTGTAAATACTTTCACTTTGTTTTGGTATTCACATGAATAATGAAACTGGAAGAGGTGTCTAACATTTGAATTAGCTGACAAGTTCTTTTCTCCCAGTGAAGATTTTAAATAATCTCTGATCATGGAGAGTGTTTCATTTAGTTATTAGTCTGCATACCTGCTAGGATTTGCACAAAACTTTATGAAGATCAACACTCTTTTCTGAGGATCACATCAACACTACACATACCCAAACTAAGAAGTAATAGGGCTTGACAAAGACAAATAGCCCAAACTGGAAAATTTGTTATGAACCCTTCATCTTAAAGCAACGTATTCAGAGTAGTTACACTAGGTAAGGAGAATACAGCCAGTTCATACGTTTCAGTAAATCATAGTTGTGCCCCACTCTCTAAAGGACTTCACTTTTTTTAGACATGATCCTCCGCCCCCTTTTTAACGGTATTTTCACAAAGTAGCAGGTCTTTTCATTAAATCACACCTACTAGCCACTTTTCATGACTCATCCAAAAGAACAGCAACAAGAGGTTTCTTTGAATACTTACATGTTCAAAATGGAGGTTTATGCCATTTCTCCTCTTTCTTGAGTAATTCTTAGCAATTGCAATGGGAAGGTTTCCTGACACTGGGCAGTCCCTGCTTGGCAGGTGTTCTCTGTGTCTGGTAAACAGCATGTTCACGAATGGCATGGCCTGTGCTAAAATATAAGTGGCTGCTTTCTAGTATCCCAAGGAAGATATTGCTTTTGCTATGCTTATTTTATAATTTTCACAGTGGTATAAAAGGGAATTTTTTTTTCCTTATGAAGCCAAAATGGCATTGTCTCTGGTTTCCATTTCAATCTTTCAAAAAAAGAAAGTAGATGAAGTACAGAGACTTGATAAATTTATGGACAGGATAATGGGTAAAGGGATTAAACTACTCCCTCAGGTCAGTTGGAAATTTCATTTGCTATCTTTGATGAAGCGTCCATAGTTGATGTCCTTTCACTTCAAAAAAGTTTCCAAAGAAAAACTTGATGCTTTTTCCACTAGGGTTAGGAGTGAGGCAAAGATATACCCCCTACAACTACTTCTTAGTAGTTCTAGCTAATATAAGACAAGATAAGGAAATTACAGGTATAATGTTAAGGAAGGAACAAACAAAGATTTTTTTTTACAGATGCTAGGATTCCTTACGCAGAAAACCCAAAAGAATCAATAAAATTCTCATAGAACTAATAAGCAACTAAGTTTGCAAGTAACAAAGTTGATCACTTTTCCACAGGAAATTTTAAACACAATTTCATTTATATTAGCACTCTCAAAGCAGAATTTGAAATGTAAAACATAATTCTATTTATACTAATACTCTTCCCAAAATGAATTGTTTGGATGTAAATATAACATCAAGGTCTAATGCATTGTTTGGGTATAAGCAAAACAAACAATGTGTAAAGTCTGTGTGAAAAAACCCATAAATTTCTGATGATAGAAATTTTAAAAACACTAAACAAATCGAATGATACTTTGTTTTGATGGATAATTAGGTTCAATGACATCAAAATGTCAATTCTTCCCAACTTCATCCATAGATTCAAAACCATTCCTATCGAATCATCACCAAGTTATTTTGTGTCGATACATTAATTCTAATAATACACGGGGAAGGAAAAAAAACCCAAAGGAATTAATTCTGTAGACAGAGTAGTATTGCTGAATGTCTAGAAAAAGTAGAGCAAGAAACAGAACAGAGAAACCTAGAAATACAGCCACCTAAATACAAGAGTACTTCAAAAAGTTTGTGGGGTCAGGGCCATGATGTTGCAGGCTAAGCCTCTGCCTGTGGTACCGGCATACCATTTGGGCACTGGTTTCTATGCCAGCTACTCCTCTTCTGATCCAGCTTGCTGCTTGTGAACTAGGAAAGCAGTGAAGGATGGCTCATATGCTTAGACCTGCACACATGTGGGAGACTCAGACGAAACTCCTGGTTCCTGGCTTTGAATCAACTCAGCTCTACAGCTTTGGCTGTTCAGGCCATTTGGGGAATGAACCAACAGATGTAAGATCTTTCTGTCTCACCTTCTCTCTGTGATTTTGTCTTTAAAAAAAAAAAACGTGGAAAAACAAAATTAAAAGTTTGTGGGCGGCTTTTGTGGCATGGAGCATTAAGCTGGTCAATTAGGATGTCCACTTCCTATTTTGGAGTGCAGATTTGTGTCAAGATACTCCACTTGCTACTGACGCATCCTAGAACAAAGCGAAGAATGCCTGAAGCGCTCAGTTCCCTGTCACATATGTGAAAGACCTAGGTGGAATTCTGGGCTCTTGACTTCAGCCTGATCCCAACCTTGGCTTCTGTGGGCACTTGGGAGAACGAACCCACGCATGAATGATCTCTCTCTTTCACCTCTCCTCTCTCTCTCTCTCTCTCTCTCTCTCTCTCTCTCTCTCCTCTCTTTCAGTCTCACACTCGTTCTCACTCAGCTTTTCAAATAGCTAAAAATAAGTAAATATATCTCAAAGAGACAGCTTTACTTCAATGAAAAATAATTTTGAAGTCCATGCACAGCTTTTTCATAAGATGCACTCCCCATGAGCTTTCGGAAGGACCCACATAAAGTAAAGTCAGCAGATCTTCGATCAAAGAGCAAAAGTAGCACAATAGAAAAAAAAATAACTTTATAATACATGGTTCTTAGACAATTTGCAATTTAAATGCAAAAGAGGACTCCAGACACGCGATATGCCCTTCACAAAAATCAATTCAAAATAGAGCTAAATGTAAAATGCAGAATTATAAAACTCTCAGCAGCTTTGATGACCTTGAGTATGAAAAGATCATTGACACAAAATACCAAAAGGCATGACCTTTGACAGAAAACTTTGATGTATGACTTTTAAAAAATAAGATGGATTTTTACAAATATATTGCCTTAGTATTATTATTTTAAATCTGAAAGGCAGAATTACTCAGAGGGAAGCAGTGGCCTCAGTGATCCGAACTGGGCCAGTCCAAAGCCGGGATCCAGAAGCCTCCAGGTCTCTATGTTAGTGCAAGGACGCAGCTGCTTTACCAGGCTCTCAGCAAGGAACTAAGTCAGCAGGAGAGTGGTGGGTCAATGTCTGGACGGGATGTTAGTGTTGTAGGTAAGTCCTAACCTGCTACCCCAGGGCACTGACAGCGATGTGTAACTATTAAATTTAAAAAAAAAGAAACACTACTTCTGTGAAAGACACAGTAGTTTAGAAAAAAGAGAATAAACTACAAATTAAAAGAAAATATTTGTAAAAGATACATTTGGCATTGGAACTGGAGGATATCATGTTGAGTGAAATAAGCCAGACACAGAAAGACAAATACTGCTTCCTTATCATTGTAAGTAGGAGTTGAAATTAAAAAATAAAAATGCCTGGGCATATCAGTTTTGCTGTAAATATAGCATTTTCTCAAACTTTGCCTTAAATTCTTGTCCAACAAATTGATAGGAATTATATATTGCTGTTGTATTCATGCTTCTGTGATTACTTTAAAATCTACTTTATATGAAAAATATGTATCTCATAACATCAGGTCGCGTATGTTAAAAATACCCAATAAAATTTATTTTTAAAAGGAAAAGATGTAACTGACAAAGGACTGTGATCCAAAATATAACAAAAAATGTCTAAAATTCCACATGAAAAATAATTTTTTTAAATTTTTTTAAAGATTTATTTTTATTATTTTTTTATTGGAAAGGCGGATATACAGAGAGGAGAGACAGAGAGGAATATTTTCCGTCTGATGATTCACTCCCCAAGTGAGCGCAACGGGCCGATACTATGCCAATCCGAAGCCAGGAGCCTCTTCTGGGTCTCCCACGCAGGTGCAGGGTCCCAAAGCTTTGGGCCGTCCTCGACCTTTCCTGGGCCACAGGCAGGGAGCTGGAAGGGAAGCGGGGCTGCCGGGATTAGAACCGGCGCCCATATGGGATCCCGGGCGTGCAAGGCGAGGACCTTAACCACTTGTGCCACCGCACCGGGCCCAAGAAAAATAATTTTTAAACATTTAAAAAGAATCAGAAAACTTAAAAGACAGCTTCACTGTAAAGATGCAAAGATGCATATGGAAATAGGTTTTTCCATCTTAGGTCATCAAGGAAATATAAATTAAAACAACACTGAGGTGCCCCCATACCTACCTTCTTGATTGGCCAGCACCCAGGACCCTGATCAGTGCAAATGCTGACAGGAGTGCAGAATAACAAGCACTCTCATATTGCTGGTGAGAATGCCAAATGATGTCACTTCAGGAGACAATTGAGTAATTTTTTACTCAGCCAAACATACACTTGACTGTTTATCTAAATATGCTGAAAATTTATGGTCACGTGAAACGCTGCATATGGATGCTTTATTCATAATTGCCAAAACAAAATAGCAAGATACCCTTCAGTAGGTGTATACATCAACCACAGTACATCCACACAATGCAACAATACTCAGCACTGAAAAGAACTATGGACCCATGAAGACACACAGGGACCCTAAGCAACTGTTACTTAGTAAAGGAACCTCACCAAAAAAAGCTGCAGTGATACCCAATTCCATCATTGAGACATTTTGGGGAAAGGTAATGACTAAAGCAAGAGTAAAAATATCAGTGATTGTCAGAATGTGGATTCGGGAAGAGGATGAACACAGGGGGAGATCTGAGTGTGAAGATGCTGTTTATGATTGTAATCATGGACACAAGTCATTATACATTTGTCCAAACCCTTAGAATACATCATCACACTAAGAGTTAACCTAACAGGGCCCTGCACGGTAGTCTTGCAACAGCTGGGCTCCCGTAGGAGCACCTGTTCATGCCCCAGCTACTCCACTTGCATCCAGCTTTCTGCCTGTGGCCTGGGAAAGCACTCGAAGATGGCCCAAAGCCTTGGGACCCTGCACCCACTTGGGAGACCTGGAAGAAGCTCCCGGCCTCAGATCAGCTCGGCTATAACTATTGCGGCCACTTGGGGAGAGGACCAGCAGATGCAACATCTTTCTGTCTTCCCTCTCTCTGTAAATCTGACTTTCCAATAAAAGTAAATAAATCCTTTTTTAAAAAAACGTAAACCTAACAAACTATAGACTTTGAGTGATGATGATGATACAACCTCATAAATTGTGATAAATGCAGCACGCTGGAGGAGATGTCGATTTGCAGGGGCTGCTGCACATGGGTTGAGCGAAGGAACGCATGAGAAATCTATGAACTTGCACTCAGTGCCAAAACCATTCTTAGAAATAGTCTAGTGAATGTTTTTCAGTTCTATGAGGAAGTGAACCTAAAAAAGAAAAAGTTGTTTTTCTCCTTCTTGTACTAATGAAAGTTTATTTACTACTGCACCAAGCTTAAGACGATGCCTCAAACTGAAATTTCGCTAAAAGATGCCTGCAGATTTTTATAATTAGTGTGGATCAGCGTTTAAAGGCATTCTGTTACCATTAAAGGGTTTTCACTTTGGTGGTTAGAATCTGAAGGCAAGTTCATATGTCTAGTACACTCAAACCATTGAACTTCAGTCAAAGTAAAACCATGTTTTGTCACCTTAGCTGGCTGCCAGTTCTGTGTACCTCAGTCACAGAAGGGGTTTTTTCAAACAAAATTGGCTAATCCATTGTGGATGGTTTAGTATAACGTTACCACTAGTTAAGATAAAATAAAATAAAATAATAAATTAAATAACAAAAAGTAATCCTGCAGGGGGTCAGGAATCCCTCTGATGTTAAATATCACCACTGAGGATTTGTAAATTAAAGGTTATAGAAGACAGCTTCCTAATTTTTATCAAATAGATTACTTATGTAATACCCCACCACTGTGCTGACCCTACAACTGCCTGAAAAAAATGTGATTTTATGTTTCTAAAGCATCATAAGCATTTCAGAAAAGCTTCTCCTTTGTCAGTAAATATAGAAGGCTAGATGAGAACTCTTCCTTGCAGCAACTGTTTCCAAGTTCATTTGGAAGGGAAAAAAAATGTTAAAGATAATTCTCTTTGTAAACTGTGACTCCTTGGCCCTCTGGTCTCACTGCAGACCATGTCTGCTGTCATGTTATCAACAGCATTAACCAAACGTCAATTTACGGTTTGATTGTGCCAGCCAGATTGTCCTTTTTGATTGACGGAATAGTCAAGATGCTTACCACTGTTCTGTATGTCTTAGCCCTTTACCCCGGACTGTGGTCATCTCCCCCATAATCTATTCATTCGCTCCTTCTCCAGCATGACAATCAGCTGTAACTTAACTCCTCGCAAGGAGTTTTAAAACATCTCAAACTTCTCCTGAAACATGAGCATTCGGATTGCAAAACTGATTAGATACATTGAGACATGGTCCCAAAGAATTCCTTCATGAGAGGGGAGGAGGCCAGTGGCTACCATTTTCTTTCCTTTTTTCTTTTTCTTTTCTTTTTTAAAAAGATTTACTTTTTTATTGAAAAGGCTGATTTACAGAGAGAAGGAGATAAAGAAAGATCTTTCATTTGCTGGTTCTCTCCCCAAGTGGCCACAATAGTTATAGCTGATCTGAAACCAAGAACAAGGAGCTTCTTCCAGGTCTCCCACGTGGGTACAGGGTGCCAAAGCTTTGGGCCGTCCCAGGCCACAAGCAGGGAGCTGGATGACAAGTGGAGCAGCCAGGACAAAGCGACAACCATTTGGGATCCTGGTGCATGCAAGGCAAGGATTTAGAATGGCTCCCCTTTTCCAAGGCATACTGAGAAGAGAAAAAGCCTTAGCACTGTTGTTAATAGAATCTGCAAGAATGAGCACAGAACAGACTTAAGACTATCTGAAAATGGCACTGAAGATCCATATGACTTGAATAAAAGCCAAAATGTTTTTTCCACTCTTTCAGCTTCCTGCTTGTGGCCTGGGAAAGCAGTCGAGGACAGCCCAATGCCTTGGGACCCTGCACCCGTGTGGGAGACCCGGAAGGAGTTCCTGGCTCCTGGCGTTGGATTGATACCTCCAGCTGTTGCGGCCACATGGAAAGTGAATCAGCAGACGGAAGATCTTGCTCTCTATTTCTCCTCTCTGTATATCTGACTTTGTAATAAAAATAAATATTTTTTTTAAATGGCTGCATCTACTACACCTTTTGAGAGAGTGGTCATGGGTGTTTGCCCCACCACAATGGAAGGCTAGAAGTTTATTTTCTGCATAAAGGCTGGACACACAAAACATAATTGAGTAAAAGGATATTATCTTGAAAAGAGGTGGAGATCAGGAGGTAAAATTTTAAATGTCAACGGTGCAAAACCTCAACCTTCTCCACTTACATGAAAGTTGCACTTGATATCATTTTATCACTTGATTGATGTCTATGGTTTCAGTAATTACTTCTCATACCCTGTATTAGCAATGTGTATTTTCTCAACTTCTTGATCAACCATGCTAGAGTATCATTTTTTTTTATCATTTCAAAGAATTGATTTTTTAATTTCTTGATTTTTGCTTTATTTTTACCTTCAGTGGTTTGTTATTGACCTTAACTTTTTCTCCCACTTCCTTTGGGTTTAATTTTACCATTTTTTAAAAGATTTATTTATTTTTATTGGAAAGTCAGATATACAGAGAGGAGAGACAGAGATGAAGATCTTCCATCCAATGATTCACTCCCCAAGTGGTTGCAATGGCTGGAGCTGAACCAATCCGAAGCCAGGAACCAGGATCCAGGAGCCAGGAGACTCTTCTGGGTCTCCAGCATGGGTGCAGGACTCCAAGGCCTTGGGCCATCCTCAACTTCTTTCCCAGGCCACAAGCAGCGAGCTGGATGGGAAGATTAGGGCTGCCAGGATTAGAACCAGTGCCCACAAGGGATCTGGGCTTGTATAAAAGAAGGATTTTAGCCACTAGCCTAGTATGCCCTGCCCTAATTTCCTAATTTCTAAGAAGGTAAAGATCTAGATAGGCATTTTAAATATTTCTTTCTTTATAAAAGAAACATTTGCAGTAGTCAGTTTCATTCTGGGTGCTCTGATAGTTAGATACTGTGTACCTGCATACCTGAGGGTACTTTGAAAAGTTTATGAAAATAAAAACACAGAATTAAAACATTATTTTCACATGCAAAAATTTTGAAATCCATGCACAGTTTTTTTGCAATAAGGACTTGGTATGAATTTTATGATGACCTGTAATGTTATCTTTTAATTCAAATATTTGCTCTTTTCCATTTCAGAGTCTCATAAATTAATTTAAAACTGCATTGGTGAATTTCCAGCATTTGGGTGGTTTATGTGATTTGTAATTTAGTTTCATTACAGTCAGAAGCTATAGTATATATAATTTGCTTTATTGAGACATTCTTTATAGCGCTGAGACCTCTTTTAATAAATATATCGTACAACCTTGGAAAGACTGTTCGTTCTTCTGTTATGGAACTAATATATGTGTATATAATATGTATATATGTACATACACATATGTATATATGTATATATATATTACTGATCATATACTTAATTTATATGCTCCTCTAGATTTTCTTGGGTTTGGTTTATTTGTTTGTTTTTGTATTTGAAAGACAGCTTTACAGAGAGAAAGCCAGAGACAAAGAAAGATCTTGCATCAGCTGATTCACTGCCCAAATGGCCACTGCAGTGACCAGAGCTGAGCTGATCTTAATCCAAAAGTCAAACGCTTCTTCCAGATCTCCCATGTGAGGCTCATGGGCTGGAGCCATCTCCACTGATTTCCCAGGCCATAGTGAGGAACTGGATGGCAAGTGGAGCAAGCAGGATACGAATCAGTGCTTGTATCAGGTGCTGGCACTTACAGACAGGATTTACCTGTTGAGCTATTGGGACAGCCCCTTTCCTGTTTGCTTTATCAATTATTATGGGAGGTAAGTGCTATGGTTTGAATGTACATCTTTGTAAAAAACTTGTGATTGGGTCAGATATTTGGGGCAGTGGTTAACACATACTTGGAATACTTACATCCTATATTGGAGTGCCTGATTTAAGTACCAGCTCCTCTACTTCCAATCTAACTTTCAACTAATGCACATCAATGAAAGATGTATTGGAAAATAGTGTCTTATGTAATAACATGGCTCCCCGTCCAAAAATAGATTTTCATGGAAAAAGAATCACAAGAAAGAAATGTAAAAGAGGAAAGGACTAAAAAGGAAAGAGGAAGACAGGAGAGGAAGGAAGGAAGGAAGGAAGGAAGGAAGGAAGGAAGGAAGGAGGAAACGAGGAAAAACTTATGTTTATATTTTATTGGCATTGTATTGGGAGACGAGAACTTGAAGACATCTTCAATGTATGAGAACTCACTTCATGTGGAAATGGGTTCACTTCCCCCATCAACTTTGCCTTTATGCTATTCTACTAGGAGGACACTAGAAGAAGGCCCTCACAAGATGTCATTGCCTCTATATCAGACTTTCAAACCTCCAGAACAATGAGTTAATAAATTCTTATTCATCATATATAACTCAGTCTTGAGAATTCAAGATTATGAAGGCAAGCAAAAGTTTCCCCAAACTGTTGATGTTTTGTCTGATAACTTCAAAATCTGCATCTTTTTATATTTTTTTTTTGTCTGCTAACTTTAAAATTTGCATCTTCTACTTATTGGCTTTTTCCCCAAGATTTCTAGTCACATGCTACTACCTCAAAATAACTGCTCAAAATGAAACCTCAAAATAGCTGGCCACCTCAGTTTTGTCAAGCACTGAAGCCAGCTGGGTCAGCAATGAGTCTAGTTTTGATAACTCATTTTGTCTCTATGTGTTCTCTTCTCAACAGCCCTGAAAGACAAGGACATTCAATTCCACCCTGTAGAGATTTTAACCCTTTGTTTCTACGGCTTCGCATTCTCATGGATTGAGACTCATTTTGTGTCAGAAGCACATCTCTTCTAGAATTGTTCCTTTAACCCATCCAGATTATGAGAGAGTTCATTTTACCTTTCGAAAGCGCTTTGCCTCTTCTGCCAGCCTCCCATGTGCATTCCATGTCATTGGTACACTAAGTTTCCAACCTGCACAGTCCCAAATAACTGACAAAAGTTGAAATATTTCCTTGTTCCTTTAGTAGAATTATTTTCTCTTATGCTCAAAGGGAATCCAAAATTAGAAAACACACCCAGAAAAGAACGCCTGACCATTTCCAGCTCACTGCAAAAGCAGCCTCAAAAAAGCTAGTTTGTCAGCTTCTTGTTGCTTCTGCTCTTCTGAGCTTGAGTTTAAAATTATGTTTTTAATGTTTGCTTTCTCCAGTTGCTCTTGCAGAAGGTTTTGGATGCAGCAAACTACTACATGCAGCATTGTTTGACTTAAAACTTTGGATGACTCTCCACTACCCTTCAGACATAATCCAGAATCTTGAAAAGAATTTATGAGACCTTTTATGCTAATACTCTTGTTTGAATATGCCATTGCCTCGCATACCTCGGGACCCCTACACCTTTGTCTATTCCTACTGGAATGTACTACCTCGCGGTCCCCTCTTCATCATGTTCACCCTTACTGCTTCTCATCACTTCTCCTTCCTGAAGAAGGCCATTTACAGTATTCAAGGCTTGACTTACAGTATCCTGCCTAATATTTTTGTCAAATTATATTGTAGCTGTATGTTTATTGCTCTAAATTCCTTACTAAACTCTGATCTCCCTTGGGAATTGAGAAGGTGTCATACTCACCATCAGAAGAGCATGCAAGAGAAGAGTTTAGAAACACCGGGCCTTCAGTCAACTGTTAGCTCTGACATTTCTTAATAGTCTAATACTGGTCAAAATTTGAAGACCCATGTTCTTTCTTCTCTTTTTTTTTTAAGATTTTTTTTTTCTAGTTAGAAAGACAGATGTACAGAGAGGAGAAACACAGAAGAAGATTTTCGGTCCAATGGGTCACTCCCCAAGTGGCCGCAATAGTTATAGCTGAGCTGATCTGAAGCCAGGAGCCAGGAATTTCCTCCAGGTCTTCCACATGGGTGCAGGATCCCAAGGCTTTGGGCTGTCCTTGACTGCTTTCCCAGGCCACAAGCAGGGAGCTGGATGGGAAGGAGGGCCGCGGGGATTAGAGCCAGTGCCCATATGGGATCCCAGCACGTGCAAGGCGAAGACTTTAACCACTATGCTATCGCGCTGGGCCCTTTATTTTCAATTAAGTGCTGAATTGCTCATCCAGTAGGATTGACTAAAACAGAAAGTTAACCTTGGAAAATAGCGCCCTATGCAATAACAGAGTCCCTTACCCAAAAACAGATTCTCATGGAAAACGAATCACAAGAAAGAAATCTTAAAAGGAAAGGGCTCAGAAGAAAAGAAGAAGACAAAATATGCACATATAAACAGACTGGCATGAGTAGTGAAGCACAGAAGGCATGGGTTGAGGAGTCCTTATAATATTAAGCCAACCTCTTGTAAATGATCGTCGATGTTGTCAGGGCTTTTAATTGATTGGGATAATACTTTGCCGGCTTTACCTTCAGACCAGAGATGGTCTCACCAGGAAATTGTTGAACCCACTAGGATAATAAGATGCTGGACTTTATGCATGGTAAATACTTCCAATGAAAGAACCACAACTGAATTTGAACTGTGGTAATGCAACAAGGTGGAGAAATCCACCATGGGGAGAGGGTTCAGGGAGGGGTGGGGGGAATCCCAGTGCCCATAACACTGTGTCACATAAGGCAATGCAATTAATAAAAATATATATATATATATATTAAGCCAACCCCAACCAATGTTCATCCCACTATTCCTCCAGAACTATTTTGGCATATCAACACCCACATCTACATTGGCAAATCCAATGGCCCGTGCTCAGAATTCACCTTGCTTGGCCTATCAGCAACATTTGGATCAGATTGTGCCTCCTTTTCCTTTCTCTGCATGGATGCCATGCTCCCATGATTTTCTTCTCCTTTCTTCTCCTTTGTCTTTTTCACAGGCTACATCTCATCACTTCATCCTTTGAACGTTGCAGTATCCAGGGCACAGGTCTTGGTCCTCTCTGCTGTCTCTGCATTCACACGTTTGTTAGTTTCATTTGATTTCTTGTCTACATGCCGAAGATTCAAAATTCCTATTTCAACTCAGATCTCTTTTCTGAATTTCAGATTTGAGTATCAAATTCCCCACTTGCTGCATCCAACCCGGATCTCAAATATGCAGTCCCAAGTTATCAGGTCCAAACTGAATTCCTACAGTTTTCTGAAACCCCAACCCACCATTCTCCTCATTTTAATTGATAATATATTCTTGCATCCCAGTATCTCTGACTCAAATCGGTAAAGTTTTCTTTGGTTCTTTTATTTTTCTT
This sequence comes from Ochotona curzoniae, assembly GCF_017591425.1. Taxonomy (NCBI): domain Eukaryota; kingdom Metazoa; phylum Chordata; class Mammalia; order Lagomorpha; family Ochotonidae; genus Ochotona; species Ochotona curzoniae. The sequence goes on along the minus strand of NW_024464939.1, from coordinate 20,389,700 downwards.
ATCCCCTCCAAAATTATTCTACCATATACCCTGTTTTCTTTACCTCCTCCACAAGTAGTCATACTGAAGTTACCTCTTTAAAATGATTTCCAAGAGGATGGACAAAGCAACCTCTATTTGCATCTCATATTATGGCATTTATTTGCATGTCTTTGTGTAGCTCCAAGAGAAGCTCAGAAATGTGAGCCACACCACTAAGTAAAAACAAGTCAGGTTTCTTATTGTTGGAATGGAAGACAGATCCTCAGAGTCAACCCTATGACAGATTATCTTGGACCCACATCTCTGTAGTTTGGTGTACAGAATAATATTTTCTAGAAGTCAGCATTGAAACAGATTTTTCTAAATCCCCGTTATTATCTTACATTAATACCATCACGCATCCAGAACAATCTAGGCCATTTCCCAGCAATGGCCAATCAAATTTCCCATTTCAGGCATGGATCTGCTACAGAGGACATAATTTATTCCAACTTGTTTTTAAGGATTTATTGAAAGACTGCTCAGTTGATATTAAATGACATAAAACTGAGCATCCTCAAAATTGTATCACCAAAGAAGATGCCTATCTGTAACAAAGAAGCCACCTGTAAGAACCATAGTGGTACTGTCACAGTTAGGAAGTTCCAAATCGGTATGACTGCCATGTTGGTTAAGAGAAGACACGATGGAATTTAGAGGTTGGCAAGAAAAGAATTAGCTTTGCTTATAAGTTAGAAGGAACAGCTGGACATCTCACTGGCACATGTAAATGACATTAGAATCCCAGCTGAAAATAGCCTGAACGAAGATCAGAGTCTCTGAAAAGGGGAATTTTATATATATAAAAAAAAGATGATCTGCAGTTTTACATGCATTTATGTCCATCAGAGAAGAATCTTGTTTGTTTATATGGATAACTTAAGTCTTCAGGTAACTAGGGGCAAGAGGATCATTTAGTTAATTTGTTAGCTGAAAGGCAGAGTGATAGAGAGATGGGGAGAGACAAGAGGACATATCTTCGTCCACTATACAGAAGCTTACACAAGCCAAGGTGAGCCCAGGCTAAATTTAGCAGCCAGAAGCTCCACCCAGATCCCCAAAAGTGGTAGGAACTCAAGTTCCTGGGCCATCTTCTGCTACATCCCAGGCACACCTGCAGGAAGCTGAATCTGAAGTGGAGGTGATATTGCATCCCAGGCACTGTGGATGCACAAATGCCAAGCACTATGTAATGGAGGAATCCATAGTGGGCTAACCCATTATGTCACAACACTCACCCCAAGGAAAGAAGGGTAGGGATTATTTTAACTGGAATTTCCAATCTCTTTGTATCTCCTTATTTCTATGAAATGAGAAGTATCTACGTTAGTGAGAAGACTAACAAGTGGCGAAGTGTTTTGCATTTCATCTTTGATTTTTGCACACCTCCTCCCACTACTAAATGTATTACTAAGTAGTAAGAGCACTGAAAGAAAGACAGTTGTCAAGAATGAAACTGAAATGCCTAGACCACATATTCATTGCATAACCAGCCAAAATACTTCTTTTTTTTTTCGGCCAAAATACTTCTAAGCATTGGCTGAATGTTTCCATACTGTGATGTTTATGCCCTGGAAGAAATATTAAAGAGCCAAGAGAAAATGAAAGACATACAAAGAACTTAAGAATCTGAGAAGTTTCAGTACAAGTGTTCAAAATAAATTTTCAAATACCTATTTTAAAGCAAAATAAGGACTAAAAAGCCATGACAGGATATTCCAATCTGAATTACAGTGTTTAATTTAAAATGTTTGTTATAGAAATAATTTGAGTTCCAGCCAAAACAACCGAAGGCAACTGGGAGCTAGCCTGTCTTTTGCTTTGCTGTGTTCCTTAGTTGGTCATCTTGACCAGACTCTAAACAAACAAGACAGGTGTTAGGCCTCCCAGCAACTGAACCTCCTGGGCTCATAAAGGAGACATGATGCTCTTTTCTTTTGACTTAGCCACCTGCTATACTTCTTCCTGAGGGTCTTTCCCACACCCTTGATTAACAGGAATGGCATTCAATCATTGGTTGAATTAGAGAAAAATTTGCTATAATAGTCTCCATGGTCTCACATCTTGGCTGTCTCTAAAATTAAACACATTAATCCTTAATAGATTACTGACTCTTAAGATAACAAACAAGACACAGTGACAAAGACCTAGGCTTTTAACAAGGTTGGCATCACAGATTGCTCCTGTTCTCTAATTTTTGACATTTTAATTGCTAATTGATATCCTGGAGTTTCTCTCATCTAGAAGCTTCTCTCAATTGATCTTAAATTCCAGGGTAAGCCATTTGGACCTCTTCCAGGGCCACAGGATTAACTGAATGTTAAAGCTTGACATTAAGAATATGGATAAAGAAGATACTCTTTTCCTTAATCTTATGAGTCCCTTCTTCCCTCCCCCCACTCCCCACCTGCTGCCCTGCCTCAGCATTGTTTTCACACATTCCCAAACTCGCTTTGCACACTTCTGTCTTGCTCTTCCTAGCATCTGTAGTTACTGTCTCTGTGACCAATGATCATATTTTTTCGACAATGGCCATAGCCATATTTCTCATCCTACATGCTCTTCTTAACAGGGCTTCTGACATTTTGGCCAGGTGTGATTTCTGAATCCTTCTTTTAGATAAGTGACTATGGTGATCTGATACCGCCTGATGTCTGAAATTAGGTCATGAAAGGTCATATCATTTTTGCCAAGTTTCTGGGGTTACTTGTGCTTGGAAACCATGCTGTGAGGTAGCCTCAGGTGACCCACTAGGAAAAGCCACAGGAGTGGCCAGGTGAATGTTCCACTGCAAAGCTCCTGATTAGATCACAGGCAAGTCATTGCCAGGCATGTGTCCAGTTGATTCCCGCTCTACCTTTGACAAGCTCCCTACCCCCCACCATACGGCCTGTCCAAATTCCCAGTGTTCACAATCATAGCTATTAGAGCAACCAATCAATAAAAAAAAAAAGCTTATTAAATTGCTAATATGGACTAGATACACGTTCATCCCCTACCGAAGACTGTCAGTCTTTTCCAATTGAAATCTGAAACATTTTCTCTCTGGTATTGAGAGAGCTTGAAGCCGCCTCTTTCACTCTTCCTAGAACTGCACTTGATGTCACACTTCAAAATGCCTTGCCCTTGGCCCAGCTCTATCTGTGTTATGTGTTGCTTGTCAACAGTACAATAGCTATGTGGTTATAAAGCTGGGTCCACCCTACAGCAAAGCTGGGATTCTTCATCTAGTACTCTAAGTTCATGTCTAGGTCAAGGCTTCCTAGTTGCCATTTGATTCAGATGAAGAAATTCTCTTCCCAGGAGTTTATTTGCCCGGTAAGTGCTAAGTGACTCCTATCTCACTGCCCTTGGTTGAGGAATAGTCACAACTACACTGCAGGGTTATTTTGAGGGACCAAAGGAAGATAAATATTATCAATAACATTGCACAGACCACCATAGATATGCACAAATTATCCTATTTAACCCTTCATATTTATCATAAAAGCTTCAGTTCCCATGAGATGTTTCAAAAAACTGTGTTTCTAATGTATGGAATAGCCTAAATTCAAAATTCATTTTCAGTGCCAATTAATTGTTATACTCTATTCCTATTATTCAGAACTTAAAGGGTCCTCCTCAAACATTTTTCAAGCACCTACAAATTAACAAGTTAATTAAAAATGCAACTTAAGTATTTTTAAATATTGCTTTTGGGGCATTGTGATATCCTTGCTGCAAAAAAACTTTTTTTTCAGTGTTGATGCAAAATTCTAAGAAATGAATTCTAAGAAAGGATATTTCTCATGTCGAGTCAAGCTCATTAACATGTCTCCAGGGCCTGAAGAAATTATTGTTGCCATTGCTGTTGTTGTTTATCATTGCTGTTCTTTAAAAATGAACCATGCAGTATTTAAATATAATTTCAAAGCAGTGTTTCCGATCCTGTGAGTCACTTTTTGCATCTACAGGGTTAACATGTTTTTAGATGAAATAAAAATACATCATAAACTGCTTTTCTATTACTCTTCAGATGTAGAGAAACCGTCATAATTATAAATTTATTTTAAAATACCATGGAACTTATTCGTAATAGTTTAGGCATCATTTATTATTTGATAATTAGCTATTGAAAGTGTAATAACTGTAGGAATTCAGAAGAAGTTTTTCAATGCTAAAATAGTCCTTTTACTCCAAGGATTCAAGAGTTATTTACACCTTCTGTTGGGTTTGAGGAAGATAAATTTGAAAGACCATCTTAAATGGTGAGGATAAATTTCAGGGTAGAACTTCTAATATGAAGACTATCTAACCAAATATATTATTCATCATTTTCACCAAGAGAAAACAAGAGTTACTTTAGAAACAAAGGCCATGTGATAATGCAATAAATCATCTGGTATATGTGTGAGTGCATGAGTGTGTGTGTGTGTGTGTGTGTGTGTGTATTGTACAAAGCAAAGCTGCAAAGCTGGCCCTTTGCAATGATCTCAGATGCAATGATACAGAACATGGTGATGACAAAACTGGGAGATCTTAATTGGTCTGGGAATAGTACTCCAAATACACTTCTATAAGAATATACTAAGATATTCTTCATAAACAATAATCACTTTGAAAAAATATTACTTTTAAACTAAATCTTGGTTTCAGAGATTTTTCTATTTTCTCGCAATTGCATGACAAATGTGAATTTAGATCATCTTTTTTTCTGTGGTATTTCTGGCCTATTTCTTAAACAGAAGGATTGGTCTTTGAGTAGTGCCTACATTTTTCCAAAAACCTGTGTGACCTCCAGTATGATTTCAATGTTACAAGAGGTGGAAGGAACAGCAGGCAATGGGAATTACATAAAAGTTATTGGTTCAGTGCTGTTATAATGAAGACCATGTGTATGGGGAAATTCAGACATAAATCTCTCAGAGGACAAAATTTCTAATTAAAACCTGTACCAATCTTTTCTAAATAATGGACAAAGAATGTTGAGATCTAGCTTCATTTCATCATTTCAGAAATGGGCATGGGAAACATGTGGCAAGTAATGCCTTGCAATAGTTCACCACCTCTCAAAAAATGCAGGCAGCAGGCCCTTGATGGAAAAATAGTATGTACTGTGCATATTTAGCATCCAGTAGGTCTCATGTACCCAATCCAAATAGGAAAGCATTGAAGTCAGCTATCTGGTGTCTCTGAGAAGTGAATATGAATATCCAATACAGAATTTTTGTTGAAGAAACAACTTTGAGTTATGCCTAGACGCCAGCTTACAGAACACAAAGATACTTTAAAAGTTTGTGGGAAAATAGAACATAAATTTTAGTGAAAAAAATTTAAATCCGCTAGTAGTTTTTACATAACATGCATTTTCCATGAGCTTCTTGAAGACCTCTCCTGCAGTGTTTTGTCAAGGGGATAGAGTCACAGCCGTTCTCCCATCGTTAGAATCCTGACATTTCTGCAGTTTAGTTTACCACTGGGCAACGCCTTTTGGCCAATCCAAATAGTGTTAACAAACTCCTGGAAGGAGAACAAGTGTTCTCCCAGAGGAAGACAGACTGCATAGAAGGGCAGACAATAAGGGGTCAATGATTCCAGCTTAAGCCAAAATCTAAAAAAACATTCCATGAAAGATGAAGAAAACATTCTCTTTCCATTAGAGTCCTAAAGAGAAAACAATGCTTTGGCTCTTGAAAATGGTACATTAACTGCCTTCTTATTAAAGAGTGTTTCTTCTCAGTCGGACAATATTGATAACGGTAATAAATGTGTCTTGCCTCTTTCTTTAAATACAGCATTTATTCAGCCCTAATGAACTCTCTTTGAATCCCTCTCCCTTCTTCTGAAAGCCATGACTAACCAAAAAGCATAAATCACTATTAAAATACAACAAAGCTAATGGGTAGATTACTTGCTTCTTAATATCAAATTAATTCATCAACTAGGAATATATCCTGATCCTAATTGGTAGAAATTATAAATTGTACTTTTATCAAAGCAAAATTAACTATAGGTAATGCAGGTGACAAACAGCATCAAATTAACTAGAAAATATATGCAACTGCCTCTCTGCCAACACAAATAGAGCTTTATTGAATGCACCTGATTTTAGCCCCTCTTAATATCCCCTTTTAATAGTTTAATAAAAACCAGGTATACCCTAGCAGCTTATGCAAATATATTTAAAACTCAAAAAACTACATCAAGCAAGTTTATCAGTTCTTGGAAACTCCCCAGAAGCAGCATAACACGGATTTAATATTCACACACACACACACACTCACACACACACACACACACACACACACACACACACACACACACACTTTTTAAATTAATCTGATCCTTTGTTGTAAATTATTCTGACAATCTGTTCAGAACATCTAAGGCCGGATCTATCAAAGGTTTCTCAAGACCCTTAATTCAGGCCTGGCCTTTATGTTCAAGAGCTCAAGCTGCTGGCTGAAACAAGGACTCTGGGATTAGGACTGAAGGAGGGTACCTAGAAGTGACCATTCTTCACAAACACCTGCAGCCATTGAGAGGGCGACCTGCTCGGAGCACCGGGCAGCCGGCCATTACGGCCTGGCCTGTACATCCTCGCTCAGCTGCAAGCGCGCTCAAGTGCCAGGTGCAGAAGGCCTGCTCAAGAGGAGCCCATTGACGGGGGTAATGGTCACAGTGATTACGAACTGATAATTACGCTCTCCCCATTGCCACATTGCAACCAACTGGTTGCTTCACTCATTATTTTCTCTTTATTGCTGAAAATGGTATCCTATGGCTAGGGCCCGATTACAGCTTTCTTTCTAGCAAGACCTTCATTTTAAGATTATAGAGTGTGGATTTTGTTAGATGGTATTTACTTGCCACAAGCCTGAAGAAATCACCATGTTAACATAGTGCACAGTGAACGGATGGGGAGTTAACGCAAAAATATACTCTCTATACCTTTTTTTTTTTCTTTTTCAACTATAAGTCCATACATGAGTCACCTGATTATTTTCTCTTTGTAAGGAATCTTCAAAAAGTTTAAAGAAAAATATATTGTAGGAAAACTCCATGCAATTTTTAATTGCACCAAAATAAACTTAAATTTTAATTCTGCTTTTCCATGATGGCTTGGAGTACTATGGTATTGATTGGTCAAATTGTTTTACTTATCAAGCTTTTCTCACTTTCACTGATGGACTTTAGTTGTGCTCTTCTGGGCACTACTGTGTCACACCACTCTGCTAACACTCATAAATGTGGCACAAATTTCATACGATACAATAAACCGAACATTTTTCTAGTAGTGCTCTATATGACCATGTACTAATTAAAAGCAGTTCCAAACTTTTATTTCTTCCCCTAAGAGATTTGAAGGTCAGTGTGTTTCAGGGTAACAATGGTTTTCATTGCTATGCAACTTAATTATTAAAGATTGTCTAAACATTGGAACTTCAGGTGAAGATTGGGCCAGAAATAGAAGCTACTCCTTGAAGCTGGCAGCCAAAGTCACAATCTGCCAAAATTCAGCATGGTAGAAGAAACTTGAAATTACATGTTTCAAAATGAAATAATTGAACAATTATAAAATAGTCACAATGTCTCATTCAAATGAACATAAATCCTTTCATCTAGAATTTCAGAACGTACCAACTTGCCAGGTTTTTGTTGCTGTGGGAATGGGAAAGTGTGTCTCACAGACGATTGCAACCTATGTCAGCAACAGCTTCAGAGATGTAGCGGCCAGGTGTTGTGGCTCATCGGGTTAAGTTCCTGTGCAGTTTACAGCGTGTATCAGTGTTGGTTTGAGTCCCGTTCCCTCCATTTCCAATCCAGATTCCTGTCAATGAATCCTGGGGAGCAGCAAACGATAGATAGCTCAAGTGTCTGAATTCTGTAACACTTAACACACATGGGCTTCTGCCTGCTTCAAACCTGGTTGCCACAAGGAGCAATTAAGAGGCAAACCAGTGCATGAAAGATCTCTCTCTCTCTCTCTCTCTCTCTCTCTCTCTCTAATCTCTCTCTCTCTCTCCCTGTTTACTACTCTGATCTTCAAATAAATGAGAATTTTCAAAAGTCTTCTAAAAAATGATTCAGCTCTTCAGGGAAAATTGAAGGAATGAGACGGCAGAATTATTTTTTTTTTTTCATTTTCTGACAAAGGATGTAAAATAAAAGAATCCCAGGAAGATATTAAAATGATTGGAATATAGACATCCCAAACGTCCACATAACCACTAGACCAAGTGACCACCTCAGAAAGCACTTTTTATTTTTATTATTTAGTTAGTTTCAGGATTTATTATTTGAAAATCAGAATTGGGCCCAGAGCGATAGCCTAGTGGCTAAATCCTTGCCTTGCATCCAATGGGATCCCATATGGGTACCTGTTCTAGTCCATCCAGCTTCCTGCTTGTAGCCTGGGAAAGCAGCAGAGGATGAGCCAAAGCCTTGGGTCTTTGTAGCCACATGGGAGACCTGGAAGAAGCTCCTGGTTTCAGATCAGCTCAGCTGTGGCAATTGCGGCCACTTGGGGATTCAATCAGCCGACAGATCTTTCTCTCTGTATCCTTTCTATATATCTGCCTTTCAAATAAAATGAGAAAAAATAAAATAATATAAGATAAAATAATAAAATATTTGTTTTTAAAAAAGTAAGAAAATCAGAGAAGCGGACAGACAGAGAGAATCTTGCATCCACTGGTTCTCTACTCAGATGCTTACAAAATCTTTCTCGCAGAGGGCAAATGTCCCCATATCTCAGAAGTTGGGTTTGCCATTTCACTGAAGGAAATATATAAAACAAACAGAATTTTGTGGTCAACTTGAACACAAACACCAAGCAACAAGGATCAGATACAGACTGAGTTGGCGGCTCTGTAGAGTCAACTATCCCCACTTTTCAGCTGCCAGTCTCTGTCTTGGCGAAGACTGGTTTTGGGAATTTTCTATAAAATAACAGTTTATTGGGGATTCCACTAGAAATTATATGCAAGCTGTAAAAAAAACCAGCTATAATTTGATCAAATGCCTATTTTGTATATAGTTTGCATGCTCCGTGAACTATGTATTGAACTATTTCAATGTTCTCACACACCTATAAATTTAAAGTTAGGAGTGATTAAAATTTTTGCTTAAGACCAAACACAGTACATTGAAAACACAGTATTGAATTGAATTGAAAACACAGTACATTTTGCAAATACTAAATCAACTACCAGGCCAGGAGGTACCAAGTTCTGTTTTTGTTTTTGTTTTTCTGTTTGTCCTTATTTTTCTTCCCTGATCATTTTCTACAAATAAGACGATCTGTTTTTGTAAATTCTAATGAATGAACAAATACATGCTTTCCGTTTTGTTTCTAAATACAAATCAATCAGTCTGTGAATATGCTGAATTCTCACAGCCTCCCTTTTTTAAATATTTACTTTATTTATCTCTTATTGGAAAGTTATGCAGAGAGGAGGAGAGACAGAAAAAAAAAATCTTCCATTCAATGATTCACTTCCCAAGTGGCCGCAATGGCCAGAACTGAACCAATTTGAAGCCAGGAGCCTCTTCCAGGTCTCCCACATGGGTGCAGGGTCCCAAGGCTTTGAGCCATCCTTAACTATTTTCTCAGGCTACAAGTAGGGAACTGGATGGAAAGTGGGGGGTTGCCAGGATTAGAACCAGTGCCCATATGGGATCCTAGCACGTGCATGGCTAGGACTCTAAACCACTACGTCCTACAGCCTTTTAGGAGCAGTGTAACACCCTATTGGCAGAAATGCATTGCATCTGTCCACATTAACTTTCTGATCTGCTACTGGCATTTATTGCATGCAGTAGTCATGGATCTATAACTGTTGATCTTCAGAGACCTAATACTGAGGCTGGGATTATTGGGCTCACAGTTCTGAAAGCCAAGAGCATAGCCCACCAAGTTGCATCACATCATGGCAGAAAAGTAGAACAGGAACTGGCTAAGTGCAGAAGGGGCATGCCTAGGAGGTAACCTCTTAAGTGCTTTCATTAGCACTCACTCACTGCGAGCCTGGCATGCATCCTTTCCAAAGCCTGCACCCTTTCAGCACCACTCTACTGAGGACAAACTTCCCACACAGGAAACTGGGAACACAGGCAAGCCCCACTGAAGCCAACACTTGCCTTGCAAATTTGTTTTTTTCTTTTCTCTTACTCTTTTACTTGTGTTCTTTCATTGTGAATCAAACTGCAGGTAACAATAGTGAATCTATTCATGTTTTTAAGAGTCTTTTAAAACAGCACAAGCAGTCATGCTGGTACATCCAGGTTCCCGGCATGCAGTTGTATAGCTGGACAAGCTGCAACACAGCAAGCCAACTGAATGCTACACTCTTTTTTTTTTTTAAAGATTTATTTTTATTATTTTTTTATTGGAAAGGCGGATATACAGAGAGGAGAGACAGAGAGGAAGACTTTCCATCCGATGATTCACTCCCCAAGTGAGCACAACGGGCCGATGCTATGCTGATCCGAAGCCAGGAGCCTCTTCCGGGTCTCCCACGCGGGTGCAGGGTCCCAAAGCCTTGGGCCGTCCTCGACTGCTTTCCCAGGCCACAAGCAGGGAGCTGGAAGGGAAGCGGGGCTGCCGGGATAGAACCGGCGCCCATATGGGATCCCGGGCGTGCAAGGCGAGGACCTTAGTCACTTGCGCCACCGTGCCGGGCCCTGAATGCTACACTCTTGACATCCTCTCCAAAGACCGAGCGTATTTGCCTCTCTTTGTTACCCATAGCTCCACCGCCTCATCATTGGACAACCACCTTTAATTTCTTTTTAAAAGTACTATATGCCACCAACACCATCTGAGGCACATTTTTTTTGTTCCTTGCTATTATCAAGGAGCATGAGAGAGATGAGGAAAGGTTAAATACTCACTTGTGTGTTATGGATGTGTTCATTGGCTAAGACTACTATACTACAGAAAGGATTCCCAGAGACGTCTCATGAAATTCCAGGCAGAAAGAAGTTAAAGCTGTTCAATTGTCAAGTGCAGCTGAAAAACCATTACTGTGGCTGTGGATTTCAGTTAGCTGCTCTTTAAAGGGACAGTGATGGCTCTGCTGTTTAACCTCTCTTAACCTCTCCACTCTGGGTGACTCACAGTTTTCTTAGTCATAATGATGTCACATTATATCTTCACTCCAAAAGGCAAAGCCCATATGTATGATTAAACTATACTTCCTTCTGTGTTCACCCTAACTGCATTTCTACAATAACTCACTTATGAAAAACACAGATTATTTTGCTTGGTTTTTGTGTTAACTTGATGTCCATGGGTTTTACATTTTCTCTGGAATTGCAATGAGGGTTTCAGACTCCCAAGAGTCCAATTCTCTCCAAAAAAGTGTGAATTAATATAAACTAGGTTTGTAAAACTTTGAATTTTATCCTGAAGTTTTCGGTGATTACAATTAGAACATGCTTAAAATCTGAAATTCAGGTGTTGTAGACTTTAGCACGTTCTGCTACACAGTGCTTCCCTCCTGAAACTGCCCCTTCCTCAGCTTCGCCCAGGAAGCTATGAGAGGTTCCACAACCTTCGATGACTCTCCCTGGCCCTCTCAAGTAAAAATCGCAGTTGATTGGACCAGAAGTAGGCCATCGACCCAAGAATAATCAATCACATCCCTTCCTCGGGCCTTTTATCTCGGATTCCAAAGAACAAAGCCAGTCTTTCTGTAGTGGCAAAGGCCATATGATGAGAATCTCCCTTATTTTGTTTTGTTTTGCTTTGTTTTGTTTTATTTTGAATGTATTCATTCACAGGCATGACCAGCCATGAAAACATCAAGCTAACAAAGAAATTAAAAAACGAAAGACACACCAGTTTTCGTATCCCTAGCTTTAGCTCCCAAGGCCCAGTCATAGCCCCAGCTTTATTGCGCTTTAGCTCTTCATCCCTTACATCCAGTAAATCCCTTTTCTTATCTAAGTGACCGCATGAGAGTTTACTGTCATTAAAAACTGTAGCAAACATAATTAGGGCACTCATGCCAATTCTTAGCTAATGACATTTCACAAGCCTGAAAAGTATAATTAAAATGGAAATTAAAATGCTTTACTTATTTTCTCTTTTTAAAGATTTCTTTACCAAGATGACAGAGTAACAGGTTGGTGGGAGAGGGTGGGTTTGGGACTGTGAACAGATAGAGAAGCCTCCCATCCGCTGGTTCACTTCCCAAATGGCCACAACAGCCACAACTTGTCTAGTCCAAAGACTAGAGCCAAGAGCTTCTTCTGGGTCTCCCACATAGACACAGAGGCCAAGAACCTGGGTTATCCTCCACCGCTTTCCCAGGTACATTAGCAGAGAGCTAGAGAGAAGTGGAGCAGCTAGGACCCTGTCTGGTGCCCCCATGCAGTGCTGGTACCACAGGCAGCAGCTCTTCTGGCTACACCACAGTGCTAACACCTTGCTTGTTTTTATTTACTTGCTAATAAAGAAAAGATTGAATAAAACCCAGAAAGTGCAAGGATTCTAACACATTGAAATGCTTCCAAAATTCTGTATCACACATAGTGAGTAGCAATAAATGAGGAATTATTTGATATTTTCTATATTTTTTATTACTAGGAGAAATATCAAAGGAGTATAAAATATGTCTTAGCTGATTACATGTTTGCCTTGTACTTCATACTTAGAAGGAGTTATTGTTTTGGTAACTTGTACAGAGTCACTCAAGTGGTAAATTTGAATCAAGATTTAAATAAAAGAATTAGTACTCTGGAATCTAATGCTTCGAACTACCAAAAATCTATTATCCCTTTATATCAAGAATGCTTATTAACTCTTTATCCTCCACTCCAAAATTGTTTTGATAGATTTTGACTTAATGAAAAGCTGAAAAATAAGAAAAATAAGAAAAGCTGCATGTACTCTTAGTATTCTTAATGTGCTTTGTCTCCTAATGAGTCATTGTGGGGACCCTGGATTTCAGTGTGTTGGGAAGAACAGAAAATTTCAAAGGTGTGTACTAGTGGAAAGCGGTTAAGTCATTGGAGGCACTGCCCTCAGGAGAGCTGCATGCTGTTCTCAGCTTCTGCCCACTGTGCTGGCTTTCTATATGGGCACAAGTTTGAGTCCTGGCTGAGGAAGCTTGGCCTTGACACTGGGCCCCAAGAACAACTAACCCTTATAGCAACTAACTGCTGCCAGGAGACTAACACGTTCGTCAAGAAGCAGGTCACCTCTATTCCCAACTGGTCACTTACCCCGTTATAGAACATGACTTTTGTCTGCTTCCCATTGCAACACTTCTGTAAACAAGAGACTTTCTAGACAATTCACTGCAGCATCGCAAGAAGAGATCATGTAGGGAGTCCAGGAAGAAGATGGGGCTGCCTGCTTGCCTGCCTTGGTTCTATCTGTTGGAAGACAAGGTTTCACAGCAGCAGTGATAGGGAGATGCAATGCATTGGCAGGGGCCTTCAGGGACAGAACAACCAGCCACCTAGGATGGCACCCCATCCCAGCATCTGTGTGCGTCACTAATATCATCAAGTCACCTTTGAACACAGATTATATCTGCTCCTTATTTGTATTTTATCTTACTTATTTCATCAACCTGCTTTCACAAAATTGAAGCATACAATACATGACTGTTGACCGTGGGTATCTATCACTTCTTAACACAGCTCATTTTAGACTCATATTTTGGGATTAATTTTAGATTTGCATCTGTTTCAAATTTCTTCTACTACTTTGCCATGTTCTTTTTTTTTATTTTATTGTTACTAACATTGTATTATGTGATACAGTTTTATAGGCACTGGGGATTCCCCCCGCCCCTCCCATACCCCGCCCCCCATGGTGGATTCCTCCACCTTGCTGCATAACCACAGTTCAAGTTCAGTTGAGATTCCTTCATTGCAAGCATATACCTAGCATAAAGTCCAGCGTCTTACTTTGTCATGTTCTTGAGACTAAAAGCCAACTTCTAATCTGTAGGTGGCTTTCAGAAAACCCATAGAAATGTATTTTTTTATTGAAAAAGGCATATCAACTTCAACATTTTGCACCTAAATACACTTCATATTCTTATTCTATTTCTCTATAAGTATGTTGGTATTTTTCTGAATTGCTGATACTGTCTCAAATTAGTACTGAAAACATATATAGAAACAATTTCACTGTGGATCTATCCTATCTCTTTTTCTAACTCAACATCCATATAAGATTTTAAAGACAAGATTACTGAGCCATATAAATTTAATATTTGTCATATTATCCTCTTCCTTTAGCTCACTATTTTCTTTCTATTTATTTTATTCTTCTTTCCTTTTTCTTTTCTCACTTTCTTCTTCCTTCAATTTATGGTATTAATTTGAGTTCCCTATATGTGCCAGAGTCCATGCTAAGCCTCAAGAATATAGTGTTTGGGGTCAGTATGACCTACAAGAGCCAGTATCCCATGTAGATGTCATTTCGTGTGCCTGCTGCTCCACATCCCATCCCGCTCCTTTCTTACTGCCTGGAAAAGCAGAAGAAAATGGTCCAAAAGCTTGAAACCTTCAACCTGCCTGGGAGACCCTGGAGAAGCTCCTGGCTCCTGGCTTCAGATTAGCTTAAATCCAGCTGTTACAACCATTTGGAGAGAGAACAAGCAGATGGAAGATCTTCTCTATCTCTCCTCTTTGTAAATCTATAAATCTCTGTAAAATTTTCCTATAAAAATAAATATATATATTTTTAAGATACAATGTTTAGGGCCAGCATTGCAATTAAGTAAATTAAGCCACCTTCTGTGATTTCAGCATCTCTTATGAGTACCAGTTTGATTCTTGGCTGTTTCACTTCCAGCCCTGGCCCTGGCTATAGCAGCCATTTATGGAATGAAGAACCAGCTCATAGAAGATCTCAATCTCTCTCTTTCCATCTCTTTCTCTATCTTTACTTCTATATCTCTCCCTCTCTTTCTATAAGTCTGACTGTCAGATAAATAGTGTTCAACATGCACAAGAATATTCTGCTCTTCAAACTTACACTATAGGGTAGAGAGGGTCATTACCTAAATAATCCCATAAATTAAGTTATTAATAAACAATGCTGATAAGCATGATTGAGCAGAAGCCCCTGGTGTTCTGAGGGGAACTGATGTGGTTCAGCCCAGGAGTGAGATAAAGGCAAGCTTTCCTGATGATGTGGGCTGAGTCAGGGAATACATTAGTATGAATTAAGGCTCAAGAACAAGAGCAAAAGGATACCCAGACAGAGCCCCAGCAGCTGGTATTCGGGGCCTCTAAAAGGAATGTATGGGAGGAAAGTACAGGATAGGCAGAGTCCTGATAAACAAGGTTTAGTTGGAATTTTTTGCCCATTTTGTTCAATGTATTTATTAGCTCCTTTTCTTTCCTTTCCTTCTTTTGAAGAAAACTTGGATCGAAAACCTTAATACAGTTTACCCACATGGATATTAGAGACCAGGTTCCTCTGTCATCAACTGCTGTGTCCCATGATGTGCCTGAGCAGGAAGCTGGAAGCAACAAGGGAACTGGAACTTGAACCCCACTACCTGATATGAGATGCAGGCACTCTAAGCAGCCTGTTAACTGCTACGCCAAACCCTGGGTCTTGAAAGCAATCTTAATTATTATTAGTATAAAATTTTCAGAAAACATCTAATGTAAGGGAGAAAAAGTATTGCAATTTAATTACATTATTAATTTAAAATGATTTCTTATTTTGTCCCTGATAAAGATTCGAAATGATTTTATGACAAGATTGAACAAAATTTTCTAAACCTCAATATTAATAAACATACATTTCTTGATTCCAGCTGGAAACATAAGCCTTCATAGCACTCTGAAATAGAATTGACAAAGAAAGAAGAAGAGGAACATGTCTCATCTCATTATTAAGGCATTTTTTGTTGCTCTCATTTTTACTAGGATTTCAAAAAATCAGTGATTTTGCAATGTTTTATCATATATTCCTATTTTAATTATTAGCCCTTCTAGATAATTTATTCATGTGTTGGTTCACAAAAGCTTATTTATTGATCAAAAATTTTATCTGTGAACTAAATGTTGTTCAATATAAGGGTGTGTGCTTTAAAGAGCACTTCTAGTTTGTATTGATGAAATTATTCTGGTGAGTCTTCAGGAAAGTTGAAAGAAGGGGAAATGAGAGCTTTCCCATAAAAATGGTTCATATGAGTTTAGCAATGGGGAAGTGGAGGCATCATGACACAAAGGCAGTTTGCATTCAGACATCACAAATGTTTCACTATGAGCTTTCATCAATGGAAAGGCACAATGAAAACCATAGCGCTGTTACTACAACAGCACATCCACATTATGGAACTTCAAAGCTTGCTGCACATGTTCCACAATATTTAGTCGTTGCATGTCTATATGTCAAGGATGTCATTCCCAACCAGAAACTAAGGAAGAGGGAAGAAGTGATGTGTACAGACTTCAGGGAGCCAGATTAAGATACTGTTACTCTCCAATAAGAAAAATTTTTTTGCACATTTTCACCTGAAGTGATTTAGAACTTAATCAAAATTATACACTTTTTTAGATGCATAAAATCCTAATGCCAATCAATGCCAACCTTGACATTGTAGACTTAAACACAGGAGCATAAATCAGTTCTCTGGTTATTGCTTTAAGTTTTGTGAAGATTTCCTATATGTGCTTTGTCCCCTCCAGATGTATTTTATTGCAGAATGTAATGTATACACAGGTGTGTTATCAATTTAATTGTAAAATATTCTTGAAAATGGGCCTGGCATGACATCTTAATGCTAAATCCTCACCTTCCATGTGCCAGGATCCCATATGGGCACCAGTTTATGTCCCAGTTTTTCCACTTCCTATCCTGCTTCTGCGTATGTCTTGGAAAGCAGTTGAGGATGGCCCAAAGCCCTGGGACCCTGCACCCATGTCAGAGACTTGGAGGAAGCTCCTGGCTCATCACTTCAGACAAGATCAGCTCCAGCCACTGTAGCCACCTGGAGAGTGGACTAGTGGACAGATCTTTGTCTCTCTGTCTGTAAAGTTGCATTTCCAATAAAAATAAACTAATCTTTAAAAATTATAAAACATAAAAAAAATTAATTACTGAAGGGAAACAGGAAGGTTAGTGTGAGGAGCTCTGCAGACGTGCTGTGACTTCAACAGCCATGGTGTACTCTGAACTCTTTGGCAAACAATTAAAATAAATCATCGCTGTTTGGATTAATAAATTACTTTAACAGTTACATATAATCTTCACAGATTTTATTTACAAATATTTAACATCATTTTGTCATTTTTGTGAAGTGTTAAATAAGAAACATTTTTCAGCAAAAGTGAAGCCATCACATTATTAAAGTATATTTATAGTGGTGAGCATTTGGTGTACTGGTTAAAACACTGCTTGGAACTCGTGCATCTCCCATCAGATTCTTCTAGAACTAGAAACCTGACACAGTCTATGGACAATAACACCACCCAAAGATTCTCAGCTTTACCAAAGAGAAAGATGTGGCTTTTAAAATGACTTACAAGATATTTAGAAATGCTAAAATATGGGGATATTAGTAAAACTGTGATCCAATGCTATTGAATGTAGGAAAAGCTTAGGCTATATTAATTTTACATCTGAGAGCACTTGAGACACAATAAGGTGATACAGTGAGTGGCTGGCATTTGGCACAGCTGTTACAATGCCACTTAGAAAGTCTGCATCCAACATCAAAGTGTCTAAGTGTGAGTCTTGGCTCAACTTCTATTTCCAGCGCACTACTAAGAATGCACTAATAGGCAGAGCTTCAGGGAGAAATAGAGACAGAGAGAAAGAAAGAGAAGTATTTCATCTGACATCCACTCCCCAAATGGTTACAATGGCAGGAGCTGAGCCAATCCAAAGCCAGGATCCAAGAGCTTCCTCTGGGTCTCCCACGTGAGTACAGAAGCCCAAGCACTTGATCTATCTTCTCCTTTTCCGGGCCATCAGCAGGGGGCTGGATTGGAAGTGGATCAGCTGGGACCTGAATAGGCATTTATATAAGATAGCAGCAGCAAAGACAGAAGCTTAGCCTGCCTACCACAACAAGGCACTGGCCTCAGTGAGAAATGATGGCAAGTACTGATTCTTCAAAAACAAGTTCAGGAAAGACAAGACCCTAGGAAGCCATGCTCTGGTAAGTAGTAAAATCAATCAAGACTTTACAGATAAGATGTAACAGAAAAGATGGTAGTTTGCTAAGCACTCACTATGTGCTGATCACATCGTTAAAACATGCAGGGTTCTAACTCTATCTGCCAAAAAGCCAGGCAGTGCACATGGAACTACACGAGGAACAATTATTAGGTGAGGAGTGGACAAATCAGTATGGCCCAATTAGACTAAAGATGGAGAAAATAAAGAAGGCTTGGTTCTGCCTTTTCTTTCAGGAGCAAGCTAGTCTGTGGAAGGTTAATATCCGAGGTGACGTCAGGCATTCTGCAGTCAAAGAAATAAACCCAGCCAAGCTGGGGCCGAAAAACCTGAACAGCAGAGCTGGAGGCCTGATGCAACATGACTGAAGGTCACTGAACCACCGCCCTTCTTGGTAAGCACTTCCTACTTCTACACTAGTTTAAGTTTGCCTGAACTACCTTGCTTGAAACTGCCTGAAGAACAAAGCCTCTGTTTTTATAATACATAGAAATCCTTAGAAAATACACAAGAAAGAATAAGTAGGTAAACTTTCCACTTACAGCATATACCCACTCATACACAGACATGTTTTCCCTTTAAGAATGCAATATGTATTTTTTAAAATCTGGTTTGGAGCCAGTGTCGTGGCATAGCAAGTTAAGCCTCTCCCATATGGACATCGGTTTGAGTCCCAGTTGATCCACTTCCAATCCAGCTCCCTGTTTATGTATCTGAGAAAGCAATGGAAGATAGCCAAGGTCCTTGGGCCCTGCACCTGGCAGAAGCTCCTGGCACCTGGCTCCAGGCTTCATCTGGTCTACCTCTGTCATTATGTGCATTTGGAGAGTGAAATGGCAAATGGAAGATCTCTCTGTTTCTCCTTCTCTCTACAAAACTTTTATTTTTAAAATAAAATTAAATTTTTTTAAAAACATCAAATGTATAAAGTATTAAACATAAATTTAGGATACTAATAATCAAATAATCATAACTTTGTAATAATTATCTGATATTCATCACGTGGGAAGGGTACCAAGAAGCCTACCTGAGCTATAGTTAAAGCACATGTCTGGGACAAGTGCTGTAATATGAAGGTTTAAGCGGATACTTGGGACACCACATGTCGCACTGGAGTACTATTGTAAGTTCTTGCTACTCTGCTTATAACCCAGCTTCCCACTGATGAACCCTGGAGGAGTGGGTGATGGCTTCAGTGTCTGGATTCCTGACATCCCTGATCTGAAGCCAGGAGTCAGGAGTTTCCCTGGGATTTTCCACATGAGTACAGGGATCCAAGGACTTGAGCCATGCTCTGCTGCTTTCCTGGGTCACAAACAGGGAGCTAGATCTGAAGTGTACAAAGCAGGGCTAGAATTGGTACCAAAATAAGATGTCAGCATTGCGGGTAGCAGATTAGTCTACTGAGTCACAGCAGCCCCCCTCCCGCCCCCAGTATATTCTTTTAAGCTCTGTAGTGGAATAACTTGTTCTTAAAAGAGCAAAACTAAACTATAACAAAACCAAACATGAAGGCCAATGTGTTGACTCAACTAGCTAATCCTCCACCTCCAAATGGCACATCCCATATGGTTTCTAGCTCATTTCCCAGCTGCTCCGCTTCCCATCGAGCTCCCTACTTACGGCCTATGAAAACTACTGTTGGCCCAAAGCCTTGAAACCCTGCACCCATGTGGGAGATCTGGAGGGAGTTCCTGGCTCCTGGCTTTGGATTGGCTCAGCTCCGGCCATTGTGGTCATCTGGGGAGTGAACCAGTGGACGGAAGATCTTTGTGTTTCCTTCTCCTTCTCTCTCTGAATCTGTCTTTTCAATAAAAATAAATAAATGTTTTTAAAAGAGAGAAAAATATCCTTAAAATTTCTACCAACTTCTACTTTATTCTAATTTTACTTTTCAATTTCAATGATCAAGTCAACCATCTCAGTCACCTCATACAAAATAAAAGATATATGTGACTGCATGTGTCACGTATACCAAACCACCAGAATCATAATAAATCTCCATTCTTGCACACAGTCCTGAGAACAGAGCTGACATTTAGTGATTTTACATATCCATTCTTCTGAATACAATCCCTGCTCAGAATCAGTGTCAGGATATCAGAGCTATGGCATGCAGTGAAGTTAAGTGTGCCTCACAAACAAGGCTTCTTCCAGTGAATACATTTCATCCCAAAAAAGGTTTCTGACTAACCTACTTCTTACCAAGATAAATATTGCCTCTTGGCTTTGCTTTTTGCTGTGGATAGACTATACACTAATCAGCAGCAGTATTTGGATCTGTCTTGGACAGATTCATACCACAACACTGGTCCCAGAATTGTTTATCAGCCTACGTCCCTCTACCTTCACTGCCTTATTCATGAGTCCATTAAGCCAGATTTAGGTTAAGGGAATACCCACAACATGCAAACACCCACAGAGCAGGGCATTCTGGGAACTCACAATCAAGAGCCTCTTAGGTGATGAGGCCTTAGGGTGAATATTGATTGGGAACACTAGCATCCCTGCATTTTGAGAAGGCTACCACATTCCTCTTCCCCGACTTTGTTTGTTTTGTTTTGTTTTGTTTTGTTTTGTTTTGTTTTGTTTTTTTCCATATTGTTTCCTTCATGTTTAAGTGGGGGGGATATTAAGGGAGAAGGCCCACCCAATTTCCCATCCTCCCCAGGTCCCGGATATAGGGCATGCTCTGAGGTTCTTGCTCAAGTGGATTTGAAATTTCAACAGTTATGAATCGCTGCCCATCTTGCCACTCCAAGCACTATGAGATCGTTGAAGAATCTACTGATTGACATAGTCCATCATAGAGTCTCTGTTTGCCCCGTATTTCGCTGCCAAGATATAGCTGAGATGGTTGGTTGACCTGTTCTGTCTTCTCTCTTTTCTTGGTTAGGGTTCTGAATCCAGCATTTTGATTGGGGAGATCTCCAAAGAAACTTTGCCCGAGGTGTTCTCAAAGCAGATTCTTGTATGTGCTAGCAAGTACAGGGCCCGGCACAGTCCATCGCCCTGATCAGCTGGTGGTTGCAATTGCTGGGTTGGTTCTGTTTGCACTTCCGACTTCCACTGGAACCAATGGGTGTTGCAGTCCAGCCTGGTTCTGCCCAGCACATACTCGGCCCTCGCATAAACCAGTGGGAGCTGCAGCCTAGTTGGAGCGACCCACAATAACCCCCACCAGGCCCGCCCCTACCCTGGTTTGCCAGTATGTGTAGCAGTAATCCAGTCTGTCCCACACCCCATTCCACCCCAGCCGCCGTCCTAGTTTTATGCCCTCCCATGGAAGTGGTAACCCAAGAGGGATGAGCCCACTATTTCCCTCCCAGTCTCTCCCACTCCCAGATTATGCACTCTCCAGATAGTTCTGTGGTTTGACTTGACAGAACTAGCCCCCAGTGCTAGCTTCTGCCAGCTGATGCTGTGGCTAAGCCCAAACAACCTTCACCCACTCTAATTTTGTTTGCACCAGTAGGAATAATCAGTCCAGCCCAGCTTTTCCCTGATCTAGTCCACATGAGGCATACAGGTGTTGTAGCCGCGTCTAATCTGGTCTGCCCCTACACCAGCCCACGCTCTTCTGCGGGAGTAGCTGTCCAGCAAAGGAACCCTCCCTTATTCCCCTGCCGGCTCTGCCAACTCCCTTCCTTGTTCTCACACTTGCTGGTTGGGCACTGCAGTCCCTTCCGGTACAGGCAACCTCACCTTGGTATTCAGTATTGTGCACTAGTCTTTGTTGCGACCGAACCTGGCTCGACCCACACTGTTCTGGTGCTTGGATTTGCCAGTGAATGACGTGGACAGAGTCAGCCTGGTCTTCCCCCGACCCATGCCAATTGTATGCCAGTGGGTAACTTTCCATGGCCTTTTCTGGGCTATTTCCTATCATGTTTCTTGCGCTGACCTGCCGGGTCTGTGTCCTGCCAGAGGAGTTGCCCAGGCTCCTCTATCAGAACCTCTCCCAATGCCAGGTTTCATGCTTACCAGTGGGTCCATGAGCCAGCCCTACTCAGTCCACCTCCTGTCATAGCAGGAACAGTGGCTTTTCCTGACTGGCCTTCAACCCAAACTGGTTCTTGCTGTGGATGTTTCAGCACAGCCATGGTTTGTCCATACCCACATATGGCTCACACATGGCTCTGTAGGGGGTTGAGACCTAGCCTAGTCCATCGCACATCTATCCCGGTCCTCCAGGACACCAGAGGGTGTTGGGGTCTAGCCCAGCTTGGTGCATCCAGTCCCAGTCCACGCTTGTGCCAAGGGAGACTACAACCATATCCTGATCAGAACGCAGCCCCCATTCCAGGTCACACGCCCCTTGGTGGGAACCTCAACCCAACTAGGGTCATCCCCTTAGCTCCCCAACCAGGCCTGTTCCAAGCCATAGATCACATGCATGCCAGTGGTTGCTCTGACTCAGCTTGGCACAGCCCCTCACCTGTTCTGACCTCTGCCTTAGACACTGTGGCTTAGCGTTCCTGGCTCATGCAGACCAGTAGGTGCAAGAGCCTAGCTCGACATGACCTGTTCTCCGTCCTGGTTTCTAGTTTTGTCTGTGGGCTAAGGTTTGCTCAGTCCTGCCTGATCTACCCTATTCCAGTATCAATTGACACATTTGCCAGCTGTTGGAACTACTATGCCCAGCTTGTCTGACCCCAAGGTCTGGACCACATGTTCACCAGCGGGAGCTATGACTTGCCGAGGGAGTTTCCCAAGTTCCTCCACTTAATCCACTCCCAGACCCAGTTCTCATACATGCCATTGGTTTAGGCCAGCACCTGGCGAAGTCTGGCCTTCCATTTGGCCTTGTATGAGCTGGTGAACGTTGCAGCCTGGCCCACCCCACACCCTATTTAGGATGTACATTCGGGTGCTGCTGCCCTGACCAATCCAGACTATTGGGGGTTCCTTTACCTGTGATTGATGGCAGGCTCCTTGGTCACACCTAGCTTAGTCCATCACCACCCCAACTCTTGAGATAACCAGTGGGGCTAGAATTTTCACAGGTTGTGGCCCACACATCCCTCACTGAATTTACCCCCGGTTATGGTTCTTGAGTGCTAGTTATTGTAATGACTTGCTTAATGTGACCCTTCTCCTGTCCATAATCATGTCAGGTAACATGATATAATTCTGCAAGACAAGCCCCAAGCCATAGCTTCTGCATGGACTGGTATTCAGCATTGTTCAGTGATTACAAGTTTTACAAAGGAAGAGTTACTGCCAATGGGAATCTTTACGAATGCTTCACGTCCTAGAAGCACAATGGGTTCAACCTGGAGCTAACTAAGCAGCGACTTAAAGAACCAAAACCCCAGAGCTTCCCAGCCAGGCGGCCAGCAGGCACAGCCTGGCACCAAATGGCGCACTGGCCCCCCGGGGACAGCTCACCACGTGCACATGGTGGCTGTCATCTGAGATCCAGGCATGTGACGCCCCATCCTGAGACCCACCAGCAGCCAGGAAGCTGCTGGAAGTTTAAACTCCCAGGCCCAAGGTTGCACCCCTCCCCAATCCCATTCACCACCCAATGAAGGTGGCGGGTGGGTCCCAGACCTGCCTAGCCACGGAGACCTCCCCCCTCGGTATACTCACCCCGAAGGGAGCAGCCCCCGGAGCCCAGGCAGACCCGGGGACAGCTCACCACATGCACATGGTGGCTGTCGTCTGGGGTCCAGGCATGAGAAGCCCCATCCTGAGACCCCCCCCAACTTTGTTTTTACCAGTTCCAGCTGTGATCTCTCACAAGTTTCAAAAAATCTCTTCAACTCACTAGTCACTGCTCATGAATCATTGGAGCTCCAAATCAAAGGCAAATGCTCCTTCCAGACAAATGGATAAGCAGATGTAACAATCTGTGCTCTTCCCTTGGAGAATTTAACTTCACTACCCCCTAGTACCAAGAAGGAGACTCCACTGTGGCAATGGTATTTTCTAGCTAGTGCTGGCTTATCATGATCAACTGGTCAATTGGCTTAGGAAACTGCCAGTGAGGAAAGGCATTGCTTGAAATATAGTGTTGAAGAAGAAAAGTGAAATCAAAATAAAGTAGAAAACAGTAGAATATTCTAATTTTCATCTGTGCTTCCAAGCAAGACCTGCTCGAGCTGTGATAGATGCTGCCATCGGATCAAGCAACAACCAGTTCACAATTCATTTTTAACCAAACTCAGGGGTCCTGTGAATTAATGCAATCATGTACTTTCCCATGTCTATCAATCATACTACTCATGCAAATATTAAAATAAGAATATTATATATGGTTAAATTTTGCATTGCTCATGTAGCTTCCTCTACTATCCAAACAAAACTTAATAGTTCACTGAAATTTATTGTTCCTCATTCAACATATTGCCTTTATTCAACTAAAATTATTAACCATGAAATGCCAGAGCTTTCAAAAATAGCATCAGTTTGAAAATACTGTCTTGTTTTATCTTCACAGTTTATTTTATCTGCTTTATATTTGTTTATCTACAGTTCCTGTCCCATAGGCCCTCAGTCACACCAGTCAAGCTCTTCTATTTTTGCCCCAGTCATTGGATTCTCTTCTATCAGTGTTCTGATCAGATTCTTCCCAGCATATGCCAAGAATTCATTGGATGTTGAATGTTCTTTTTTAGAAAATTTTATTTGAAAGCAGAGTTAGCAAGAGAGAAAGAGGAGAGATCTTGCATCTTCTAGTTCATTCCCAAAAAGGCCACAATGGCCAGAGCTGGGATAGTCTAAAATCAGGAGACAGGAGCTTCCTTCCAACCTCCCATGTGAGTAGCCCAGTCCCAAACACTTGGTCCACCCATTGCTTTCCAAGGCACAAGCAAGAAGCTGAATAGGAAGAAACAGCCATGATATATAGGATACTGGTCCTGTAGCTTTACCTACAAAATCCCAGTTCCATCAGCCCCTCCCCTAAATTTTTAAAATTTTATTTGAATGCAGCCAGGACTCTAACTGCACCTGAAATGTAATGTAGACCACCCAACTGGCATTTTTGCTGCTGGACCAAAAGCTTCCATATATTTGAACTTGACTATTGAAGAGCTTTTATCAAACCAAAGATATATAGAGTGCTATTTTTAATACTTTATCATCACTTAGTAATCCCTGTAGTTGCCACCTGCAGAGGTAGATAGGTTCAGTTAGCTAAGCAGAGTACCACTCGTATCCCAGCTACCCTACTCCTGTCCAATTCTCTGCTAATATGCTTGGTAAGTAGCAGATGATGACTTCAATATCCTGCCACTCACTTAAGAGACCCAAGTAGAGTTTCTAGCTGCTGGCTTCAGTTGGCCTTGCCCTAGGTACTGTAGCCATATAGGGAATGAACCTATGAACCTGATATAAGATTGTGTGTGTGTGTGTGTGTGTGTGTGTGTGTGTGTGTGTGTGTGTGTGTTACTCTGCCTTCAAATAAGTAAATAAATACATCTTTTAAAAATCTTATGGACTGGGCCTGGCGCCGTGGCTTAGTGGCTAAAGGCCTCACCTTAAATGAGCCAGGATCCCATATGGGCAGGGGTTCTAATCCAGGCAGCCCCGCTTCCCATCCAGCTCCCTGCTTGTGGCCTGGGAAAGCAGTCGAGGATGGTCCAAAGCCTTGAGACCCTGCACCCACATGGGATATCCAGAAGAACTCCTGGCTCCTGGCTTTGGATCCATACAGCACCGGCCATTGCGGTCACTTGGAAAGTCAATCATCAGACGGAAGATATTTCTCTCTGTCTCTCCTCCTCTATATATATAACTCTGCCTTTGCAATACAAAGTAAATAAATCTTTTGAAAAAAATCTTATGGCCTGCAGAAGGAAGGAAGGAAGGATGGAAGAAAGAAAGAAAGAAAGAAAGAAAGAAAGAAAGAAAGAAAGAAAGAAAGAAAGAAAGAAAGAAAGAAAGAAAGAAAGAAAGAAAGAAAGAAAGAAAGAAAGAAAGAAAGTTTAAAACAGTAGAAAAGGAGAAGAGTTGCCTTAATAAGAAATAGACACTATATAATATTTGGGGAAATTTCTCTATTTTATCTTCACAGTTTGGTTATGTTTTTGCAAGCTGTGACTAAGAACTGCGAAGTCTAAAAATACAAAGAAAGAAACACATATCTATCATTTATAGAATATTTAAAAGCTTTGATGATTCTCCATTTTCCATTTGCTTTGATGCTCATCAAAATGCAACTAGAACTAAGTTATTGAACTATTCCATTGTATCATTTATTAATTTATATATAAAAATGTTTCATATTGATCAAATTGAAATCCAAGTGTACTGCCTGGTATGTAAAGTATTCACAACAACAAAATCACTCTGGCTTGCAGACAGGTCTTTTCAATGTACAGAGACATGTTATTCAAACATTATAAAAACAGAATTTAATGGAGTTTGGGTTGAGTTATTTCTGACATATGTGTACGATGAATTCAAGGTTCAGGGGATGAGTAGAAGGGAGTCAAACAAATGCTTCTTCGAAGATGTTTTCCTTGAGTCCTTGATGGTGACAACATTAAATCTGCCTCGTGCAAATTGTGCCAGCTGGTCTTCTCTGGAACAGCCCGTGACTGTGCAGCTTCTTTGGCCTAAGGTAGAGCTGGCCTTCTCCCCTTCACGCTGATTTTCTGGTTGGACTGCACAGGCTCTCAGGCGTATAAATTGCTTTGCGTCCCTTATTAAGACGTTGACATAAGTACCCCTGCAGGATTGAACACAGAAAAAGCCTGCAAAATTGAAATGAGCCACCCTTGGGGCCTAATGTTCTTGTCATGGAGGGTTTCTTCTTTTCTTCTGTTCTTTTTTCTCTTTCTTTAAAAAAAAATAAAGACTACAAACAGCAGGGGCTGTGCAGACCTTGAAATCACTAGAAAATGAAATGTTTCCACAGCACTGAGACACACTTAGTGGTCAGGCAGGAACCTTGGTGCTGCCATGCGCCTCTGTAAGGAAGCAGAATTTTGTTTGAAACAAAAATGGAATAGAAATAATGTCAGGGTGATAGGCAGAACATACTGCTCTCATCATTTTCGGCTCTTTGGTGATGAAAGAAAAGGAAGGAAAGGGAAATTTTCCTAATCAAACGTTCATGAGCTGAGTGGATGAACAAGAGAGAATCATCACTTCTGTGTTCATTAGAATGACTTTTCAAAGAAGACAGAGATCAGAGGCAGTGGCACAGAGTAATCATGGCTAAATTCATTATTGATTCTGACTTGGAACTTGTCATTTTATTTTTTCTATGTTTTCCTCTGTGGTATAGCATTGTACCTCCACAAGGTCACGTCCTTTTGAAAATCTAACCTCAAAAGTCAGAATATTGCTGCTTTATAGCTGTGTGAAATCAGTTACAAAAGAAATTAAGAATGTTTTAAACTAAAAAAAAAAGAATGAATAAAAAGAATAACATGCATTATACGCAGACACATTACTTCATATTCGCAAATTATTTGTTATTGTTAGATGATAGCAATATTGTATGATTTTGTGAACAATTTAAATAATATGATATAAAGAAGTAGAAATGTAAAATTTTGCTATAAATCACCCCCCTCACATTCTCCCAGCCGCCTATGACTCATTTTCTTTTCCTATTGATTGAACCAACGTTGAAATCTTCAGATAAATTTTTTCTTGCTGCTATGTTCATATTTCTTGTGTGGACATACCAATAGAGACTTAGGAGTAATTGCTTTTAGTAAAAGGCAATTACGTTATATTGTTTTGGAAAATTGGTCATTTCCATTTGAAAATGTCATAGAAATTCATCTAAGATTTTAGTGCAGCAGATGTTGTGACATAGCAGGCAAAGCTAGCACCTGAGAGGCCGGGGTAGCATGCGGGCACTGGCTTCAGATCTTGGCTCTTCCATTTCTTATCCACCTTCCTGGGAAAAGCGTTACGGAATGGCCCAAGTATGTGGGTCCCATACAGAAGACTCAAATGAAGTTCCTGGCTCCTGTCTTCGGCCTGGCCCAACCCCAGCCTTTGCAAACAGAAAATCTCTCTCTGCCTCTCCTTCACTCTCTGTAACTCTGATTTTCAAATAAATAAAAACATCTTTTCTAAAGTAATTATTAATAGAACATTTCAACTAAACACAAAAGAGACTCTATGAAAATATACCCATGCTTAAAAAAATAACCTTAATTTTTTGCATCTTCTAGGTATTTAGCAAAAGGAAATTAAAGAATTTTGAAGAAGTACCTGCATTTTTATGTTCATCACTGAACTCAATGAAACTAAAAATTCATTTAGCACCTCCAAGAAAATATAACATATACAGAGAACAGAATACGATTCAACCAAAAAAGAAGAAGAAGAAGAAGAAAATTCTGCCATTTGCGATCATGTGGATAGAACTTGAGGTGCTCTCTGCAGGTGCTAAATGAAGCAAACTACTTGTACAAAGGAAGACAAATACCATTTGTCTGTGGAATGTAAAAGGTCAAGTTCATAAAAGCAAGGAAGGGAATGGTGGTTACCACAGACTAGCGGAAGGGGGAAATGAGAAGGTGGTAGTCAAACACACAAAATTTCACATTTCAAAATTTTATGAAGTACTAAAAATCTACTATACAACACAGTTCCTACAACTAGTCATGTTCTATTTTACGCTTACGTAGGTGGTCATTCCTTGCATTAAGTGCTCTCATCAACAAAAGTCAGGAATCATAATAAATTCAAAGTAACATGATAAAGTTTTGGGAGGTAACCAATGTATATGAATTGCAAGATGATGGTTTCATGGGCTTGCAGTGTCCAAAATCATCAAGTCGTATACATTAATTATGTATAGCTTCTTTCTAATGATTTATTGAACAATTTGAAAGGCAAATTTACCAAGGAAGGCTAGAGAAGGCTTTTCCATTCCCTGACTCACTTCCCACATGGTTGTAATGGCTGACATTGGATCAGGCAGATGCAAGGAGCTTCATCTGGGTCTCCCACATGGGCACAGGGGCCTAAGATCTGGGTTATCTTCTGGGTTATTTTTTCCAGACACATTAACAGGTAGTTGGTTGAAAGTGGAACAGCCAGGACTTAAACAGGTTCCCAAAATGAGATGCTGGTGTCAGAAACAGTGGCTTTATACATTGTGCCACTGTATAGCTTATTAGATAGCAATCATACTCAATAAAGTGGTTTTTTAAAAGCAGTAAGACACAGGGCCAGAATTGTGGCACAATAGGTAAAACCACAGCCTGAAATGCCAGTATCCCATATCAGATCACTGACTCGAGACATGGCAGCTCTACTGCTGATGCGGCTCCGTGCTCATGCGCCTGGAAGAGCAGTGACTGATGATCCAAGAAGTTGGTTCCTTGTCACCCGTGGAGGACTGCATGGAGCCTGGGAGTCCTGGTTTTGGCTTGGCACAACTCCAGCCGTTGTAGTTACTCGGGGGGTGATTTGGTGGATGAAAGAGCTCTCTCTTTCTCTCTCCCTGTCATTTTGCCTTATGAATAAGCAAATAAATCTTTTGAGAGAAAGAAAAAGAAAACTAGATTTGGTTTATGCATTATATACAACACTGGATCCCCACTGATTCATTTTCATAGAAAGTGGTATTTAAATGACTTCTGTTTCAAATAAAGCTTACCAGCCAGGAGATTGCCAGAGAAAATGCCGTGTGTGTGTGTGTGTGTGTGTGTGTGTGTGTGTGTGTGTGTGTGTGTGTGTCAGAAAACTAGGATTTCACAAAGCATAATACTTATTCAGTGAATCTGGCTGTGTCACTGTCTCTATTCCTTTTCAGCTTATAAGACTGGAAACACAAATTTTAAATGAAATACTACACAAGTTTATACTATTGACTCCAACTCAAATTTAAGATTAAACAAGTGTTAAGTCATTAATTTTATACCATATGCCATGTCTTCTACAATGAAAGCCTCCGCCCTTAACAGTGCCAACAGTTCTCCCTTTACTCCATACTACACATTCAGTGATCTCAGGATAACATATAAAACGACCACCAATTTGGGGCTGCTAAAAACAACTCAGAATCCCTGACTAATCTTCTTTGTCCTTTGGGTTTATTTCAGTAAGGCTATAAGTCACTTTTGTGTTTTGAAAGCTGCTTGTGAGAGTGTGGCACAGTGGGTGGAGCGAGTCACGGTGGGTGACAAGGGCATCCAATACCAGAGACCCAGATGCTCGGCTTCCTCTCCAGCTTCCTGCCAGTGTGGGGCAGTGAATAACGACCTGAGCAGCTGGGGCTCTGCCACGCCCAGGGAGAGCAGGATGGAGTTCTGGGCCCCTGGTCTACCTGGCTCTACCTGGCTTTTGCAGCCATTTGGGGAGTAAGACAACAAATGGAAAACTTCTCTCTTGCTCTCGCTCTCCCTCTGCTTCTCCTCTCCTCTCACCCCCTTCCTATTGGTCATAATTTCTTCCTGTGAGATTTTTCCATCAATTTGGTACTTTTTTTTTGCATTGTTGCATTGTTCTTTTGATACATCAGAATTTGTAAAGTTTAGTTTTGTCTTTAAAACATTGGCCTGGCTCTGAGATGTGGTCAAATAATATGAAGAGAATTGCTTCTTCTGTTGTTATTTTTTCTCTGAAATAGGTTAATAATATCTTAAGGTTTAACTCATTCATAGAAGGACTCTAGCGGTAGGTGTTTTTCCACAGCTTATTTCACAGGAGAACTGGCCTGGCCTGGGCTCTGCAGGCAATCCCTGGGACAAAGCCCTATCCACCCACATCTCTCTGGCTAGTGATTCTCTCTGTCCTTTAATTGGTGAAAACACAGTTCTTTTTATATACTGCTTCAATATCAATATCTGCCATCTCATTGCTGTTTGTCCCCTGCACTTGATAGCAGACTTCCTACACACACACACACACACGCCCCTTCCTCTCCTGGGAACCCCTGGCCTCCCCTTTGTCTTGTTTTAGGAAGAGATTATCTACAGGGCTCTGTGTGCTCAGAGGCCGGAATGTCAGTGACCAGGTTCATCCGAGTGAGAGAGTCCTCCCAAGGTGCCAGTTACAGTGAAGAGCTTTAACCTGCCCAGTCTCTAGGGGCTGGTCAGAGCTAGTACCCAGACTTGGAGCCCTACCCACTACTCTCATCTATACTATTTTCTGAAGAAAAGCCACAGCAAAGCACTGTTGGCCTTTCTCTGATGCTTCCAGAGACCTGTTTCTAAGGACATTTTGTGATTGTTTTCTTGCCATTTTTGTGAGGTTTAACTTCCTGTGCCTAACAATTGGAACAAAGTTAGTGATAAGAATCTCAGGTGAGGGCCTGGTGCCATAGCCTAGTCACTTAAGTCTTCACCTTGCATGCCCCAAGATCCCACATGGGCAATGGTTCATGTTTCAGCTGCTCCGCTTCCCATCCAGCTCCCTGCTTGTGGCCTTGGAAAACAGTCAAGGACATCCCAAAGTCAGGGAACCCTGCACCCAACCTGGAAGAAGTTGATGGTTGCTGGCTTTGGATCAGCTTAGCTCGGGCAGTTGTGGCCACTAGGGGAGCATATGGAAGATCTTTCTCTCTGTCTCTCCTTCTTTCTGTATATCTGCCTTTCCAATAAGAATAAATAAATAAATCTTTAAAAAAAAGAATTGCATGAGAACATCTATTCTAATAAATACATACATACATACATACATACATAATCCTCAACCATCTTCCTTACCTATGTAGCACAAGTCAAATTAAACTGACTCTAAGGTGTGCAAGACAAAAAATAATTCTGCAACAAAACTCTGTGATATCAGCATTTGGTGTTTGTGTGTTTGTGTTTGTGTTTGTAAGGGAAGGAAAATGACAAACCATTACTTTTTAAGCTCAAAAATGGCTTGTGTTGTATTTATCGACAGAGGATTCTGCTTTTAGGATTTTTCAGTTAAGTATCTTGAAATTTAAATTTAGTGAGGAGCAAGAGTATATGGTGGGATACCCCACATTTTTTTTATCCATTCATTTGTTGATGAGCATTTGGAATGCTACAGCGTTTTGCCACTGTGCTACTGTGAACACAAATGGTGTTGTTATATTTTCACAAGGGTATTTCCAACAAGGTTGTGGGAAAATGGAATTCAAAATAAGTCTGGGGCAGGTGTTTTGGCCAGTATTTGGCGCAACCTGCATTCCATGTTAGAGTGTGTGGTTTTGTATTTCTGTTCTGCTTCTGATGCAGCTCCCTTCTAACACACACGCTGAGGAGCTGTAGGGGATGGCTCAAACACTTGAGTCCCTGACACTTGAGACCTGCATGGAGTTCCAAGTTTCTGGGTTTGGGATGGACAGATAGAGATCTATCTATCACTCTTTCTATTCATCAATCTATCTCTCTGCCCATCTATCCACCCATGTATCACCTATTTTTTGTCTGTTATTTTTTCAACAAGTAATAAACAAATACCTCTTCAAAAGGCAGGCTGACATAGGCAAAATTTTTTTAAATCTATGCAGATGAGACGTATTCAGAAAATTTATATGAAAGTACGTATGAAAAAGGTTACACATTGTGTTTAATATCACATTGTCTTACTATTATCATTGCATATGTGAGAACCCAGAAAAGTGGAATAACTTGATTAGTAACTTGCTGAGAGCCACATAGAACTGGATGCTATGATTTCTAGTGCTTGGGAAGGTTGGAGGAGGTTGGGAGAGCGGGGAGGGCCTTACTTTTGCACCACCTGCATTGCGTTATTATTAACTACAAAATCCAAGTGGCATCTAACTGTGAAAGTTAAAGTTGCTACAGGTTCTTTTCTTAAAATTCAGAATTGGTGAGGTTCTTTTTCATTTCGCCAAGAACACAGACAACTGTGTTGATAAAACCCTTATGGAAGGTTTAGTAGGTGCCATATATTTACTGGATTGTTTTGCCTAAGCTACAGCATTTACTTTTGAACACATAATCAGTCTATAAATGAGGGAACTAAAAGTTACATAGCTTCACATACACCGAAGAACTTGAAGCAGCGTTTCGCCTTAGAGATTGGGTCCCTGAGTGTTTCCCTGTGCTGACAGCACTGACAGCTCCTTCTGCCTTCCTTGTCCTCAGCTCCCACTGCTACAGGGCTAGGCATTGAGTTTTAAACAGTCTACTAATGGAGCTTTATACGTTAGAAATGCACTGTTTATGAATTTGCAGTTGTTCTACGAATAAACGTACAATCAAGAGTGGACATTTGTCACCACATGTAAGATGCCACTCTGAAATGCCTGCATCCTATATTCCAAGGCCTGATTCAAGCCACTTTCTTTCTCATCAATTTCAGTTTCCTGTCAATACACACCTTGGGAAGTACAGATGATGTCCCCGACACCCAAAGCGAGAGATCTGGGCTGCTGCTTCATCCTGGAGCTGATGCAAGCTTTTGGAGTATGAATCAGTGAAATGCGAGATGGAAGTTCTTACTTTCTCTCTCCCCCGTATCATTTTTTTTTTTTACAAATCAAAATAACGAAAATGTGAAATTATCTTGTTTTAAAATAAAATACAATATATCCTTCTGTAAACTTACCAACACTAGTGAAGCATTCTTCATCTAAGCTAGGATGACACATGTTTTTAAAACTCAAGTATGGGGCCCCATGCGGTAGCCCAGTGGCTAAAGTCCTCACCTAGCACATGCCAGGATCCAATAGGGATGCCGGTTCTAACCCCAACAATCCCACTTCTGATTCAGCTCCCTGCTTGTAGCCTGGGAAAGCGGTCAAGGATGGTCCAAAGCCTTGGGATCCTGTACCCACGTGAGAGACCCAGAGGAGGCTCCTGACTCCTGGCTTCAGATTGGCTCAACTCCGGCCATTGCAGCAGCTTGGGGAGTGAATCAATGGAGAAGAGATCTTCCTCTCTATCAGTCCTCCTCTCTATATATCTGACTTTCCAACAAAAAGAAATAAATCCTTAAAAAAAAAAAAACACTTGTTTATCAATGGTTCCTGGAATACTTTGTTGAGGATTCTGATTGATGCCTTGGCTACGCTCATAATTCTCACATTGAATTGTGTTGTCTATCTCAACGTAATTTTTCCCCCAGATATGACTACTTGATTCTTCATAAGAAAAGATAATACTCTTTTCATGTCTTATTTGAGGTATACGGTAGTTAAATCATGAGAGAAAACAGAAATCAAAGTTGGAAATTTTAAATATTGTATTAAGTAAGAATGACTTTGACTGAATCCTGGGTAACTTCAGTGATGTCAAAAGCAAACCTCTTTAGGCAGCCCTTGGGAGCTGAACAAAGTCCATGGATTAGCACATCGACCTTAATTTCCAAGCTGAAATTGAAACACACAATTCCGTAATTTTTTTAAGAAGTTGACTAAATTTATGGGCAGAAATCAGTTTTACGAAAATATCAAAATAAGCATCCAAGGATGTTTTAAATGTTACTCTTATTAATAAGGTCTACAATATTATCATATTGAGAATGATCCCAGAAAATGTAGCACTGCTGATTTATTTATTTTTTCACCTTGCCAGCTTAGTTCTCAGTATTAGTTGCCTTTGGACAGCTGATTTAAAGAACAGGGAAAGAATTTTGGAGTACTGCTCTCTGATTTCTCCAAAGAAAACTTCTTCCACTCTGCCAGATCCATCACCCTCCCTGAAACTCACTCACATCTTTCGTTTTTGGCTGAAATTCATAGATAGGTGAAGAATAGTTTGGGCTGGTTAGAAACACACTTTTCTTTTTTTCCCCAGGATGAGCTAACATTCTGAAGAGCAAACTGCCTGTCAGTTATGCGAGCTCAACTTCCAGAAGGATAAAGAAGCCGCTTCCTATATTAGCTGTCATTTCAGGATCTTTCACATGGAGATTCTAAATTCTCACCCTTTCACTAGCCTTAAATCCCTCTTTTAATCATTTGCTTACTCCCTAGGGGTGGCTTCCTGTTTAGTTTTAATTTTAGTGTCAGGTTAGTGTCCTCTGGTGAGCAGGCAATCTGTTATTTTCATGGGTGGTGTAGGAATTCTTCCATAGAGTATGAATTCCTCCAAATTCCTGATCTATTGTCCTTGCTTATGACCTTTAACCCTGGCTTAAGACTTTTCCATACTCATCTACACTTAGTTTCAGGACGCCCTGCCAAACCCAGCACTTCCAAGTCTTTGTTAACTCTGGCATTGCAAGTCAGCCTTATCTAGCGACAAGTGTTTTTCTCTCCTAGCCACAACAGAAGCAGAAATAAACACCAGCGCATTCACTAACTTAAACCTCCAAGCAAATCAGTCCTCTTGGAATTCTCATTCTTGACCCTTTCCTTCTACAGATTTTCTTAACTCCTTCTATTGTGTTAGATATTTACGATTAAATGTTAATTCACGCTTTTCCTAGCCTCAGTTTTTTTTTTCTCTTTCCTTTCTTTGATCCTACACCAAAATCGTAATGCTGGATTTGTGACGTCACTGTCAATTGTTTCCAGATGGTTTCTCAGACTGATCCAAAAAAAGGTGAAGCCAATATATGTTGTAGAAAAGGAGATCTTCAAACAGAGAGATGGTTCATCAAAAAATTTTAAAAAAGGAAAATAATAATAATGTTGAGAACACAAAACACTGTAGGTAAGGCAAACTGCCTTTTCTCTCTGCCTTAAAATAAAGTCTTTGATCAAGTGTACCAATGTATGAAAATTTGAACTCTAAAGAGCCAGGCAGCTTTCTAAACCAGAACATCAAAAGCTTTACTTCCATTAGCAAAATTTAAACCCATGATACTTTGAATGGATTTGAAATTCTCTAAAATGAACTCTAATAATAGCCTCCACAAACAGAAAGGAGAAGAACAGTAGCTTACGTGGCTTCATGCTACCATTTTCTCTGGTACATTAGTTTTCCAAAGACGGCATTTTGGTTTGTACCAAATAAAAGGGCAAAGGTTACCAAATGCAAGCCTGAGGAAGCCAGAAGAGAGAGCAGCTATTACAATGGAGGGGGAAATCTAAGCTGTCAGCTCTGAATAGATAGAAACTGCATGTGTGAAATTGACAACCAGCAACAGCATGGCGCCCTAAGAGGGGCCAGGAAATTAACTCTCCTAGAGTTTCTATTTACTGTATTAGGGGTGTTTCTGTGAAGATTTATTCAAGATTTCACAGATAGAAATCTCCAGGTCTTTGACAACTTTGATAATGTTTCCTTGCTATTTGGAAAGCAGCCTAAACATATGAAAAATCAGAGAGAGAATGATAGGAATATGATATACAAGAAAAACATACATAAAGAGAAATATCATTCAACATACACTCTCCTAAGAATCATTAACAAACTGATGGTTTTGTTTTATTTGCATTCCAAAGTTGAAATTAAGTTTTACAGATTTACATTTAATTTTTACTTCTGCATTTTTACTTAGCATTGTCTTAGAAATGTCTTGCCATGCCATAAAATTATCTTTATAATCTCTAATATTTAGAGAGCCTTCCACCAAAGGCACGTGCAAATTTTAATTTACTTAACCATAATTAAATCAACTAGCTCCTTTCTCCACATTTTTCTTTTTGCCCCATTCCAACATATTTTCCACTTAAAAGCTAGAATGATCTTTAAAAAATCTGAAGTTAGCACTCACATTCTTTTTTTAAAAAAAAAAGATTTATTTTATTTACTTATTTACTTTCATTTTATTTTTATTGGCAAATCAAGTATACAGAGAGCAGGGGATGCAGAGAGGAAGATCTTCCATCCAATGATTCACTCTCCAAGAGGCCACAATGGCCGGAGCTGTGTCAATCTGAAACCAGGAGCCTGGAGCCTCTTCCAGGTCTCCCACGTGGGAGCAGGGTCCCAAGGCTTTGGGCGATCCTCAACTTCTTTCTCAGGCCACAGGCAGGGAGCTTGATTTGAAGCAGGGCTGCTGGGATTAGAACCAGCAGGATCCCATATGAGATCCTGGCAGGTGCAAGGTGGAGAATTTAGCCACTAGGCTACTGCACCAGGCCTGCTCACATTCTTTTTAAAAACCATTCAATGATATATCTTGTTGTTTTTAGGAAACATGAGCAATCTTAGAAAATTCTTTGTGGGTTCTGAGAACTTGTTAGGAATGCAGAAACTTAGCGCCTTCTCAAATCTTCTAAGTCAAAATTTGCTTTTCTTATTCAGAAACACTTGTGTTCATGTTCTGATTTCTTATATCATTCTCATCAGGCTCACCAGAACCAGGCTCTTCCATGAAGTCCATCAGAGCCCTAGCCTCAGGGCCTTACACAGCACAGTCCCCATGGGTGTCAAGGGCAGTCTGTGCATGTCTTCCCTCCCCAATCCCCCAATCCATTTCGGCATTGAGGTCTTTGAGAACAAAATCAGGTTTAGATGAAATCGTGAAGATGGGACCTTCACAATTGGAAGACTCTCTCTCTTCTTCTTCTCTCTCTCTCTCTCTCTCTCTTTTCTCTCTTTCCCCCTTCATCCTTCTAACCTCCTTTCCTCATATGAGGAACCAGAAAGCAAGCACCTCCCAAAAGCTAAGCTGAACGTTTAGCTTCCAAAACTGTTTTTCAAAATAATTTCTCTTTTTTTATGTCACTTAATCTATCATTCTAAGATATTAGAAGATATCAATAGATCATAAGAAGCTAAGTTTAAAAAAAAACCTGATAATTGCTTCAAGCAACATGGCCTGCTCCTCCAACCAACTTCCAGCAGGTACCTGTGTCAGGTGATTATAGACAGCTGACAAGCCTTAGACTGTATATGCATCATCGTGGAGGCTCGCAGTCCAAGCTCTAAGATCTGACCAGCCCTGCTGCTTCTGGCACTGGGGGAGGCTGAAGGATGGCAATGGTAGAGACTTGGGAAGGAAGAAAGATACGGCAAACCAGCAAGTATGGAAAAAAGCTAGGCCCACCTCCACTTACATAACTAACTCATTTGCAAAGACTGCCTCCCAATGACTAAAGCCTTTCCGTTGTCTCGCTTCTGAAGGATACAATTAGAGCCAGCTGCCACCCTCTCACTTCCCTTAACTTATGACCGTGAGGATTAAATGCTTGCATGTATCAAGACCCTTACTTATCGTGTTCAAAACATGGCAGCCACTGTGGAAGACAGCTTGGTAGTCTTGGAATCAGGACTTTCACTCCCAAGTAGGTGCTCAAATGAAGCAAAAAGCTATGTTCACCCAAAACTTTGAACACAGATGTTTAGAGTAGTTTTACCCATTTAGGACAAAAGGTAGACAGGAACCTAAGTGCTCTTGAACTCACAGATGGATAAGCAAACTGTGATGTATAAATGCAATGGAATATTATTTAGCTGTAAACAGGAATGAAGCTATAACAGATGCTATATATCAAAGGATAGTAGAAGAAGCCAGACAAAAGCCACAAATATCCTATGCCTCAATCTGCATGGAATGTCCAAAAGAAACAACTCCGTTGCATCAGAAAGCAGATTTGTGCTTACGAGAGGCCGATAGGAGGAAAGAATGGGAACTGGGCTGACTTAATGGGTGGGAGATCATCTTTCAGTTTGGGAACTAGACAATGATGATGATTACACAACAGTATGACTCTACTAAATACCACTGAATTGCACAAAATTAACATCACTGAAATGTTACATTTTGCTCCATATATTAAGCTGCAAGAGAAAAAGAAGATGGGCAAAAACAGAAAACAGAAACAGGCAGAAAAACAAACAAAAGCAAAGAAATGAAGACAAAAAGATCAAGATGAAAGCAGAATCTAAAAAAAAATATTTATTCACAGTGAAATCCAACCACCATGCTGTGGATGTGTTTTTTCTTTTGTTTTGGTGACTTTGTGCTTGATACAACTATTGACAATCAAGCCTCCTAAAACTTTCCTGGAATCTCCCACGTCAAAAAGAAGCGCTCCTTTCCAGCTTAGTCCCTGGGCACAGACCTGGTGTTAATATTCTTCCTTCCCCACAAGCTTCAGCTTTCCACATGGGATCATCCAATGTGCATTTTGAGTCTGTACCTTACTTGTGAGTTCAGAGTTGGTGATTTATGACTTCTGAATAATTCTACTTGAATGTCTCACCATCATTTCCCTGACAACATCACCCTCTGCCACTTTCCTCTTGGACCCTTTTGGCTAATCATCTTTACTCATGGAATTTGAAACCCAACAGTGTGAGTTTTGCAAACCACATAGTCAGTCAGTGCAATTCAATTCAGAAAGCTTGTGGTCTTCTTTCATTCACTCCCTTCCTTCTTCCAGGATCTCCAATTTCTCACAAAATTGTGTTGACTCTGCTTCAACAGTTTTTGTGTCCATCCTCATACTTCCATACCCACTGCCAATCCTCCAATTCATATTTTCAACACCTTCGGCCTCGGTGCTTCTGGCAGTCTCTAAATCTACCCTACCCTCACACTGTGGCCTCAGTAGTTTGCCTGAAACCGCAATGTGTTTGTATAGAAAGGATTTGGGGAGATCATCAAATCTAGTGCACTGAACAG
Source organism: Ochotona curzoniae (assembly GCF_017591425.1). Lineage (NCBI taxonomy): Eukaryota > Metazoa > Chordata > Mammalia > Lagomorpha > Ochotonidae > Ochotona > Ochotona curzoniae. Next base: position 20,350,144 of record NW_024464939.1, on the reverse strand, counting down.
AGAGAAGGTGAAGCCAACACAAACCTCAGCATGCTACCTATGTTCAAGCCTATTCTCTACCAAGATGAAGGGGCAGAAAGCAAGAAAATAAATGTCAAGATACTCATGGCCTGCCATAGGCTGTTGGGGGGATATTCTGTTTGTTTTTCAGCAAAATATTTATTTGGTTAGTTTCATCTATGTGAAGGGCAGAGTGAAAGAAAGTCAAAGAGAAAGACAGAAGGGGATAGAAAGAGATGTTCCATGTCCCAGTTCACTCCTCATATGCTCAAAATAACCATTGCTAGGGTAGGCCAAAGTCAGAGACCCAGAACACCAGGCAGGTCTCCCATGCGGGTGGCAGAGGCTGAGCGCATAAACCATCATCTGCTGCCAGCCAAACCAGATTCAAAGCAGCACTATAATATGGAACGTGAACTTGACAAGTGGCAGCCAACAGCCATCCTCTCTGAAAAGTGCAGTTCCAGAGACTCATTCAATCAGAGATCAAAAACAACAGGGTGCTGATGTTTTATTGGTTTCTTTTTCAAGATTTTTTTTTGATGATTTTAACATAATTAATTAAGGTGGTAAGGGCCAAGGGCTACAGGAAGGTGGATGAGATGATTATTTCTACATTCTCTTTTTCCTTCCTGTATATCAGGGAGAAGCCACAACCAGCCTCCCAAATGCTTCTGTATCCTGGGATGAAGGACACACCCCAGGAGCCCAGATGTGGGGCATGCTCCAGGATCCTGTTCAAGAGGTTTCCACAGTTCAACAGTTCTGAATTACTGCTGATCTCACCACAACAAACATGATAAAATTGCCGCAGAAACCACTGGTTGATGTAGTACAACTTAGTCTCCATTTTCCCAAATATTCACTGCCAACACTTGGCTGGGGAAGTTGCTCCATTTGTTCTGTCTCCTACCCCCCACTTGGCCCACTCCTAGACCTAGATGTCATACATGCCAGTGGGTGGTAGGCCTTTACCCAGCTTAGCCTGTCCCTCTATCTTGGCCTAGTACGAGTTCGTGAATGTTGTGGTCCAACCCACCTCACACCCTGTTTTAGGATACACATGTGGGTGCTGCAGCCTGGACCCGCACAAACTGTTCTCGGTTTCTGCACACATGAGTTTTGGCAGATTCCATGGTCACAGAAGCTCAGCCCATCACTACCCCAACTCTTGAGTTAACCAGCGGGACTTGTATTTTCATAGGGTTTGGCCCACATATCCCACAGAATCTACCACCAAGATCTGGTTCTCTTGAATGTTGGTTAGTGTCATGGCCCTGCCTAATGTGACCCATTCCCTGTTATGACATTCAGTCAGGTACTGGAATCTAGCTCTGCTAAACATGCTGCCAGCCCTAGCTTTGGCATGGACTGGTGTGTGGTGGTGGTCAGCAATGTTTCATGGTAACAAGCCCAACTCAGGACTCCCATGTGGGCTGGTTCATGAGTCTGACCCATACAGATCTTCCAGTCTCTCCCCACCAAATCACCAGGTCTCAATCCCCTCTCTTACCTGCAAGTACAGTGGCCCTGTAATTGGATGTCTTTCAGGATTCATTCCTCACCTACCTATAAAGTGGCCTTATCCATGGATGCCCTAAATAGCAATACACCCCTGAGACCCCAGAGCTCGCCACTGGGTGGCCGGTTGGCGATGCCCAGAGCTGTTGGTACTCTGGCTGTCCACACACCCAGGATTTACCCACCACTTGGCAGAGCTGATTGGGGAGTCAGGATCCCCAGCAGTAAGCCTGGCGTGGCGAGTGGCTGGGAGATTCAAATACCAGAGCCTCTGAGCAATAGTGCTGAGGTTTTAAGAGTGCCACAATTTAGATACCATGTATCCTTTTCCTTTCATTCTGGGTCTGCAACATCAAATCAAAAGAAATATGAGATTTGTCCAAAAGGCAAGGTTCCCAACATTATTTCTAGGGGATTTGGAAGCCCTACTTCAACAGTATGTGGCTGCCTATTAGAGGTTCCTTTTCTGGTTATGGCTAGAGCAGAGGGCTTAGAAATGAGCCTTAAATAAATGGCCCTTAAAGCATTAGAACCCTCATTTTATAGAAAAGACACACAGCACACTCCAGACATGCAAAACAACTTGTTCAGGATCACTCACCCGACTGGGAACAGAGCAAAAACATAACCAAGATTAATAACTTCCCAAATCAGTGTTCTTTCACTTTTCCTTGTGCTTATATTAGTTATTCATTACTAGAGTAATGCTCTTACCAGACCCAAATTTAGACTACGTAGTACAGTAGCCCATATCCACCAATCCAACCAAACCTGGATGAAAAATCTTCAAAAGAAAAAAAATGAATAACAATTGAACAAGAAATTTCTTTCTTGTCATTTCTTTCTTGCCATTTTTCCTTAGAGAATAATATCTACTTAGAAAATAAGTATATGGCATTTTCTGTTATAAGTAACATGTAGATTATCTGAAGTACACAGGTGGATGCACATGGTTTATATGCAAACACGCCGATTTTTATACAACACTTGAGCATCTGATACAAAGAACTCAAAAAATCAATTTCCTGTGGATATCAAGGGACAACTGTATCTCCAAGTTCAATTACCCTGACTGACGCAGAGTACTCTGCAAAAGGCACATCGTTCAATTTTAATTTGAGTTCCATTTCTGACCTATGCTCATTTTACGCCAGGAATTACTATTTTTAATTAACCTGATCATTTTAGTATTAGTGATAAAATTAGTGTGTTTTATATTTGAATTACAAGCATACATTTAAAAATATAGATGCTAACTCTATGCCACAGGATGAATTAAGTCATGGCAGTCTGATATTTTAATATTCCATAAACTTCTCTAAATTTGTCTCCCCCCAACAATAGTATCACCACCAAGGGTTGTTAGCAGACACATTGAAGCTGTTCCCTTGCAGTGTCACCAAATTATCAGGTTTTACAGGAGTGTGCAGAGAAAAGCTTTATCGACTTGTGACTAGTAAAGGAAAGAGTACAATGGGATAGTTCTCTTAAGAGAACACCTCCCTGAGAAGTACTTTTCTGGGACTTTTATTGCAACAGTTATGTGAGTGTTCAGGAGGCAGAATAGAGAGATTTGAGGCCCCCTCTTTCCTGCGTTGTGCATCTGTTAACAAGGTATGGCCGGGCCTGGCACAGTAACCTAGTGCCTACAGTAATTGCACATGCCAGGATCCCATATGGGCACTAATTTTAATCCCAGCAGCCCCACTTCCCATCCAGTTCCATGCTTGTGGCCTGGGAAAGCAGTTGAGCATGGGACCCTGCACCAGCATGGGAGACCTAAAAGAGGCTCCTGGATCCTGGCTTCAGATTGGCATATCTCCAACCACTGTGGCCAACTGGGGGAGTGAATCAACAAACAGAAGATCTTCCTCTCTGTAATCTGACTTTCCGATAAAAATCTAAAAAGAAAGCAAGGTATGGTCAAACACCTGACTCATATTGCTTTCTTTAGTTGTGGTGATCCAGCCCCTCCAGGGTACAATGATGGACGGTAAATCTAGAACACCCTCTGAATAACAAGCTATAGTGAGTAAACTGTTCCAGAATTTCTGTCAATCCTCCAATGCCCTCCTTTGCCTTAATCTTATACTTCGGGTTACAGGATCTGTAGAATTTTATTTCAAACCCACAACAGAGATGAGAGTAAAATAAGGAAGCTGAGAGTACTTACAGGATGCTAGATTGTGCAGATATTCTTCAGTCTCTCCAGGTCTTCGGAGAGCTGAGCCTGGCTGTACTAGCCATGTCTCACAGGCTTTTCACTAGTCAAGAACCAATCTGGGAGCTTGTACTAACATAAATTCTTCATGCTGGCAATCCTACATTTCTCTCACCCTCAGTGAGCTCTGTTGACCTATGGGAAAGGTCAATAGGTGCTTTCCTGAACAACGCACACCATATCTTTGCCCCACATCCTTAATTTAACTGATACCAAACTGAACTTCCTGCTGTCCATCAGCATTGGTGCAGAGCAATGGCAAAGTGTGCGGGTACTGCTCAGGGAACACAGGCTAAACTTCTGGGCTGTCCGAGAGGAAATAAGTCTGTGGGCCCTTTCTGTTCATAAAAATGTATATACCTTAAAAAGGGAAGCTAAGAGAGATGATAAAGCATATTTCCTTTCTGAGGGCAAGTGGAAAGATGTTGAAGATTGCTGATTTCTTACAAATTAAGCCTATTGCCAACACTAGCTTCAAATTAATTTACATTTTTAAATCTTCCATAAAAAGTACAAAATATCAAATTCTCTTAGTGTCTAGAAATCAAGAAACAGCTTCCATGTGACAAGTTATTGTAAATGTGTTTACTGTAGAGGTATCGCAAGCTTGAATGCCCTGCATCCCTGAGTATATTACATGAAGATCAAGAGTCGGCTCTCTTACTTAGTGATAAAGCTGATCCCAGTTTGGAACAGGTGAAGATTTCACGTAATGTCTTCAATACCAGTCTGCCTCCTTGCCATCCCCTCATCTTACCTTCCTTGCGGATCACTCCCACACCATTCCCGATCTCCTTGGCAACTGTTTTCTCTGAGAAATAAGGGGCAGGCACATAAGAAATAAATTTCACAGATACATCTCCGTGAGAGGAAGCACAGTTATATGAATGAAGTCTACATGGCTAAGAATTTTCTACTAGGGCCTATTCCCCTAAATGTTCATTTTCTAACTCTCAGATTACCTCTAACCCTGAGGTCTTCACAATTTCCAGAGCTGCACAAACAGGAGATGTACTCTACAGAAAAGGGGAAGTCTTGCTTCCATTTTAGATACCAAATGTTCCTGAGTTCAACTTTCCAAGTGTAGCCTTCTTGCCTCCCTCTACAGAACTAGACTTCAAGGGTCAGCATGGCAGGTGCCCATTCAAAACCAGCCTGTTCCATTTCCTGTCCAGCTCCCCATGAATATATTTTAAAAAGCAGCAGAGTTCAGCCCAGTGAAACAAGCACATGCCTTCAGCCCCAGCCATTGGGCCACTTGGGGAGTAAGTCTGTGGATGGAAGATCTCTCTGTGTCTCTCTGTCTTTTAAATACATGGCTTTAAAAGAATTCTTTTTCCTTTTTTTCTTCAAAAGATCTGTTTACTTATTTGAATAGCTGAGTGATACTGAGAGGAAGAGAAAGAAGAAAACAGAGAGTCTGTCTTCTGTCCAAACGGCTACAATAGGGCATGATCAAGCCGAAGCAAAGAGCCTAGAACTCCACCTGGGCCTCCCACGGGCTGGCAGAGACCGAAGGACTTGGACCTCCTCTCCTACCTTCTAGGACACAATTGGCAGGGAGAATATTCAAAGGAGAGGATTCAGAATTAGGCCCAGCATTCTAATGTGATACAGGCATGCCAAATGGCAGCTTAACACACTGTGCCACAATAACCAGGTTTTCTTTCTTTTTCTACTTTTTAGCTTATCCTAATTTCATTTTATTTGATAGGCAGAGAGACAGATAGAGGCAGACAGGCAGGAAGGCAGTGCTGTTGAATCTCCTGGTTTAAGCCCCAAATGCTTACAACAGCTAAGTTTAGACCAGGACAAAAACCAGAAACCTGGAATTCAATTCAGGTCTTCTATATGAGTGACAGGAATCCAAGTTCTTGAGCCATTACCACTGTCTCACGGAGTGCACAGTAACGGAAAGCTACAGTAACAAGCAGAACCATCCGGGCTCGCACAGTAGCCTAGTGGCTAAAGTCTTTGCCTTGTATGTGCCAGGATCCCATATGGGCACATATGTCCCAGCTGCTCCGCTTCCCATTCAGTTCCCTGCTTGTGGCCCAAGAAAGCAATAGAGGACAGCCCAAAGCCTTGGGACCCTCTACCCACATGGGAGATACAGAAGAAGCTCCAGGCTTCAAATCGGCTCAGCTTCAGCTGTTGCAGCCACTTGGGGAGTGAAATAGCAGATGAATGATCTTTCTGTCTCTCCTTCTATCTGTAAAGTTGCCTTTCCAATAAAAATAAATAAATCATTAAGAAGAAAAGAAAAGAAAAGGAATGGAAAGGAAAGGAAAGAAAATAAAAGGAATGAAAAGGAAAGAAACTGAAAGAAAGGAAAGAAAAAAGAGAAAAGAAAAGGAAAAAAAAGGAAAAAGGAAAGGAAAAGAAAAAGGAAAGAAAGGAAAGGAAAGGAAAGGATACAGAGCCACAAATCAGTGAATGACAATTGCTGCTAAGGCTGTTGGGGGAAAACTCACCCTGACCCGTTGCTGTTGGGCTGAATGTAAACCAGTGCAATCACTATGGGAGTCAGTATGGAGACTCGCCAATCAACTGAAAATACATCTGTCATGTAGCCCAGTCATCCTACTCCTGGGAATAAGATCCCAGTGAAACAAAAATGGCCTATTAGAGAGTTATCTGCAACCCCATCTTTATAGCAGCATAATTCATAATAACTAAGACATGAAACCAACCAGATGCCCATCAACAGATGAATGAATAAAGAAAATGTGGTGATTTACTCCATGGAATACTACTTAGCCATAAAAGGGAATGAAATCTTACCTTTTGCTAAAAATGGACCCAGCTGGGAACTGTTAGCCTTAGTGAAATAACTCCACCCCCAAAAGACAAATATCATCTATTCTTTCTGATATGCAACACAGAGCACCGAAACAAAACAAAACTAAACTAAAAAAAAAAAATACTATAAATCCTACAAGGGCGATAAGCACACTGAGAAGCAATGGATAAATATATCATGCTTCTTCACACCCTAATAATAGTAGGATTCCCAATATTACATTTAATTAGACTTTAGTGTTAAGTGGATGACTATGTATTTGTTGTAACTTGAGGACAAATAATTGAAGATGAATATAAGAATGAACAAGACAAATGGTGATCCCCTATGCTTATAAATCTATACCATGGAAAAATGAATACGTAAAAAAAAAAGAATATGTGAAAAAATTGAAAATGTTGGCTGCCTTTTTAAAAAGGCAGAAATCCTTTATGTTTACCTTTGGATGTTTTCAACCCTAGTGTCTAATCCCATAATTGAGCTCACAGCAGGTTAAAATGTTTCTCAAATATTCTAGGGTGCTAGAACTCACTTCTGATTCAAAAGAAATATTGAAAAACTCATAGCATTTTCTTGAAAAACTAATGAATGACAAGTTAAATTTCCTTGGATTAATTAAAGGAATTAGAAGTGATCGATTAAGAATGATATTTTAATGACTACCATGTGGACATTTACCTTACCCATGTAGCTGCTAGGTACAGGAAAGGCTGTAGCAGCTAACAGAAGTGAAAGGCAATCAGTTAAAGAACTCTGAGTGATTGGGTAAATCTAGGCATGTCAGTGGTATTCAGTGTTACCAGGGCACCAGCTTTGCCCACGAACACCAAAGCCCTTGGGTTGATGTAGTGAGAGAATGGCATTCCTCTCGTTGAATGCAAGAGACAGATTACAGTAGGAAAATTCTTCTTGAAGACTTTTTTCTGCGTCTCTCATTTCAGCACAAAAATAGTGACTGTTTCTACAATTTATAGGAATCTCTGAAATATAAAAATAAGGGTAGTGATGCTATAGTAACATGATGAAGACTTGATGAGTAGCTCTAGCATCTTAAAATTCTCATAAATTGCAATTAACAGGAAGAGCAAATTCATTAGTGGTTTGAACTTGGAAGGTAGGAATTCCAATCCAGACTGCATCTTAATGAGTGTTTGACCTTGAATCTAAATCTCATTTTTCTTGACTGAAATACAGATAAGACTGACTTTACTCGAGTATAATAGTTAATGAAATTAACTTCAGTAAATACATTAAAAAGATGCATAATGAGAGTTTCAGCATTATTAGCAATTCTTCTTCTTCATTATAATAGGAATTAAGAAAAAGAAACAATCATTTTCATGGGTTAGATGAGAAAAAAAACAATTAAAACCAAATAACAATATTATGTAGCCCAATGCAAAATACATGAATGTTGCAAAGTTTCTTTTAGCAATGAAAAATTAAATAAACTTTTAAGTAAAAACCCAGAAGAAAATCTCTTCAGAGAATAATTTTATATCTGTATAGATTCCATTTGTCTTCAAAGTAAACATGAAACATAGCAATGAGCCTCTAAAGTATATTGCTACATAACTTCTGGCTTTAATATTGTAACTGATGACATTAGAGGCAATTACACCATTAATTAAAAATCTGAATTGGTGCTAAACAGAGAGGGAGCAACCTCAATCTTAGAATGTGGCATATTAACAATAAAAAGCAAGGCTTTTGCTAAATTAAACCAGAAAGAGCTATTTGCCATAAGAGTTAGCATTCATTTAGAGGTATCCTCTTCGATTTATTTATTTTAGTTTGTTAGAAAATACTGCAAATATGCCTTGAAAGTAAAAGCAAAACTATTGTTTCTGTCCTTTCAACAGTCTCATTAGAAAATTTAGCCAATTCTCTAGATAATGAGTGCATTTTACAACTGTAAGAGAAAGAAGATCCAGTTTTTGGTTTTATTTAGCTGTATTTTTGTGTACCCTAATGTGATGACTTAGAAGGACTACCATAAGCTTAGGTTAATGTGTCAGTTTTTTAGATCTCTTCTTAAAAACATCTTACAAAATCTCAGCTTATATTTAGCTTGCAAAAGTTACATTGATCTATTGAATAAACAGACATTACTGCTCATTTGAAGAACAGCTAGATACTCTTTGAAATGAACATATTCCTAACATGTGTAAGCTCTGATTTCTTGGTGAAGACTGTCATTGAAGTTAGTTTGACTGTGTAGCTGTTTTCCATTTGTTACTTAGAAACTTTTATTTACGGACTTACTGTCCAGGAGTGTTAAAAATGTAGTAGACCCATGTTATGGCCCTTACAATAAGAAAAGAGTGGGAAGCAACTACATTTTGCGTTTGAATTACTATGAACTAACCAGGCCAGTTCACTGAGAAGTAATTGCCTACAGCAAACTGATTTCAGACACTGCTTTAGCTCCTCTGGGTGCTGAGCCGCTCTGCTATTGAAGAAACAACACACAGGAATTCCACCAAGACAAGCAAACCGCCAAAAGTTTTAGTGAAGATCCATGTGTAAATACAGTGTACTGGTTTTCAAGTGGAGATGTGCAAAACGTGAGAAAGCAACTTCTGCCCCCGAAGAGTGTATGATTTTGAAATGATTGGACTTTGCGGTCTAAGAGAAGGATTTCTCCACATTTTATTCTTGTTGTTGTTAAATGGCATTATTTTTACCTTATGTCTCCACTTTTCCATTCTTCATTTGCAAGATTATGTATGTGTGTATGTATGTATGCATATGTATGATGTATGTATATATGATGTATGTACATATGTACATATTTGAAAGAGTTGATGAGAAAGAAAGGAAGAAATCTTCAACTGCTGCTTCCATCCCCAGATGGCCACAAAAGCCAGGGCTGGACCAGTCCAAGGCCAGGAGACCGGCAAGAACCCAAGTACCTGCGGTCTTCACCTGCCACCAACACAAGCACATTAGCAGGGTGACCAGAATGTGAACTGACACTGATAGCATTATGCTGGGGCAGCTCATCTCACTGCCACACAGCACCCACTCCTCTGTTTTCCTCTGTTACGCTGGCCCAATGATTATGGTTTTGCCAGTACATTTTTTATATCATAAACTCATCTGAGGCTTAGTTTTACATCTCAAATTATTAAATAACTGTGAGAAAAGTAGAGAAGTCTACCCTTTTTGAAACTAGATCCCAGAAGAGGGGCTATATGCTTTTATTGATATCTTGAACTTGAGGAAGTAACAGGAGAGACATATTCCTGCCTGATAATCCAATTATTTTATGACCCTAACAAGTAATCTTTTTAGTTCAGAATCTGATTGTCCAGTTCTTCCAGAATCTATATTGCATTGATGTCATTAAGATATCTTCAAATCAATCTCTGTGTCTCTCTTTCTCTCCTTCTCTCCCTTATCTCTCTTTATGTCATTCCTCTTTTCAAATAAATAAATACATCTTTTAAAAATTAAACTGACAAAAGCTTTTAGCTTAGCAGTCAACATGTCTGAACCCCTCATGGCAAAATTGCCTTTAAATGCCAGCTCCAGTTCCTAACCATTGTTTTCATTGGAGACCTTGGGAGGCAGTGGTGACAATTCAATTAGGCAGGTTCCTGCCAACTACATGAGAGATCTGGGTAGCCTCCGAGGCTCTGGCATTCAGCCTAAGCACAGACCCAGCCGTTATTGGCATTAGAGAACAAAACAGCGGCCTTGTCTTTAAATAAGTAAAGTGTAAATTTTAATTTAAATAAACAAATGGAAGTTTTTTTAATACTCTTCCTTCCAACAGTAAATTCTGCTTTATTCTTTGGACATGAGTAGTGCTTGCTTCTAGGTTTCACTCATACTACTTACTTTAATGAGGGAAAGTGTGTATTATAAAGAGAAGATAATTATCTAACTTACTAGGCTTAAAGTGTAATTCATTTGAGCCACTGGCAACCCTGCATCTAGGTACATCTGCCAAATAAAATCCAAGTTTCTATTATTACTGAATTCTCATTTTCCTCTTAGTCGTCAGTGCCTATTCTGTTCAAATGAGGACTAACTACTAATTTCCACAAGCATAGTTTTAGGATTGATTTTAGAAAAATTTTACCATCTTGTTGGCCATAATTCTATGGAATCTAGTAACTACCCTGGGAGTATCTCATGACTGTGTCACTGTTTTCGTCAAAGCCACTTCCCACATCACCCCAGCTTCCCAGAATCATTTACACTGCTCACTTCAGGTCTGTACTTCCTGAAGGGAATTCGTTCAAGTCATAAAACCATTCCCCTGGTATGAACCCTGCCACTGCTTCCAATCATTGCAAACATGAGCAAGCCTGATGCTTCTTGCGTAACATGTGAATTCATTTAACAACTAGTAACTTCCTCTTTTCCTGAAAACATTTTGGTTCAAAGTGAATACAGCAGTAAAGCTTAACTGAAGAAGGGAATGTCTGAAGTTGTGGAGCCTTAAGTAATACAAATAGGCAGGTGTTCCAAATTGCATGATGTAATGTATATCTAAAGACCAACTATGATGTGAATGACAAAGAATAAATTGCTTTTTTAACTTTTGTTTTTATAAAGTTTGGTTTATTATTTATTGTAAAGGCAGAGTGAGAGAGACTGAAACACAGAGATCTTCCATCTGCTGGTTCACCCCCCACTCCATGTCCACATCAGCTGAGATGGGATCATGCCAAAGTAGGAGTCCAAAAGCCCACCCGGCCACCTCAGGCAGCACCTGCTACTTTCTAGGATGTGCATCTGCAGCATGCTGGACCCAAAGGGAAGCAGGGACTGGGAAAGAGGCACTCCTGATGTGGAATAAAGACACATTAATCTTTTCCCCAAGAAAAGCGTTTCAATCCAACAAGGAAAAATGTTCCTTTGTGGGTTCATTGTGCAGCACTGCACCAAATGCCCGCCTCAAAGCTATTTGTTATACCTGCTTCTAGCATCATGGGACTTTTAAATAATTTTCCTAAAGGACAAAAAATGTCTAAGAAATGTTATCATCAAAGAATTCATTGGTGTGTGGAGCTTCACAGATTTCCATATATTATTAGCATTGATGATCATAATTTTCCTTTTTCTAATACTTAGATTTATAGAAATGACATCAGATGTCCACCTGAGAAACTATTTTAAGAATAAAACATCCCATCAGAATTGGAGAAATATTATTTTAATTTGAATGCCAAAACTGGCATTGGAAAAGTAGCAGCAAGAGTAATATGTATGGGGCCCGGCGCGGTGGCGCAGTGGTTAAGGTCCTCGCCTTGCACGCCCGGAATCCCATATGGACTCCGGTTCTAATCCCGGCGGACCCGCTTCCCATCCAGCTCCCTGCCTGTGGCCTGGGAAAGCAGTCGAGGACTGCCCAAAGCTTTGGGACCCTGCACCCGTGTGGAGACCTGGAAGAGGCTCCTGGCTTCGGATAGGCATAGCATCAGCCATTGCACTCACTTGGGAGTGAATCATTGGACAGAAGATCTTCGTCTCTGTCTCTCCTCTCTGTATATCCGCCTTTCCAATAAAAATAAAATAAATCTTTAAAAAAAAAAGAATACTATGTATGACAAAGAAGTGTTACATTGTAATTTTCACTTACCTTTACCAAGATAAAGGTAAGGTCCATTTGGATGGGCATTTAGCCTATCCCAAGTCAGAACATCTGAGTTTAAAGCTTGGTTCTGGTTCCTAACTCTAGCCTCCTGTTAATGTAGATCACTGCCTGGGGTCTGGTGACTCTGTCCTCGATTGTCCTTGAGAGACCATGATCGAATTCTGGCTGTAGAGAGGAGCTCTTCTGCGCATTTGGGAAGTGAACCAGCAGATGGGATCTCTTTTATTTCCTGAAATAAAATAAAGCAAAATGTTAAAACAATCCCAAAACAAGCCATCACACACACACACACACACACACACACACACACACACACACACACACACACACACACACACACAACTTACAAATAAAGAACAGATAGCCTGAAAATAATCCTTAATTGAAGTTGAGTTGTGTTCAGGGAAGTAAATTAAGCATAAATCATGGAAGTTTATAGCTTGTTGAGCTCCCCACATTTCCTGCATTTGCGGAAGACTTTTCCTCAGCTTGCCCATCTTATTGCACAGCTCTGGTCACAGACCCTGACTTTGCCAACTCTAGCAGCATCACCTGCCTGCAAGGGTTATAATACATCATAGCTGGTGAGTGTCAAGATGGTGCAGATCCCTGTTCACACACACACACACACACACACACACACACACCCCTCTGTCTCGCCATCATTTGTTTACTGCACTCAAGTTGGGATTCATGGCCAACTAGCAGTGCAAGGGGAAAAGAACCCTGGTGTCTTAAGTGCATTAAATCTTCATATTAGCCCCCTGGCTTGGTAAACCTTTATGTTGGCTTTGTTCTCCTTTTTTCAAGCATGACAAACAAGTGGATTTTCTTTTTTACTTTAATGATTCTTTCAACAAAACCAGAGTAGTTTGGGGCTTTCTGCAAGGCTGATAGGTGTCTCTGCTTAATGAGGTTTTTATTATACTGTATTGGCCTCCCTGAAAATAAATTACGAGCAGCAAACAGCTGATAATAGAGCAAGACTGGAAGAAACAATAACCAAAAGGGGAGAGGGGGAGTTAGTGTGGTAGCAGATGCACGCGTTGTAGCCGAGGGATTAAATGCCACTTCCATTCTCCCTTGGCCACCATTGTGTTAGCAATAAAATGAATGCAGTCACTTAGGTGCCAGGGATGTGCTCGTGTGGGAGATATGGATATAGATATGGACCTGGCTGAATCGCCATGTGTGGGGGAAGAGGGTGGTGACTCAGTCTAGACAAAGATGAGTGAAGCTCAGAGTGCGGGGATTTACAAGGGCTGGTCGGTTACCATGGAAACTAATTGGAGCTAATAAGTAAAGGGACATTTTAACTGTGGGAACAGAATAGGAGGGGGCTATTCTTCAATATCACCGTTACCTATAATTAATCTTTCATTTTGGGAGAGTCCTTGCTTCATTCTTAGGCCAGAGCACTTTCCTCCACACATACACACTCACCCTGCCCGAGCTGACTTTAAAATGCTGGATAGCATCTCTTAGAACGTGCTGCATTTGAGGTTTAGATCTCTCAAGACAGAATCAATTTCACTTTTTTTTTTCCGCCTTAAAAAATAAACTGTTTGCAGATGGCAAGGCGAAAGGAAGGGAAGTAATGGAAAATTCTTAACTTCAAAACTGACATTCTGCTGAGCACTGGAGCTGGCTACAAGGGAGCCGGGGAGCTGGGGCCTTATCCTGCAGCACCAGCTTCAGGTTTTTGTTTGAGTTGATTTTCCCCAAGAAAAGCATTTCAGCTCAATGAGGAAAACATGCCTTTGTGGATTCATTGTGCAGCACTTTCGGAGGTGGTCTTCATAGCCCCGGAACATACTAGGTATTAAGATCCTAGCAAGTGGCTAGCACCCATTATATGCATTTTAAAGCACGTATTAAGCCGGGTAAACAGCCCAAGTTATCAATAAAAGAGAGGTGATTGAGCTATAATGAAAAGATTTATAAGTAAGAATAGAATGAAATGTTCACATTAAAAAGCACTATAAACTATAATGTAGGTCCAGCCAGGCCCATTTGGGAAATGTCTTGAAGAAGGGATGCTTACAGTGCTGTTAACACATATTGATTCCACACCTCTACAAGTTTCTCAAGTTTTCCTTTTGGAACTCAGTTTACAGTTTAAGGGAATGCAAACTACCTTAATAATGTCTCCGGGGTCTTCAAAATTCTCTCGTGCAGGTCATCCAGAATTCCAGACACAGGTCTGGTAGGATTAACCACCACCCCACCCTCCCAAAAGCAAAGCAGAATAATTGCCCTTACAATAATTGGCACTATTAAAAAAATTTTATGGTGCCCCAGGGAAGTTTTCCCCGTTCTGTCCTGCCACTTGCTATTGTTGGGAGTGTTTGTGTTGATGATGCCTCTGGATTGCTGTGATTAGGAGCCCAGGCTTAGAGAACACACTCTGTATTGTGAAATAGATACTTCACAAGCACTTCTGGGAAGAAACGAGCAAATGAGGCAGGACTTCAGCCTCCTACTCTTTTTTTTTTTTTCCTTCCTGCTTCCCTATAATCCAGCTATAGTAAACACTCCCTATCTGAAAATGACGGTTCTCTAACCCAGCACTTCACAAAATTGCACCAGCAGTAAACATAACAACCCCTGCGAAAGCAACTTAATCAGGTCCATGTTGTGAGAAATTGGAACGCTGTCTCCGTGCACCAGCAATCCCAGAATTCGATATTGATAGTTTAAATTCTAATATTCTGTTCAAGTGTAAAGAGCCCTCACCTCGCCAAGCAATATCCCTTCCAGTTCAAACGCTTCAAAAGGTGTAATATTGAAAATGATGGTTCTAGAAAATACTGCTAAGGAACTGGTGTATTTAAAACTTGATTTTTTTTTTCTTTGATTGCCAAAATTCTCTGGACACTGGATGGAATTGTTGAAATGGTGACATTCGTAGCTATTAATCTAGTTCCAGATATCGTCTTAAAAGTACCATAATGGGTATGACCATTTTGTGGTTCAGATTGTTATCAAAGTAATTAGTTCTATAAACCTGTTTAGAAAAATAATAATAATCCCCATAAAAAAAGATGTGCTGAAAGAGTCAAAACTTGAAAACATTTCAAAAAGAAAAATTGTTAATGAGCTATATGGACATTATAAGTGTAATTAACTAGAAACCAATAAACAGAAGCAAGGAGAGGGTACAGCCCTCTAGTACTAAGTGCTTTTACACTTAGTCTGTGTCTGTGAAAACAGCATGTGATTGTAAAAAAGCCACCTTTATGTCAGGGAGCGTGCGCTGTTTTACACGGGTAGCCATGAAAATGATTTTCATTGACTCTGAAGTTCAACCCGTGACCAACAGGGAAGAGCTCTGCGTGGTCCTGGAGAAGTTATGCAGCTCGCGTGCCCCCCCTCACCCCTCCCACCCCCACCCCCCAACACACACCAACACACAGAGGCTCCCTCCAGGAATGCTGAAGCCTGCCGAGAGCTACTCCAAGGAAGGTGGGAGTTTAGGTTTCAAAATGCAGATGTCACATTTCACTGCAAACTACTCCCACTTTAACACTTGATCCGCGTGTCAGAATGAATCTTTTTCTCTCCTACAGGGGAGGGGGAGTGGCTTGTTGAGCAGATTGTCCTCCGTGGAGCAGTAGGAGAGAAGCTTTCGCGACTCTGGGCATCCTCTTGAGGAGTCCCCCCGAGTCCCCAAGAGATACACCAGGAGTTGTGAAAAGTAATGCACAACTGGCCACCGGGGCAGTTCACTCCCTCCACCTTCGCTCAGGCACCTCCCACTTCTCCTTTTAGAGCAGTCCCTTTCTCTCCGAAAATCTCAGGTTACTTGGCTGGGAGTTCTCAGACCTGCAGCTTCAGTCCTGCCCTCAGCCTCCAATCGGTAAGAGACACCCAGCCTCAGCAATTGGATTGGGCAGCCTGTCTTGACACACCACTGTGCTGAGTGCTTGAGGACGTGTTTCAACAGATGGTTGGGGTTAGTGTGTGTCATCACATTCGAGTGGGGATTAAGAGAAGGAAGGCTGCCTGGCTGGAGCTGTGTGGTCTTCTCCAAGTGAGAGTTGCAGGCAATAGAACTACTTTGCTTGGGGAAGAAGAGGACGGAGTCGTTTTCAGCAGCCACAAGGAAGGCAGTTGGTTCAGGTAAAGGAAAAGACGGTGAATGCTTCTCTCTGCCTCTCTCTTTTAACGTAGTTTTTGAATGGAATGCTAGCGCAGCACACGTGTCAAAGCCGGTAGCTGGTATCCTATCAATGCTGCTTTTGTACGACTCATAGATAACAGCGCACACAGCTTGATGCTTGTCTCTCTTTGTAGAACGAACACTCTTCCTGCCTGGCTTTTGAAGGTGCAATTGAAAAAAATGTCTTTTGGAGCATGTTTGTACTTTTTCGTGTCCCCATTACACCCTCAAAACAGGAGCCATATATCGCTCATTTTGAGAGAGAGAGAGAGAGGGAGAGAGAGAGAGAGAAGGTTAAAAGCATTTATTTTAGCTTTCACGATCAGAATTCACTTTCGAACTGTTGCATTTTGCTACTCGATGTACAAGGATTTATTTAAGGACTGATGTCTGGCTTGCTAACAAAGATGGAAATGCTTTCTTAATCGATTTGTGCAAGGTAGATTGTGTCTGTTTATGGTGAGCAAAGTGCTTTTAGACCTTTTTGGGACTTTTCTCCAAAGTTTGAAAACTGCGTAAGAGAAGGGGCTTCAGCTACCCTCTGAGCTGCCAATAGTTCACTTGAAAACAAAAATGCTGGAAGTTGGAAGAAAAGCAGGGGGAAAAAAAAAGGAAGGAAGAAAATGCTCTTTAACATAACCCTCTTGCAGCTGCAAGGGAAGCAGATGGGGGTAATTCATTTGCAGATCTGTTTGTGAAAGTTTTACAAGTCATGGAAAACTAAAGTAGCATCTCTGAAATGGGTAATTAAAGCCACTGCATGTATGGGTTTTAAGTAAGCTATCTGAAGTGTTAATTAAATATAAATAGTTTTAGGCTTAGTTATAAACAAACAAAAAAAAAAGGTTTTCATTATAAATGAGTCATTGGAAATTAATGATCATCGGGTGCCGGTACCTGAGCAACCTAAAATGTGTTGTCATCTTGTATGTGCCTGGTTGATAACCACTGTGCCAGAAGCACCTACCAAAATTAAGCTGAACCGAGTACAAAAAGGAAGTTGCGTCCAGTATACTATGTTTACTTTGTGGTATAAAATTCTCTTTTTTTAAAAAAAAATCAATAACCCTGTTTTCACAGGAATCAACGTAGTAGATTTTTCAGTTTTGTCAAGTTCTGAAGCAGGAACATTGAGCCAGTCAGTTGCTATAGACTTGTCCTGGCCACCTTTGTGCCTCTTTGTGGGGGGTGTGATCCCTTGCCCCTCCAGGACACTCCTATTCCGTGGAGAAACCCAACACCGTCCTTGCTCTGTGCAGGTGAGAGAGTGTGAATCAGACTGCACACAAGCTGGCCTCAAAAAGGAGCTGTTTCATCCATTGGAATAACAAGCTTTATGGCTAGGGCTCTGTGATTTTCAGTATCCAAGTGTATAAAGACGCCCGTGAAATGATATTTCATGTTGTATTATACGTTTTTGTGATACAGCCGACATGTTTCAAATCCTGTGTTTGTGTTTGAAGTCAAGACAATACATAGTGTTGTTCTTCGGACTCACCTCTGGTTATCATCTCAAACATTTTCTTCCCTGAGAAAAGATTCTCATAAATAACCAGGCAGTTAGTCTGACAGAGAATGATCTGATTCCTGATATTACATAACCAAAATAGGACTAAGTGCATAAGCTGAGGTCTTTTGGAATTCCAGTCATTCCATTTTGGCTTTACAATGGGACTTGGGTTTTAAAAAAAAAATAATCAAGCCAGAAAGGCCAGCTTGTATCTCGGATTGTATCAGGATTAGAACTACACGTACAACACACGTGGCCCATCCATGCCATTTTTCACTATGGGAGATATTTTTCAGGAAAAAGTAAATTTCTTCCTCCCAAGCCAGATGGCCCTCTGTGAGATGTGCGTGAGGGCAGCCTAAGCAGAGCAAGGTGTGGTTTCAGCTGGGGCGCCCAGGGGGTCCCTGTCCCTGATCTGATAGACACATCACAGGGGGTGCCTTTGCAGTATGAGAGAATTTCCCCACCTTGCCACCCCCAAATCATCTGTATGCAGCATTAAGCAGGAGAACAAGAGAAAGGAAGTGCTGAGAATGAATATACTCACACCTTGAAGAGGTGAGGTTGTGTTTCTGTTCCCTTAACGGTAATGGGAAGTGACTGAGGAAACTGGAAGGGCTTGCTGGAAGAGACAGTGCCCACAGGCAATCCTGGTTTCTTGTCAAATTCTGAATCTGCTGGTCCAGATGGCAAACACTCGGAGCCTTATTTATGGTGACTTCTACATACCTCCGTTTGACATTTGGTCTTTTCCTGACAGTGTCTGTGCCGGTAACGCACATGGAGTTCCCATCAGTAACTTAACAGCTGTAAAAGCGTTGAAGCACATGAGGGAGCCCTCACAAACAAGTGGAAAATAAAAGGGAATGGGGAGACCTCCTGCGTATTGTGGATCTGACCTTCTGTCTAGGTGGGTGTTAGGGTGCCAGATCTCGGAGGTGAAAGGAAGCTGAATGGTCTGTTCAGGAGAGCTAGAGAATGCACTTTACGGTGGAGGGAGAGACTAAAAGACACAGATATTATTGACCGGACATGCAGTTGCTGAGTGCAAAGCTTTATCAGAAAGCTAAAAGGGCTCTAACTCTGTTTCCTTTCAGGAAATGTATGTCAATTCCAGCAGATTGTCACAACAATTTCCATTATCATGGGGAAGACAGGTGGCAAATGAGACACTGTTCACTTCCTTACCTAATTTATATATTCATATAGGAATGCACAGAGTTATGGGTTTTTATTTTAAATATTTTTTGCATCTTGGATTAAAAACAGATTTATTCGCCAATATCTATGCAGCAGGATTTCTGATACTTAGCTATATATAGTGTGGAGATTTCCCTACCGTTGCCATGTGGATGAGGCCAACCGCTGGGTCAGGTCAGGACATCTGGTTCTTTTTTTCCCTGAGCGATATTTCAGTGGAGAGAAGATGGAGTAAATTTTGGGGAATTGAAATGTTTTAAAAGCTGTCTCCAAATAGATTGTTATTTTTATCTTCATCATTTACTTTGGGAGAAAAAGATCATGCATGAAATTAAGTTCATGGTCATATGGCAAATTCACGTTGACTTTTGGTTAGATCCATGAAAAAAGAAATAAAAATATTTTATGGAAAAAATTTTTTTTTCCTGAAGTATGTTTCCTATTTAAAATATTTTCGATTCATTCTCAATACGCCAGGGAGGAAGGCAATTCCCCTGTTAGCTTGTTTTCCTCACGAATACTCCCCGGTCCCCCATAGCCCATCTGTCACCGAGTTCTGTGAGTTGTTCCTTTAAAATGACTCTCACATCTGGCCCACAGCTACCATCAGAATACAGTGATCGTCTCACATGTGGGACATCACAGCCGTCCGCTACCTTGCCTCTGTTTCTCTCTTCTGTCCACCACTTGTGGGCTGAGCTGCTCACCATAGCACTCCCATCAAGGCTTGTCTCATCTGAGAGTTACCACTTGGTGTCTCCTTCCCTACAGGATGAAGTTCAGCCCTCTCAGATCTGCGGTCGCCCTAACTCCTTTCCAACCACATCCCCACCACATCCTACAGCAGAACTCCCTCCAGCTGTGGTCCAAAGCTCAACAGCTCCTTTTCCTCGTGCCTTCTCTTTATACTCCAGTTTTCTATCTTGTGTGTAAAATGAGAGCTCATCATTAGGCACACAGTGCTTCCTGGTGCTAAGTCCACATGCCTGTGTGTAGGATGTCCCACTACTTCATCATCATTACTGCCACAGACTCATCTTTCAAGCTTGCAGCTGAAAATCGCCTTTCTGAAAAACCTCCCCCTTCCCCACCTCCTATGGTGTTTTTCTTCCCTTAAAGCCAGTCAGTGGTCCTCTATTCATTGAGTTTAGCACAAATGCTTTTTTTTTTCTCATAGCTTCCTCTCTCCATGTGAGAGAAAAGGGAAAAAAGCAACAAACCTCAGTTGGTTTTACCTTGGGAAATCTTAGAAGAAATGCCACCTAGACAAAATGTGAAATTATTTCACAAGATTAAACTTGATTATTAGATGAAATATTCCCTTCGTTTTCAACCTTTTTATAGCTCTATCACAGGAAATTGGAAATATGACTTTGAGGCAGGAGGACACAGGTTTAAGATTCAGACAGACCTGTATTGTAATCCAAGGACAAAATCTAGTTTTCCGGCCTTGAACAAGTGACCTAGCCATTATAACTTTCAGCCTCTTCTGTAACTGTAAAATGGAGATATGAGCATTTAACTTTGGAGCATTGTAAATAAAACAGATGAAGAAAGCTGAGTGCATGTCTGACATTGGATGTCCGATAAATGGGAAAGAGAAAGGATTGATAGGTGTTACGGATGAATACAGATCTAGGATGCAGGAATGTGTCAGTCTCAGTTATAGCAATCACTAATTCTGACTATGATGAATTTTCCTTTAGCGTTTTCTTCTGTCACCAGAGATGTGTATGGGGAGAATGAGAGACAGAGAGAAAGAGAAAAAGAAGGTAGCTCTTAGCATTTAAGTATTTGGATCAGGTGAGCTGATGGACCTGCAGTTGTTACACATTGCAAGGAGGAGCAGGATCCTGGGTCCCCTGCGAGGGGTAATAAAGAGCAGGCTCCAGACCACAGCACTGTGCAGGAACAAAAGACCAGATCAGTGGACCCCAGCAGGGAGTTGGATTCGCTAAGGGTCATGTGCTCCTTTTCCTTCCGCCTGGCACACTATTTGGAAAGAAATAATCACTTGGCAAAACACCATGGAGAGTCCGGTCAAGCTTCCAGAAGTAATCAGTAAAGCAATATACCACTTAGACAAAACAGAGGGCTTGAACCTTTGCTGTCCCTCACCTCCAAGGCAAAAGAAACAAAGAGCTTAAAACTATCAGCTTGAGCTCTTGTCTCTTGCAAACCCTGCACCCACCCAAAGATGCAGAACATTCAGCTGATGCCTTGTCCCTCAGAAGGGCAGCTGGCTGAGATATTCTCTAACAAAGCACGGAATACCACTTAGAAAATATGTCTAGACCACTGATCATTCAATTGCAGTTTTCAGGATCTTGGGATACATCAAAGGATACGCTTTCCAACCCCAGTCATCTGGTTTGCACCTGTCCCGGTCCAGAGAGAGGGAAAACAACTGAAACTTTTCAGGATGGCAGTATTTCTAAGGATCGCTCCCTCAGCCCTGCCAACATGGCTACAGTACTCTCAAAGAGAAGTTTAGCAGTTATATTGCTTAACCTCAACTTCAGCTATACAGCAGCTGAACTGGTTGTCTTTGCTTCAAAATATGAAGTCCATGTATTCCTACACAATAGGGCATTAAGCCTTTGTTAATGATAAGAAGTAGTTATCCATGTTACCTTCCATCTTATCTTTTCTTACACTCTTTTTTTCGTAAAACAGGTGAAAATCTAGAAGAGTGTATTTCTATATTTCTAAAATGCAAATCTAAGGGTTTTAAACATGCTACAGCTTAACTATAGTGGGTGTAACTACATTAAACCTCTATGCTATGAACACACCATATTTCTGTCTGAAAGTCATAATTGTAAAAGGTATAATCTTTCCAAAGCAACTTACAAATTTCATGTTATACTAATCAAATCCTAAGACAAGGTTAAATGTTGACAGTAGGAGGAGGGTTTGGAAGCTCAGATGGTTCTTGTTAAATCAAAAAAATGAAAGAGACTAACGTGGACAAAAACATTCATGAGCAAGTGGAGAGGTTTTCACAAAAGAATAGCAATGTAAGGTAGGGACTTGTCTTATCACATCTCCTAGCTTGTTACAGAATAATGGCTGACTTTTCTGTTCCTAAGCAATTGGCTCTGATGTGGATCTCCATTTATGTTTGTATGGTTTTGCTTTGGTCTCATTTTGCCTCCTTTAAAAAATAGTTTCATTCATTTCAATGATTGAGGGACAAAGAAAAAAAGAGAGAGAGAGAGAGAGAGTGCTTCTATCTAATATGTCACTTTCCAAATTCTCACAACAGCCAAGACTGGCCAGGTCAGAGCTGAAAGACAAGAGCTCCACTTGGGCTTTCCACATGGGTGACAGGAACCCAGTACTTGGGCCATCATCTTCTGTCCCTACATGCAGTCACAGAACGCTGGGTAAGAAGTACTTGCTGGAATTTGAATCAGGCACCCGGGTTATGGATGTCCTCAGTGGTGACTTAAACTGCTGCATGGCAATGCCCAACCCTCACCTCACTTCCTTTTGAAGGCACTACCCAAATCTTCCATTGAGCAACAAACTACTATTGTTGCTGGATACTTTCTTCTGCTGTTACAATCAGTTGAGCCAGTTTTTCATTGATTTTACATTTTTTTCCCTATCTACCCATAAGACTACTAATGCTTGCAATTTTTTCACTTCACAAAATACCAAGAAGACGTGAACCAAGACTACTTCATCAGCTCAAGAAAATGTTCCTGTATTTTCTGGGTGAAAGAGACCTAAATATTATCCAGGAATTTGGCTTCCATTTTTCTGAGCAATAATTGTACATTCCTAATAGCCAAAATGGAAACCTAAATTCCTGAGAGTGTTAATCAATTTTGTAATATGTTGTTAAAGCTTGGGGCCAGCACAATGGTTCAACTGGCTAATCCTCCACCTCCAAGCACAGCAAGGGCACAAACTTATGTCCTGGCTGCTCCACTTCTCACACACCTCCCAGTTTGTGGCCTGGGAAAGCAATGGAGGATGGCACAAGTCCTTGGGACCCTGTGCCCATGTGGAGACCCTGAAGATGCTTCTGGCCCCTGGCTTCATATCGGCTCAACTCTGGTCACTGCAATCATTCGGGGAGTGAATCAGCAGATAGAAGATTTTCTTCCTCTCTCTTCTCTCTGCAAATCTTCCTTTCCAATGAAAATGGATACATATTAAAAAAAAAAAATCTTACAGGTAACACCTGCTATACTACTTTAAAATAAAAGGAAGGGTCAACTACTACATTAGTTATCACAGAGATGGTTAAAAGCAAAAGATCAATTGCATTCAGAGTGTGCATTTATATGTAAATTACTTTAAATGGACACAGCTATGGAGAGTATCTTCAAACTTACATTGCTAACAGGACTTAGCACAAAATCCTTGCTACACGGTAACATGTTGTTTATATAGACTTCCTGCCGGTATAATACCTCCCCTTAGTGTTCACCTGCCAATCATCAATCTTCCTTCAAACAGAATGTCTGAGCAGGCAGATGTGCTTGGCAGTGTGTCCAGAAATTCTTGAAACTTTAGCATTTATCTTTCATGCTATAAGAAGTCCCAGGAAAGAGAGGCCCTTACAAATCATATTTTCCTTTTTCCTCTTGAGAACTTCATGCTGCTAAGTTAAAGGGATGTAACAGCTGAATGAAAGTATAGGATATGCTATATTTTTTTATTCTGGACACCTAGAGTTTTCCATGTGTTATCACATTCTTTATCATGCATAATATCTGTATTTAGTAAAGGAAATTTGGGGATGTGCTCCATATCAAACACTTTGAACCTCTTTATTTTCCAACAGTTAAGTTGATGTTTCAAGAACAGCATAATATGCCTTCTAAGTAGAAACAAAAAACAGTGTAATATGCCTTCTAAGTTGAGCCAAAAGGAACAAGCCAAACAAAGATCCATTATGTTCAAGAACTTCCTATGTGTGTCTTTCTATCTTGGAAGCAGAGAGGTCTGCAAACTAGTATAGGACACCTTTCTTGCTGGGAAGGCATATCTAGATGACCTATGAAGAAAAGATACATAAAAAATTTTCAGTAACAATGCGAAGAATTTTGTAGTTACGTATCAGTTATTAAAGACTAATGAGGGCCCAGTGAGACAGCTCAGTCGCTCCCCTCACAAGTACAAAGATACCAGATGGGTGTCAGTTCATGTCCTGGTCATTCCAGTTCCTCATACAGCTTCCTGCCTGTGGCCTGGGAAAACAGTAGAGGATAGTCCAATGCTTTGGCACCTAGCACCTGCCTAGGAGACCTAGAAGAAACTCCTGGCTCCTGGTTTCAGATCAGTCCAGCTCTAGCTATTGCAGCCACATGGGCAGTGAACCAATGGATGGAAGATCTTTTTTTCTGTCTCTCCTTCTCTCTGTCAATCTGTCTTTCCAACAAAAATAAATAAATCTTAAAAAAAAAAAAAACTAATAAAATAAAACAGATGTCAACAGAGCCCCCTGTTGGAGAACCTGGGATCTGCTCTGGACAGGATTGGTTCCCTGTTCAAACTCATCATTTACAAACTGCAAATGTGTCCTGTTACTCACACTTAGTTTCTTTCTCTATGAAACGGAACTATGGTTTTCAAAGAGCATTATTATAAGGAAATTATATTTTAAAATATTCTTATTTTGTATATCTCCATTATTATTATATATGATCATATGATTTTTTTAAAGTCTCATAAAGATGTAGTTTGGAAATACAGTGAAAGGAGCCACATAGGCAAAGAAGAGGAGAGAGGAAAAGAAAACAAGGAGGAAGAGAGAGAAAATTTATAAAAGGGGAAAAGAAGGGAAAGAACGACTCTCTCTTTCTTCCATTCTGGGCCTCCCTCCTCTCTCCATCCCCACCCCTTGATTTATTTGACAGATGGAGAAATAGAGTTATCTTCCCTCTGTTAATTCATTCTCCAAATACTAAAACCAAGGACTCAGGCCATGTCCCTCATCAGGGTGACAAGAAGCCTCAAGCACTTGAGCCAGCACCACTGCCTCCCAGGACGCGCATTACTGGTAAGCTAGAATTGGAAGCAGAGCCAACATCTGACCCTGGCACTTCTGCATTCGATGCAGACATCCAAATGACCTGTGCGCTACTGCACCCAAAGCGCATCTCCTTTGGGCCATTTTCTACACTATACGCGATCACATCCTAGCTAAGGCAGACTAGATTCTATGGCATCGTATCCTGGTGCAACAGGTCCGGAGGCTGAACTTTAGAGTTAAACTGAAATTCAGGAATGGGAATAGACAAGTAAAGAGAGAATTAGACAATTAGGAGGATCCCCAAACTCAAATAAGTTTTGAAAAATTGTGAAGCAATCAATAACAATAACATAACTTGGTGGTGGCTCAGAGGATGAGAGGGAGAAAGATGAAAAAGACTCCACCGAAGTATTGAGTCCAGCACCCAGAGGAGGAGGCTGCAGCTCAGGGGAAGAGGAGTGCTGAAAGTCCCTTTGTTGCACAGTACATTTCCAAAGCCACAGAGATCGCTATGGGGCAAATGTCTGTCTACTACAGGCTGCTCTGGGGACTTCTTAAATATAGTGCAAACACGGATACATATATGAATTTAGATGTGTTTAATAGTACAATTAAAATTGATGAAATTAATTTTCTGAGCATTGACAGACATTAGAATGAATACTCCACTGTGATCATATATCTTTATATGAAAGACATATTGCTCATACAAGAAAAAGGATCTTTTCTCAGAATTAAAAAATGGTTTGCAAAGTAACAGTCTAGCGTTCTAATTGGAGTTAAGTAATGAATTTTCAAGTTGTAACCTGAAGTTACTTCTGCCAAGAATTAGAATTCTTCCCTTTCAACTTAGAGAATTTTGACAGAGAAGGACACAAAGTGTAGAAAAAATTGGAGTTGGGAAGAGATGAAATACGAATTTGCTCTGTTCCTAAAACTTTAGATTCATTCTTGAAGGACGTTAATTGAAAACTATTTACAGAATGTAGGAGTGATTTATTTTACAGATGATATGTACTCTCTCGTCTTCAATGCAAAAACAAATCATGATTTTATCTCTAATTGACATCTAATAATCACATGTGTTCACAGAATACAGTGGGATATTTGGGGACATGATCATAATGCCCAGTGACAAGATAGTTTCAATTTTAGGGTTTGGGTGCTTTTCTTTTTAACATCTATTATTTTGTCATTTTTAAAATATTTTTTCAACTATATTATGTTCTCTTCGAAACTCGAAAGCTGTTCCTTATTTAAGCCCTCTTTGAATCAATAGACAGTTTCCTTGATTTAGCATAGTTTTATTAGAAGTAGAAGATTCTGCTGGCCATTAAAATGCTTTTACTGTACAAAAGATTTCAAAAGGTTTGTGTGTAAATGAAATTACAAGCTGTATCTAGGAGCAGGTGTTTGGCATAGCAGTTAAGGTATCACTGGAGATGCCACCATCTATATTGGGAACTCCTGGATTTAAGTCCTGCCTCTGCTCTGTATTTTGATTTCCTGTGAATATACACCATTTCAGGTACTTGAGTCTCTGCCATTCATTTGGGAGACCTTGACAGTTCCTGGCTCCTGCTTGACTCAACCCTTCCTGTTGTAGGTATTAGAGGAGTGAATCAACTAGTAGAAGATCTCATTCTTTCTGTCTCTCTGCTTTTCAAATAAATAAGAATGAAGACATGCACTTTAAAAAGCAAGTCCATTTTGGTGCAAAAACATTTTGAAATTCATGGATCCCCCATGAATTTCTGGAGACTGCTTTACAATGGGCGGTAGCATTCAAAGAATGCAGAGCTGGAGTTATCAAGATTTAGAATTGAAATTTCATCTTGTTACTGAAAATCTGTGGGAATTGCAATGCCCATGAATACTTGACAGGATTTTGATTCCTCAAAAGAGATGGGTTCTATTCAAGTTTTCAATGAATATTTTATCCTGCTTTATTTGATCAAACTGAGTTTTCTGAGTGTGTCTCCTGGTTTGAATGGAGGTAATATCAGCCTAGCAGCATCTATAATCTATATCTCACTCAGGATTTCCAAGCATGAGTCTAATTAGTGAATAGCTAACAACCGCTATGTGATATTAAGTACAATTAAACAAAGGGAAAAGATATGCATAGTTGGATCAATAAGCATTAACTGCACAAACACAGAAGTTGGACTGAGCTTGCAAGCTTTAAGCTGGGTCTCTTTGTCCCATACCAAGTTAGGAAACCAGTCTGTGTCCTTAACTGGAGATTAGGGACTATACCATGAGCTGATGCTCCTAAACTTAATTGAAGATATCTAGGTTTAGGTCTTGATTCAGGCTTCTATTCCTTTTAGACCTGGCCTTGCAAAGACTTCTGGAATTGGAGAAGAATGGTCATTAAGGGAAAAGAAAAATTAATGTACAAAAAAAGTGGAAAAAACTTTCAATGCAATCAAGATATTCTATGTCATAAAGTCACTTCTTTGATATAAAAATGACAGAAAATATAAGACTATAAGACACCTCCATAATTAGACATTGTTATGCTCCTTAGCCATTCTGCCACCCCAGTTAATACCATAGCACAACTGCTTCTGTCATGGTCATAGCACCTTTGCAAGCTGATTCTAGGAACACTTCTTTGGCTTCTGATGATGGTTTTCTTTCATACTGAGCAAATACGTTATAATGGATATTCTGTTTGTTGCTTTCTTGATAACATTTGAAAACTTAAAAATCACTAAGCACATTGCACAAGCAATGAATAGAAACTGCTGAATAATGGCAACAGGAAAAAGAGGCAGGTGGTACACAATGGGACAAGTCATTGGAATTCTGGGTTTTAGGCCTGCCAACCATTAGCAGTGTCATTTGGAGAAAATTGGTTTGTCTTTCAAGGTCATGCCATCATCCCATTGCCTTTATTTTGCCATTCATTCAATCTGGATGATATGATTCACATCCTTTACAAACAATCTGCTCTTCCCTTAAAATAAGCCAAAATGAAATTTAAATGGATGGTTGGTAAAGAGCAATACTTAAATACTGGTTCTGCCTCACTTCATGCTTCTAAATTGAACTCTACTTTTTCTTAACATGCCACCATTGATCTATGCGTTAGCAATGTTCCACCATCCAACTGTTCTGAAATAGCTGGCTGTCAGTTTTGAATGAAGCACCAGCAATTAAGGACTTCCACATTCTTTTCCACTATAGCAATCCCACCTGTCTTACACATTTTTTATTCTTTTCTAACAAGGCACAATATGTTCTAAATTTACATCACTTGCATTACATAGCATTTACTCACAATGTTTTCTGAGGGAATAGGGGACTGCCTCCCATCTCAGTTCTGCAGGTCCAAATTTCACCCCGTTACTTCCGTAGAAATATCTTTCCCTAACGTTACCAGCATCAATAATTCTCCTCTCATATGAGCTCTTTTCCTACTTGGAATCTTGTCACAGATTGTTACTCTTAGTTGTGCGCATTGATTGCTATTCATCATAGATTCTTATCATTGTTTCTTCTTTTATAATAGTAGAAACATTAAATCAAGCATCTGCATCTATCAAGCAAAGCTGCAATGTGGAATATCCAGTACACACTACAGGACTTCATTACAGATTCACAGAATGGGCGAAGACAACTAGTGGAGCAAATTACATTTTATCATTGAGGAATTTTAGGACACTAATCAGCAGCAAATCCACAGCTACACCAGGCATTCTCTGACAGTGTGGATGACCCTATTGACACTAATTCTCTAGCTTATTTTTTTTTCTTTTTCCATCTCTGCCCACTTCAACTCTCCAGAGCTGCATTTTAGCCAGCTGGATTCCAGCCAGAAACAGATTCAAATAGACAATAGGCCAACTAGAATTCCCATCTTCCTTGATTAAATGTGAAATTGTATAGCTGGGTGTCATTCACATGCCAGCCATTCAGAATTCTATGTTATCAATTAATGTCTCTTGAGGACTGATTGAGGAGATTGTGACAATTCCATTTTTAAGAATCTTGAAAGTTACGATGGGGCCAGGATTTCAGCAAGAATGCAGATATGCATAACACCTGTCCACTATCTCCTGCCTAGCATAAATTAATGTGTCTTATAAATTCCATAGTGAAATTTTTTAATAACCCTAATCCAATGGTAACATAGAAAATGACTATAGATAATCAAGTGGAAAGATTGCCATTTCACTCATACACTATGCATTTTGAAATAATCACAGATCATTAAGACTATAGTAGCACAAAAGAATAGCAACATGAGTATGAGCTCTCTTTAGACATTTCATTTCATTTTGACAACTTTGCATAGCATAAAGTACCTATGCACATTTCAAAGAATAAGAATTAGAGTCACACACTAAAATGATAATATTTAGACATACTATGTTTGCAGTAAAATTTAACTCACTGGAAGATAGGAGGGAATAACTACTTTCTCTCTAAATACACACACACACACACACACACACACGATATTCAATGATTCATTGCACAACTGTATGACTTTACACTATAAAACAATACCATAAAGGCATTCTGGTTTTTCAATTTCAGCACACAGATGAATGTGCCACACTTTCTTATAAAATAAACTTTGTAACTGAGCAACAATAGGCTAACATCAATGTGTTATGTTGAAGGTAGGCTCAGCAGAGTGATGATGCTTAGTAAATTAAGTACATAAAAATGCATTTAGACTTAAACAATTTCAACTTAGAGTAGGTTATCAAGACACATCCTTATCATGAATTAAGAAGTATCAAAATATGCAAATGAAATTGAAAAAAGCAGTATGGGTCACTGATATGTAAGTGTTCTTCTACTGTTCTTGCCACTTTTCCGTGTTTGAAATTGTCTCCAAATATAAAGAGACACAGCCACAGGGAAGTTTAATAATTTGCTTACACAAGCGGAATAGTTTAGAAACAAAGTGAAGAACTAGAAGTCAGGTCTTCTATTTTTCCAAACTTTTCTTCAAATCTGTCATCCATTTCATTGGAAATGTAATTTTCACCTAATTTTATAGTGTTTCTAAGTAGTTATAAACTCCAATCAGACTTTTTGCCCATTTGTCACCAATAATTACCATGAGTACCAGAGCCTGGGGGCTGGGTGGATCTTGGGGAGAGAAATAAAAGAAAGAGAAAGGAGAAAAAGAATCAGATAATCTTACATTCAGTGCTTTACTATCCAAATGCTGGCAATAACCAGGGCTAGGTCAAGCTGAAGCTAGGAACCAGAACCTCCTCAATCCCCCTTTTAGATGGCAGAAACCCAATGCTTGAGGCATCATTTGTTGCTTCCCAGGGTGCACAATAGCAAAAGCACAAGCATGAGTGGAACTTGACCCCAGGCCCTGGGATAAGGGCATTCTAAGCATTGGCTTAATCCACTTTAACATACTTCCTGTCCTGATTTAATAATAATCTTTATACATCATGTTTTCACCAGCCTCGTTACATTAGATCTTCATGATATTTTATACACATTCACTAATATGGGCATAATTGGATCCATTTTGCAGATTAATGTGTTTTCATATGCTACATGGTGGAGTTTAGACAAGCATAGTCAATTCCAGCACCAGAGCTCTTTCCAGTATATCCTCCTGTCATTTCAGTTCTTTAACATGCTCCCAGGCTTATATTTAATGTAATAATTTTAAAAATAACATTTTTCTATGAACAGAACAAAATGACTAATGAGGATATCAACATTGTATTATTATTTTTTTTATTTTTATTGAAAGTCAGCTTTACAGAAAGAGAGACATAAAGATCTTTTGTCTGCTGGTTCACTCCCCAAGTGGCCACAACGGTTGGAGCTAAGCTGATCCGAAACCAGGAGCCAAAAGCCTCTTTTAGATGTCCCAGGTGGGTACAGGATCCCAAGACTTGGGCCCATCCTCTACTGCTGTCCCATGCCACAGTCAGGGAGCTAGAAGGGAAGTAGAGCAGCCAGAATACAAACGGGTGCCCACATGGAATCCTGGTGCATGCAAGGTGAGGACTTTAGCCACTAGGCAATGTCCCCAGGCCCAACATTGTACTATTGTATGTAACAGTAGCTGAAGCTTGTTAAATGCCTACGTATTATACCCAAGTAATTGCTGTGCATTCATTGTCTAGTTTAGTTTTTCAACATCTTTATGACATGGAATCCTCACTGTTCCCATATTATAAATGAGGAAACAGGCCCAGATTTAGTTGATCAGTGTCACAGAGCTATAGGGGCCAGGGCAGGGCATGCACCTGGAAAATCCACATTGTCCATTTTGTCCTTTAAACTCAACTGACTGAAGTTCTTTTCCATGTTTTCAACAATGTCATAAATCCACAATTGACATTGGGAGAATTCTTTCTTGGGACCATTTGGATACAACCGTCTAGGTGTAAAAAGAATATCACTACATCTTACAAGCATCCACTTGAAGCAAGAACCACATCTTACCTGTGTCAACAGCAGCTCCTGGCACATATTAAACGTTCAAAGCATGTTTGCTCAATGAGCGATGGCATTTGGCGTTCTCTGTTAAGAAGTCTGTGAGATGTCAATATCTAAATACTTAAACCTATGGCAGACATTCATAGAGAGGTAAGCCTGCAGTGCCAGCATCTCTTCTGGGTACCAGTTCAACTCCCAGCTACTCCTCTGCTGGTTCTGCTCCCTGTTGATGTTCTTGGAAACACTATGGATGATGGTCCAAGTGCCTGATCTCCTGCACCCATGTGGGAGACCCAGAAGTTTCTGGCTTCTTGTTCAGCCTTGCTCAGCCCTGGCCATTTCAGTCATTTGGGGAATAAACCAATAAATGGAAAACTTCTGTCTATGTAGCTATCCTATATAATTCTGCTTTTCAAATAAATAAAATAAATTATAAAAACCATAAAACAATGCATGCCTAAACCAAAAAACTGAAATTAAGTTGACTCAACTCACCAAATCTAGGAAAGCACTAGATTTTAAAGCTAGAAAAAAGGGGGGAAGCACACTTCTTTTTAAAAGGATTTATTTTTAAAAGAAGTTTGTTTACTTTTATTGAAAGTCAGATTTCCAAAGAAAAGGAGAGACAGAAAGATTTTCCATCTGCTGGTTCACTCCCAAGTGGCCACATCTGTCAGAGCTAACCCAATCCAAAGCTAGGAACCAGGAGCTTCTTCCAGGTCTCCCACGCAGGTACAGGGTCCCAAGACTTTGAACCATCCTTGACTGCTTTCCTAGGCCACAAGCAAGGAGCTGGATAGAAAGTGGAGCAGCCAGAACTAGAACTGGCACCCACCCATATGGGATCCTGGCACATGCAAGATGAAGACTTTGGCCACTAGGATAACACGAGGGGCCCTGAAAGATGTATTTTTATCTGAGAGGAAGATTTACACAGAGAAAAAGACAGACAGAAAGAAATAGAGAGAGAGAGAGAAGAGAAACAGATTTTCCATATGCTGGTTCACACTCCTGAAATGACTGCAATGGACATAGCTGGGCCGATCCAAAACCAAGAGCAGGAGCTTCTTCCAGGTCTTCTACAAGGGTGCAGGAGCCATGCAGGGTTGTCCTCCATTGCTTTCCCAGGCTGTAATAGGTGCTAGATCTGAGGTGCAACATTCAGAACTTGAAATGGTGGCCATATGAGATGCTGTCACTGCAGGAAGATTAGCCCACCAAGTCCCTGGGCCAGCCCTACAGATTTCTTTTTCAGATGGCTTTTAATTTAGCTCTTAGAAAGTGCTCCACCAATAATGTTATCTAAGACTTACTTATTTGAAAGGTAGCATTACAGGTGGTAGGGAAGACACAGGCACACACACATAGAGCTTGAAAGAGAGAGACTTTCCATTCATTTATTCACTCTCCAAGTAGCTGAGTCAGGTTGAAGTCAGGAGCCAAGAACTCCATCTGATCTGCTACATAAGGGCATGAGCACTTGAACCATGCACTGCCTTCCCAGGTGCATTAGCAGGGTGCTGGATCAGAATTGGAGCAATCAGGTCAGTGCTCATATGAAATACTAGTGATGCAGGGGGCTAGACTGAATGCATTGTGTCTCAGTGCTAGTCACTGTATTGATAATTTGACAGCTGTAGCCTTTGATTTGATGACCAATTTTTAAAAATTATTTATTTGATACAGTAAGAAAAATAGACTGTCCATTCATTAGTATATTCTCAAATTC
Organism: Ochotona curzoniae; assembly: GCF_017591425.1. Classification (NCBI taxonomy): domain Eukaryota; kingdom Metazoa; phylum Chordata; class Mammalia; order Lagomorpha; family Ochotonidae; genus Ochotona; species Ochotona curzoniae. The sequence continues at coordinate 20,316,954 of NW_024464939.1, read as the reverse complement.
CCACAACAGCCATGGGTCAGTTAACCCAGAGTCAGAGGAGTAGCACTCCACTTGGGTCTCCCATGTGAGTGCCAGGGAGCCAAGTGTTTGAGCTATTACCTCCTGCCTCCCAGGTATACCTTTAGGAAGCTGTATTTGAAGCAGGAACAAGACTTGATCCCAGGAACTCCAATATAGAATATCATGTTCAGAGTGGTGACTTAACCCAATGTGCACCCACCACCAGCCCCAGGATGATTACTTCCAGGCATAAGAAGTGATGCTGAGTCTCACCAGGGGTTGGAGTCATGACTTTCCCCTTTGCTATAACCCTTAAGAATGAATATAGACAAATGCTCCAGCTAAAATCCTGACGGTGCTGTCTATAGTGGCCCAGTAAGCTATGAACCAAGAAAGGACCAGTAGGAAGGCTACATTAGTTCAAGATAAGTACTGAATATGTTTTATTCCTCTCTCCTTGCAATCTAACATCCAGCCATCTTTTCAGTGCTTTTCTGCCATTCCAAATTTTTACATGATATTCATTTGTAAGTATTTTCCCCCAAAAGAGTAGTTAACTGAGCCAGGTAGACCACACACACCCACCTCCCAACTGTCTTTAAAACATTGTTTTTGTCTTACCCTGTGTATTCCAGGACAGCTCACAGATATTGTAAAGCACACAGTTTAACTTTGTGCACTGTAAGGGAATTTCAGGGCAAAAGTGCCTTCATTGGAGTCATTCACACGTTGGGGCTCAGGTTCCTGAGCTTGGCATGCTTGAAAGCCTTCAAACAGCTCCTTCTAAAAACTGCTCCTTATCACTCCTTGTGCTGTCCATCACACTCGCGTCAGGCTCCGGCCTTAGCTCCAGCTTTTTTTGTACTAATGCATCCTGCAGCCCCAGACATGAGTGTCCTGTAGATTGTGCAGAGCAAGGCTCTTTTCTGTCTGGGATTCAGCACATCCTTATCAGCATCTCTGGGAGACTTGCAACCTCTGCAGTGGGCTTGTGTCCAGGGTCCAATTCCCCACACATCTTCTCTTCATTCTCTGCCAGTTGCTGCCCCAAGACTTTTCTTCATCCTTGTTCTCTGGCAATCAAGGCTTTGCACTGCCAATCCATGTCTCTACAGCAGCTTATTCAAGGATGATGTGACAAGCTGGATTCCTCACCTACTAAGGTTCTTTGAAGATTTTCCTTTATTTGTTTGTTTGTTTGTTTCTGGCTGTGATTCTTTATCCTGTTTTCTAGCAAAAATTCCTAAGATTTCTAACACTCACCTGAGCACTGATCCTCTTTATAACTGGCTCTAAGTGAGGCTAAGCTTACAACAGTAATTCAGACTATTAATAATGATTACTATCATGTTTTTTGGATATATTTATTGTTATGCCTTCATATCATTGACTATTTTGATTGTATGCAATAAAAGAGTTCTACTTCTTTTAAAATTATTAATTTTTTTTTTATTTGAGAGGCATAGAGGTGGGAGGGGGAGAATTCTCATCCAGTATTCACTGCCCAGTGCTCAGGACCCTGGAGCAATCCAAATCTCCCATGTGAATGGCCAAGGTCATCACTGCTGCATCCTAGGTTGTGCATTAATAGGAATATGGACTTGGTAGCGTAGTCTGGAGTCAAACTCAAATATTCCGACATGGGATGCAGGTGGCCCATGTGGTGGTGGTCTTAACAGCAATGACAAATACCTTCCCTGAATGCTTTTGTTCAAACACGGGAACCTGGGAACCTGAGCTTTTCCACTGAAAAGTGAATTAATTGTTTCCCTATCTGAATCAATTAATACCAAATTTGTGCCTAAGGACATGCATGTCCTAAGATTCAGAAAAGGAAGGAGAACGTGAATGAGAGAAAGTCCTTGCCACCTTCTGAACACTGCCATTCACCTGCAAACACTGCCGTCCCTAAACTGATCATTCCAGTTGTAAAAATAACAACAGAAAAATACACACCAGTAGAGCTACCCTTTATACCCACGTCGATTGGTCTCTAAAAAATCATGAGTCCCCTCAAAAGCAGCTTCTACATAGATACTAAACAGTGAAACGTATTCATTAACTACATGGAGATAGGCTTCGTTTTGCTGCCATTTACGCTTTTTATCCTGACTAGTTAAATTTGTTACTGTGAAGTGATTCTTCCCATGACTTACTGAGCTTTTTGCTAAAGAGCTACATGAGGATTTGCTGTGAAACTGTCAGGGGAGAAAAGACTGAGATCCCAATAAATACTTGTTAACAGGATGGCAGCACCACGCCTTTAAGAAAAGAATGACTCGCTACGGAACATGCAGAATTGTCTGCACCTTGCTTTTTAAATTCTGGTCTAACTCAGTGTTCAACTCTCTTAGACTTGTCATTTGGGTTCATGCCCAAGTCAGCCTTAAAGGTCTGTAAGAACTCTTAATGGAAAACCTAGGGCACAATAGTGAACACGCTGCACTGTGTTTTCATAAAGTATTACAATTGTTGTTCTAAATAAGCAAGACGTGCATGCCTGGTTACTTAATGTGTTTTTCCTTGATTTACGTGTTCTTGCTTAAATCATTTCCAGAAATTCTTGGTAAATGTGAAAGGAATTTGTCAAACAAATGTGTTATCTTTTCCTCTGACAGCATGTCAGATCACTTCTTGAAAGATCCTTTCCAGATTCTTCTTCAGTTCAAACTAATTTCAACAAACTTGAATCCACATGCTATAATTAGGAACCTACAGTAAGCCAATTTATTCAGTTAATTTGCTTCAGTCTAAATAATTTTTCCTGACAGATCACTTCCGTTGGGACCAAGCACCTTTTAATCCTAGTCAGGTTATTGCTGAGGATACCTGATTTCACATTTCTCATAAAGATGCCAGTCATTAAGAATATTAACGCAAATTCCTTCCCCTCGGATAGAAAGGAGCTGTCATGTCAGCAGTGTTGCTGTGTCAGCCTTTCTATTGTCAAACACAACAAATGATGAGAAAATCAATTTATTCTTTAGAATTAGTCAAGTGAGGAATTCTTTGAAGTGGGGGAGGGCAGCAGGGAGTGGGCAGTACTTTCCCTGGGTTCTGTAATCACTTGACAATGAGCACTGTGTGCATGTTGGTCAAGTGTCATAAAGTGGACGGAGCACTGTTTGTTGCTGTAAGGCCTTCCAGACAGACTCTATCTCTCCAAAATAATTCCCTACTTCTAAAATAAGAGTTTGATGAGCAACAGATGTGGTTGAAATGCATCCTTACTCAGCGGCATCAAGAATATATTCCGATCTGTAGGAGACACAGTCCAGAGAGGGGGAGGTGACAGCACAGCCTTGTTGTTGAGGTCAGTAGTGGGCTGTGAACGTATTTATTTACTCCATGGAGTCTCTCTCATAAGGAGGAATGTAAATGAGCATTTAATTAATACTTTCTATGGCTGGAGGGTGTCATACATGCTGCTTATGAGACCATTCACATTTCTACTTTGCATTCTCTGGCACATGTGGTTGGAAAGCCTTCCCATGGGCACTCTCCACCTCTGAAGTCATCTTTGCCCTCCCAGCAATTTGCAAAGTCCACAGTTCACTTTCTCCTCCCACAAAGGGGAGATTAGATCGGTGTTCAAGAATGATAAGTATTTAATATTTGAAAATGACTAAATTATGAAGTGTCTGGATTCTATAGAAATGCCAGGGAGAAAAGAAGATTAATTTCAAACCCAAGTCTAATACAAACATGACCTTCCTTTTGTAAATCTCATGAATAGGAAAAGAAATTACCTCCAAAGCTGTTTCTAGAGCCGAGACATTGAAAATATATTAGTATAGAATGTTTTAGTATTAGGATGTTTTAGATGAAAAAGAAAAGATCTGTTTATTAGAATCTCTTGGCTGTAGAGATGAGAAAAGTTCTTTCTGGTGTGAAGAATGGAGTTAGTAAAGATTTTGCTAATAAGAACGGAAGGACCAGGCTTTTGTCCCTTTGCCTGCAAGCAGGACTGTTTTTATGCCATCTCAGGAAAGAACAGTGCTATTGTGCCCAGAAATCCCCAGGTGAGAAGAATAAAAATTAAAAAGAGCAAATGGCAAAGCTCCAAGGTCTGGAAATTAATAAAGGTCAGTTCTGGCTGCCATAATTTCACTTAAAATTCATTTCTATCTGCAAGTAGTCTCTCCATGGAACATCAGTGGATAGGATGTTTGGCACTCGTTCCCTGCAAAAGTCCCAGTAAATATTCGTTTTAGTGTCCGGTCACTGTTTTGGTTGCCTCCTCTTCACCCTGTTGGTGAAGGAGACAGTCATGCCCTGGGATTATTAGGATGGCTGAACACAGAGCACAAGGCACCGGAAAAAGAACATCAGCCATCACAGCCTAGGGAGGGGGAATGCCCACACCCTGCAGGGCCACAAAATGTTACACTCTGAGACAGGCTGGGCTGTAAGCAAATGATTCCCAGGATGGAGGACATGACTGATTCATTAAAACTTAGCCTTGGCTGCTAAGGAGGTGACACTCACCAGGTTGAGGACCAGGTGGAGTGCAGGGGGTTCAGGTGACAAAGGGGAGTGGTGGGATGGGCAACTTCTTTCACTGGTTAAGGAGTCTAACAGATGAAAACAGGGAAACTCATGGATGAGCCTTAGAACTTGCTGAGGCTCAGTGCCTTTGCCTTACAAGCCAATCAGTAGTATAAACTGGATCATGCATTACCTTGGTCACACTTGATGTCCCTAAAGCACACTATCATTCCTACCAAATTGTGTCTCGTGTAAACTCCTGAGTTACCCTTGGCCAGATGGATAAATAAACACTGAGGACTCTCAGTCATGACATATCATTGGCTAGATAATGCCTGTAGATGCAACGTCCTCTACACACTTTGATTTGAAGAAAAAGAGAGCAGAGGTCTGAATTCTTCAGACAAGTTACAAATTTAACCTTTTATTTGATCTTAAGTTGGCATAAGGTGAGTGTTGACTAATTTTAGACTTGTAGCTCAAGAGCTGAAAAATAGACTAGCTCGGCCGAGAGAGGCTCTTCCTGCTTCCTGTCGTTCAAGAACACTGTACAGACACTCAACTGGAGAGCTCAGCCTGATCACAGATTCTACCCCTTTCCCCGCAGTGCAGCACGTGAAGGCATAGGGAAACAGGACAGAGGTTTCTAGCAGAACCTAGACAATTTGAGACAATCTGGACCACCTCTGGGCCTGTCACTCTCTGTAATAAAAGCTTGAGCAAGGGATTTCATCTCTCTGTACTCCAAGTTTTAGGACAAAGATAAACTAGATCAAGAGCTTCAAAATTTCAAAAGTAAAATCTTTGTTTCAAACAAAGGCGGAAGTCACTTTATAAAACAAATAGATAATGATGTTTTTCCTTTGAGTCCACTGACTGCAGCCCATGTGCAGTTGACCTGACCTCTGCATATATATTGTTCTTTGTCATACATGGCCAAGGTTCCTGAAACGCTTCCTTGAAAGCCTAGAGCTCCTTGTTGCCCAGTACAAACACCAGCAGTTGAGATCATACCCAAGGTTTCTTTTAGCTTAAAGGATGGTGGAAAAATCATAGGCCATGTAGTTAGACCATTTCAGTTTTGTACTCTAGTCCTGTCACTTTCTAAGCTGTCTGACCAGACAGTTTTCCCATTTGTGAAATGAGGTTAGACATAGTTCAGTTTTAGGATGATTTTCATGTTAGCAAGGATACATAAACAGTGACTTTCTCCCAAAGGTTGTGGTCCTGACCTGAGCTAAACAATATTAGGGAAGAGCCCACATTAAATTCAGATTGTACAGTTTCATCAGTCCCGAAACCAAACCCTCAAGAACTTGAGGCCAACATTCTTTCAACGTTGAATCGGTCTTGATTGTTCCAAAGTAGTGGAGGCGGGAAAATTATTCTAATCCACTGCACATTCTGTATGGGATGGCGAGCCTGTACTGTGCAGACACACCCAAGTCTCTAAAATGACACCATGGCCGATCTAACCACCAAGATGGAATTTAAAGCATGTTGTTTTTACCAGCGAATAACAGGGGAAATGTCATCAGGAACACGTTAATACAAAGCCACAAGGAACTCAGCAGCTGACAGCTCCTGTTCTGTAGTTCACCTCGTATCATAAAACAATTCACCAGCGAGCTCCTGTTCATTGGTTGAGGCCGCTGTGATAGCTCACACTGTTTCCGCAGCAGAGGTTCCCCTGTAAAAAGGCATCCGAGAAGTCTGTGCTTCCTGAAAATTCCCTTCCCCACCCTTTTAAAAAAGATTTATTTATTTTTATTGGAAAGTCAGATACACAGAGAGGAGGAGACAGAGAGAAAGATCCTGCATCTGATGATTCACTCCCCAAGAGGCTGCAATGGCCAGAGTTGAGCCGATCTGAAGCCTTCTCTGGGTCTCCCACGCAGGCGCAGAGTCCCAAGGTTATAGGCCGTCCTCTGCCGCTTTCCCAGGCCACAAGCAGGGAGCTGATGGGAAGTGGGGCCTCCAGGATTAGAACCAGCACCCATGTGGGATCCTAGTGGTTGCAAAGCGAGGACCCCAGCCACTAGGCCACCGTGCTGGACCCTGAAAATTTCCCCTTTGAGTAATTTCCCTGCCATTCTGGAAAATCACCTCCACTTTCTGACTCTACAAGTGCAGCGTCCTAGGGTAGCAGATGTCATGGCCCTGTTTCCCTATCCCAGGCTCCCAAAGAGAGCTGCCTCCTGCAACTTCACAAGATCTTCTCTACATTTTTTTTTTACTTATTATTATTATTATCATGTTATGATACAGTTCCACAGGCCCTGAGATTCCCCTTTTATCCCCCCCCCACTGAGTTCCCATATATTATTACTATTCTTCATAAACAGTCATATGTCCATCATTGCGGGCATGAACAATGGCAGAGTCCAGCATCCTATTGTCAAGATATAGTAAACAGTTTCATTAGGAGTCCATCTTTGACCTGGGAGTAGAGATGCATACTGCATTGTATCCTCATATCTGTATATGGCAGTCTCCATTACACAGTTACCATATATACCCTTAAATGAAAAACCACAATACAAAATCAACAACAGAAGGAAATTTACAATAGAAATTTACAATGCCATGAAGCTTAATAACATGCGACTGCATATGATAGTCTCCATTAGATAAGTACTGTACACTCCCTTAAATGAAAAGCCACAAAACAAAATCAACAACAGGAAGAAATCTCCACATTTTGTAACAGTTTTTTTTTCTCTTGTAACTTTGGAAAATTTCCAAACATAGCACCAGTTGCACAGCCATCGATGCCTCAATGCCCTTGCACACCTCGTGGGTACCGCACAGAACCTCCCAAGGGCAGCTGTCAGTGGCCGTCACTAAGCCCCCGATTGCTGTCTGGCCCTGTCCTGGGCCACCAGGGAGCAGAGCACAGAGTCCTGAACAGGGATTGGGCAGGAGAGGAAGGTAGGAAATGAGCAGTTGTCTTTAGAGAATGAATCACGTTCTAACGGGCCAGAGGAGGTGAGGAGGGAGGGCGGGAGGGGAAACGGAAAATTAGTGTGGAGACAAAAATTGTGGGCTTTGCATGCCAGCACCAGGAGTTTCTTCGCATGGTGTGGAATAATGCCAGGAGCAAGGAAGGATAATAATAATCTTAACAAAATATGAATAGCAAAGGGGGAGGCGTGGGCAGAGGTGTCGGGGAGGCGGGAACTCCGTCACTCAGAACTTTTCTCAGATGACCCGGGACCTGGGACAAAGAGCCCTGTGGCTCTGTATACTCCCCCAGGGAGCAGAGGAGCAAGGCGCTGTTGTGAAAGTAGAGGATTACCGCCTACAGCTGAGGGTTTGTTGGGGGAGGAGGAGACCCGAAGTAAGGAGAGGCAGCAGCCCGCTAGCCCGAGTAAAACAAAGTCCAGCGTTTAAGAAGGCTCTGGGACGCCCCTCTTCCTTGTCACCCCAGCCTGCCCCCAGGTGGCTGCTGTGCGGGCGCTGGAAGCCGGGGAGCCGGGGCGCCTGGACAGCCGGCCACTCCCACCGCGCCGCCGGCCAGCTGCAGCTCACTGTTTGTTTGCCGAGGTTTGCATACACATATTGCCTTGCCTTTTTTTTTTTTTTTTTTTTTTTCCTCCCTAGTGGGTTCAACAGTGTCCCTAAATTCACCTCCAGTGTAACTTCTGCCTCTGCTCCTCCTCTTCTTGGAACTGCCTTTTGTTTGTCTGGCAGCGTCGCTTCTCCGGGGGTGTGTGATGATAATAGTACACGGGCTTATATAACCCTCCTCTTCTTGCAAGTACTTCGCAGACAGTCCCTAATGAGTCTCGGGGCGGCTGTCAGGCAGGGCGAGTAGGAAACCCGAAGGCTCCTCCGAAGGCAGGGGACGGAGCAGCGAGAAGTGAGGTCGGGCCTCCCTGGCTACCGGTGCCCCTCGGAGGTCAGCGGAGATAACCAACCATGAGTCTCCCGTTCGCGAGGAGGCAGGAAGTCCCGCTGCACCCTTATCTCTGCTCCGCTGCCTCCTCCCTGTTCCCAGAGCTTTCTCTCTAGAGAAGATTGTGAAGGCGGCTTTTGTAAGTACGATGCTCTCTGCTTTTGCTTTGGAGAGGAAAAAGACACACTTCCCTCCCTGCCTTGTACGGATTCGTTCCACTCCTTGCGCTGACGCCCATGCCGAGATGATGCCAAGGCTGTCTCTGGCCGGAAGTTCTCCACCCGAATTGGTCCCTCCTAAGGATACCAAGAGGGGCAAGAAGTTCCTGCTGCTGATTCATTGACCCAAACAGCAGCCAGGCCAGGGCCCGAAGCGGATCACCTTCAGGGGTACTGGTAAAGTGGGGTTGTACACACACACCCTCAGAGCAACCCTGGTTCTCCACCTGGGGAACACGCCTCAGCAACCTTCACCTCCAGTGTTTCTCTTTCCTGAATTCTCTCAATTCCAGTCGGATATGACTGTTGCAAATTTCTCTTCACACTATGAAATAAATCCCATCTTTCAGATTAGGCTTAGAACTGTACAGGACACAGTAAATGTAGTGGACACGTGAATTTTTTTGTGAAATTTTTTCCTGCTTAAGTTCAAGAATGAACAGTGAAGTGCTGACTTCCTAAGCACGGGCAAGATCCAAAACCCTGCTATTAAAATGTCTCTGGAAAGCATGCTGAATTAATGCATTCTGCTCAGAGTTGATGCTGTTTGGTCGGTGAAATGATGTCAAAAGAAAGTAGAATTTAAAACTCTAGAATAATTCTAGGGAACATACAATTCTGGAATACTTACAAAGCACGATTTGCCAAATGTGCAAGAGAACAAAGTTTCATTGGGGCAATTGATTACAGCTTGTTATGTTGTGTGATTTAGAAAATTATTGTCTCAACTTTAGCTGCCAAAAGTAAGAAACAGCAATTAGTAATAATGTGGAAGGTTAATGCTTCTCACTTTCAACGCCTCAAGTGATGCAGTTAATCCACTGAGCTTGATTGTCTGTGTCTTTTGATAAATAAGTGTGGAAGTTATATATATTATGTACTAACGAATGTGCACATACATGTATAGTTTAAACACACAGTTAAAGTTTATCCTTAAAGTATATACTAAGTTTATATTTATTATATTTATCTACAGCTCAGCATTTTTCACGATAAGCCTCTAAAATGAACCTTTGATTCATTTCAAATCAAGTTTCAAATTACAAAACAGTTGCTTTTTCCATTACTCATTCAACAAACTTAGAAAGTATTATAAAATTATTTAATTTGGGACCTCAGGCAGTAGCCTAGCGGCTAAAATCCTTGCCTTGAAACCAGTAGGATCGCATATGGACACTGATTCTGGCCTCAGCGGGTTCATTTCCCATCCAGCTCACTGCTTGTGGCCTGGGAAAACAGTCAAGGATGGCCCAAAACCTTGGGACCCTGCACCCTCGTGGGAGAACTGGAAGAAGCTCCTGGTTCCTATCTTTGAATCAGCTCAACTGCGGCCTTTGTGGCCACTTGGGGAGTGAATCATCAGACAGAAGATCTTCCTTTCTGTCTCTCCAGCTCTCTATATGTCTGACCTTCTAATAAAAATAAATCTTTTAAAAATTATCTAATTTTAAGATTCAACTTAAATGGCAGTTCTACTTAGAATTATCTATGGCTCCCAAGAGATTCTGTAAGAAACCATTCAAGCTGAATCCTAGTTGCTCTAGATTTTTTTTTAAGATTTTCTTTTTTATCTATCTTTTTTTTTTTTTTTTGAAAGGCAGATCTGCAGAGAGAAGGAGACAGAGAAAGGATCTTCTGTCTGCTGGTTCATTCCCCAAGTGGCCCCAATGGCCGGAGCTGAGGCGATCCAAAGCCAGGAGCCAGGAGGCTCCTCAAGGTCCCAAGGCTTTGGGCTGTCCTTTCTGTCCTTCTGTGCCACAAGCAGGGAGCTGGAAGGGAAGTGGAGCAGGGGGCCACAAATCATCACATATGATATCGTGCCGGTCACACGGTGAGGATTTAGCCACTACACCACCACCACACTGGGCCCTAGTTGCTTTAGATTTATAAGAGATCTCTCAACACTGAATTCTACACCCAAGCTAATTTGATTAGAAAGGTCGGCCACATAATCTCAATATTAGTCTCAAAGGCATAGTTAATCACAGCAGAAAGAACAGACTTTGAGATCTGGATTTGAGGCTTGTTTTGGCTACATGACCACCAGCACGATCTTTAAGGTTTCAGTCTCAGTTTTCACACCAGTGAAATAAAACCAAAATGACTTACCCCAAGGAAAGGATTACTGAAAGGACTAGCAGGAAATAATGTATGTCAGAAATATAACAGGGCGGTCTGAAAATAGCCATGTTTCAGTCCAGTTCAGGACTTTCCCATTTTCTCCCTCTTATTTCATCTTCATTCAATTCATTCATTTATTGAACATCCACCATGTATTGTAGGCTGTTCTAAGCACTAGCCCTACCAGGACACGTCAGATTCGTATTTGGGAAGAGTTCACAGATGAGGCAATAGAACAAAACAACCCAGCAGTGTGACTGCAAAAGGAGAACTACATATGTGGTTGAGAAGCTCTCGTTATCTCTGCTCAGTGAAAGACATAAGCTTGTTGTGAATGGTATTTTAGATAAGCAGGTGTGAAAGGATATTGCAGAAAAGCATAGTACTGGAAAACAGCTTTAAGGAGCTAAAATAGTCATCAACTTAGAGAGCTGGAGTGTTGCATCTAGGGGAGTTGCAGGGGCAGCAGGCAGCCCAGTTGGCAGGATCCTGATTCTTTATTCTGACGGGAATTCCAGTGAGTCTCATTTTGATCCCTCCACTCTATAGCAGGCTGGCATCAGGTTAAGCGTGGACCCAAGTAGGAACCCAGTCTGTCACTAATAGTCTGATTGGTTCAATAAACGACCTCACATGTTTAGATGTTTGTTTTTTGTTTTTTTGTTTTTTTTTTTTTTTTTGCCCAAGCCCTTGCCAGTGATGGAGACACTTTGGCACAAGCTGTTTAATGCATCCTGTTGGGCTGTTGGGTGCTTCCAGGACCACACTGGAGTCAATAGAAAAACAATACGACTTCATACAGTGCTAAAAAAGTGGAAAAGAAGTGTGATACGATTGTTCGGATGGCTCAGCCAGTATCATACAAGGCAGGTCAGGTGAAGAGGTCTGAGGGTAGAAACACCATGAGCAACTAAGAAACCACTGCAGTTCCAAAGTGAGAAATGCTGAGGCCCTAAGCAGTGTAGGTAGACAGCAGAGCAGATTCCTGAGACATTCAGAAGTAAAACATTTTTGAGAACTGAATGAAATAGGAACCTACAATGTGAGTCAACTGGGTAGCTAAAATAGAATACCATGAAATAAGAGAAACAGATTTATGGAAGATTGAATCAGCTGGGGTAATGACAGTAATATCAGTAATTGCAATATCAGTAAAAAGCTAAACTGCACGACTGTGCCAAAGTGAAAATTTTCTTAAGTGTAAAATTGCTAGATGTTTTCTTACAAATTTTAGTAGAAACATAAAGATGGAACTGAAATGTCCAAATATTGGTTCCCGAGTCTCGGGGCTTCAATTTTGTGTCCCTGCTGTATTTAATCTTGTATCCCTGTAGCCCACCGGACTGTTTTTCCATTAGCTTTTTACCAGAAAGGCCGTGACTAGGGCAGTCCTGCTGATAGCCACGTGTATCCTCAAAGAAAGTCATCTTGACATGCCCTGAGACTTCCGAAGCGCACAGAGGCTATAGGAAAGAGCTTTCTGGGCTGTGAGGATACATGTTTGTAAAAAGAGCACCCAATCAAAAAGCATTCAGAATGAGTCCCTTTGCTTTGCTTTGTGGGTTTCTTCAGGCTGGTTTCAGCCTCCAAGGCACAGGAGATAATTTCTAACCCAACCACTCGTTAGTCTACAACTCTCATCCTTCTTCAAGTTGACCAGGTGATTCTTTTCACATTCTTCAATAGTTTGAAATTGGAGAAGAGATATGGACAACATCGGTGACTTGTACAAAAAATGACAGCTGCAAGAATTTTAACATTTTGAGTGAATGGAAAACCATCGGATTAGCAGACAGGAAGCTGCGACTTTTTAAATCTGTGGGGTCTGATTACTTGATAACCTTGCTTTTCTCATACACTTCACCCCTTCTATGGCAAGACTCATTAGAGTTCCTGGATTTTGGAGCTGTCGTTATTATGAAAGTCTGGGCTTAGCACCAGACTTCATGGCTAGTCTCACAAAGTTATATAATATTTCTTTCTGATAGGTGAATTATGTTGAAACATTTGAAAACAGATTTCAAAATGATTCCCACCTCGATACAGAGTTGTTTCCCTTATAAGCAACAAGGTCTTCAGTTATAATCTGAATTTCAGTAGGATGGAAATGATAGCTCCTTTCAAAATTCATCAAGCTTGAGAAATGATCTTTGAGTTTTGAAATGATTTTACATTTTTTTCTTCTATTTTTGCTAAAATGCTATCATCATTAAAAAAATGAAGATTCCTAAAAAGGAACAGCTAACATCTTAGCTACGCAAAATAATCACCAAATCTATTCTTCAGAAAGCAGTGAGTTTGCGTCATAGCAAAGCATATCATTTCAAGAAGGTGCAAGACACATTACAGGGAATTCCCATTAGTACAATTGAAAAGCTGAGGAATATACTGAGCTTCCATATATGGTGTTGGCCATTGCACGTTTAGGTTACTCATGCCATTTAAAGTCTTGGCTTCATAAGCAAGTGCTCCACTCCTCACAATCTTTGTGGGTTTGCTGACATAATGATTTATTCCAGGCCGGGTGCTGCCGCAGCCACTGTGCTTGCCTACACAGAGTTTGAAGAGCAGAGCAGCCACAGCTGTGCAGTCCCTCAGACACCTGGGTCCTGAGAACTGCTGGATTTTGTTTCATTTCAGTGCTCCATGGAAAGCTGGACACTCCCCAGCTCTTTCATGGGTTTGGCTTCCTGTTCACATGTTTTCAGGTCCCATGTCATTGTGTATGAAGTAATAAGCCCATATGCATGCACCAATCCACAATAGCAAGTTTTGTGTGGTTCAATGCAAGGTTTCTAATGAGGACATTCTGGACCTTCCAGCAATTCTTTGGGGAAGGCAGTTTGGCACCAGTTAGTGCTTTCCAAGCCGAAGGGAGCAAAGGCAGAGAGCACTTCAGCAATAAAACTGATGTCACACCTAGGAGACAATCAGAGCAATTGCAAACAAGAGTTGCCTAATGCTTCTGTCTGAATGTGCATGCTTATACATAGTGTAGAAAAATGCCTCCAGTTCACAGTTTGAAGGTATCAGTCCCTGTTTCAGAATTTCACTGTGAATGGGGCTGGGTGTTTTCCGCTAAGGACTGTTATTTTAATGGCATTTCTCGGCAGCAACATCTGATAAGTTTGCGAAGTTGCAGAGCCAGGAAATGCAGTTCAGTCTCTGAAGAACTGAGGAAGCCAAAATAGTTCAGTTCAATCATCTAGTTGCTTTATAGCATGGATACATGAGTGCTAAGTGCAATAACACACTAACAGAGAAAGAGAAGCCAAAGAAAACTTTTTAAAGTACAGCTGTGAAACAATCAAGCTGAACTTTCTGACAGACTACCAACAGGTGAAATCCTGACACACCTCCACGTGTGTTTGTGGATGACAATGTGAAATGAATGGGCAAGCATGCTGATACTTTGTGGAATTTTGGAGCAAGTAAGGATTTTGGAAGTCTTCCAATCACAACTGCCTTCTCCTTTTATTTTAGAAATGGAGCACATACTAATACGAGCATTCTCCCTATCTGGTTCTACCACACTAGTGTGGGCACTCCCTCCCCCATACAAACACACACTCCTAATTCTTACACTGTTCCTTTGTTTTCAGAAAATATCATAGATTTGGCTTAAGAAAAAGAAAGAGTTAAGACCTTACATCCATATTGGAGTCCCTGAGTTTGAGTCCTGGCTTTGTTCACTGCACCTCCACCCCCACTCTGGCCCCATCTTCATCTGCAATCAGTCCTGCCTCATTCCAATTTACTGGGAGGCAGCTGGTGATGGATAAAGTAAGCAGTTCCCTGAATCCAAGTCTGAGATCCAAGTTGAGTTCCTGGCCCCAACCTTGGCTGTTGTGAGCATTTGGGAATGAACAAATAAGTGGGAGATTTGTGTGTGTGTGTGTGTGTGTCTCTGTTTCTAAGTAAGAAAAAGAGAAATAGGAAAAAAAAAGAAAGGAACAGAGAAAAAAGGAAGGGAAGAGAGAAGAGAATGGGGAGAATAAAGGGGCAAGATGATCCACACAGTGATTTGAATGATTCCTTGATCCATTCAAGGTTTGTGGGGGCCTGACTTTAGGGCTGTGGGCAGACAGTTGGTTCTTCCTGGAGGAACCTCTGGCATCAATTTTAATACATAACTTGAATTAACCCTAAAACAAACCGAAGATCAGCATGTGACCCAGATCTGACCGTATTTGGCAGTAGTACTCAGTCACTGTCGGATAGCTCCTGGTGTTACATTGTGATTAGAGGATATGATGGACATAAAAGCCAAGATATAATCCTTCCTCTGAATTGCCTAGAAACCCAACAAAGACAAGACCATCACCCACATGAGCTACAGAATCAGTAGCAAAAGCTACATCACTAAGTGCTACATGGCATTGCACACTGTCAGTGTTGTAGAGTGTGATGAGGGAGATTAATGAAAATTGTGGCTGCCAGAAAATAGAATTTCAGTTGGTCCCAGAAGAGTGCTTGAGATTTCAATATGTGGAGGAGAGGAAACCAGTGGAAACGAAAGTGTAGAAAAGACCACTGTGAGTGGCGCTTGAAGATGCATAGCTGGAGGGGGCTCCCCAACAGCAGCTCTCAACCTAACAATAAACCCCAGAACTCCAGCATTCACTTCTGTTTCTACCTCCCACAATGTTCCTAAAATAGGTGCTACAAAACTAGGTAAAAGTTACTTTACATTTATGGAAGTATATAGCCATCCTTCATGATTCATGGGGACTGCTTCCAGAACCCCATGGATACCCAAATCCATGGATGCTCACATTCTTATGCAAAATTATACAGTTTCTGCCTTTAGCCCACACCCATCTTCCCGCAGAGTTTTAATCTTCTCTACATTACTTATTATCCTTAAAACAATGCAAACACTATATGAAAAGTTGTTAAAAGTTATGCTATATTGTTTGGGAATAATGACAAGGTCAGGAGAAATACATGTTCAAGACAGATGTGGTTTTTTTGTTTGTTTGTTTTGATTCACGGTTAATTGAATCTACAACTGGGGATGGCATTGTGGAATAGTCAAAAAATCATCACTTCTGACACCTACCTTCCATATCAGTGCACTAGTTCAGGATCAAGTTGGTCTGAATCTGGCCCAGCTGCCTGTTAAGCTCCTGAAGAAGCCACAGAGAATGCCCCAGTTGGTGGGGGACCATTCAACCCAGACCAGCCCCAGCTGTTGCAGCCATTGCAGCCATTTAGGGAGTGAACCAGGTGGAAGACCTCTCTCTTTCTCCTTGTCTCGCTCTCTTTCCCTCTCTGCCACTCTGTCAATTAGGAAAATAAATTCTCTTGATACTTTTGTTTTTATTTTCATCCCTTAGAATGAATCATTGTTAATTTCCTCACTGACAGATACGTCACATAGTAGCATCGTTGGCTTTAAGAAGGTTTTTGATTTTCTTTCTCATTTCTTCAGTGACACATTGATCATTCAATAGCATTTTATTTAACTTGATATTGTTGTAAATTCTCTTCTTTTTGTTGTTGCTGTTTTATGGCTTTTCATTTAAGGGGATATGTAGTAACTGTGTAATAGAGACTATCACATTGAGTTGTGAAGATACAATGCAGTATGCATCTCTGCTTCCAAATCAAAGATGGACTCCCAATGAAACTGTTAAGTATATCTTGACAACAGGATGCTGGACTCTGTGATTGTCCATACCCACAATGTCAGGATATGCTTGATAGCAAAATGATAGACTTATGACTCTTTGTGAAAGACTATACTATTGTAATAATTTAGGGGAAATCAATTGCAGGAAGTGGAAAATTGGTGAGGGTAAGGCAAATCCCAGAGCCTATGGGTCTGTAATATAAAATAATAAATAAATTTTTTAAAGAAAATAATTGATTGAATCTGAAAAAAGTAAAAAAAACTACAGATGTAGAATTTGCTAGCTTAACTGCATATTAATTATATTTATATCATTTAAAATTTAGAAATCACTATAAACCAAAAGTATTTTAAACATTAATATTAATTTTGTTTGCAGATGATTCTCTGCTGCTGAAACTAGGAACAAGTGCTTTTTAACCAACTATTCATTCCTAAAGTTGGAAAAACAAAGAAATTATTGTAATGAAAGCTTTATTGGATATTTCAGGTGACACCTGTGTATTAGCAATGGTTATAAGTTGGCCCATACGAGAAAGAATGGATCCAGGCAGCACATCTGTTAGGTTCAAGACTGTGGAACTAAGAACTAGGATGACTCATTTCTCCCATCACCTTCTATTCTGGTGAACAAACAAACCTGCAAATAACACAGTGGGAGTATTTGACTCTCACATGCGTACATATATCAAGCAGGCCACCTCTGTTTTCTCTTCAATAGTCTATACTATTCAAATTATTACATTTTTATCATACTTTGTCATTTAGTAATAAGAAATCCAAGTCTCCCTTTATAAACTTTAAGAGAGCTCTAAGTCTCAATCCATGAAAATCTCTGTAACAATTGTCATTTTATTTTAAAGTCAGAGAGACAGACAAAAACAAGACAGACAGAAGGAAAATGATTATCCACCTGCTGATTCATCCCCAGTGACAGACCACAACAGGAATTACCCAGGCTGAAGCTGGGAGCCAAGAACTTACTCTACATTCCCGTGTGGATGACAGGGATCCAGGTACCTGTGTTGTCTTCCGCTGCCACCCAGGGTTCACATCATCAAGAAATTGGCTCAGAATCAGGGTAGCTGTGACTCGAACCAGGAACTCAGAGTTTGGGTGACTTACCTGCTCACTACATGCCTATACCTAAAAGTCTCTTGATTACATATATGTAAGGGAGATTATTATAAGTCAAAAAAAATTTTTTTACCCAGTTAAGGGTAGTTGCCAGTGTTCATCAAACTCTTATTTTTGTGTCAGAAATTCATCTTAAGTTTTTTTAGATGTATGTTTTCATGCAACCCCACACCAACTTTGTGTGGCATATAGTATTTTTTTAACTCGCAGAGAAGGATGATGAGGTAGAGAGAGGGCAACACGCTCAATTTCAAGTGGGTAAGAAAACACTGCAGCCTACAATTCAGGAATCCATGTCTGTAACAGATTCAGAACAAGAAGAAAACTGTTGTGAATTTTACATTGATCTATGCCAGCCTGACCAGAAGCATACATTTTGGCATCACATTCAGATGCAAATCGGGGGGGTTAATCTTTTTAAATTTTCCATGATACAGTTTTCTGGCTATAGGGATTCTCCACCTTCCCTCCTTTTTCTCCCTCCTCACCTTACCCTCCCTCCCACCATTTCCTTCCATATTATTACAGCTGTGTAGTCCTCCGGCAATAGTTACAAGTTCAACATTCTGGTATCTACCCGCACCATGGCATTGTAGGCATAGACAAAAACAAAAACCTAATATCATATTATTGAAGTATATTTAACTGTTTTATTGGGAGTAAAAATGCACACTCCAAGGTGTCTTCACTTTCCAGTATGCTAGCTACCATCATACAGTTCTATGAGAATATATGTACATACTAGTTCACCTGTATATCTATTTGTTTTTTATTTTGCTTGACTGTTGCCTTATATCAGAGAGAGCATATGATATTTGTATTTTGGGGATTGGTTTATTTCACTGAGCATAATGGTATCCATTTGGGACTTTTTTTTTTTTTTGCAAATGGCAAAATTTAATTATTTTTAATGGTTGAATAGTATTCCATGGAGCAGATGAGCCACAGTTTCTATTTCCATTCTTCTTTGATAGACACGCACATTTTTGCTTCAGGAGATCACAAAGTAGACTACAGCCATAAGCATTTGTGTGTCTGCCAGGAACATACTTTAAAAGTAGGCATCCACATCATGCTCATAATAGTTTGTGTTATTTTCAGAGACTTAGCAACAAAATGTGAAAGTTCTTCACCTCCCCATCCCCCAGGAATAAAAAAAGCACAAGGAGTGGTCTGATGTTCTAGTAGGGGGGGCATGCTGGATCACAAAGCAAGGTACAGACTGAAGGCAGGGGCATTCAATTGTAGCATGAAGAGATGCACAAGAAGGATGGTGTGGGGGGAAAAGCAGCACAACAGCAACAGGTCAATTCCAGAGAGGATCTGTTGCAGCCATTTCCCATTGAAGTGGTGCTGCCAGAACAGACCCAGGACCTAGGACTACCACATTGAACCTGAATTGCCAAGACCAGCTCGGAACAATGATTCCAGGTGTAGGGAAAGAAAGCATATATACCCATTAGTCCTGACATACCCTCCTCTGGATGTTAGCACAAAACCACACTCACGCGTGGAGAGATAAACAATGTTCCAAATGAAATGCCTTATTTAAATTTTTTTCCTTATTTAATTTTTATTTGTTTGAAAGGTGAAGAAATAGAGAACCGGTCTTATCCACTGGTCCACTCTTAAATGTTCCCAACAGTCATGGATAGCCAAATCAAAGTCAGAAGCCAGAACCTCAATCACTGGGTGGCAAGGACCCAAGCACTTCTGCCATCATCTTCTGCACTTCCCCCACCCACAAGTTCCCCTTAATTAAAGCTGCTATTGGAAGTGGAGCTGGGATTGGAGCCCAGACACCCGGATGTGAGCTGTAGGCACCCCAAGCAATATCTTAAATGTTCAAATCTCAAAATTGAATATTAAAAGAAACATTTTAAACATAAAGAATATTTTCAACTATGTAATAGACTTGTTTTCCTGTTTTATCTTATTACATATAGCATGCACTCTCTGTTGTATTTGGGAACTTGAAAGATGGAGCTAAAATGTAGATATGATACTTTCTGCGAACCTTTTGAACACCCCTGTATACCATCCCTCATGCTTGTGTGTTGTCGGTACGATTAAATGTGTTATTCTTGGTACTGAGGCTGTTTTATGGAATGCAAATGCAGTAAAATGAGGGTTTCTTCAAAATGTATACATTTATTTTAGTCATTTTTCAACTATCATGAATAAAAACAAAATTAACCACATGTCATGCTTACTTTGCTACTCATCAAATAGCAGTTTGTAGAAATTTTTAAAGATTTTTATGATTCACCATAACTTACTTTAAAATAGATTTTTATAAATGAAGTAGGGTTATTCAACCTTTCAACTTGAAGTATTTCATAAACTTTAAAAATAAGAAACTTCTTTTAACTTTGGTTCTGTAATTTCTAGCTAACAAATAATCTGAAATGAACCTAATGGAACATCTTTCCTTTGATAAAGAGAGTCACAATGGAAACTTCTACAAAAGCACCGAATTAGTCGCAATGCTTCAAAGACTCTTGTGAATCCTTGTCAGAAAATCAGTCTGCATGAAATTTGGAGAATATTATTCTTAATGATCTTCTCCTTTGAGGCTCTGAAAGGGCAACATCTGAAAGATGAGGGAAATTGCTGATAAATTGTGACTGATTTTGCATTTACTCTCTTCCCTTGTAGCTGCTGAGAGCCACCCACCACCAACTGAAGAGGGTGAATTTGGCAAGTGACATGCAGTTTCTTCAAGGCAGAATAATCGCAGAAAATCTTCAAAGGTACTCATACCAAGTTTTTACCTGTTGATTAATTAAGCCAAAGGCCAGCTGAACATTCGTTGCCACTTGCAGTGGGGAGATTGTTAAGAACCAGCAGAAACCAAGGAAGCAACAGCCCCACACCTGCCTATCTCATTCTCAGCTTCTTGCCTGAGTTAGCAGGGACTAGAGATGTAGCCAAGTCACGTCATGAAATCAGGCTTTGGGAATGTCCAAAGAGCCATCTGAAAAGCGAGGATCTGAATCACGAGTCTTTCTTAACACATCATGAGCTGCTGGGGGAGCTCAGGGGAATGGGAGGAGCCGTAGAAAACGGGCCAGGCGTGCTCAAGCATCCACATGTGTCTACAGTGTCAGAAATGGAAATGGAGCAGATGTCACCTGCTGGGCCCACAGCTTGTCCTCACAGTTTCTTAGCTTGGCCCAGTAAGCATTATCACCAAGAATGCCATGAGGCCAGGGAGAGCTAGGGAGAGCCAACCTAGCCATGTGATATTTGTGGCAAAAGCAATCCCAGGGGCTTATCCCTTAAAGTTTACACCCCCATGAGATTTTCTCAAATGTCAGCTTTGGGAAAGTTACTCCCTTCAGTATTCTACCACAACAAATGCAATGGAAACTGCTGAATTCCTTTTGGTTTCAAATTGCCCCTCCTCAAAGCCATTAACCTTTGCTTCATTTTCTTTCTGAGCCTTGTGTTGGTCCAGACTGCCTTGGAATTCATCCTCTGATCACCAAAAAAGTGCATGAACCTCACACACAAACACCAAAAACTAAACAAAAAGCTTCAAGTCTGGTCTGAATTTTAGGTTTGTCTTTTGAGGATTGTTTTGATCAGCTTCTCTATTTCTTATGAAATTAAACATTTAAATTCATTCTACAAGTGGCAAGGAAACAAGGGGAATGGCTGGAAGACTATGGCAGAGTGAGGTCAGTTCCCTGACAAACTCCTGAGTCTCAGCAGTTTTTCTCTGATTCTCAGAATTGTTGTCTACAGTTGGGCTAGGGACACTGCCACTGCTGTGTACTATGTAACTATTACATACAAAGCTGACAAAACAGTTGGGAATTAGATCTCCTTACTTTGAAACATCAAACCAAAGAGGAAAACACTCCAAAACAAAAATCAGAAGACATGCATGTTTACAGATAAATTTAATCAATTAGAATTATGACTTCTTTGAAACTTACATTTATCTGCCAAACTTTTCTTTGTGAACTAACAGTATCTGCTTTGCTGTTGGAGAGAAAGAGGCTAGCCATTGGCATTATGCTGTTTGAAACTGTCTATGAAACAGTCTATAAAGAACTGTTAGCACTGGAGATCACCCCATATCTTCCCAGTTTAGATCTGACATCTCCTGGCATCTGTCTTATTTTGTATCTTCTGCACTTTGTAGCAGTGATTCTTACGGAGCACCATTGTGTGTCTTAACAGCTGGTGTTCTTTCATTTCAGGTCTCTCCTTTTCATGGGTGGTTTTTTCCACTTAAATTACTATATCTTTGTTTTCTCTCTCATCATATCCTTTCGGAAAAACAAAACTAAGTGTTTAATAATGAGCAAGATCATTTTTCAAATTTAATACAAAGGATGCTTACAAACCTGTGGAATCCCAATGAGATCTGGCTTTCATCTGCTTTTTGCATTCTTGGCCTACAGAATTCCAAGTTCACTGCCACCTGACCACCAGCTTCAATGATCTCTGTCCCTCCTTTCCTGACTCTTTCGTTTCAGCTGCGTTAGAAAAGAAACTATCAATTGTCCCCCGACTTTTGCCATATCTGTGTTCATATAGCCACAGTCTGCTCAGCTTGTACATACCGTAGGAAGACATGGGTCCCCTTTGTGTGTTCTCATATGCTCAAGTTTGTAAATAAGGACCATTTCACAGCACTTTTGAACTTTGAAATGCTGCCCCATGAGTTTGGATATCAAGTTCTTTCATTGAATATTTTCCCAGGTTTATGTATACTTAGCTGTAGTTTATTGAGCTTGCCATTGCTTCTAAAGTGCATAACCTAAGAAATTACCCAAAAAAAAGATATTAAAAGCAAATCTCAGGTGATGCCCTTTTCTCCCTGTTTCCCAACAGATTGCCGAAAGATAATCTTTTGCTTCAAGGAGAGATGGGTTGTAATAATATGCCAAGAGGACAATTAAATCTCACAGCTTGGGAGAGATTTTTGTGGGTTCCAATTAAAAAGGTTCACACCTGTGGAACAGATTGCTAATTTTGTTTAGCCTGGGTTTCTATTTGAAATACACCTGCCAAAATATGAATGCCTAATGTTATACCTTCTGGACTTGAATATTGCATTGTTGGAGCATACAGATGGGATAACTTACAACAGCAACCGTGCTGTCTGTAAGGAAATTAAGACCTCTCCTAACCCTATTCATGTATACTTGGGTGGAAAATTTTATAATAAGTGTATCAGGTGTACTTCTCTGTTAACATCTATAATAATATTTTAATTATTTTTGAAATCTAATCCATTTATTTAAATTTAAGTGACTTCAAAATTCTGTAACTAAAATAGGAAATTATATCATTTAGGGAATTAATATCAAATGTTGATTCTAAAAAAATTGAAAATTACTATCAAGTTAATATTCAATAAGCATTGACTGCAGGATTTGAAGAACGAATTTGGGGATGATAAGAAGTAGATTCATTGTCTTTGTGATCATCTAGTGAAAAATATCCTTTATTAACAACAGTTGCATATACTTATGGGCTACAGTGTAATTCTCCTGCGTCTGTATACAGTGTATACTGATCAAACCAAGGCAATCAACATTTCTCCTTTGACATTGTTTCACGATTAGAGCTTGTACCTTCTGTCTGTTCTGTCTATTCACACACTGGGTTATATAAACTGTAGTCTCACAACCATGATGTGTAACACTAGGAACTTACTCCTTCCATTTAACTAAATTGGTATGATTATTCAAACTCCCTCTGTTCCTCTCCAGCCCCCAGCCTAGCAATCCCCATTCTGTTCAGATTCAGAATTTTTGCTCCCAGATATGAGAGAGAACATATGCTCTTTGCCTTTTTGTGTCTGGTTTATTTCACTTAACGTTATGTCCTGAAGTTGCATCTATTTTGCTGCACATGACAGGATTTTATTCTTTTTTTTTCTTTACAGCTGAATAACATTCCATTCTTACTTACTGCACTGTATTTAATCATCTGATGATGAATGCCTGGGTTGACTCCATATTTTAGCTGTTATGAAAAATACTTCAAAAAACATAGTAGAGCAGGAATCTCTTTGAAATGATGATTTCATGTATTTTTTATGCCCAAGTAATGGAATTGGTGGATTACATAGCAGTTGTATTTCTAGATTTGTATGAAGTCTCTCACACTGTTATGTATAGAGACTGTGCTCGTTTTTAGCCTCACCAGCAACATTTGGAAGTTCTCTTTCCTCACAATCACATCTTCACAGCATTGTTTACTTTCTTTTTTTTTTTTTGATGCTAGCCATTCTAGTGGGTGAGATGATATCTCATTTGATTTTGATTTTCAATTAGTAGATGGCTAATAATATTGAGTTTCTCTGTTTATTTGTTGGGTTTTTGTAGTTCCTTTGGGAATTGTCTTTTCAGATCTTTTTCACATTTTATAAGCGTATCGGTAGCCTTTTTTGTTGTTGAGTTGAAGTTTTTCATCATTTCTGGTTATTTCTTTTTCAAATAAGTAGATTGCAAGTATTTTTCCCATTCTGTCAAATCTATATTCACTCAATCAATGTTTCCTTTATTTGTAGAAGTGCCTGAGTTTTATATAATCCCTTTTGCCTAGTTGTGTTGTTCTTGGTTGCACTTGTAGTCCTATCAAGAAAATATTACCTACAACAATGTCTTAAAGTATTTTCAATATATTTTCTGCTAGCAGTTTCATAATTTTAAGTCATTCAGTTAAATATTTGGTATACCTTAACTTGATTTTTGCCTTTGGTGAGGGATAGAAATCTAATTTCATTTTTCTACATGTATATGTCCAGTTTTGCCAGCACCATTCATTGAAGAGTATACTTTCCCAAGGCATGTGATTGGTGCCCTTGTCAAAAACTCAATTGGTTGTATGCACATGAATCAATTTCTCAGTTCTCTGTCCTGATTCATTTATACCAGTACCATGCTGTTTTATTAACTATAGTTTTGTAGTATTTTTAAAGACTTATTTAGATAGAAGGAGAGATAGAGGGGAAGATCTTCCATCCAATGATTCACTCACCAAGCAACTGCAATGGCCAGAGCTGTGCCAATCTGAAACCAGGAGCCAGGAGCCAGGAGCCAGGAGCCTCCTCTGGGTCTCTCACACAGGTACAGAGTCCCAAGGTTACAGGCCATCCTCTACTGCTTCCCCAAGCCACAAGCAGGGAGCTGAATGGGAAGTGGGGCCACCAAAACATAAACCAGAGCCCATATGGGATCCATATGAGTGCATGCAAGTCAAGGACTTTAGCCACTAGGTTATAGCACCAGGCCTGTGTAGTATATTTTGAAATCTGGTAATGTGATACATCAAGCTTTATTTTTCATCTCAGGTTGTACTTTGCTGTTATAACCTTTACTTTGCTTTAAATATTTCTGATTAATAACAGCAGCTTATTGTACAAGATGACATCATTTTGAGTCATATTTTCATTGTAAAAGCAGTATAATATAGGAATAATACAAAGTTTTTTTTAAAGGCTAGTCCAGGCATGGGAAACATTGTGCTCCCATCAGACTGTGCCACTTTTACCACTTACCTCTGTTCTTATCTGACTGAGGCCTACACCAGCAGATGACTCTCCCATGGTATTTTGGCTGCCGAGAGGACAGTGCTTTATCTGATCAGCAAGGAAGCAAACTCCAGGGATGTGGTCTGACCATGGTGCTGTTTCCATAATGATACATTGGTGTGAGAAATTAGGAGGAAAATATCTATCTATTCCTTTCATTGGGAGATGTAGTTCAATTGTAATTAGAGTGATGGTGAAAGATATTCAGAACTGGAGATCAAGAAAGAGAACAGATGATTTCATTCTTTACTGGAACAATCACTGAAACAAAATCAGATCAGTTCAACAATGGTTTTGTTCTGTGCCCAGAAACACAAGTTGTTATGAGATTATGAGGGTACTTCAAACTGTTCATGGAAGATAGAATTAAAAGACATATACTTTTGATGCAAAAAATTTGAAACCCATACATACAAAGGGTCTTCAAAAAGCTCATGAAAAGTGTGTTATGAAAAATCCGTGTAGGATTTCAAATATTTTTTCACCAAAATAAACTTATCTCTAAATTCAATTTCCCATGGACTGTTTGAAGTTCTCTTGGTTGTGATTTTTCTTGGGTCTTGGGTAGGTTACTTACATGAATATATTTCCCCTGAAGACTTTAAGCCAACTAGGAAGAATAGATTAATTTCATCCAATGCTGATGTGGCCCTTCTGGGTTCACAGCGTGCAAGATCATGGTGCCACAGTTTGGGATTGAAAGTGTCTGGATTCTTACAACACAGAGAATCTATAAAAACAAAGTGCAGTCACACAAATTATCAAGGCAGATATTCTAAGCTGATCACCTTGCTCATGGGATCTTTTTTGAATGGTGCTAAGGCTAAGATTTACCCTCTTCTCAGTAGCAGTGGCAATTTTTAGGGGTCACTCTCTGAAAAAGAAATATTCCCTTGTGCCAAATTAGGTTATGTGGGGACAAAATGATCTGTGTTGATCTTGAGCTCCTAATTGCAGCGGCAAATACACTGGATTTGGGGTCTCTTCTCTCTAGAGTGTTTTAATTTGATCTCATTGATCTGTGTAGATTTTATAAGACTGCATCATAATTACAACAGTGGGTTGAACTTTCTAAGAAGCCACCCTGAAATAATTGGGTAGTGGGGAGAAATCCTGTTATCTAAATTTTGTTGTTATTGCATTAATGGAACTTAAAACTAATAGGCCATTGATTGAGGCGTGTGTGTGTGTGTGTGTGTGTGTGTGTGTGTGTGTGCATACCCGCACATGTACAAGCACATGTGTCATCCAAGTATTTGAAAGAGTAGGACTGAGACAATGTAAGTTGGCTTTTTACACTGGCATCTGCAAGTATAGAGAATTTGCCAAAAGCTGTTCATCTTCAGTAAACCACTGTTCTGCAGGTCTATTTACGTTTTCAGAGACAAGGTCCTTCTGTTATACTGTGAATTCATATTTAACTTACAAGTTTTGCTTTCAAATTTCTAGGGAAGCTTGTGTTATAACCTAGATTTAGAAGAGCTTACAATATTTATAGAACACTATGTCTGAAAAACACTTTGGATGTTACTAACTAAATAGAGACATGTTTTTGAAGGAGTCCTTTTTTGGAGCAGATCCTAAAGTGAATTTCAATGGTTTATGTCACAAATGGAAAGGTAATTTAGCTAAAGTGTCTTTGAGAAAGGATTATTACTTTTGAATAAATGAGTAACTAAAACATTTCCAAATAAATGGTCAATAACATCAGAAATTCCTAAATTTTCAAAGCAATGCTTAATTTTCTTTTTTGTTTCTTTTTACTACCATTTTTAAAAAATGAGTCCAGTGCACATATTCAGTGCACAAAAGCACCTGAAATGCAGATGTTGTTTAAAGCCAATCCATTTCTTACAATGCAAGTAATTTATCAATGGTTTTATTCCATGGGGCCCACCATAAAATTGATTTTATAAAAGTGTTGGAGAAGAGTAGATAGGAAGTGGTGAATAAGAACATGGGTGTAGTAAACAAGAGGAATTTCAAAAGGTTCCAAAACAAATAGATGATAAATATTTGAGATGATGAACATACGAATGACCCTGATCTAATCATGACACATTTTATACTTGTATTGAAATAGCATACTGTGCTCCACATGCATGAGCCAAAGTTATGAGTCAATTAAAACTGCATTAAAAAGAAAAGGGATTAGCAAAGCAAGCACATAAATACTGGTAGATCACATTAAAATATAATTCAAAATGGGAATTCAGGAGAGCTTAACTTGCACTAAATAAAATAGTGTGATAACAAAGGTATTAATTTTTAAATCCCTGGCTTTTGCAAGTTTATCAAAAGACTTGATGCATTTTCTGTATTACAGTTATTTATTACATCAAGTATGGCTATTCTAGGAGAGGAAATCTATCAAGAGCCGGCAGTATGCACCAGACGGCTGACCTGGCAATGTTGCTCAGTGGTGCACAGTGACCATGAAAGTGGGGATTGGGGCAGCCTCGACAGAGAGCAAGTGATGCCCAGCACAGGGTACAGCTCGTCTGAGTGTTTCCACTGATGCTAAGGGTCCCCTGGTTCTTCACTAAGACGCAAAACTTTAGTTTTAGCCACTTTGTTTACTCAGCATCTTTCTACAAAATTAGAATACCTTTATCCCATACCCTTAGGCGCTTGTAAACCTAAGATCAAGGATACAGGCGACAGGACTTTTGCATTGTCTTGAAACAGTGCTTGACAAGTTCCGTCTGATGCCCATATATTTACATCGCTTGTTTCTGCTTCCTCCTCCACTTTCTGCTAATGCGCACCGTGGGAGGCAGCAGGTGATAGAGATCTCGAGTATGTGGATTCTTACCACTGAGGTGGAAGATGCACATTGACTTCCTATCCCGTGGCTCTTGAAGGCATCCCGAAAGTGAGTACATAGATGGGAGATCTCTCTCCCTGGCTGGCTTGCTCTTTTTTTTTTTTTTAAGGACTTACTTGTTTTTATTGGAATGATAGATTTTACGGAAAGAAGACAGAAAGATCTTCCATCTACTGGCTCATTCCCCAAGTGAACACAACAGCCGGAGCTAAGCCTATGTGAAGCCAGGAGCCAGGAGCTTCTTCTGGGTCTCCCACTTGAATGCAAGGTCCAGAGGCATTAGACCATTCTCTACTGCTCTCCCAGGCCACAAGCAGGGAGCTGGGAGGGAGGTGGAACAAGAGGGCGCATGAACCAGTGCCCATACAGAATCCTAGCCCTTGCAAGGCGAGGATTTACCACTGAACTGTTGCGCCAGGCCCTCTCTCTTGCACTTACTCTCATTCTCACTCTTGCGTCTTTCAAAAAAAAAAAAAAAAGATAAGGAAGGCAAAAGCACTTTACAGAGATAGCAGACATGTGATGCAACTCAAACACTACCTGTTCTTGTGGTATTGAAAGGCTAAGATATCATGCAGTAATCATTAGTTCCCATCACAGCATGCTATTCCCAGCACCTTACTACTCTCTCATTATTCTTTCAGTTTTATGTCTGTCTTCCAGGAAGCTAATCCCCATGTGGATTTTTTGATGATTGGCAAAAATTCAAAATTGTTTTGCGAAGATGAAGGCTCTAGAGATGTTAGAATTAAAACTGTACTCAATGCATTTTAAAAAAACATAAAATGAGAATAAAAGCTAACATATGTACTCAAAACAGAAGTGAAAAAAAGCATGTACTATATTATAAACTTGTAGTTGTTGAGATTCAGTTAGAGGTTGGCTCTAAGTCATCACATGCTTCAAAAAAATGCATAAGTCTAACCCCCCTGGGTTGCTATTGCTTTGGATATTTGGTCTGGGGCCAGAAACAGACACACAAAAAGCGACATCTTGCTGCTCATTGCCAGTGCCTTTCATGGGAATGCCTTTCTCTTCAAAAGTCATTCAACTGTCTTGTTGGCTTTTCCACCCCCAAAAATTGATTTATAGAGGAGTTCATTCAAATATCGCCTAAGATGTCAGTCTGGTCAGTTGCAAGAGCCGAAAATGGACCTTTTGCATGAAAGGAGAGGAATGCACTTTATATTTCTGATTTATAAATCAATCTATTTTAAAGAATTTTTGTGGTGCAGGCATTGTAGTACAGTTGACTAAACTGCAGCTTGGATGCCCACGCCCCATGTTAGAGTGTCAATTCAAGGCCTGGCTCCTCTGCTTCTGATACAGCTCCCTGCTAAAATGCCTACAAGGTCCATGGAAAATGGTCCAAGTGCTTGGCCTCCAGCCACCCATGTGACAGACCTAAATGGACTTTTGGCTCCTGGATTCAGCCTGGAGCACCCGTTTTGGAGGTAAAATAGTGAATAGAAGAGTCTCTCTTTCTCTCTGTCTCTCTCTTCTCTCTTCTCTCTTCTCTCTTCTCTCTTTTCTTTTCTCTCTTTCTCTCAGCCCGCCACCTTTCAAATAAATAAAGGTCTTTTAAAAACCCTGTAGAGTAAAAATAGTAAGACAACATTTGTGCAGTGTGTCTTATGTATACTTGTATAAACAACTATTCTGTCGACTGCCAACCCTTACATGTGATAGACAAAAATTCTGGCAAGCAAAATATCTCTGACTCATGTGGACACTGAGATTATGTATCTACCTGGCTATATTTAGGCTACCCTTAGGTCTTTGTGCATAGCCAAAAGCATACAACATGATTGGTGTATATTACAATGATGTCAGCAAGAGTCTTTTCTACATTAGGGAATGGTTAGGAGGAATTCAGGAGTTATCACTTGCAAAGGTGATCTTCTTAAATATGAAGTCTCTTACTTTTTTCCTAATGAAGGGTGAGCTATGAGAGAAGTGTGGTGTAATGGTTAGGAGCATGAATTTGACAGCCAGATTGCTTTAATTTGAATTCCTGCTATGCCATTTTCTGGCTGTGAGTTAATTTCTGTTTGCTTCTGCATCTTGGGCTGAAAACAGAGCCAGTGATAGCATCCATTTCATTTTGCTGTTTTAAGAAATCAATGATTTCAAAATATAGTGAAGACTTGGATAATGCTTAGCACTTAGTAGTCACTTTATCCTTGTTATCTTTGAATGCTATTTGATAAAATTAAAAATTCTAAAAAAATAAAGAAAGAAATTTTAAAAATCTGTAAGGAATCTTACAGTGCTGGTCTGTCTACGATTTTGCACATTAAATTCCCATACTTACCCACACTCTGGGGATATCAGTCTGAGAGCACAGCGTCTACCCTTTGGGAACTGTGCTGGACAATAGTGCAACACATGCATGTACCTCTCAATTAATAACAATAGCAATAGCTCATTACTCAAACCAGTGTCTTTATGGAATGTCTGCACTTTGGTCAGACACTTCACTTACTATGCCATGGGCACCAGCCCAACATGTGCTTTTTTAAGCAACAGAAGAGTCCACTAGACAAATGAATACATATAAGCTATAAAGTAATGCCTGGGTGGCACTAATTCTGTAAACTTACTAAACATTTCTTATAGCTGTAAAATTCCAGCATCAGAAGCTAGGTTTGTGTGTTTTTCAGATACCTAGAGGGTACTGATGATAAGTTGTTCTAGAATCGGAGTGTTAGGGGATATTTCCACCATTCAGTCCATGCAGATAGCAAAAGTGGTACCCACTTTGAGGGATTCCTACTTCTAAGCATTATAAAATACCAGCCTATGGTGTCATTTCCAGAAATCCTTAAATGACTTTGGTGGTTTTTTATTTAAAGAACATGGCTTTAAAAACATAAGCCATCTAAAATTTAAAGTCAGATTGCTATAAACTGGAGAAATTTGAAGAAGATTTTACATTTATACATTAAAGGTTTTCTCTGAAATGTTAACATTTGTAAAAGTTTTATAGAAGAAATATCTCTCTCTAGACGATTGTGACATTTGCAGAAATCTCTTAAAATTTGTAGTTCTGGGGCCAGCCCTGTGGTATGTCATGTTAGGATTTTCTCTTGCACTGCCTGCATTGCATATTGGTGCTGGTTTGAATCCCAGACGGTCCACTTCTTGATCCAGCTGCCTTCTATAGCCTGAGAGGCAGCAGAAGATGGCCCACGCACCTGAGCCTCTGCTACACACATAGGAAACTCAGATGAGGCTCCTGGCACTTGGTGTTTGCAGCCATTTGGGAAGTGAGCCATAATAATGGAAATTCTCTCTCTCTCTGTCTGTCTTTTTTTTTTTTGCTCCCACAAAATCAATAAGTCTTTTTTAAAAATGCTTAAAATTTCTGAGTATTGGTATATCTCTTGTGGTTTAGAGTTTTTGCTATTTCAAGAGTCCTTAACATTCTAAAGTGTTCCAATTCCATTGACCCACACATAGACACACAAACATTCACAGGTCAATTCAAGGTTAAACAGTATATCTATAACACAGTGTTTAAATACTGAATCTTCCTTCATCCACAGGATTCTTAAAATTCTCTTTTCTTTCCATTTTACTATATTTCTCGTTTCTTTCGATGGAAAGCCACTGTATTTCACATTAAGGAACTCAGCTGTGAAGGAGATATCCACCCTGTTGTTTCATC
The DNA here is from genome assembly GCF_017591425.1 of Ochotona curzoniae. Classification (NCBI taxonomy): domain Eukaryota; kingdom Metazoa; phylum Chordata; class Mammalia; order Lagomorpha; family Ochotonidae; genus Ochotona; species Ochotona curzoniae. The sequence goes on along the minus strand of NW_024464939.1, from coordinate 20,285,402 downwards.
CTCCTGGGTACCATCAGAAAGTTGCCTTTTCAGCTTTGCTCTTTGATAACACAACCTACCAGGTGGAAACAATAATTTGGTCTCCATATAAGGGTTAAGGACCCCTGAAATTCTAATACAGAATAACAAAAACCTGGTGTGTTGTTGAGATAAATTTGTCAAAGTAATGATTGTAACTAGTTCAAACCTACATAAAATGATATTTTTTTAAAGATTTATTTATTCATTGGAAAGTCAGATATACAGAGAGGAGGAGAGACAGAGAGGAAGATCTTCTGTCTGATGATTCACTCCCCAAGTGAGTGCAACGCCCGATGCTATGCCGATCTGAAGCCAGGATCCAGGAACTTCTTCCTGGTATCCCACACAGGTGCAGGGTCTCAAGGCTTTGGGCCGTCCTCGACTGCTTTCCCATGCCACAAGGAGGGAGCTGGATGGGAAGTGGAGCTGCCGGGATTAGAACCGATGCCCATATGGGATCCTGGCGCATTCAAGGTGAGAACTTTAGCCGCTAGGCCACGAAACGCAGTGCTTTAAGCTTAGGGTCCAAAGTTGTTCAAAATTAAAGATTTTTTCCCCTAATATTTCTCCCTTGGAAAGGAGTCTAAACTCAGAATTTTAAGCAAGGCTTTGCCAAGCCTCAGGTTCCACCTGGTTTGGGCTTGAAACCACATGAAGCCACTGAGTTTTGCATAGTTTCCATTTGAAATGATCTATCAACTTGGGTTCTCTTTCAGTGTGAGCCAGGTGTACATGAAATGTGGCCAAGCTTTAGCGGAATCTGCTCTAAGTTTTGATTTTGTATTAGACCCTAATAATAAGGCCCCTCGCTCAACTCTGTCTTTCAAAAAGCTCCTGTTATGACGTTCCCAGAGTGTGTGTAATAGTTATTGGAGGCTGCGGTTTGATGACACCTTGTTTTAGCATATTGTGGTGAAAGTTTTCTTAGGAATTTGGAAACCGTTCTAACTCAGAAACCAGACACACTCATTAATACAGGGTCTAACATCAGGCATAACACTTTGGAGAAAGAGTTTCTTTTTGAAGTCTCAACAAAAGTTTTTCAAGTTAAGAGCTCAAACAGACCAGATTAATTCATTTTGCTTTGTTCTTTCCTTCATGAATGCATTCATGAATTCAATGATATCCACTGAGTACCTTCTACATACCATGCCAAGCAATGTGTACCTGGGATATTTCAATGAACGAACTGTCAGCAAAAGCTTACCTTTGCAAGTCTTACATTCCAGTATCAAGGGACAGACAATAAAAATAACCATAATACTAGATCAGAAATATTATATTGTATTATAGAAAAGTAGTAAAGAGTGTATGATGAAAATATATCAAAGCTTATGGGTGAGGGAAGATTTCAGTGTTAAAGAAGATTCAAGAAAAGATCCAGCAAAATGTGAACAAAGGTTTGAAGAAAGAGACAAATATCTTAAAGAAGAACTTATAGACAGGGGGAACAACTAGAACACAAGACCTGGGCTAGAAATTACTCATACTTAGAGGAGCCACAGGGAGATCATTATGACAGAAATAGGATGTTCTAAGAAATGAAGTCAAAACAAGTCACCATGGGCCAGTACATGACCTGCTGTAGATCAGCAGGGAGTGTTGGGGGTATTTCTTTAGATGATAAGAAATGATTGCAGGATTTTGTTCAAAAGCATAGTTTCAAAAGGCTCTCTCTGTCATGTTAATAACATATAACACTAGGTATACAAAGGTGAAGAGGCTCATGAAGCAAAAAATGAATGCTAGATATACTACCTGATCCACAGGGTGGAGTATATGAAAGACAAAGAAGAGGAAGAAAGGAAGAAAGAGAAGGAGGGAGTGAAGAAAGGAAGGAGGAATGGAAGAGAGAGAGACAAAGTAGGGAAGGGATCAAGGTTTGGACCCAAGCAAACAAAAGGACAGAGATGCCATTCACTGTATGAATTTGAAGAAGGTAGATCAGCCCTTCAAAGGGAGACATCAAATATGTAGGCAGTTAGAATTGTGAGCCTGAAATTGACAATGCTTGTTTGCATTTGGTTGTGTTTTACTTGATACAAGCAGGTCTGTGAGCATAGGTAGAGAAATGAACTAAAGTCTGACCCCTTAAAGTCCTTCCAGATTGAGACATCAAAAAGAGGAGATATCATCAGAGGATACTGAAAAGCTCCAGGGAAGTAGGAGACACATACTGGAAGTGAGGAAGATGCTTTCTGGTTCCCTGGGAGCTGAAGGAAGAGCCATGTTTCCAGGAGGAGAGCTTCATCCATTGTGTGCAGCAGGTCCAGGATGATGAAGATTAAGAATTGGCTTGAAGGTCACTGCACTGATGGCATAAAGCAAGAGCATGAATGAAATGATCTTATGGGATTCATAAAATCCGTTCTCTTCATTTTAATAAAAATTAGTACAATAACAAAAAGAGAAAGTTTCCTTATAGTAGGCATAATATAAAATGAGAGAAGAAAAATAAAGACAGAAGTATGGCAATTCAAAGAGTTTACTACAAATTTAGTGAAGAAATAACATAATAACCAATGTTATAAGTGAAGTTAAAAATTTTTTAAGTAATCAAGCAGTAGCGGCAGATATACATGATGATTGAAATGATGTAGTTGTGAGAGGAAAATGTGATGACCTAGGGAAAAAGGGAACACTGTTGGAGCTCTGAACTTCAGTAGGTGAGAAGAGGTAGCTCTCAGTGCACCTGCGGAAGTATCAGTTGCAGATAGTCATAGCAATGGCAGGTGCGAGCATTTGCTGCAATGGTGGAGACACCCATGTCCATACTGAAATCCTTGGATTCCAGGCCTAGCTCCAATTTTTATCTCAGCTTCCTTTTAATGCACACTCTGGGAGACAATGGGAAATAGTCCAACCACTTGAGTCTCTAGACCTACATAGAAAACGCAAATTTACTTCCAGGCTCTTGACTTCAGCTTGCCTCAGCCGAGCTGTTGGAGACATTTGCTGAGTAAACCACTGGATGGAAGAGTTTCATTCTCTTTTTGTCTTGGTCTCTGCCTTTCAAAATAAATGAATTTTAAAAATGTGAAAATAAGAACATCAGCAACTCATCTACTCAAATAAAGAAGAAACATGCAATGGAGTAGATGCTGCCCGGCAAACAAGCATGGAATTGGGAAAAGAACTGTGAAAGTTCTTTTCCAGCTGCTTTTATTTCCTTCGTGAAGTATGAGCCAAGGTTATGAGCAAGGGCTGAGGAAGGGTGTGAGGAGGCAGGAGTATAAAGTGGTCATCTGAGAGCATGGAAGAGTAATCACCGAAGGGAAATAAAGTTTGATTTCCTGGAAACATTAGGGGAATAACCTAAGCCACTGAGTATAACCTAAGCCCATTCAAGATGATTTTGCATCTTTCACCAGGTACATGGAGTGGCGCAGATACAGAGTAGATAAAGAGTTGAATTTAACTATGGCTTTACAATACGATTCATGGATGGAAAAGTGACAGATGAGGAAGCAGGGCTCAAGTGTTCGCAATGGGCTAATTACAATGACTGACAGTTAAATTTAACTTCATAACAAGATAAGTGGAGAATCAAAAGTGTAAGGCCAACTGATGATGGCATGTTCCAAGGACTGAAGAGTCCTACTGTGTGAAAGAATTGTTAGAATCTTCTACCCAGAGCAAGGACCAGGGAGTAGTGTTTGACACTGAGATGACAGGATCTGTTCCTGAAAGACCTGATACTGAAAAGGACCAGGATTGACTAGATTGGCCAATAAATAGCTAGGGTTGAGGACAACAGGTGGTCCAGGAAGGAGGATGCAATGGAGCTCCTGAACTCATCCATTAACTTTTAAATCTTGAAGAATTCAGACAGAGTTTACCATCAATTGGGAATGAGGGGTGATATCCTAGAGTCAGTTGACAACAGTGAGATTGGTAGGCTATATAATCTGATAATATGAGTATGTATAATACACACACACATATGTATATATACATTTAGATACACATATGTGTATATATATATACACACAATGTGAAATGAAAAATCTAACAAAAAGAAAAATAGAGAGAGCTGGATGGAGTGATGGAGAAAGAAAGGCAGGCCAGCAGGCTTTGGGAAACGTTTTCTCATGATAGTCATTGAATAAATATACCCAAATTTGCGTTCAACTTCCTAGAACTGTATTATTTAAAGAAAATGTGGTCATAGACTTTAACAAACCATTGTATTTTATATAAAGTGACAGTTTACTGACGTGAGATTCTTTACACTTCCACCAGAAATTATCAAGGTCCCGAAACTTGCTGCTGTTGCTGGGTTGAGTAAAATAAACATGAAAATCCTTAGAAAGGTGCCAAATGAAAAAGCAGAATGAAGAATCTAAAGTTAAGCATAGATTATTCTCACATCATGACAATAATAAGGCAAGTGTCTTTCCTAGGTAAAAGAGCTCCAATCTCCGGAGGATGCTGGTCCTACCTTTACTACTCTTTGATGACTCTGCATCTCTCTACTTTGGCAGCTGACTGTGCAGAGGGGAAGTGTTTTCCAGGGATGCCTGTACGGACATCGTGCCCACAAGCTAATGTTTGTCCCAGTGATGTCTTTTAGAAGGCGATCAAGTTTTCACATCTTCACAGGAGGCCATATTTCATTCTTGCTGTTAGATAGTTATTAAAAACAAAAACATTTTATGCAAATGTATTTTGTTGTAAGATTTCTGGATTCTTCTTTGAGCAAGTTCTGTACCAATCATAACATGCAGATACTCAGAAAAGACTCACTGGGACTAAGTCTTCTAAGTTCAATTTTGTAGTGAAAATGAATCTTAGTTTTCTTTGGAATGTTATAGAGAAAGATCGCCAGGTAGCATTTCCCTGGAGTCATTTTCCCTTTCATGTTTATGAATTTCATTTTTGCCTGTGGTGAGCAGAGCAAGGATGACAGCAGGTGGCTCATTTAAAAAATCAGTGTAACAGAGGAAACCTTCTTCCTTGTACTTTTCTAGGAAATTGGGGAGGGAAGAAGAATAAATATTCAAACAGGAAAAGAATATTAAGTAGAGGATTGTTAATGAACCTGGATATTGCTTGTACTTTGCTAATAATAGCAATATTTTTTAAATTGCAAAAGCACTTCCTGGCCAGCTGACACTCTGTAAAGTGGGTTGTGTGGACTTCGCCTGGCATGATAAATCTCAATCATCCGTTTATTCATTCAGCAAATGCCAACATGTGCCTTCCAAATGCAGGATGTTATTCCAGGCATGGAGTCTGTAATGTAGAATGTTTCCTGGCAGCTCTGCTGTCAGAGACCTTATATTCTAGAATGATCGCAATGGAGCTGCCATGGTGTGAGCTGAAGCTGTCACTATCACTGACAGGGACTGGAGCTCTCAGCGTGATTACTACAGATCATGGATGTTCGGGGGAAGGAAAATTAGCCCTTCTCAGCACTCAGTGCTAATTTCTTGAAGCTTTTCGGTGTCGAGCAACCCCAACTCTACCACTAATCAGAATATAATGTCAGAAAAATGATTCAAAATTAGTGATAAAATTTTGCAACTTCACAAGAGCTGTGAAGTTTGACAGTAGAAACTGATACATTCTTGCATGTCTGACTTCTACTAGCTCTTGGCAGTTTCAGGATGCTGAGGACCATAGAACCATGTCCCAGAAACTGCACCAACTAGTGCCTTAAATACAACAAAATCCCCATTCCAAAATCCAACGGCAACCAGGCAGAGAGCTTTTTCTTCGACCTCCTTCGAAAGTTAAAGACTCATCCCATGACTGTTGGCTGTGGTTTGATGACAGGGAGAATTGGAATGTAGGGACTTTTGTATCCCAATATCAATCTATCTTGTCTTCAATTTTGTGAGGGTTTTTTTTCCTTCAATTTGTCAAGTGATTGATTTTTTTGTTTATTGGTCATGATGTTTTAAATGCTTTTATTGCAAAATATTTGTGTTGTGCTACTTCTGGAAAGAGAGGCTACTTGAACTTCACCCAAGGTAAGGGATTAACTTCATAGAGAAAGCAGCAAAAAATTAATAAGTCTCTTTTAAGTGCCTGAAGGAGTGGGCTAATCCAAAAGTACTTTAAACACTCTAGAAGCACACATGCTAAAATGCCGTTGTGCACAGTTTGTGTCAGGATTCAGCGAATAGCTGGCTGGTCTTGAGAACTCTCTTCCGGCTTGTTGATGACTCATCGTCTGCTCGGCCAAGACAGATGATGTCCCAGGCAAGTGGAGTATCTGAATGGTCTTCCAAAAGTCCACAGAAAACACACATTATATTTTAAAAAATTACATAAAGACTTGAATGTGGTTTTTTTTCCCAATACATTTATCACATAAATGCATTTGTTATGATCTCTTTGAAATCACCTTGTACAAGCATGCTTTAGGATAGACGTGGTGAGCAAAGTGGCTAGCATTCAGAGCTTCATTCTCACAGCCATGCTATCCATTTGTGTACATCGTCTATAAACAGAGACGATGAAAAGAGAAAATAACAGGGGAGGGAGTTCTCCAGCTAGTAGGTTGTTTTACAGAAAGCCTCATAGTAAAAATCAAAATAATACAAAAGTTCATAATAGCCATGTCAGAGGGCAAATGAAAAGACAAGGTGAGTGATCAACTGAGTCAGAGGGGAGAAGCTGAAGGCAGAAGGCAGAGAGGCTCTGCAGAGGGAGGAAAGCCGTCATTGCAGATGCTCCAAGTCAGGCTGAGCTGTGTCAGCAGGGATCCCAGGGCAGCTCAGGCACTCAGCAAACACAAGGTTTTGGTTCACTGAAAATACCAGTTGCACGAAGACCAGAATTGCAGGTATCTCCACAAGATGTGTTTCTCCAAATGTTCCTGAGTCAATAGAGGGTAGACAGATTCAATGAAAAATAAACAGCCATTACCTGTACAGACTTAAAGGCTTAAGAAAAAAATGAGATTTTCACTATGTGGTTTCTGTACATATGGTATGGGAGTGTGTGTGTGTGTGTGTGTGTGTGTGTGTGTGTGTGTGTGTGTGTGTGCGTGTGTGTGTGCTTTAGAATTTCAGGGAAGATGCATGATGAAAAATGATGCTTGAATATCAAAATCCTTACATGTTTTTCTAAGTGAGGACAGAGAAACAAAGCTAGGGTAAATTTAAGACAAGGAATTTATGAGGAGTTGGATTAAAAACTGCCCCATTCCCTACTCCAGTTTGATCAAAAAGAAGACAAGTCTTGAGAAGATGATTTTTTAAATTAAATGACGAAATACAATGCATATTCAGCCAGTTTCTTGTTTCCTCTGGCTTTCTTTTTGTCCAACAGCACAGTCTCTTCTTTTCATCCTTATCAGTGTTATTGCTCTTTGCCTTCCCTCCCCACATGACCTTTGGCACATTGTCTCCTGGCCTTAAAAAGGAGTTCAACCCTTCAAGATTTTGATGACGCCACCTGCTGTTCTATTCTACCATTTTCTCACCACTGAATTCAAATGAAATGGCAAAGGGAATAAATTGCTAAAGTTCTGAATCACTCCTAACTCCCCTCTCCCCCAACAATTCCTGTGGGATCGGACAGTGGGAGGTGTGAGTTTTGAGTTTGTCCTGAGCTTCCTACCTCCACCCAGATAAGAGTGGGAATGAACTCCTATAGGTGGAGTGGATTATGATTTCCCCTCTCCTGTGGAAAAAGTGAACAAGTTAGGCCATGTTCTCAAAAGATTAGTTGACTTAGCACTGTACTTTGAACTGAAGACAGCTCTTCATTTTCTCCTGCAGCACCTGGGGAATTTTTTAATTAGCAAATGGTAAACTAGCTAGAAAACTAGAATATTCACTTATTTAAAATTTTGCTTTTGAAAATCCCAACATTAAAACATGTAAGTCCAGCTCTTTGAAGAAATAACTGTGTTGATGCATCCTGAGATAGGGCATCATGTACTTAGAGGAATGAAATACAGCAACCATAGCCTGGATTCTGAGCTGTGGTCCTGATGTGATAGAGTCAGTCACAGCAGATCAAGGCTGCAAAGACGAGATACCAGAGGGATTCTGTGAAATGCTGCTTTCTTGTCTGATTCAAATTCAAAGGCAATTTGGAAAATGCCATCGTTGCTTAAAAGAAGGAACATGAATTCATAGATCACAGACATAGAGAGCTGAAAAAGAGTAGGGTGTGAAGATACAGTTATGATAAAAGTGGCCGTGGCAAGGACCCTGATGCCTTGGGATGAGCTGTCACTGGAAATGTCTGAGATGACATCTTTCCTCGCTTCCAGCTCAGCTTACTGCTCTTGTGCACTCTGTGAGGTGGTTCAGGTGCAATGGTCCCTGCCATCCATAAAGGAAACTTTGAGGAATTCCTGGCACTTGGCTTAGGGCCAGGACTAGCCATGACTGTGCCTGACCTTTTGGGAATGAACCAGGAAATGAAAGGTCTCACTTTCTCTTTCCTTTTCCTTTCTTTCCTTCTCTCTTCCTGCCATTCTGCCTTTCAAATAAAAAAATAATTTAAAATAAAAACGATAATATCTGTAATTGTATACAATGTATATATATATATATATATATATATCCTCTTGTATACTTTAAATCATTCCCAGATCTTCTATAATAACCAATACAATGTAAGCACTACATAAGCAGTGGTTATACTTTATTCTTTAGGGAATAATAATAAGACAAAATTGCACATATTCAGTAGAAGTTCACTTTTTAAAATCATTTTCTATCTGTTGATTGAAGTAAGGACCATTTGTACTAATTCAAGAGATTTCTGCATTCCAGCTATTCTTTTATACGACCCAGTATATCTAAGGTTCTGAACAGAGTGACTCCATTCATCAAAAGGTATCCCAAATAGATTTTTCAAACAAATGAAAGAAAATGGAGAGTAATCAAAGAAACATTTTCTGTTTGATCAACGTGCCTGGCCACTGAGTGACCTGAGGACATTGGCTGTCAATGACAAACCCTACCCTGGATGTCATTTTCAGTTTGTTATTTATTGTATTCATTGTTAACATGAGCCTTAGAGATAGCTTTATCTAAGTACAACCACCACTTCTTGTAAAAGCTAGAAAGTTGAGGTCCCCAGAAAACTAAACCATGCTTGCTAATTACATGATTATGTGCAATCCATCTTAACTTCTCATTGTCAAAAGCATAACTAAAACAACTGGGTAAAGCTGTTTTCAAAGGATGCCATAGATTGCCCTATTTCCTCTACTCAGGGAATGAGCTGCAACATTTGATGGAACCATCCTTATTACCAGAGTTCAGTCCAGGGTCTTAGGTTATGGTCACATAGTCTGATCCTTCTGCTTAGAAAGAGGAAAAAATCGAAACCTCCGTGCTCAGTAATCACTTTCTGCCCTTTAAGCAAAACCTCAGCTTAAACATCTACACTTTCCTAAGGAGTTGGAGCCTTAGGTATTCTGCATAACTAGATGTAGAGAAGAAGTGGAGCGCAGTAAGAAAAGAAGGTATTTATTGAGCACCTATTGTGTACCAGACAGAATGTTAACACTTTCACGCCCATACCAACTCTTCAGTGACCACAAAAAATAGTCTGAGATACTGGATGTGACGTCTGTTCCACTTTACAGAAAAGAAAGCTGAGAAAATAAATAATCCACCCAAGGATACTCAAGAGAAAAAACATACATATTTAGGATTCAATTTTGGTTTGCCCAAATATGTGTTCCTGTCTCAAACTAGCCATGTGCCACTCAGAATTAATTTCTCAAGGAACACTCCTTGTTTCTTCTTGTGTTCTCCTTGTTCAAATGAATCCATGTTGCTTTGTGAGTGCTGAGCTTTAAAAGCTATTTCACCAGGGTGGTCGTTTGGTATAGAAGTTAAGAGGCCCATTGGATGCCCACGTCCTGTGTTGGAGTGCCCAGTGATCCCGTAAGGATATGATGGAGCTAAAAAGTTCCTATCAACTTCCTATAAACTTTTGTCAAGTAGCCATCACAGTTCTATAAGTTTCTCACATGTTAATGGGGGAGGCTGATATAACTTAGAGCACTGGTAGTCATATAGAGGTAAGCACATACAATTATATAGAATACACAGTCCATGATCATGATAACCAGAATCTGTGTTCACAGTTCACATATTTATTATACTGTATTTTGCATGGTTATTTTAGAGTATGCTCCTTAAAAAAAAAAAAAAAGGTTACGTGCTACATAGCCAGACAGGTGCTTCACAATTTATTCAGAAGGCGTGTTTATTACAGCAGATGATAGCTTCAAGTGGGCTAAAACAAGGGGAAAAAGCATGGAGGTGAAAGAGAACAATATCCATGATCCTGACCATGCAGGTCTAGGTCATGCGTGTGCTTGTGTTTCAGTTATTTTTATTTGATGTCTGCCGGAGTTTATTTGGTTTTGTTTGAGAGAAGGAGGGAGAAGAGAGGAGAAGCTTCCATTTGCTGTGTCACTTCCTAAATGCCTGCAACATCCAGGACTCAGCAAGGCCAAAGCTGGAAGTGGGAAACTCATTCCAGGTCTTCATAAAGCCACACCTGTTGCCTCCCAAGATCTGCCTTGGCAGGTAACTGGACTCAGGAACCTAAGCCTAAGATGGTAATGAACTCTGGCCCTCTGATGTTGGCTGGGGGTACTTAATCAGAATTTTAACTGCCCCTGTGTCTTAGTTTTAGCAAATGTTTTAAAAGAAAAAGAAAAGGAAAACATTCTCTGTTCTCCATCTTTGTCACTCTGCCTTTCAAACTAGATCTTAAAAAAAAAAACAACCTATAGTGGGTTTGTGATTTAAGCTAAGTGTTGTTACCAGTTAGCCAAAGAGTTAAAGAAAATGTATAAATTAATAAAAGAAAAATGTTAGCTAGCCAAGATGAATTTTTTAAATTTATTCTTGAAGAAATTTTATATCCTTGTAAATTGAATGCCGCTCAAGTATACAGTGGTACACAGCAATGTCCTAGGCTCTCACTCTCTCCTGCCACTCACGCACTCACCCACTCACTCATCAAGGCACCTTCCAATCATCCAAGCTCCATGCAAGGCAAATGCTGTCCTCATGTGTGCCTCTCATTTATACCTTTCCTATGCTTAGATGCACAAATTTTTACAACTGTGTTGCAATGCAGGAACAGGCTGGGTAGCAGGTTGCACCTTATCACCTTGGAATGCAGAAAACTAGATCCTTGTGTAAAGATGCTCTATGATGTTAACATATGGCAGAAAGTTCTCAGAAGAAATCTCTGTTGTTAAAAAATAAATAGCTATTGGGTATGTGTACACCAAAAATTCCCAAATACAGTTACCTCCTTGATGACAGCATCTCGTGGTGAGGTCTCTTTCTCCCTAACAGAATGCAATGCTGCACTCTCCCCACAATGAGCCCTGATGATAGTTTTTGTTCTCATGGCAAATTTTCATCCAGTCCTCCACTCCCCTCCTCCCTACCTCCACCCAAATATTCACTGAGCATTCTCTCCTGCTACTGGAGAAAATGCCTATTTATCCCCACAAATATTGTGCTGCAATGGAAGTCTGGGCTAGGCCAAAGCCAGGAAAGTGAAAATCAGCCTGGATCTCCCATGTGGTTGTCAGGGTCGAGGTGTTTGAGCAATCATCTGCTGCTTCCCAGGGTGTACAGTAGCAGGAGGCTGGATATGAAGAGCAGCTAAGACTTGAACCAGGAATTCTGATATGGGATGAGACAATATAAAATGACTACTTAACCATGGAATCATATGTCTACCCCCCTAGCTCTTGCAAGGAAATGAGTCATTCTGTATCTTAAAATAACTGTCTCAAAGCAAACAGGCAAATATAAATGCTTTAAGATTCATAGAGGGTTTTTTTTTTGTCATATGTAATGTGTGAAATCCTTCATTTCTCTTTAAAAAGTTGGTTAATAATATGAAGATAATAAAGGTATTTTGGGTTAGATTGTAATTTAGCTGTTTTCTAGAAGCCCCTGTATTTCCATGTTATTGATTAATGTACTCATGTACATGATTGATGGATTACAGGTGTTTGATCCAACAACGGTGCTTGGAAGGCTGACTTAGTGGAAGGTCTTCAGATCCCTGGAGACATGCCATCATCAGCTGAGTTCAGCCTAGCTTCTCTGCTTCCTGATTCATGTAATTGTCTCCACCATCCTCTCTGGTCTCACCAGATGTCTGAACCAATGGAGCTAACAGATTACATACTGTGGATCTCCAAACTATCTATGCAAGTAGCGTCTCTCAATTATTTTAGTAAGTTGTTAAGATAACAAAAAGTTGACTAACACACAAAAGCATGTTGTCGTGGAAAGGTCATGGAAAATGAAAGGATCAGTTTGTGTGGATGCAAAAGTGTTGAAATCCAGGCATAGTTCCTTCATAGTGCACCTGTACCAGAAAGTACTCAAAGGCCTCTCAGAGCCCCACTAGCATAGCAAAAACAAGTTATCACTAATACTATCTAAAAAATCCACAAGGAGGGCCCTGGGTGTAATAACAGAAAAGTGTGCTAGTGAGCCTAAAGAAAGCAATGCTTGGACTACTTTCTGAAAGAGGAGAATACATTTTTTGTTGTTGCTTAAAGATTTATTTATTTATTTATTTATTTATTTATTTTACTTATTTCAAAGGCAGAGTTTCAGTGAGTGAGAGAGAGAGAGAAACAGAGACAAAGAAAAAGAGATCTTCCATCTACTGGTTCACTCTCCAAAAGGATCAACAGCTGGGACTAGGCCAGACCAGGTGACAAGAGCTCATTCCAGTCTTGCACAAGGTTGGCAGTAGCCAAAGCATTTGGGCCATCTGGTGCTTATTTTCCAAGCATCTTTGCTGAGAGCTGCACTAGAAGCAGAGCAGCCAAATCTTGAACCAGTACTCTAATATGGGATGGCAGCATCACCAACAACACTGCATAACCCACTGTACCACAACATAATCCCAAATCATCTTTAAACATGCTCTATAGCAAGAACATTTAAAAAGGAGAGTGTGCAATTACCCATCTGAAATGTTGTCTTAAGTTTACTAGTAATTCAGAATAATTTTTAGTGAATACAGAATTTAGATTTTAAAATTGATTGATATGAAGTACTAACACTGAGAGCATCATAAATTATTATCTGACTTATTTAAGTGGCAAATTAAGTTTATTTGCTTGGCTCTTCCTGTCACGTTGTCTTTTCATGCACTCAGTATTGTGCAAAAGCTATTGAAAATCCTATCTCTGATACGTATAATCCCAGTGAGTTCAAGGTTTCTTTCAACAGGGCAGAATAGGATAATCCAGCTCTGAAAGAAGGCCTTTGGACTATTTGTTCTAAAACCAGACAAATTAGAAAGAATACAGTGTTTTTTTTTATCCCTAATTTGTTTCTACTGCAATATTAAAATGAAAGACTTGCTGGGAGTTGCCTGGAACCCCTTAAAGAAAGTTAAGCAATACACGAGCAGAAAATATGTACAAAGTTCAGTTTAACTGTTTTTCCTGGCTTGAGGGGGTTTTAGTCTTAACATTTAAGATAACGCAAAAACTGTGACCTGGGTTGAGAATGAGAGGGAAGCTCTCAATGGTTTAGGAAAACTATTCTGTTAATGGCTTCACCGATAGCCACATGAGAGAAACACATCTTGAGGGTTGAGAACCTGCTAATGTACAATTCACATTACTAAACTTTGAGATTTTCTTGCTTACAGTTCTTGCAAGAAATAGCTACTAATTAAATAGGCAATCTTCAAGGACCAAATGAAAACTGAACAATTCAGGAAGCATTTGCAAATGATTTGTTGAAAAGTCTTTAATGTAATAGTACATCTTGAGTTAAATAGAGAAATACCTAAAATAAGAATTCTAAATTGTTAGGCTCAGCACAGTAACCTAGCAGCTAAAGTCCTCACCTTGCATGCACCGGGATCCCGTATGGGAACCAGTTCTAATGCCAGCGGCCCTGCTTCCCATCCAGTTCCCTGCTTGTGGCCTGGGAAAGCAGTAGAAGACAGCCCAAAGCCCTGGGGCCCTGCACCTTTGTGGGATACCCAGAAGAAGCTGCTGGCTCCTGGCTTTGGATCAGTTCAACTCCAGCCGTTGAGGCCACTTAGGGAGTGAATCAACAGATGGAAGATCTTTCTCTCTGTCTCTCCTCTCTGTATATCTGACTTTCCAAAAAAAAAAAAAAATTTTTTTTAAATCCTAAAAAAGTGATCCTAAATTGTTCATGGCCAGTACTTCTCTGGGTGAGTTAATCTTGATTCCATCTTTAGGGTATTTATGCTCCATAAGACACAAGAATCTTAATTACTTGAAGATGTTGAACTGAAGAATAGAGACATATTACTAAAAGCATCACTAGTGACTGTGGTGCTTTATGGTATATTTATTTGAAAGACAGTGTGAGGGAGAGATTGAGAGAGATATTGCATTTTCCAGTTCACACCTGGAACATCTGGGTCTCCCACATGGGAAATGGGAACTTGGGCCACCATGCACTGCATCCCAGACTCATTAGCAGAGCCTGCATCACAAATGTGGGATAGCTGGGACTTGAACCAGGCACTCTGACATGAGATACAGACACCCCCAGCAGGGACTTAACTGATGCATCACCACATCTGCTCCTCAGTAAAGTTGTATGAAGCCTGACAACCAATATTCTGTCCAGGTTTATCTTATCTCCACCTGTCGAGTGACCACTTCAAACTTCAGTATTGAAAACTGGCTTGATTTCCCATATGCCTGTCCAGCCTTGCCAAAAAAAAAAAAAAAAAAAAAAAAACATTAACTGTAACACTTTATTCTACTACTGGTTTTTCAAAGAGTAAACTTGATTTTCATTTGTATTCTTCTGTTTATTTATTTGACAGGCAGAGAGACAAAGAGACAGAAAGATTTCTCACCCAAATGCCTACATCAGCCATGGTGGGGTCAGGCCAAAGTCAGCAGACCTGGAAGTCAATATGTGTCTCCATGTGGATGATAGAAACTCAATTATCTGAGCCATCACTGTCGCCTCCCTCCACCTGCATTAGCAAGAAACTGGAGTTAGGGACCGGAGCCAAATATTAAACTCAGGCATTCTGATGAGAGATGTGGGCATCTTAGCTGGTAGCCTAAATACAAACCCCTATTCCAACTGTTTTTTGAGACTTAACAGAAAAGAGATAAGATAGAACGTTTGTCAACTAGTTGAAATGCTGGCAAGATAGCAAATTTTTCAGGTATATAGAATGAATGTGTTACCTGGACACACTGATATTACACATATTTGACAGGAATTGAATTTTAAATTTGTTCCAAACATGAAAATAATCTTTCATGATTCTTAATATGTCAAAATAATTCAGGTAGCAGTGTGATGATTGAAAATGAAATAATGTTAGACTGTATAAGAGTTGTTTCAAACACAATGGCAAATTGTTTTTAAAATTATAACATATATGTATGTGTCAATTAGAATGCTTTGGGTTGAAATGGAAATGAGCAAGAATTGTGTTTCACAACAAAAGTCTGAATGAGGAAATGATAATTACAGACATGAAGGCACACTGCAGCTGGTTCTACTGGGGACTTAATTTGAGTCACCTGATCTGTTTCCTCCTCTGTGTTTCTTGGCTGTCTGTACCTGCTGTGAAACCACTCAAATCTAAGCCCTCTTGGTTACAGTTCAGCTGCTACTGCCTAATATCCTCAACTTGTGGCCTGGGAAAGCAGTACAGAACAGCCCAAAGCCTTGGGACCCAGTACCCACATGGGATGCACAGAGGCTCCTGGCTCTTGGCTTTGTATCAGCTCAGCTCTGGTTGTTGCAGCCACTTGGGTAGTGAACCAGTGGATGGAAGATCTCTCTTCTCTCTCTCTTCTCTCTTCTTCTCTCTCTAAATCTGACTTTCCAGTAAACATAGATAAATCTTAAAAAAAAAAATTCTTAAAGCACATTTACATCAGAGGTTTTGCTGTTTTGAGCTTTGGAGGAAACCAATGCTGTACTGTCTTAGGCCACTGAGGATATGAAGTTGTACTGCGGCCTAGCCTAAATACAGAATCTGCCCACAGATCAGGTTTAGTCACATTCTGTTGGGTGCACTGGCTCAGCCTTATCTGGGCTACCTCTTACTCCAACACTCAGGCAGGCACTCTGGCCTAACCAGCCAGTCATGCCCCGAGGCCCAGGGCAGCAGGTGATACTATTTCGCCCAGCCCTGGTCTTCTGTGTGTGCAGATTTCTTGGCCTGACCCAACCACTCAGACTTAAGTTAAATGGAACCTCAATATGATTTTTATTTGCATTTCCCTAATATCTAGGGAGCCTGAGCAGTTTTTCTTATGTCTATTAGCTATTTGAATTTGTTCTTTTGAAAAATGCCTGCTCTTTTCCTTCATCCACTACTTTTTTACCCACCCAGGTGTTAACAGGGTTGTTTGTTTTGCTGTTGCTGAGTTTTCAAAATATTAGTCACCTATCTGTTGTTTAGTATGCAAAGATGTCCTCCAGTTCTGTTGAGTTTCTCTTCACTTTGCTGATCATTTGGTTTGCTGTACAGAAGCGTCTTAGTTTGATGTAATCCCGTGTGTTTATTTTGGCTTTGACTGCCTGTGCTTTTGACGACTTTTCTAAGAAGTCTTTGTCTATGCTTATATCTTTATAAATTTATTATTATTATCATTATTACTATTTTACAATGCAGTTCCATAGACTCTGGAGTTTCCCCTATCCTCTCCCTAAAACTTCTCCCCTTACTGGTTTTCCTGCATATTATTGCAGTACTATAGTTCTTCATAAATGATTACATGTCCATCATTCTGCTATTTCAGAATAACCTACATTGTAGGTATGGACAATGGCAAAGAGTCCAGCATCCTAAAATCAAGACATATTTCATAGTGTCTTTGTGAATTCATCTTTGATATGGAAGTAGAGACGCATACTGCACTGCATCTTCACAACTCGTTGTGATGGTTTCTATACTCCCCCTTAAATGAAAAGCCATAACCAAAAATCAACAACAGGAACAGTAATAAAAATTCGCAACAACGTGAAGTCATATAACATGCTACCGAAGGCCAATATGTCACTGAAGAGATGAAAAAGAAAATCAAAACCTTCCTGAAGAAAGCGATGCTACTGTATGACCTATTTGTCACTGAAGATATTAGTAGGAAATAAACTCACAGATAGCAACAACAAAAACATTTTTTGAAGAAATGAAATTAAAAACAAAACTATCAGAACCCTGAGATGTAGCAAAAACTGTATTAAAAATAACTTTTATAATGTCAACCTCCATTTTCCCCTGTGCTTTGATTCCTTTCTTTTACCTAATACCCCTAGTGAGAACCTCCAATACTATAATGAATGGCAATGGTGAAAGCAGACATCCTTGTCTAGTTTCAGACTTATGGGGAAAGCTCCCAGCTTGCCCCATTCAGTATGATGCTGACTTCAGATTTTCATTCATTGATATTAAAATGATGGTGGCTTCATAGAAAGAATTTGGAAGGGTTGCCTTCATTACTATTGTTTTGAATAATTTATTCAGGATTGCTATATGTCCTTCAAATATTTGGTAGAAGGCCCGGCATTGTAGCCTAACAGCTAAAGTCCTCAGCTTGCACCTGCCAGGATCCCATATAGGCACCAGTTCTAATCCCAGCGGCCATCCTTCCCATCCAGCTCCCTACTTGTGGCTTGGGAAAGCAACAGAAGAAGGCCCAAAGCCTTGGGACCTTGTACCTATGTGGGAGACCCAGAACAAGCTCCTGGTTTCAGATCGACACAGTTCCAGCCATTGCAGTCACTTGGGGAGTGAATCAACAGACGGAAGATCTCCCTTCCTCTCTGTCTTTCCTCTTCTCTGTGTATCTGACTTTCCAATAAAAATTTTAAAATGAATCTAAATAGATCAATATTTAGTAGAATTCATCAGGAAGCCATCCATTCCTGGTTCTTCCTTGTTGGGAGGGAGTTAATTACTGATTTAATCTCCATCCTTGTTATAGGCCTATGTAGAGTTTTAATTATCTCATGATTCAGTTTTGGTAAGTTGTGTCCAGAAGACATGGAAACAACCCAGATACTTGTCAAAAGAGGAATGAATAAAAAAGCTGTGATACATCCATTCCATGGAGTACTTCTTAGCCAATTAAAAAAAAGAAATTCTCTTATTTGCAAAAAAAAAAAAAGGTCCCAAATAGAGATATGGGAGAAAAGGGGTGGGGAGGGCCATTCCTACACCTATCTAACTGTGTCATGGAAAATATTAATACAATAAAAAATTATTTTAAAAAGAGCATTGCTGCCATGTGAACCCAGGGATTCTAATAAGGATGCAGCTATCCCAGGCAGCCTCTTTAAAGATTTATTCATTCATTGGAAAGTCAGATATACAGAGAGGAGGAGAGACAGAGAGGAAGATCTTCCATACGATGATTCACTCCCAAAGTGAGCACAACAGCCGATCCGAAGCCAGGATCCAGGAACTTCTTCCCGGTATCCCACACGGGTGCAAGGTCCAAGGCTTTGGGCTGTCCTCGACTGCATTTCCACAAGCAGGGAGCTGGATGGGAAGTGGTGCTGCCAGGATTGGAACCGGCGCCCATATAGGATCCTGGCGCGTTCAAGGCGAGGACCTTAGCCACTAGGCCATGCCGCCGGGCCCCCCAGGCAGCCTCTTAATTACTGTGCCACTTGTCCCCTCCAAGTACTTTTGGCAATGTCTGTGCCAGGTCTTTTGTAGAGATTATCTTACAGGTGTTCATGGTTTTGCTGGTGAACAACGGACTCCCTAAAGTGAAGCGTATAATCAGCAATCTGCATGTGTGTCTAGGACGGTTCCCAGCACTGCTTATGAGCATAAATTCACCTCGCAGTCCATAAGAAATGGTCCTTGAGTTTCTGTTTAAACAATGTTAAGAGGAGCAAAACGTGAGCCATTAAGCCTGCTACCAAAATTCACTTCATGTATACTTTGTATAAACTCTGTGATCCTGAGTACCATTTGCAATTTAAATCAAATAAGCACATGTCAGAGGGCATTTGGACTTTTCTTTGCAGCCTGTTATTTGTGTGTATTGATGTGTGTGATTAGCAGGACACCCTGCTTCTCTGTCCGCTCGGGGTGGGGAATGGTAGAGTGTAATTCATTCAGCAAATTCCCCAGGCTCTGGCATGCTCTTTGTTCCTTTAATCATTTGACCAACACAAAATCTCCGAAGATGAAGCCTCACAGCTTGGATACCTGGCAGATTTACCTTTCTCTAGGAGTTCTTGATGTCTTTCATTGCTATTTGTTATCCACTTAGAACAAAGTAGCAGATATATTTTTCTTTTAAAAGGTGTTTGTTGTTGTTTTCATTTTTTTTTCAATCTGTTTAGGTAAAGACAGAGAGAAATCCTTCAGTAGCTGGTTCATTTCTGAGATGCCCTAATTCCCTCAATAGCCAAGGCTGGGCTGAACAAAGCCAGGAATCCAGAACTGCACTTCAGTGTCTCATGGGGGTGGTAGAGAACCAGGTTCTTGAGCCTTTGTGTTTGACCTCAAAGGCACATTAGCAGGAAGCTAGAATTGGAAATGGAACTGGAACTAAGCTGAGGCACTTTTGTAGGGATAGTGGTGTCCCAAGAAAATTCTTAACTGCTGTGCCGCGTGGTGCCCTATTCTTTAAAGGCCAGCATGCGGGTCTCATAAGCTACAGGAACAAATCAGAGAGGGATTCCTATTAGCAAGACTTGGTGAAACCACAAAAAACCATGTTTGGATACCATGATCCTTCCATGGTGTCACAGCGTCCTGTGAAAGGGCCTGGCCACTAGACTGCCTGAGTTAACTTGCAAACAGTTTAACTTCTCTGTGCCTCATTTCCTTGTGCGTGACTTTAGTCATGGGTGCTCAGGAGGAGAGAGCAAAGCCCTGGAGCTAGACCTTTCAGAGCATCCTCTCTCTTTCTGCAGGTGGAAGGAGATTAGCTAGGAAAGCCAGGTACAAATCACTGAATCTCTGAAAGCATCTGGTACACAATACAGCTCCTTGGAGGTCTGTTGAATGAATGCCAGGAACTTAGCCAAAAGCTGCTTTCATCCACAAGGTATCTACCACTAATAATTTCATACATCTCCTCTTATTGGCCTCAACTCTGTGCTCTCCTGAATGGATTTCTATTGCCAGAAACTCATTAAATATGCATAGTCCTGTTAAAAGATTTTCATGAAACAACTTCTGTCTCCAAGAATATACCATATTAAAAAGCTATTAGATTCTTAGCTCTACTCTCAGTATGGACACGGTATTTAAGGGTACCTCAAGAATGTGAATTATTTAAGAAGAGTCTCTCTCATGCCTAAGCTATTCCCTGGTATTAGAGTTCAAATGCTTCCCATTTTTACCACAAAGGGCAAAGCAACCTGCAGACGCACTTAATGTCCTGCTAGCATGTCAGGGACCCACAGCCTGATATCTGTACACTTGAATTGAGACTCATCAAAGTGTGGCACTTGGCAGTTTGAACAAGATAAGGCAATGGCAACTTTGACTTTCAATTTTTCACTTCTTTTACTGATTTCCAAATTTTTTAGAGGCTGTATGTTCTCAAGGCTTTTAAAATAGTACTGAAACAATCTGGGGAAAAAATGGTCATTTAAGGGAAATGGTACTGAACCAGTTGTGTTTATTGAATTTTAGTTTGTTTTTTCTTTCCCCCCCACCTTGAGCCATTCATTGGACTTGTGATCCAGGCATATGCGCCCGCTCCACAGTATCACAGAGGCATAACCTTTCAGCAGCCACGGCCTCTGGTCCTCAGGCAATGTGTGTCAATTTGTTGTGGGATTTCTAGATGAGGCCCAGAACCGCTTTCTGAAGATGTCAGCATCAGAAGTCCATGTGTCAGGAAGTTGAATGGCTCTGGGAAGCACCTGTCTGGAAGGTGGGGGAGGGGAACTTTGACATGATTTCTAAAGGAAGGCGCTTGGAAACAAAGTCCCAAGCAAAAATGAGACGAATGACAGAGAGCAGAAAATCCTGTCATGTCACAGCCTTCCAACATGATGGCCTTGTTTTCTTTGTACAAGCTTCAATTTATCTCCAAAGCAAAGGAAAGGAGGTCAGGCTTGAGCCCTGCAGCTGGATACCTGAAAGAGTGCAGAGCTGTCTTTAAAAGACAAAAGAGAGGCGCCTCTGTCAACAAGCCCACCTCTCTGTCATCCCTGGCGCTTCCACTTCGAAATGCCTTAAATTTTGTTTTTGGAAAGGATGACATAAAAGCTCAGAAATGGTTTCCAGACCAATCAGAAATAAAGTTCAATTCCATAACTTTTGTTTTCATTTTGAGAAAATGAGAAAATGAAAAAGAAAAGATTATACAAGATGAAAGCTTGTGTGTTTTTTGAAAAGGGTATTTACTTAAATGTTTTATTTTTTTTATACCAAAGGTTTTCAAGAAGTTCATGCTCATGTGCACAAAGAAGAAGCCCTCACATGCATTACAAAAATATTTTGCACTACAATATACTTATCTTCTAATTCCACTTTCATAGACTTTTCGATGTATCCCTATAGAAAAGATCTTGTCCTCTACAGATATTTAGATATCATTGAAAATAACAAAGGACACCTACTTTCTTATTTAGAATACTTTTAGGTTGAGAAAACATCCATAAAGGTGGTAGACTCCCATTTTGACAACCATTCTTCTGTTACAAAATAATTTATTAAGTTCCTCTGATATATCAGATTCCAGCTGGGTTCTACAATGGAAATGATGGTGTAAAGTAGAGATGTGCCTGACAAATTCCCAGAGTCCTAGAGTGGAGCACACACATTCTGTGGAAAGGGAAGTATGAGTAACAGGATGATTCCAGGGAAGTCATCACTGAGATCTAAACTTTCTCAGATAATATAAAGAAATTGACCATTTTGGAAGACTGGAGTTGGTTAGGCCAATAGCAACAGGCTTTTGACTCTAGAGGATGTCTCAATACTAAGGCTATAGTTGAAATGTATTGAAATTGGAGCAGAACAAAGCTAGCACTTAAGAAGAAAATGCCTGGATACCTTTACATTGAATCTAAGGGGAGCAGAAAGTAGGATCCATAGAAGTTCTACGATGATGACAAGGAAGGCATAAACCACCACAGTGAAGAAAGGATAAGAAAAAACAGAACTGAAGTCAGAAATATTTTGGTGATAACAATCAACAGGACAGGTGATTGCTTATTTCTGACAAGTAGGGAATTGTGAGATTAAATGGAGAGAAAAAAATATAAAAGTTTCTGGCCTCCATATTCCTATATGGCCACAGGATCTTGGTTGTACCACAGACAAGACAGAGACATCAATAGCACCCTAGGTCCTTTCCCCTCTTAACACAATGACATGGATTATCCTCTGTAAATGAAAAACCAAACCCTACAGTGCCTATTATAAGGTATTGGCATATGTATCAAGAGCTCCACTAACCTTAAGGCTTTGATTACTAACAATCACCTTGGGAGATATTTTAGAAAAAGAAATTATGGTTCACAGTTGATACTGTCTCCTCCAAGATCACACAAGTGTTACTTGGAAGACAGAATCTAAGTGCACAACTTCCTTCCATACCCATCTGGTTTCCCCTGGAGCAGACCTCCTTCTTTAGTGAGGAATTGTCTTCCTGCCAAGGCAAAGGCACAAGTTGTTTCTATCTTGGTGATGTGCATTGTTGACCATGCACACGTCTGACCCTGCTTCAGAGTATACATTCTTGCTATGAGAAGTCATCTCATGGTTACACAGGACATAGATATGCACTGCGTATCTATCTTCTCCTTTTGACAACTAAAAATCCAAAACTAAGACATGAATGATATGTCTGTGTAACAAATGAACTCTTGTACCCTTCCCAAAACTGGTCACTTTCTAGCTTATGGCAAATATTTCATAAATAGGGGCTTACTGAGACCTCAGAATCTGCCCAGGGTAACCCAAATTAACCTAAAGTCAGTAAATGCATAGTGTCAATTAGAGTCTTCAGTCTGAAAAACTAATAGCATTTTCTCTGTAGTACAGCTAAAAGGGTATTTAGTGAAAA
The DNA here is from genome assembly GCF_017591425.1 of Ochotona curzoniae. NCBI lineage: Eukaryota > Metazoa > Chordata > Mammalia > Lagomorpha > Ochotonidae > Ochotona > Ochotona curzoniae. Next base: position 20,262,382 of record NW_024464939.1, on the reverse strand, counting down.
CAGTGATTCAAGGACAGGAAAAAGAAAAAATGAAAAATAGTAGCTGTCTTTGGAAAACAGAGTAATAGAGGAGGAAAGAATAAGTAGGGACAGGTAGAAGAAAGTATAACGTTTCCAGACCTATATATTTATTTCTGCCAAATTCCAGTGTCAATGGATTATACCCATATTACCCAGGGATATGACAATATAGTGCATTAATTTTAAGTGCACCCCTACACACACCAGAGTTCACCTCAACTACTTTCAATCTAGAAAGGAAAAGGTGACATTTCTTCTGATAACTCTGCCAGCTTGGCCTGCCAATGTTGTTGGAGCAATCAAGAAGCTATCATTCGACTTCACCTCTGTATTTCATCTGCTAGGTGACTCTCCAACTGGCAACAATATCAGGGTAGGGCCAAACAAAAGCCAGGGGTCCAGAATTTAAAATGAGTTACCCATGTCAGCGGCATGGACCCACTACTTAAGCTATAACCTGTCTTCCTTAAATGGAAACAGAACTGGCTTCCATGAAAAAGATTTTGTGCAAAGAAAATTATTTCTTTGCCTGGAGTGCTGTCTGTGCTCCTTATGTGGTCGTGAGGAAACTTTCTCCTGGGTAAGAGAAAAGTACAAGATGTAGTATTCCTTCTCCATTTCAAGAAACAGAGATTTGGGGCCATTCATTTAGCCTCTCTGAACATAAGTTAGCCCCCAAGAAGTGAGGCATATTGAAAAATACAAATTAAGATAAGCACATGAAATGCAGTTTAATACAAAGGATATCATAAATTATTTGAAGTTTCACCTCCTTTGCTCTTCAATATGATGAAGACAACTTTTAAAATCTTGATCCAGAGCAGTATGAGTCTGCTGCTGTGAGACAAAAATGATCATCAAAATGATGCTTAACTCAAGATGTGTCTGATTTATTATTATTAATCAAAGAATTATTACTGTATTCAACACATTCTTACCAATAAAAGAGCACTTCAAAAATATAATGTACGTTTTCAATGATCCTTTGAAAGATTCCTTATGAAGAAATCAATCCCTTGATTTTTCTTAATCTTTTAACTTCTGATACCCTTGCACGGTATTTGTAAATACTGCATTAAAGTCACATCATGTAGGTATCTTCATAGCCCATTTTGACTCTGTACATTACAGTGTCCCTGCACTCACTATTGGCAAATAGTTTACAAATGTCTGAAGCTGACGTTTACAAGTGCATCAAGATACTGACCTCCTTGGCCTTAAGATGGCCAGGCAGGTCCAGGAGGGCCATAGCCCCTGTGGTCATGAACAGTCTCATCTGCGTACCAAAATGTGCTGTCTATAATCAGCAGCAAAAATTCCTTTGTTTGTCATGCCAGGAAATAGTTTGGAATGTATAGTATAATCAAATTTACTGAATCATTCTATTTCACTATAGTTAAATGTAGCCCAAATTGATTTAAGTGTTTAGGTTTACAGATCCACATTTCTACTAAACGTGGCCAGTTTGCCAGTGTCAAACTGGACTTTTAATAGTTGCTATGGAATTAGTTTCATAAGTCTACAAGTAAGAATGTCAGTTACGTACTAATTTGAGTTTATAAAATTCTAATTTCAAGTAGAACTGATATTGAACAAATTATTCCAAAAATAATTTAAACCATAAAATCCTGAATATTTTAAAAGTTTTTTCTATCCAAATGAAGGTTCAATTTCTATTTTAAAGCTAAACAAAAGTATTGTGTTTGGGAATGAGGGAAGGAAATTGTCTATAGGTAAAAAAAATTGTCAAAATATGTTTTAAGAATAAACATTTGAGGATTTGGTTTTTGTTGTCATTTTTACAACCAATATTGAAATTTTGCACTTAGATAAAAATATACTATTTTTAGCAATTTTTCTAAAAATGCTGAAACTCCTCTTTTAGAGAGGACTAAGAAAATCCATCATATGATGGTTACCATCTGACCTCTTCCAGGAAAACTCAGGAAGAGCCCTGGCATACTGCCTACAATATAGGCTCCAAGACTGCTGGTATTGTTGAAAGGGGCTAAAGAACAATTCAGACCATAATGAAATCCACTTGAATCCTGGGAAATATACAAGAAGAGGAATCCATTTCTGCTTTTCATTTTCATGGCTAATGAGAAATTCCTAACATTCTTTAATTGACCCAGAAGCCTTAAACTGCCTTAAATATTAGTTAAATATAGTTTGGAGCTTAATGCCTGCTGAGAATTTCATGTTCCTCCTTGCCCCTATGGATTTCAGAGCACTTACCAGAAGTTGTAATTACACATTTATTTGTGCACTTCTTTACTTCATCAAATCCCTCATTAACCACAGGTTGTTGTTTGCCCTGGTCCAAATATAAGCCAAACTCTTCTGGTTTGATTTAAAAGACCACGTTTTCCTAACATTTTAAATATAGGATGGATGTAGAATGAGAAAAAAGAAAGTAGTTTTAGTTAGGAGATTTAATTAGGAATTTGACTCACATAGCTAAAACCAAAATAGTGCCTTATTGACTAAAGGTTTTGCTCTCTCAAGTGCAGGAAATCCAAAGTCAGACTGTTGGAGCTGAAATGCTGGTGGCCAGGAATCCAGGCTTCTTTCCTCTCTGCTTCAACATGAGGCATTCTGTCTGTGGGAGCACCTCATGGTTCAAGATGGCTATGAGGGCTCCAGCCACGAGAGATGACAAAAGGCCACCCACACTCTTTTATTGAACCATCCCAGAAATCTCACACAACTCTTTCATTACATTTTATTGGAAAAAATTCAGTCATATGGGATAGGCAGTCAGAAATGCTGCCTAAAGCTGGGCACATTGCCATCACAAATAAAACTGGGATCTTGCTATAAATGAAGATGGTAGTGACTGATGAGGTGGGCAGTTAATAGTGCAGGTTATAGAATTTGGGACTATTTACATGAGTCAGACATAAAAAGGCATGTTTTTTTTTTCAAAACAAATGATATTAGAAATGAGATTAGATCAGGATTTGGAGAAAAACAGATGTTAATATCAGATGAAGAAAATGCGTGCGTTATGACTGCCGTGTGGAATGCCCCTTTGTCCTCTTGCGCACATTCCCATGGACAGGCAAATAGCTGCAGGCAAGGTTAATTTCCAAGAATAACTGACAATTCCTGCGGCCTTCTCCCACATGTCTCCTAGCTAGAAAATTCATTTTCACTTGCTTTTCACAGAGAAGGTGCTAGCTTATCTTACCTTTCTCTTTCCCATTTAAAATTTGGAGTTCATGAAATATGCAATGCATTTTCAGCAGTATAATCCATCTAGATTCTTAATCTATATCTGTAAAAAGTCTGTATTTTGTAAAAAAAATGCTTTAAAATATTTAAATCAGCAGAACTTCAAGGCTTTCCTCTTTATTACTCATCAATTCACTTCATCTGAACTACTTCATAGATATATTTTTTACCAAATACTTACTTTCAACATATATTTTAAGTATGATTCTGAAATGGTTAGGCAGTAACATTAGTGCTTTGACTCACTCTATACCTGTTACTAAGGAATTGATGACCCATTTATATATTCACAACATATAAATGGTGCACAAAAAACAAGTAAATCTAAAAGCATTATTCCATTTCCTCAAGTTATAGCAGAAAAGTTTAAAACTAATGCAAATATACTTGTCTTTACTTGTCTGTGCCTTCAGTTAGTTTGTTTTTAACATCTGTGCTTATGAATGATTGAATTGGTAATAACTAACAAAATAATACAATGAAATAAAAAAGACCTAACTTCTTATGGGAACTAGGCAGCAGCCTCAGTCTCAAGACCCAGGTGTAGATTTCAGTGTAAGCTTCTCAACTTGCTAGCAGGGAGAGTCAAGTGGGGAAGGAATAACAATACTTTACTGCTCTAATGATATGGGGGAAAATAGTGGTGGGAAAATAATCATGAGAGTAGAAGGGGAAATCCTTGTACTGGATCATGAAAATTAAAAATAAGCATATAAATTAGCAAATGAAATAAATATATACTCAATTAAAAAAATAATACCTGTACTTCCTTCCTAAGTAAATTATTGCAAAGAACAAATCTGATGGTGCCAATCTCTTTTCTGAACTGTGATAGCCTGTGAACATAGAAGCTATTTTTTCAATGGAGGAGCAAATCCATCTTCACTAGAAACCACTCAGCAATTGAAAAATCTGGTTTACCGTTAAACTGCAAGGCCAGGCTTTCAGAACACAGTTAAATGTATAGCATACAAAAATAGCAGGTAGGAAAGAGCTATCTACTAATCGAGTTGGCATTATGTAGCTTTTCTCCACTTCAGCTAGTAAATGTGTCTCTTTGAAATTTGTTTTCAATGGATAAAGATGAAATGAGACTCTATTATGGGGTTCAGGCTAGAGTCAGCCCAAGTGAATAGTGACTACTCAGCACAGTTGGGAAATCCTGAGGTCTTTCAAAGGATACTGTCTGCTCTCCCCTTAGAGTGAGAGCCATTACCAGCACCTTCTGGAACTGTAATCTGTTTAGTATTGAGTGCAACTATCCACTCTTCTTTACCCATAACCTCCAGTAGCATGTAGTGATAAGCCTTAGCAGGTGCTCAACAGAGGCTTGCTCAGCTTAAATGCTCGTGGCAGCCAGAATAAATGAAACTAAACACTTTATTTGTAGTCAGATATCAAGGAAAAGTATCCTATCAGTAGTGGACGATGATGCAAGCAGGAGCGTTCACTTGAAACTTAGTCCAAAACTTGATCTTTCCTATGTTTCTCCAATGCCCTCAATGGCCAGCAAATAAAAACAAACAAAAAGCACAAAAAGAAAGTGATGAGTTCCTAAAGGGCCCACACCCTGACATTTGTCATGACATCAGTATACTAAACTCACTAAACAATTACCCAAGAGAGATCTTCATGTCAACACTCATCTTAAATATGATCTAAAAAGCCATCTGTCTTCTAATATGCTAATTTCTCCCTAGGATATTGAGGGTGGAAGAAAGAGATAAATATACCAGTCCTAATTAGAAGAAGCTATTGATGGGGGGGGGGAGGTTTAAAAAGGGATTTCTATTATTGGTCTGGTGCCTTTTGCACATTGGGCAAACTGCTTTCCCTTAGGGAAAGCTGAGCTAGAGCCAAAGACAATATTGGTGTTAACAAAGGTGACCCAGTCAGAAAAGCAGTGACATAGTCCACAGTGTTCCTTGAGGAGTAGGAATATGTAATAAGTACACTGTATCACAACCTCTCTGCCCAGGGGAACAGAACTTAACCCCACCTCAGGCTGCAATTGCAATGACTTGTTTTGGCCAATGGCAGGTAAGCAGATGTGCCATATCCCTGAACAAGCAGATGCTCGAGTGGCTCTTCTGAGTTCCCCAGCAGCCCTGCTCCTGTCATAATGCCAAGGGACTCAACAGCACCAGCTTCTCACACAAGGGCTACTACCTCAACTTGTGCAGAAAAAAGATGTGACAAGAAGGTCCTAGAGCACAGTGTAGCTGATGACCAAAAGACCACACCATCCAGGTAACGTAGTGAGAAATGGCCCTTTTCTGTTATGAATCAGTCAGTCTTAGGGGATTCCTTGCACAAAATCAGTTACCTTAAAACAGTTCCTGAGGTCTATTAAGTTTGAGCTTCTAAGGAGTTAAATTAAGGTGTCAAAATTAAAGTATTTGGAGACCTTTGGTCCCCCTACTGAGATAGATAATTGAGGCATTACTGTGAATAGCCTCAGTCAAATTGCACTGGAGGAGATGGTAGAAAAATAGCTACATGCAGTGAAGTGCAATGTATGAACCAGATTGTACCTCCCCACCCAGCAAGCTAGGAAGCCAGACTTGAGGCGGGCTCCCATGGGTGTGCCTTCCCAGTTGGAGAAACAACTCCTGCTGGGGGCAGGAGGGTGGAAGGGGATCTCAGTGGATGGAATTTTCATGGACTGGCGATATTGAGGATGATCTCATTAGGGTGTGGGGTAGGACAGCTGGCAGCCACCTGCCTTTCTTTTAGAAAATCCCAGAGATGGAAGGGAGGTGGGGGCTGGGTGAATCTCTCTCAGATCACAGACAAAAAAGGGGACGGTCAAGTTCATCTTTTGCCTGTCTCTGGAAAACAAAATACTCCAGGACTAACCCAAAGCCTGTGAATGACCAACAGCATGAGTAGGCACAAATTACTTCACCGACTGCCTTGCACCAAAGACTAATTAATCACTGCAAGATGTCTCTCAATTCCACAATACTAAATACAAATAGAGGAGACCCTTGAATCTGTGGAGTTGTGACTCATGGTCTTGAATATTCATGTCTAACTGCACTGTCTCACACAGTAACGCTGCTTTGTTTTGCAGAGGTCTGGGCTTCTCCTTCTGTTTATAAGATGGAAGAGGGATGTACGCAGTGTGTGGCTGCAATACTGATGGCCTCTTTCCTTCTCTTGGGGAGATAACCATAAGCCTGGAAGCACCAGCAACACTAGAAGCTCGCTTTTGTCTCCAAACGTCTCCCCATCAATTTTACCACCTTGAAATTCTTTAGATATATAGTATTTCTTAAAGTGAATGTACATGAATATAGGAGAAAATACAAAAACAAAAGTGATACGCAAAGGCTCTGACCATTGTGGAGTTGTAGAGTTGTCTCAGTTACAGCTCTTACTGTTTAGTATCTTTAATGGTGTTAAGGATTGGGTATTTGGGTTTGTTTTTTAAGGATTTGTTATTGTATATATTCAAAAGGCAGACTTAACAGAAGAACTTTCATCCGCTGGCACACTCCTCAAATGGCCATCGTGACTGGGTCTGGACTGGCCCAGATCCAAACCAGAACTGGAAGCTTCATTTGGGTCTTCTACATGGGTGCAGGGCCCAAGCACACGGGCCATCCCCCACAGCTTTTCTTTAAACAGTAGCAGATATCTGAACTGGAAGTAAAGCAGCCAGGAATAGAACTGGCACCTACATGGGGTGCTGGAGGTGCAGGCAGTGCCTTAACCTACCGTCCCACAGCACCAGCACAGCTATGTAATTTTGGATCAATCCTTTAACGTCCTTGACTGTTCTTGTTTATTTCAAAGATAAATGATTGATGTTTGTTTACACTTCAGTGTAGCTTTAAGTGAGCTAATATGTCTATGTTAAAATAAATTAATGAGTATGAAAGGTTTAATACATGCTATGTTTTCAATGGATATAAAAAGGATTGTTACTATTTTATGAAATTGCCTGACTTGTTTAAAGATTTATTATTTAAAAAACAGAGTAAAAAAAAAAAGATCTTCAATCCATTGGTTCACTTGCAAATCAATTTTTCAACCTACTTGGAGCTGAGGAGTTGTAAATATAGGGCAAGCATAATAAGGGACAGCCATATGCTAACAAGTAGGAGGAATAATCATGGCTTTTCTGGGAAATGGGCAATGGAAGGGGGAGCCACTTTTTTTTGTCTTAAAGGTCTCTCATTGGTGTCATCATGATTGTCAGGCTATCACAGTGCCAGTGCTGTGGGTCTGATTTTTAGCATATGAGATTAGAATGAGCCCTGGGGTCTATTTGAGATCATGTTTGGCAGCCATTTTGAATCTTACCAATTTAAACCTGTTGGTTTGTGGAGGAAGATTTGCCCTTAGACTATTCTGTTCTCCAAAATAAACAATATGTTAGGGTAGATACTTAACTTGGAGTTCAAGAATTAAGACATACAAAACAAATGGCGAATTTCATTTGGTCTGTCTCAGCCCACCATATCTGGTTCCCATTAGTTCTGCCCAACTTTTCTAGGTTGCTTTGTTCAGCTTCATCCTTCTTCCTACTTTATCACAGTGTGGGAAGCAAGTTGGCTCAAAGTTTCACATGGCACCTATGGAATCCTGAACAGTACAATGAATTGACTGGTTTGGGATCACGTTGTTTAACTGATTTAGTGTTTATTTTCTACTGCATTGCTGCTTATCTGTAAGTCTCTCCAGGATGAGATGATTGATGGGGTGAAGGACCTGGAGCAGACAAAGGAATTGGAAAGCCAAAGTGAAAATATATTCACATTATTTGTAGATTATTTTAAGTTGGTGATGGTATAGCTATGTTTGTACATAACAATTATTTAATAATGCTGTTATTAACTATAACACTGCTCTGGGCCACTGTCAGATTCCATTGGTTCGTGTGCATAATGGATTGAAGAAACCTGTTCCTTCAGACACTGGAAGAGAATATATAGAAAGAGCTATTGTTACATGACCATTAGAGATCTGCTCAAAACATTGCTTTGGGACATTTACTAGGGGAAGGTTCTCCAGTGGAAAACTTCTTGAAACTAAAAATGCTGGAAGGTTTGTCTTCTCAGCATCTTTGCAAGAGATGATCTCTAAAAAAAAAAAAAAGCGCTGTCAGCTGTGAATTAATTGGAAATACCCATCATGCTAGCTTGTCAATGTCCAGCTGCCTGGGCCAGTACAAAGGTTTGGGAAATCAACCGTGATGAAAAAAGACTCTCAAAATCTGTAGCTGGTCTCTGTGGTAATGTTAGCTTCAACCTCACCTAGTAAATTGTTGGGCAAAATCTTGGGCTTCCCCACTAAACCAGCAACATTCTAATGAATGCTTGCTCTACTTAATGAATTAAGTTCTGTGAGCCTCAGACACTTGCTTAATGGTGAAATGGTGATTCTTTTGAGTACCTTTTCCAAAGTGTGTGACATTCTGAAACTAGAAGCAAAGTATAGCGAAGAAGACATTTCTTCTGAAGAAAAAGTTCCTCGAAATGTAATTGCGGGACGGGACTCAATGACTAAATTACCAAGGAATTGGGGTGGAAGAAAGGGACCCAGTACTTTGATTATGACTTCAGTACAGCTCACCATCTTTCTTGTCTAGCTTTATTCTGCCATAAACCTCATTAACAATTTAATTACAAAGATTTCAAAAGTTTTCAGGCTCAGATTTCATCAAAATAGGAAATTAGTGAGTGTAGAAGAAAATGTCTGTTTAGGGAATTTGGAAACCATTGGTTTACAGTAGTCTAGTAGTCAAAAACCTTTTGAACTAGATGGGCATTATATGCTAGCTTGTTATTTTTGTGACAATGACTTTTTAGGGTCTGTTGATCTAATACTTAACCAACCAATGTTCAAATTCAAAATTACCCACTCACCAGTCACAAAGTAGTTATGCTTTGTAAATCAGCAAAAACTATCTTCAGTTTCCCCTTATTTGTATATACAAATTTTATAAACAGATAAAGTACAGATAACAGGGAAAATTCTGTATTTTTGCTTTCCTTTAATTGGCAAACATCATCTATTATCATGCAGATGCTTTTAGTAAAACTACATCTGTTATCAAAATCACTTTCTTTGTTGAAGACTCAAAGAAGTAAAGTCAGCCCAACCCCACTGCATTGCAATCTCTAATATCGCATCAGGTTTTAATAAACCTCCCTTTTATGGTACACATGTGCTTAAGGCTTCATGGAAAACAAATCAGTAGAAAGAAGGGATTACTTTCGATGAGTTTGAAATATGCATTGTTTGAAGTGGCCTCTGGTGACCAGCTTTCATGAATGGCTGATTTTATTGCCGAGGCACATCATCTGGTTTAATTATATCGACTTCTTTGTGTGACAAGTGCTGTTCTTGTGTTCGTTGAGAAATGAAGGCTTCAGACAAGGTAGTTAGTGAGAAAACAAATTCTGGAAATGGAATACCATTACATGTTTATAATTAAAAATTAACAATTCTCAGATCTAGTCCACCTGTAAACATCTACTTATAAAGATACTCGAGTGACAGTAAGCATAAATTTGTCCAAATACCCTTGAATAGTAATCATAATCTGAGCGCTTTCAAAATATTATTTTATTTTATTTTTATTGTTTAGAAACTGGGCAAAGAACAGTTTGGAACACTAGTATAACTCTTAAATATTTTTTATAAATGTTCACAGCTTAAAAAAAAATTATCTATTCTGAAAATCAATCACAGGGAGAGGGAACAAAAGAAAGACATTTTTCACCCAAAGACCTATTACCCTGATGGTCACAACAACCTGATATGATATTAGAGATTGTAATGCAGTGAGGTTAGGCTGACCATCAGTGTTGGGCCAGGAGGAAGTCAGGAGCCACAGCTTGGCCCATCTTGTGCAATTTTCCTGGCTGTATTAATGAAGCTGGATGGGAAATGGAGCATTTAGCACATGATGGAATCACAGCGCTGCAGATAGTGGCTTTTCCTACTAAAACACAATGCCAATCCCAAGTTTTTCACAGCTTAAAGTTCATGAAGTTTACTCTTGTAGCAATTAAGTTGTTTAATTCTCATAAATTAAAATATCTCCTAACTTCTTCCTAAAGAGAGAATGATGATGTGAATCATATTTTTTAAAACAGTTACATGCTTTGGGGCCAGTGTGGTGATTATAGAGGCTAGTCCTTCATGTACAAATCCTGGCAACCCATATGGGCCTGGGTTCATGTCCCAGCTGCTCTGCTTCCAATCCAGCTCCCTGATTATGACTTAGAAAAGCAGCAGAGAATGACCATACATCCACATGGGAGACCCAGATGAAGCTCCTGGCTTCTGGCTTTGGATCAGTTTTGAAGCTCATCTCCGCCTATTGTGGTCATTTGAGGGGCTCACCAGCAGGTGGAAGAACTGCCTCCCTGTCTGTTAATCTGCCTTTCAAATACAAATAAATAAATCTTTCAAAAAAATTAAACATTTTTGTTTTCAAATTTTACCTACCTAAAAGGCAGATTGACAGAGAAACAGAAAGATCTTCCAACTACTGGTTTACTTCCCAAATACCTACAACCATCAACGATGGGATAGGCCAAAACCAAAACCAGCAAAAGACCTTAAAACAATATTGTACAGTCCAACTTGTAATGAAGGAAGAATCTTGAAATAGTACCTGAACTAATCTGAATTTCAAAGTTTTCTTGAAAATATCTCTAGCCAAAGACATTGTCTTCAACCACAGATGTTTGATTTTTTTTTATTGTTCTCCTGTAAGTATTACACTTTAAAAAATACACAGCTAATCTCCATAAACTGCCTTAAGCTAGAAACTAGAATTTTCCTGAGTTAGGAATTGAAGACAGCTTGACACTAGAATTCTCTAGTTTGTCTTTTCAAACGCTATTTCATCCTCTGGTCTGTTTCTCAGAGCTCTCTTGCTTAGCTATTGCCTTGTATAAAGCTGTAGGCTTCCTGTAAGGGACAGGTATCTGCACTCTGCTAGTCTCAAATGCTTGGAAAATAGTAAGGAACATTATGCTGGTGATAAGCATGATAGCTTGAAAGTGATAGCATAATATTAAGTAGGATTCTCTTGACTGTGGATCAAATAGTAAGATCAGGTCTTCTTTCCTACATGGGATTTGACTATGAGACACTATTCAGAGAAATCGTTTGCAGATAGATACAGCATCTAGTTCAGTTTTTTTTTAAATATTTCTTATACTTAAATGTATCATAAGAATTGTGGAACCTTAAATTAAATTTGCATTATGCTAAATTAGGTATTGCAAGGAAACAGACTAAAATTAAAGTATCTCCGAATTTACTTGAAGTGCATTTTTATACCTATGATCAAGTGCTATACCTTAAAAACTTTCTTCATTGTTAGATCTCATGTAGCTGTGTGTCCATGTGTGCCCATCTTAAGTGTGTGTGTTTAAATATGAATGTTTGCGTAAGAGCATGGGCAAGAGTAGAGACAGAGACCCTCCCAAGGTATGGATGGAACTTCCTGCTTGTGACACAGACACTCATGCTCAGCCAACACTTCCTCTGCTCCACCAAATTTCCTAGCCCTCTTGAAATAGGGCAGGACCCTACCTGTAGTATATGAAATATTCAAAGTGAAGTCATTTCAAGGTTGAAACCACAACATGTTTCTGCAAAATTGTCTTGTGTAAGCTATAGTGGTAACACAACAACACTGTCCCCATCGACTTACAGTCATGCATGTCCAGGCAGGGTAGAGTTCTCTGCCACCTTGCATGTGACTTGTAATTTAAACGACAAATTGATTCTTACTGTGTTAAGCTATTGGCAGTTGGAATAAATGTATCATTGCAATATTTTAAGATTCTTACATAGTTTCTAAGTATATAAAACCAAAGATAAATTCAGCAGAATTTAATGTAAGAAAGTGAAGATTCATATAATTAAATTGTATTTTTTTAAATCAATGTTGCTGGCTTTCCATTGAAGCCATTTTAACTGAAGCTTTCAGTGTCTGCTTGCCTCTTTGGAAACCCAATCATCCCTTTGTTCTCATTTTCCTGGTTCTCACAGCCACCATTGAAAACAGTGGCCGTTATCAATCCTTTCAGAAACTGCAGCATCTGCTTCAGGAATGGTGAATCCTTCTAGTTCTTTTCATAATATTAGATCACTTTGTTTCCCTTTGTTTTGCTAATTCCTACTTGAAAGAAGTGGGAAGAACAATAGTCTTGGACTTTTTTGTATTCTCTACAATACCCTGGGTAAGCTCATTTTTACATGATTTTCATTTCTACCTTAATAAAACTAAATCTCAAAGGTAAATCTCTCGCTGTAATCTTTTATTCAACTCTATTTGTCCTACAGGACAGAAGGAAAATCAAGAAGTGTAAATGTACCAATTTTTTTACTTTTATATTGCAGCAGATAATTTTTAAAAATTCAATATATACATAGATGCATTAGAAAAAAAAATACAACAATCCATCTTCCTCACTGTAATCCAGAGAAAATCAACAGGAATGGTCACATGAATAGCTAGATGACTTTCCAAAATTTCTTCCAAGTTCAGAAACCACTGTGTTGAGCGAGGGGAGAACAGAAAGATAGAGAAGAAAAGAAAACACTATCCAACAGGGATCTCATCATTTTGTTGAGCATTTCCCCAAAGGTGTCCCTTGCCAGAAAGAGTCACTTTTTCGTTGTCTTGATTGGGCGAGAAGCTAATATTCAAGAGGCAAAACACTGATTGTGCACCAGAAGACTGGTGTCAATCTTTTTTTAATTAGAGTTGTAATCAATTAAATTAAGAAATAGACTTTCTGGGGCCAGTTATGATGTTATTTAAAAGCTGACATTAGCTCCTTCATAATTTTCATGCATTATGAGGAAGATAGCATGACCTGACAACTTGCTCTAAAGAAAAGATGTGTTATACGGGAGGCTTAAAAGACAAAAATTAAGGTGACAGCGATCCCATATAAACTGATCTTAAGAAATTGAAGTATGTAGAATGGTCATGGGGTGGTAGATAGGTGGGAGGGGACACCATCTCCCTACTGGTATAATTCCGTTTTGCTTCACACTGACAACAATCTAAGTGTGTTCAGGCTAAACTCAGTCTGTGGTGATTGCATTCTCTGCTCTGCTATTTCCATTGGCTATGGTGTCACTTTTCTCTGGCCAAACTCTGAAGAGGCATTGCTTTGTGCTGAAAACAATTCCTTTACCCTGTCTCAGAGCTGTGTAGTACTAAGCTGAGTAAGTAAGTTATTCTGATCCTGCTTTTTGCATAACATAAATGCATGAACATTCATTTGTAAAATTAGGTGTTATCCTCAAGATCAAAACGCACACACACACACACACTGTCATCACTCATCAAAATCTGCCTTGTGTGTAAGACTAGACATTGAAGACCAATGCTGGCAAGGCAGTCAGAAAAAAACTGTGAATGAGTTTATGAACAATGTCATTCCTACACTTAAATGATATTTTAATGAAAAAATAGCTATATTTTCCAAATGAAGAAAACTGGTGAATAAAGCCATGTTAAGTTTGCATTTTGGTAAAATCTATTTATCTGAATCGAAGAGAACTAGATTTTTGAATCTGCTTTTGCATTCAGTCTATTTAAATGCACACTTTTGGTTGAAATATGAATAAAATTCAGCTCCATATGGATAAATGGTTGGGGAAGTGGCAACATTTTTATAGCTTTTTCAGGTACTTTTGATTATTTTTTTTTTTACTGTTACAACACTATTTGACATGTGATCATTTCTTAAAGGTTAGTTGAAGTAAAAAATCAAACCCTCTCAATGAGCTGTCCATGATATTATGTTAAAATCTCACAATCAACTTATGAGTTTGAGTATTTGAACTGTGTATGATTTTTGCATCAGTGTGATCATTTGTAAAATATTGGTGCACAGAAGTACACAAAGTGTTTTAAATACTGACACATTCTATAACAAAGAAAATAACATGTTACTATCACAACTAACATCATCAGAAAAGGTTTTGCATTTGGGGAAGTTGCCAAGTTAATGAAAAAGGTGCACATTTTTCCAAAATGACAATTTTAACTAGAAAGCCACATTTCTATAATTGGTAATAAATCTTTCCAGTTTTCTTCCTTGAAATGGCAGGCTCATTTCATTTATTGTTTCAGAAAATCTACCACATATCCATACCCAGTAGATTCTTTTAATTAAAAGAATAATGCAGGCACATGCCCTTGGATATAGGTGGTGTGTGCAGCAGGTCAATCTACACATTCAATTCCTGGTGACTCAGCTTCTGATCCAGCTTCTTGCTAAGACATCTGGGAATCAGCAGTTGATGGCTCAAGTACGTGAGTTCATAGGAGACCTGGGTGGAACTGTTGGCTTTTGGTTTCAGAACAACCCAGTTCTGCTGTTGGGGACCATCTGAGACCCCCAATCAGTAGAAGACTTTCTCTCTCTCTCTCTCTCTCTCTCTCTCTTGCTTTGCCTTTCAAGCAAATACGTAATTTTGTTAAATTTGTGCCCTGTGTGAAGTGATAAGTTCAGCTTGCAGTTCAATCATCCAGGGGCTTTTCCTCAAGGCAACCTCTGTACTTCCCAAGGCAGAAAGGCTGTGTTCAATCTCCTATCTCTTCAGACAAAATATTAAGGAAAAAATACATGCTCAAGGTTGAGATTTTTAAAAAAGATTTATTTGTTTTTATTTGAAAGTCAAATACACAGAAAGGAGGAGAAATAAAGAGGAAGAGCTTCCATCTGCTGATCCACTCTCCCAAGTGGCCTCAATGGCTGAAGCTGTGCCAATTCAAAATCAGGAGCCAGGCGCCTCTTCTGGGTCTCCCACATGGGTGCAGGATCTCAAGGCTTTGGGCCAACCTCTCCTGCTTTCTCAGGCCACAGCAGGGAGCTGGATGGGAAGCTGAGTCACCAAGATTAGAACCAGTGCCCCTATGAGATCCCTGGCACATGCAAGGTGAAGATTTTAGCTGCTAGGCTACCATGCCAGGCCCAGGGTTGAGTTTTAATATGAGTTAATCCTTGTAGTGTTTCATCTCAACTCCTGCTTGTCTTTTTACAAAGCGGCACTTTTTCCATTCATACTTTGTTAAAGTCAGTTTGCCCACCATCACTCTTAACACCTTCAGCGCAAATGTCAGCAAAGTGAAAAAAGGCAAATAGTGTGTCAGTATTCTTGTCAAAATAGCTCTGGCCTTGTGGAGTCCCCAAAGGGTCTCTGAGCCTCAGAAAAGTCCCAGACAACACTGAAAAATGCTGCTGCAAAGGAAAGCATGCTGCTTCTTCTGTTTTCTTCTACAAAAATTGGAAATTTTTTGAAAGGCAGAGATAGAGAGCAATAAAGATATTTCCTCTAGCTGCTGCTTCACAGTCAGGTCTGAGCCTAGCCAGTGTAGCAGCTGCAACTCTCACATGGGTGACAGGGACACAAATACTTGAGCTATCACCTGCTGCCTCCCAGGGTGTCTAGAAGGAGGTAACTGTGTTGAGAATGAAGTTAGGACTGTAACCTGGGAACTCTGATATGAGATGCAAGCATCCCACACTGTACCAAACCTGACTCCATAGCAGATTCTACTGGCTTTGAAAGGCCTTAGCACCAACTGGCTAGACAAGGGGAGTTTTGCTAAGACAGAGGTTCCTTATTTCTGTTGGAAAGATGAGGACTTCTGCTCAGTTTTGGGAATGGCAAAAAAAGACTATATGAACCAAAGGTTCTATCCAGTTGGCTCAAAGTCCTTTCAATCTATTTTCCTGTTGTATGTGACTTGAAACATGTAATGGCACATGAATCATTTGTTTTGACGGTCCCAAACAAAGTCCACTAAACTTTGCACATCAATTGCCCATAACTGCAATTCGGTGTTCTTTTTATGGCTTGAAGAAGAGGCAACTTGCATTTGTCCTAAATGGTGAATGCAATAATTAATTCCTCAAGCTGCCTTCCAGTGTGTGAGAAAAAGCTCTCATTACATTTCTCCCATTTTCTGCTATTTCTTGAGATAAATTGTTAGTCTCTAAGGACACTTGTCGCCCACCACAAAGTATCCAATTCAGACATCGCATCCTTGTCTGCTGTGTCAAGTTCTGCATTTTGTCTGTTGGGGGGGGGGGTTTCTTTTTCTTTTTTCTTAAACTTGTTTTCCTTCTGGAGTTGGAAACCAGGCAGTGGGAGGACAACAGGTTTTGAAAGGTCATCTTTGAATAAAGAATTGTCTGTGTGCGCTTTCATGACAGTGGTGTGTTTTTTGTGTATTGGTGAAGGGAAGTGGGATTTAAGAAAAATGGAGCTCTCTTCTGGCCAAACCTGTCGAAAAGTTGAATTTTCTTTACCATTCAATTTATTTGCATTTCTTATGAATGAATGCCTTGAATTGATAATAAATGAGGGGAAGGGAATGGAAAGAATTAGACCAATTATACAAAGTTGCAATTAAGATGAATCGGCTTTTATGATTGTCTATGAGGATGACCACAATTAATAACACAATATGGGATATTTTAAAATGGTTTTTAAAAGATTCAAAATGTGCTCACTATCAAAAATAATAAACATGTGAGGTGACAGGTTATTTAACTTTATATAATCATATTGGTATATATATATATCTAAAATTATCACAACATACCTCACAAATATATGTAGTTATTATCAAATAAGAAACAATTAACAAAACAACATAAACTGGCCAAAAAAGCATAAGTCCCTTTTATATCTTTCATTCTCCAGAAGGTAGGTTCTGATAATAGACAAAAACTACATCCACTCGGTTTCTCTGATTATAAAATGCTTTTTGAAGGGCTTTGAGTTTCTCATGTGGCTGATAATTTAAAAGGCCTGCCATTGTTTGTGCCCTGTAGTGAGGCCGTGCCAACAGAGTTTGGTTTAGATTTAGGCTGTAGCAAGAGTAGCATAGCCCGGTTCATTCTTTCATCACACACCATTGCAGGCTTTGAGAGGCAAGCAAAGTTCGGCTGCTTAACGGGACAGCCCACTAAGAAATATCTATGTTTAAGTATTTAGCCTGATTTACACTCTGTGGGAACAAGCCATTGCTTGACATCTAATTTCTTTCATTTTCATGTCCTTTCGTGCCCGTATCAGATTTCTCATGATTTAAAGCAAATGCAGGGAAACTAAACAGTCAGTGCAGAATAATTGCAGGCTTGCAGGGCTCGGCATGCACGGCAATCACTGGTGCAAACCTGAGTCATTAGGAAGAAAACACTGTCTCTTACCTATTGACTTCTGCAAAGCCACAGAATCAGCTGTAACCAGCTTGTTTTGTTGCTGTGCAGATAATGCAGTCAGTGCTTGCCTTGGTACAGCATATTTGCTTTAAAATCTTCTTACGAAATCAGCCTCTCTCTGTGTGTGTCTCTCTTTCTGTCTCTCTCTCTCTTTATCTCTCTCTCTCTCACACACACACCAATGGGCAGCATAATTACAGGCTGTAGAGTGAAAAGTATTAGAACTGTTTACAAAACAACTCATAAGTTTAAAATAATAGGGGTGGATCTGTGGGTTTGTGGAAAACCAAACAATACTAGGGCAGAAGTACAGAGTGCACAGCCTTTCTTTCTTCTTTCACTGCCCCATGTCATCCTCCAGAATTTGGGAGTCAGAGATGAAGGATGGAGCCCCTTGCCTCCTGCAATGTGATGCTTACACTTAATTAGTTCTGCTTACTTATCCGGTGCCAGTTTATTATTGCAGATCAAAATACAGATACTCAGGTGTGCAGGGACAGCATGGCTGGTGAAGGAGGCTGCTATCTAATTAATTTCAGGGCAGCCCAAATTTCCACAAAGGGGTTCTCTCACAATTTACAAAAGATTTTAAAAAAAAAAGAGCCACTTGCTGTCTTTCAAAAATTCAACAGCAAAGCTTTCAGTAGGTTTAGTGTTCTGAAATTGAGAGGGACATTTTCCCAACCCTTTCATAAAACTCCTCTTACACAGCTTTATAAAGATTTTGCAGCAGGACCCTCTGGAATTTATGTATTTCTTTATTCTTGTATGGAAGGATAGCCACTCACCCCTAGCCTGAGAGCCAATCACTCGTCTTGCTTTGTGGGTATACATCTGCTGCGGCAAAGCAAAAAATCCCGAAGTGGCTGGGCTGTGGTCACTGTTGACAACAGTAAGGCCGGTGACTGGCAGTTGGAAGGGGCTCTGTCCGGTCAGGCGCCAGCATGAGAGCTGAGGACACTGGCTGGATAGGACCAGCTGTTCTTCAGAAACGCACCTTCTCTCTTGATGATTGATGCGGGACAGTTAGGAACGCTGAGAGGGGGAAGGACATGAAAAGATTGTCCTTCCCGTCACTCACCATGAAATCTTGTCAGTGGAAATGACTCCCCAGGGGAGGGAGTAACATAAAGCAGATGACAAATGACAGCTTAGCATTTCATTCTGCCTGCTAGGTACTCAATATGACGTACAGGTGAGTGAATTACCTCTCCCACAAAATGCCCCTCACGCCAGCAGCTCCCCACATGTAAACATGCCTTCCAAATGATATGAATTCTCCCAGGCACTGCTGCCTCTTCCCAATCAATCTGTGGCATGTTTCCAAGTACTGCTGGAGTGCTAGTAGGGGTGCCACTCTTGCCATCACTGAAAGAGTTGATTATGAAATGAAGATATGGTTTGAGTCACTTCTTAGCAGTTCTCAACGGTGTTTCTTTCTGTTTATCACTTTTAGAGTATGGAAATATATATATATATATATCTCCATAAAATATAATAAGCCTTTTCAAGAGACTGTTTCAGGTAAAAAAAAAAATCAGTTTCTAAGTCTTTGACTGATATTTGCTTTGCATTTCTTTCTCACCCTTCTAGGACTCCATCTACATGTTCCGAATACCACTGAATGTATAAATTGATTATTCAACCAGGACACCTAATTCAAGGTATTAGCCCTTGTTGGAAAGCTTTTACAGTGGAGCTTTTGGAAATTATACCTTGGCAATCAGATGCAATAAGAAAAGTTGGAATGAGAATCAAAGACAAAAGTGAATTTGCAAAATAATCAAGTGCTTAAAAAACTACCCACCACTTGGGAGGGTTTGCAATGTCTGACTCATGTGCAGCCCTCTCACTGCCAGTGTGCGTGCCAATTCTGACTTATTTGTAGCCCTTCTTCTGCAACCGTGTTTGGGGTTTGGGTTTCATTTTAGTCCTGCTTCTCCCTTTTTCCCTCCCCTGACTGCCCAGACCTCCAGAAAGCAGGAGACTGAGACATTTTGTCAACTTTGCAACATTGGACCAAATACAATGAAGTATTCTTGTTGTGCTCTGGTGCTGGCTGTCCTGGGCACAGAACTGCTGGGCAGCCTGTGCTCGACTGTGAGATCTCCACGGTTCAGAGGACGATTGCAGCAGGAACGGAAAAATATCCGACCCAACATTATTCTTGTGCTCACCGACGATCAAGACGTGGAGCTGGGTGAGATACTGTATTCTTCGCTTGTTAGTTTCTTGTTTAAATGATTTCTTGTGCTGCCTTCTCGGTAGCACTCTCAGACCTTGGGGGATGGGGAGTTGTACTTGATAATAGCATCTTCACCAATAGCCGCATTTATCCTTCAAACTTATAGTGATCATAAAGCATTTGGGTGGTGCTAAGCCTTTTGCTTTTTTTAAACATTACTTTTCTGGTGTTAAGCCTTTGAAACAGTCTCAGGAGGGAGGTATATGGATGAAGGAATAGTAAGATAGAATATTATATCTGGGTACTTTTTTAAAAATTCCGGAATAAGACAGCATTTAAAAGTAAAAATTTATTTTTGGAGCAAAAAATATTTAAATGCATGCATCGTTTTTCTATAATGCACATTTTTCTTGGACTTTTTGATGACACCTATTATAGAAATCAAGGATTTTATTGTGCATCTTGGAAAGTCTTGATCCAAACACTGTTAAGTTATTTGGACAGGTTGTTTCCAAAAATATGAAGAATATGGCCGTGAACTGATGCAATGTATACTCATTGACACAAAAGTTTTGAGGATGATTGTTTCTCATATGAATTGTTTGTTCATAACTTGTCATAGTAATGAGTAAGTAGTGGAAGACAACAGGGTACTCCTATTATTTGATAGTTACCTTAGGAATGGTGGTTTTTGAATTAACTTGCTTGGGTTAATTCTAGAGCCTCAGAAACATGGACGTACCCTGAGAGTTCCAACTCACTTCTTGATTCTTTTTGTCTAATCCTAGCGTTTGTCCATAAGCCTATGAGCGCATTGTCCCAGTGTATGAAAGCAAAGTTGGCCCTGAGTGGACCACATCACTCTTCATTTCTATCCATGGTGTTCCCAGGCATTGTTTCACTGCGTTGACTGAGTGCACACAAGTTGATCACAAGCAGAATCTTTCAGAGCACACTTCTTTACACAGGGTCTGTAGCCTGGGATTTGGCACACAAAACTCCCTAGGCTGGAATGCACCTGCACTGAAGGAACCTGGAGTTTCAGTTTGAAACTGTAGAATCTCAACAAAGTTAACTCTGTAGAATCTCAACAAAGTTAACTCTTTGGATTCAGTTGGAAATAAATGCACCCAGCAAGGGTCATCATTGTTGAAGTCAACTTGCAGACTCAAGTTCTTTCGCTTCATTTTAAGAACAGAAAAAACTGTTGATTTTCTAGACCTGACATTTTCTGATCTTGCACTTTAGAACATTTCTGGCTGGTTCTCTGAATCCTTTCATTTAGTTACAGAGCAAGTAAAACATTTGCATTCACATTCTTTTTTATTTTGAAAAAGATGTATTTATCTTTATTGAAAAGTCAGATCAATTTTTTTTTAATTTTTAATTTTATAGTACAATTGCATAGGGAGTTCACATTCTTAACATCACTAACATCCATCCTTTCACTCCCCCCGAGATCTTCATCTTCTCCACATCTACACAGGTGTATCCATAAGTGATGCTTTCCTGGATTTCCTGTCCACTCAATTCTTGATCCTTCCATGGTCAGATTTATCTTTCAGATGTCTGATCAGTTCATCTCTCAGTTTGAATCCTTTCCAAATTTTCCAAAATTTCCATTTGCCAAGAGGACCAAGCTCTTCTCCTCTGCAGGCAAATGAGCACTGTCCAGTCTGGCACCGACTGTCCCTGTGAAGGCATGGCTCTTTCGCGTACCTTCATTCCCCGGAGGGTGATGGGATTGGTGAAATCATGCCCTTGCCTACAACTCAGCCCCTCTGCCTGTCCACACTTGTTTCACTTGAAGAAACCCTGCCTTTTCTTCACAATCCAGCTCCACTGTTCACCCTCAAATTCAGTACCCTGTACCAAAACATCTTTGCCTTCAACATGGTCAGTGGAACTCTGTCCTCCCTTAGATGTGCCGCTAGCTAGCATGGCTCATGCTCAGTGGTAAAAGTCTGTAGGCCAGGCTCAGTCAATCCAGATGTCCTCCACACAATTTTTTTTACCTCCTCCATTGATTTCCTAGCCAGATAACATTTTAAACATTAATACTTATTCTTCCAAATAACCCTAGGAAGTAATTACTGTTATACCTCTCTATTTATGAGGAGACCGGACCTTGGCGCAATCATGTGTAAACTATAACGCTATAACGGAAAAGTCTAAACCTGCAGCAGGTGTTGGTCTACACAGCTAAACATTTAACCACTTTTTCCTCCATCAGTCAGCCCTTCAGCTAATATTTGTTGAGACCTTCCTAAAAACAACCTGTGCCTGCATAGTAATGTTTTCAATTCAAAGAGTCAGCAGAAGCCTAAGATGAGCATATTTAGTAGTTGGCAATGCAAGATGACTGTGAACCACAGCAAATAAGACCACCTTTCTCACCTGGAAACTCATGCCTTTGGGAGTGGCCACTTCCTGGTGACCACTTTAAGAGCTTGGAAGTGAACAGTTCAGCAGTGTCTTTGTAGTACATTCACATTTCAAAACCAGTGGCTGGAATGCTTGTCACCTCACAAAACCAAAAGTCTTTACCTGTTAAAGTCTTCACTGTTTCTCCCCGCTCCCAAGCCCTGGGAACCACTTTCTGTGTTTATGAATTCAACTCTTACAGGCACTTCATGTAAACGGAATCATAGAGTATTTGTCTTTTTGGTAACTGTCTCAGTTCACAAAATATGTCTTCAAAGCTCATCTGTGTTTTAATTTGTTAGAATAACATCCCGTTGTATATATAAACAGTGTTCTTGTTTATCCATTTATTGTGTTGTTGGAAACCTGAGTTATTTCCTCCTGTGGCTGTGGTGAATAATCCTGCTATGAATGTGAGGGCCCAAATATCTCTTTAAGTCCTCACTTTCAATTCTGTTGGGCCTATACCCAGATCTGGATTTACTCGGTTATATACTTTTTAGTTTTTGAGAGAGGAGAGCACAGGGAGAGAGAAAGCTATAATTTGCTAGTTCACTATACAAATGTCCACAGTGGCCAGAGCTGACCCATCCTGGACTGATGCGGGCAACCAGGAACAAAATCCAGGTGTCTTGTGTGAGTGGCAGGAACTCCTTTATTTGAACCATCACTGCCGTTTTCCAGGGTCTGTGTTGTCAAGAAACTAAAAGCAGAAACTGGAGGCAGGAATTGAACCTCGTCACTTTGTTGTGGGATGTGGTTCTATTAACTGCTAGACAAAACGCTCACCCCAATCATTTTTTTCAGAACTGCTTTATTACTCTCCACAGTAACTGTATTGTTTTATAGTCTCTCCAACCACGCACAAGTGTTAGCAGTTTCTCCATATCCTCACCAACACTTGTTAGTTTCTGCTTGTCTTGGTTTTGTGTTTTTGAATAATGCCTATCCTTAATAAATTCAAGGTGGTGCCCCATTGTGGTTTTTACATGGCTGGGTTTTGTTTTTTACTTCCATGTAATGTTGTTTGCCAAGTGCTTTCATAAATCTTTGTCTATGCGAAACTTTTTACACCTGTAATGCTGCAGGCAGTTTTGGCTACCGTGCCTACAAAGAGATACAACAGACTTAGGAAAGGCTTAGGAAGACAATTATGAAAATTTTAATAGAATACTTTTCTATTGGAAAAGAATAAAAGAACTCTGCCCCTTTGTCTGAAAAGACAAAGGCCAAGCAGCACTGTAATCAACGTCTATGAAATGAAACGGAGAAGGGAAGCACTTGTTCCGTGTGAGAGGAGCCACTCCCTCAACTTTGAGACAAATAAAGTAAACTAATACTTTTTGAAAGAATAAGACACATACGGAATTCATTAATAAAAGTGCTAGAACCTTACGTGGGGATAACACTTTGTTTTGCCAAGTAACATTCACTCCCAATATTGTGAATGAACACTGCCATCCCACCCATGTTGGCTGCATAAAGCATCATTATCTCAGGGGGAAAGAGCCTGTGGAAAAATTAAACGATGGTCCCCTTATTCTGGATTAGCGTTTCTCCTTTCTCTGGAGCTTAAGAAGTTTCTCTGGTTATGCCTATACTCATGAATAGTTCATGACTTTAGGCTAAAATAACAGGTTGAAAATTTTTTTTTGAAGCTAGGAAAGCACACATGGAAATGATCACCGTCAAGTTCATGATGCTAAGTATTTCTGCTGAAAGATAACCAAGAGCATCAACAGCATTCATCTTTATTTTAAAATTAAGATTAAATTTCTATTATCTCCTATACTTCAAGTATTTTATACAGCAAAAGGAAAAAAAAAACTGAGAAATGCTTGGAGGGGGGAACCTATCTAACTTGATGAGTCACAGCCGAAAATGTAGATCTTTCAAACCTTTTCCAAGTAGTCCCTTGATTTCACTCAGAGGTAAAACACTGGGGTTGGCATTGCTTTAGAATAAAGCTGCTGTCTACAATGCCAGCACCTCATGTCAGTTCCAATTTTAAGTCCTGGCTGCCCTACTTCCCATCCAGCTCTCTGCTGAAGCACCTGACAAGGCAGCACAAGATGGCCTGAGGAGCAGCTCCTGGCTCCTAGCTTTGAATTGGCCCAGGTTTGGACTGGCAGAGCTCTGGTCATTGTGGTCACTTGGGGAGTGAAACAGTGGATAGAAGAGGATAGACAATTTTTCTCTCTGTGTGTGTGTGTGTGTCCCTCTGCCCCCCCCTTTCTCTTTCCCTCTGACTCTTCCTCAACTTTAAAGGAAAATAAATATTTTTTAAAAGGCAAAAACATGATCTTTCAGTAAGAACTAGTCCTTAGATGTGTGTTGTTTGACCAGAACATTTTTTCAAATTACATCAATATTTTAAAAGTCAGCTTTCCTATAAAAAAAAAAGCTCCGGATTTCTAGTTTTCATGAAAATCCAGAAGAATACGCACTTACATTTCCAAGAGGCAGTGATCACTTGAAAGCGTGAAGGGGAGTCACAGCTGCCCCTGTAGGTGGCTGTACCCTGAATGAGGCATTCCTCTCTGCTGTTCCCAGCATTTCTGCCAAGAAGCCGTTACTGTTTATCAAAATGCCCACACTGCTGTTTTGTAGAAAAAAGTTCCATAAACCACATCTCCTATTGAATGTAAACTTACAAAGGCACAAATGCACTGTGGTTTTTCTTACCCCTGGCTGCCTTCACTTGCTTGCTTTATGTGTAGCCCTGTTGGCAGGCATTTTATGTTCACTCTATGAGAGAGTCTAGGTATACTGGTCTTAGTGACCTGGAAATATTTCAGAGAAATTTATAAACTTTCACTTTCTCTTCTTTCAATGTGTTTTTCCCCGTTGGTTTTAGCTGAAAACATGTTTCCCTCTGCCATTCTCTAGTTTGAGTAGAGAAGTACACTATTTTTAATCATGCTATTTTCTTGTGCTTCTTAAATAGCAATGTAATTTTTTTGTTTATTTGAGACAGAAAAAGACAGAGCTCACATCCACTGATTCACTGCTCAAAATATCTGTAAAACCCAGGTATGGATGGATCAAGCCTAAGACAGGAGCCCAGAACTCAAGCTAGGTCTCCCATGGTGATGGTGGTAGATTCAACCTACTTCAACCATCACCTCCTACTTATTAGAGTGCACACTAGTAGAAAATTGGAATCAGGAATAGAGCCAAAACTCCAACCCAGGCACTGCAATCAGGTCTTAACCACTTGACTAAACGCCTGCTTCTAATAAAAATCATGTTTAATAATGAAGAATATAGGGAATGTATTGCAGCACAATGGGTTAAGCTGCCAGTTGGGATATTAGCATGCCCTATCAGACTGCCAGTTCAAATACAGACTGCTCCACTTTCAGTCCAGCTTCCTTCTAACATGCTTAGACAGGCAACAGATAATGGCCCAGACACCTGAGCCCCTGCTCTCCATGTGGGAAACTAGGATAAAGTTCCTGTCCCCTTAGTTTCAGCCTGGCCCAGCCCCAACTGTTTGCAACATTTAAGGAAGGAGCCAGAAGATGGGAGATTTCTGTCTTTCTCTCTTCTTTGTTACTCTGCCTTTGAAATAAATAGGTAAATACATCACTTTTTATTTAAAACAGACAATCTTTTTTTTTATAATAGGAACTAGCACTGTTTAGTTTTACAACAAATTATTTTGGAAATAACTATTAGCCAGAGAAAATGACTGTGAGGTGATTAATCTTACATTGTCCTAACACAGTAATGTCCACACATCCCTGCACAATTGGTAAGAGCTATTTGTTCACTATTGTCATTCATCAGACCAGGAACAATTACAGTGTGCAATCCACACTGAAGTCTCTCTCTGGGAAACCAGCTGTATCTAAATTCCACCTGTCCGAGCTTTCTCTAAGTCATGATGGTAAAAATGCTCTCCAGCTTTGTGAGATTTTTCTGGGCACCATACATAAGCTTGATGGAAAATCTAGCACAGGGGTAGTTGAGTCAGGAGAGTGAAGCTGTATTCTAAACTAGCAGATCCAAGAAGCACATCAGCTCACCTTTGTGATTTTGATCACTCAGACGAGACAGAGATTTTCTTCCTCCTGAACTTTCATGCAGATGAGTTGGGAATCAGATAGTGAGAGTGGACAAAATGATTTCAGTTTTTCACTGTGGTTTCATTGTTCCCCAGCCTATCATGTCCCCCTTTCAAAGGCTGCCCTGGACCCTTGACTTTAACTTCACTCAGATTGCAAATGTGGTGGGTCTGGCGGGATTCCTGAAGGGTACAGGCAGCTTCCCGACTTTCAGTCATGGCTCTCATATTTGGCATCCTGGGTCCAAGCCAACTGCTGTTGCAGTACCCTCCACCCTGCAGGAGCAGTAGCAAATGTCTCCAGTCCCCCTCCTGGAGCTCTGATGCTGTGAGAGACACTCGGCAATCCTAGGACTCAGCTGTGGCCTGGGTCTCCCCTTTGACCAAACCAGCCCAGACGGCTATGTCCCACTCTGGTTCCTAAGATTCAACCACAGCCACTTCAGATTGTATGTCAGATTTCCACTTCAGAGGATGGGATGCTTCCACCAGAGCAGTGTGGGTGGAGAGGCCAAGAGTAGATTGTTCTCATTGCAAACCAGTATTAACATCCTCAGTCCTAAAGCATGGAAAAACTACTCGATGTCTCTTATCCCAGCCTTAGAGACTTCCAGAAAGAGAGGTAAAAGAAGCTGAAGAACTGACTGTGGCAGAACTGAGCTGAGAAGGATAACATCATAGCCTCATCACAACTCTCCTTGTGAGGGTTGAATTCAAACCATTTACTCCTTCACACCCTTGCCAACTAATCAGGGCAACTCCTATTAGTGCGTGTCTTTCAAGATTTTGTTTTTTTAATTTTTATTGGAAAGGCAGATTTGCAGAGAGATGGAGAGATAAAGAGAAATATCTTCCATCCACTGGTTCACTCCCCAAGTAGCTGCAACAGCTGGGAGCTGAGCCAATCCAAAGCCAAGATCCAAGAGCTTCTTCTGGGTCTCCCACATGGGTGCAGGTTCTCAAAGCTTTGAGTCATCCTCTACTGCTTTCCTAGGCCACAAGAAGGAAGCTGGATGGCAAGTGGAGCAGCCAGAACAAAAACCTGCACCCATATGAGATATCAGCACCTGCAAGGCAAGGATTTAGACACTGAGCCATCATGCCAGGACCCTAATGGGTCCTTTATAAGAAAAGCAAACAGCAGAAGTTAAATGAGGGCCTGCACTGTGGCACAGCTGGTTAGGATACTGCCTAGAATTTTCCACATCCCATATTAGAGCAACCAGGCTTAAGTCTCAGCTCCATTTCTGATTCTAGCTTCCTGCTAGCACATATCCTGGGAGACAGCAGGTGATGTTACATACTGGGGTTCCTGCCACCTAAAGAGGTTTAATGGCATCTTGGGCTAATTTCTGGTGAATTCTAGATGCCTTCTATAATTTCTAATTCAGAGCTCTTTTAACTATCTTCTCCTGAGCTGGTGAATCCTACTACATGTGGAGAATCCTTTATCCACAATGTTTGAGAAATTTTAGATCTTGGAGGGTTTTTTTTCATATTTCAAATGGTTTACACATTCAAGACACAAGTCTAAGCAAAATATTCATTTATGTTTCACATATAATTTAAACATATAGCCTGAGGTCATTCTAAGCAACATTTTTATTAATATGAACCAAAATGTCACATGAAACTTTCATTTGCCTTAAAGTATTCAAAACCTTCGCATTTCAAGGAATTTCAGATTTCAAATGTTTGGATTAGGGATGCTCCACCGTCTTAGTATTCAGTCTGTGCTTCTAAAATACTGCTGGCTGTTAATAATTAGAAATCAGCACTATTTGCATTTTAGGCACCAACAGCCTAAAATCAAGAGAATCAAAGAGTTTCTATTTGAAACAAAAACTGAGGAGAGAACATTTGGCCCAGTGCTTGGGACACCCACAACTATATCTAAGCACCTGGACTCAAGTCTTCCTGCTGCTGCATGCCTTGGGAGACAGCAGGTGATGGTTCAGTCCTTGAGTTTCTGCCACCCCAGCGAGGGACCCGAGTTGAGTTTCTGACTTCTGGCTTGGAATGGCCCAGTCTCAGCTCTTACAGGCATTTTAGAAATGACCAACTGAACACAAGATCTCAATCTCTTTCTCCTCTCTGTCTTTCATATAAGACAACAAAGAATAAATCGACAAAGCAAAACTGAGCCTCTCTACCAAAAGAACAAAATAATTGCCCCTGTACACTGCTCTAAACAGCCATGAATACATAATCATGAATTTTATTATAGTCTAGTTTCTAGTAAAGGTTGCCAATGAAAAATCAATGGAGCAATCACATCAACAATAGATACTGTGTAAGGGATTATTACTGCTGATGTCAATCATTACGCAGCCATAAAAATAAAAAGCGGCTCTGTGCTCTCTTTGCTGGCACACACTGACCGGAAGGATGAAGGCTCAGTTTTCTACACTCTATTTTCTGCACCTGTCCAAAAACTCAAGGTGAGCGACAGTGATTAACACTATGTTCCAGACATACAGCCTAGTCTCCCATCATCAGTGCCTGAATTTCTGAGATCATTTCAGCCCTTAGGAGCGCAGGAGGCACTCATCAGTGCTGGGCAGCATCTCCCAAGACTCCAGATGAGCAAAAGGTGAAACTGTAGGAAGTGAGAGCTCTCTAGCCTGTGAGTTGGCATCGTTTCTGCCCGTCGGTCTTGATAATGTCGGTGTCCCAGCCATTGCCCAGGCTAGACAGAGCTTGAAGGCACACTCTCCGAAGCCAACTGCCTATGCAAGCACCTGACCTGTGCTGCCAAGGGTCTATGTGGCCCAGGAGTGTGATTTCACTTTTCACCTCATTGTCTTCATCTGGAATATGGAAAAACCAAATGATAGTCCTCACTACAGGGAGCTATGGTCAGGATTAAGTGAGATGGTAGGTGTGAATAAAACTTAGAGGAGAACCTGGCTGAGGGTTAGGTGTCAAGTCAATGTTTTCCCCTCCTGTCTACAGTATGTCTTAGCCTTGGGAGAGATATCAGCCATTCAAAAGGAATCAACCACTGAAATGTCTTCCAGCTTCACATCTCCCTGGATCAGAACAACCTGGAATCTCTCTTCGGGTGGGATCCACTCACTGGCAGCTTCCACATCACCTGAAAGCTTCTCAGATTTGCAAATTTCTGGGCCCAGCACCATGGCTCAGTGGCTAAATCCTTGCATTGCAAGCACCACCATCCCATGTGGGTGCCAGTTCAAGTTCCAGCTGCTCCACTTCCCTTCCGGCCCTTTGGTTTTGGCCTGAGAAAGTAGTAGAGGATGGGCCAGGTCCTTGGACCCTGCATCCACATGGGAGACACAGAAGAAGCACCTGGCTCCTGGCTTTGGAATGGTTTTGGAGCTCAACTCTAGCCATTGCCACCACTTAGAGAGTACACCGGCAGATGGAAAATCTATCTTTCCTTCTCTCTGTAAACTCACCTTTCCAATAAAAAATTTTTATAAATCTTTACAAAAAAGAATTGCAAATTTCTGAGCTGTAGACTCACTAACCAATCCAGTCCAAGATTTTGTGACTATAACATATTTTTCAGGTGAGTTTAAAGGTAGATGAGAACTTTTTAAAGAAATTGTTTATTTTTTTAAGGACAGAATGACAGAGAGGGAGGGGAGGCAGGGAGAGAGAGAAAAAAGTTTTGCAAGAGAGAGAGATCCTTTATCCTCTGGTCTGTTCCTTAAATGCCCACAACAGGAGAATCTGGGGCAAGCCAAAACTAGAATTCAGAAATTTCATCCTAGCATCCCATGTGGGTTAACAGGGCTCAAACTATTCAGGAACAATCATTCACGCTGTCTCCCCGGCCCATTAGCAGGAAGCCGAATTAGAAGCAGAGGTGAGACTCAATTCCAAGTACCCTGATACAGGATGCAGGCACCCAAGCAGTGTTTTAGCTTGCACGTGACAGCCCCTCATGGATGAAGTCGCACTGTTCGTGGTGCCTGCAGGGATCCCATCCCCTCCCTCTAACCTGGCCCTATTGAGAAGCTAGGTTTCTGGAGGGATTGCTGAACACACAATTGACCAAAAGAAGAATGATCTTGAGAATGAGCCGAGTCCCAGCAAGAACATTCCCAGCAACTATAAATTGCAATTACTCTTAAGCCTCAGTTTTTATATTATTTTGCACTTAAATCAGATTTCTCCCTCCATTCCACATTTGCAGTGGGATGAGTCTATAAACTGGCGTTTGCAGTTCTCTGATTCAGAACCTTAGCGGATGGCCTCCAGCTGCATTCTTTCTTTATTTGAATTCAGCCAAGGCTCACACAGGAAATTCAGAAAGCTCACTCTTGGAAACAGTTTCTTGGACAGTGAAAGTTTATCAACAGTACTTTCTGATTTCCCAGAATCCAGGACTCTTCAATAAGTAACCACTGCAGATGTCTAAGTGGGGAGAGGCGGAGGCGAGTGGAGATCAGCCTTTCCTCTCCCTCTCCATCCTCTTCCACATTTCTGTGCCTCTGTTTCTCCACAGAACCCTGCCCTATATGATCAACCAGCACAGACAGCTGATCATTCATCCCTTCCTCCTTTCCTTTCTCTTCTTCCTTTCTTTTGTTTTCCTTCATTCTTTTCTTTCTTCCTTTATTTGCTGCTTTCTTTCCTCCTTTCTTTTTTTCTCTCTTTTTTTCTTTCCTTCTTTTGTTTCAAAGGCAGAGAGATAGAGAAAGACATACAGAAAGAGACAGAGAGATCATTCTACTGATTCACTTCCAAATACCTGTAATAGCCAGAACCAGGCCGGGCTGAAGCCAGTATCTCAGAACTCAATCCAGGGACCCACCTGCTGGAGTGGGTCTTCTATCACCTGCTGTCTTCCAGGACGTGCATTAGCTGGAAGTGAAAATGGAGCCAGGACTCAAACCATATGCTCCATGGAAATGAGACGCGGCTGTTCCAAACTGCAGCTTAATTACTTCATCAAATGCCCACCCAGAAGCTTAGGTCCCAAATGAACTTCTTTGGTCTTCTGTAGTGCATGTTCCTTTGTAGATATTCCTTTGCGTTCCTTTCCAACTTTCTTCCTGTCGGGAGAGCTTTGTGGTCCTCGTCAACTCCCAGCCCTCTGAAGCAGCACTACACCACCTGCATCTGTCCCCTGGAGTTACTCAGTGGTGCAGTCCAGCCCAGCTCCTCTCACCTGGAACCCTCAGGAACCTCTAGGCTATCCCTTAGATGGACCGGCAGTATGACCTCCCTAACAACAAACTTTTTTCTCATCATGTCATCCCTGTGTTGGACTTAGGACCTACCCTGCCTTCATTTCTGTCCATTCTAGCAAATCTGAATATCTCTGCTCAACCACCAAGCTCTTTGCTAATTCTCGCCCCACATTTTGTCAAGAAAATTCTCCAGGTCCTTTGCCAAGCCAGGCACTCAATGTGTTATCCTTATCACTCCGTGTGCTTCTTCCCACTTGCAGATCATCCCACATGCCATGCTCCCTAGCCCTCACCAAACACTTCACTCATCCCACATTGCCTACTTCCTTTCCTTCCCTATGTCCTCATTTCTCCTTTCAGAGCTCATAGAAACTATTCATACCTACTCTCCTGTTTCCACAGGTACTGTTGTTGCCACATTTGCCTTCTCATGAGTGCATAGCTTTGTAAATATCCCCAAGTGATTTATTATTTATGGGTTCTAGTCTGGAGATATGATGAGAGGCAGAAAAGTGTTAATTCAATATTTGGAGACCAGACTTGAGGGCTGAAGTTGATAGCACGCTCTGCATGCAATGGTCAAACACTTTGTTATTCATTGTTGACCCCCAGAAGATGGCAAGAGGAGGAGCAGCTGAAAGTGTTCTCAGCTGAGGTTTATTCTGGGAGCTCCAATGAGACCTAATTAGAAACTGTCCTAGTGTCATATGCATCGTATGAATAAGAAACTCTTTATAAAGAAGTCAGGATAACTGTGCCTTTCGTAACTGCTGTCTCCTTCTCTTCTGCTCTGAATGCCTGCCTGGTTTTCATTACGATTTCCTCCCTTGCTGGAAAATACAGACTTTCTCCCTTGCTTTGTAAGAAGTGAGACCTGTTGGAAATCTGAAGCTCCAGGATTCAAATGCAATGGCTTGGCTGTGGCACTGTGCAGTGCAGCTCTTGACAAGTCCTGAAAAGACTATTGAATGCTGGCTTGTTCTTTTCTGCAGCTTTGGATGTGTTTCAGCTGCAAGGTTTGGCTGCACAGAGTTATCGACATCAATTTTTTTCCTCTGCCTCAGCAATCTTCTGCTTCCATTCCACTGTTACAGTTTAAATGGGACATTTTGCAATCTTAGAGGTACTTTTGTATGCAACACCAGCAAACAGCCTATCTTCAAAAATTACATACATGTAAAAAACAAGTCAAACTCTAAACTGGTGATGATGTCAGTTAAAAAAAATAAAACCTGTTGCACATACAATTGGTGAGCTCAGTGGGGGATACTAAGTTCCACGGAAGACCTTTTTTTTTTTTAATTAATACAGGCATTTTGGAAGGACTTTTACTTAATAAAGATTTGTTTTTCTTTTCTTTCATATGATTAAAATGCTCCATGGAGTAATCCCAGCAATGTCAATGGCATTCTGCACGTGTTGTGGGCTGGGAGTCTTGATGCTCCCTGTAACCTACTATTGTTCTCTGGTAATCTTCAAAGGGCTGCTGGCCTTTGAGTCTGCTCCATATCTAAACTTCTAGCTTTCATTATCAGATTAGCTTGCATTTTTGTGTGTGTGATTAAGGAGGGAAGAAGCTGAAATGTGTTTATTATTCTGCAAAATAGGTAGGATCCTGCACGTTTAATTTTGTTCTGGAAATGAGAGCAGATCAAATTATAGACTCCTCCAGCCAGAGGAGGGAAAGTAATAAATCAGGAGAACACAGGATCTGAGTGGCACAGAACAAACGGGCACTCTTGTGTTGCACTGCACTGAACAATGCTGGGATTGTGCCTTTCAGGGTCTCTGCAGGTCATGAATAAAACCAGGAAGATTATGGAGCATGGAGGGGCCACTTTCACCAATGCTTTTGTGACCACACCCATGTGCTGTCCATCACGGTCATCCATGCTCACTGGGAAGTATGTGCACAACCACAATGTCTACACCAACAATGAGAACTGCTCCTCACCCTCGTGGCAGGCCATGCATGAGCCGCGGACTTTTGCTGTATATCTTAACAACACTGGCTATCGAACAGGTAAGGATGGCATTTTCGCCCCATGCACTTCTGGGAACATGAACATCCTCCATATGGGAAAGTGCATCATGTCAAACACTATATGACCTTTCAATGAGTCCTTCAATGAAAATCATCTAGCTTCTTTGTTAATTTCCTCTTTAGCCCCATACATTTTCTCTGAAGGTTGCAACAGTGAAAGCACCATAAAGAAAAGTCAAAACAATTCTCAGTAGACACAATACAAAGTTGTTGTACGTATCCCATCAGAACATCCAGCAATTGGAATTTTCCAGAATAACTTGCAGTAGAATTTTTGTCTCATTTACCTGCTTACTTGAAAATGAACATAATCAAAGGATCATGGCTCAACTCTTTTTCTTAGATGCTTGTAAAGTCCTGCTGTTTGTTTTCTTTAAAAAAAAAATTCTATTTATCTGAAAAGCAGAAAGAAAGACATACAGAAAGAAACAAAAAAGAAAAAGAGAAAGACAAAGACAAAGGTAAAGACATCTACTTGTTCACTCTTTAAATACGCACAACAGCAGGGCTAGATGAGGCTGAGGCCAGAAGCCTGGAACCCAAGAGCGTCAGCCATCCCCCGCAGCCTCCTTGCAGGCTCCTTGGCAGAAAGCCGGAACTGGAGTAGAACAGGAACACTGACATGGAATACAGGCATCCCACGTGGCACCTTTCCCATTGCATCAAATGTGCACCAGCTGTAATTGTCTTCAGAGAGACATTACCAGGTATTTTCACAAAGCTTAGTACCAGCTCTGAGGTCTGGTGACACGACATATGATCAAAATTACTTACTGAGTTAATAAAGCAGCAAGATATACCTTATTGAGTCACTTATTCACTGATACTTAATAGAATTTGGAATTTTTTTTTAACTTTGGATTATGGTCATTTTTAAGTCTTGAGTATTCACCTCCGTCTTCCAGGAAAGGAAGGTGTCCTAATGACTGTATAATCATTTAACCTGCAGGACGAGAGTTGATTATTTGGTCTTTTGCAAGTTGAGGACCTCTTTCAAGGGGGGTCAAAGCCATGTCAGTCTCACTAAGAAAAAATCAATCAGCCATCTGGTAATATTCTCTACAAACTCACGTTTCTCTTAGCATTTACTTAGGTTTTCTGAGTTTTAATTCATGGAAGAAAATAAGGATGCTGATAGGCTTTAATGCCAAATTGTCTTTGGGTTTGTTTTTTTCTCCTTCAGAATAACCTAAATTTATTCATGAGAAGTAAAGAAGATGCCATCACTAAAGCTGTTGGAAATGATTTCAGGTCTATAGTGTCTCTATTCTGAAGCTTTGCAAGTAAAAGATTTCAGGAAAATATTCTCTTAAATTTCTTGTAAAAAACAGATTAATCTTTCCCACTGGACTGAGGAAATATGCAGCCATTTGCTTGTTTGCTGAGTACCCTGTGGCACTTAATACTCCTTATTTATGGGTGAAATTATTGATTGTGTAAATGATAGCAATGTTACTCGTTAGCAGTCTGGAATTTGCTCACAGAAGCAACTCCTCCCAAAAATCTCCAGGGTGTTTGCCTATGCTTGTGAAAGAAACTAGGTTACAGTAGGTTTCAGAGAGAGCTTTATCCTGAATGTGTTTTCTCACATTAGTGGTTAAAATTTATAGCATCTTTCATCTGAGAACTATAAAGCAATTTGCAAATCCATCAAACATCCCTGTAGACGATAAATGTACTTGGCTCTGTTTTATAACTGAGATGGGGATTTCTAATACTGTGTGACCAACTCAGAAATAAAATAAAAAATGGTCCCTTAATGCCGGTTCCTGAGTTTAACCACCAAATTGTGTTTTTCTCATGGGAAGTATAGTGTGAAATCAGTGCCTTTTATTCCCAGGCTCCTTCTAATTTAGTCCCTTGTAGCAGAAACAGAGCTCAAAGAGCTAGAACTCTAACCAGAGTGATATGGATGGTGTTGCAAGAACTAGAGATCAGGGTGACACAGCCCTACCAGGTCTTAGACCGTTCAAAAAGGAATTGCCAATTTGTTTTAGGGCAAAATAGTAAAGATGAGAAAGAAAGATAGGTAAGGTTTTTTGTGCCTTCTAACTCTGTGCCAGGCATTTTAGCTATGGTATCTCACCTCATTCTACAGTAACAACCAGGCATTCATATAGTAAACCTGAGAGAGAGGAGTCTCTCGTAGTACCAAGAAAAAGCCAAGACTTGGGAGTCCTAACTTGCTCAAAGCACAAATGACTCCAAAGCAGTCTGACTCCAAAGTCTTCCGCCTTTCCATTGTGCTATTTCTTTGCATATTATTCTGTCCTTCATTCCAACATGCTTTGTAGCACACACAAAATACTACAAGATAGCTCAATAAAGACCCTAGCAAATAGGAATAAAGAGTAGAACTAATTAATCCAAGGTCAAGGTTAGTGTGTCAGTTGTATGCCATGAATTTTAAGGAAAGGCTGTATTTTTATAATGAAGCTTTGAGGTATTGAGAATGAAAATGGAAACATCATCCATTACAAAGATCACTGGGCCAAAGCAAACTAATTGTATCTAAGAAGATCAGGATATCCTGGTACTGATTTCAATACACTGTTCTGTAAGTCTCCAATGGTGAATGGAAAGAGTTTTACTGCAGCTCAGAGATAAACCCGTTTAATTCCCTTCTGAGATGTAGACTCCTACACACCCACAAGATTATTGAAGTGACAGATCTGATGTTCTAACAGGAAGAAGAGGCAGTAGGATTTTGGTTTTCAGGATGTTTCCTAGGATAGTACCCTAACCTGAAGGGTTAGGGCTGCGGGGATGTTGTGTGCACCCAAAGGTGTTCCTGAGAAGGGCCGGCAGCCTCTGAGAAGCCCAGCAGACCTGCTCCCATCAGGAAGGAAGTCTGATTCTAAAGCCGATCTATTCCCAGGAGTTATTACACACTTAGGTATAATAGAATTTTATATTGACTCTTCCATCAAAATAAAGGAGATTCTTTAAGGGAAGTTAAAACTTAAAATGCTTACATTGGGGGAGGGGAAACTGATTACTCAGCAAAATACATTTTTATTTGCCCATTAGTCAATCTCAAAGTTTAAAAAAGGAAAGACTAAAGTGGCAATGGTAGAACTAAATAATTTCAATTTGTATTGGATAGGAAAAGCACTGAAGTAGCTCAGACAATTGAGAAACAAAGATGTCTTTGTGACAATAATTCCTGACCCTACGATGGACTGTGTCCATGGACTGTGTATTCAAAAATACACAAACCCCTAAAGCTGACAGTCACCCTAGGAAATTAAAACAATTAGTGGGCAGGTATTAACACTCCATAATGACTTTTGGGCATAAAACTAATGGAAGCAGGCCAATACATAAAGATTTTATTGTTTCCCTAATAATGAAAATATTATTTGGAATTCTAAAAGAAATAATGAAGGAAACTGAAATATGTTTTTTACATAAATACCCACCTAGAGAAAAGAACAAAGCAGTAATACATTTTTATGAAGAACTACTTGGAGAAGACAAATTACTTAGAGGCTTATTTTGGGTGGTATCCAGAATACACGGATTTAAATGAATTGAATTGAACCAATATTATATTTACTATTGTATGACATGATTTTTCTCTTTCAGAACTGAGGCATATTTTTGGACTGGCTGTAGTCTAAATTTTTCTAACTTTACTCATGGAAAATATGAGTGTACAAGAGCTCAAATGTTCAAGAAGGGAAAAATACAGTAATATTGTTATTACACTTCATGTTCTGACAAGTGAAGTAGGAATGATATTGAGTTATCTCTCAAAAAAATGAAAACCTTGCCTGAAATCTGCTTGATTTTTTTTTAAATTTAGATTTCTTCTGAAGGTATAAATGTTAACACAAATTTTGACATAAATTTTTAAGATAATTACTCATAATCAACGGGTGACATCAAATGTAAAAGAAAGCCCTGCACTCTGACTGTGGGTGTTGGCATCACATATTAATCCACTCTTCACTGATTTTAAGGACTTGCTCCGGCCACTTTGTCAAGCCATGTGGTACAGAGATTGACCCAGAATGACTCCTCAATTTGCTTTCCTGTCCAAAACCATATTAAAACTTGATTATACTCATTTATATTTATCACAATGATTGGTTTAAAATTGAAGTGTTCAAATTGCAATCATAATACATGATAGAAATTATATATGAAATAGATTTTGGTTACTCTAATTGCGCTTCATATTATTTCAAAGGGGATAATATTTTAATATCATTTTATGAAAAATATTTTGTAAAAAAAATCAACTGAGACAAATTAATCTGTGTTCTGATTCTCTGGCTCTTCACATGATAAAATTTATTTCGTCATTTAAGTACTGTGAAATCCTGCCACCCAAATCTATCAATTACATGGAGCAAAAACCCAAATAAAATATTCGTTAACCTGCTAGCCTATACGTTATTTGAAATTGTTAAATAAGATTTAATATCTCTGCAATATCAGATCCTTCGTATGGTGACTGCTTCTCACTTATAAATAAGTGTGTTTTCTTTTTCTAGTCCAAGGAAATTAGTCTAAGGATTATGTAACAGCTAATCCTGAATAGAAATAGTGTGGCCTACAGCAAGCAATAATTATAATTAGGACTTGCTTTTCCCAGTCTCTCAGCCCCTTTCTGAAACAGCTGGAAAGAATGCATTCAGATAGCAATAGCTGAGTTGAATTACCATTGACTAAAAATAGAAAAACTTCCGACCATCCATAACCTATCCAAAAACATCATGGCAGCAGTCTGGGCAAGGAAATTCACCTTAGGGAGGAAGAAACAGACTTAATACAGCAGGAGGAAAATAATTAGAAGTCCAGATAATCAATTGCAGAGCGTTGCCAGGAAGCAAAACATTGAGAAAGACCAGGGATGATTACAAATGAGTCTCAATGTCAGGAGGCACCAGCAGCAGCAAAAAATAAATAAATAAATAATTAAAAGGCCGGAGTGACTTAAGGCTGACAGCAATGGACGCTGCATCATGACGCACGAGGGCCTGGTCACTTGGAACAAGTGTGATGGGTGAGGGCACATCTGGAATACTGAGTGTATTTTTTACACTCCATTAACACAGACACCAAAAACCTGGAGGGAGTTCTGAAGCAAGGACCAGGGAATTTTAAGAGACTTAAAGGAGTAGTTTATATGGGGAGGACTAAGGCAGAGGCCATGGTAATGGGTAGAAAACAGTACAAAACTACCTCCATAGTCAAACAATGAGCAAAGGGCACGAATGATTTGGCATGGCTGTCTGGAAGTGGGGTGGGGGTGGGGGGGAAATCCACTAAAAGTAGCAGGAAAAACTGAAAAATGCATGAAGCAAGAAATTGCAAGCCAAAGAAGGGAAAATGTGCTGCTACAAAGTAAGTCACACTGGAGAAAAGTCTGTAAGCTTGAGAGATGTTTTCAAATGGGCTAGAGCGCAGTGTTGCTGCACTGCTGAATGGCAAAATATCTAAAATTAGAAGACAGGGCCAAAAGAGTGATGGTTCTAATACTGCTGGTGGCAGCGCTTATTCAGCCTTTGTAACTGTTTTACATACATATTCATTTAATCCTCATTATAAGCCTGGCCCTGTTTGGCATCACAGAAGGAAGTTGGAGGAGAGAGATTAATTGATGGCTAGTATGCAGCAGAGCTGGGATTTGAATCCTGGCTGGTTGGCTGGCTGGCTGGCTAGCTGAGGGAAGTGTATGCTAAACCTCTCTGTTCTTTTCTCTCTAAAAGTAAAAGGGGAGAAAATAGCAATACTCACCCTCCCACCCCACCACTCCCAAGGATGAGGAGCCCAAAAGAAACAGCAAGGCAGAAGGGGAAGTGCAAAACCTCCTGCCACAATCCCCCACTAAGCTGACAGTGACTGGGTGTGACCTTGGTGCGCTGCCTGCCAGCCCAGGTCATGCTGCATGGGGTCAGAAAAGGAAAAAGCACACTGTGATTCTATGTGGAAAGGCTAGCGAGCCTCTAAAGACTCCCTCCTGTGCCTGGTCAACTGGGAGGGAACCCTGAGTCATCTGAAGGGGGAGCTGTTGGCAGTTGATTCTACACCCAGAACCCCACCCAGTGGCCCTGGGGATCCAGGGGACGGAGGCAGTCCTCAGGCAGAGAGAACACTCGGCCACATGGGTCATTGCGTGGACTCATTCATTCCTACCTTCATTAAATAAACACTGCCATGTCTCCCTGCCCTGATTCAGACTATTTTCAAAGAAATTAATTATAAAAAGCAATAGAGCAGGTGCTGTGGTACCATGGATAAACTGTTGAGATGCCCACATCCCAAATTGGAGTGCCTGGGTGCCAGTCCTCCACTGCCTGTAGTGATGGCATCCCATATAAGCACCATTTCACATCCTGGCCGCTCCACTTCCAGGCCTGCTTGCTGCTAATGCACATGAGAAAAGAGGAGTGGATGGCCTTCCTGCCTGTGCATCCAATCCAGTTTCTTTCTATTGAACACATTAGGAAGCAGCAAACAATGGGTCCCTACTCAGGTCTTTGCCACCCATGCAGGAGACCTGAGCTCTTAGCTCCTGCCTTCAGCCCCAGCGGTTGCCAGCCAGAATACAGGAGGTGAGCCAACAGATTGCTGTTCACTCTTGCTCTCTGTACTTGCCTCCAAATAAATTACACATTGTTGAAAAAGTTCAGATTATAATTTGAATGAACAGCAGAAACTGTAAAAGTCTAGAACTTGTAAAATCTTAGGAGTATATTGGGTCAAAGAGATAAATGCAAGGTCGGCATTTTAACACAGCAAGTTAGCTGTTACTTGCAACATTGACATCCCATATCAAGGATTGCTTCCAATTCACCTTCCTGCTGATGTGCCCAGGAAAGCAGCAAAAGGTGGTCCAGCTCCTTGGACCCCTATCCCATGGAAAGGACCAGATGGAGTTCTTGCCCCTGGCTTTAGCTTGACTATGCCCCCAACTATTATAGACATTTGGGGAGTGAGTGAGCCAAAATGGATGTGCTTTCTCTCTCTCTTTCTCTGTGTGTGTGTGTGTGTGTGTGTGTGTGTGTGTGTGTGTGTGTGTGTGCCATTCTGCATCTAAAATACATCAAGAAGTCTTAACACTTTTTCAGCATGAACTCTTTCCAAGGTCTACTTTAGGCAACTGGGGCATTTTGGTGATGTGGATGTTTCTATTATGCTATAAGCCTATGAAAATTAAAAATGTCTATAGGAACTCCATGTTGCTAGAATTCTTCATAAGCAGTGACAGATGTACATGTTCATAAAACACACATAACATAATTACCCATAATACAAAGTATTTGGGACACACAAGCCCTCACCATTCCCATAAAATTGGGTTGACCACACTTCCTTGGTTAGGAAAGTTTGTATCTTCTGGATATAAACTGGAAATGGAAAAACAAAGACAAGCTTTTCCAATGATGTTTTTATAATTCACAACCCTCAAATAGGTGGGAAACTTATTTTCTCACAAACACTGAACTTTTAGTTTTCCAATATGTGCCCAGTGGTAGCATTCCAAATCTCACACTGGCCTCTCAGATTATTACAAGAACTCCACGGAAAGTATATTTTGGTTTTATTCCAGTAGGATCATGAGTCATAAATTCATTCAGAGTGCTGTGATCATTATGGTGATTTTATTAAATCATAATCCATGTACTTAGGTGCTACTTAGATTTATTCCAAAGGAAAATGTGTGTATGTCATTTTGCCAAAGGATCAGGGTGTTTAAGCTAATATTATTTTGGTGTTACTGTTACCTAGGTAATTTTTGTTTTACCATTCTCTTTTACAAGTCATGATTTCATGTTTATGCATTTATTTGTGATTAATCATTTCTTATGAAAAGATAATCTTTTTTTCCCATTGCAGCCTTCTTTGGAAAATACCTCAATGAGTATAATGGCAGCTACATCCCTCCTGGGTGGCGAGAATGGCTTGGATTAATCAAGAATTCTCGTTTCTATAATTACACTGTTTGTCGCAATGGCATCAAAGAAAAGCATGGATTTGATTATGCAAAGGTAATTTTCAGGCACTTTACACTGCATCAGTTTGCTTTGTGCATAGTGGAGGACAGCCTTTTTAAGTGAGTTAAAGCATCTACAAGATTGGCTTTCTATGTTCTCACAATGTTAGAATGAAAAATTTTAAGGTAATTTTAAAACCCGAGGCAAGGGAAAAGTCCTGTCAAGGCACGCTGCCTGTAAGTAGTGATTCCCCTCCCCACCACCACCTCATTTAGATAAAAGGCAATCGACCTTTGATAAAAGAATCCTCAAGATCATAGATCTTTCACTCTGTCTTGTGATGATATCCGTTTGTCCCTCTCTGACGATGCATCCACATAATCAAATGTTCATTGTGAACTGTCTTGCTTTGCACTGAAGCAAAAATGTGTTTTGCCTGTGACTTCAGACTTAGCAGTAAAAATAACAGCAGACATGTGCAACAAAGAAGGGTCAGGAAACGGCATTCCTCGCTTTTACGCTTGTCCAACATCTGCCCACGGGGCTGCGAGGGTTCACGGATGTGTCTAAGGCTGCCATCCCAGGATTCCCAAACCAGTTCACAGAAACAGAGATCAGCACGACTCACGGTTCCCTAACCAATGAATCTCTGAAAAATCATGAACGTTTTGTGGCTGTCAGCAACATTTTAAGATTTCCTGGTGCCAAGAGTGAAGGAGATATTTTAGATATTCATGCACATAGGGATCTTCAGAAAGACCAGGGAAAATGTGCATTATGACAAAATTATTCATGGATTCCAAAATGTTTGCACTAACATCAATGTCTTTTAAAATTCTGTTTTCCATAAATTTTTTCTTAAAAGATGGATTTGTTTATGTGAAAGGCAGAGTTGCAGAGAGGGAGAGATAGAGAAGTCTTCTAGCCACTGGTTCACTCCCCAAATGGCCATAATGGCCAGGGCTGGGCCAAGCCGAAGCCGGGAGCTTCTTGTAGGTCTCCCACATACTTGCAGAGACCCAATGACTTAGGCTGTCTTCCACTGATTTTCCAGGCACTTTAACAAGGAGCTGGATTGGAAGTGAAATAGCCAGGACTTGAATTTACGCCCAGAGGAATCCCATCAGACAGTGACTCCACCCACTCCACCATAGTGCTGACCCCTTCCATTACCTTTTTGAAATGCCCTCATATTTTTTAATTTAGTCTCCTAATTTGCCCAGAATATCCCCTTTCTTTCCTGCCTTTTTAGCCTTTTTCTGAGAGAAGCTATCTCTATTTCTGAGAAGAATCTACTTTAGCTAGCAGCTCTCCCCATTGGCTGCAGTACTGTGTGGAAATCACAAAAGAGGAACTTGATTTATGGTAGGCTGTCTTTGTGCTTCATCTGATTTGAGCACAAAGGACTTTGGGGTTAGCAAGGTGTGAGTCTGTCTCATACCCTTCAGAAAACAATGAATGCAAATGAATTCACAAACATTGCTCATGGACTTCCAAACTCATCCAAGCTGAGAGTTGGCAGGAACCTAGGGGCAAATTTGAACAACATCCTCGTTTTAAAAGCGAAGAAAAGGCTGCTCAAAGTGGTTGAGTCACTCACTCACCCTGGGTCATTTCCCACTGCATGCAACCCATGTGTGCCACATGCACTAATTGTCACCGCTATCGCTATCTATCCGTGGGGATGCTTTTCAGACTCCTTGTTCAAGCTATTAACCTTTCATTCCCTGTTGTTCTAAAGAGAGCAAAGTAATCAAGATTTTCTCCAAATACTAAATCAGCGTGGCTTGTTCATTATCACAGCTGATTAAGTGTCAAAGACAACTGTGTCCAAAAAGAATATCTATCTTTTTTTTTTTCCAATGAGGGGAGGAATGAAACAGACACCCCTACAGAAAAAGGGGACAGCCTGTGGTCTTGTCCTCACAGTGATGTGTGACACAGATTGGTCTCTCCAGCGCTGCCACTGCTTTTGCAGCTGTTCTGGTCCTTACATCCACAACATGTGATTAGCTATGCCTGGAAGCCTTTGTCCCCGTGAACATAGCCTGGGACTTTCTGAATAAAGTTTATACTGGAGCTCCAGGCCAATGATACACACTTAGAGGGAGCAGGTGGTTTAATTTAAGTTTTCATCTTTCCTTTTCATTCCATTTCCTCCCTCTCCGTCTCAGCCTGGCAGCAGCCCCCAACTGTGGGTTAAGTCATTTTATTAGCAAGTCAGGCTCTAATCCCAGCAGCTGTATTACTTTAGTTGTGCAATTAGCACAGTATAATCTGCAGGAAATCAACTGCTCCCCATATTTAAGTGTTTCAAGTAAATTAATTGATAAAATGTTGGAAGCTTTTCCCTGTGCTCCCAGATTTTGTCCATGGTTTTGATTAATGATTATTGTATATAATTCGTGTAGTTGAAGTTTCAATTGCAAGAGAAAATCTTTTCTTGTGTTTATACGTTTATGAGAGTGTGTGTGTGTGTTCTGCAACTGTGGATTTGAAGTGGGTGGGTGTGGGTGTTTCCTGCCCTTGAAGTCATTAAAATATTTTTGCCAGTGTATTACATAAGCAAAACCTGAGCATGAAATATGTATCCGGTATTTCATGTGTGCTAGCATTTGAGTTGCAAGATTTGTGCATTATCATGGGCAAATGTGACTTGCCTTTTTCTTTCCTAACTGCTAAATGGTGTGTTGCTTCAGATACATTTTTCTTTTGCATGTCATCAAGCTAGCTGTCTTAGAAAGTGTCTGGGAACTGTTACTCTCCTATTCTAAAAGTGTTTTTCTGTACCTGGGGCGGAATATCTTTCCTTCCTGCTTAGGTCCCCCTCTGCAGGGAGTCCCTTCTGGGGAGAAACGTGATCTGATGACT
This sequence comes from Ochotona curzoniae, assembly GCF_017591425.1. Taxonomy (NCBI): domain Eukaryota; kingdom Metazoa; phylum Chordata; class Mammalia; order Lagomorpha; family Ochotonidae; genus Ochotona; species Ochotona curzoniae. The sequence goes on along the minus strand of NW_024464939.1, from coordinate 20,218,186 downwards.
GTCACTTTTTGTAATTGTTGTTGTTTTGTGTCAAATGTATGTTTCAGGACTACTTCACAGACTTAATCACTAACGAGAGCATTAATTACTTCAAAATGTCTAAGAGAATGTATCCCCATAGGCCCATTATGATGGTGATCAGCCACGCTGCACCCCACGGCCCTGAGGACTCAGCCCCACAGTTTTCAAAACTGTACCCCAACGCCTCCCAACACATGTGAGTAATATCAGGGACACTGCCACCTGCTATGGGGAACATGGCCACTACCTTCCCTCACTTCTCCCTATTTCCTCCCACACCCCATATCCACAAGTCAGAAACAGCACATCCTCATGATGAAAATAGAGGGTATTCTTAGGAAATCAGATTTCTTACATCTCCAAGTGGTCTCCTGGAAAGGAAGAAACTCTTAGAGTTAGGATGCAGACAAATTTAATCAAATGTTCTCTTCTGTTGTTTTAAATCATACTGCGGATCTTTAGCTATTTCACTGAAAATAGGTGTCATGAAAAAAAAAAGTGATACATGGATTTCATATGGGGCAGAGAAAGGGGAGAAGGTAACAGAATAAACTTCTCTTTTCATTCCATTTCCTATGAACTTTTTAAAGTCCCTTCATATTCATGAGTCAGATCCAGTAATAATAAATAGTCGATCGGTATGTTTTTCATAGCAGCTGAGTGGCGACCCTGGGTCTGGTTATAGCAATGTGGGGTTATTTTCTAGGCAAATTCTGCAACAGCTTTGCTGCAGATGTGTCAGGACTGCTGCAGGAGGCAGCTTAAGTGACTTGCTCAGGAGGCCTTCTCAGGTCACAGCTTTAAAATAACCTGATGTTATTTCTGAGAGGGAGGAGTCTTGGTGGTGGGGACAGGGAGGCACAGGGGAGATGAGCTGATGGGGTGAGGGTGGTGAGGCAGAGTAGAGAGTTTCATATGCTGAGAATGCTCACCAGCCAAGGGTATAGGAGTCTGAATGCTTTGGTTGTAAAGAACATGATCTTGTTGATCGCTCTATGGACACAACTTCTTCCAGACACTGCTATCAACATGCCTTTTCCACACAGAACACTTGTCTCTGTGTGTACTGGAAGCCTGTGGCCGTGGAAGAGGCAGAGAACAGGGGATCCATGCCTGTTTTTCTGGTTGTTAAGCCTTCAAAATTGGTGCTTAATATGTTTGTGTGAAGATACCATCCCTTTTCATCCACACAGATTTTCTAACCAAAATCGCAAATGGAAAAACATCTTATGATGACAGATACCTACCCTACGGGGGATGCCCTTTTGCTGGTCCTCATCTATCCCTAGGAGACTCTCTTTATGATCTTATTTTGTGTGGCCAACTTGCTGAAGATTCCTAGTCAGGGGTATATAAATTGCTTCTATCATATCAAATGTTTAGACTAAAAAAAAGTAGGCCAGAACTGGGTTAAGACAGGAGCTAACAATCATGATGAAGACAGGATGGGTAACCTACTGAGCATGCCCAGAATCTAGGAGGCTAGAAGGGTTTAAATGCATTACAAAGCTCTCAGCATACAGAGAATTTTTTCCCAGCCACTGGGGAGTATGTTCTGAATGAGCACTTGGGTTTAGAATCAGTCCCATGGGCAGACACACAAGTTTCTATAAACCTTACCCCACATATCACCTTGCTGATACGGAAGCTGTCATTAAATTCATGAATGAAGCCCCCAAGTAGGGAGGGCCATTCATTATGACTTAAGAATTTACTGACCAGCTGACTCAATGAGAGAAAATGTTTTTGGCCTCTGTAAACCCAGCAAAACCCATCTCTTTCTTGCTCTTTTGAATTAGAAGTCATGTAGACTTTACACAATCATAAACCTTACAGGTTTTCCTTCAGTTTGAGGAGAGGGGTTGACCAAAAAAGGTAATATTTTGTGATTCTTTAGAAGTCAAGCTTTAAAGCAAATTTCCAAGCCTATGGGAAAGTCAGGTACAGGTCAGGAGATTCTGACAGCTCAGTGCTGTAGACAGAACACAACTGCCCGGGTGCCAAAGTCTCAATAGTAACTTTTCAAAAACCATCTCTAATTCCAACAGTTAGGAATTTAGTTAGCTCTGCAAGTATTTATGAGAGCAACCTGTAGCACAGTGTATCACTGGAGTGACAGAGGCAAGAAAAAGACAAAACGGCGAATATTTGAGAGCTGAAGACAGAGGCAGTCTGGTCACCAGGTCTTGTTATTCTAGTTCTATTCAAGCGCTACTTTTCTATTTCCTTTGACATTGTCTAAATTTGTTTCTTTTTGTAATGCAACAACCAAGCTGAGTTGCAGTAGATACTATATGAATTGCAATGCCTAACATTTCTGCTATCTGATCCTTGGCAGAGTAAGTTTACTCTCACCCCTGCCTTAAACAAATGGACAGCTAGTCTTAAGACCAGTAGTCCCAGAAGGGGTAACTTACAAGCAGACAAATACAGAGCTGTGGAAAGATGAAGGGAAAACCATTCACAGCTTTTGGGAGAACCAGGAAATTTTTGCGGAATAGGTAAAATCTTTTCAGAGAATTCTACAAAGATTGGATAGGTAAATTCAGGAAGAGAATATGGCACAACCATGGGTTTCTGTGTTGGTGGGATGGTCTAAGACACAAACTAGAAACTGGAGAATGATACAAATAAGTCAACATGGCATACCACAAGAGAAAAACTGTTGCAGAATTTTTGAAATATTTCAGTGAATTGCTCCCAGTCTATAGGTAAAAGATCACTAGAGGTTATCAAGTAGAATAGTGATAAAATATAATGTAACTTGGCCATTTCCACATGGAGATAAATTTGGTTGTCCTTTTTGGTCCAAATGAAGCAACTATGTCCTAACTAATGATTCTAAAGCAAAATCTACACATGGCAGAGGGAAAAACACTCAAGCCTTAGAGATAAACAGGGATTAATTTCCTGACTCAGCTCTGCCCTCTGAGCCTGTGAGCTGCTTCTTCTCCCATAATCTCCATTGTCTCATCTGTGAAATGTGGATAACAAAAGCACCTTGACATTACACAATGAACAAAAACTACAAGAGTCAGTAAAGTCCCTGTATCTCAGTACTCATATGACACAGTAACCACTCCGTCAGTGTTAATTTATGTTGATCTTTTCTGTGAAGAAGAATTATATGGATCTACCAGTTTTTGATCTTCCCTGACCTTCCCAACCCACAATCCTGTGGTTCAATTACGGTTTAAAGGAAGCAGCTAGGGAAGTAACAAGCTGATGCCTGCCCATTGTCACATGGTAAATCTCTCACTAAGATAAGCCAGGGAGATGAGCTTCTCACACCTGGCCATTCCATAAAAACAGGCAGGATAAGCATGAAGCTGGGTTGTGTTCTTTTCCAGGTGCAAATGTGTGTTATGGGTAGCTGCCAGTTTGGAGAACATCCTAGCCACAGAAGATGAAGATTTTTGTGGTTGACTGAGTGATTCAGTTTCTCTTTGCTGCTAAACCTTGGTCTTTGTACACCTCCAAGAATGTGGAGATGGGCTGTGTCTCCCCCAGGCCTTGGAAGCCTTGAATTTCTGGCATCTTTGCTGTGAATGTTTCCCTGGCTGCTTCTGGAAAAAGGGACTGCAAGGAATCAATGTTCAGGTTCAGGGTTCAGTTCTCAGACAAAAGAATTGAGACAAATTGGAGACAGGATGCCCATTGTGGTATAAGGAGATGATGAATGGCTGGTTTCATTAGCAAGAGCAATAGCAATGCATTCAAGCAACAATGCAAGAAGTTCGGTACTTTGCAGAAGTATTTTTGCAGGTTCTGTGAAAACACATCAAGAACCTGTAACTTTTCCCATGTTGTGAACATGCCAGGGATGCGAACACTTTCCTCCAGGTCTTCTTCCTTGATGGCCAAGCATCATCTGCACCACTTTGATCCTTTCATCCGGCCTCAGAGTGTAGCTTGGTGACCCTCTCTGAGCTGAGCCTGTACATCATGTTTCCACCATGCTTGCTGCTATTGCCAACAGAGAACAAGCTGGTTGCACAGAGTCATGTTGGTCCTACAACTGGGGCAAGAAATTATGCCTACCAACTCTGAATGGAAGCCAGTTTATCATCACCAGCACCACTTCACCCCTGGACAGGGAGCCCTGTTTAATCAGACAGCAAATCAAGCACTCATGGCTTCAAGAGGTCTAAGTAAATTTCATCATAGTAATTCAGGCAGCCTTATCAGGTCTATAGATAAGATGCTACGACCTCACCTAACCTGACTAGTGGGGGTGACATTATGCAACTCTATGAAGCTGAGGGCCCCCAGCATCATCCGCTCATCAGCCATCAGCAAATTGCCTCTACCAACTTTGTAAAATCTATTTTTAACAGTTCTTTACTCCCACGCAGAACACATGTATGGCTCTGTGCATGTGCTTCTACATGTTCTCATACACGTACAGTCACACATAGATTCAAAGGAACTCTAAAATTCTGGCCAAAAAAAATCTGTGTCCACGAATTTGCAAGAGTTGTTATGAAAGAAGAGTTTGTGCCTAAAAAGGCTTGTGGGTAAACAAAGGAAAAGCTACATCTGTGTAGAATAACTATTGAAGCATCTTTGTTATTTCAAGCTGGAAATAAATGTCTTGCCTTAAAAAGAATGTTCACATTCTTGCATAAATATACAAAAGATACTCACTTTGGAAGATACAGAAAAATTAAATTCCCCCCAAAAATGGCTGATTCGGGGTAGAACAAATAGCACCCTTTCTATTTCAATTTTATTTTTTCCCTATTGCTTGCTACACATCCCATCGATACTAGCTGTTTACTCTTTACTCAAGTCCCGGGACATCAAGCAGCAGCAATCACAACATTGTGTGAAGGATACCTTGGAGTAATGCAAGGCAGGTTTGCCCTGAAGACAGGGACAAAAGTATCTCTTCTCTCTACCTCCAACTGCCTGACAGGCGTGGCTCCTAACACCGGAGTTGAACATGCTTGCCTCACCATCTAGCTAGCATTTAAACAGTACATTTGTGAATTCAAGACACCTAGTGATACTGTAATGCTGTAATTTTTTAGTTTAAAAAGTGGAGGCTCAGAGTTTGTTTCTTTTAAATAATGGTCCAGATGGCTTTGGACAAAGCTGGTTCAGAAACTCAACCCTCCTGTTGTCTGTGATCTGCCCACCACACCAGGCTTGCCCCATGCACACCAGTCACAATTAATATCATAGGTTATTCCTGTGTGTTTGCACAATTCTGTGTGGTATTTGCTTCAATGTTGAAAAGACTAAGTTCTTTTTGTGGAAGTTTATGATCAAGGGCAGCTGGTATTGTTTTTTTTCTGCCTGTGTTCAAATGTTACCTATCTAAGGACATTTGAACTCAAGTGGGGAATGTCTCCATGAAGTCAATTAAGTAACTTCAATTTTAGTGAAAATCGAGATGACGTGACTTGGGAGATTTAAGTATAGAATTTCCAATTTAATGCTTTCAGTGTGTATCTTAAATCTGTAAAACTAGCTTATTCTGGGAATTGAGACCAATTTAATTTCTCAGCAAATGATGGCCCTGCTACCAGTTCCCTTTAAGAATGAGATCATTAGGATTTTGGTGGTTGTTTGAGACTAAATCACAAACGTAGAGAACACATGGTCAAATGCAAAACACTGGAAATACTTATTTTTCACTGGAGTGACAGCAGAAACCATCAGCAGTAAAAATGAGTGCCAACTCCCGTCCAACTCCCCAGTATGGATTTAATGCACAGCAGAAGCTTTCCACTGCTTGAAACTATTTTTTTGTGTTAGGAAGTCTCATTTTTCTAAGACATCCACCTGTCCCAAAGGAAAGTGACATTGATTTTCAGAATTCTTACACATGTTCTGTCAATAAACAAGGCTTAAAAGAATAAACTTACAAAAAAAAATGAGTGACAGTGAAGGTCCTGTTACAAATGGGATAATCTACCCTCTGTTCTTTCCCCCACATGTCCCCCATAGCCAGCTCTCGATCAGGCCAAGCCAGGAGCCAGGAGCTCCATCTGAGTCTCCCATATGGGTGGGAGGAGCACAGGTCCTTGTGCCACCATCTGCTGCCCTCCAGAGTCATTGGCAGGGAGCTAGAGTGGGAGCAGAGGTGGGACTCAATCTCGTGCACTCCCAAATGAGATGCAGGCATCCCACGTGATGCCTTAACGCACTGCACCACAAGGCCCACCCTAATTTTTTTTGTTTTGAAGAAAGCAGAAACATCCCCACAGCAGTCTGGTCTTTTACACTCTCAGTTTGAAGACCAATGTGATCTAGATTTCCACTGATGGGTTCTGTGTGTCTTGAAGAGTCAGATTGTGTTTGCAACAGAAGTGGATCCTCAGCAGCGGGTGGGAGGCACTGGAATAGGAAACAGATGCCAGGATTAGGCTGTAAGTTTTAGGGCTGACTTCCGTTAGGAAGAAATGCGTGTACTATGTTTTCTTTTTGCTCATTGAGATAGGAGAAGCCTTTCATGGTTCAGGACCGTGGTCCCTGTGACATCACAGAAGAAATGCTGTTCCCGTGCTGTCCCCAGAGGGTTCTTGAGCCACTTTTGTGCAGTATACACTTTTTCTTTTTTGCTAAAATGAAAATAGGATGCCCTGCATACTCAGAGTTGCCATAAAAGTCTAGCAAACAGTTTAAGGATAAGCTCTTTCCCAACAACCCTATAAAATGACCAAGATACTCTCTCAGAACCCTGATAAGTATTTGTTGAAATTACTGTGCCCATTATATAGATGAGAAAACCGAGGCTTACATTTTTAAAAAAAAGTGTAATCCAGAATCACATACCAGCAAGTAGCAGAAGTGGAATGAGAATGCAGATCTGATTTCAAAGCATTCTGGAATCACTGGACATGTGATTTTTCCACCTTTCCCCTCCAACAGTTGCCTACCTCCATCATCAGACCTGTGTCCTGTCTGACAGCTCCCGACCCTGTTTAAAGAATTTTAAGTCAACCTTTAGCTAAGTCAGCAAGCCTTAATTATCACTAAGGGGGAGAGGAGAGGGCTGCATCTTCCAGAAATTTGGCAGAACCTCAGCGGGAAGCAACCACGGGTCTTTGGCAAGAAATCGCTTTTCAACAACATTGTCAATTCCAGTGACCCCTTGACCTTCCACCTGCAGGTCCCCAAACAGCTGCTGCTCTTTAGGGCGCAATGGCAGCCTGTCTCCCTTTAAAAGGCAGACATATGCCCCTGCTTCTGCTGCCTGCTGGGATCCCACCTGGGATTTTATCCCCAGAGCTGGGGGTCATCTCCCATATAGAGAAATAAAGAGAAGGGAAGAGGGGGAGAGGAATACAGCTTTGACAACAGGCCATGAACTCTCTCTTTTAATATAAACCAGATTTAACATATGTCATTCTGGAAATCCAGGAGTCCAATTTGAGGCTTGTAATTTGCTACAACCTTTCCTGGTCTTCTAAGTGAGGTGGAGCTATGCCAAGCACATCAAGGTAACTGGTGGAAGATATAATTTACCCACCATGAGCCTGCATTTCGGTTCCCTATTGTAATTTTATTTGTCTTGAGGTTTTGTGGTTTTTAAAAAAAAAAGCTAACTGGATTTATTTTTAAATTAAGCCGACCCAACATCAAAGGCAATGAGAGGAGGATGTTTGGGTGTTGTAAAGAAACCCTGGGTAATCTTTCATAGCTGTATTCTTTTTCAGGGCACGAATCAGTAAATGGCTAGGAGACCTTTCACAACCAACTGGCTGTATTTTTCTGACCTCAAACTACCCCCATGGGTGAAAAGCCCTTTGCGAGGGGATTTAGAAGCCCTCTGTCCTCCTTCTCGACCTCTTAATCTGATCCTGTTTGTAAGGCGAGGTGAGACGTGGCTAGGGGCCATCCCTCCTTCCCTTCTGACTGTGGTTTCCTTGCTTTACTTGGCAACATGAGCAGCTCTTTCAGGCCAAAAAAAAAAAAAAAAAAGACCATTAGACCATTCAGTTTACTCCTTTACTCACAAGATAGAAGAAAGTTTTTGCTGGACTCTTTTCTTTAAAAAAAAAAATAGGAGATGATAGGTGAAGAGTTTGACTTGTAATACTAAGGAATTTTTCATCCTCAGGTACTTAGACAAAATGGATTCAGTGCAGGAGTTGGGAACATCCAGCCCACAGGTCGCATAAAACCCGTGAAATCATTTGGTCTGGCCCTGCAAAGGCAAGCTGCAGGCAGGCTTGAAATCCAATCATCGGTAGCAGACTAGTTTTTAAAATTGATAAATTCATATGGCCTGCTAATGATGTTAGAAATGCAAAAACGGCCCTTAAAAATATAAGGCTTAGCACTTCTCGGATTCTTGGCAAAGATCAAGTGTAGGAATATAAGGCTTGCCACTGTTGCCTGTGAAGAAGACTCATGTGTGTGTTCTGGGCATTTTTTTTCTGGGGGGTAGAAAGACAGAGATCTTCTGTGCCAGGTGCTTCGCTTAGCAATGGCAAGGGCTGCACCAAGCCGAAGTTAGGAGCCTGAGACACCGTTCAGGTCTCCCGTGTGATTGGCAGCAAATCAAACACTTCAGTTACCATAATCTGCTTCCTCTCCCCCAGGGTGTGTCAGCAGGAAGTTGCATAGTAAGTAAAGGAAAGGAGACAGTAACCAAGGTACTTCTACATCCAATTAGGGCATTTTAAGCAGTGTCTTAACTGCTGAAGTCAAACATCTGCACTCGTTCTAGGCCTGTTTAAATGATCTCTGTGTGTGTAGTTGTTCCTCAAACCTGCATCTGAAGAGGAGTGCTCTTAGCCCCATTTACCCCTGAGCACATTGGGCCACACCCCTTTCCCACCTCAGAAAGCCAGCCTTATAAATTGGCAGAACTGACTTCCACTTCTGTGCGTAAGTGGCACACTTTCGGAGAAGTGTCATTTGAGCTAAATGCCATGTTGTGCTTGTGCTATTTCACTCCACCAGGTGACCAGCATCCACACTGATCGTCCGGGGTGGCATTCACATGGCTTATTGCACATGGACATTTCCCAGTATCTGTCTATGTCCCAAATGTTTCACGTTTTCTCCGAGGGAAATTCACCCCCCCCACCACCAGGACTGCAGAGCCAAGGGCTCACTCAATCAAGATTCCTGGGATCTGGACTCAGAGTGCCTGATTGCTCCTCTAGTTTTATAATATTAGTGGTGGCCCAGGTCCCTTTTGTATCATCACTGTTCACAGCCTGTCATGGATAAGATTCTCCCCCAGAACAGAGACAGGCAGTCAAACTTTTCATTCAACCTAGACTATTGCTTGTTCTAGAAGAGTGTTCTGTAAAGTACGGGTTCACGTGAAAAGCAATCCTTGATAGAGGAAGCACCTCTCACTTCTCTTTATGTTCATGTTGTTAAAGCAATTTGGTTTGGAGACCCAGTTCTTGCCCTACCACCTAATAACTGTGTTCATCTGGAAAAGCCATTTAACTTTGCTAAGCATGGTTTTCTCAGCTATTTTCTCAACTGTAAAATGGGAATAATAAAAATATTTCCCAGAACTAAGGTCGTTAAAAGAGTTCATGTATACCTGACAATTGGTGGAACAGCAAGTTCTTAACATTAAGCAGCTCTGCTGTCTTATTCTTATTATAGACGGGTAGAGAGCTCAAATAGGAGTAGATAATTCTCTGAGAACTTTCCTAGTATAGATCTGTACATTTGGAGCAAGAGCAGGATTTAATGTCCAAAGAATTTCGTTAAACTCCAGCAAAGCAAGCATATTCTGTGTGTTCCCAACAGAATTCATGAGACACACTTGGATCTCTGAAGTAGGTTAAACTCAGTCTTCAACCGATCTATCCTATAAAAGGACTCACTTCCTTGTAATTAATAAGGTTTATATCCTTCATTCCTATTGATTTGTCTGTTGAGTGGATAGCTTTATTGATAAGCACATATATTTCAGACTTGTTTATAATTTGAGTAATGTGCAATTAGATTAAGGGTATTTATATTTCAGATCAAAAGTAGGAAAAACTCATACAGATTAGGTATGTAAGTAATCAGTGAAGCACTCTAATAAATTCAGGGAAAAAAAGTGTTGAAATTAAGATTCATCATCATTTCACATAAACATGTTTATGACTACCCTTAATAGCCTAATTAGCAGTAAATTTTTATGAGTTAACTTCACCATGAGAACATTTCCTTCTATATGGCTGAGTTTTACCGGTAGATTTGTAACATAATAGTAATTATCTTGATTTTCTTCCTACACATTTTATTCAGCAAACTCAAAGGAACTTGCAACAATGACAGTCTTGGTTTTTGAAGTTTGAAGTAATGTACATCAGGGAAGATACATACTATGTAGCATGGGGAACACATCAGATCTTGCCATAGCCACAAAGAGAAGAAAAATACTTGTGCAGAATCTAAATTATCTATCAGATATTTTACCACCTTTAACTTGAGATGTTTCCCAAAATGATGAGGAGCTATACAGTAAGATTTCTTTCTGCCTATTTTCAGAACGCCTAGTTATAACTATGCACCAAATATGGATAAACACTGGATTATGCAGTACACGGGCCCCATGCTGCCCATCCACATGGAGTTTACCAATGTCCTACAGCGCAAAAGACTTCAGACTTTGATGTCAGTGGATGACTCTGTGGAGAGGGTAAGCACATGAGCTGCCGCCGGGAGAGGTTTTGGTCCAGCTTCTCTTGTGCAAATTCATTCTTGCTAACTGTTTAGTCTTTTTATTTTGCAGCCTTGACAAGAGTCACACACACACAGAGGCACAGAGGGAGAATTCAGTGACTTTCTCAGCCTCTCCTTGCCCCGTCTACCTCTCCATATGTGGTTGCCATGAAGCCAGTAACAATGAGGATAAAAAAAAATGAAAACATTGTAAATTAGAGGCCATACTCTCACATCCTGTTCAAAATTGGCCTCATAATGTAAATAGCTAAAGCAGGTCCATTTTTTTAAGGTTTATTTTATTTTTATTTGAAAGACAGATTTACAGAGAGAAGGAGAGACAGAGAGCAAGATCTTCCGTCTGCTGGTTCACTCCCTAAATAGCCATAAAGGCCAGAGCTAAGTGGATCCAGAACCAGGAGCCAGGTACTTATTCTGGGTTTCCACATAGGTGCAGGGTCCCAAAGCTTTGGGCTTTCCCAGGCCACAAACATGGAGCTGGAGGGAAACTGGAGCAGCCAGGGAGGACACAAACCGATGTTCATGGGATAATGGCACATTCAAGGAAAGGATTCAGCCGCTAAACCACTGACCAGGCCCAAAGCAGGTCCATTTAAGATGACAGGAAATAGTGGGGATTGTAGTAAACTTGACATTAAGAATCCACCTAAAGCCAGTAGCAGCTACTCAGCTCCAGCTAATTTTTGCCATGAAGAAATATGAGTCAAGTAGCAGTAAGTTTCTTGTTGTTTTAAAAGAAGCTGGAAATACAAATTTGAATCTTCAGCTTGTCAAACACAATATAATTCAAACTAGATGTGCCCCAGGATGGACTTAGCCCCATCTGTCTCAGAAGCAGCCTGATGTTGACCCTAGATAATTAGATAACCAAGTGATGATACTAAAATTTGCTTTACCAGTGAGTTTTTTTAAAACCTATAAACTTCAGCAGTAAGAGTTTTGTTGGCCGGTTGGAGGAGGGTATGTGCTTATTTGTGCATTTCATCTACCCAACAGAGGAACAAAACCTGTGAGTGGAATGCTCCAGATTCAAAATAGTTACACTTTGTTTCAATGGAGCTGTAAGCAAACAAAAACTGTGGATGGAATTCAGATGTGTGAGCCTTCTTCTAGTAACTCTCGGCTTTTGAAAGTCATCGGAGAGACCCTTGGGGGAAGTCACGCAGTACTGTGAAGTGTCATCTCCGGCTGCCACATGGCTCTGACTTGTCTCTGTGCTATGTTTCAGCTGTATAACATGCTCGTGGAGACGGGGGAGCTGGAGAACACTTACATCATTTACACCGCAGACCACGGTTACCATATTGGGCAATTTGGACTGGTCAAGGGGAAATCCATGCCATATGACTTTGATATTCGTGTGCCTTTCTTTATTCGTGGTCCAAGCGTAGAACCAGGATCAATGTACGTATTTCTGTTTGCAACTCTCAGCTGTCAGATCTCATGTGTGTCTAAAATAATTTGATTACCAATCTCAGTGTCTGGTTTCCTTTCATCTGAAAACAAAGAAGGATGTATATAGGTTGGTAATTTAGAAAATGAAAACCTTTTTCCTCACAGCCCCATGTTAAATGAACTGAAGTATACCATTTAAAAGGAAAGAGAAAATAGCTGTGTCAGTGACTGATTCTCCCAAATTGACCAGAACCCATGTCTTTTGGCACAGGTACACAGACAGAACGTGACCTGCGGCAATATCACTCCTTCACTCCGTGTTACAGTGTCATTATTTTGTTAAAAACCGTCAATGCCAATCTACTTGTTTCCCATTTTAAAAAGTGTTATTAAGGGAAAAAAAAAACTTTTAAGACTAAAATCTAAGAAGTTTTATATTCTTTTGAAGAAAAAGAAACGTAAAAGACAAGAAGAGTTAAATTTCTAATGTCCCAGGCCAATCACCGCACCCCTTTTCATCTATGTCCCCAGGTTACAGCTGGGTCTCCTAAGCCTTGCCAGTCATATCAGTCGGCTGTGCTCAATGGATCATGGGTTGGCCATTTGCCCAATGGTTTAGATTCTGGTTAGGATGCCCGCATTCTTCCTCAGAGTATACCAGGGTTTGATCCCTACTCTGGCTCCTGATTTCAGCTTCCTGCTAACACAAATCCTGGAAAGTATTGGCAGTGGCTCAAGTTACTGTGCCCCTGCCGTACCCCAGGGAGACCTGGATTGAGTTCCCAACCCCTTGTTTCACAGTGATGCAGGCCTGAATGTTGCAGGTATTTGGGGAGCAAGAATGCAGATGGAAGCTCTAGCTCTCACATAAATAGATTTTTTTAAAAAGATTTATTTTATTTTATTGGAATAAAATATTATTTTATACAGAGAGGAGAGACAGAGAGGAAGATCTTCTGTCCGATGATTCACTCCCCAAGTGAGCGCAATGGCCGATGCTATGCCAATCCGAAGCCAGGAGCCTCTTCTGGGTCTCCCATGCGGGTGCAGGGTCCCAAAGCCTTGGGCCGTCCTCAACTGCTTTCCCGGCCCACAGGCAGGAAGCTGGATGGGAAGCGGGGCCACCAGGATTAGAACCGGCGCCCATATGGGATCCTGGGCGTGCAAGGCAAGGACCTTAACCACTGCACCATCGCGCCGGGCCCACATAAGTAGATTTTTTAAAAATAGGACTATGTACATGAAAGAATTACAGAAAAAAAAGTAAGAATAGAAATAGCCTGAATGACTCTTCAAAAATACCTGCCTGTGGATGAACAAAGGAGAAGCTGGAGGGCCTCTCTCAGACTCTCTAACTCTGAAAGCGGCAGTTCCAGGGCCCAGATCCCAGATACACACCTCATCTGCTGTTGCATCATGCTGCATCCTGGGGAGTGGATGACAGAGGGGGTGAGGGATACAGAGTTTCTTTGAGAGATCATTATGTCTGGTAGGAGCTTTGGAAACACCCTGGCAATGACAGACATCAGTAGAAGGTTTTCTGTTTGAAGGACTAGGTGGCATGGATTGGATTAAAACAGTACAAACTGTTGTGTTCCTTTGAGAGTATTGAATGGCAAACCTTTGTTCAGTACAGGAGTTGCAAACCATTAGGTTTTAAAGAAAGTATAGTTCCTACACAGTCCATCTACTATGCCACATTTTCCCTGGCAATGTAGCAGGGAACAACCCAAGAGCCTATTCATCTTGCTCACTGCCATTGCGGCTGAGCATCACCAACACTGGCCAAATGCTGCTGCTGCCCCTTCCTTGGGGACCAGAAGGGCGGGTGAGAGGAGTGGAAGTCCCATGAACGTCACCCTCTGCTGGCTGTCATTTGACTGTAACCACCTGGTCTTTGGCAGAGTCCCTCAGATAGTTCTCAACATCGACCTGGCCCCCACCATCCTGGATATTGCCGGACTCGACACACCTCCCGATGTGGATGGCAAGTCTGTTCTCAAACTGCTGGACCCGGAAAAGCCAGGTAACAGGTGCGTCAGTGTCTCTTCTCTCAGCCATTGCTAAGCACACTCAGCTCTGGCTGGCATCCAGAGCAAACCCGCAGCTGAAAAAGTAGAGGCAAAACAAATTTTTCCTGTGAGGCTCGCCCCGTGTTGAGTCTTTCTTGGCTGTTGGTGAGTAACGCTCTGATGGAGGTGCAGTCATGGTCTGTGGGAAGTGAGAGGTGTTTCTTTAAATAAACCGTTAGCACAGATCCATTCAGAAAGATGTCAGATGCCAACAGTAAATATTATTATTTTGCTTTCAGGTTTCGAACAAACAAGAAGGCCAAAATTTGGCGTGATACATTCTTAGTGGAAAGAGGGTAATTATTGGTTCCTGGGGTACTTCTGGGAATTCGTCCTAGTGGGCAGCTCTCCCTGCTGGGAATTTTTCTCCTCCTTATTTTGGTTTTCAAAGCATGCAGATTTCGTAAGCCTAGTTGCAAGATTGAATGGTTTGCTGCTTATTCTCTACCAGCCAGCTGAGTAATTGTTGCTGCAGAGAATTGTGAAGAATAAATTCTCGTAAGTTGGAACCAAACCTTTGACGTGGGCACGCAATTACTGTTGCATTGCTCAGTCGTGGCTAATTGCACCAGTTGGTTGACTTTCCTGACTGTTTTTCCCCAAGTTGTTCCCTACATGGCCGCCAAGGTTTGCTAGGTTCCCTACTTTCTGTTACTTTTCTTCATGTGCCTTTTATGTTATTAATGATATGAATATACTGTTATAACTATTTTAGTCTTTCCTGGGTCTCCCCTTCTCATTCATAAGGTCCAATGCCTTATTTTCCTTTATACATAAAGTAGGAGACAGGAATGCTTTTTTTCCTTTTTTTAGAAAAAGCCTTTGAACATGTAACACCAAATATTTATGTCCAATGTTTTAAAATGAGTGCTTTTGTGGCACATGACTCCTTCTTATCTTGACCCTTCGTCTTCCCTGCACTTCAACTTCCAATATTCACAAAGGGAGCACCACGTGAAGTTCTGTCTACAAACACTTAACATCTGTTTCTTGCCGTTTGAAAAACATGGAGTCATTGGACGGGGAATAAAAAGAGACCAAGCAGGCCTCTGGGAATGTCATTCAGATCTCATCTCGCCTAACAAGTTTTCCCATTTGTGTCAAAGCAAATTTCTACGTAAGAAGGAAGAATCCAGCAAGAATATCCAACAGTCAAATCACTTGCCCAAGTATGAGAGGGTCAAGGAACTATGCCAACAGGCCAGGTACCAGACAGCCTGTGAACAGCCTGGGCAGGTGAGTGGCATCACACTTGTTTCTTCTCAATCGTGCATTCATACCTTTCTAATTTCAAAGACCTATGTCATGTAGATGTTTATTGATATGGGCTTTTTATTCTGGGCACTGTGATATCTTTCTGCTAACAGAAGTGTTTAACTGTTCCCCCCCGGGCCTCTTCATGACTACTTAGGCACCCTGCTAAAAAAGAAAGAAAAAGATGGTGCTCTCAGACAAATTTCTAAAGTTCTTCACCCAAAGACACTGGTTCTGAGGAGAAAGTTGCTGGGACTCCTGTTACCTGGTTTTCAAAGAGTGATGAAAAGGATGCCCTGTCAGTTTCCAGCCAATGATGCACCGCAGCTGTGTGATGAGCTCTTCCCAAGATGCTTTAGCCCAGAGTGAAGGACAGAATCTATGACACAGTTGGGGTAGTAGTAAGGAAAATCAGATTCCATTTGTGTGTTTGTTTTTTTTTTTCTTTAAAGATTTATTTGTTTTCATGTGGAAGGCAGATTTTACAAAGACAGAAGGAGACAGAAGGAAAGATCTTCCATCCACTGGTTCACTCCATATATGACCACAGTGGCCAGAGCTGAGCAGATCCAAAGCCAGGAGCCAGGAGCTTCTTCTGGGTTTCCCATGTGGGCACAGGGTTCCAGGCACTCAGGCCATCCTCTGTTGCTTTCTCAGGCCACAGGCAGGGAGTTGGAAAGGAAGTGGGGCATCCGGGACATGAACCAGAACACATATGGGACCGTGGCACGTGCAAGGCGGGAACTTTAGCCACTAGGCTGCTGTGTCAGGCCCTAAATTAACACTACTTTTAATGAAAGTGAGACCATGGGGATACTGATCAGTTTAAATATTCTTCCCTGGAATCTATACTACCTAAAAGAGAAGGTAGTTACCATAAGAGAGGAACTGAATCTCTGCCTAAATTATTGTAAGTGAAGAAAAATCGGAAGAAAGTGGTTAGAACTATCCTATATTGAGCACTTGTTTTAAATCGTTGTGTGTAGTTTTTTTTTCTTTTTTTCATGTTATTACTCACTTTTGTTAAAGGCTGTGGGCATTGTCATCCTCAGCTTATAAAGCATGACTGGCAGGTGGCCAAACTAGGACCCAAACAAGAGCTTAATTCAAAAGCCTAAGCTGCTTGCTGCCTTCGAAGATAGATTACATTAACTGGATAAAGAAGGGTCCAGATCCTTTGTGTATCTTTTTAACTTATCTGAACTCTCAGTACCCACACAATTTAGTCAGAGCCAGTTCAAGATAGCAGGCGCATGGAATGGTTATAAAAATGGCCTCATTCATTATACTTATATGATATGGCATCTAGCTTCTTGAATAGACAATCATAATAAACAGCTTGATCTTTTTACTCCTTATTTCCTCAGGCTATTTTTGTGCACAGGATCCCTTTGAAACAGAAGAGGGCAGAGAGGGAGAGCCGCTGAAGGAAGGGCTAAACTCAGCCTTCACAACATTCTAGAAACTCTTAGTTTTCAAGTGCTTGGGGGAGAAGCATAGAGTTATTCATTATATTTTCATTTGAAGTCTTCAAATCTTTCTTCAGGAAGCTATTAGCATTATTATGAATAAAACCTCAAAAATGTTTTATAACTCTAAGATGACTTTTATGAACCAGCCCCAACAGATTAGTTACTTTTATTCAAGAGTTGGACATGCTCAGTATCGAATATAAACTTTCACACATTGATAAATGTGTTACTATTTTAGCTCTCCCAGTGGTGAACCTTACAACCGTTTGGGTGTAAAGTATACTGTCTACATTTCAGTACACAATTTTGTAAACCACCCCACCTGGCTTGCATTGAAGTTGTACTCCCTGCCCGACAGGGCAAATTTTCTGTGAACTGGGTTAGGACACTTCAGCATAAACTTTTCACTTTATGTGGAATACTGCGTTCTAAAGTTGAATTTGCTTTTCCGTGTTTTTCTAAGCTTGTTTTGTGCTTTCCTGCTTCCCCGGAATTCTTCCTTTACTGCTGTATTACTGTGTGAATCAGAACGGACTAAGATTCCATTGCATGGATATATGAGAATGTCAGCAATGATCGCTTTTAGGAGTGCCTGAATTAAGGGAACAAAGAATCAGGCTGTGCCCTAGCAGGGATTTGTTTCTGTCGAATGGCATTAAATACGGCATTGTGGGCTCCACAATGGGCGAGATATACAGCATGTTTCAGACTGCTCAGGCTTCTGTGTATCCATGGCCCGAGTGAACTGTTCATCTAATCTAGGGGTTTGCGCTGTGTGGTCCCCAAGCCAGAAGATCGGCGTCACCTGCGAGCTAGTTAGAAACACAAATTCTCTGGCCACCCCCGACCTCCTGAGTGGGAAGTGCTCAGAGTGAGGCTGGGCAGGCTATGTTTGTATTAAAATCTCCAGGTGATTCTGAGGCTCCTTGAAAGTGTGAGAAGCACTGCTGTCACCTCCTGCCAAGCCTACTAGTGGTACTCAAACCTTCAGGAAAAGGTTGAGCCTCTTGAAGGCACATATGAAAACTGTGGGTCAAACCTAATAGTTCTCATGTATGCAACAGAGTCTCTATGTCTCAGCCCTTGATCCTTCCTTTCTGGCTCCTGTGAAGATTATCATCTCAGTGGCAGTGTTACTGACTTTAAAAGGTGGAAAGACAATCCAGAAAAATAAGATTGCTTTGCTCAGAATCAGGGTGCCAGCTAAGTCTAGCATGGGCCTGCTTATGGTTTCCTTGTCATTGGCCTTGCACCTGGCTTGTGCCCTATTTGTCTTCCTCTGGTTCAGGTTTGCTGCCTCCATTATAACATGGTACAACCATGGGTTGCGCTTTCTGTGGGGGTATGAAGGAAAAACTAAGCACCAATAGCCCATTTTCCTTCCTTATCAACAAACAAAGTGTATGCCCTCTTCTGCCACACCCCTTACCTTGCCTCCTCAGCAGGTAAGAAACAGAGTAAGGAAAAGGAATTTGAAGTCTAAAGGTTTGGTTAGAATATTGGCAACCACCATTTTCTTGTTTTGTCTTCCTGAGTCTCAGGTTTTCTGTCTCAAAACAGAGAAAATTAATCTCACTCTTGTGAGAATTAAGTGATACCATCTATGTCAACTGCTAGATGAAACTGAACTCATTTTCTCCAGTGTGTGAGTGTTGGGAGTTGATACTGTTCCAAACCATCTTACCTGTCATACTCATTCCTTGGAACCAACAGGGAATCATAATGGGCTGCAATCCCAGACACTTGGTCTTGCTTCTTGAATGCACACAGGATAACCAGCAGGGGCTAATTAAGACAATATGGACATATGTGTTGGCATTACTTCTGTATTCCTGAATTAATACAAGACAGTGTGTGAAGTCCCACCACCCTCTCCCACCACGCTCTGTTTATGTGCAGACACAGCTCCCCCTACATACAGATGTGCACAGTCCTATGCAGATCTCCACTTTTGTCTTCAAAGACTTTTCGTTCAGCAGAGAGTACAGATGTGCATGTCTCGCAGCACATTGAAATCATCTGCATGAGCTTTTGCAACACTGTTGTATCACCTCACCCCAGAGCAGTCAGATTCAGATGCCTAAAGGTGAAGCCAGGCACCTGTATTTATTTAAGCAGGTCAGGAAACACATGGAACATGCATTTGATGCAGCATGAAGATGCCACTTGAGATGCCTATACTTCATATCAGAGTGCCTAGGCTTGAGTCTCAGCTTCCTTCCTTATCACAGCTCCCTGTTTTGTGCATCCTGGGAACTTGCAGATAATGGTTCAAACAACTGAGTCTCTACTATGCAGGTGGGATTCCCAACCCCTGGTTTTGGTTTAGCCCCACCGCAGTTGTTGGGAAGTTATTCTTGTAAATGGCAGATCTCTCTCTCGCTCTCCCTTTGCCTCCCATTCAAATACGTAAGTAGAAAAAGAAAGAAAAGAACCACAGGCAAAGAAGCAAAGAATGTCAAAGTTGGAAGAATTCTTACAAATCTAGTTAATGATGCCATTTTCCTAATAAGGAAATTCAGGTCCAAAACTCTATCAACCCAAAGCCAACTCTGCATTTCCCATTGGGTGATTC
The DNA here is from genome assembly GCF_017591425.1 of Ochotona curzoniae. Lineage (NCBI taxonomy): Eukaryota > Metazoa > Chordata > Mammalia > Lagomorpha > Ochotonidae > Ochotona > Ochotona curzoniae. The sequence continues at coordinate 20,198,738 of NW_024464939.1, read as the reverse complement.
TTTCCCATAGTGTGCTATGCCTGCAGAAGTGTGAAGCAATAGGTTTTCCCTTTGAAATTATAAATGGCATTTGCTATGATTGGCTGGGTCTGGCCATTCCCAGCACTTAAAACAGTAGCCCTTAGCCTTCACCGCATATTAGGATTTCACAGGCAATTGTAGAAAGCTAATGTTCGAGTCCCAGCTGAGACAAACTAAATTCGGACTGCCAGAGAAGGAACCCAGGTGATGTTGTTGGGGTTTTTTTTTTCCATCCTCTTCTGGAATGGATTGTGACTCCTTCAACAAGTTATATAAGCAAAAATTCCTCAGGCACTCAGTTTTGAAGTGCGCTTTATGTATTTTCTGACATTGAAAGGGAAATTGGGAGCTTTGCTTTGCTTTAATGAAGTAAATATTACATAATTTTGTTGGGTTGTTAAATTCCAGCATCTTGGCAACTCAGTTTATTGATCTGCTATTGTGTCAGTAGAACATCAAACATTTGCTTAAAATTCTGCAAGGACTACAGCATCAAGCAAGTTTATAATATTATAAATGAAATTAGAATATAGCTTGTTCAGTGTAGAACACCTTATTTCCAGGAAACTATATTCTCATGCAAAGCCTACCTCCCTGACTTCTGAGATCAGCTGCAAAACATGAGTAGAAACATTTACCAGTAAGATCTAGTTAGTTTCCCAGCTGCCTGAAATGCCCTGGACCCTGGTAAACATTGCAGCCCGGCTATTATACCTATACCCCTGCATGTTCCGGCTCCAGAAGCAATGTATCCCCAGGCCATCCTTGGATGGGATTCTGATCTGCCCACAGACCAGCCTTTTAGGCTCGCTTCCTTAAAACTTCAGTCCAGACTGAAGGGTGCACATCTACATAGGCGGCTAGCTTCTGTGCATTTTTCTCCCAATAAGCAAGAAGTACAAAGACCCAAGGACAGACATTTACCCATCAACTACCCAAAGTGCACCTGCTCTGTCTTCCTGGCTGTCTATCCTTCTCTGGTTCCCCCTGACACTTAACACAACATGCACATTCCACTTTCTCATCTACCTATAAGACAGTGTGTCTGCCTTCCAACATTCACACCCTTTCCTGGCTCCTCTCCTTTATATCACCGTCCTGCGCAAGGTGCACTTTTTGATACATTATCGGGGTAATCACTTAAACTGTTTCTTTTTTTCCCCTGTAAAATGGACATAATAATAGTACTTGCTGCAGAGGATTGCTGTAAAAATTAAGCTATACATGTCAAGCACTAGAAACAATGCCCAGCACATCATAAGACTTCAACAACACTGTCTGTTGATTGCTGGCACCATTCACCAATTTCATATACCCTGGAGTGCAAGAACCATACTTCTTCCAACATCCCAGTGTTGATTTTTACAAATTATTACCCAACTGAAAATCTAAAAACGGAAACACTTCCTCTCCTCTACTTCTCATTCCTCTCTAGTTAAAAAAAAAAAAGGAGCTAAATTGCCTGGGCACAGTTAAGGTAAACTTGACAACAGCTGGGGTAAGTAGCAATTTGAACAGGATATTTATGTTTATATTTTCATATCCCTCCGTGTTTAGATAAAAACTGTAGCGTCACATGTCCACATGCAAGCAACTTTATATGATGTTGCTACCAGCATTAAGGATATCAGATTATCACAGAATGACTGAAGAGTTGCAACATTTCAGAGAACCTGCATGGTGGCCAAGTGCACATGAGACACATGATAATGGAGAACATGCGTGTGTGTGCATGTGTGGGTGATTAAGCTTTCATCGTTGTGTGACTTTGCAAAAGTTGTGTGTGATTTTTTCTCTCCTGTTCTTGTAAATGAGCATGAGCAGGCATTCAGAAGAACATGGAGAATCCTTAACCAATCTGAGAAATTTTCATATTGCAAAATGCACGATGATCATTATGTTCTATTAGTTACTTCAGGCAGGAGAAATAACTGGAGCCGCACCATCCCTTAATGCTGTATTAGACATTTTACATGGGAAATTATCATTAAAAAATTTGTTGTGTTAATTTATTCTTGTAAAGATTTATTTTGTTTATTCGAAAGGCAGAGTAACAATGGGAATGGGAGACACTTACAGAGACAGAGATCTTCCATCTGCTAATTCACTCCCCAAACAGCAGTTGTGGCTGGGGCCCAGCACAATAGCGTAGTGGCTAAAGTCCTCACCTTGAAAGCACCGGGATCCCATAGGGGCGCCAGTTCTAACCCCGGCAGCCCCACCTCCCATCCAGCTTTATGCCTGTGGCCTGGGAAAGCAGTTGAGGACGACCCAAAGCCTTGGGACCCTGCACCCGGGTGGGAGACCTGGAAGAAGCCCCTGGCTTCTGGCTCCTAGCTTCAGATTGGCTCAGCTCCAGCAATTGCGGCCACTTGGGGAGTGAATCATTGGACGGAAGATCTCCCTCTCTGTCTCTCCTCCTCTCTGATTTCTGCCTTTCCAATAAAAAATAAATAAATCTTAAAAAAAATAATTGTGGCTAAACCTGGTTGAAGTCAGCAGCCAGGAAGTCCACTCAGGTTTCCCACATGCGTGACAGGGACCCCAGCATTCAGTCCATCTTTCACTGCTTCCAGGCACATTAGCAGGGAGCTCCATATAGGATATTGTCGTTGCAAGCAGAGACGTAAACCTCTGCGCCACAATGCCAGCCCTTCAAGCCCATTTTGAATGGGAAAGTGTTGAAGCTAAGGTGGGAAAATCACTTGGCCAAATCAGACAGCCACAAGAGAGACAAGTCTGAGTGCAAACAGAGATGTTTGACTCAAAGCCATGAATTCTCCCACCAGATAATGATTCTTTTGTATGTGGGGAATATTTCCAACCGGGAAACATTAAGTTGCCCAAGATTTAGATAAACATGCTGAAAGGCCAATTATGATAGTACTGGTCTGGATTCATGTAGACCATCTTTTCCGCTGAATTCCAAATATCCGCAATGTAGCCTCAGGACATATTCTTGAGGCCAAAAGGCACAAGTGTTATGTTACCAGATGTGGGATCTGGAAGAACGAAGATTCTGCAGTTTGCTGAATGCCATAGAGTTAGCAGGAAGAAAAATTAAAATTGAAGTTTTCAGGTGCCAATTTATCTCCATTAGTAAGGACTGCCTCTCATCAAGTTTACCCTAGATTTTCTTCAAAAAGCAATAAATACTGTGGCTGTGTTTGTGTAAGTTTTTTAAAAATCTGCCTTTATGGAGCACCTACAATGTGCCAAATTCTTCCAGAGCGTGTTATTCTGTCATCCTCAGGGCTCGCTGACCTGCAGTGACTTCAATTGCATAGATGATTTGCCAGGACCCCATACAGGTATGATAAAGCTGGTTTTCAAATCCAGGCTTTCCCAGCTTGGCAGTCCAGATTTTTTTTTTGCTTTAAGCCACACAATATGAGTATAAAATTCTCTTCCCAATCCAATACAGAATTCTTGTACTATACACTACTACAAAATTCTCCGAGTTATGGGCTGTGGCAGCAGAATATGTTGTTATAAAGATGAAATGAATACACTCATATGCAGTGCACCATATCAATGTGTGGCATCAACTAAGGATTCAGTTGATGATGATGATGTTGGTGTTAGTAAAGATGAGGAGTACTGGAACTGTGTGAAAAACACTTGACATATTTCTCATGAAGTTTGATTCTGACAAGCTGGCTGCATACCTGTATTCTTGTACCAAAATCATCAGTTTTCTCATCAGCAGTTATTTACATGCAAACAGACCTAATCAATCGAAACAGTGATACATAATTATCAATCAGTGTGACTGTGTGCTGAGTTAACTTCTGGGAATAACTCAACTATTTGAGACATAGCCATTGCCCTTACTTCTAAGTTCTGGTAAAGTTTGAAAGGCTAGGATTAAATAATAACTTAAGAAAGTGTATGTTGAAATAGTTTAGTCTGCACAAGAAATGTGCAGAAATATCTGTGGAAGAAAAATGTGCTAAAATCACTGATGCAGACTGATCCCTCAAAGAGATGGGGAGAGTTGAAATGCTGTAATCCCAGGCAAGGAGGAAGGGATTCGCAGAAGGGATGAATGTTCCCTGAGGAAGGCAGCAATGGAATGTGGCCACTAACTGATTTCCTGGTAGACTGCAGGAGTGTGGACCGAAGTGTGGCCATGTGACAGCTGTGTCTGTGGCAGGCCATGTGTCATCTCTGAAGCTGTCCTGTTGGCAGGAGCCTCGTGTGGCCTTAGTTTCTCATCTGATTGCCCAATCTGTTCTAATGCAGAATCGTGTCCTCTCCTTGAAATTTTGACCATTTACATGGCTCATGACTTCACAGTCATTCTTCTAAAAATCCTCTTTCTTGGCTTCCCACAATAAATGTCCTAAGTAAAGTTGGTGTTTTAGGGGATGCTATTTCAAGGTCTTATTGCGTTATCATTAAACTTGTCATGATATCAAGTACTGCAGCAATGGTGTGGTGATTTTACTTCATCAGAATTCTTTTTTTTTTTTAAAGATTTATTTTTATTATTTTTTCATTGGAAAGGCGGATATACAGAGAGAGGAGAGACAGAGAGGAAGATCCTCCGTCCGATGATTTACTCCCCAAGTGAGCGCAACGGCCGATACTATGCCGATCCGAAGCCAGGAGCCTCTTCCAGGTCTCCCACGCGGGTGCAGGGTCCCAAAGCTTTGGGCTGTCCTCGACTGCTTTCCCAGGCCACAGGCAGGGAGCTGGAAGGGAAGCGGGGCTGCCGGGATCAGAACCGGCGCCCATATGGGATCCCGGGCGTGCAAGGCGAGGACCTTTAACCACTTGCGCCACAGCGCCGGGCCCCTTCATCAGAATTCTTACAACACTTGCATTGAGAATAGTTCCTAAGACTCTAGCTAGCAGGATCTCTTCCGCAGATCATGGCAGAGAAAATAACTGCCATTTTAACAGTGGCTCTTGCATTATCCAAGTATGTGTGTAGATATATGTGACATGTGATATGTATGTGATATAGAATTGTGAACTGTGGCAGTAGAATATGTTATAAAGATGAAATTGAATACATTCATGTAATGGGTATGCCCTTTGTTTAGTAGTTATTTCCCTATTTTCATATATCTGAAAATATGTAGGTGGCACAACAAACACATAATTCTACAGCACAAATATTATTGTACTGGTCATAGTTAAGGCATGTATCCATTTACAAAAAGTCCAGCACATAATGGTAACAGGTAATACTTGCGTAGGGAGAAAGGAAAGGAAAAGAAAGTGTACTTTATCTTGCTGTAACAGCTCCAGTCACCTGAAAATTGAGGCCTGATATTCTTCCTGTGTAACATGATGAGCTAGGAGGAATAGAGTTGGAAGGATCTTCAAAAAACTTCATGGAATATGCATATCATCAAAAAAATGTGGCCTGGGTTTTAAAATCATTTTTACACCCAGGTAAACTTCTTGTTTGACTCCTTTTTTTTTTTTCCTGCAAACTTTCTGAAAGACCCTCATAGCAGGATCCTTTCCAGAAGCAAAAAAGAAGTTATTAGGTCTCTGAAAGAACTAAGATGGATCTCATGACATGCCCCCCAGAAGGAAGGGCTGTTGTTTGGGCCAGGTTGCCGCTCAGAGAGCACGGGGGATTCTGAACTGTGACACAGGCTGGAGGCTCATTGGAGTGAGCCTGTAGTATCTTGCAGCTTGACAGAAGCGTGTGCACGCGCACACACACACATGCACACTGCTAGCAAACCCTGTGCCTGCTCCCCACGCCTGAGTCCCTCGCAGGAACGTGCTCAGGCTCTCCCGGGTGTGCAGTGTTTCCAGAAGGAGATGAAAAGACACAAAAGGAAAACCTGACAAGTTTGCCAATGTCTGTCTGGGGGATTTGCGAGCTGGCTGGCCCTGGGATGGACTCCGTTTAAACTCATCTGTGTCTTCCTCATGTGCCACTCTTCTTGGCTCTCATTAGAAATTCAGGGGCAGAGAACAAAGCAACCATGTTTGTTTTTGCCAAGCAGGAGGAGCCTGTTGCAAACGGTCCTGACAGCTGTGGCCTGTGTCTCTGCGAACTAAGGGCTTTTCCATGTTTCATTCAAGACTGTTTAGTCTGGTGGCTGAGGATTCATATATCAATCCTGGGCTCTCGTGTCATCGAGGTCGTTCTGATTTCCAGTGATTTCATTGTCGTCTGTCTTGGCCTCCAGTGAAAGAAAACACTGGGCGTCAAGTTATTGCAGGGTCACTTAAAAGCTTGCCTTTCTCCATTCACCCACTTTAATGGCCTTGCCAGTGCTTCCACAAAAGCCAAACGAACCTAGGCTGAGGCCCCAAGCAGCTCCTAATCAGTAACACCTGGATGGGAATCAGCCCCCTGCTCTCCCCCCTTGGCTGTTGCAGAAGTGGCAGTGCATCGAGGACACATCTGGCAAGCTGCGAATCCACAAGTGCAAGGGCCCCACTGACCTGCTCACAGTCCGCCAGAGCACGCGCAACCTCTACACTCGCGGCTTCCACGACAAGGACAAAGAGTGTCATTGCAGGGAGTCTGGTTACCGTGCCAGCAGGGACCAGAGGAAGAGTCAACGGCAGTTCCTGAGAAACCAGGGCACTCCAAGTAAGACACACTCCCAGGCAGACCCCTCTCCCAGGCAGACCTTAAAGGGACAAAGGACTGCTGCTCCTTCTGCATTTTTAGAGATTACCCATGCGTGCTTCTCAGGCTAATAACAAACTGTTTTCTTTATTTTTTCTTAAAGAAAGCTAAGAATAATTTGCTGTGTAAACATTTTAACCTAAGCATAAAATGAAAGGATATGTAATCAAAGACCGCATGCGAAATAGTCACTCATTTTTTTTTAACGAATCTATGAAGTGGTTATTCGGAAAAAAAAAATAGAAATACAGCTTAGGTCCATTTTATTTTATGTTCATGCTAATCTGATGATTTTTCTGCCTAAAAAAAATGCAGGTTTTCACTATGTAAGATGAGAAACGGAAGTACTTTTCTTTAAAAAGACATATACTTAAATCTCCATTAAGACACACATTTTTCTAAATTCTGCCATGTGGTTAGATATAACTGGCTGGCAGGTTCAGACTAGTTGCTATCAGTATGAAAAGCACTGCCTAGCATTTTCTTTATAAAAATCCCAGGATTATAGGAATTGAAAAATTCCCACTCTAACACCTTCTAAAAAAGAATGAGTCTACTGCCATCTGGTGGAATAGTGTGAAAGTGACTCAAGATTTGGAAGTCAAATTATCCGGCTTGAAAAGTGTAAATAAACCCTTAGAATAAGCATTTTTATCATGGACTCCACAAAATGGAATTTAGGATCACAAATACCCTGACATTTCATCCAAAACTATAAATATATTCTATGTGCATATGCATATTTTTGTCAATGTCAATGATATTAACAGAGTCCTTTTTTAAAGATTTTTGGGGAAGGTAGAGTGACAAAGAAAGAGGGGAAAAGGCAGAAAGAGATCTCCCACTCAGCTGCCAGGCCTTCTCCAAGCCAAAATCAGAAGCCTAGAACTCCATCTGGGTCTCCTAGGCGGGTAGCAAGGGGCCATCTTCTACAACATTTCCACTTGCTGGATGGGAAATGAAGCATCTGATATTCAAACTGGTGTTCCTGTGGGATGCCAGCATTGCAGTGGAAGTTTAACCCACTGCACTGCCTCTCAACAAATTCTTAATTAACTATTAATTAACTATTAATTAATTAACTATTAATTAACTATTGCTTTGGGGAATTTTTTTCCCCCTTCCAACGAGAAAAATCTCAGTTTTAATCATTTACAAAAGCATAGGAAGTATAGGTGGCCTTGAACTTGGGTGAGGGTACAGACTTCTAGTTTCAGCCTGGCCCAAACCTTGCCATTGCAGCTGTTTGGGTAATGAACTGGCAGACAGAAGATTTTCTTTCTCTGTCCCTTTCTCCCCTTCTCTGTAACTCTGCTTTCAACATGAACAAAATATTTTGAAAATAAATAGGTAATTTTTTTAAAACAATATAAGGCTTAAAATCACAAGGGACACGGCCTTGCAGCTGAATTGCCAAATGTGTCTCAGCAGCAGACTCCCCAAGGCCGGATGTCACTCCCTAAGAAGGCTGGGCCCACGCAGAAAGCTCAGCAGTGTTTTCCATCAGCGCAGAATCTAACAGACCTGGAAGGAGGAGTCACTTTTCTTCCCTTGTACTGTGATAGCTTACAGTTAAGCATAAAGTGAATATTGTGCAGCAAAACCTCAATAAAGAATAACTATTATTACTATTTATTTAAAACAAACTAGAAGAAGGCACTTTGTCACTATTATTAACACCATAACTGGGAACAGAGTTGTATCTGAACAAACTGCCTAGGTGGTTTCCATTGAAAACTGGACATTGCAGGTCACATCCTACTTTAAGCGGACAGTATGGCTGAGATCCTGCACTTGATCTTAGCCCAAAGGCCAAGAAACAGTATAGAGATCCTTCCTTGAAGGGTGAAGGCCCTGAGGGCTATAGAAGCAGAGTTGTCCTGCAGAGTGCTATGCAGTGACACAGCCATAGCAGCCACCTGCCTCCCCTGCAATGCCTTACCACAGGGTTGCCCTGGGCACCAGGCACCCCTCAGCAATGCACCAAGTCCTGTCTGCCCCTCACAAGATCTGACCATTTTCTTCCCTCCTAAACTCCACAAGGACACCCCTAGTAACATAACCTTCCTTATTTCCAGAGTACAAGCCCAGGTTCGTCCATACCCGACAGACACGTTCCTTGTCCGTGGAATTTGAAGGTGAAATCTATGACATCAACCTGGAAGAAGAGGAGTTGCAAGTGTTGCAACCAAGAAACATTGCCAAGCGCCATGATGAAGGCCCGTGGGGGCTGGGAGGCCGCCAGGCGGGCAGCGGTGGCAACAGGAACAGGATGCTGGCAGATAGCAGCAATGCTGTGGGCCCCACCACTGTGAGAGTGACGCACAAGTACGAAGCCTCTGCCTGCTCTTTCAGCTTGGGTTCGAAGTTGCTTCCACTCCCCAGTAGGACCACAATTTTGTGCTGCTTAAAATAGTGTCACTAGGACATCTGGTATCCGAGGGATGGTCACCAAAACAGCTGGAAACCCTAAGAGGCATTGAGGAACCCCAACAGTAATAGACTAGAATATGTGCTTTGGGTTCAATTTTATTTTGGGGCAAATCATTTGGGAATCAAGCCAGAGTAAACCTACCCCATATTAGCTTAGCAGCATAGAGTTTGTATCCCAAGGAATTATCTATGTTGACGTCTATAGAGTAGACCAAAATAGTTACGGGGGCTGGGAGTGGCTCTTCCGTGCTGCATGGCCACTGTTGCTCCTAGCAGTATCGTAGCTAGGACCTCAAAAACAAAGTACAGTCACAGGGAGGAAACTGGGTCTCAGAGACACTTCCAGAAAGATGATGTAGGTTAGCCACGGCTACTCACAGAAACCAGAAAGAAGATGGAAGTCAGGAAAGCAGAGAAGAGAGATGACTCCCCCAAAGCTTTAGTGGATTCACTGGCTTTTCAGTTCCTTCCAAAACGACTTGCTCTCTTGATGAAGAAACTATCTCTTTCCGAATTTACTTTGGTTTTTTGTGGGTTTTTTTTTTTTGCCCCAGTTGCATTTCTTGGGGTGGGGGAGGTACCGTGGTCCTGCCAGGGTTTTATCTTCGGGGTTGGCCTCAGTGCCTGCAGTTGTCAGAGTGATATACTAAGAAGATGTGGGCTGGCATCCATTTCTCTTGCATTATACATTGACCCTTACAGCCCACCTGCTCTCCATCTCTGGGGCTGCTTCTTTGCTTCAGAACATAATGGCATACTTAAGGCAAGCCCTTTAGAGCAGAATTAATGGGAGGAATACTCCCTTCCTGGCTCTGCATTTCTTCAAACAAGCCATTTTTATTATGACTGTAAAAAAATCTTTTCTCTCTCTCTCTATCTGCTTATGCTTCCAAAACTTGAGTTCTGGGGTGGTATGTGCTCCAGGAAGCATGTATCTGCTTATGCTTCCAAAACTTGAGTTCTGGGATGGTATGTGCTCCAGGAAGCATGAATTTTGAGAGCTGCCTTGAAAAGTGACATCATCCCTTGCCCAGCCAAATGCCAGGATGTGTTCCACATATCCTGCCTATGGATACGTAGACTCCAAGCCTACCATTTGTATCAGTGTTAGTAGCTTAGAGTGTCATTATGGTCTCTTTGAAACGTAAAGCTATTTTCTTATACTTTGGTTTACTTGTGCAGGTGTTTTATTCTTCCAAATGACACAATCCATTGTGAGAGAGAACTATACCAATCAGCCAGAGCCTGGAAGGACCATAAGGCATACATTGATAAAGAGGTGAGTATGGCCATGTGACATAGGATTTATTCCAAATCTAAGCTGTTTTCTAGCCCTGCTGTGATGGTGGGATATATGATGTGCCCAAGTCATTGTTTTTGTAATTACATAAGAAAGCAAATGATCAAAAAAAGAAAAACCAGTGATTGTGCTACAAACCATAACGTGAGAGGAGAGTAAGGATGGACTCAGTAGCCCTCTGAAGACTCTGTAGGAAAATTATTTATGTATGGAAATGATTTAATTATGAAGATTCAGTTAGAGCATAAGGTGTTTTCAAAAAACTCCTGGAAACGCATATTATAAAAATAATCTAGGCGCGGAACATAAGTTTCAAAATTACACCAAAATAAATTATCTTTTCAGTTCCTTTTCCTACTTTTTTTGAGCAAGCAAGGGAAAAAAAAAAAAAGCTCCCATCCACTGATTCAAATACCTTACAATGGCCAGGACCAACTCTGGCCAGTGGAGCCGGAAATTCATTCTAGACCTCTCTCGGCAGCAGAAGTATGCTTCCTTGAGCCATCACTGCCATGCTCCAGTTCCTGCACTTCCTGAATGCTGCAATCAGGAGCCAGAGCTGGGCCTTGACCTTAGTAGGTGGGATGTGAGCGATGTTCCTGCTGTGCTCATCCCTCGGCCACTCACCCACCCCTCCAGGAACTTGTGGACGCTCCCTCATATGTTCCCTAACAAACTGTTGTCTCCAGTTCGTAGTTACAGGAACAACCCATACGGAGTCAAGAAAAGCACTTGGCAAGGTAAGATGTGACCGCAAAGGCCGTTTTTCAAATCCGTGTCTTCCAGATCGAAGCTCTGCAAGATAAAATTAAGAATTTAAGGGAAGTAAGAGGACATCTGAAGCGAAGAAAGCCTGAGGAGTGTAACTGTGGCAAACAGAGGTGGGTGTGGAGCTCCGGCAGCTGCTTTTCCTTGCCTGGTCTCTCCCACATGGGCTGCAGGGCAGAACAGCAGGCTCCTTTCTCTGTTTTACCAACAGAAAGCAAAATACAAATGCATTGCCTTATGATGATTAGCCTAACCTATTGAAGTAAAATGTAAAATTAAAAATCTGCCATAAAGTCAAGCAGCAAGAACAAAGTCCCATGCGGTTAAAAGAGTTGCAGTAGAGTGACAGCTTCCTTTCTCTGCTGCTATCTCTTCATAAAATGAACTGCTAAGGTCAAATGCAAGGTTGTGAAAGACTCACTTTTTAACCTTCTTGCCTGCAGCTATTACAGTAAAGAGAAAGGCGTGAAAAAGCAGGAGAAATTGAAGAGCCATCTTCACCCATTCAAGTAAGTCATGCTGTGTTTTCCACATTTGCTGGGTGTCAGGGTCTGTGCCCTGGGCACTTCCGGAAGGTGGAAGAGTTCCATGTGAGCAAAGTGCCACTGCCTTGGAAAAGGCAGATCCACTCAGCATGGTGCATAGTCCAAGAACAGGTGCACAAACCCTGTACCTCCTCGGCTTACCATGTGATGCTCTGCAATCCTTTGACAAGTGACAACTATACATATATACGTATGTATATGTATATGTACATATATATATATATATATATAGCAGTTTCTAATCCTGTGGGGGGGGGGGCCTCCTCAATGGAACCAATACCCAGACTGTATGCAGAGTGACTGAGAGTGGCAAAGTCTCTACTGATTAGATTGGTGTGTTCTGTAGAGCAGCCTGTAAGATCATTTTGTTCTGAAAGTGAAAATAAGCATGCATATTCGAAAAAAAATAATAACAGCAGAAATTGCACATCAAGGAGAGTCAATACTTAGGCCTCAACAGTGTTTTGAAATGTCAACACAATGAAAAAGGAAGACAAATCAATTCAAAATATTGGCTCTCCCTACCTATTTTGTAGAATTTATCAAAGAATTTTTTTAACCTTCTGAAAACGAAGCCATCTGATGCAAGGTATCATGGATTCAGCAGCTGATGGTTCTGGACCACCAGATTAAGACAGTTGCGCAAACGGGATGGCCAGCAGCAACCTGTGATTCACACTGGCTTTCACTCCTATCAGTGTTCCCACGTAAACATGGAAGAAGAGACTGATCGCGTTAGGGTTCATAAGTCCTGAGAGAGCTATCATTGAATGAATTGACCTTCTGTCCACAGACCACTTACTCTGCAGGATGTGTTCTTATGCAGCTAAATGCTGGCGCACCATTCAGAACACTAACCCCATTTTTAACTGAGATACTATTTTCTGATCGCTAAAACCAGTCTCTTCTGCTGCGATAGGGAGGCTGCCCAGGGAGTAGACAGCAAACTGCAGCTTTTCAAGGAGAACCGGAGCAGGAGGAAGGAGAGGAAGGAGAAGAAACGTCAGAGGAAGGGCGAGGCGTGCAGCGTGCCTGGCCTCACCTGCTTCACGCACGACAACAACCACTGGCAGACGGCCCCGTTCTGGAACCGTGAGTCGCTGCTTCCGGCCACCCCTCCGACCCTGCGGCGCCTACCCCGGGAACACTGACCAGGCACTCTCAAAAGATGGAGGGCATCCTACCTAGCACAGTCCATACTCACAATGTGAATCATTGTGCCTCCCCGCAAAAAAAAAAATTTTTTTAAGGAATTTAGGGAAGGTTGTGTGTGTGTGTGTGTGTTTTGTTTTAAAATGCCAACTCTTCCTTGAGTTTTTTCTCCCAAAGATGTTGTCCTGCGGAGCATCCACCACTTGGCAGAACTCCGCTGGGAAAGACTGTTCTGTGGGTAAATAACCCAGTAACTGGGGAGCAATTTGGCTACAATGTTTCTGTCTCATGTCAAGGGCACACTCTGAGTGTAACAAACGAAAGTAAAAGAAAGATACAAGTCCACTTCTTGGTGATTCTCAGTCCCCTTTGGTGCTCCGTGTGTGTGAGAGAGAGAAATAACAAGAATTCCACATAATTATTTGATTTTATATTGAATTTCTGAGGGTGCAAAGTCAAATCAGTGCTTTTATTTAAAAAAAAAAAAGGACTTGCCCTTTTTGTTAGTTTCTAGTTATTTACTTGTTTGCTTGTTTTATTTATCTAAAAGACAGAGAGAAAAAGACATCTTTTGTCTCCTGATTTGCTCTCCAAATCATGACATCCACTAGAGCTGAGCTGTGCTGAAACCAAGAGCCAGGGACTATCTCCTGGTCTCTGATGTGGGCAGGAATGGCTGAGGTGCTGAAGCCATCACTTGCCACCTCCAGGGCACTCATTAGCAGAGCCAGGACTCAAAGCAGGCATTCCCATAGAGGATGTGAGTGTCCTAAATGGCATATTAGCCACCGTGCCAAATTCCCACCTGGTACACAAGTATTTCTCTTAGCGGTGTACATATATCCACTGAGGCCATATGAAAACAACATCCGTATTCTTGTGGGGCATCAGTCAATGACAAGCTTCACGGGCCACAGAGGTGAGACACCAAATCTGGTGACTGAGTCTCTGGATACCGCCCTGCCTCTGCTTCACCCTCAGATCGGGAGACTCCAAGGAGTCCATAGGCCATCCTAAGGTCAATCCATGGCCTCTCCAACAGGATGTTTGTTTCATCTTCCTGTTTTGACACGTCTGGATTTCAGTGTTCGTGTGTGCATTTATGTGTACAATTGCATGAATACTGAATGAACACATACAGTCACAGCATTAAACTTTCTTTTTTTTTAAGATTTATTTTATTTTTTATTGGAAAGGCGGATATACAGAGAGGAGAGACAGAGAGGAAGATCTTCCGTCCGATGTTTCACTCCCCAAGTGACCACAACAGCTGGTGTTGCGCCGATCCAAAGCCAGGAGCCTCTCCTGGGTCTCCCACGTGGGTGCAGGGTCCCAAGGCTTTGGGCCGTCCTCGACTGCTTTCCCAGGCCACAGGCAGGGAGCTGGAAGGGAAATAAAATAAAATAATAATAAAATAATAATAAAAATAAATCTTTAAAAAAAAAAGAAATTAAATTTAAAGAACTGGGAACATTGAGCAAGCCACCTTGTTCTCTGCCTTCATTGTACTTAGGTTTAAATTAGGGGAGTTTACATATGGAAAGAAAATGAGATAAATGAAACAATAATAAGCTGGAATTATGCTGTGAAGGAAGCAGTGATCAAACAAACCACAATTGTTAAAGAGGACCCTTGGGAAAGCAAGGAGTTAACCAGCCTCTGCAAAGAGGAGAAATTCCAGCTGAAACCAAAAGGCAGGGCCAGGCAATCCACGTGGGAGGGAGCAACCACCCAGACAGAGGGAACTGCTTGAGCAGGACCAGGAGCAGTGAGCCTTTGCTTGTGTCCAGAGCTGGAGGCTCCTTGAAGGAGGAGGTAGTAACGATATATAGTCATAGTCTTGCACGCCAGAAGACGACACCAAACTTCCACCTGCCTACCACCTCCCAACGCACTAAGACCAAGCCACCACCGCGTCTTAGCTCAACCATTGCCTCCCCTCCTCAGTGGTCTCTCAGACTCCCCTCTACATCCTGTTCAGAGGAGTTAGAGTGGCCTCTGGATGATGCCCTGTGTTTTAGGGCTAAAGAGTAAAGTCCTCAACATGGCCTGTGGGCGGTGATCCAGTCCCGCCCCAGCCATGTGCTCCCACCTCTGCCTGCTCCACTACTTGCCTTCTCGTTCTCTGTTGACCAACCCAAGCTCCCTCCTACCACAGGGTCTTCACACATCTTGCCTCCTCCTTCCATAAGGTTCTTCTCCTGTGTCTATCAAACACCTGCTTCCTCTTCAATCCCTATTGCAAGGTCACTTCTTTTTTTTTTTTTTTTTAAAGATTTATTTTTATTATTTTTTTATTGGAAAGGCGGATATACAGAGAGGAGAGACAGAGAGGAAGATCTTCCATCCGATGATTCACTCCCCAAGTGAGCGCAACGGGCCGATACTATGCCAATCCGAAGCCAGGAGCCTCTTCCGGGTCTCCCACGCAGGTGCAGGGTCCCAAAGCCTTGGGCCGTCCTCGACTGCTTTCCCAGGCCACAGGCAGGGAACTGGAAGGGAAGCGGGGCTGCCGGGATTAGAACCGGCGCCCATATGGGATCCCGGGCGTGCTAGGCGAGGACCTTAACCACTTGCGCCACCGCGCCGGGCCCCTGCAAGGTCACTTCTGAAGGACACATCCCCTGTGGCTCAGGCCATGGAGGCCACTGTTACACTACACTGTCAGCGTGTCCTCTGTTTTCTCTATGAGAGTGATCATGTTTACAGTTATGTATGTTGTTTCACTTGTCTTTTTGCTTAACTCTGATCTCTAGGCTATACATTTCTGAAGATAAGAGATCGTGTCTATAGGACACTGCATCCTCTCGGTGCTAAATAAATATGTATATATAAACAAGCAAATTACTCCAATATAGCTCAACTCATATCAACACAGCTAACCTTTTGAGTACCACTGAATGTCACCATGTAACAATGTGAGGAATAGAAAGTGAGTCAAAAAAAAAAAAAAAAGAAAAGAAAAGAATACCCTGCAGTTACTCAGGTCTTTCAGGATCAAAATGGAGACTTGATTTCACTTGGTACCAAATCTGATGCACTGGGCAGTGTGCGTTGCATTGTTGATGGTCATGGTGTCAGTATTCTGGGACACTTGGTTTCAAATTTCCTTTGGCAGTAACTCACAGTGACAAATACATCTTAGGATCTTTTATCCATAGTGTGCATACACAGATAGTGTGTCTGCGTAATTGCGTGTATGCTTGTAATACATATACTGTAGGTAATGTATATACTTCAATTGAATTTTTAAAAATCAATATTATGTCTCATGCCATCTTTTTTGTCTATTCTGTTTCCTATTTTAAGGAAATGTTATATTGTCGCGTTCCTAGTATTCATAGTACCAACTTGAGCTTTTGGCATAGTGGTGGATATTCAACAACATAAAGTAGAAAAGTCAGATCCATCCCCAACAAGTCACCTCCTGTTGCAATGGCTTCTGGACTTTTTAAAGAATATATCCATGTCTGCTTTTGAAATGACCACAAAGCCAAAGAGAGGTCAAAGTAGGCTGCCTGATGCACCTTAGCTTTTGCATTAAAAAAAAATCATCATCTTTCTTTCTCTTTTTCACCTGGTTTCACAGCAAATGTGTATGGAGCAGGAAAAGGGCTGTAGATATACAACATCAAACCACAACATCTATGGGGGAAAAAATGAACCTCAAAGTGTAAAGCCAAACTCTGGAGCAGCTTGCTACAAGGTTATTCATTCTTTTTGGTTTGTTTTTCTTTTCACCCACCAGTGGGATCATTCTGTGCTTGCACAAGCTCTAACAATAACACATACTGGTGTTTGCGAACAGTCAATGAGACACATAACTTTCTCTTCTGCGAGTTTGCTACTGGCTTCCTGGAGTATTTTGATATGAATACAGATCCTTATCAGGTAAGACAGTATGTTCCACTTCATGAAGGTTGTTGGGAATAGGGTCGTCGTAGCAAGAGCTGAAGCACGTTGTCCTGCCCTCTTCCTCCCCAGCTCACAAACACAGTGCACACAGTGGAACGAGGAGTTCTGAATCAGCTACATGTTCAACTAATGGAACTCAGAAGCTGTCAAGGGTACAAGCAATGTAACCCAAGACCTAAAGGACTTGACATGGGTAAGGAAAAGATTTATCTTGTTTTATATCACCAACTGCTACCAGGTTTTCTGCCTTTAAAATATTCCTGTGCATAGAAACTTCCAGTTGGTGATAGTTACACAGGAAACTTTCCAGGTAATTCCACACGTAATTGGCTCTCTAAACTTAGCTCTGGATGCATTAATGGAAAACTTAATCCACCAAAACGTTCAGTGAGCACTTCCTTCGAATCTGTCACGCAGGTCTATTCAATTAGTAAAGCTTGATTCCTGGTAGAAGCATCTACCAGAAACGAAATGAAAACTTTAGCAAAGTCTTTGTCATCGCTGTAAACCACAATTTCCTCTTCTTTGAGAGAACATAGATGGAAACACACACTGCTGCATTTCTGCTTATCAC
The DNA here is from genome assembly GCF_017591425.1 of Ochotona curzoniae. NCBI lineage: Eukaryota > Metazoa > Chordata > Mammalia > Lagomorpha > Ochotonidae > Ochotona > Ochotona curzoniae. Next base: position 20,181,420 of record NW_024464939.1, on the reverse strand, counting down.
ATTTTGAAATGACCTCTGTTGGATCCAAGCTCATGTCATAGGGAATTAGATTTCTTATACAGGTTTTTCCCATCTGAAACTAGAGACGTATGAGGAGTACATTAGCTTGGCATCTATCAGTAGACAAGGGCCTCATTGGCTCCTGCCAGATGTTCCCTCCCTGACCTGCTGTGTTAAACTCACTTCCTTTGGTGCAGGGGAATGCAGCTCTTTGCGATGTGATCCCCAGCTCTTCTGTGGATAATGAAAATACCCATTTCCTTCTCATCATTTCTGCAGAAATTGAAATGTCAGTGGTCCATAGCAGGAAGGAAAAAGAGCTGAAGATGATAAGGGTATTACCATTGGCACAGCAAGTCAGTCCCAAAAGGAAGAACTGGCCTTTCAGGTGTTTGAGAGCAGTTTTCTTGCAGCTGTTTCCTGGGATCTTTTATAGCTGTATGTCTGAGCCCAGGCAGAGCCAGCAGCACCAACCATTAAAGTGGGCAGCTCTCTGGGCCATGTGCATTAAAGAGGGAATATGGTCCCATCCCAAAATAGACAATCTCCTCTCCTGTCGTTTCCACCACTATAGGATTCTAACAATTTTCATGCTATAGAGTCCCAGAGGAAATTATAAGTCCTGTGAGAAATGTCACATCCCAGGCCTCAATCAACACTTCTCAGTTAACACCTACTTGGGTGGAATTGCTAGGGGGACTAGACTCACAAAATAGGTCTCTTGTCACTGACCCCACTCAGTTCAAAGTTTTTTCAAATATTCTTATCTAGTGATCTTTTCCTCCAATCTCACAAAGAAAAGGAAGAAAGAGAGAGATGAAGAAAGAAAGGACCCACCAGAGCCTGGAATCTAAACCAACTAGTCAACACACTTTACTTGTTAAACCCAGATATTTCTTCCCAAAAGATCATAGCTTTCTTGACTCCTATGGGTGATGACATAACAGTTCTGCTTGGCGAAATCCGATAGCATCTCTTCATAGTGAAACAACACCAGGTGGAGCCAGTTATTGCTGTTGCACTTCAAGCAGTCCTCTCAACACTTTGGATCATCTCAATGGTTGATTATTAGCGGCCCATTTTTTCAAGTATTTCATCTAAAAATAACCAAAATTTAACTTTGAGAATTCCACAGACTTGTAGAATTATTTTTTCTCATTGCTTTTAAATGAACTCTCCTCCCTTCTTATCCACTCTCAATTTTTCTGCCGTGTCTCATGTATATGTATATATTTAATCTTAAACCTTTTTACTTTTAGCTTTCAATCCTCATTTTTGTTAAACCTAATAGAAAAAATCTCTGTTGGACTCTAGCCCTCACTGTATTTAACATAATATATTTCTTTCTAGGATTTAGATGTTGTGCATGGAAAACTGCATAGTGAATGGTTTATGAGTTCTAAATCTAACATAAATTACTCTTCTATTTTCCTATATCAGGAAATAAAGATGGAGGAAGCTATGATCTACACAGGTATTCACACTTTTTTATTCTCGGCAGCTTCTTTCCCAATAATTGCATGTTCCAGTTATTTCAACTAATTTCTGTTTCTTCCCATGTCACACAGGGTGTAGCTTGGGGTGCATGTCTGTTCTAACAGCATTCTCTGCCATCTTGTGTCATTGGTTACAAACTTTTCATTCTGCTTTCCGATCACTTCACTGCCTCAGCAAGACATCTTTCGGAGCATTTACTCATTGCCATGTTTTTGTTGTTGTTGCTGTTTTTTGTTTTATTTGGTTTTGTTTGTTCGCCTGTTGGATGATGCTTTTAAGCATGAAATGTCATGAAAGGAATGGGAGTGGATGGGGAGGACAGCAGACTGGCCTTGGAGAGCTTTGGAGAGGGTGGGAGATGAATGTCTTTGTCATGTTTACACTTTGTTTTCCTCACGGAAACAAGCCATAGAGTTCTATTAAATAATTATCCAAGGTACACAAGGACTGATGAATATTTTAAGAGCATTCTCAAATGCTCATTCACTATGTTGGGGAAAATCTAGGAATTTCCTGGCCAGTGGTCTTTAGTTAACTTTTCTTACCAAATCAGCAGCCATTCATACAAGTCAGAAGACTCTATAAGGAAGTGATGAATAAGTAAGTTGTGCTACTGGGTGGGAATACATACCTGAGGTCAAAGCATATTTCCCCCAAAAACAATACTAAGGCAATAGTGTCTGACATGTAAAACCTCCAAAACAACCTTCAGCCTCCTCATCTTACACCATTTCTAACCCTCATCCACACCTCCTATCGCATAGTACTGGAAAAAATCATCAGACACCTGCTGGCCTACCGCTTAGTCATTCGGCAGTGGCAACCACTGCCAATTTTCACACCAAGCAGTGACATTATAGATCTGCAAAAGTGTACTGTGCAGTGTAGACAGGGACTGGGGAAGCAATAACACTGAGGCATTTGTGTGTCATGCGCATCCTGGTTGGTACATTTAATTGGGGAAAATGTTTTCCATAAAACCAAAATAAAACAAAACAAAAAAAACCATGAACTTACTTTGTGCCATCACACTGATATATTCCCAGAGAAGCAAGAGGATTGCCGGTCCAAGGCACCTTGCTTATGTCCTGGTAAGCACCTCGGCTCCCGGCTTTGATCTCAGCTTCCTCCTTTCAGAGGCAGTTCATTAGTCCCTGGACAAGCCAGATGGTCATAGGAGAGGCAGTGTGGAATACAGACACCAGCAGAAAGACAAATGATGCTGGGCTATTGAGGCTAGTTTATTACCATTTATGTATCTCTTTTTTATCTTCTCAATCCCACCTTCCCACTTCCTTTATTCTGCCCAACATCAGTCATGTCTCCTTCCTCCTCTAAGCACATGAAGATGAGACAATAGCAAAGCATTCTTTTTAAACTTTTTTTTTATTTTTACCTTTTTGATTTAAGGAGAGAGAGAGAGAGAGAGGAAGAGAGGTGACCATTTGTTATTCACTCCCCCAGATGCCCAGGGTGATCAGAGGCAACGCTAGCAGCCATGAGCTCAGAACAGGTTTGGCCTGAGAGTGGCGTGAACCAAACACATGACAAGGACTGCATGATCAGGAAATTGGAATCAGGAGCAAGAAGTAGATACCACACCCAGGCATTCTTACACAAGACCTTAGCGTCTTAACCAACGTACTAAACAAACACCTTGCCAAAAACACTCAAGTCAGCCGAGGTCTATGCCACCTACTTCCCCTGGATCACATTAGAACATTTCCAAAGCGTGACACTGTATTTGTCCTAACACTAGACATTGGCTGTCCAGTTATTCTATCATGTATTCAGTTTTGTAGCTAAGGATTTTTCAGTCTAGTGTTCTTTTACTTTTGTCATGAAAAAAGGCTAAAAAGTTGGGTTATTTCCACCATCGCACCAGTTAGAACTGAGTTATTCACTAAGTCATCTTTCCTTTGAAGTAAAGAATGGTTAATTGCTCTTAAAAGGTAATTCAATGACCTTTGTGTTTTGGTTTCTCCCTTTCTTGGGCCTCTGCCAACACTACTCAAAGGGTGAAATAATCAACTGTTTCTTGGATCATTTTCATATGGCATTCACAATATTACCTGTTGATGGTCTGTGTACAGGAGTGACATGTAAGCTCATGTAAGTGTCCTTATCAAGGCTCCTCTCCAGGGAGCAACACTAAGGCAACCTTATAACTCAAAACAATCTGGTATTTTCAGGCATAATCTGTAGGGAACTTAACTTTGTTGTAGCTATCCATGTTGCAGACAGAAAATCTTGACACAGAGTTACTTAAGAGAACAACTACCAAGTCATGTCTGGGACTCAGGAAGCCCCCAAATGCAACATTTGATGGGAACCTCACTGCTCACCATGTGTTGTTGGATTGAATGGGAACCCAAAACAAGTCATGGTATATGTGTAGAATTTCTACAAAGACTGCCTTTTCAAATCGTGCTAACCAGTATACAGTGCACCCTGCATATTACTCTCCCTCTCTCTCTCTCTCTCTATATATATATACTATATGCATATTACTGGCATCCTCAAAGGGGTTTCAGAAACCTTCCTCTTACAGATTTTGATGGTTTTACAATTCTACTTAAAGGAATTTTAAATCATGAAATTTGGTGACATGATTCAGCAGTTAAGAATTTTCATAAAGTACCTATATCCTATCAAAGTGTCTGAACTAAAATCTTTCAATTCCTGCTTCTTGCTCATGTGCCCCCTGGGAGGCAACAAGTGATGGCTCAAGGACTGGGATTCTTCTCACCTGTGTGGTAGACCTGGGATATGTTCTTGGCTACTGATTTTGGCCTCACCTAGTCCTAACTGTTGTAAACATTTGGGGAGTTAACCAGTAGCTGGAAGAACACTTCTTGCCTCTCCTTTACTGTTGTCTAAAGTTTTTGATAGAAATTTTATGAGAAAATAATTTGAGAGACATAACCAGATCTGTTTAATTTTAAATTTGAAAATTCAAGAGTATTTTTAAAGCATTTATCTTGCACAAGTTAGATTTTTTTAATGTATCTTTTCATGCTTCCTTTTTTCTGATGAATTTTGAAAAGTTGATCTTTAGACTTAATGTGAAGTGTCTTTACAAGACTAATCTGTCCCCATACCTATGACATGCATGGTATGAAGCACAGAGAGCTGGTTTACAGTGGTCATCCTTGAATTTCACATCAGAAAGTGGAACGCATGATGTAGGGAATGATCTTTACAGTGAGTCGGAAGTGATCCTGTCTACCTGTCTACCTGTGTTGGTGTTTGCAAAGGAGAAGGATCTACAGACTGATGCGGCTTCTTTGTGATGGCCCTATGACAGCTGATGTTGATAGTGCTCTCTGATGTCAAAGAAGAACTTCCTGTGCCTGTGGTCCCATGCGCAGCAGCTGATGGGCAGCTCTTGGCAGCTCTGCAAGGACAGCTTCCTGAGCCTTTGCTCCAAGCCCGTGGCAGTCAGGCTCTGCTCATGTTGCTACCAACTGTGTTGATTCAAGTCTCCCTAGAGTAGAAATGTATGTCTAAGATGACTGAGCAGAGTACTGTGGTTGTGAATATGGATACTAGAGCCAAGCTGCATGGGCTCAAAGCCTAGCCTCACTGGTGACCATGCTTAGAACAGTCTGAAGGTAGCAAGCCCCAGTGAGTTGTGGGCTCAGAAAAGGAGACATGGACCACTTTCATCAATAAGACTATGTAAAAGGAAGTAGAAAGTAATAGTAATGCCGAATAATGTCAGAATATTTCATTAAAAAGTCAAAAAGGAGAACTTGCCAGCATCAACCCCACCTCTGTTATATATCACTGGTAAGCAACCAAGAGTCGAGAGACCACAAACCATTTTCTGTGCTGTCTCTGGAGATGTAAAGAAAGCTCCCACCCTTCACCACCCTGCTGTACGATGTCCTGCTGAGCTTCCCTTGGTTCTCTTCTCTCCATCTTGTCTCAGAGATATGCTATACCATTTCACTGCTGCCTTGCTAGCACTGTTAGACTTTTCTGTTTCAGGTACATAAATGAGAGATGGAGCAAGATCAGAAGGTGGGGATGAAAGGGACAGAGGTGAAGCTGGCCTCCTAAGACAATGAGGAGACATAGTCCAAGGTGGCTGGGTGTGAGTCAGATCCAGGAACCCTGTTTGCAGTTGCATAGTTTGTAAGGGTGGGCACTGAAGCCAGGCGAAGTAGCTCAACTGGACACGCCACATGAACAGTGGTGAAGGTGGGGTTGACATTGGTAGTCAGTCTGGTTAAGATCAGATTTGGGGTTAGTCTTGGCTTATTTGTGTTTACCTTTCCTAAGAGATTCCACTCAGTGTTCCTTTTTTCTTTTATATATAAATTGTTTGTGCCATAAAAGGAGGTAAAGCATAGCAGTTGTGAAACTTTCTAACAGCCTCCCCACACCGAGGAATAAAATTGACTTTTAACCAGTTTACTGTATAGGTGGGAAGTGATAGGAGAATTTTTGTGCACATTTTTCCATTCAGCAAGTAAATAAAAACAGAAAAGAAATTTACATGACCACCTCTACGAAGGTTACAGACTTCATAAAGTAAGTCAAGTAGCAGAACTATGAGGAGCCTTCGGAAAATTCATTAAAAAGCCATACTTAATTTTTAAAATTGTGCACAGATTTCAAAAGATTTTTAGTAATTTTGTTTTAATTCTGTTTTTCCATAAACTTTTTCTCACCCTCATATAATACACAATGCAAAATGCTTTAGCAGAGAATATGTTTCCATGAGAGCCATGGAAAACTTTGTAAACCCCACCCAAGGAAATCCAAAGAACCTCCCCTGGGAGGAGCCATTGGTGTTCCACTTGGAAGGCAACATTAGGGTGATGCCAACATGAGTTTAAGCACATCAGGCCAGCCAGAAGAGAGAGCTACGGGGCAGTGCAAATAGTTCAACATGAGTTTAGGAGAAGGGAAGGGAGAAGAAAGACAAAACTAAACAGGATGCAAATGCAAGGGCCATAGGGAGATCAGCGTGGACAAACCAGACATTTTGGCCACTCTAGTTAAATGTTACATCAAAGATGCTGAAAACCCTGAAAGCCACAGAAAAACATTTGTGAGTGTTCAACCAGAAGAAATAATAGAAGATCTGTATTGGTAAGAATCCTCACGAGAACCAATGTGCAGGTCAGACTTAGTTCAACTTCTGGCTCCACCACTCCTGAATTTATGGGACTATTTACTGACAGTATTATGTAATGTATTATATTTTAACATTCTTTGACATGCTTTAAATACATTGACTCATTTAACATTCATGAGGATTCTGTAAGGTTATTATTATTATACCTATTTTTCAGATGGAAAAATTAAGTCACAGAGTCACTTAGTACTTTCCCAGGATGAGACAGTGCTAAGGGATAAAATAGCGTTTCAAACTCAGCATCTACTGTGTCCTGTTACATGAAAAGCTACATACATTTACCAGTAATTAGGTATGCTATTTTAATCATCCAATGACTACACAAAGATATTCATATAAAAGTACATTTATTTCAGTAAATTTTATAGTTGAACATTTATTGCCTTTTATTAAATAAAATAGCTACTCCTACAATTCATCAATAAAGTAGATTAAAAATGTATAATCTTCTAACCCCCCCAAAAAAATGCCTATGAATATGTGCTCACAATTGGCTTCCGGATATGCTTCAGGACACTAAGAATCAGAACCTATGAGTTTCAAAGTCTGAATCCAATTTCATTTCAAGCTACGACATGTTATGTTTCAAGCAGCATGAAAATTGTTCAAGATGCATATGAATGAGAGCCCAAATGTTGGAAACCCTGTGTCCTCAAAAAAAATTTTTTTTCAGAGAATGAAGACAAATGTGTTTAGGTTTAGAAAGAAAAGATGAAATTGTTAGTTCAGGCTCTCAATTTTAGACATTGAATTGATTCCATGTGACTGAATACTGCAGGAGAATAGCTGTATTGATTGAAATATCCTCAGAAAGCAGCCAGGTGGCAGACTCCAATACACTATCATTTTCTGGTTGACTTGCCACTTGCTTCATGAAACTAAACACCTAGCAAGATGAAGTGCAAAGTTTGCTCTTGAGCATTGGTACCCAGAATCAACTCTAACGTGGATGCTGTAGTGGAGGTGCTCACGCAGATGAGGGAACCGGGGAAGAGCAGGGAAAGATGCTTCCATTTACTCTGAAGGCTGAGAGCTGGTCTGGGTGATGGGTCAGCCAAACATAATTTGGAATAAACACGAGCACAGAGGAAGGAGAGAGTCTGGTGTTTCAGGAAGCTGCACTGTTTCCACGAGGCTGCAGAGGCCAAAGGAGTTGGCAAGAATCAAGCTGTTCCTGGGGAAAAGAACCCTGCCATTTCCTATGGCAAACCTTCCTGTTTCCTGTGGCAGACTTGGTGCTTGCTGATCAGGACTCTGTTCACAAGCTTCATGGCAGCTTTTTGGTGATGTGATTTTTTTCGTATGTGTGTGATATAATCTTTTATGACTTGGCCAAGGTGGTGTTTGCTAGGTTAACCCATCATAGAATTACTCATTTTTCTTTTTAAATCAGCAAGTAATTCACCTACCATCTTTCCTAGATGCTCATAATTCTTTCTCAGATCACTCATACTAACCTAATTGCTGCAAAAAAGGTTAAATTCCCAATCCATGGTTCCCCATACATTTCTCAGATGGTAAAAAGATTTTTCCTTTCTCCTATTTATTTGTGTATATTTCACTTTGTTTCACAGTTATCCTTTTGTCATGATTGTTTTGGGGAGGATCAAAATGGCCTACATTTGGCATCTGATCCCTTCAGGTAACTTCTGTGTATCCCTGGAGTTTTTCCTTCAGTTTTTGAGCACTTACCTGTTTTCTGGCCTAACTGAGTATTTCAGACTCATCATATATTTTTGCCACCCCACATCTGGACTCAGCTGTTTCTCTGAAGACCCTCATTCTCCTCTAGAAGAGTCTGGTATATAAACATCAAGGTCGGTTTGAGGTGTAAAAGGTTGCTACTGAGGGGTCATTGCATCTCCACTCTTCAGAGAAATAAGAGCCAGGATACACACAGGTATACACCTGTGATATGTTGACCTCTGTTCTCGTACCTGCAGATACATGAAGTGAGGCTTACCTAGCTGGACTGATGTTTCCAGTATGTTATCTTGTTCCTGATCTTGGTGAACATGCTTTTAGAATTCCCTCACTAAATGAGAGGCAGGTGTCAGGACTAAGATGTGTACCTTTTCAAAATGGTAAGAAAATAGGCCTCCGTCCCTTTGTCAGTGTTTGCATCATTTGTCAATGTTGACTTGGTCAAAGGCTTTCTCCACAATGGTAGAGATGTTCAGAAAAGTTTTCTCTTTAGAGTTGTTAACAGGGTGCTTATATTAATAGATTTGCTAAGAGCAAATCAGGCTTTCATTCCTGGAATAAATTCCACTTGGTCATTGTGCACTATTTTCTTAACTAATACTGAATTCTGTTCATTGATACTTTCTATATTATATTTAAAATGTAATTGGCCTATAATTTCCTTTTTATTATGTTATGCTATCTGCTAGGTATTTTATTCATTTCTTATTGCTGTTCTGGTAAATTATAGTATTGAAACAGTACAGGTTTATTCTCTGGTATTTCTGAAGGTCAGAAGTCAATGTCAGGTCTTAACAGTCTGAAATGATGGTGCCATCAGGGCTGTGCTCCTTTGGGGAGCTCAGGGTAGACCCCCTTTCCACGTCATTTCCTGTTTCTAGTGATTGTCTGCCTTCCTTCGTCATGACCCCTTCTTGCGTCTTTCAAGTCAGCCACGAAGCTAAGCTTCATGTCTCTTCTTTCCCACCTCTTTCTTCCCCTCCTTCTCTCCTCTGATTTCTAACGAATCATTCTTCTGACTCCCTTGCCTCTTTTCCCATAAGAATGATCATGACCTCGTCCAGAACTCAAGGACAGTTTTGACATCTCAAGACCCATAACTTAATCCCCTCTGCAGTGTCCATTTTGCCACAGAAATTAATGCATGCATGCACAGTTTCTGCATACAGGAGACGACTGTCTTTGGAGGTCCATTATCCTGCCTGCCATAGCTATTAATGCTATACCTGCTTCATAAAGAGAATCATAAAGAGTTGTCTTAGATTTTTCTGTGTTCTGGAATAGTCTATGTCAAGAATCTCTTGTGTGGGCCCAGCACGATAGTTAAGGTCCTCACCTTGAATGCTCCGGGATCCCATATGGGTGTCGGTTCTAATCCCAGTAGCTCCACTTCCCATCCACCTCCCTGCTTGTGCCCTGGGAAAGCAGTCGAGGTCGGCCCAAAGCTTTGGGACCTGCACCCATGTGGGAGACCCGGAAGAAGTTCCTGGCTCCTGGCTTTGGATCGGCACAGCACCAGCCATTGCAGCCACTTGGGGAGTGAAACATTGGACGGAAGATCTTCCTCTCTGTCTCTCCTCCTCTCTGTGCATCTGCCTTTCCAATAAACTAAATAAATCTTAAAAAAAAAAACCATCTCTTTTGTGGCACTTTTGGTAAATGTATCCTATGTAAACAAATGGATCTGGTTCTTCTTTGCAGAGTAGTTCTTGAAGTTTTCTAATAACCTTTCTTTTTCATCTATGGAAATTGTGCTTTTGAGTTTTCTGTCTCTATTGGGTCAATTATGATAAACGCTTGCACAAAGTAGTTGTTTGAACAGATGGATGCATCCTTGATCCTGGAATCTGGTAGGAAATGACAAAGCTAACGTGTCTTGCAAGTACATAACAGCAACAGATTCTTCCCCTAACTTCTCTTCTCCACACCATCCTAAAAGTGGCAGGAAAACCATCAGTGAAGGCACTTTCTTAGCTTCCTCATCTTGAGCATGGTATGTAAACCAAGCATGCCCTTTTTGCTCCCTTTTATTTTATTTCATTTTACTTTTATTTGAAAAGGAGAGGAAAAGAGAGAAGGAGAAACACAGCGAACACAGTTCCTATCTGTTGATCCGTTCCTCAAAGGCCAACGTAAGTTAGGCTGGGCTGAAGCCAGGAGTCAGGAGCTCAATCCAAGTCTCCCGTGTAGGTTACAGGAACCAATTACGTGAATCATCACTTTTTCCCTCCAATGGGCTGCATTAGCAGAAATCTGGAGTCAGAAACCAAAGGCAGCTATCAAACCCAGCCTTTGCAATGTGTGTGTGTGTGTGTGTGTGTGTGTGTGTGTGTGTGTGTGTGTGTGTGTGCAGGCATCCTAACAGCTAGAGGGAACATCTACTATGTCCATAATTTTATTCTCAAATTTTTCATTCATTTGGAAGACAGAGATATACAGGGAGAGACAGGGAGAGAGATCTTGGATCAAGTGGTTCAATTCTTAAATGCATGATGCAGTCGGGCTTGGCCAGGACAAAGCCAGGAGCCTGGGGCTCAATTTGGAACTCCCACATTGGGAACCAAGAACCTAAGAACTTGAGTCATCATCTACTGCTTCCCAGGGTTTGCCTTAGCAGGAGCTAGATTGGAAGCAGACAGGACTTGAGCCAGGAACTCTGATACGGGAGACAAGTGTCTCAGTGACATACTAACTGCTCCATGAAACCATCCCACCCAGATTTTGCACCAAATGTTTTCACTGCCCTTCCTGCTTCTCTAGTGAACAAATTACTCTGAGGATGAGGTCTTAGAATAGGATGTCATCCACTGTTGTCTGATGGAAACTGGCTAAAAAGTGTGTCCTTAGGTCTGAAGAAATTCCATCTGGTGGTCCAACCTGGTACAGTATCTTCTATCCTAATCCATTAATAATATTTTGAACATTAGCTTTCACCACTCAGAAGGCAGGGCCCAGTTCCCAGAGTCTATTCCTGTCAGAATATCAAATTCACTGATAAAACTCCTCAGGGTTCCCAGAGTTGGCCCAGTATAACCCACCTGTCAGTTCTGTGCTGGGCCTTCCCTGGGAGAAATCTGTGTGGTTTCTGGGTCTCCTGTGAGCACACAGCACGGTTCTTGTTGTCCTCCAAGAGTTGCGAGAGCAGGTCTGTGTTCAGCCGGTCCCTTGCCCCAGGCGCTGAGGTTGTGACCGTAAGAGAATGTACTCAGAGGTCCGCTTGGCGGGTCCAGTGACATTGCATAAGTGCTCACATTCGGTTTTAACACATCTGCTCTGGGTTGGCCTGAATCTCTCCTGTCACTGTGTGTATTTCTCATTGTGTCTTCTATCTATTCCACATAGAAATGGGTATTGTATTCCCTCTTTGGTACTTAGGAAGGGCTGTATTTTGGTCCTTCCAGTTGCCTCTGTGTTTATATATTTGTAATGCCCTGTGGCCCTGTTTTCTTATTCCACCTCTCATTATCTCACTGATCAGTTTTTAATGACATGCTTTACCACCCTCTTAGGACCTGAACCATTCCCAAGGATCTCTTTCTCTTTCATCTATTTAATTTCTTCCATTTTTCACTGCATTATTTTCCCTTTGTTATATAAAATGCAGACATTGTTTTTCATCATGCTTCTACCTTTGTATTTCTTCTAGATCGAATAGATGTAATTAACTCTCCATCATCAATCCCTTTGCTAAAGTTTCCCCAGTGATTTCTCAGTTGAAAACTCATCTCCTAGAAGGTTGTTCAGGAATGGTTCATGTCTGCAGGATTCCCAACATTCTAACATGCTGTAAACTGCTCTTTAGAGTCTCAGGACTTGTAGGAGAGCTTGGCTGGATAGAAGGCTCCTGGCCCATACTTTGTTTTCTTATTTAACATGATTTTCAGATCCCTAGATGCTTGACTGAGAACATTCAGTTGACTTACCGCTGGAGGGTTGTGTTTTGCTTTACCACATGGTTTATTTTGGCAGGGGCAAAAGAGATGACTAACTTTTTATTCTCGTTTTCTAATTTTCTTGAAATGTAACTTCGTATGAGTTCAGGCCGTTTTCATTCCATAAATTTGGAGTGCTTACAAATTCCATGTTTAGAGGATGCTTTCCTCTCTGTACAATCAGATATACTTTTAACTGTTATTAGTCAAGAGCGGGGAGGGGGAGAAATAGTGTATTTTACAGTGTTTTCTCTTTCTCTTTTTTCTTCTTCCAGGACCTGACATGCCTGCCTTCAGGCTTGTGCCCTCCCCTCTGCCCCCCAGTTTTCAAAGGGTGTTTCTCCCCACCTTTGCGTCCTTCATTCCCTGGTGTAATGCCTTCCAAAACTGCCCCTTTGAGTCATGCACACTTCTTTTTTAAGTGTTTGTTTATTTATTTGAGAGACAGATGGAGGTTTTCTGCCCACTGGTTCACCTCCAGCATGATTGTAATAGCCTGGGCTGAGCCAGCTGCCTGGCCAGGAGCCCAGGACTTTTTCCAAGTCTCTCTCATAGGTGTTAGGGACCTAACCATTTGAACTGTCACCTCCTGCCTCCCCAGGTGTATGATAGCAAGCAACTGGACTAAGGAGTAAGGCTGGGGCTGCAACCCAAGCCTGCTGCTATGGGATTAAGCCTCCTGACCAGCTTCTTCACTGCCAAACCAAACACCTGCCCCTATCGTGCACAAAGCTAATTCCCTCCTCGCTCTCAGTGCTATTTCCCACTGGGACTAGTTGATCCTGCAAGCTGACCACCAGCCTTTGGCTCCCACCTCACTTCTCTCTTTTCCCATCTTTGCTGTTCCCTAGGGAGAGTGACCAAATGTGACACACAGCTCTACTGGAATTTGGTGGCTTTTTAAATTGCAGGTGATCTGAAGGTTACAGAATTCTCTCACTTCTCTTAAAGCCAGTGGAGTGGGCTTTGTGCAGCGGTACTGATTTTTGCAGCTCATCTATGTCTCCTTTTGATAGTGTACTGCGTTCATCCAGGCCGTCTCTCTAAATGACCTTAGTCACAAATAGGGTAAAAGTATTGTTTCCTTCAGGACTGTGGTCATGCCAGGAATGGAGACGGATCTGAGGGAGAATAAAAGCCCTCCAATGACTGACTTGTCTCGGCTCTATAGACTTCTCTAAGACACAGAACTCTTGGGGTTCAAAACAATTCAAAGAAACAGATCCAAGAATTTGATTTAAAGAGTTTAATCACATTGAAGTTTGGCTTTATATTGGAAATAGAAAACAACATATTTATTGGGAATGAAAAAAAAAGGAAAGTGAAATTATTTTTCCCTGGAATGTAGAATATAAAAATCATCCGAAGCCATGCATGCCTGTTACATTGATATGTTCAAGTCCATCATTCATCCAGTAACTCTGTAAGGTAGAACCTTCCATTTGTACGTGAAGTTAAGAAAGGCTTTGTCCCACACTTGACAGATGAAGGAACAAGACCACGAGGGTTTCACACAGGGGACTTGAGTAGCCAGTGGTAAAGCTTAAGTCCAAGTCTGACAGGACAAGGCCACCTCCAACACCAAGCAACCATGCTTCCTCCTGGAAGTTGTCATGTGTTTCATCCTTTGCCCAATCCATTGCTTACAGTCACGTTTGTAACCTAATGCCCCCTCCTTGATAGCAAAGTGCTAATGGAAAACACTTGATCATGCTGTATTCCAAATCGTTTTAGTCTGTAGGAACAATCTAAGTGGCTTATCTAGATAAGCAGGACTCATTTTCTCAACTAATGCACCACCTTTGCCTCTCTTTTCCCAGAGGACAATTATGGGATGGATGGGAAGGCTAAACTTCCCAGGCTCCCTGCCAGCAACAGCTGGCAAGGTCTGGAGGACTTATACCGTGTGAATGAAAGCATCTACGCATACAGACAAAACTATAGACTTAGTCTGGCTGACTGGACTCACTACTTGAAGGATGTAGATAGAGTATTTGCACTGCTGAACAGTCACTTCGAGCAAAAGAAAGCAAATAAGACGAAAACTGCACCAAGCCTTGGACTCCCAGGTATCTCGGGGGAGCTGCCTGTGCCACCCGAGATGGCCTCAGCCCAGCCAGATGCAGACCCAAGTCCCGCAGCTGGGGAAGCACCTCACGTGACCCTGCCAGCTGACCTTCGAACCCTGCCTTGGAACCAGTCCCCATTAGATGCAGAGGATAAACTTGAATGGAATAATGACATTCCAGAAGTGAGTCGTTTGCATTCTGAACACTGGAGCCGTGGTCAAACTGAAAACAGGGAGGGACATGAAAACATCCATCCCCTGGAACCAGAGGTCAGTGGAAATGGCCTGACGGAGCTGGCTGTCCAGCCCAGCCCCAGGCTGCAGCTCCTAGACAGCTCCCAGGAAGAGCCTCCCCAGGAGGATGGCCCAGAAGGCGATGTGTTTGAAGATCAGCTGTATCTTCCTGTGCGTTCTTCTGGAACCCCTGTCCATCTGACAGCCCACGCAGCCAGCCCAGAGCAGCCTGTGCAGTGCAGCCAAGTGGGGAGGCCTCTGAACGCCGTGGAGAAAAATTCCACGCAGGACAGCTCACAGCATCTGGAAGGCAGTGCCTCAACTCCCCTCCCCTCTGATTAGATGAAATAATGACCTGACCCGAAACTCAGTATTTCTTTGTCACTTGTTATTAGTAAAGTAATGGCAGCAATTTTATGACTACCAACATTCCAAGCTACCCTGTGTCCATTTGTGCTGTAGAAGTTAATATGCACCTGAGCGAGCAATATGTGCACAGGGACTCCGTGTTTTAATTCACTCTTTGCCAAGAGTGGAAATGAAGGGCGGGAGGTTTTGATTTGTTTGTTTTGTCCAGCTCTGAAATAGTATTATCTTTTGAATATTATAGGGATATATATATATTCCAATCAAGCTGGCTAGAATGGTGCCTTTCCAAGTTTCTGAAACTTGACCCACTCTGTGAATCTTTCCACACACACCCACACTGCCTGCAGAATGAAGCTTTGAGTTCTTTGCAACCATTGAAAGTTTTCGGTGCCACCATGTTTCATTCAGTGATCTTTCGCACTTTGAGATTGGAATGCCATAACTGCTGGGTGAGTCTGACTCGTCTTTTTGCAGGCTGAGCCCGGTCACAATGCTTGAGCTACCTGTGACAGGTCCGATAGAGCCTCAAGGACAGCACACAGTATAGAGCACATATTGTTTCATATACGCTTTGCAGGAAATATTGCATGTGTTTTACCTCGACATTGCTAAAACCGATTAGCAGAAAGGTATGGCTAATACATGTTGGTGGTCAGAACAAATAAATACCTGAACAAAACAAAGGTTGCCTGCTCTATTTGTGCCTAGTCTCAAGTTGTTCATACTCCAGACTGCTAAATGTGGATTATTTCCTTGCCAAGAGAAAAAAAAATAACTGAGGATCTTTCATTTTTCATCTTTAGTGTCGCTTTTTGATCAACAAGCTGAAGTGTTGGGCTTTGAATTTACATAGGGAATGAATAAAATCAAATCCTAAAAGCTCCATAATGAAATAAGCCGTTAAGATAGCTTCCCTTCGTAACATTGTGTTCCAAGATTATTTTTAAGCCTTTAAGACATAATTCAAAATTGCATTTGAAAGTCGGTATTCCTGTGAGTATTCTTGTTTTGTAGTATTACGATTTTAGATAACAGCAAAAAAAAAAAAAAATGACCTGAGAATCATGAGAACCCTATTCCTCTAATTTCCCAAGAAGATTTCTTTTTTTGTTTAACCTAACAGTGGTTTTTATTTTTGGATAATTCAAATGCTTAAGTAAATTATGCGTTCTTCAAGTATTAAGGTGAACTCCTCGTATAAGGGAAATTTAATATGTCATAGTCGAAACTTCAAGTCTTTCTCACAGTCTGTACATATGTTAAAATTAACTAAGCTGTTTATCAGATGTGAGTGTCACCGGCTGAATGACAGAATAAACATATTTATGGTCGTGAATGATGTGCTTTGTATAAAGAATTCAAGCTATTAGGAGGCATACTGTGCTTTTTAAAAATAAATAAATAAATAAGTAAATCTTGTATAAAATTCTGTAATACTTTTGTAGAACAATTCTGGCTTCAAGAAAGTCCAGAAGCAATATTTCTTGAAATAAAAACGTGTTTAAACTTCACCTGTTTCAGAGAAATGAACTTAACCAAACCTTTGTGATACATTCATTCCTTACAAGTAGACTGAGTGCTGATCTCAATTTACTCAGCTGACCATGAGCCAACCCCATGATACTGACGCACTGCAGAGCATGATCCTGCGGGATTTCCCTGGTGGACAGGCCTCCGTGCGGTCAGAGAGAGCCCAGCCTCAGCAGGCACCTGCTTGGCTTCATGCTGACGCCATCTTGAAATTCTCAGTAATCATTGACCAAGGAACGTCCATCAACATTCCCCCATCCCCTGGATCCTACAAATGGTGTGGCTCTTCCTAACCTGCCGAAATTAAATTTTCCAAAAGCAAGGGAAAGCCCAGCTGGAGGCAGCTTGCATGCTTTGAGGATCGTGAACTTTGGTAGACACCTAACCCTTCAAACCCTCAAGTGTTTGATTGACAACTCCCAGGTGCTTCCTGCGTTCTGAAGCTCCCAAGATATAGCATTGAAATAGAGACTAACATCCATGCAGTGTTCAGAGATTAGAAGTTTAAAAGCAGAAGGCATGGGTGGCACTGGAGCAAAGGACCTAGGGGCAGGCTTGTTCAATTCTTGGATGATGGAACAAACCATAGTGTGGTCAAAGAACAGAGTTCAAAGTAATAATATATCCAAAGATGAGTCTTTGTTCTCTGCCCCTTCTGAAAAGTGAATAGGCCAATTGCTGTTACCCTGCTGAATATTCAATATTAGTTCAGTTCATGAAGTATTTTTGGAACAACCACTCCCTGTAAGAGGCATGAGGGAGACCTCATTACCTCCCTGGGTGGCCTTTCAGATGCCATAGGTCCTCAGAGCCTGGCAGCCCTCAGCTGACCACCTCGCCCTCCTCACTAACGGAGAAGAGAAAAACATTCAGCAGAGGCAGTGCTCAACCACTTTCCTTTATCCATTTAAACACTTAAATACACAAAACTGGGGCAGACATTTCACAGCTCAGTTAAGGTGCCAGCATCCTATATCCGAGGGCCTGAGTTCGAGTCCCAGCTCCGCCCCATCCCAGCTTCCTGCTATTGCCCAATCCTAGGAAGCAACAGATGGCAGCTCAAGCCCATGGCTTCCTACCCACCCACATGCAGGTTTCCCCACATGAAATTCCTGCTCCTGGAGTCCGCCTGGCCCAGCCCTGGGAGCTGCTGCGAGTGTTTCGGGATGCATACACATGTACAAACACCAACATCTCACACATGTACACACGATGCACCAGACACACAATCACGTCATGGAAGAGTGGCCATGGCAGGGTCCACTCTCACAAAGAATAAACAGGACATTGAAGAAGACCTCATGGATTTAGTGAATTGCAAGCCAAATTTTACTGTCTACGAGGGTGTAGGAAGGTCGTTGTGTATCTCAAAAAGTGGAAGCCTGACAGGAGTAAACTAAGGAACTTCCATCTTGGAGATGACATGCAAGATAGGAATCTTACTTGCCATGCTTAGAGTAGCTCCCTGAGGCTCGACCTGTCGTCTTTGACACGAACTACCCTTTGATCATCAGCATCTTGGTTAAGAGGAAAAGGAATGGATATCCAACGCCCACCGCCCCCACATGCCAACACATCTACTCACCATCTGGACACATCAGTCTCCTGTATTTAAAAGATCTCAAACTGAGTTTATGTTGTAAGATCTTGTTCAAGTTTTTCAGTTCCACAAATTCTTCCAGGTATAATGCAACATTCATTGTAACAGAAAACAAAGACTCCATAGCCCTCAGTCCTGACTCTTGCAGGGCTGGGTGACTTCTTATGCAAGTTGCTGGAAGGCTACAGTAGGCATGCAGCCTTTCCCACCTCTCATCTCTGCAGCAACTCACACATGCTCCACTCACCTCCTGCTGAGTCTTTCACATGTTCAAGCACAGGCTCCCTCCCATTCAGAAGCCCTCGGTCCTGGGTCATTCTGCTGGATTGCAGCCTTGGGGGCCCCAGGAACCTTCCGTCTTCTGGTCTACCTGCCTCCCTCCATCCTATCTGTCTCCACAGCTTTCCACAGGACCTCTTGGGCTGAGGACCACTCGCTGGGCTTGAGCCTCAACTGGACACTTCCTTTCCCTTTAGCCTTCCAGGTTCCATCTCCACCTGGACAAATGCCCTCCACACTTCAACTCCCATCTTGCTTCAGATGTTTTTCTTCCCACCAAAACGTCCCTGCAC
Source organism: Ochotona curzoniae (assembly GCF_017591425.1). NCBI lineage: Eukaryota > Metazoa > Chordata > Mammalia > Lagomorpha > Ochotonidae > Ochotona > Ochotona curzoniae. The sequence continues at coordinate 20,162,765 of NW_024464939.1, read as the reverse complement.
TTGCTCATACTGGACGTAAGAAGTCCCTCACTTTGGCAGGCTCCCCTTTGTAAGAAAATCGTGGTACCAAGTCTGATGCCAACAGTGGGTCCTAGGACCTTGCCCGTCCCCATTTCTGCCTGCTGTGACCAGGGTCAGCGTTGCTCTGGCTCACTGTCCTCCCTCTTAGTGCTGTGTTTGATGGTGGCTGTTTGCCTGCACCGTATCACAGGGCTTCTAGAAAGCCCATTGCTGCGGGAAGCTAGTAAACAGCAAGGTTTTCAGAATTCAGATCTTTCCTGATGGAGTAAAGGAGTCACTGCTCTGCACTAACAAAGCTCTACAGAGACAGGGACAGGGGAGCCACTTCGTGCCCAGCACTGCTTCACTACAGTTGACAAATTAAAGCAATGAGCCACAGCGTTGCCTTCTTGACTTGTCCACCACCAGGCCAGGAAGCCTTCCAGCACTCAGAGGTCCTCCATGCCTAGTTTCTCCAACATTACCCAACTCCCCAGTGCCAGAAGAGCTAGAGAAAAGCCAGCCTAACCTCTAGTACATTTCAGCAACAGAGAGGTTATGCACCTCACTGCATTACTAATATCCTCAAGTCCAGGAACCAGAAATTCCCTCATAGGCCTTGTGCTTTCCACACTGCCCACTAGGTGTCGCTCTACTACAACTAAAGATCTCTGCTTGGCACCAGGAGCAGCCCCAGCAAAGCTGTCACTTAAATTGTCAAGCAGCAAGGCTTCTCAAAACACATCTAGAACAACTTGATCAAGAGCTGGCTTGCTCCTGCTGCAGAGCTAAATATTTTAGCCATATCTAGCTTTCTACTGATTTATGTGGGTTTTCTGAGATGGAACTCAGTCAAACTGACATTGAAATTCAAGTGAGCGCTGAATATTGTTACCTACTTATTTTCCAATGACTTTGTACGGTTAAAATGGTTTTTTGGCTCCCATATGCTGAAGCTACGGAGGCCATTTCCACCCAAACGGCAATTTTAAAAAGAAGAAAGGAACTGGATGCTTAGTATTAGCTCTTAACACATGGAGGTTGTACAAGTCGGAGACAGGAACTCAGCAAGACCACTAAGTGAAGCCATTCATCTGCCTACCCCGTCTGCCTTTCTTAAGGAACAACATTTTCCAATGTATCTATTTCAAAAAGCCAAAGACCAAAAATGGTTCTGCCTGTATCCCGGAAGTGTGGGAGATGATAAGACTTCTGGAAACCCTTTTGCCTACCTTACGCTCACAATTAGGAAGGTGGTAGGTTTGGGCAGAAGTCATTACTTACCCTTTGCAAAAAGGGCTCCCCTGACAAACGCACACAGAGCCAGGGGAGAAAACTGACTACAAATACAGTCCCCCCTAACTCCCCATCATTCATGGAGCCGACACTGGGTGTGCAGGGGGCGGGGAGAGGAATGGAAATCGGTGACCCAGCTCTCCACCTGAACAGTGTTCAAGGCTACAGCCACCTTGCACTCCAATCCCTGAGTCCCACCGTTCTTTCTCTGTTACCCACTTCTGCCTCCCCGGTAGGAGTGACCTCAGAGAAAACCCTGCTGTCCATCAAGAAAGTCTCCAACACCCAGTGCTTCAAGGCACCTGGAAGACATTGTGTTCAGCAAGAGAAGAGGCACAGACAGAGAAGGGTGGCATACTCGGACACACCAGGTGGAGGCCTCTGGAGCCAATCTCGTGCAAATGGAGTGGAATAGTGGTTGCCAGAGACCAGCAAAGAGGAGGAAGGTGGTCGAAGGGACTGCAGGGGGGCAGCTCGTGGACACACAAGGGGTGCAGGAGCACAGGATGGAATAACTTCCAACGTTCTATACAATAGGAACGCTCCTCTTGACAACTCAACGTATGCAGTCCAAAACATCCAGGATGTTTAATGTTTCCATCCCAAAGAAATGATAGTTTTGAAATGATGCATTTGCCAGTTACCCTGAGCTGATCAATACACACTGTACAGCTGCATAGACATGGCATGCTATCCACCGCAAATATGCATAATTGCGATATGCCAATTAAAACATTTTCAATCTGTATTTTAAAAGTCCAGTGCTGTTTTTCTTCCTAGCTGGAGTTGGAGTACAAGTTCCTGTCCATGAGCCACTTTCCCAGGCATCGATGCGCTTGTCATACAGTGGGAAATACTGTGTGTGTCATACTGTAGTGTCATACCGTAGGCCACACGGATGCTCACTTGTTCGGAAACAGTCTCTTTTGTGCTTGAGGCTCTCCCTCTGCTTATCCATTCTTGGATTCATCAGTTGAACTACTTTGGAATTCATTCCTATCTGGTCAGTCAACTTTAAGGAGTCACCCCAACCAAACGCTCACCCTTTGCTCCCCGTTAGGGCTCCAAGCAACTCAGGGGAACCAAGACATCAGTTCAAGTGAATGAAGTAGGAGCAGAAGTGACAAGTATCACTTCTGGGTTGAGAAAGAGAAATTCTCCTTTGCCATTTTTGGCAGAGCAGGGCGGGGTGAGGTGGGGCGGGGTGGGGAGGTTCTTCCTTCCCCGGCCCCTCGCCCAAGAACAAGCCTGAAAGCTCCAGATGGTGCAACTTCAAGAGATGGTGGAGCCTTCGTCTCAGGGTTGCTGATGGACAGAGTGGAAAAGACCCACCATTCACTTGCAATGTGAATGAGAAATAAACCACTATGAAATGAAAGCAGGATTAGCACATCATTTAAGTGTAATTTATCAAACTGTATTCAAGGCATGTGCATTGTTCCACGGTCTGAAAGCATTACTTGAATTTCCATAGATATTTAATAAGCTGCTTAAAATAATTCACGTCGGCAACCCAATGAGAGATGTGCCACGGCCGAGTCATAAAACTGTGGTCTGAATACTTTCACCCTGGCATCATTGCCTCATCTCTTCAGACAATAAACATCTCAACACAAGCTACATCCAGTCCAAAATGCTTTATTCTTCTCTTAGATTTTCTGTCCTCAATTTTCAATGATCAAGTATTCAAGATGTTGTAAACCGAGGTTTATTAGTAACAATGACAATAGATTTTTTTTTGACAACAGATTTGATTAAGCACAAGGAAATCATACACTTTCAAGTTACCCTATGAGGGCCCCAAATAAATACTCATGTTAAAAATCACAAAAGGAAAACCCTTGCTGTAACAACTGGAAACAGCCTTCCATCACAATCACACCTCTACACACACAGGCACAAATGCACGCAGCACACTCCACTAAGATGTAGTGTCCACCTGCTTGACACGGTCATTATTACATTTGCATCTCCTTAAACTGTGAGGGGCTCACCCTCCCGCTTCATGCTTCTAGACCAACATCTGGGACTTTGAATAGAGGTATGTATTTTGAGAAAAATGCCCACTATCAAATCTTATAAACCAACGATTCTTTTCCTTCATTTGCTGTAGCTACAAACTGAGAACAACTTCCGTTCACCCCTTTGGTTTAATGTGTCCCTGCAGTTTACTTTTTGAGAATATGTCCTTCAACTTTAACCTAAGAGTAGAATACCACAAACCCTTAATGATAAAGATATATTACACGGGTATCAGCGTTTTGGAGAAGAAATAAGAAAAACCTTTCTGAAATCTTTTATTTCCTTCTAAAATTATTTTCGCATCTAATCATTCTTGCTAAAGCAAATATCACAAGCGCCGTTTTCCCTAGAAAAGTGTCCCCTGCAAGCCCGCCTTGTTGCAGTGTGGAGTTCAGGAATGGACTGGTGAAATGAGGAGCAGTGGATACTCATCTTCCAGGAAATTCTCCAGATTCACAAATGAAGAGCCCACGCAGCCCCTCACCACCATGACCCTGTGACCCCAGTGGTAAGCAGGCATTGTTCCATGTTTCTAGCACCAGGCTTGCTTTTTTTTTTTTCAGTTTTGCAAAAGCAAATCACTAAAGAGAATTTTCACCAGATTTGACCCTTACTATGAGGGAGTAAAAATGAAGAGCTCAAAACAAACCTCTTCAACCATACACAGGGCTAATTCCAACAGAACATGAAGTCTGGGACAGATACAGCCAGCAGCATCATGGAAGATGAAAAGAAAAAAAGAAAAGATAAAGTGCACAGGGCAACTAACCTCGCGTGCCAGACACACACGTCGTGACCATGGAAGAGGAAACACAGATTCGTGAGCAGACCACAGACTCTGGTCTGTGTAACAGAACTAGCAGACCCGCAGTGCAGGAAGGCTGGGCTGCTACAGTCTGTTTTCCATGTGCTACTTGGAATACACAGTGTGCACCTATGTATATGTAGTGTATGCATGGCCTGTGTCGTGTGGGGTGTAGGAAGCACACACACAATCCCAGAGTGTAACTGGTACCAGCCTGGGTTGGGGCTTGCCTCTTCTAGGCACACTAGAGAATCCCACAAATGCCTCAGATCCCTTCAAACCATCAAGCTTCTCTTTGGTGCACAAAACGATGCTACAAAACAGGCTCCAAAAAGAAACTCCTGGTCCACCAATGTATGCAATTTGGAACTGCAGACTGAAGGATTTTCTTGGTGATTGGTGACAATGTAGGACAGTCCCTCCCACCTCCGCCAGGTCACTTCTACCTCTGAAGGCTGACGCTTGAAATGCCACAGCTGCTGAGGGTAACAACTAGGTCAGTGGTTAGATATGGAGTGTGTCTATGTTCATTTAAAATTTTTATTAAGAATCTTAAAATTTATATCACAATAACACCAATGAATGTGTTACTATTTGGAAAGGAAAAAAAATACACCTGAAATCCCTCAGATTCAACAACTACTTATCCTCATTCTGTTTGCTTTTAGCAACTCTACTGCCACTCCAGTGTTCATGTCAGAATTGGATTTGTTCTATGCTAAATTATGAGCTATGAATATATACCTGAGGCAAGTTACGACAAATGATTTTTAATGTAACATTTGGCTAACTAAATGTAAATTTACCTTGAAAATCTAATTCAACAAATGCAGATGTTCCTTACAGCCTTTTTCCTATTTACACAAAGGAATCATAAGCTCTGTGTGCTTCAGAAAGAGTAATACATCCAAACATGAAACGCCTTAACGTCACCAGCTACCATCACATCCTGCTTTCTTGTTACTCAAACCTCTCAAGATGCACTGGGCAGTGTAATGAGGGAATAACGCAGCTGGAGAAAGTCTCATCCGCTGCTGACTTGACCATTCTTTGCAATTCTACACAAGTTGTTTTATCTCTCCTGGCCCCAGTTGCTTATATCAGGACAATGAAATACGTGCAAGGTTATTAAATGGGTTAAAATGATGTATATTTAGTGCTTAATACTCTGCACTCAGTACTCAAGAAACACTCAACTCTTCTCTACTTTCTTGCCCCTCCACCGACACTTTTGAGTGTATGGTTCAATCATTGAATCCACCTGCAAAAACAAGGATTTCTTGCTAATGGAGATAACCCAGCAGGTGTGCTCCAGCCATCTCACCCACCCTCTCGGAGCTGGCCAAGCAGGAGGCTGGACTCAAGGACACTATGGTTTTATATTAAAACCAAACAATACATTGAGTTACAGGGTTTCTAAAGGGAGCAGGTGATCTTTTGCCAAATAATCCAAAGCCAACACTCCTGGATAGTGGCAATAAAAAAAAAATGGTTGTGACTAGAAAATAACATGGTTGATTTATTGACAAACATGGAAAGACCTTGTATATACAATCTACTTATATCATCTATGAAACAGTCACTCTAGTTGGTTGCCATATTGCAGCGCTTCTGCCAGAGCCCAAAGCATTTCAGGGACAACTATTAACTGGTACATATTCCAAAAATTTCATTCCCTCATGATTTTTACTACTTATCTGACATTCACCCACATTAGTGATACACCTGCTATTTCTAATTATTGAATACTAGAGGAAGTACAATGTTAACACTGCGGCACACATTTCAGACCATTTTCTTTGGGTTCTGGCCTAATCATCCTGAAGAATTTCAAAAAATGACAGATAATCAGGCAAAATTGTATTGGATAACTGGTGCATTATCGTTGACTGCAGACACAGATGACTGTGTAAGGCAGAGAGGAAGATAGAGGAAGGCTCTCTGATTGCAGCAATCTTAGCTCTCCGAGTCAAGGCCACCAAAAACCCTCTTAGCCCACTGGCTTGACAATCAGAGCAAAATGAGGAAAGCATCACTTGTTCCCTACCTCTAGATCTTCAGTTCAAACAACACAGGAAACTCCTGAAGGATGAAGATTCCCCAACAAGGGCAAGGAGGAGCTCAAAGGTCTCACTGTAGATATTAGGTCAATCAGAAGTGTCTACTCAACACCCTTGGTGTACAGCACTTTGCCAGTGTTTGACAAATAGCAGTACACTCACATTTGTAGCTAAGCAAGAACGTAAACCACTACAAGAACCAGAAACCAAAGACCCAAAGGGAAGTGCTTGTCCTCTGGAACGACAAACTTCACCTTTTACAGACATAAGTCAATGTGATAGCGACAGCCATCACCACAAACTACATACCACCAACAGAACTCCTTAATCATTTTCAGGTAGAGACAAGATGACCATGGGCTCAGGAATACTCAAATGATTCCAGCTGTACAGCCCAGCAAAGACGGAAGGCAAAGGCGAGAATCGCCAGGCAGCCTGGCATGCAGATCTCTTGCATGACAGAGTACAAACCAGATGAGGAAATCTGACCCAAATTAGTTGTACATGAGCATAGACTGCTGGGCAGAAATCAGTCATGATCCTATCAGTATTTGGACCTTCCAATCTGTCAGAGGCAGATCCCATAAAGTTACCCACTGTCACTCACAATTCTAAACACCTTGTAGAAACCATTCTGTGACGCCTAAGTGACGTGCTGGGAGGTTCCGATGTATGATTGATAGTAAACCCAGAGTGATTTAGCAGCAGAAAAATCCTCTCACAACCACTTTGAAAAGATGACAATAGGAGGGGCTCAAACAAGCGTGATCAGCAATTCTCTGCTCAAGTAGGACACACCAGTTTATTTTACAGCATTTTGTCATCACTTAGGACCAGGCGCTAGGTTCACCTTACAGATCTCCCTCCTCTTGCATTCAAAGTGATTTTTACAACCCAAGGTCAACTGCTTTAATTACTCATTTTCAGAAGCAATCCTAGCAATTTTCTGTATGAAAAGAAAAAAAAAAGAACACAGCACAGATTTGCCATTGCTTTCAAGATATAAGTCAAATGTTCAGATGCCATCTGAACTTCTGACTCTGCAACTTATCATTCCAATCACTTTGACTGTGACGGGGACGATTCCTAGCTCTCCTCAAGAGCTAAAGAAATGTTTGCAACAATTTCCTTGTTGAGAAAGCCATCTGTTTCTTTCTGTATTTGCATCTTAAAGTACAGTTTCTAGCCATACTGTGTAGCACAAAGGTTTTAAAGCCCCTTACGAAAGAATACTGGAGTTTATATTCAAGCTATTATTCATGATTTGCAGCCTTTTCAACTACTTATGGTGGGGTGGAAACTAAAACAGAATGTGTCTAATGAAATGATGTTATTCCGCCCCCTAGCAGGTTATGCACACGATCTCTGTGTGGCATTTTCAAAGTTCTATTTGATTGAAAACTCTGCTATGGCTTCAAAGGCTACTAACTATATTTCAGGGAAAGCTTTGCTTTCTCTGTTCAAAAACACATCTTCACTATTCTCAGAAAGCTGAAGTAACATGCTGACCTGACATATTTCTGATCAAATTGCATAGTTGAGGCAAGTTCATTTGTGCTTTGTAGCAGAACTCACAGTAGGTGTTCATATCTAAAAACTTGGATTGGTAAAAATCATGGTCAAGTTCACCCTAGGAGTGTATGCTAAGGAAACACACCATCATTATCCTTCTTTGAGTAGGTTAACCATGAACCTCAGCCTTATACCCTACTGGAGCATGCGCATCAGGCTGACAGAGCAGAAATGCTAACCAATTTTAGCTCAATTCCTCCTCCTCGGAGAAGAGCCAGAGGCTGATGGTCTTGATGAGGTATGTAGCCCTCCATCATTAATGGGTGAGCTACATTGTTTTGTTGGTTTGAGGATTGTGTCTGTAGAGGTTAAAAAAGAAAGAGAAGAAGGCACGGGTGTTTCTCAAGTCGCCATGTTCAACTCAACCAACAAAACCAAAGTCTTCATTTCCAAGCTTTCAGAGGGAGCTACAATGCAGCAGGCCTGGCTCCGAGCCCCGGGTCTACACAGGAGCTTATTGCTTCCGGGAAGGGTCCCGGATAGGTCTGTGCTGTGTAGGGGATGCCTCGTTGCAGAGCTGCCTCTTCGTTGAGTTCTCCCAGGATGCTGAAAGCAGGACACGATCTCGTCCGGGCCTCTTTCTCTGCACTGTCCGGCTGGCCCACCAGCTCACTCACAGTGCTCAGCGGGCGCTCCCGGCGCCTCGGCCTCTGTCGCTCCTCCTCCTTGTACTTGATGGAGTACCAGGCGAGAAAAATAAAGATGAAGCCGACAAATTTGAGGCCAGCCGCCAAACCAAAATAGACGAAACGAAACGATGTCACGTTGTACTCCCAGCAAGATCCCTGCACCCCGCATTCCTGCTGCCAGAGCATACAGGTGGTGTCGATGACTGCGCCAAAGTAAATGGGAGTAGGAATGTACGCTAGAGTCGTGGAGAAAAAGAAGAGCATATATGAAGAGTCAAAACATCCTAGAGGAGAAAGTAGACTGACGAATGAGCAAGGCGTACTCTAGCACCAGCAGACAGGAGCGATTTCCTTATATGAGTTTTTTAAAGATAGGTCACCTCTTATCATCGTGCATTTATTATCACTCACTGAATGATAAACGCTTGAAAATCTTGCAATTTGCAATTCAGAACAAGTTAATGATTTTAGTAAGGAAAGTGTCTATTATCTGTAAATGCACATCAAACCACCACAGGTACCTTTTAGATAGATACAATTATATTTGTTCATGATACTTCAATAATAAAAATGCAATTAAAGAACCTTTTAATTCTTAATGAAATTGTACACCAAGTCCGTAAGAGCTGTACTGGAACCATTATTGCCACCACAGTTCAGTGCCTTGGGTTCTTATGGGTTGAGTTCTAGTCCCTAGATGTACAAAGAACATGTGGACAGCCTTGTCTCCAATTATAACACCAAGCTGCAGCTTTATCAAGGCATTTTGAGGTGTGGAGGTGATTATGGCTTCAGAGTCATCTCTGAAGGTTCAGAAACACCAGGAGATGGACAGTAGCTTTATTTTTTTAAATATGTATTTACCTGAAAGGCAAAGACACAGAAAGACAAACAGATGGAGAGCTCCCATCTGCCAGGTCGTTCTCCAAATGCCATCAGCAACCAAGGCTGAGCCACACCAAAGAGGGAACTTGAAATTCACCCTGGGTCTCCCGCATTAGTCACAGGGACCCAAGGACGCCAAGGGTGTTGACAAGCAGAAAGCTGGTGTCAGGAGCTGGAGGTGCATACCGAACCCAGATACTCAAATACAAGACACAGCTATTATAATCAGCCTCTTAACCCCAACCAGGCTCCCATCCCTAAGCATTTCTTCAGCCTCATGAAAAAATCTACCAAATAAATAAATAAATAAAAGAAAGAAAGAAAAAAAAAAAAGAAAATCTACCTAGTAAAAGTCCTTCCTAACTCAATCAGCTGCTAGTCTACACACACTGAGATTCAGACACACCTCCTTGTATTAATAATTAATTGCACAGTGTTTAAGCTGTTTGCCTCTCAGGTCCTTCATGGGACGGGCTATGCCTTTTTGTCCTTTGCAACACAGGACCTGTTGAGAATGGCTTATGGTCATGAACAAGACTGTGTAGAAGGAGGTGATGGATGAGGACCAGGAGGCATGGAAGCGAGGAAAGAGGATGATGGACCCCAGCCCAGGAGGTCAGGATATCTCTTCAAATAAGTTGTATTTATTTAAAAAAGAAGACCATCAATACAGTTAAATTTTAACATTATTAAAGCACTTTTGCTTTCGAATTTGGGAATTTGTTGGCCTACCTATACTTCTCACAATCAATGGAAGTTAAGATCATGTTGAATTAAATAATGAAAGCTCTCCTCCCACTACTTCCTGCTATGGCAGCATTCACCTGCTGGCTTATCTCTATCTTCTTTATCTTCAAATCCCCATCAAATCACCCTAACTCCACAACAATTCTTCCAGCAAACCAACAAACATCCTTTTTGTTATAGAGTGCAGCCAGTGATAGCCAGCACCCATTGATAATGAGCAAATGAAATTTGGCTGTGTCCCCTACCCTCTGTCCCGAAGGTGGGCCCTAACAGCAATGGAATGTTAATTCCATCCTCAACCACTCCCTCCACATCCTAATTTAGCCAGGATATTGGATGCAGATAAGTCCAATTACTCTAGGTGTTTTTACCCAGTTCCTGTTGCTGCCCATCCCAACAGCAATAATCCCCTCCTTAGCCCACAACACTTAGGTATTCGCTTCTGCCCACCTGACTCGCCTATCATCTGAGAGGGGATGGGATTGCATTATTGTGTAAGCACTCCCCTCACAAGCCCCTTTAAAAGGCCCATGAAGTGGGGGCTGTCGCTCTCTCTCTTTCTGGTCAGGTGCTTCCATTACTCTGGCACCTCGACCTTTGGCTGACCCAGGACAGGTAATCCCCTGTGCATGGTCCCTGTGTACTGCTTAGATTGGACAATGGATATAGTAATGTTGTTTCTGGTTTATGTACTATCAGGAGTTCCAGGAGAGCTAAGGCCAGGCAGTAGTGGAATGTGGGTAGAGAAGCCAGGGAAAGGTGAATGTCTGCAGCTTTGTAAGTGTGTCCAGGTTATTCGCTGCATGTCTCTTAGGATGATTTATATTGTTGGGGAAGCTGGGACACAGGTCTTCAGCTTAATGGATAGACTTAAGGGTAATGACCATTTGTTCCTCTTTGGATTATGTTTGGTAGGATTATGATTGGTTGGATTGCCATATGGACTTGTGATTTGCTATTTCTAGTATACTCTATTATCACCAAGCTTGGTTTATAAAGACTCCTTAATAAATCTTAGGCATGTCTGTCTGGTGTGATCTCACTCACACCCTGCAACACTTTTCTTTTCTGTTTAATAATTGTTTGGGTTCACAAATTTCCATTTTGACATGGTACTTATTACTTTCAAATAACAACTATCTAAGTGTAGGCCCGGTGGCATGGCCTAGTGGCTAAAGGCCTCGCCTTGAATGCTCTGGGATCCCATATGGGTGCCGGTTCTAATACCAGTAGCTCCACTTCCCATCCACCTCCCTGCTTGTGGCCAGGGAAGGCAATCGAAGATGGCCCAGTGCCTTGGGACCCTGCACCCATGTGGGAGACCTGGAAGAAGTTCCTGGGTCCTGGCTTCGGATCGGCACAGCACCGGCCGTTGTGGTCACTTGGGGAGTGAATCATCGGATGGAAGATCTTCCCCTCTATCTCTCCTCCTCTCTGTATATCTGACTTTGTAATAAAAATGAATAAATTTTTTTTAAAAAAAGAGATTTCTAAGTGTGTCAAAAATTCTAAAACAAGCATGCTTCCAAATATTGCTCCTTCAAAATATTACTGGTACCAAAATAGAGGCCTCCCATGAAATGACACTGGAAATATTTTCCTCTGGGGCTTAATGGAAATGTTTCCGGAGAACTGAGCCATCAGTCACAGCGCAGAACAAACATAATGAGAATTCCAGAGAGGATTAATACTTCAAAGGGTTGGAGAAGGCCATTTTAAAAATATGTTCATCTTCAAAAGTGAAAGCACTGAATTTTTTAAAAAAATTAATTTTTTTCCTCTGTTGACAATGTCACTGATTAGGGGAAGTGGGAAAGAGGGGAAGGAACTAAGATAGCAGGTGCAGAAAATGACACTTTAAGGAAAAACAAACTTGATGATGAGGAAATCAATTAACACACTAGAATTGGTTAAGGGAATCAGTTACTTCACAGGTTTAATTGCCGTTCATTGTCCTAACACTTTGTAGGACAGAGTACTGGTAAAAGAGAGAGGGAGAGACAGAGAGAGAGGAAGCAAGAAGTGGGTGGGTACATTTAACAAAGTGGTAAGACTCCAGCTGAGATAATGCAGCCCAGAGGACCTTAATTCTAGGCCCAGTTCTGGCTCCAGCTTCATGCTAATCCTGACCCTGGGAAGCAGCCTGGATTGTCAACAGATCCTGGCTCCCAGGTTTAGACTGACCCAGTCCCAAATGTTGTAGGCAAACTCTATTTCTCCTCTCTCATAGATAAAAGTGACCAAATTGTTTAAAATAAGAATGGTATTCTTCCTACGCCATGGATTTGCACACTGATGCAGCACTAATGAGCTTCTCCTACTAAGTCACAATCGGCAGCCCAGCATGGGGATCGTTTTTTCTTATTTGAATTCTTTTTTTTTTTCCCAAAAAACCTGGTAGCTAGACTTTTTTGCTTCGACCAATAAATTACTAGAAGCAAGTAAAAAATTGAAGATCCCATAAGACAATCAATGACAATCAATCACGAGTCTTCTGTTTTAGTGCTAAAAAGCATAAAGACACCGAAGTATCAAGAGAACAAACTCACTTCAAATTTCTTGTTGTCCTGTTTCTTATTGTACAAAACTCTGGGAAACTTTGCTCAAGTGTGTGTTCACAGTAAAACAGAAAGTAACCAGTTGGTTTCGTTTTCTCTCATCCAAGGTCGACACTTGTCAACTTGTTGTTCACATCAGAAAACAAGGAAGTCGTGTGCTCATCCCCAAACTGTAAAATGCTAGCTCCCAGTGATGACAAAGGACTTGACATGCGATTGTTAAAAGACAGGGAGAATTTGCCTTCCTCAAAGAGGAATGCGAAGCCACCCTTGGAAATTCAGATACATACCAAGTGTCCGCAACAAAACAAACTGCATTCCCAGTGCAAAAGGTCTCTCATCATCTTCCACAGATCTACAGTAAAGGGAGAGAAAGATTTTAAAACAGTGGACCCAAGAAAACGAATATGGAATCAAGCCTACATAATGCAGAGCTGGAAACTAAAGGAAAGCTGTAGCCAAACGTTTAACCACTAGAATTTACTGACCAGAATCAAGCAAGGTGGCAGGATAAAGGTGTGACCAACTGAGACGTCGGGAAACACTGACTGATGCTATTGATCTCTGTAAAGCCTGGTAGAGGTCAAAGGCGCTTGTCAGAAAACACAGCTGGGGCTCTAAGTTCCCCAAAGCAGTTCTATTTTTTTGTTTAATTCTTGTAATGTTATCCCCACAACTGCATTTTTTTCTTGTGTTCAGTTTCCAGAATGATGCATAGTACACTGAAATGACTTCCCTATTTCCTCAACTGGACAAAAATTAAAAAAAAAAAAAGCAGAAAATGCAAAACCACAAGTCAAAAGTCCAAGAAAGAATAAGTCCTTCTCAGACCCCTGTAATTTCTTTTTCTAAACATTCAGTTTTGAGTAATCCCTACATGGCTGGAAGATGGGAGCCCAGTCACCCGTCTTTCCAAATGTTTGAATGAGAAGCCAACTGATGGTTTGATTCATGTGAGCACTACAAACTGTGGCCTTCTTTGGGTCACTTAGTTTCTCTTGTAGAATTAATCTGTAAAGAAATTGGACTATTGCAGTGAGCGACTCTATTAATGCTTCTTGTACTTCTCAAATGAGGAAGTCCTTATTCTCTCTGAGCCACAACCATCAGTGTCGGTGTACAGAATGGAAAATCCCCCAGCCTCAGTGTCCTTGTCTTCGTCTCCTCAACTCCTCGATGTATCATAGGAATCTGTCCAGTGTTACACATGTGGTAAAGTCCTAAATACCCACTAGTGTAGGAACTGAGTGAATTATCCAGTGGGTTTTTCAGTGGCTAGCGTCTTGCATTCCAAGAGCAGCTTTGCTGAGAAATATCTAACTCTGAATCTAATAGGAAAGAAATCGGGATATGCATGGCATGTACATTGCCCTGCTCAGCACTGCTCAGCACTGTGGAATTCTAAAAAGCCAAAAGAAAAGATTAGACTTGAGACCCTTTTTCATTCCCTCATTGCACTGTGTCCATGGTCTCCCTAAAGATACCATGTTCCTGCTTCACCTCACAGCCTCTTCTTCTGCCACTGAAGGCTTTTCTGCAAAACACTGATTCAAAAGTGATCATGTCAACACTTCTTAGGGAATAAAAACAGCTTCCACATACCAAAAACCCCAAACTCGATGGCAAAGGGGACACAGCGTGCATAACAGAAAATCACCTCTCCTGGTCTACTCTTTCTTTGAATCAATGGCAAAATGTCATGTGATAGAAAAAGGAATGCTGACTGCATCTGCACTGCAGGCCCAGCATAAGCTGTCATGGAGGTACAGTGAGAACAACGTACAAGACTGGAGATAGCAGCCTTTGTGGCAGGCACATCTTAGTAACTTCACCAAATGACTCTGTCTGCTCCTATGAGCCTAGCCTGTCATTCCTAGCACAGCAATGCTTTTCAGCTCCAGAAGCTGAACCTTGTAGGACAGAAAATACAAAAACCAAAAGCATCCAAATGAAGTCTCATTTAACTATAGGAGCAGAACCTAATGCAGAAAAGTTCTAGAAGATAAATGCTACAAATATCCTTTTTGTAATTCTATGAATGACATCTTCTTTTCCTTTTCACATTCTAACAAAAGCTAACTGGGCATCTTGTAACTAATCAAGTTTTGTGTTCACAATGGATGCTGCCTTAAGGATCTGACCCCAGTTAAGAAAGGAAATTGCAGCCACCTGCCCAAACCGCCAAGCTTCCTGCTCATGAAGACCCCATCTGAGTGACATCAGGATGCCCAGTCACCCCTGAAACCTGTCTGACTGGCTTTCCTAACCTCGGAGCGCCTGGTTTCTGGCTAATTAGCAAATGTGAAAGACAATTGTGAGACTAAAGTTATCTGCTTCTCCCCCTAAAACATTGTCCTTTTGCACCAACTCTCATTTCCGGTGAATCAGCTATCTTAGTATTAAACAGCCCCAGCCTAATTCAGAAGGCATCGCTCTCTCTCCCTGCTAGGAAAAACCTCACTGTTTGAAAATTTCCCTAACAAATGTCTGAGCACTCCCCATACAACTCGGTCATGCTCCTTCTCTGCTCTACCTCTTGGGTCCACATTCTGGAATTTTCCCTCTGGCAGTTCTAAGCCTACCCCCCAGCCAGACATCAGATGCTGTTCTCACCTGAGTGTTACTATGATGGCTGATGGCTGGGCACACGCTGTGATGAAGGTGACTATAAAAAGGAAAACTAAGAAGGGGATAAGGGTATTGCAGGTGCGTTTACACTTTCCAGACACAGCATAGCCATTTTCATTGAGATAGGTTTTGACAATAACCACACGGAGCTGACCGCGTTGTCCCACGGTGGGTGGAGTGATCACTTGTCGGCTTTGGACACAGGTGCATTCTGTGTAATTCCGGATCTATGTGAGCAAACGAAAAGTTAGTGGTGTGCCAACCAAAAGTAAAATGGAATATTCAGACACAGTTAGGATGTTCTAAGAAAATCCAGGTACCTAAAAAAGTAAGCAACATTTCACTGAGAACACCTTCCTCACTGATAACAGAAACAGTTTAATGTGTGCATACTAACAATGTCAAAATCTGACGGTCAAAACTACTTAACTCTATATTTGTCCAAAAATGTTTGAATACTCATATCATTCACACTGCATTGCTCTCCAATTAGAGAAATCCTTCAAAAACTGGGACACAGTAGTGGAGTCTGGACCCAACAACTGAGACACCATTGGGATGCCCATGTTCCTTAAAGGAGTGCCTGATCCAAGTCCTAGCTACCCAACTTCACAGCCAGCTTCCTACTAATATGTTCCCAGAGAGTTAGAAGGCAATGCCTCTAACATCTGGGTTCCTGTCACCCATCTGGCAGCCCCTGATTGAGTTCTGGACTCCGGGTCCAGCCCTGGTTGTGATGAGCATTTGGGGAGTGAATCAGGAAATGCAAGGTCTTTCTCCTGTTTCTGTCATTTGATCTTTCTCAGTCCCTGTGTGCTCATTCTCTGTGTCTCACTCAGCATTTCAGGACCCACCTTCATTTTTGTTTGTGCTCCTCAGAGCACCTAGCATGCTGCAGAACACAAAGGAAGCCTACAGGGAATGTCTGATAATAAATGTAGAGAATCCATAGTGTAACCATGAACAAATACAAAAAGGGAGTACTGTCCAACCATCTGCATTCAGAGGAAGGCTGGTCTTTCTATTTTTGCTTTATTAAATATTTATTTCTTCTTATTGGAAAGACAGATCTGCAGATAGGAGAGACAGAGCAAAAGATCTTCTATCTGCTGGTTGACTCTCCAAATGGATGCAATGACAGAGCTGAGCTGATCCAAAGCCAGGAGCCAGGAGACTCCTCTGGGTCTCCAACGCTAGTGAGGATTCCAAGGGCTTAGATAATTGTCTGCTGCTTTCCCAGGCCACAACAGAAAGCTTGATGGGAATTGGAGCAGCTGAAACATGAACTGGCACCTATGTGGGATGTCAGCACTTACAAGTGGAGGATTAGTTAACTGAGCCATCACTCTGGCCCCATGTGCCAGTCTTCTTAAATAATGACTTCTTTTCATCTATTTGGAGGGCAGACTAACAGAAATACTGACAGAAACATATCTGCAGTCCACTAGTTTGATCCCCAAATGTCCACAGCAGCTGGGGCTGCGATAGGTTGAAGCCAAGAGTTAGGAACTCCACCCGGGTGTCACACATAGATGGTAGGGACCCAAGCATATGAACCATCAGGCAGATGTCATTATTGGCTGTCTTAACAGGCAGCTGGATCAGAAAGCGCGCAGCTGGGACTCAAACGGGCTCTCCAGGCTTCTCCAGGCTCAAGCAGGCTTCCCATGTGATGTTAACCTGGTGCCACAATGTGTGCCTCTGCTGGTCATCATAAAAGAATGAGTGGCAAGGATGCGCTCACTCCCCAGGAACGACTCGGCCATTGAGAAGAGTGAGGCTCGGATTCTGCCTTGAGCTGGTTACAAACGGGAGCTCATCCTTTACCCCAGCAGAGTGGAAAAGCAGCAACAGCAATTCTCTAGCTAAAAATTCAAAACCGCAAACGCCACTCTCCAAACATTCAGGCCATGGTACAATCCCTTATCACCCTCACAGAACAAGCAAACATGCTACAATTCTTTAATTAAAGCAACCTCCTCCCATCTGTTCTTACACAAAGAATCAAACCGGGCTCAATAAAGAATTAAGTAGGATATGAAAACCTTCTCCCACAGTATTACAGCCTATTTATAATTCACAGGGAGGGGAGTTCTCAAAATAGCCTATTCTTGAACTGACAAAAATATCTTTACTCTGAAAGTTTTAGGGAAAAAAAAAATCTTCACGGAGCTGATGATCTTGAGATATGGCTGTGGTCCATCTTCATAGCTGCCCATCAGGGAGCTACTTTCCTGTTCTTTCTCATCAGCACCAAATACTGCCATCGTGACCTTCAAATCCATTACAAGGACCCTGCCCAGGGAATGAATGGAAGACCCAGATCTCCGCCTTATGCGGAGCGCTAAGCTGACTCAACACAAAATGGAGAGGGCTGGCATGGAACCAAAATCACTAGACTCAAACGCCCCAGTCATGCCTGGGGAAGCAACAAAGCATAGCTTAATATTCTTTCCTCTAGGACTTGGTCGGAGGTAGTTTGAGCTTGATAAAAACAGAGACTAAACTCATGAATGCTATATGTGATTCCTACCTGATCCTTGTCATAGGATATTATATTTACAAAAGACAAATTTAGGAACTATACTCACCCCGGTGCTGAGATTACCACTATTAACACAGCCAGCCAGACACGGATTAAAATATGTGATTCCATCGGATCCACAGACTGGCTCATACTCATGTATTTTACAGCCACAGTTCACATTACAACTTCCTGTCAGATTCCTGTGGGGCATGGTGAGGGAAGGTCTAAAGGAGAAAAGACGTCGGTCATCAGCAACATTTACCAAAATCAAACCAACAGGAGGGCCGTTCTTATTAGTTAGTCATTTGTCCATTTCAAAGAAGATAGTCCCATGAGATCAAAGCTATGGCACCACAAAGTCGTCATCTTCAGTAATGACCTTTATGACTTTAAAACAAAACAGCTTAGCTTTCTGAGATTATAATCAATATACTTTATCAAGTTGTCCATCTCATCACAATTTTGCCCACTCCTTTGGCACAATGGTCTCAGTGTCTGACCCTTGATAACCATTCACATGCTGGAAGCACTGGGCTGTATGTGTTAACTAAGCTGATCCTAGATTTCTTCTTACTTTTAGTTTTGCTTCATTTTAGTTAATACACAATAACTGCACACATTTATGGCTCCCAATGTGATTTTTATATATGTATATTGTATAATGATTCAATCATAGTGATTATAATCTTTCACCTCCAACATTTATCAGTTGCTTTATCTGTAAAATATCGCAAGTGCTCTTCATGACTGAATCAGTAACATTACTGTGAACAATAAACACAGAATCCATCCAGCTATCTCTGTAGGCTCCTGGGACCAAAAACTTTAACTATGTGCTAGAAAAATTATCTAAGTAGGATAAAACTCCAAAGGAAGTGATTGAGGAAGACTGCTAAGGAATCACATCACTGGTTTGTAATATGAGGGTATGTGGGTTTGGAGTCACAATGAAACACAGTGGATTTTGCTTTCTCAGGACATATCTGATCTAAAAAATGGTACAATATTTTAAATAAATAAATATAAATATAAGTATATATATATATTTATATATATACATAAATCCAGGCAGCAAACAAAATGAGGGAGAAAGGCAAGTGTAGACACAGCACTGGGGAGAGAAGTGTCCGAAGAGCAATGGAGGAACAAAGACAAACAGATCCTCTGAGAGTCCCCTGGAATAAAGTAACAGGCTGCATGGGGCTCACACTCATCAGTCTTTGCTTCTATGACCATGATCCCTACTCAGTCCCGATGAAACACTGTTTCTAAAGCTGCATGAGTAAGTGGTGGTAGACCCTTCATCCATCCATCCATCCATCCACCCATCCACCCATCCATTTATCCTTCCACCCATCTTTATCCACTCAGCAAACATTCTGGAACAACTGTTAGGTGCCAAGACTTAGCAGCATCTCCTCCAAAAGCATGGCCCACTCCAAGCATAAGTGAATTTACAGGGTATTATTTGTTGCAAAGTTTTTCTCCTTTGGCCTCTTTTACAAGCTGATAACTGGGCCCTGAAATTTTAATGGGAGACAAATTCAAAGCAATATGAAGTGCTACCCAGAAAGTCTTTCGCTAAGGCAAAAGTCAAATAGATGATGTCCTTCATTCATGTCAGTCCACAGAAATAAGCAGTCATTATGATGCTCATTATTTTTTAGTATCCAAATATTTTAAAGCCATGACCACATAAAATGGCAATTCAATCACTAACAATGTCAGGCTTCAATACAACCCAGTGCTTATCACCAGTGCTGTTTAGAAGCTACCTGGAACTTTCTGTTAAGCACATACTTTGTGCTTATGTTTGACAGCCAGATTTCAAATGTCCCAACTGTAGAAGCTGTCCAGCCAAAAGAAAGAAACCTGAAGGAAACAGCATCAGTGGCTCAAAGCACATGAGTAACAGGAAAACAAAAATGAATTCCTGATTCAGCAAACAGAGACACAGACTCAGTAACCCTCCTAAGAGCATGATGTCTGATAGAGATGATGTACGTGAAAATCAATGCTGGCAACAAGCACAAGTCACAAGGAAGAGAAATGAGTGTTCATGCAAAAGCAGCTGGGGGAAGGGTGATGGTGGCACAGAGAGGAAGAGGGCTGACTTGGCTCACCTTTTACACTTTAAAGGAACTTTAAAGGAAGTCTTTAAAAATTAAGAGGCAGAAAGAAAGAACAAGACAGGAAAAGAGAGCTCCCATCCTGTGTTTTCTTCCTCAAGCACCAAACCTGGGTAAGGCTGAAGCTTGGAGATCCAGGGACTCAATGAGGTCTCCCATAAGGGTGGCAGGCACCTGATGACTTGAGCCATTGCCGCCACCCTGCACAGTCCACCTAGGCAGGAAGCCGCAGGCAGAAACTGGAACTGAGCACCAAGCACAGTACTCTCATCTGGGACCTGGCTATCTCAATGAGAGATTTAAGAGCTAGACCCAATGCCTTCCCCCAAAATAATCTTTTGTAAGAAACTGTCTTGTTTGGTTGTCATTCATTCTCCTGAAAACAGACTGGTTTTTAATCATAGTGAAAATGTTGTACGCTAAGCCGTTTCTCACCAGCCTGAAGTGAACCCATCTTGGGAACAGAAAGCACACCAGGCCCTGCACTGCACTAATCCCCGTGCCTCACCTTCCTGAAATACAAAAGCATTTCAAACCAGAGACTTGTAAACTTGCCATGAGTGCAAACTCATGGCTTGAAGTAAGTATTAACTTCAAGGAAGCAGTGGGTCTCACTATCAAATTCCTTAGAACTACATGACCCAAGTGGCAAGCCTGCGAGTCACACATAGTATCTTATTACAACAATTAGGAAAATATAAAGAGCCAGAGAGAGGGAAGGAATCCCTGAAAACAGCTAGTGAATTTGCTAACTAGGAAGCTATGGAGATGCGAAATCTTTGTTACCCAAGCATTTGAGGGCTCAAGAAATCCCACTCTGGCAAGACTAGAAAAGAAATAATCAAGAAGAAAAAATAACCTTGCTGTCAAATCTTCATACAATCAAAATATTAAGAGTCAATGTTTATTTAAAGTGATGCATGACAGACTGTCACTCAATGTAAATAAACAATAGCTCTCAAAGCCCTATTAGAGCTGTGATGCGAGGACACAGTTAAGTAAATGTGTATATGCATGGGTGTGTGTGTGGTATACGGAGACATAGTTCACACGTGTCCCATCACACTACACCATGACCTGAAGACCACCTGAATTTCACCATATACTATCCTTTTATTGGTCTCCATAAATCAAAGAGGAGGTCCTTAACTTGTTTCTTCCTCCTTTTTGGCTTTAACCTATTACAAGGAGGCCAGCATTGTGGTGAAGGGGTAAAGCTGCCTCCTGCCACTGGCATCCCATATGGATTTTGGTTCATGTCCCAGTTGCTCCACTCCCAGTGAACTTCTCTGCTAATGACCTGGAAAAGCAGCACAAAGTGATCCAAGTACTTGAGCTCCTGCCACCTACATGGGAAACCATATGAAGCTCCTGGCTCCTGGCTCCTGGCTCCTGGCTTCAGCCTCCTGCCTTTGTGGATATCCAGCACTCAGGAAACAAGCCCTCAAATAGGAGATTCTTCTCTCTTTCTCTGTGTGTGTGTGTGTCTCCAATTAGAATATTTCCTTTCAACTCCACTTAAGTTGTTGACTTCATACTAAAATTCTTCCTTTGCTCTGCAGAACTAGGCAATTTTGGGTTTGTAATTATGATCATTAGCATGATAATCATCACTGACATTTAAAATCGGCACTAGCAGAACCTTATTCTTACTTCATAAATTGTGCACTGAGATCTCCACATAATTTCTCATTCACTCCTGATGAGGATTATAATTACTACTGCTGTGCCTCCATCTTTCAAATGAGCCCACGAAAGACTTGAAAGAACAAGTACTGCCCAAGTTCACATAGTTAGTAAGATTCAGAAAAGGGGTTATATCCACTTTTATCTGTCTCCATGTGGATGCACTTACACACCTATACCAGCACATCTGCTTTGCATAGGGTCATAATTTTGCTTTCTCTAGCAGGACTCTTCTGGTAGCTCCTCCTATGAGCTTCTTCTTTCTGGAGAAAGCGATAATGCAATGTTTCTATCACTCAGCTTTCAGTGATCCTGAGCAATTAAATCGAAGAGGTCTAAGTTCAATTCCATCTCCACAATTCACAGGCACTATGAACTTCAGGTTTCCCATCATAAACAAGAGATCAAAACGCCTGTGTCGCTTAGATGTTGGGATTAGGTGTCTAACGTGTTCTGCTCCAGACACGAAGGTCATGAAGACGTTCCGTGCTCTCCTTATCTGCACATGGCAGAAACATTCATGAAGAACAGTAACATAATCACGAACTTGAAGAGACAAAAAGCAAGAAGTCATTTCTAAGGTACTCCTACCAAGAAGTGGTAGGAAAAGCATGAGAATGAGATGTCGTTTCAGGCCACCACTTGACAGGTGCATAACCTTGGACCAACTCCTTCAGTCCATCACTAATAGTCTCCCTGCCTACCTGAGAGGAGAGCAAAGATGATCCAAGAAGGAAATACATTATAACGTGTGAAAGCCTAGGTGGACTGGAGGGCTACGTTCATGGAAGGTGACAACAGTATCCAATCGTTGTATTGTTAAAGCCCCCTTCACTACCAGGTCAAATGTCAACCCATGGAATCATACATTGTACTCACAGCTAGAAACGTCTCTAATCCTTTTAGTAAAGGTGACTCTCACATTCTCAAAATACATAAACCTAAAACCCTTCTGGAAAACTTTTCTCTTCAACTTCCTGTAGTTTCTTCTATAGTTAATAAACCTGTAATACCTAAAACATTCTTCACTGCTGAGAAAGGCTCCCCAGATTTCCCGATCATGCTGTTCTCCCAGCCTCCTGCCGATGTGAGCATCAGACAGCTATGACTCCCTCCCCTGCCAGGTGGCCCTATGGAACCTTCAGGCCATCGGCCCTGCCAGTTGCTATAGTGCCACAAATCAGCAGCATCAACTAGACTGGGGACTGACAGAAGAAGACACCCGGGTCCTGGTCCTGCCTGTGATGGTTGGAGGAGGTCTGGGGCCAATGACCAGAGTCTACAATATCAAGTTCTGGTTTAGGTTGGCCAAGGTGACCTACAGTCCTGCCCTGCTTTGGCATCATAATAACCAAAAGACTTTGCAGGGTCCTGGGGTGGTGGCTCAGTAACACTGCTTTAGACATTAATGTCCCATTTTGGAAAGTTCTGGCAATCCTATCCCACACAGGGAATCCTAACCTTATCCCAACCATTCTTTTGTAGAACCTGGAAGCATGGGCCCAACTCCCAGGGTAGTGGGAAAAGTAGAAGATGGGCATCACACCTCTCCACACTCCCCCCTGGAAGTTCCTTAATGGAATGAGTTCATCTTTATATGGAGCTGGCTCACAGTCACAATGGGACAAATTAGGAGTAGACTGGTACCTGCTGGACAGAACATCAAAGCTATTGCTTTCTGTCTCAGTCCAGTGGAGGTCAGAAAGGAGTTGGGGTGCTGAGTTGGGGTGCAAGAGCCATTCTGTGGACAAGCAGTTGGCTGAATAAACATCTCAGTCAATTGGTGAAGTCATTTGTGTGGGTCTTTGGTGTTACAGTGAAATCGCCTCTGCAGTGCCTGGGATCAAACCCTGCTTAATTCTTCGTCCCAGCTTCCTGCTAATGCTGGACCACTTCAGAAGCAGCCGTTTGAGGAAAGATTCTCTTTCTTTTTCTTTCCTCCATCTCTTCTTCCTCCTCTCTATAAAGTTGCCTTTCAAATAGGAATGAATAAATCTTTTTTTTTTTTGGAATGAATGAATTTTTACAAAAAACCCAGCACATCTGTGTGGGGTTCAGAGAGCTCACAAATTCTGAAATATAACATCTGAAGTTGACTCAGTTTTATTTCTTATTAACAGACGACTTTCAGCACATCACTTCACAGCTAAGCCTCAGTCTCTCTGTCATTAGCACGTGGATAATGGCGCACCTGTTCGAGTGCTGCTGTAAACATTAGATAGCAAAGGTATACGCAAGTGCCGATCTCCAGACCAAGCCAAATGGGGTTCTAACAAAGGCTAATGTACAGAATTGCCTCTCTTTATTGCCTCCCTTCATCTTTCTTTATTGGAAAAGGGGGGAAAAAATCACAAGTCTTAAAATCATGCAGAATGAAGGAAGTCAATTACACACTGTTGAACAAGTTGGACCCAGCACAGAGCAAGCGAAGACAAAATGGAAACCATCCTGTGCTCACAGAAAAGATCCCTGCTGGGTTCTTACAAAGGTGACTGCAACTCCAGAATGTAGAATGACTCATTCTCAGACTATCTTTCTAGAAGTAGGTGTGGAGCCAGAGAAATTCTCCATGAAAATCGAGGGTTTTTTTTTCTTGCTAACATATACATTGCACTGACATCCAACTGCAAATACTGAAAATACTGGGTCCAAGTAGCAGTTCCCAGCACTCCCAAGCAAATTGCTTTTTCTTGGGTAATCACAATGAAATGAGAAGAGGTGTGCTGTAAGCTACGGACTCAGGTAAATTAGCATCAGGATGTCGCTAGCTCCAGGAATACAATGGGGAAATGTCCTGAGCCGATGCAGGAGCCACACATTGATCTGGTTCTCAAGAATAAAATGGAAGGGCAGGCACCGTGGCACAGTGAGTAAAACTGCCATCTGCAACACCAGCATACCACATGGGCACCAGTTCATGTCCCGGCTGCTCTACTTCTGATCCAGCTCTCTTCTAATGGTCTGGGGAAAGCAGCAGAAGATGGTCCAAGTATTTCAGTACCTGTCTCCCATATTCAAGATCTGCAGGAGGCTCCTGAATTTGACCTGGCTCATTGCAAACATCTAAGGAGTAAAGCAAAAACTGGAAGACAGATTCATTCTCTCTCTCTCTCTCTCTCTCACTCACTCTCTCTCTATATATATACATACATATATTTCTCCTCTTCTTCTGTAACTTTGACATTAAATAAACACATTTGTAAAGTCTTGAAAAAATAAAATACAGTGACTTTGCCTGCTTTGATCATGACGCCAGCAGACCAGAAACTAACTTTAGTTAGTACCTACTAACTTTTTGACTCTGCATGAGGAAATATGAGAACCGCCCTCCCCTGTAATTCTCATCATCCAGACTACAAAAATGGGTCAGAGCTGTGATACAGCAGGTAAGGCTGCCACCTGCAGTATCTGCATCCCACATGGGCACCAATTTAAGTCCAAGACACACCATTTCCAATTCAACTCTCTGCTAATGAACCTGGGAAAGCAGTGGAGAATGGCCCAAGTGCTTGGGCTCCTATACCTCTATCTCGGCTCCTGCCTCCTAGCTTAAGACCAGCCCAGTTTCTGGCTGTTGCAGCCAGATGAGGAGTGAACCAAAAGATTGCTCTATCTCTCCTCCCTCTCTATAATTAAACCAAATAAATCACAAACATGTGTTTAAAATATTTGAATGCTTTGGGCCAGCCAAATAGGTTAATCAGCCACTTGCAATCCTGGCATCTACCCCACTTCTAATCCAGCCACCTGCTAATAGATTGAAAAGGCAGTGGATGATGGCTCAAGGACTTTTGTTCCTGCCTTCCATGTGGGAAACCCTGCTGGAATCCCCAATTCCTGACTTCAGCCTGGATCAGACCTGGCATTTAGAGAGTGAACCAGCAGATGATTAAGTCTGTCTGTTTCTTTCTCCTTCTCTCTCTCTCTCTCTTCCCACCCTCCCTCTCCTTCTCAAATAAATAAATAAAACTTGAGGTGAAACAAATATGTAAAACTGGAATTTGGGGCCCAGCCCAGAGGCCTAGCAGCTAGTCCTCACCTTGAACACTGGGATCCCATTTGGGTACTGGTTCTAATCCCAATAATCCCACTTCCCATCCAGCTCCCTGCTTGTGGCCTGGGAAAGCAATCAAATATGGCACAAAGCCTTGGTACCCTGCACCTGCATGGGAGACCTGGAGGAAGTTCCTGGCTCCTGACTTTGGATCTGTGCTGCACGGGCTGTTGCGGTCACTTGTGGAATGAATCATCAGATGGACGATCTTCCTCTCTGTCTCTCCTCCTCTCTGTATATCTGACTTTGCAATAAAAATAAAAAATAAATCTTAAAAAAATAGAATTTGCGGGCCCGGCGAGGTGGCGCAAGTGGTTAAAGGTCCTCGCCTTGCACGCCCGGGATCCCATATGGGCACCGGTTCTAATCCCGGCAGCCCCGCTTCCCTTCCAGCTCCCTGCCTGTGGCCTGGGAAAGCAGTCGAGGACGGCCCAAAGGTTTGGGAACCTGCACCCGCGTGGGAGACCCGGAAGAGGTTCCTGGTTCCTGGCTTCAGTTTGGCATGGCATCGGCCGTTGCGCTCACTTGGGGAGTGAATCATTGGACGGAAGATCTTCCTCTCTGTCTCTCCTCTCTGTATATCTGCCTTTCCAATGAAAAAATAATAAAAATAAATCTTTAAAAAAAATAGAATTTGCAGGCAGAAAAAGACAGCATGCAATTTCTTTTTCTGTTTACCCTTTTGACACTATTTTCAGTTGCATGAGTTTGATTTTAGCTGTTTGTAATCAGCTAAGACTAATGTCACCATTGATTTCACACAGGAGGAAACCAATACTCAACAATATTACATGGCTCTTTTGTAAGACCTGAGAGTTAAAAGATGATACACCCAGTCCTTGTCTTGAAAAGTCAGGTAATTCATTCTTAGTAACATTGTGTTGGTACCAATGTGGCATTGATTGTCCAGCAAGAAAATAATTTGGCTAGAGTAAGATAAAGAAATCCACAAAATGGCATTGAGAAAAGAGTTACCACCATCAGCCTGGGGAAGGAAGCTGACTAGGGCTAAGTAAAGGAATTACTCATTGAAGATGAATGCCTGACAAGATGGGAACTCATCAATTTGTAATGGGACCAATAAGCACAGTTATATAATTCTTCCCAGTAGTGCTGGGAGAATCCTAAAGCAGTTGAGGATAGGCAAGATAGATGGAGTGGGAAGTAAGGAAATTTTGTTGGAAACTTGCAGTTTAAAAGCAAGTGAAGCCTGCCTTCATCCCTTGTGGGAACACACTTGGGGGAGGGGGAAGAAATTAGGAGTAAAAAGAAATAAAGTAAAAAGGAATAAAGGCGCCATAGCAAAGAGAACTGGCTAAAACAACACCACCTTCAGGAAAATGGCACCTGTAGATAGGCAAGGGCTGTGTGCACTGGAAGCACACTGCCTGAGAAGAAGAGGCCCTAACTAACTTGCCATAAGGTTCTGAGCTCAAAGTAAGTAGGTGAGATGGGGTACAAAAGAGATGCAGATGGGATAACCGGGTACCAACCTAGATGTGGAACAGGATCTCTGGAGAAGTAGGGCAAAGAAAAGCACATCAGTGGGCCCTTTCCTTCTTATCTGTCCACTCATGCCACCTCTGATTCAGATGCAAAATATCATTAAAAAGTCTTTCTTTGGGTTGGTGTTGTGCGTTAAACCAACACTTGTGAGGTGGGCATCCTATATGAGCACCTGTTCAAACGTGATTGTTCCACTTATGATGCAGCTGCCTGAAAATACACCTGCAAAAGCAGCAGAAGACAGTCCAAGCACATTGGCCTCTGTATTCACATGGAAGACCTGGATGAAGCTCCAGTTTCCCCAATTCATACTATTCCAGACCCAGTTACTGCAGCCTTTCGGAGAATGATCCAACCGGTGGAAAATCTCTTGCTCTCTGTCTCTCCCTCTCTCTGTCACTCTGTCTTTCAAATAAATAAACACAATGGGCTTTTTTTTTTAAGTCTTTAAAGAAACTGGAAGAAATTTTAAAATCTAAGCTTCTGTATTAGATGTAGACAACCCAGAATGAAAACCCCTCAGTCTTGCAATGGTTGCTAGGAAGGACATAACTCGAAGGTACTAGACTGAGTATTGTCAATCCGCAAAGCCCAGAGTAAACAACAGAGAAACTGGCCCTTGAACCAAATGTTAAGAAGCTATGTTTAGAATTAAAATAAAACATAGCTTGGGTAAATCCCTCACAGCAAGGACAAATGCAAGAGACAGGAGTGAAAATAAATGAAAGGGAACCAGACAGTAAGTTCCAAAATCGAATTGGCAGGAGTCCTAAAGTACACAGGGCAAAGAAGAGGCAAGAATGAGTGAGACTGTAATAAAAGATAATTCCTTGAGATCAAGTAAGACATACTTCTTTTTCTGGATTAAAATGATGTAAAAAGTGCAGGAACAGTGAATGAACCAAGCTCTATGGTAAAACTTCTACCCATGCATTCATTCAAACAGGAAATATCATGTTAATTTTGGCACCAAATTTTTTTTTCTTAATCCTGGCATAGTTTTTTCCCTAACACACACTCTCCATGAGCCTTTGGAAACAGGAATCATCTCAGTAACAGGAATGCAACTACTATGTAGGTAACAATACTGACTATTCCTGAGGAGCTCATGTGTTAGGGCTCGGCCAAAGTCCAGCAAAGAACTAAACAGATCATCTCAGAAAACGTTAAGCACTGTGAGGGAACTAAGGAGAGGTCAAATAACTGAAAGTAAATGGACAGAAAAGGTTCCACTCTCTTGTATGAAGAGGGACAAGCCTCTCTAAGAAGGTGAAATTAATTGACGAACATGTGTGATCTGTCACCTGTGAAATCAGCATGATAGTATCATCTGCCTTTTAGGACTGCCATGAGCTAATATAAATAAAGTACTGGGAGAATGCTTGGCTTGCAGTGAGTCAATAAGAGTGAGCTATGTATCATAACATCGGCACTAAACCATCTTGTTAAATTTTATGAAAGCCCAGAAAAGTATGTATAGCATGTTATATTTTAAATATAAAAAGGGAAATTAAAAATACCTATTTATACATAAAGAATCCCTGGGAGGATACTCGAGAAATCAATAAAAGTGATTACCTGGGAAATACAAATCAAAACCACATTAAGGTTCTACCTAACTCCAACGGGACTGGCTACATTCAGAACTCTGCTAATACCACTTGCTGGCATGGATGTAAGGAGACAAGTACCCTCCCTTCACTGTTGGTGGGAGTGTAGGTTAGTACAACCACTATGAAAGTCAGTAAAGAGAATGCTCAGACAACTGAAAATGGATCTACCCCCAGCTATCTCACTCATGGGAATATATCCAAAGGAAATCAAATCTCCATAGGAGAAAGTGACCTGCAACCCTATATTTATACTAGCCCAAACCGCAACAGCAAAGACATGAAAACAACCCAGATGCCCATCAAAAGAAGAGTGGATAAAGAAACTGTGATACAGATACTCTTGGAATATTACTCAGCCATTTAAAAAAGAGTGAAATTCAACCATTTGCAACATAATGGTCCTTACTGGAGACTATTATGCTCAGTGAAACCCAAAAGGATAAGTAACTTTGGTTCTCTGTGATATAAGACAATATTAATGCAAAATACAAAATAGATATATAGGTAAACATGTATATACATATATTTGCCTAGAGGAACTGTGTAATGGAGACTAGCATAGCAGGAAGTGAAGATATACTGCAGTATTCATCTCTACTCCCAAACAAAAGGAGGGCTCCCAATGAAGCTGTTAAATACACCTAGACAATAGGATGCTGGACTTTCCACCATTGTCTATCATGTCAGGATACAATTAAATAGTAGAATGATGGACTTATGGCTGTTGCTAAAGGACTCTATTATGGTAATAATATGGGGTAAAACAGTGGGAGGGAAGGAATGGAGGGTGCAGAGGGGAATCCCTGTGCCTATGGAACTGTATCATAAAGCATAATATTGGGGAAGAAAGTGGCTACCTGGGGGCATGTCTTCAGCTAGAGCATAGAAAGAGGTAGATGCTTGAAGGAAAACTGCATTCTATGTTTTTAAGCATCTATTCAAAATACTACATTAAAAACCTAACATGGGTCAGGCCTTTATTCTGGCAGTTAAGATGCCCACAACTCACATTGCAGTAGCTGGTTTCAGTCTCCAGTTCTAGCCTGACTTCCACTTCCAGGAATGTGCAACCTTGGTGGCAGAAGGTCACGGCACAAGTAGTCGGACCCACATCACGCAAGCTGACACCCACATCGAGTTCCTGACTCACTGCTTTGGCCCAGCCCGGCCCCAGCTATCATAAGCACTTGGCAACTGTGCCAACACAGGGGAACACACACTCTGTTTCTACCTCCTCCCTCTCTGCCTCTGAAATAAGCAACAACGGAAATATACACATCCTACAAAAACTAGAACAGAATCATTAGTCCAAATGTAATCCAAATTCCATGAGTGTCATCAAAGGGATGCAGAAGGAGGCGAGCTCCTGGCCCTGCCCTCCAGTTCTTGCCCCAGGAGAAGCAAAACAAGAGTCCCTGCACAGCAGGGCAGCAGGACCTGGTCTGAGCCCAGCGTGGAAACAGGACCCACCTCTCCCTTCCATCATGCTGGTGCTAAGGATACTTACCCTGTGGTATAGGGGATGTTTATGCCTCCTAGGTTAATACTTTCACATCCAACAATGAACAGGGTTGAGAAACACAATAAGGACACGCCACTGCAGATCATGGCAAGTTTTGCAGATTCCCGGGCACCAAGTTTCAGCTTTTTAATAATGTAGCCTCCTAGCACAATGCCCACACCAGCACTGGGGACAATGATAACACCTGAAGAGAAGAACAGGAGAGGGTTGAGGTCAATCAGTGTGCATAGCCGTTTACTGTTAAAGGTGACTCTGCTCCCACTGGCTCACTAGCAGTGAAGAATCAAAAAGCCTGATAATCTGTAAATCTTCAGTATTTAAGATTGGATTGTGTAATAACATCTTTAACATTCATAGCCAACAAATGAGCCATATCAAGATGACATGGAATACTTTTACAAAGCAATAAAATAAAAACAGCCCATTGGGAAAGAGAGCAAAAGTTGAATAGATCCTTCCTTGAACAGAAAGTCAAGGTGACCAATCAACACATGAAAATGAATAAACCTCATTACTAAGTGGCCACCATGAAATACCACAACACCCCAAGTGCCATGGAGAACAAGCGAAAATCGGGCGATACCACAGGACGGCAGAGATAAAGGCCTTGGGAGCTCTCTGCACAGGGATGAAGTGCACACTCAGCACTTGCTTGGAAAACTGATCTGGCAGAGCTCCAGGCCACAGGTCATCCCTGGAGAAACTCACAAATACGGACACCAGGAGAAGTTTAAAAGATGCCTGAACCATCACACCAGCCAGAAACAGAGTAATGTTCACGTTCATGAACAGATAC
Source organism: Ochotona curzoniae (assembly GCF_017591425.1). NCBI lineage: Eukaryota > Metazoa > Chordata > Mammalia > Lagomorpha > Ochotonidae > Ochotona > Ochotona curzoniae. Next base: position 20,131,730 of record NW_024464939.1, on the reverse strand, counting down.
ATTCTAGGTACCATTTCCTATGGTGGAGTACTACAGTGCAGCAATAAAAAGGAAGCCACAGACTGCTATGTGAATGCATCATACCATGACAAAAGGCAACCAAGCCTACTTGACACAATTACAGTCAGATAAAGGTCAAGAACCTCTAAAACGAAGCTACAATAAGCTGTTCTGGCAAGAGTGCATATGCAGCCAGTTCCACTGAAGAAAACTCGGGAAGGAACTGCCACAAACACTAAGGTCATCGGCAAGCTGGTACCAGGGACCAATGTACAAGCTGCTCTGCTGCTGAAATACTCCACTCCATGACCCAGCTAAACAAGCATTGCCATGAAATGCAGGTGGGTGTCTCCCAAACTCATGTTAAACACAAACTGCAAGGCAGTGGGATGAGACACTGGGGCTTTGGGAAGCTGACCAAGTCATGAGACTCATGAGATGGTAGCTAGGCACAGGCCAGTGTCCTCATAAAGCAAGCCTGGGAGCTCCCTCACCCCTTCCCTGGCAATGGGAAGTCAGGCACCCATGAGCCAGCACAAGGAGTCTCAGCAGACAACACATCAACTAGAAACCTTGATCTTTGGCTTTTCTCTAAATTTGTGAAAACAAAGTTTAGCTATTTCTAACTCAGACCGTCTATGATAATTTTGTTACAGAAGCCAGGTTAAACTAAGATAGTTTGCACAAGTGTCTACTTTCTACTTACTTATTATCTTGGAATGTTGATTAATGCACTTCTGGGTTTCTTCTAATTCAGAGTGAAATCTAAAGAGCTGACACTCAACAGCTGAGACAATGCACCTAATGGTCCAACAAAGAGAGACTGCCACGCACAAACGAAATCCGTGCAAAAAGGCATGAGAAAGCAGAAGTGAGGGTCCAGAGCTTTCTAGAATATTGGGAGCAGGAGATACAAGGGACCTAGGGAAGAGCATAAAGGAATAGGGGAACCAAGAAAGACCACAGAAGCAAGCCAGGCTGTATCTCCGGGCAATGGGAAGCCACTGAGAACTCTGAGCCGGATTAGATAGGAAGGAAGCTGTATATTACGAAGATACTGATCATGTCTTACAAAAAAAGAAATATATTTATTTACTTGAAAGAGCAACAGAGAGGAGGGGAGAGGGAGGAAAAGAGAGAGGGACAGAATACTTCCATCTGCTAGCTCACTATTCACATGGCCACAACCACCAGGGCTGAAGCAGACCAAAGTCAGGAGCCAGGAACCCTACCCAGGTCTCCCACATGGTGCCAAAGACCCAGATACACCAGCAGGCAGTTGAACAGGAAGTGGAGCAGCCAGATTACAGTGGTGTTCTGAAATGGGATGCCGGCATCAGAAACGACGGTTTAAGCCACTATGACATAATGCCCGTCACACACAGACCCTTGGAGGGAGACACAGGATAGCGTAAATGAAATCCAAACTTGGGCCAGGGAGTGCTTATTACATAGTACAAAGGTCCTAGTGAGCCACAGTGAGGCTCTACCCTGACAACACAGGAACTCGGCAGCAGAGTGAGTACAAGGACACTGCATGACCCTGGAACATAAGAACAGCTGTGTGGGAGCAGCTCCATGGCTCCTTGTGGACCTGCTGAGCATGAAGGGCCTGCGAGTCATTCCTTCAGTTATGCCCATATGCTGACAGCCCAGGGATGAGCTCTGCTCGGGAACGCATAACCAGAAGCTGAACCCCTGGCCTGGGAAAAATGACCCCCAAGATAGCATGGAAAAAGAAGAAAAAGGGGCAAAAGTCAACATGTAGGAGAGAATCTCGACTAGTAAGGTATAAAAAAAGTAAGTCCACAAAACAAAGGAAAGAATAGCCCAAAAGCCAGAAGAAATCTTGGAAAGGAAAGTGGTCAAAGGGGGAAGAAATCTTGGGCTTTCGATTCAAAAAGATTGGAGTTCCAATCCCCACTTCATCCTTCTGTAATCATGGACAAGCCTCCCTGGCTTTCTAACCCCACTTCTCCTTCAGTGTCACCTTGGCATGAAGACCACCTGTGCTCTCTGTAAGCTGACACAGTCCCTAGTATATATAACACAATAAAAATTGTAGCCGTCATCATTCCCACTGTGCCATAGAAAGTCAAGGAAGGAAGTGGACAGAGTGTCAAGCGGCTTGGAGAAGCCCAATAAGAAAGACCGGAATGTGACAAGTGAGTCACAGGAGTTGGGCAGGTGCCATTTTAAGAACGTCACGAGGGAAGAAGGCAGACCGGCACGGGCCAAGTAATCAGTGTCAGAGATCTACAGAGTGGGAATTCAAAATGCTCGTTCTAGAATTTCGACTGTGGAAAGAAGCAGGGCAATGGCTTCAGAGTCAAGGAGGCCAATGCAGAGGCGGGCCATGGGATACCTAGGGGTCTGTTGGCTGGGATGCAAAGACCATGAGCTCATCATACACTGGGGAAAACAGAGGACCAAGGAGTGCAAGGCTGCACGCGCAGGGAAAAGCTTAGCCAATGGCCATGCAAGATCCCTGCGAAGCCAGGAGAACACGGGCTCGAGCAATGGCACAGAGAGGGGCTCAGCCCTGTCAGAACAGACACCTTCATCAGGGCTAGAACAAGGAATGGGTCATCAGGTGCAGTCTCAGCTCCACCGATCTTTAGATTTTCTATTTTTCTTTTATTTTGGAATCAATATATAATAGGTATTCCAACAGAACATTTGAAAAATAGGAAGTATGAAAGAGCAAAAAAAGCCTGGTTTACTTCCTGGCATATTTCACCGCAGCCTTTTCGCCCGAGGGACCTGACAGCATGCTGTAGATTGCCTGCTCATAGCTTTGGGTGGGGCTTCACCTCACTTCCGTATAACTGAAAGCAAAGCCCAGTTCTTACAAGAAATGGATATTGAGAATATTCACTGAAGCCAACAGTTGAAGTAGCCATGGTGAGAACATGAAGTGAGCACTCAGAATATGGGACTATTGGTTAAGGTTGGTGGGCACATCCCACGGGTCCCAAGGATATCAGACGCAGAACTCTGCAGCTGCGTTAGCACTTACGGCTGGATGGAGGCACCTGGTATGTTCACCAGACCACATAAGGAAACGGGGGGGAAGACTGGGTTCATTTACAGCTACATTTTTCCTGAGGCTTGATTCTGCCATCCTCACCAACATCCAATCAGGTCAGCAATGGGTCTTTTGCAGGTGAGGAAACCAACGGCTGAGAGCTGTGACTGGCCGCACCATGAGCAGTGCAGGAGGGAAAGGCCGGTGGTCCAGTCCACAGGACCACAGCTGCCCAGCAGAGCACAGAGATTCCAGGAGTAAATAGGCAAACTGAGCAGAGCCCTTGGGCAGCCTGAACTCGTGCATAAAGTCTCCTCCTCATCAAAGGAAACCACAGCATGTGGACACCATGATTACAGGCAAAGCTTTACGTTGGGGGGTGAAAACAGTCCATTAATAAAACTCTAGTTCCAATGGAGGAGCGCCAGAACGTTCGCCTGCTGCCACCCCTCCACCCTTCATCCGAATCCCCCGCATCTTCCAACTGCTGGGCCTGACCACCCATCCCATCACGCTAAACGCAGGTGCAGATGTCCTTCGTCAAGGGAGAGGACCCACTGTTGGGTCCGGCGGATGTTTAGATGCCCTGGGAAGAGCAAGGGAAGATCTGAGAGGCCGACAGGGGGATGTAAAGCCTCCTCCCTGGACCCTCTCCAAGGCCCTGATCCTAGGCAAACCGACTGGGGTAGTGTGAGGTTAACAAGTGAAGAGACTGAGATACACTTCTCCACCCTCCTGTACTCCCCAAAATTGGCCCCACACTCTTACATTCCAGGGCTCCCGTTGCCCTCACCCGCTATGAGGAATGAGGATGAGGGAAATAAAAAAGACAAAAACGGCTGTTCTGCCGCTTGCCGCGTCTGATTTAAGTCCTCATCCCTGGCTGCAACCCCTTCCGGGGGTCTCTGCGCCTCTGGGCTGGTTCCCATCCTCTCTTCCAGCTGCAGTCTGTCCTGCGGTCCCGAGTTCCCGCCCCTCTCGCCCTCTAGCGGCCGCATATGAGAAGCGCAGCGGATTAGCAAATGGGAAATAATGCGGCTGGTTGGTACCCAAGTATCCCTCCAGTGTGTGTATGAGCAGGCCTGAGTGTTGACAAACAAGGATCCGCTCTGCTCCGAGCCCAAAGGGCGTCGGGGTGGAGGCAGAGGTCTAAGAGACAAATCCAGGTAAGAGCGTGGGCTCTGTATCCAGAATCCCTGAAATTACCCAACCAGTTAAGACATGTGAAATTCTTAGAATACCATACTCCCCAGTATCCACTCAATAAATGTTGGTCATCATGCTCATCATGAATTATGAGCATCTTTATTATCTGTCTAATACTAATGATCTCAATACTTCTCAACATAACTTAGAATGCTAATTATAACATATGTAAATGAGTGTATAAAATATGTAATGTCATTATAATAAAACTATAATGCATAAAATTTGAATTTAAGCAATCCAAAATATCCCAACATAAACCTACATGCACTCTTTATCTGTCAACCTCCAATCCCTGAGCTATTGTGTGCTCTAAACACATAAACCCCTCAATTGGCTCTGCATAGTTGGCTATGCACCTGTCTAAATCAACAGCCCTCACTCAGCATTAAGGGCTGACAAAGCAGAAGACCCTATTGGGTTGTGAAAGCTCTGGGAATACCCTGTAGCTTTTCAGTTGCAATCTTCCATCTGTTTATTTGGCCAAGCCAATGGACATGTTCGTTGTCATACATCTTTTCTTTCTCTTATTGCACTCTTACCCCACGAAATCACATTTGCAAGTTATTGCACTGAGTCTTGATGCTGCTTGCTCTTATAATGGAGCCAAATCCTTTGACAAAAAAAAATGATACTTGTCTAATCATTATGTATTGACACTTGTGGCTGTGTTTTCCCCCTTTACTCCAGTTTTTCTCAATAGGTGCACAGTCTCCGTATTGCAAATAAACACAGAAAGCTTAGACAGTTCACTAAAGTAGGAACTGGAGCCCAAGAAGACCTTGAGCTGAAGAGACGAAATCAGGGAATCTGGCCACAATCAAGGATGTTTTAAGCGCAGGATGTTGACTGCGCTGTCACCAATGCTGCTGTTAGCAACCAAATCAATTTGTCTTTGCTGAGCTCGTGCTAACCCCTGTCACTCCTGTCATCCTCACTGGGGCTCGCTTCTCTTCCTGTGAGGTCCCTGCGTTCCAAAGAAATGGCATCTTCCTGACTTCCTGCCTGTCGGTTACATGTATGGACGGGTGAAAAAGGTTTATGTAACTAATGTGTGTGTTTGAGACACACAGAGAACGCCCATCACTGGTTCACTCCCCCCAAATGTCCACATCCAGCCAGGACTGTGCCAAAGCTGGGAGCTGGGAACTCAGTCCAGGGCTCCCGCAGGGATGGCAGAGACCCAACTACTCGACTCAGCACCTCTGCCTCCCGTGCATCAGCAGGCAGCTGGAACTGAGATCAGATGGAGGGGATATCCAAGCACTCCAACATGGGACAGGAGTGTCTAAACCACTCATCCAAACCCCCACCCCAAATGAATACATGCTTAGAGTTTACTATATAAAATCCTTAAATTATGTCCTTGTTCATTTCACTTTTCAATTATTCCTTGAACTAGACTACTACCTATTTTTCAAATAGAAAATTTGAGGGGCTTTTTGTTTGTTTGTTTGTGTGTTTGGGTTTTTTTGTTTGTTGGTTGGTTTTTGGTTAGGGTTAAAACAACTTGCTGGAAGCAGTAGAAAACTGACGGGCACTCAACTTCTCAATATGGGTGCCTGGAAAGCCACACTTTTTACCAAAATTCTGAATTGAATTTCATTCTCTAAAGCTTTAGCTGCCAAACTACCCAAGGCGACCTGCAATGTCCCTTCTCTGACAACCCTTTCCTGTGGAGTGAGTACTGTGCTGCAACATGAATCGCTCCTGTGAACTAAGTGAATGCAGAGTTTGAACCTCATGATTTCCACTCTAGAGGCACTGTTCCTGTCCATGTTTTTCACACCCCAAATTTTCTTGAATTTGGTGGAAAATAAATAGTTTGCAAAAGTGACTGTTGGAGAGGGAGAGAGGGTAAGCGAGAAAGGGCTGGAGGATAAAAGGAAAAAAAAAATATTATATTCCTAGAACTGTATTATGAACTACATGGAAGCCGGTCTCTTTGTCAGGATGTCACATTAACAACAAAATTGTGTTGTAATGATTATCATGCATTTGCTGTGATCCTGAGAATTAAAAGTATTAATAAAGTTTTTAACATTCTTTTGATGTAAATATCTAAAGAAAAAGAATGGGGAATAAACAAGGACCATCATTTTAAGCCATTATAGTGCACATTTCCGCTGCTGGATTTGAGAGAAAGAACAAGGCATGGGAGAGCAAAGCGAAATCAGGATGAATACATGGAGAAGAATGATGTACAATTCATTCATTCATTCATTCATTTATCCACCCTCTCTTCCTCCATGGATCTTTGTGCAAACACTGTACACACACTGAAGTCAACCATATGCCAAGTACTGTGACCACTGGCCTCTACACAGGATTTCATTGAACACTCAGAATTATCTGATTTGGATGCTGTGCAATAAAAATGCATCTTACAGTCCGTGCTAACCTTAGGTCATGGTCTAATCAGAAGCATCTTCTGTTCATGGCAGCTCGACTCCATGAGCATCGTCCCCAGCATCCTACAGAAAAAGGACCACAGCCTCCTCTCCACCCACAGTCGAGGAGACAGCCAATGGCCACTCAGGCAGAGGAATAAGCTCAAGCCCAGGCTTATGATCTGATGACACAAAATACAGGCTTTCCTCTGCTAGGGATTACATTATTTTATCCTTTTATGTGTCCACTCCTTCATGCAAACATTGCCTTATAGAACATAAGTATCTGTGACTGTCAGAGAGAACAGTTAACAAAGAATATTTTCAAAATCCAATTCAAGCTAATAAAATCTGAATGACAAAGAACAGACAACATGGTAACGACACACTCCCACCAGCCATATATAAATCCACAAAGTATAAAAACATGATCTCTGTGCCTTTCTTTTTCATGTCCCTGTCTCAGCTGTTATGAAAAATCTCAAAAGCCCTTCATCATGAAGGGAGCATATAATTAGAATTTACTTGGGATAGCTTTTCCTTAGCATCGGATGGCTCTTTTAAGACCATCTAGACTATTTCTTTCAGTTCTTCCCACTTGAAGCCAAATGATGCAAAAGGCTAACAAGACCGTGTTGGAACTTTAGGAGAGGCATGCGTGTTAGTGTTGAACAGTAGGTGTCATCATCGAAGCTACTGGGATATCGTAGAAGCATACACGCCCAGTGAGCGATCATACAGAAAATTGTTTGAGGAAATCTCCTAAGGAACTCAGCCTATCCCAGGACTACTACGGGCCCGCTGTCTCTCAAGCTGGTCCCTCCCCAGGCTCGGTTAGAGGAGACAACGGTCGGAAGAAGTTCTCATCACCCTCAGCTTCCGGCCACAATACCCCTGGTGTGCCTCATGCAAGACCACTTACGAGGGCCCAGCGCGATGGCACAGTGGTTAAGGTCCTTGCCTTGCATGTCCGGGATCCCATATGGGCGCCGGTTCTATCCCAGCAGCCCCGCTTCCCTTCCAGCTCCCTGCCTGTAGCCCAGGAAAGCAGTTGAGGACGGTCCAAAGCTTTGGGAACCTGCACCCGCGTAGGAGACCCGGAAGAGGCTCCTGGCTTCGGACCGGCATAGCATCAGCCATTGCGCTCACTTGGGGAGTGAATCATCGGACGGAAGATCTTCCTCTCTGTCTCTCCTCTCTGTATATCCGCCTTTCCAATAAAAGTAAAATAAATTTTAAAAAAAAGACCACTTATGAATAAATGGAAATATTCTGGAACGCCTATCATAACCTTGCTGAAATGATTAATAAAAGGCTTTCAGAGGAATTACACACTTCCCAAACACTTGGCCTTGATGACTTCAGTGTGCAGACATCTATATAAAGTGCATCATTAGCACCTCCTGGACCAAATGGATCTCACTGGCCCACAATAACACTGTCCCCGACTCCTTGCCAAACCGGGGAGATGCTGTGCAGCGGGAGAGAAATGTGAGAACCCCAAGCTCAGGAGTCAAGGCCTCGGGAGCACTGCAGGAAAGGTAATAAAAAGGAACATTCAACAGAGAAAACAACCATGCTTTTCATTTCAGGTTTCTACGCAGCTCCGCCTGACAGAATGCATAAAAGCAGATGCTGAGCTGGGGCAGGAAGGGGCCTGAGACATCAAATCAAATTAATATTTCATTTTTTGTGGCTTACCAAGCTAGAGTCATTTTCTACAGTTAGGCAATAAAACCACTCAGGGCAAAAACAACTTGAAATGATGAAATGAAAAAAAAAAAACAAATCCAGAGTGTTGACTTCCGTTTGGCCCTGGCTCTGGGATAGTACGGTCACAAGCTTTGAGCAAAGCACGGCCAAAGGCGGGGGGGCGGGGGAGCGGGGGAGGGTGCAGGTGGCGGGGACAGGCAAGGACTTTGGAAGAAAAATATCCACAGCAGAGTATTAGTTCCTTGCTACCTCGCCCGATATCAAAATCAGCCTTCAAGAAAGACTTCAGTCTCAGGTTACTGGACTTGGTTTCCACTGACAGAAGCAAAGTCTGCAGATTGGGTCTGGACCAAATGCTAAGCTCTCTGTGTTAGCCCTTTGGGTAAGATCCATGCTCTGCCAGCAGTTTTCACCTTCTCCTCTTTGCACTGTTGTCCCAACCCAGTTCTCAGAGTTCTCTCCTCCAGTCAGTGAGCGGGCACTGCTCTCAGTGACAGCCGAGCTGCAAAACTGCAACACAGCTATCCCTCCTCTGGGAAGACTAAGCGGATTGTAAAAACTCTAACGCTAAACTCTGTTACAGTACCTTGTTACACGAAGGCTAGGTGGACATTTCTCTCTTCAGAAACTATATGAATTCTGCCAAGTGGATATGCAAAAAAGGACTGGAGCAATTATTTCATAAACATTATTCATCAATTTGAGCACATTCGGCTGACTTTTGCTTGCTTTATCTAGTTGATAGCATTGATGGGCATAATTCACAAACTATAAAGTTTGCCTACTTAAAATACACAGTTCAATGCATTTTAGTATGTTGACAGAAATATGTAAGTCATCCCAACTCTAGAGCGTTTTATCTAAAAGCTCTGCCCTCATGAGCTACCACATCTGTTCCCTCATAACCTCTCCTTGTGCCAGCCCGTCCAGCCCTGAACAATCATTTATCTACTTTGTTTCAATACAGTAGCCTGTTGTCAACATTTAACCTAAAAAGAGACATATTATATGTCTATTTGGTCTTTGCTACTGAACATGTTTCCAAGTAACATCCATGTGGAAGCATGTGTCAGTTCTTGGCTCCTATTTATGGCCAAATACCACTCCACCGTATTCACACATATTTTATTTACCCATGCACCTATCCATGAACATTTGGGCTGTTTCTTTTTTTTCTTTTTTTTTTGGCTATTATGAATGATGCTGTTATAAGCATTCATGAGCAAGTTTTGTGGGAGCATATTTTTTCATTTCTCTTGTCTATATGCCTGAAAATAAGTTTTGGATCATATGTTTGAGGAAGGAGCAAACTGTTTTCCAAAGTTGTTGTACTATATGACATTCCTACCAACAGTATATGAAGGTTCCAATTACTTCACACTTCCACCAATATTTACTTCAATTACAGGTAATGTTTGACTACTGCCACTTGGCGGATGTGAATTGGTACCCTACTGTGGTTTGGATTTTCATTTCCCCAGTAACTAATGAGGTTGAGCCTTTTTTTCATATGTTTATTAATGGTAATTTGAATACCCTCTTCAGAGAACGCCCTTCTTTAAGTTGGCTTACATGGAGCTCATTGTGATAGTGTGCCATGATCGCATATGGGCACCAGTTTGCATCGCGGTTGCTCCACTTCCCATTCAACTCGCTGCTTGAGACCTTGGAAAGCAGTTGAGGAAAGTCTAAAGCCTTGGAACTCTGCACTCGCACGGGAGACCCAGAAGAAGCTCCTGGATCCCGACTTTGAATCAGCTCAGCTCTGGCTGATGCAGCCACTTGAGGAATGAACCAGCAGATGGAAAAGTTTCTCTGTGTCTTTATGTATCTGCCTTTCCAATAAAAATAAATAAATATATTTTTGAGAATTAATTAGCTTATATGACTTATTACTGAATTATAGGAGCTATTTATATGTTCTAGAATTAACTACCCTAGCAAATATATGATTTATAAAAGTTTTATCTCCCATTCAGTGGGTTGTCTCCTTACTTTCTTGACAGCAACCTTTAATGAATGAATGAAAGAAAGAAAGAAAGAAAAAAAGAAAGAAAGAAAGAAAGAAAGAAGAGAGAAAAGAGAAAAAGGAAGGAAGAAATAAATAAAAAAACTTTAACATTGATGAAAACAAAGTCGTCTATTTTTTCTTTGGTTCCATTGTCTAATCCAGATTACAGAGATTTATATCTGTGCTTATTACTAAAAGCATTACAATTTTAGTCTTCCATTAAGAGCTTCAATCCACCTTGAGCTGATTTTTGTATATGCTATGAAGTAAGCGTTCAATTGCATTCTGTTGCATGTGGCTACCCAGTGGCCCCAGAGTCATTTGTTCAAATGACTCTTCATTCCCCCCCCTTTGGAATCTTGTTTTACCAGTTAATCATAAACATACAAGCTTATTTCTGGACTGTCAATTCTATGTCATTACTATTTATGTCTGCTTCAAATGAATACTATACAGTCATGATAAGTATTGCTTTTTAGCAAATTTTAAAACTAGGAAGTAAAAATCATCCTTCAACTCTGCTGATACTTGGTTTTTAAAAAAGAAAAAGATAATTTCCATCCAGTAATTCATTTCTCAAATGCCAGGGCTCAGAGCCCAGAACTCCACCCAGGAACCCAACAGCCCATCTGGGTTATCCCTGTGGTACTACCAAAGGTGGCAGGAACTCAAGTACTTAAATCAGCACCTGCTGACTCCTAGGGCACACATCAACAGGAAGCTCAGGTGTCTGATACGGGATACAGGCATCCCAAGTGATGCCTTCATTGCTGAGCCAATTCCTGCCCCTGTCAAGATTGCTTTGGCAGTATTGAGTCTCTTTAAACTTTCTGTATGAATTTGAGAAAGAACTTGTCAATTTCCATAAAGAAGCCAGCTGCAATTTTGTTGAGGATTATGCTTAATCTATAGATCAAGTTAGGATTTTTTGGTATCTCAATAATATTGTCTTACAGCACATAAACATGAGATGTCTCTGTTACATTTTCTTTCATTAATATTTATTTCTAATTGAAAGATAAAAAAATGTGTTATATTTGTCATGTGCAATATTTTTTGAAAAATATATATGTTGTAGAATGGCTAAATAAAGCTAGCTAATAAAAGCATTACTTTGTATTTTTATGTTTTTACAGTAAGAACATTTAAAATCTACTCTTTCAGAAAGTTTCAATACAAAAACAATTGTTCTTAAATATGGTCAAAATTTTGTACAATAGATCTCCTGAACTTATTTCTTCTATCAAGATTTTTATCACTTGAATAATATTTTCTTTACATTTCAAACAATATTTTGTGGTTTCCTAAGTATCTCACCATTTTTATGTTCATGTAAATGCACAACATTTGTTTAATTTCATTTTGAACTATTCATTGGTACTGTGTGGAGATACAATTAATATTAGTAAATCAATCTGGGTGAATACACTTTTTATTTTTAACGAGCTTTCACAACATATTTCTCAGGAGTTTTTCCACACAGGAGTATAAAACCTGTGAGTCCACTTTAGCTCTTTGTTTCCAGTCTGACTGCATTATATTTAATTAGCCTACCCAAGTTCTCTGCTAGTACCTCCAGTGCAATGGCAAACAGAAGTAGCAAGTGCAGACATCCTTGTTTGTGACTGAGAGAGAAAACATCGAGTCTTTTCCCATGAAATCTGAGGACAGCTGCAGGCTACAGATGCCCCTGACCACACTGCATTTTATTCTTCAATCATTCACATCATTGTTGACCTATCAAATTAAACTTGATAATATTTTTGTGTTATTTACCAATGTTATCAAGTATGAATTTCATAACTCATCTATATGTAGCTATATAGATATATATTTAATAGAAATCATTTGAACATCAGTCACATGTAAGGACCTGGTCTAGATTCTGGGGATACATCATGTGGGGAAACAATGGCGAACTGACCTGAATGTGAGAAGGTGGGAAATATTCGAGAAGCGAGCATTCAGCACAGAACGGAAAGCCAGGAGCTGGGCAAAGATCTGCAGTTGGGAGAAATGTTTGCAAGAGCTTTTTTTCACCAGGGGAAAAAAATAATTAGCCCTTCTTGATCTCTGTAAAAGATAGCTTAAGTCAAAAAAAATAAATGAGAAGTAGGGTTAAGGCAGTGACAGAAGTCTTAATCAGGAAGCTACACACAGCACATCCTCACCAGAAGATGTCATTTTGTTTCAAAAGAAATGCACAGTCCTAGCTGATAATCGAAGCTGCGAAGCAGGAATGGCACTGTGGTGCAGCACATTAGTGGCCTCTTGTGATGCAGGCATCTGACGGCACAGCGTTAGTTAGAGGTCTGACTGCTCCACTTCTTGGGCAGCTCCACATGAGTGTGCTTGGAGATGCAGTAGCTGATAGCCGCTACCTCTCTGAGAGACCAAAGTGAAGTCGCTGGCTCTGGGATTCCGCCTGGTCTGATCTCAGCTGTTGAGTCATTTGTAGAGTCATAAGAAGATGGAAGATTTCTCTACTCTCCCTCTGTGTGTGTGTGTTTCTTTCCAAAGAAAGGAATCTTTTCTTTTTTTCAGATTATTTATTTTTATTAGAAAGGCAGATTTACAGACAGAAGGAGAGGCAGAAAGATCTTCCATCTGCTAGTTGACTCCCCCAACGGCTGCAACAGTTGAGCTGATCCACAGCCAGGAGCTTCTTCCAGGTCTCCCAGCAGGGTGCAGGGCCCCAAGGCCTTGGGTCATCTTCTGCTGCTTTCCCAAGCTTCAAGCAAGTAGCTGGTTCCAAAGCGGAGTAACCAAAACACAAATCAGCACCCATGTAGGGTGCTGCATTTGGAAGTGGAGTTGACCCATTGCACCGGTCCCCAGGAATCTTTTCTTTAAAAAAGAAAAAGAAAAAGAAAAAGTATTCCCACACCATATGAAGTTAATTATTTTGCTTTATTATTATGGACTCACAGAATTTGGAAGGGAGCTGTGGCAAAGATCGCCACTTATCCTCAATGACTGTCCTTTATTCTGAAGCAAAGGTTGCCACGTTTTCTCATGCAGCTACACAATAAGTGCTTTTTTGCTTTGTGGCTCAAGCAGTGCCTGTGACAATCACTCACCTGTGCTGTAAAGGAAAGCAGTCATGGCTATCTAGAGATCGTACGTGGCCTCACACACTGATTCTTGAGTGTTAGCTGGGTGTAAGGCTTCCTGGAATACAGACAACAACTCCCAACCTCCCTTACAACCAGGCGTGGACACAGGCTAGGCAAAAGTGGCACATCCCTGTCCCTCTCTCCTTCCCTTGCACACTGGGTTGTGACACAGGACATTACTGAAATGGAGAGCAGGGTCTCCCACATGGATGGCAGGAGTCAAAGACTGAACTGTCTTCTGCTTTCCCAGGCTAATAGCAAGGAGCAGGATGAGAAGCAGAGCAGCCAGAACTCAAAATTGGCATCCATATGGAATGCTGGCAACACAGGAGACAATTTTAACCTGCAATGCAAGCTCCAGGCACCCTCAGTTCATAGATGATAAAATAAAAAGGAGGCTCTGAGGAAATGGGTGATTAAGTCTGTTAATATCAGTCACTGAAAGGCGTATCCTCTAAATGCTATGCTTCTAAACCCAAAGATTTTTCCAAATTTAAAACACTTTCATATTAAACATACATTCAAATTACAAAGTCCGTTATTTTCTCATTGTATTTTTTGCCAAGCACTTAACGGTTATCCCTACAAACAGGCACTCAGTTTTATTCTAACAGTGAAAGGAAACCATGTTTTTATTTATAGAAATCTGTTTTATGGTCTCAGTTCTATGTATTTGAGAAAAGTGTTTTGTAGCAATTTTTGCTGCAAGCAGCAGAAGGTCGAAACTCCTTTTAAAGGATCTTACAGGCCACTGCTTTAATCATGAGCTACAGGCCAAAAAATGCTATGATTAAAACAACCTAGGTTCTGTTCTAGTCCTTGCTTTGCTCCCAATTCCATCTTCTAATGAACACACACTCTCAGAGGCAGTCAGTGACGGCGCAAGCACTTGTGTCCCTGCCGCCCACATGGGAGGTCTGGGTTGCTTTCCAGGCTCCTGACTCAGCCATGCCTGTTGCAGGGATTTGAGAAGTGCACCAGTGGATGGACCATCTACTTTTTCTTCTCTTTCTCTCTCTCTCCCCCTCCCCCAAACCCCACTTCTATCTTTGTACCTTTAAAATAAAACAAAAACTCTTAAACACAAATATTTGAAAAGAAAAGGTAACTAAGATTGCATAATATTTCTTCGATTTCTTTCCCCAAAAAGTAAGTTTCTTCGCACTTCTGAGCACTTTAGTTTGCTTTTCAGAAACAGCAGTATATGCCAAGTGACTAAAAAGATACACCTCACATATCTACTCAACGTGTGCACTTGATATATGAGTACCTATTTTGCATCTCCAAATGGATGCTTCTATAGTACAAACAAGCCAGTTTAAGATGCTACTAATAATATTGAACTGCAGGAAACAAGCATACACAAATTGCCCCTTGACTACACAATAGACGTATGCACTTATCCTGTTTGCAAATATCCACTTTAATTTTTAAAAAGGTAAATTATATTTTGTCTCTCTTTTTTGCAAATAAAGAAATGGGAAACAGTTCAGTATGATGTGTTGAGAAACTGAACAGTTAGCCTGAAATCTAATCATGCCAGCGGCGAGCTCCAAATGACCCCTTGTTCCACCCTCAGCCAATGAGAAGATGCCACAACAGGAAGTCGAATCTGGCAGCCAAGCACATTTTCTGAGGTGCATCGCCAGAGGGCCCGGGTTACAAAAGAATATTACTTCAGCTTCTAATAACGTCTGGGCACAGATTTCATTCTTTAGATGAGAACAGGAAGGGATTCCTGCCTAGGTCATTATAACTCTATCCTGGTCATACTTTAAGGTACTCATTTTCTGGACATGATCTTTACAGGATATCAAAAAGCATCTCTGAGGATGTGTGAGAATTGGCTGGAAGACAGCAACTGGTCTCTAGCCCAGAACACCACAACTTGTACAGCCAGTGAGGCTTGAACTAGTGCCTGTACCTTCATTGTTTATCTGTGAAGCTGAGGTATTACGCAGCGTCCACTGCTGTGTCCTTCCCTTGATCCCTTCCAATAATAACCCTGAATCTTCCATTCTGCCTTGGAGGACAGGGTATTGGATGACAGCGGAGGGAAGCCAGGCTGACTCTTATTAATAATTAATACTTGTGTTCTTTACTCTCCATAAGCAATTTTCAAACATTTAAAAACTTTAAACAGTCTGCTCACATGAACACAAAGATGCCATTTCACAGCTGGTAGAACTCAAGCCACACCCTTTAGTGAAGTTGCTCAAGTTTACACATCTAACAAATACAAGGGCAGATCTTGAACCCCAGATCTTCTGACTTTGAAACCTTTCTCTTACTAGCATGCTAGGTCACCAAAGAAGTAGTTAAGAGATCCCCTTTCCTGAACAGGGCGTAGGCTAGCTAGAAGGGCATAGGCTAGCTAGAAGGGCGTAGGCTAGCTAGAAGGGCATAGGCTAGCTACTCTTACACAGTAAGATGTTCCCAGGTGTTATCAAAAGTGGAAATTGAGGTGCAGAAGGTAAGATGCTGCTTGGGATATCCATGGGTCATTTTGATGTGTCTGGATTGACGTTCTGGCTCTGCTTCCAATTCCAGCTTCCTGCAAATGCACACCCTTGGATGCAACAGGTAATAGCTCAAGTGTTTGGATCCCTGCCACCCTCTGGGAGGCCTGAATGAGCTCTGGGTTCCTGGTTTCAGCACGGCTCAGCCCTGACTGTTCTAGGCATTTGGAGAGCAAATCAAATATTCTCTCTCTCACTCTCGCTCTCTCTCAGAGCAAATCAACAGATGGAAGATTCTCTCTCACGGGCGTGTGCGTAAAATCAAGCACTGAGCCATTGGTTAACCAAAATGTCCAGGAAGAAAGGTCTTATTCATCAACAGCAAAATCCTTGGAGTGGTCAGGAGCACTGTGGGATGCTTGTCAGGTGACCTTGACTGAAAGCTCATTGAATTCAAGCCTTCCTTGATGCTACAAGTCAGAGAGATGTGCACTTTCATTCCCTCAACAAATCTATTTTGGCATATCTTGGACACTGTTCTAGTGCTTGGTTGTAAAAATGTTCCCATGTGTGCTCCTGATGCTTCACTCTTTCCCCTGGGTTTTCAATCCTTTTGAAATCTCCCTAAATCGTTCTCAACCCAATCTTATCATGAGGCATGCCTGGTTTGTGGGAGGGAAAAAAAAAGACTAGTTTTAGTGCCTAAGGCTCTTAAGGGAGCTCCAGGCCATTCTGAATATCAGTAATAACCACGGGGCTCTGAATGTAGCTGTACAAGCAAGAACAACAGGCAGAGAGAATTGTCTGAGCACAGCGTATCCCCCAGAAGTGGATGATACCTGTCTTCTTCTGTGTGTGTGCGTGCGTGTGTGCGTGCGTGTGTGCGTGTGTGTGTGTGCACGCGCATCGCCACATGCAGGGGAAGCAAATTTAGATCCAAGCAGTGTGTTATTAACCATCAAGACGAGTGAAAGAAAAGCAACACAGTTAACAGAGACTAATATTGTACTTTGCTTTACTCAGACATATGAAGTTATAACAATTATTTTTCTCCCAAACATCATGAAAAGCATCCACACTTGAGGTAGAGAAATAAATGGAAAGTGGGTAAATCAGAGCTAAAAAGGCTTACCTGTGGGAGCAGGCATTTAGCCTAGACACTAACACATCTGCACCACACATCAGGGTGCCCACTTCCTGGAGTGACTCCAGCTTCCTGCCAATGTACATCTTGGGAGCCAACAGTGATCAGGACCCTGATACCCACAGGAAAGGCTGTGCTGCCAGCTCTAAGCTGCAATCCCAGCCCAGCTCCAGCCATTTCAGGCATTTGTGGAATAAATGGTAAACAGGTGACCAAAATCAATCTCTCTTTCTCTCCCCATCACCTTTCCCAAATAAATGTACATCAAATAAATACAGAAAAATATAAAAGATCAGGAGCCAGTGGAATACCAGGCTAATCCTCTACCTGTAGTGCTGGCAGCCCGTATGGGCAGTGGTTCATATCCCACCTGCTCCACTTCAAACACAGCTCCTTTCTGATGGCCTAGGAAAGCAGAGAAGGATGGCTTAACTCCTTGGACAGCCTCTGCATCCATATGAGAGAACTGGAGGAAGTTCCTGGCCCCAAGCTTCAGTCTGGCCCAGATCTGGCTGGCCCAGCTCTAGCCATTGCAACTCTCTCTGTCTCCCTCTCTCAATCTCTCCTTCTCCCTCCCTCCCTCTCTGTAGCACTTTCAAGTAAAATAACAAGTCTTTTAAAAACATTTTAAAATATTAACCCTAGATCCACAAATGGCTAAAATTTATTTGATGTATAACATGTTACAACTGTAAAGCAGTTAAAGTTTTCTCATTTATATCACATCTCCAAGCCTCCTTTGGCTACGATGAGATGGCCTTTCAGCCTTGCATTTCAAAATTTCAAAATTTCTCTTCCAATTTGCCATATCCTGTTAGCTATGCTTGTTTTCTTCTCTTAAATTCCACTCCCTCCAGGTAAGTTACCCTGTGAATGTGTTCCATATGACCTAAGCCTTAATTTGCTATTCTGCCTTAGATTCCTTTTCCTGAGAATATTTCTGAAAGTGGGCATTACAGTAATCAGCAGCTATTTCTCAGGCACTGTTCTAAGCCCATCACATACATTCTCTAATTCAATCCACAAAACCTCTGGTTTTCACAAAGCTTGGTGAGCTCAGCTGGTCTAGGACTACAGCCAGTCTCCTGGGTCTCTGTATTTGTAGGGTCTTGAGGATGTTCTTATATTGGTCCTTCAGCAATATAAGCACCTGAAACAATTCCAAGCCCAAAGCAGAATATTTAAATATTTATGTATGGACGAACAGGGGGTGGAAGGAAGGATGGATGAATGGATGGGTTGATGTGTGGGTGCATGAATGAGTACGTGGACGAATAAGTAGACAGATGGCTGAGAGGGTGAAGGTGGCCGAGATGCATGAAAAGTCAGAGCAAGAATTTCCACAAGGCTTATTTGCCTCTAAACTGCTGTACCAGATACGTAATACATAAGATGTTGGAGAAAGAATTAATATAATAAACATGCTAAAGCATAAGCAGATTCTCTGAGGTCCACTTCAGTCTTACAGTATTGACCTGCACAATCAGATGTATAGCATGTAAAAGTTGCTCCTTCACCTTATCTTGGTTAGAAAGAGGAGGACCTTTTACAGGAGAGGGAAGGGCCTCCACAGCAGTGTGGCTAGATTCACAGACAGCTCCTCGCTAACACTGTGCCTGTCTGAAGGTGGAAACTTAACAAAAGTCACCTGTCTTCACCATCACAGTGCAGGCTGGTTGAAAGAAAGATAGCGTGACTGGGATGCTCAATTCTGTACAGATGGTTTTTTTGTTTTTTGTGGTTTTTTAAAGATTTATTTATTTATCGGAAAGTCAGATATACAGAGAGGAGGAGAGACAGAGAGGAAGATCTTCCATCCGATAGTTCACTCCCCAAGTGAGCGCAACGGCCGATGCTATGCCAATCCGAAGCCAGGACCCAGGAACTTCTTCCAGATATCCCACATGGGTGCAGAGTCCCAAAGCTTTGGGCCATCCTTGACTGCTTTCCCAGGCCACAGGCAGGGAGCTGGATGGGAAGTGGAGCTGCCAGGATCAGAACCGGTGCCCATGTGGGATCCCGGTGCATTCAAGGTGAGGACTTTAGCCACTAGGCCACGCTGCTGGGCCCATGTACAGATGTTTTAAAGTGCCTTCACGGAGACTGACTTTTTAATCTTTGTAAGAATCTGAGGGTCAGTGCTGAGGTATGAGCAGGGGTAGG